>NC_134589.1:55157839-56462839 GCF_037038515.1 Microtus pennsylvanicus | reverse complement strand
TGCTTTAAAAATCAAAATCATTATGAAGAAATATAGTCACGTTAGCTCCGTGGATTGTCCTTACGTACATGAAGAGTAATTCCCATGGTTTCTATTTTTCCTATTTCACCAGAGATTGCCAAAGGTTCATCATGAAATTGATATTGCTTTAAAACATTCTGGAAGCTTTATAAGCTGCATGTCTCTACTCTATGCTAAGTTATGCCCTGGCAGACTTGTAGTAACTTATTTATGGTAACGAGGAGTCTAAGGTGCAGAAAAGAGCAGATTCGAGCTTGAACAGCCTGGGGAGGCTGAGGCAGGACCTGTAGGTTTAGGTTTGACCTCTGTACCATAAATCCTGCAACACCCTCGGCTGTATCGCGCACTCTCTTCCTCTTCTACTTTTTTACTCAAGATGTCAGGAGGAAAAGATGCTAGTGACAATATATCTCTGTCTCTGTGGTTTTTTGTTTGTTTTTAAGAAAAGAAGGAAAAAATTAGGTCAAATTGCATACCTTGAGATCATCCAGGTTTGCTGGAAGGGGGCCTGGTTTGAGAGAAGAGACACCAGTTTGTCCAGACAGACTGCTTTTGACAGGGGACAGAGGAGTATTAGTCAACGGTGTTGAGGAGGAATTCGGATTTCTGACCATCTGTTCATTAGGTTCTCTGAAAAGCAAAAAGTCACTTATAATACGATCAGACCTGTATGTGGGAGCTTGGGTCAAGTCACAGAGTAATAGCTGACAACAGCCAGGCAGGTAACAAATCAGCGGACAAGGATGGGAACTGCCAAAAATCTCCCAGCTTCCTTTTGAGGACCCAGAATTGAGCGATGAGGACTGTGGCATAGCGGAGTCCACCCTTGACTTCACAGAGATGCTCTTCTAGAGATCTGAGCATGTCATAGGAATCTTGATCGTGCTCAACTTTGGATATATTTGAAACTGTGACCCGAGGGTGGCCAAAGACAGGTGAAACAATCCTCACGGTAACTGTATGCATGAGAATGATGTCTACCTGGAATATGAACAGAGACTAGAAATGCAGGTGCATGGCCTGGGCTCAATCTCGAAAGCTGTCCCTCCACTCTTTAGCAGTGAGTTCAAACTGCCAACAAAGCCAGCCCCGTGTTCCCAGACATTCCACAGCTGAGTCTGGACATGTTAGGAGTTTTCCTCTTCTTCAAAGAACCTTGACTTATTAGTCTCCCTCCAGCCCCATGGTCCTGCAAATGTGTGCATGGTTTCTAAAGAGAGTCACACTCCAAACACGTCAGACAAGGACATGATGCAATATAGGATGCACTGGTCCCAAACAGCCGACCCCGCAGGTCTCACACAGAGAAGCCATCTTCCGCCTCCACCCCAGGTGTCTGTACTCACTTGAGGTGGGTTTGGTGTATCCCAGGGTAGTTGAACCGCTGCTGTTGTTGCTGCTGCTGCTGGCTGAGGATCTGCAGCTGCAGGAAGAGCTGCTGTTGCTGCAGCAGCCGGGCATAGGCGGAGTCCATGGGTGGGGGGGACTTCTCTGCCTTCTGGTCTGGGGGGATGTACTGGTGGTATTTAAGCTTCTTCACCTTCGGTTTGGGGTCCTTGGGCTTTTTGTGGCGGTTCTTACTATCACCCAAAGACTTGGACTGTAAAGAAAAGGGAGACATGGCCTGGGTTTTAGGTGATAACAGTGAGGAGTGTTTTTCTCAAATCCTAGAAATACAGCAAAGGCAGAATGCGTAGTTCCCAGTGTAGCAGCTGAAGAGATCTGCGGTGAAATCCTTACCCTTACTGCACATGGGCACCTGACGTCATACAAGGGGCTCTTGGAGCTTTCCTGTAGCCCAAAAGAAGCCTGAACACCAATGGCTTATGTAAAACCTACAGATAGCTTAGCACTCTGATTTGGGGACCACTCATGACGTGTCTGCAAATACCTCAAGTTAAACGCACGGTAATCTGACTTGTTCCATGGGCTCTGATGAAGCTAACATCGTCTCTACAGATCCAGAACATGGTTCTCAAACCTAAACAGACCTTGCCTTCTTCCCCTCACCTTTATCAAATGCCCACGCACTGGCCTGAAGCCACACCCTCTGAAATATAGACTTTTCAGTACGGGGAGTCACGCTCTACACTATGATCTGCACACTGTGAGGGGAGTTAAGGGCACAACTTTGGGGCTTAAGAGAAATGTGTGGATACGACACAATTATGTAAGTTTAATATATCTAAATCTCATCATGTATAAGATGAAGAAAATGGCTGGACAGTGGTGGCGCATGCCTTTAATCCTAACACTTAGGAGGCAGAGGCAGGTGGATTGCTGTGAGTTCAAGGCGAGCCTGGTCTATAAGAGCTAGTTTCAGGACAGGCTCCAAAACTACAGAGAAACCCTGTCTTGAAAAACAAAGAAACAAAACAAAAAAAGAGAAAATGTTACTTAATTTGCATCTTAGTGTTCAATATAAGGACCATAAAAAGGTCATCATAGGAGCCGGCTTAGTAGGTAGGTAAAGGCACTCCCTGCCAAGCCTTGAGTTTCATTCCAAGAATCCAGAATGGTGGAAGAACTGACTTCCACTAGTTGTCTTCTGACCTCCACATATATGTTGTGGTATGCTATGTGTGCATATATTGTGGTATACACCCATCTATACCAGACACACACACACACACACACACAGACACACAGACACACAGACACACACTACTAGTTGCTGGATGGTTTTTGTTGTTAAGATCATAAAAGTAACAAGTGTCCTTTTGATGGATTATTCTATAGATACCCTTCTCTGGAAATCAAAAGCCCTTCCTATATTAGGACGCAATAAGTCATTGAGTAGAATAAAAATTCAAACCTGTTTTTATTACAGGTGGTTGAAAGGAAAAGAGATCATGGGTGTAGTACCACTATTGTACAGAAGAGGGAGCTCCTGAATAGCTGGCGGACACAGTCTCCGGCAGCAGCCTCCAGCCGTCAACCACAAAAAGCGCATTTGAGTGTGACCTCCAAGTAGCCTACAGAGTTCTTTACTCTCTGACTCAGACATCCTATCGCTGCAGACACTTTTGTCTTGTCTTCTTTTCTTTTTTTGAGTCTTCCTCTTGGAGGCTAATGAATAAAGATTGAAAGTATTTCTGAGTCTGGTGGCTTTATATTTCCCTACTCCAGAATTGATTGGCATCCCGGTAAATTAATCATATTTCTGCATCGGGTGAGTTTTTGCAGGGTCTGGTGACCGGCTCCCTCCAGCTCAGCTGCTGTTCAAGCCTCATCCCCTCAAACTTGCTTTGACAGGGGGTAGGTTGTCTTGTTGCTGACTCAAGGGACCTGAAGATGCTTTTGTTCCCCTTAGCATGGGTACAAGAACATTCCAGAAACTAGTGTGTGGCAAACATTACTGACCTAACACACTTGTATGGTTTCATTCTTTTGCAATCACAGGGGATACTCGAGCTCTGTCCAGTTGCGTGTTTGTTTTTCTCTCTGCACCTCACAGGACACAGAAGGCACCACATGCGTTCTCCTAAAGGGAAATCAGTGGTGGATCCACTGTGGTGTTCCAGTGCCAGGCTAGGGTTCATCAGCAGCTAGACATGGCAAGACTTCCTAATGTAGCACTGATTCAAACACACACACACACAGACACACACACATGTGCGCGTGCACACACACACACCTTTACCAAATACCATGCACCCCAGCAGAGCATACCAATGTGCCGGTGATCCTCTGAAAGGTGTCACTCAATCCCATGGAGGCCACAGGACACAGTTCCACATCCCAGCTCCTGGCTCTCCTCTCCGGTTAGGCATACACATTTCCTTCCCTTCAGCTTGCTGTAACCCGCAACCACCCTTCTGTCTGACTCCAGCTCGCCGTCAAAGCTGGCTCCAACTTGGGAAGCTTTGTGTGCCCTCCTCACTCAGCATGTTGAGGGTACAGGCCAATGGTCACATTGCCTACTGAGGGAGCAAGGAAGTTCCCCTGCCTAGACTACCGACTGCCTGGGCAGGGAAGCCTCTTTAATTACTGTGCTAAAACGCAAGGAACATTTTATACATTCACAGTTTTGTGTGAGCATCATCTCCATCCAATTCTATTAAATTCCCATGGCTCCCAAATGAATGTGTTACCACTAAACAATCACTCCACACTCTCTGCTCTCCCCAACTCCCACAGCTCCAATCGCCATCTTGTTAAATGTGATTATTTTGGACATTGTATACATGAGACATAGATGAATGTATTTTGATTCAAACTTTTTGTGCTTGACATAATGTTTTCAGAAGTCATTCTGTGGCAGGTGCCAGATAGCATCCTTTTTATTTATGGCTGAATAATATTCAATGGGATGGCTATATCATGACTTTATTCACCCAGCAGTTGATGGGCATTTGGGTTGGTTCAAATTTGTAAAAATGGCTAATGGTATTGCTTTCAAGATTCAAGGACTTATATTTAGTTCTTTCAAGTATATGCCTAGGAGTGAAATTGCTGGACCACATGATAAATTTATGTTTAATTCACCAGGGAAATGACAACCTCCCCATCAGGTTTAGCATTTTATGTTCAGGCCTGTAGGGTGTGGGGCTTCCAGCGTTGCTACATCTTCATCAATATTTGTCATTTCCACATTGTTTTGATGGATGCTACCCTAGTGCACACGGAAAGGCATTTCATTGGGTTTCACTTTGCACCTCCAGAAAGACGAATAGCAGTGAGAACACTTTCCTGTGCTTCCTGAAAACTTACGTGTCTCTAGAGAGGTACCTGCCAGTCCCTTCTCTGTATGGCTTTCATTCTTACATGGGACACTGCTGTGGTTGATGATGGCCTGAAGACCCAGCTAGACTAGATGAAGGGGCAATGGAGAGCTCTTACAATGCCCAAGGCTTCAGTGCTGCTCCCTTCATGTAAATGCAGCTGTTCCAGATGTGTTTTATGGCCCCTACCAGTCCTGTGTGCACTGCAGTCAGCTGTGGCTTTCCTCGGCGTGAGTTTGGGAAATCTTCATTTTTTGAATTGTTTTTTCTATTTTGTGCTGTGTCGCTCACTATCCTATTTCTTTCCCCTTTGAGTGCTAGGATTACAGGAATTTACCACCTTGCTTGGCTAATGAAATCCCAGACAGGTACCTGACTGGCTGAACTATATTTCTGAAGTGATACATACATACAGGCTTCCCCAATGCTGAGAGTACAGTGCCTGAAATTGGGTGTGGTTCCTCGTGACCCTCCTCATGCCCACAGGACAGACTCGAAAAGCCCTGCTCTTCATGGTTTCAGGGAGCCTGGCCTCAGGCAGAGGCTGGGGGCTAGACCGGTCCATACCTTGACAGCAGCATGCACAGGGAGAGGGGTGCTGAGGGGGCCGAGCCCCTGCTTCCCGGAGTCCGACTGGTTGCTTGCCTGAGAGACTGCATCATTCTTGTCACTTTCTGAGCCAGGAGCAAGATCCTGAAATGCAAACTGTCGTGTTACTAGGGCACACGGATGGGAGGTGTTGCATCACTCAGTGGAAGATCTGCTGTTTTCACCCCGACTTTCTGTCCTGCTAACATCAGGGGCGCCCTACAGGAGGCCATCCCCATCTGTCACATACCCAGGGTACCACTGAGAGATAAATGGGCAATCTCAGCACCAATTCCAGAAAATGGGGTGTACTTCTGACTTGATCTGGACAAACTGGGACATCTGGTCACCCAGAAGAGTTCTTAAAAATAAGACTAAGAAAGAAAGAAATAGGGGAGAGTGGCGTAAAAGTTCTGAGAAAGAAAAGAACAAGCAAAATGGGGAAAGGGGTATGTGTGCGTAAGTATGAATAATACCTAAGTAGGTGTGCAAGTATGTGTGTAAAGATAGAACTACATATACATATCTCCGTGTATAGGAAAGTTTTTATGTGTGCATATCATATATGTGTATAAATAAAATTATGAATGTGTCTCAGTGTGTAGGAATATGTGGGAATGTATGCATGTGTATTTGTAAACGTACATGTCTCTTTGTTGGGCATATATGTGTGCATACATGTACACACATGTCTCTGTGTATATGCATATATCTTTGTGAATATACGCATGTATATATGTGTGTGTGCAGTAATAAGTATGAGCACGTTCCTGGGCATATGCATGCATTCATGCCTGCATGTATGTGTATAGGCGTGCTGATTAAATATGTATATGTATGCATGATCATACAGATACACACTTATGTATGTATGTGTTGACAATATGTATGCAGGTTCCTACTTGTGTATGTGCATATGTCAGGATATAAATATATAAATATCTGTGTGTATATCAGTACACATCTGAATGTATATGTGTGTCTGTTTTTATATGCATGTTATATCAATATATATTATAGCAGGTAAATATGAAAGGGGAAGAATTGCCAGGATACAGGAAAAAGTTACATATGTGTGTGTTTGTGCATATGTATTTATGTATTAACATGGATCCATGTATTTGTGTGTGTCTCATAAAGAAGCATGTTTTTATGAGTGGTATGTTTCTGTCTACTGAGAGTTCCATGAAAGGAATAATATTCTTCTCTTCCTTTCCTATATTCCTAGGCTGTGACTCAACACAAAGGGCTGAGGGTTCATACAGCTCTCCTGGGGACCAGAACTGAGCTTCTTGGTTCTCCCCTGAACCCTGGCCTCTGTCACTAGCCCATGGGCTGCTTTTCTCACAGCCTCAGTGTCCTTGTCTGTCAAACATGGCTGCCAAGAGAAAAGACACACAGTCGCGCCTACATTTTCTCTGCATTGCTCAGGGCTTCGCCCCTTCTTCCCACTTTGCTAGGGAGAAGCAGAAAAGAACTTGTCTTTTCCTCAAAATCATTCTTAAATGAGAAGCCGAGGAATTTGCTGTCAGAAGAATACGTGCAAGCGGTCTGAGAGACCCTTTGATGTTATCAAAGATGTTTGGCTGTGAAGAGGTTTGGCTCAGCCTGGGCGTGCAGGGGAAGGGAGATACTTTGATGCTGAACTCTTCAAGGAATGCACATTCAGCTCTGCCTCGTACACCTCCCTTTCCCTCCCACTTCTTAGCATCTTTATGTTTGCTCTGATGGAGTGGAGATAGAAATGATGGTGACCAGTGACCATCATGGTTTTGGGAAACTGGACCCTGAATAAACAGTATGCAAACTCCCCCCTCCCCTCTGGATGGACATTCCAGTAGAAAAATAACTTCAAATACAAGTTGAGCATCTCTAATCCAATATTCCAGTATCTGAAATGCTTCAAAATTTGAAACCTTTTGAGGCCTACAAGAAACCAGAGAAGAAAATGCCATAGCACACACAGAACTTAGCATCATGTAAAAAGTGATAAGAAGTACTATATAAAATTTCATTTAGGCCATGGGTATGTATGCACATATAAGACAAAAATGAATTTTGTGTTTTGACTTGGATTCTATCCCCAAGACATATCATTATGAATAGATGCAAATAAATTCTAAATCTAAACACTTCTGGTCCCAAGCATTTTGGGTAAGAGATAGTCAAAGTAGATATTTAATTCCAGTCCATGGAATCGTCCCTTGGTCACCAGGAAGAGTGAAGTCTTCTGAAAGGGGAGGGGATGGCCTCTGTAACATTCTAGACAGGAATGTTACAGAACCAGGGTCAAAATCACTACCACAACACGTGTCAATAGCGTGAACTCACCTTCCCCACTATGTGTGCTCCCATCTGCCTCACGGACATCTCTTAGGGGGTCCAATGAGGCCATCATGTTTGGCTGAGGGTAGTCCCCATCACATAGCTTCTTGAGATAGTGACATTCTGTGTGATCCTGGAATCCACACAGCTACCTAACCTTATAGAGCAATAGTTCCTTGTCTGTGGTCCTCGGCATCAGTAGTACTTATCTGTCAGGGACTGTGATCTCCTCTGAGGAGATATGAAGTGCCCAGTGTAGCCAGGGGCCCAGCCAGAGGCCCAGCCATAGTCAGCATCAGGGCAAGAGGTGTGGTTTATTAAACTCATTGTTATTCTTTTTTTTAAGATTTATTTATTTATGTATACAACATTCTGCCTCCATGTATGCATGCCAGAAGAGGGCGCCAGGTCTTATTACAGATGGTTGTAAGCCACCATGTGGTTGCTGGGACCTCTGGAAGAGCAACCAGTGCTCTTAACCACTGAGCCATCTCTCCAGCCCCCCATTGTTATTCTTTTTATGTGTGCTTCATGTTTTTGTACACATTCACTTTTAAGTACTTTTGGGTTTGTCGAGAAAGAATGAGAATTGTACCGAGTAGGGGCGGTGTCCTGCCTGCCTTCAGGTTGGTATTGTAGACCCTGCTAGGGCTAGAAGAAACAGGTGTCTCCTGCTTTGCTGATAGCCAGCAACGCCTTCTTCCCAGCCCCCGAGGCCCTCTAATGAATTTGATATCAGTCCTGCCAGGAGGTTTCTAGCCAATCATGTGATCTCACTAAGTGTCAACTTATTTTATTCATGGAGATGAATGCATTTACTTGCTTACAAGGTAAGTTGAAAACTAACATTGTGAAGGTTTTCAATGTTTCTATGACTCACAATAGGCTGGGAAGGGACATTAAGAAAGCACATCATCAGGCGACTTTGGTGTGCTGGCGTACACTGTAATTCCATCACTCAGCTTGAGCTAGGAGGATCCCGGGTTTGAGAGGATCACACTACATAGTGAGACCCTGACCCAGGATAAAACCACCACCACCAGCAGCAGAAGACAGGGGATATAAGCAACACCAGCCATAGCAGTGTTGATGTGAAATCTAAGCCATCTGACAAGACCGTAAGGCAGGGGCAGTCTGTTTTACCTGGATTGTGTCCAGAGGGCCAGCCAATGGAGCCTCGATGGCTTTGATATCTGGGGGTGATCCCACAGAGCCCTGGGGGTCATCGCTCCGAGTCTGGTCTGGGGAAAGCCCATCACTGCTGCTGTCCTCTTCAAAGGCAAACGCGTCTGCTGATTTGGAGAAACTCACCTCCGTACCTGAGCAAGAGAAGAATCGAGATGGGACCAGGGGCTCAGAGTATCAGAGAGCTGTTTAGGAAACACTGCTAAGCATTGTCCCTATGCTAAAGTACACGGCTTCCCTCTCCAGTGTATGACAAGTTCGGGGAAGAATGAAAATATATTTTAAACAATTAGATTTTCTACATGAAAATGTGTATTAAAAAAAAAAAGAAGTCTGTTGTTGGGGCAAATGGGTGCTGTATCAAAGCTTATCGCAGCTCTCCAAACTTGATTTCCAGACTGAGTCATTTCTCGACACTTTCTATGGAGCCTATGTCCTTTTGAAGCTAAATCAGGAAAGGCAGGAGGAATGGGCACACTGTGAGGCTGCTGGATGATAATGCGGAATGACTGCCCCTCTCCTTCGGGCTTTCCAGCATGAGAGAATCGAAATGACAGCTTGCCAGTTGCTTCATCTTCAAAGATAAAGTAGGGCACATGGTACAAAATGTTTAGCAAACTTAGCTAATAAGGAGAAGTGAGGCCAGCTACTAAGTTTAAATTCCTAGATGTCAGGCTTGGCTATCTTCACTGAAGGAGCCACCCAACCAAGGCACCACCAATTAGAAAGGTCAAAAATCTGCCTCGGAGACTTCAACCTGACTCTTAATGTTCTCAGTGCATGGATTTTATTTTCCTGTCTAATATCCTGTGTTTTTGCAAGTCCTTCAGCACCCCCTACCCACCTCTGAACTTTTTCACTCTCCCCTGGGTTGTCTTCCTGTGACAACAGAGAAGTTGTGTTGGAAACAGTGGCCATCAGCCCAGATGGGTCTGTAACAATATCCTGACCTGTCTCTCACATTTGACATCGCCGCCCATTCTCCAGTTTGTTGTCTGGCTAAACAGTACACAAAGTGCTAAAGCCACAAAGCTCTCCTGACCCCATCCGTAGCACGGCCCGTCCAAAGGAATTTCAGAATTATCAGGAGCTTTTCCAGACCCTGTTCTGCAATCACACTCACAAGAACTTTTGACTCTTGCTTGGTGTAGATAAGAGACTGGAGCTCTCGCTGTGGTGATTGCGAAGGCCTCGAGGAGCTGGGAGGAATGGAACAAACGTGGTTTGGGGCTTGTCATCACCACCGCTGTTGGCATGTGTCACAGACACTCTGGACATCCGAGTGTCAAATCAGGAAAGAGGCCAGGCAAGGACACAGCGAGTGGGAACTCCAGTAACTAACCCAATGGGAAGCCCACTAACCTGGAGGGGCTTGGATACCAGCACATCTGCTCCCATGGGTCATGCATAGAAGTCATTGTTGCTGGGATAATTATCAAAGTGGAAGGTGCGTGACAAAAATCCACGTAGTATGAAAATACCTAATGTACATATTCTGCCTCACAGTAAAAGTCAGTAGTCTCTTCTAGATTTAACTCTACGGATACGGAAAGATACATGCAAAATAAGAAGTTTGAAAGAGATTGGACTGGGTAAGATATACTCTTCAAGGCCTGGGGTGCAGCTCAGTGATAGTGTGCCTGTATAGCAGGCATAAAGCCTTAGGTTCAATTCTCAACACTAAAAATGATACTTCACACACACACACACACACACACACACACACACACACACACACACACTTATTTCTGGAACTTATGTTTTTCCTACTCTGTAGGTTTTTTTTTTCAAAGAGACCTTTCCACATGAGAGAAAGGACTATACTCACTCAAAAAATAATTGTGTAGAATTCCATCATATTAGTTGGAACATTTGCTGTGTGTGTGTGTGTGTGTATCTAAGTGGAGATTAAACCGAGGGCCTTGGGCATACTAGGGAAGCTTCTGCCACTGAACTATAACCCCAACCTTATTAACCTCATTCTTATACATTTATAGCATAAAGATGTCCAGTGCCAAATGGTCAAGCCTGGAAGCAGACAGACAGATATACAGACAGTCATCCCTTGAAGCAGACAGACAGACAGATATACATATGGTCATCCCTGGAAGCAGACAGACAGACAGATATACAGACGGAAGAGGTCATATTTAGAAATAGATATGTATATACATATATGGCTACAAAATTAATGAAAAATCTATGTTATAAATATGTAGGAGGGTGGAGAGGGGGCTTATGAGAGGGTTTGGAGAGAGGAAAGGGAAGAAAGAAATTTTCATCCCAAAACTAAAAAAAAAAATTGAGAAACATGAAAGATTAAGTGCAGAGAATTACAGAAATCACTTATTTACCCAAAAGCCCAAACAAGTCAATGTTAGTATTTATGTCAGAAACCTGGTCCCCCTTCAGCTATAAAGACCCGCTGGATGTGTGCCAACCTCATCCTTGAGACCAGCGTCTCCCTTCTACCTCTTTAGTCCTCCCCCATCCCCCCCCCCCCGGAGTTAGTCACACACTCCGTTCTTTCAGCCCTCAGAGCACTCTAAGCCCGGCAGATGGCCTCTGCATGCCATTTTCCTGCCTCAACTGGGACTCTGCCTCTTCCTTTCTCAGGGGAATCAACACCTGAGATCTCTAAGGAAACGCCTTCTAGTTGCTTCTGTGAATATAGGGATACATTGTCTGCTCAGCCCATTTAAAACATTATTATGAACTATGCCTTCATTGGAATTTTCGTCCCAATTTATGCAGATAATGGAAGATTTTGTCTTTGTTACGGTCTTTACATGTTCCACTGAGAATCAGGCAGACAGGAGAAGGAGGGGGTGTCTACTGCTGCCCATCCAGGAGGTCACAGCGTGTCCTTGAGATCGTCTGGCTCATGCCCTGAGTCAATGCTGCTCAGTACCTCAGAGACTCCTGCATAGGATCTTACCAACCCCTTGGGTACACCGTCTTCTGTGCCCACCAGCACACTCTGAGAGGTTCACTGTCTCCTGTCTCTTCCCATTTTTTTTTCACTATGAGGGGACTGGGCCTTTTCTGGTGTGGTCTAATGTTTCATGTGACAAAAATGTCTCCCCAAGTAGACCAGAATATGGCATCCTAAATGCGCAAAACTTAGGGAGAAATGAACTGAAGTATGGAATTGTTCCACTTTCTAACCTATGGGTAGAAATGTTGGAAGAAGCATAGAGACAGAGGGGTAATGTTTTTCCTCTTACTACACATGATCTGATTATATCTAAAGGAAGGGGAGGATTGAGGTGGGGTGGATTGTGTAATAGTGACAGCTAGAATAAAATCGATTTGTGAGTCCTCCAACAGGAACAGGGAGCCCAAGTGTGATCCCAGTCTCTCAGATCTGGCTGGCTGCTGGGGATATTCACAGTTCTATCTTATGCCATTACCTAGTGGCTGAACAGAGAGTGAATCCCCAGACTCTCAGAGTCACTTCACAGAGGAGAGCGGTGAAACCAGTTACCCCCCCCCCACTGTTAGCCTGAAAGCCCTTGGGTGGAGCCATCTCTTATTTAGGGAGCGTCATCATCCCGCCTTGGCTGGAAGGCAGGGAGTGCAATAGAGCAGCAAAGGACCTGCCTCTGCATACGTTATAGACTGAGATGCCCCAGTGAACAGATGCACCCCCCCCCATTCTGATCACTGGCAAGTGGTAACCCCAAGTCAAGACACCACAATGATTTTTTTTAAAGAAGCCTAGAAGTACAGAATTTGGAATAAGAGGGTAGGCAGTACCAGTTTGCTGTCTGCAGCTTCCACACTTTTGGCATTGACTGGGACCGACTGCATTTCCTCTCTTCTGAGCGTACACAGGCTTTGCTCTTATTGTTACCTCCCCGAGAGTGAGTATAGTAACTTTTTACATCGTATTTGCACAGAATGAAACATGACAGTTAATACATAGATGACTGACACAGAAGGGAGACTATGCACAGATTATGTGCAAATAGTATTTCATTTCACAGGAGGGATGGGAGTGTCCTGAGTTTGTCATCTGTGGGGGGTCCTGGAATTAAGCCCTTGTGGATCTAAAGGATCAGCTCTCTGTAATCAGTTCTCTTCCCTCTCCGCCAAGGCTGAAGGGAGCGGGTCCTCAATTATTTCATCCACTTCCACCCTTCACACTTCAAGAGGAGGCGAGGTGATCAGATAAGATATGGTAAAGAGGCTGAAAGTCAGAGAAAGAGGCTGTCTGTATATCTGCCCGGGATAATCAGAGGATCTGTCAAGGAGAAGTGTCCTGGAGAGTGTCCACCGCAGTTAGGCAGAGGAGATAGTAACGCAGAGTTGTCTGAGAACTCGCTCTCTAGGAGGAGGAGAGCTTGGGTGGAACCTGAAATAACTGACAACCATGGACAGGACAGGAAGAGGAGGCTGCATCTTGGGTGACAATGGAGAGATGCTAAAGGGGCTGATGAACAGAACAGGGTGGGGCAGAGAAGAAAGTCCCCTAGTCAGGAGAGAGATACTAGGAGCCAAATACTACAGAATCAGAGTCTAGGAGACTATTTCATCAAATCATCTGGCAATCATTTAAAGGCTCCCTGACTGCTAAAGCCAATGCAACGAGGAAGTCTCGAGTCCACACAACCAAACACAAGCAAGTTGTTCACACCCACATAAAGAAGCAGAGTGAATGTCAAGACCCTAAATGTGACAGTTTGAAAGCATGAGGTTGCCATGTCAGATTCTGCCAACAGGAAAAGGACAGAGAGCATCCACATAGCCACACAGTTGCTTGATTGTAGAGCAAGAACTGGAAGAGCGGAGAGTACCCAGAGTCGCTGTTGCTCTGCGTACTCTCACAGGACGCACGAGGCACGAGGCACGTATGAGTTCTAGAGTTGGAAACATGGCGTACATTTTTTTTCTTGGCTGTGCCACATCAGTGGGAGTGTGAATACTGGCAAATTGCTGGGCCTCGATTTCCCCATCTATAAGATAGGGATAATGAACGCAGTTACCTCTCTAGATTCTAAGATATACCATCTGCAGAGCACCGAGTCCATGGCCTGATATGAACTGTTCAGTCATGTCTAGCTGTTATGGTGGCCGATATTGTTTTTGTTATCATCTGCCATTCTCAAGTTTACCATTATCAACAACAAAAAGACCACCCAGGAAGCCGTTTATTCTGTGGTCAGCCTCGTAAAGGTCAGTGTATCATCTCCATGGCAAGGAAAAGTCATTTGTCCTGAGAGGCTTCTTCTGGAAACAAAAGGAGTCAGCTTCCGGTAGGGAGAGAATCTGTCCTGGCAAGGCCACCAGTTACCCCCTCTTTGCCAGTTCAAGCCACTCTGCTGCAGAGAGGGATACAGGTCACCTTCTGGTCGCCTTATCTGTATTCCTGTAGAACAGTCACTTCGATGGCATTGCATTGTGACCTGGGGCCTCAACTCCAATCTCCCACGACAAGAGGCTGGCTGGGAGCTGCTGGAGAGCAGAGCGCTGGCTATTGTCCCCACAGACATGTCAGGCAGTGTGATGACAAGGACCTGCTCTGGGAAGCCCTGACATCATCCTTTGGGTATGTCCACAGGACTGGCTCTGGGTATAAAGGCCCCTTGGGGACCTTAGGCTGGCGATGGACCCTCGCTCCCCCTTTCCCTGGAAGTGACTAGCTGAATGAGTCAGCTGTGCTTTCTCCTGCACAAATATGTAAAATTATAAGATGAAATGAGATCATTGGAGCCCTGGTCACCTTCCCTCTGGACCCTGCACCAAGGGCCGTGAAGGAAAGGTGGGAAAGAGTATGGAAGTGCTCCTCCTGACTTTCTCCTGGGAAGTTGGTCCCGTGAACGGTAGTAGAGTTATTTTCATCTGAGTACAGACTGACCATCCCTGACATCCTCATGAATGAGAATGAAACAGAATCTGTTTCCCAGAGGAAAGCACCACAGATCGTTCACAGAAATGTATATGTTAGCAACCCTGGCTCTCACCCAAGGAAGCTTGATGAGACCCAACAATACACTGTGGTCTATAGACCAGTGGATCCTCTAACCCAAGGGAGAACTCGCTGCTCTTAAAGGACATCGGGTTTCTTTGTTATAAGACAGATGTGAACTGGTACAGGCTAAACGGGTTCCCTTTCCTCAGATCCAGAGCAACTCAGAAATTTCCCTCGCATCTCTTGACCTGATCCTCATTAATCACAAAACGCAATTAACTTCTATGCGGGTTTTTTTTTTTTTTTTTGGTTTTTCAAGACAGGGTTTCTCTGTAGCTTTGGAGCCTGTCCTGGAACTAGCTCTGTAGACCAGGCTGGTCTCGAACTCACAGAGATCCACCTGCCTTTGCCTCCCGAGTGCTGGGATTAAAGGCGTGCACCACCATCGCCTGGCCTTCTATGCGTTTTTAATACTTATCAGTTCTAGAGGTCAAATCCAAGGGACAAAGAATGTCATCCAGTGTGAACCTTATATACTTTTGTTGCCTCCTCCTTTCTTTATGGGAAAACATTCAGTGTCCCTGTAGCCACCTGTCGCTGCCCCCAGCTCCCCCTTGCAAGATAACCTCAACTTCAACTTCCCCGCTTCTCAGCAATGCCAGTGTGGCTTCAGCAGCACTAATGTCATTCAGGTTACCAGACAGCTCTGCAGAGTCAAAGGGCCCCTTTCTTTTCTTAGCACTCACTCTTTCTCCCCAAATCAGCCAGTTCCCCAATTTCCTAAACCCTACCTTGTTTTCCCCAGCATTTCCCCTTAGAAAACCATTTGACATATGTGCCATAGTGTGTTTCTTTCCCCTGTGGATCATTGATACTTTGGAAATTACTTCTCAGTGAAGAATGGTCGTCTTGTCTACAAGGAAGTAAAGTCATGCCAAAGCAAGCAACCCTACCATTTGGCATTGGGCCATTGTTGTTGCGTATCTGGCTTTAAAATGCATGGTCAGTGTCAAAACTTCCAGTCTCTGACCATGGACTGGATTCTTGGTGAGCAAGAGAGTTTGATTTTAAAGTAAACCTCGGGGTCACAGACAAACGTATGATGGATAAACAGGCCTTCGGAAGCGTGACAGCAGAAAATGGATGACTCTTACAACAGTCCTGGCAAGTCAGACATTGGTTTCTATATTAAAAGATTATTCTAGAAGGAGCCTACCCCTGCTACTATCTGGAGAGCCAGGAATTAGAGGCTAGATCGCCCAAAGACACAGGATAGAACCAAACATGAACATCAAGGAAAAAAGAAAGAAAGAAAGAAAGAAAGAAAGAAAGAAAGAAAGAAAGAAAGAAGAAAAGAAAAAGGAAAGCCAATGAAATAATCCCCATTGATATTCTGCTCTACTTCTAGACAAAAGCCTAGCATAATCATCCTCAGGCTTCATCCAGCAACTGATAGAAACAGATGCAAAGACCCAGAGCCAAACACTACCCAAGTGGAGCTCAGGGAATCCTGTGGAAGAGGGGAAGGAAGGATTGTAGGAACCAGAGGGGTCAAGGACATTCCAAGAAAACTGGCAGAATCAACAAGCCTAGGCTCATAAAGGCTCAAAGAGACTGTACTGACAATCAGGGGGCCTGCATGGGTCTGACCTAGGCCCTCTTTGTATATGTAATGGTTTTGTACTTTGGCCTTCTTGTGGGACTCCTAAAAATCGGGGCGGGGGCTGTCTCTAGCTCTTTTGACTGCTTTCAGGACCCCTTTTCTCCTACAGGGTTGCCTTGACCAGCCTTAATATTAGGGGTTATGCCTAGCCTTTATCAACTTGATATGCCATATTTGGTTGATACCCATGGGAGGCCTGCACTTTTCTGAAGAGAAAGGGAGTAGTGGATGGGGGTCAGAGGAAAGGGGTAAACGGACTTGTGAGGGAGAAAGAAGGGGAAACTGGTCAGGATGTAATACATGAGAGAATAAATTAAAAATGTAAAAGATTATTTTGATAATAAGAATTTGTCTTTGACAAAAGAGCTACATATTCTAAAGCACTGGTTAAATGGAAAATGAAGTGCTGACTTAGACGGGAAACCTGGTCCAGTCCAAAGACAAGATGAGAAACTTGTCCCCTGCAGCTGGAGTCCAGAGTCCTCCTACTGTTGGAGGAATCCAGCCACGTTTGGTTTAACTCAAGCCAGGAGTCAGATCAAACACTGCTTCCTCTGGAGCCAGGGGATGCAGAATGCTCCCATCCTGTGCGGAAACTATTTAATGATCAGAGAGCACATTAACACATGAGAAGAACCTAGGGCTTTAAGTACTAAGGAGTACCTGAGGAATAATGACCACTCATAAGCCTAACAAGGCACCCCACATTCTGTAGAGGAACCATCATTTGCATGGAGACTGTGTGAGCTATATGCCATGTTCTGACCTGAAGAGACAGTTGGGTGCACTCTGGGTGCCCATGTCTTTTCTTCCTGTTTAGTATGCCATTCCAGAATGATGCGCATGAGATCAGCTATATATATATATATATATATATATATATATATATATATATATATATATTCAAAAAAAACTCACATTGGAGGTGGGACCAACAGTAGGCATCCTATAAAACAGACAAGTCTATGGGGGAAAAAAAGGCTTGGTGTGGTAGGTTGTTCAGCTACAAGAGGGTGACCTGGAAAGGAAGAGAAAAAAGCCAGATGGGAAGGCTCACTGTCAATAGGTCCTTCCTTGTGTTAGGAAAGGTTCTAGATAATTCTCTCTTAGATTTTAATAAAGCTTGGAGGGAGGGAGGCGACACAGTAGGCCTCTTAAGTCTGGCAGGAGCAAGGAAACACAGCTGGAGAGAGAACCACAATGTATAAACACAAACGGAACGGCACGTGGATGGAGCAGGGGAAAGACACAGAGGTCGTGAGGCCGATGAAAAAAACCACCACACTAACGCATCTGCACCTCACCATAGAAGGGATGTGGTCCCCGGGGGGAGCAGGCCCACGAGCAAGCTGGGTCGTCTTTGCTCCTGGGAGGGCTCCAGCTGTTGTTCCTACAGCTGGTCTCCAAGCAGCCTTATGATGTTTCTTCATGCGTGTTCCCTTGTTTGTGAGACTCCTAAGTACAGAAGGGGACACGAAGATGGGGGGCGGGGAGGGATGAGGGCTCTATTCTCTAAGGCTAGCACTGACTTCGGGGATTTCCTTGGACTAAAGCAAATGTCTGTTTAACCTTTTTCTCCAGTGGATCCCCGTTTATTCTGCACAGACTTCCTACCACACCCCAGTCTCGAGTTTAACCCTCCGCTCTTTTTATGCACCGCTCAGACCCTGAACTGCTACTGCACTTAGAAGCACACTAAAGTTACTAAATTGACTTGTCGGCTCTGACCACTGAACAAGAGATTAAAGTGAGGTCTGGTATGTTAGAAGAGACTCAGTAGATAGTCAGTGAAGAAATGCATGCATGCAAAGGCAACATTAGCTAGCTCATCAGTTTAAATCATCACAGACATTGAATATTTGCAAGTGTGCGTTTTCCTCTGAACTAGGAGCCCCAGGACCTATGGCGTGTGAATATCTACCTTTGCATTACGGATGGCCCCTCAGTTCAGCAGTTAGCAGGAGAAGTTGTCACTTCCCACCACCTAACTCATCCATTCTTATTCCTATCTTGAAGAATGATGACATCACTACCTCGATCAAGAGAGAGAGAAGCCTGTGTGTTGAAAGGCGATCTGCAATCGAGTTATACAATGTTGGTCATGTCAGACTCTTCTTGTACACTCACAGGCAGGACTTTCTCCAGTTGTCAGCTCTCCTCAGACAAGTGTGTCAGCCTCTCGGTGGAGTTCTTTCATCTCTCACAAGCCCACTCCACACCACAGACACAGTCCAGTCTGCATGCACAGCCTGACGTTGTACACACACACACACACACACACACACACACACACATAGTGCATGCATAGCCTGACCCTGTTCACACACACACACACACACACACGGATGCGTGCGTGCCCTCACACGTA
Organism: Microtus pennsylvanicus; assembly: GCF_037038515.1. NCBI lineage: Eukaryota > Metazoa > Chordata > Mammalia > Rodentia > Cricetidae > Microtus > Microtus pennsylvanicus. The sequence goes on along the minus strand of NC_134589.1, from coordinate 56,444,051 downwards.
CGTACGTATACACACACACACACACACACACACACACACACACACACACACACACAGTGCATGCATAGCCTGACCCTGTTCACACATACACACACACACACACACATACATACACACACACGGATGCGTGCATGCCCACACACGTACGTACGTACACACACACACACACACACACACACTCAGTTTCGCCTCACCAGAACCCTTCCTGTGCTCATCACTACCTTTTTTGTATCCCTCAAAAATTATGTTTTCTTTAGCTAGGGTGTTAGAAAAACAGTTTTATCAAGTTTCTTGAGGAGAAGAACACTGAAGTTTGAGCCTCTCTGCTAAAGACATGCTGTAAACTGCTTCCAGCACTTAGTCAGCACTTTCCACTCTACCCTCCTCCCTCCTCACCCCTGCCTCTCTTTCTTCAGGGCTTGACTGAGACTCAGTGTGGATTATTGGTGGGCTCCTGATGAGCAGCGAGCGAGACTCCCTCTTGCCTCCTACAGCTTCTCAGCAAGCTGGATTAGAGGCAAACTGAATTCAAGAAAGGACATGGAACTAACAGACTTTAAGATTAGAATCACAAACTCCTCCTTTCTAAGAGAAGAAGCAGACAGGCTTGTAGTACATGTAAAGGAGAGAGGAAGAGACGATATCCCATGTGTAGACGTTAAGTTGAAAAGTGGAGTGCGGGTCAGAGATGCTTAGAACCACAGCAAGTCAACACCACATGTGGCTGGAGACTCGTGAGCTGTGACATGGAGGAGGAAGAGAATTTCCAGCATGGGGCAGATCACACAGGTGATATAAGATAAAAATTTGAGTACGCATGTAACTCAGTGTCACCATAGAAAGTCATGAAAGAACAACTTCAGAGATGGGCCCGAGGAAGCTCATGAAGCTGATCATGAGACCACGTTTAACCGTTTCCGTCACTCAGAAAGATTTCAGAGGTAATTGTCAATTATCTAGTGAAATGCATCCAGATGAAACACCCTTGACTTATGGTGAGGTGACTTTCAATAATGCAAAAGCTGGAGTCTTTCAGAAGGAACATGACTGAGAAATCTGAATTTTGATCTTTTTCCTAGGTCAGCTCTACCCTCCCCACTACAGTTGCTACTGTAGTGGCAACTGTAGACCGAACTGGGGTCACAGTGTGAAACAAACCACTCCCCCACAGTGTTTCAAGGTGGGATGTTCTATGCTGAGATGAGTTCCGGCCAACAGAAAAATGGAATGAAAACATGCGCTCATCCAGCAGCTGTAGGGATGCAGATAAGCATAATAGAGACAGCATGACGTGTTATCACGCCACCTTTACCAGACAGGGTCTTGCTGTCCACCCTAGTCTGGCCATAAGCTCACTGCCTCCTGGTTGTTCTGAACCATTGTCAACCTATCAGTAATAACAGGATTCTATTAAGCAAGAGACACATGATTATCCACAGTCATCTCACATGTCATTATTTATTGCATATATATGAATTTATACACCTTATGCATAATTTTATACATAAGGCAGGTGTTTCTATGACTCCTCAAAAAAAGAACCACCATGCCGGGCGATGGTGGCGCACGCCTTTAATCCCAGCACTTGGGAGGCAGAGGCAGGCGGATCTCTGTGAGTTCGAGACCAGCCTGGTCTACAGAGCTAGTTCCAGGACAGGCTCCAAAGCCACAGAGAAACCCTGTCTCGAAAAACCAAAAAAAAAAAAAAAAAGAACCACCCTGCCAGATATATGTAGTAAAATTTTATTTTATTTGGTATACTATACTATATCATCTGTATAATTTATATCAAATTGATATAACCTACAAATGTAAATACATATTGGAATTGTTATATGAAGTAAAAAACTATCGAAATGCAGTGCACACGTACAGTCCTATGATGACATTGATCATTTAATATATAGATTTTCAACTACCAGTCATTGCACAAAGTGGAGCAGGAAATATGTCTCATCTGTAGACATTTCCACACAAACAGGATGAACTGAGAAACTTACTGACACTATTAAGGAAATCTTCAAAGATGCTAAGAAAAATTAAATATACAAAATGAATATTTCCAGTGTCACTGTGATCCAAAGGACTGGCTTATAACAACAAACTCTGTTGAGGGACATGCAGGGTCTGGGTAAATGGAAAGGGATCTTGTGTTTCTGACCTGGAAGAATCTGTGTGCTTTCAGCATATGGATTATGGATCCACTGCACATTAACCTATAAATATGTTGTATTCTCAAACTAATTTTGACAGGAGTAAGTTAGCCTATGAAAAATTGTTCCTAAGTGTTATCTCCAATGCACCTCTGTAAGTAGTCAGGAAACAATAGACAAAGCAGACCGATGTAAAGAAACTTCTGAAGACAAAGGTCAAATCCAATTGTAAAATACATGACAAGATTCTGGACAAAACAAAATTACATGTGCCTCTTAATCTAAGCATTGAAATATTCTCAGAAGCACTCAGATTTTAAATTTGAAAATGAGGGTATGTATATGATGAAGTAGGTAAAAAAAAAAAAAGTCCATACCATTGAGCTGGAAAATAGTCTCAGCTAAAACAAATGCAGAAACTATGAAGAAAAGATGAATAGATGAGAGGGAAAATTGAAAGTGCTGTAGTAAAACCACGATGCACAAGGCAACAGACTGCTAAAGTGTCTGCCACACTAGTGATAGTGATTTTTCTCGTATAGGTAGCACATACACGAGAAACACAGGCGGCAGGAAGGAAAGGAGAAAGGCTACCAGTTGGGAAGGTGCAATGTTGGTAGAGACTAAAGGTGCAGATTAAAAATCTTCTGCCTATAATAGTCAAGTGACAACTTTATAGTCATGGAACAGGATGTTCCAAGAAACGATGAGAGATGCTCAATGGTATTTTCTCCCCAGACTTTTGTCTTGGCTCTAGGAAGGATCTACCCAAGCAGTGATGAGAGAGCGTGCACTCCTGAGACCTGTAGGCCAAGTTCCAAAGCCCAAGACCATATATAAAGAGGACAGACAACCACTGTGAGATGTCTAAGTGGGCAGTGGGAGAGGAGTCAGTGACTCTCCTGGAGTGCCGATTTCCACAGTTACACATTCCAATGGTCTCTGCATGGATGGCTGAGACCGAGACATAAGGCAACTCAAGGGCCTCTCACAACAAATGTAGTTTAGAATAAGTTGTCCTTACATGTACTTTTGACAACACATTGAAACCTTTAAATATCTGTTGGTTAGTAATACCTTTCAAGTTTCCCCGGGAACTGCCTGCAGGTCTAATTAGAAGAAAGTCAGTTTGTCCATAGGAATGTTCATCTCCCCACTCCACCCCCCTCTGTTTACCCAGGGCCCAACCACAGCAGAGCTTAGATAAACTCTGTGCTTGCAGACTGGACCCACCTGAGGTCAGCTGGTCTAAAGGTCTGTGAAATGAGCTAAGGCAGTTTCTGAGGGAACTGTGAGTGTATCACCTCCTTGAGTGTTTGGCCTCGGGCATGACGTACGAATTGTCAGTTTGCCACGTGTCATAACGTGAGTTTTGCTTGTGAAAGCCTGGGCATTGCCATCTTCATCCCAATCCTAGAACACAGCAGCCAAACTATTTCCATTGTCCTAGTTTTCACTCCATCTCTCTCTCATTGGTTAACCTGGTTTTAAAGATCTCACTTGAAGCTCAGATTGGTCCAGAGCTGACGATGGAGCCCAGGCTGGCCTTGAACTCGTGGCAATCCTCTCATCTCAGCCTCTCAAGTGCTGGGATTGCGGCTGTGAGATTTCCTTACTGACTGCTCTCATCTAATTTTTCTTGTCTCCGCCTCCTTAACATAGGAAGCTAAGGTCAGTGGACCCCTGGGCATGGGGAACACACTTGGGAAGCAATCCATGGCATGGCTCATCCAGTGAGCTGCTTAGAGCAGGCTTCCTACCTTGCCAGAGCTGTGGCTGCCCTGGTTTTCACAAGTGTGGGACAGGCATGCCTCCCCCAAGCCCAGCTACCTTTTATAGCCTCTTTTACTGAGGAATCCATAGGCAGGATGTTCTTCTCCACCAGTTCCAAGGGCCCTGGGCGGAGAGCAATCTTTTCATTGAGGTCATCTGCGAGGCGGGCTCTTTTCAGCTTCATCTGAGCAGTTGGGATGGATCTTTCTGCTGTGGAGGCTGCAAGGTGGAAACAGGCAGGGGCCGTTTTAGAATTTGATGTCATTTTGTTTGGTTCGCTTTCTTGGCCGGTGGCTACAAAACCCTGTGTCACACCATGCCCTACATCCTGATAATGTTTCAATGCAAGCCTCATCACTTCACAGGGATTAGCTCCAGAGAGCAGACACTTCCAAATAAAGGCAAATGAAGAGGCACGGGAAAACTGGAGAAACTCGCCTTGAGAGGATTTGTTTTAAAAAAAAAATGCAATTTGGCAATTTTGTAAGCAAGCCGTCCAGGGGTCCATGCAGCTGGCTTGACCCTAGGTTGCTGGCTTTTGAGAATGACTGGTACAGGCGGGGTCTGCAGTATACACCATCTCCTGTTGAGAGTTATAGAGGGAGTGGAACCTTCTGGGGCTTTTAGACTTGTCAATGCTGTAATGCTGACTGGGAGTCAAATGTGATGATACATTGTAAAAGGCAAGAAAAAAAATCCTTTGAAATTGAGATTTTAACTAAACAGAAGGAGTTTTAAAAAGAAACTGAATTTTATCCAACAGGCAGCTTCTCATCATTTGGAGGGTGGAAAAGGTGAGGTACAGGGTTCTAAATTCTCCCCTTTATGGCTGACTCCAAATGTTCTCATTAGGGTGAACTGTGAGTGATTTCCCTGAAAAGAACAAAATAAGGAAAATCTAGCAAACCTGTGGCTCTAGTGGAGAAATACAGGGTCTGTCTTAACATGCTGAGCTGGAAAAATGAGGCGTTAATAGACGGCTCTCCCAACCCTCTAATCCAGACCTGGGGTCTTCAGTCTATGACTGGGCATTTCTTATGCAGCAGAGAAATCCCGCAATCAGCCGCTGGCCACGCTTGTCTAGAAGCTCCGCAGGTCAGAGCAGGAGTGTTGGGGCCGCCGAGCAGATGCAGCAGGTAAGAGCATTGACTGCTCTCGAAGGGACTCTGCTTTAGTTCCCAGCACCTATGTCAGTGGCTCACGACTGCCCGGAACCCCAGCTCGGGGGATCTGATGCTCTCCTCTGGATTCTACCAGCACTCTTGTATGACGTTACTACCCCTCCCCTTGCCGACACTTGTAATGAAACAGTAAAATAAATCTTTAGAAAAGAATGTGGCTCTCCAGCTGCTGGCTGGACTCCACTTCCCAATTCAACCCTGCCATAGCCTCTTCTCTTCTAGCATCGGCCCTCGGCGTCTCAGCCTGCCGTGGACGGACCCACTCATTTTCCGGACAGAGAGATTCCCGTGCCAACCCCTGCAGGCGCCCCCTGCTCCCTTCTGCCCTCAGGGCATACTGTGCTGCCTTTTGCAGTCTGTTTCCTATTTCCTGTCCCCACCTGAGTGAGAAACTCAGGAGAGAGGAGCCCTTTTTGTCTTAGTGAATCTTTGGTACTCTGGGAAACTAATCCTTACTCCCTGTTGGGGAGACTAGAAGGCTCTGTGGAAGAGACAAGTCACAGAATCAAGGGCTGGTGTGGTGGAGAACTTGATATTGATGGCAAGGATGAAAGAAGCAAGTGTTTTAAAGAGCTGGGCAGGAGAGTCAGGCAAACATTGAGTCACACTGCACCTCTTAGGCCTTTCCGTCATGGTGCCCTCTGTGCGCATGGGATCCCAAATGCCCTGGCTGTGCTTGAGAAAATGAGACCAGCAGGGAACTCCCCACGCTGCCCCAGTCTTTCTGAGTTGTCTGTTTTTATTATTAGATCAATACATTTTCTTCCCAGAACTGGGCCACGAATGCGCATATTTACATGTTTAGTTTGTCTTCCCAGAATTTGTCTAAAAATCCTGTTTTGCTTTCTGCTGTTTTCACTAAACATCCTCTAAGCTTTTTCTTATTAACTCATTATTCTTCAAAACCCTAGCTGTGGTGGCTGTGTGGTATCAAACTAGACAGAGGATCCCCAGTTTACTTGGGGGTCCCCTATTGTTGGACATTTTACCAGTTTCAATGTTTTCCCCTCCGAATATAGCTCCATGCTAAACACATTGCATCCAAACCTTTACAAACCCAAGTTAGACACACGGTCAAGGAGTTTGGCACACTCTGCCAAGCTGCCCTGTAGAAACTGACCTGGCAAAAACAAATGTGACGTTTTTGCCACATACAATATTTATTTTTATTTTTTAAATTGTTTTTATTGAGCTGTATATTTTTCTTCACTTCCCTCCTTTCCTCTCCCCTCCCCTTCTACCCTCTCTCAAAGTCCCCATGCTCCCAATTTACTCAGGAGATCTTGTCTTTTACTATTTCCCATGTAGATTAGATCCATGTATGTCTCTCTTAGGGTCCTCTGTGTTGTCTAGGTTCTCTGGGATTGTAGGCTGGTTTTTCTTTGCTTTATGTCTAAAATCCACTTATGAGTGAGTACATATTATATTTGTCTTTCTGGGTCTGGGTTACCACACTCAATATGATGTTTTCTAGCTCCATCCATTTGCCCACAAATGGAGTACCACACAACGGCAAAAAACAATATTTATTTTCATTTGCTAAATCAACCATTGAAAATCTGTATCACAATTAAATGGCATTTCTTGCACAATTTGCATAGCTATAATTTTGTGCCGACATGACAGCGGCTCCCAGAGTCTTCATAGATGCCATTGTAAAGGAGGTAAGAATTTTGTCACTTGTGCCCAAGAGCCCTTAGGTTCTTCAGAGCCTCCCTTTCAGACTCTGTGCTGCCTTCTCTCTTCCTTACAGTGTCTCACTCACTCCATGGTGGGAGAAAGGTCAGGAAACCAGAAGGATGGAGACGATGCTGATTAAAGAGAAAAGACTCACAACTTCCTCTCTATTTCAGGACCTTTTCTACCCTGTACAGCTTGCATCCAGACTTGGCAATTCATATTCTAGAGAGAGCACCCTGGTGCTGGGTGCATGCTGCACCTCCACCTTAAATGCCCCTCCATCTTCCTGAACCTGGACCATACTTCACATTCCAGTTCCTTTCCTTCCCTTCTGCAGTCTATTCTGAGACTGATGTCTCCCTTCCGAGGCCTCCTCCATGCATTCCCACCACTGTGCGTGTTCTCCGTGCATTCCCACCACCGTGCATGCTCTCCGTGCATTCCCACCACCGTGCATGCTCTCCGTGCATTCCCACCACCGTGTGTGTTCTCCATGCATTCCCACCACCGTGCATGCTCTCCGTGCATTCCCACCACCATGCGTGTTCTCCGTGCATTCCCACCACCATGCATGCTCTCCGTGCATTCCCACCACCGTGCATGCTCTCCATGCATTCCCACCACCGTGCATGCTCTCCGTGCATTCCCACCACCATGCATGCTCTCCGTGCATTCCCACCACCGTGTGTGTTCTCCATGCATTCCCACCACCGTGCATGCTCTCCGTGCATTCCCACCACCATGCGTGTTCTCCGTGCATTCCCACCACCATGCATGCTCTCCGTGCATTCCCACCACCGTGTGTGTTCTCCATGCATTCCCACCACCGTGTGTGTTCTCCATGCATTCCCACCACCGTGCATGCTCTCCGTGCATTCCCACCACCGTGCGTGTTCTCCGTGCATTCCCACCACTGTGCATGCTCTCCGTGCATTCCCACCACCGTGTGTGTTCTCCATGCATTCCCACCACCGTGTGTGTTCTCCATGCATTCCCACCACCGTGCATGCTCTCCGTGCATTCCCACCACCGTGCGTGTTCTCCGTGCATTCCCACCACTGTGCATGCTCTCCGTGCATTCCCACCACCGTGTGTGTTCTCCATGCATTCCCACCACCGTGTGTGTTCTCCATGCATTCCCACCACCGTGCATGCTCTCCGTGCATTCCCACCACCGTGCGTGTTCTCCGTGCATTCCCACCACTGTGCATGCTCTCCGTGCATTCCCACCACTGTGCATGCTCTCCGTGCATTCCCACCACCGTGCGTGTTCTCCGTGCATTCCCACCACCATGCATGCTCTCCGTGCATTCCCACCACCGTGCATGCTCTCCGTGCATTCCCACCACCGTGCGTGTTCTCCGTGCATTCCCACCACCGTGCGTGCTCTCCGTGCATTCCCACCACCGTGCATGCTCTCCATGCATTCCCACCACCGTGTGTGTTCTCCGTGCATTCCCACCACCGTGCATGCTCTCCGTGCATTCCCACCACCGTGCATGCTCTCCGTGCATTCCCACCACCGTGCATGCTCTCCGTGCATTCCCACCACCGTGCATGCTCTCCGTGCATTCCCACCACCGTGCATGCTCTCCGTGCATTCCCACCACCGTGCATGCTCTCCATGCATTCCCACCACCGTGCATGCTCTCCGTGCATTCCCACCACCGTGCATGCTCTCCGTGCATTCCCACCACCGTGCATGCTCTCCGTGCATTCCCACCACCGTGCGTGCTCTCTATGCATTTGCAACATGCATTTTCTCTGTTGTGCTGGTGGCGAATGCTAATACTCTTGTGTTTCTTCTCTGATACCCTGAAGGGTTCACTAAGGGCAGACATTCACATCTTGGTCATCTCTGCACTGACAAGGTCAGCCAAACCCTTGCAACCCTCAGTGCAGCACTTTCCCACTGATTAAAGAGTTCCCAGAAAATGTCCAAGTAGAGGATGCGCCTCTCTGAAGCTGGCACCAGAGGGCAGAGCATTCCCATTGCAGGAAAGGCCTCTGCTCCCCTCGGGTGTCAGACTAAGATGGCAACTAGGTGTTTACTTTGTTTCCTATTTCCCAACAAGATCAGGACCCTTTAAGACAGTTACTCAAGTTGTGGTGACCCCCATTCATATAATTATTTTTGTTGCTACTTCGTAAGTGTAATTTTGTTACTGTTATGAGTCATGATGTAAATACATGCGTTTTCTGATGGTGGTAGGGGACCCTTGTGTAAAGGCCATTTGAACCCCAAAGAGGTTGCCGCCGGCAGACTAAGAAGCGCTGCACTGGAACAAAAACGCATCCATAGGGCAGAATCGAGCTGCTATGTGATGACTATGGGAACAACTAGATGAACTCCCCATGTGGACAGAGGAGGACTCTCTGTAGGTGCTCAGCAAAATGATGGAGCTGTCTGGCCTTAGGGTCAGGAATGGTGTAGGTGAGGCAGGAAATCAAATCTGAAGCAAATGTGTGGCTTTCTAAGTCTTCTGTGTGACTAAGAATGACTGGATGACTGTTCAAAGATGCCCCAATGCAAAGCTGGTACATATATGCCTATATGTGTGTATATATACATATATATGTATACATATATACATGCATATATATTTGGTTTAGAAAGATTTTTATTTTATTAATTCATTTATCTTTGGAGAGTCTTTTAAAGGGACTTAGCAAATACAGAGGCAGGAAGCTCTAGCGAAATGGCCCCCTGCTGGGCAGGCCTGCCCTTGTTTGTGATTTAGGTAGCCTTACCTTGGAGAATGTGCATATTAACCAGGCTGCCACGATCAGACCTGTTTCTGCCCTTGTGCTTTAGGGAATCTTCAGTCTGTAGAACAAAAGCACAAAACTCTCAATTTCTCTCCAAAGGAAAAAATACTCTATGAGTAGCAAATGGAAAATACCCCCCTTCTCCCATGTTTTTGCAAAGAAACACAAAATTTTCCCCTTAGAATTTTAGTATGGAAAGGAAGGGCAGAGGGGGGTGAAAAGCCTGGGCCCGAGTCAAGGGCTCTAAACATAAATACAAAGGCAGCCTAGCGATGTTCATACAGCAGTTGGCCGGCAGACACTTAGCTGTAATGGATCTGATTGCCTAATTGTCACCAAAGTGACCAAGGTCAGAGATAAACCATTGCACAAACTTGCACTATGATGGACTCCCTACAGCCCTTGCCAGTGATCTCTGACATGGCGAAGTGTGGAACCTGCAGTCCAGACTTTGGAAGGCACCCAGGGAAGGGTGGTGTGCCACATCTCACTGCCATGGAGGAGCTGTCTGGAGGACTGACAGGCGAGGCTCAAACCAACTGGGGATCACAGGCTTCTAACTCCTTCTTCCAGGTTCTTCCCTCTCTCTATTCTAGGTCTCCCCACTGCTGGTGACATCTGTTGTTCATTATTCTGCCTTGCTAGGAATCCCAGCCCCTCACAAACAAGTTGGGAGAATTGCAAACTCTGTTCTTCCTGTCTATTCACAGTCAGGCTACGAGGCTGCAACTAACAGACAAGGAAAGACACCAGCCAGTCATTTCCATGTCCCAGAAGGTGCTGGCGGCTCCTACATTGTATTTATATCACTGATATTATCAGGAATAGAAATCTATGATAAAGGTGACCAATGAGTATGTCAAATTTTCCTTTAAATAGAAAACCGAAATAAACCAAACGACCCTGTCCCCCAAATGAGAAAATCAAATGAATGCCATTCTTTGTGTAGCTCTCTCTACTCACAACCTTCATCTTCCCACTGAACCCTTTTAGGAAGTCTGATTTTGCTAAGAATGACTGTACCGACCGGGCAGTGGTAGTGCACACTTTACCCCCAAGACTCAGAAGGAAGAGGCAGGCAGATCTCTGTAAATTTGGGGCCATCCTGATCTACAAAGCGAGTTCCAGGACAGGCTCCAAAGTTGCACAAATAAATCCTTCTTTGAAAACCAAAAACCAAACCAAAACCAAAACGAGATTGACTGTAGTAAAAGATAACTCAGTGGGAAGGCCAACCTTACTTCCTTTCTTAAAGGTGTTCTGACCTTTTGACCTCTAGCCTATCTTTGATGACTGTCCTCCAACCTGGAGTGATTAAAAACATTTCCTTCTTAAACCAAAAACTATCACTCTTAGAGCTGACACAGGAGGTGTCATTTCCACAGTTGTCTTGGTTCATGGGAGTGCGAGTCCACAGGGTATGAGGACAGGGAGGCGGCCATTTGGAGTTTGTTGTAGAAATCCTATGCACCCAAGCCAACATTTTAGCACGCAATATCTACACCCTGTCAGCCATGCCTTGTTCAGAAAAGGCAGTTTGCAAAACTTACCTTGTCACTCTCCAAACTTTTTCTTGGGTCATGGAATTCAGATGGACTTTTCAGTGCTGCAAAGAAAGATAAAGAGATGAGCCGGGCTGGCTTGAGGCGGGGTCAGTCTTGCAGGGTTGCTGTGTGCTTGCTGAGCTATGCACAGTTTGGAAGTGATGGCCTCTATCAGGCTACAAGCAACAAAGAAGAGAGACCCAGAGGATGCCAGCTGCCCAGAAGCCACAGGAGACAGAGGAAGGCAGAACTCAGGGGTAAACCAGGAAGAGCAGCAGAGGCAGGATTTGTGACAAGAGAAGTGGTAGAGGCGGGCCATGCCAGATTTCTGAGGACACAGGGGGGGCAGGCTAGAATAACATTGGTTTGAGGGTATATGGGGCAGCTAACACCCTCACTGACTTCGCTAAGCCTTTAGTTCTATAAGCTTGGAGGATAGTTGTAGTCTGGGGTGCATGTGGCTATCCTGGAGGAAAAGACTATTTCGGAATAGAACGTGGCTGGTTGATCATGGGCAGGCAGTCAAGGGTGTCAAGTGAGAAGCTGAGATTCAGAACATGAGAGCTCAAAGGGTCCAGTGAACTCCAATCCCAGTCCTAACCAAAGTGGGGAAACTGAGGTCCATGGCCATGGATTGCCTTGTACGGGAACACACAGTTGGCTCCTAGGTCCTCTGATTCCCTCATTTTTTTCAGGAGTGGGGTTCCAGCTGCTCTCTGGCAGCAGAGGTGGCCTCCCCAGGCAGTCCTGTCCAGTGGCACAGAGTGGTACAGAGCAGCCAACCTGTCCCCGTTAGCACTTCTGGTCTTCTCTGTGTCCTCCCATCTCTCCTTGGAAGCACCTCTTCACTAGGGTTCCGTAAACTCGGAGTAGCAAACGTGCAGAGCAGCTTTCTGCACACATCTGAATTTCGTGTTGGCTTTCTGGCCTCCTGGGAACAGTGTCAGCTGGAAGCCATAGACAATCAGGCTTCACTGCAAGTGAAGAGGCTGAGCAGCGTACGGAGTTGCCTTGCTTTTCTTTTTAAATTAGTCATTCGTCTGGATATGTTTATGAAACACACGATCCAGATTCTACAAATATTCTAGCAGGTGTCCACTCTCACATTACAGGCAAGGATGTCATTTTCTGAATCTTGAATTGGGTTTTTGACTAGGTCAGTGTGTGTGTGTGTGTGTGTGGGTGGGTGGGTGTGGGTGTGTGGGTGCGCGCACGCACGCGCATATGTGTGTACCCGTAAGGAGCTCAAGCTAACAGGACCTGGTAGTACATAGTGGGGCTTGGCCATATTATTTTCTCTGTAGGATGCTGTTTGGGCATGCTTACCAATTCCCCCAACTCAGTCCCACATTAGCAATGCTGACCAAAGGCCATGCCAAAATCGTCCAACTGGCTGCTTTGTACCCAATACAGTCGACGTGACCTGTTCTCTCGTCGACTGGAGCAGCAGAGGCTCTTTTTCAAAGGGAAAAGGACAGATAGCTTGACTATCACATTTCACACTGACTTGGCAAGGATTTCTCAGCTTGTTTGATTGTCACATATTCCACCTTAAAATGGGCCCCCCAGCTACACTTACTACTGTCGATGCCCCCCCCCACCTCTTTCTCACTTTTTCCTAGTCAAGTGTTTCTGAGAAACAAGCGTGTAGTGCTATTGTGGCTCATGTGCTTTCTTCAACAGGAATCTCGGTACCCTTGGGAAGGAGGCTTGCCTTTTCTCGTATTTGATCCGTGGAACTCATGATGGGAATGGACAGAGTGACTCCCTCTTGCCAAGCTACCAGGTCACAGAGTCTACTCGGGCCCCTGTAAGGTGCGAGTTCTGCACCAAGAGGTGTCACCTCTGTCTCATCTCCTGGTGTCCATGGAATTAAGCATTACATGTTAGTAGGGCTGAATTACTTTCATCACCAGTAAAGGGATTGATTCTGAACTGACCTTTATTGAGTGGTTAGGAAGAATAATGTGTTTTTCCTGGAGGTAGTCTCCAAAGAGAACCATTATCTTTAGATATTGCCCACATTCTAAACACAATTTGTTTTTTAAAATTATCGTATGTATGATGTTTATGTGGGGGCACTATGTTGAGGGGCATTGAGGAAGACAGAGGACGACTTTGTGGGGTTAGCTTTCCCTTTTCACATTATGGGAGTTCTGGGCATTGAGCTCAGGCTGTCAGATTTGTGTAGCAAATGCCTTTAGCCACGGAGCCATCTTGCTGGCCCACACAATGCTTCTAATTGTACATGAGGGGAATTTACCGATTCTTGAGATTCTTCAGGTCTCACCAGCGGAGCTTCTCCCTTTTCTAGGAAACACTGTATTCCCTGCCCTGGTTCTACAAAGCCACAACTCATGACTGTCACTTCCCTTCCTGGGAAACACCGGAACAGTTTAGTCCTTGGTGTTAGGAGCACAACAACGGTCTTCTGGAACCTTCTACTGCAGGGTGGGAAGCTATGTCCATTTAATGAGGTCTTGAGAAGAACAGGAAGAGGCCTACATGCTGCCCTCACCAAGCCATGCTCTCCTCGGGGTTTGTCGTGGGGGTCGGGTGTGCTATGGGGCACTAGCTTGAGGTCACACTATGGAAAACTCCCCAGCAGAGTGGCCCAGGGGTTGAGGTTTGTCTACCCTGTGGCTCCAGAGAATGTGGGCTCTAGCCATCTCCCCTGCAGGCCTCCAAAAGTCATAATGCCTCCCTCGGTTGATTTTTTTTTTTAAATACACAAAAGACCACTTCTGCTGCCAGCCCAGGGAGTATCAAATGGCAAAATTTCATATTTAAAGGACACTGACATTTAAGATGGAAAAGGAATTTGGATTTCTAAATTAAAAAAATAAGTCCATGTGATTTCAAATTAGAATTCGACTATAAATCCAGTCAGCCACACATCTGACTTGTTCCCCTGGAGGAAGATTAATCGCTCCTCACAGGGGAATTCGTGTTCTCGCCTCAGCGTTCAGTCGCAGGCTATTCCTATTTCTGTCCCTGCAGCTCCAACTAATTTGGGTCAGCTGTGTGGATAAACATTCGCCTAGATAAGAACAGGCCTCCTGCGGTCGGTCCGTTGTGCTCCACTCCGACTTCAGGCCTTCAAGGGGATCCAATAAGCCGAAGTTGCAGAGAACTCATTAAGGCTGAGGCGGGGTTCTTTTGTCGGGGGCTGGGCTTTGGTGTTGAGTGGCAGCCCACTAGGGATGCTGCGCCGCACTGACTTCTCTCTAGGGGACCTCTCACTACCAGGCCCAGAGAGAACTCCGGGTACTCTGTCCTACTCCACTGAATAGAGACGGAAGGAGATGCCAAGAGCTACAGAGGGTTCTTAGGACAGGCCCCCAGGAGCGGCAATTCCCAGCATCAATTGGGAACTTGTTAGATGTTCGGGCCCTTGAAGCCCATCTCAGAAGCACAGCCTCAGAATTTCTGGGAGGGAAGCATAGGAATTTGGCTTTGAACAAACTCTCCAGGTATTGTTGATACCCAGGCTTAAGGACAACAGGCCGTGGGACTTGTAAGGCTAGTGTGCCCCTATTGAAGGTCTCACAGATACAGCTGGTTCTAATGAGAAGCCCTGGATTGGGATTGTCGGGATTGGATTTCAGTTCCTAGAAAGGATGCTCGGTGCCTGACAGTCTCTTTTGCCACTGCTGCCTGGAGTCACAGCAATGTAGTTTAAAAGTACCAGCTCCAGTGAAAAACCATTTGCTAGTAAGTTTGTAGCTCACTTGTAGTTAGTTGAAAATAGACATGTGGATTAATAATGAGTTTAGTAATAATTAGACCTTTTAAATTTTAATTTTATATGTTTTGGTGTTTTGCTGGCATGTCTGCGAGTATACCGTGTGTGTGCCTGGTTCCCACACTGGCCAGAGAAAGATGTCAGATCCCCTGGAACTGAGGTTACAGAAGGCTGTGAGTTACCATGTGGGTGCTACAGGGTAGCCTGTGGGGAGGGAGACACGGTCACGTCCAGACGTGAGACTCATGGTGCTGTGTGATTAAAGGCATCCCGGGTACCTGAGAATTTAGGACCCATCTAGTTGAGACCTCTCCTTGCTGGTATAACCTTGAACGAATCCAGTAGGTTTTCTGCATTCTTGGCTTCTCACTTATAAAATGGACTTCATGTGTTTGCTCACGCTGCCTTGCTTTGAAAGGCGAACAGGCCTTGAATACTTCCCTCTGAGTAGTCAGGCTTTGTGGAGGTGATAGCAGCTTGGAAATTATTCTATCTATGTATCTATCTCTTTCTCTCTGAGGGGAAGTTGGTAATAGATCGCTTATTCTGTGCTCAAATTATAGTCTTTGGCGTTTGAAAACAGTGTATTTGCCCAATGTAGCTGGTGGCATTTAAGACCTGGTGTGTACACTAGAGTCTGACCTCACATATGCAAATACTTGGGAGTTTCTCCTGTCATGGATACAGAGACAAATTTAAAGCCTGTCTCCAGTGACTGATTCTCTATTTCTTAAGAAACAGGCAATGGGAAAATTGAGGGAGAGATGAAAGAGAAGAGAGAAGACACAATTGATCCAGCTTGGCATGGAAGTTCAGGATACCGTCCCCTAGCTCTGAGGGCAAGATGGTAGGGAGAGAGGAAGAGGCAGACAGATTAATCCCCTCGTGCCCCGCGTTCTGCTCAGGCAGCCAACAGTGTGTGGTAGGTGCCCGTGGGGAGAAGCCAAGTCAGCTGGTGCACTGAGAAAAGGCAGGGGGACTCTGTCCCGTGAATGTCTCAACACTATGGTGAGGCTGCTTGGGGGGTGGGTGCGGGGATGGCCCGTCATTCTTCTGGCTACTCAGGAATGCCACAGAGTTCAGGGGTTTACCAAGGCTTTGCGGTAAGTATGTGGCTGATGTAGCTTGGATTAGTCTGCAAAACAAATAAAGGCAGCACCATTCACCGACAGCTCCTCGTGTCTCCAAATTCATTTACATAGATCAGATCATTGAACTCGAGCTGCCCGGAAATCCCTTTCCAGTCAGAGGTGGCTCTCTCTGAAACTGTGGGGACACAGTGACCTCTCTGGTCTCTAGGTCCTCAAACATCTATCTATCCCAGTTCTTTCCTCTCCTTTTCCATTCCAGGAAGACAGCTGTATCCCTGTATTCCCTGAGTTTATCCCCATTAGGTGTTCTTTGGTAGCAGAGAGGGAAGCAACACTCAGGTTCCTCCTTCAAACCTCTTGGTACCCATTCTCAAGAAGGGCTCTACACTTCCCCAACTGCTCAACAGAAACAGTTAAACGAGGGCTCCGTGGAGCTAGCTCCTTAGTGACTCAGAAACTCTGTCTGATTCCTGTGTGTATGCCCTAGGTACAGCCTTACTCCTAGTAGATGCTCATAGCTCTAAGACCATTTTTAGTACATCCAGGTCAAGAGGCTGAGAATCGTTTATGTGGGAGCTTTGGAAGGGGTCAAAATAAGATGGAGCCATTTAAAATTCTGAATTCAAGATTGGAGCAAGTCTGAGCCAGATCAAATCCTAGCACAGAGGTGGGGAGTGGGGCATGAAATTCCACCTCTAACTTTGGGGTTATTGACAATTGTTAGCTGCTGGGAGAGGGAGTTTCCTCTAAGAGTATAGCTCCCCTGGTTGATGATGCTCTGTTGGAAGCCTACGTGTTTTGTACATCATAGGTTTAAATAAAACAACATAAAGTTGGTTGGGTACGGAATCTGGGGTGTGTTTGGGAAGAGTGAATATAAGTGAAACTCTTAATGCAGCTATCAAATGAATAATAAAAATTTTAAAAATAAAAAGTGTCTGCCTGGGAGGGTGATGCTCAGGTATAAGGAATGCAGGGAGGATATTTGTATGAAAACAATGAGGAAAACCCTCCTTGATGTTCCCAACACCAGAGGGAGCCCTCTTCTAAAGCCCCAAGAGTGCGCTTAGAAAGTAGCCTTCATCCTTGAGCCTACAGACCTGGTGAAGACATCCTTTCAAACCCTAGCTTCAGTGGAGAGTCAGACAGTTCCATATGGGGAATCATGTGTGTGTCTGAGATATAATTCAAACAATAAAGCTTTAGATTTCATGACTGTTTGGAAAGCATGGTCTTCACCATTCACTGTGAAAGCTGTCTTAGGATATGGCTCAGCCTCCTACTCAGGTCCAAAGAAAACTTTTTTCATAAGTTGCTCTAAGGTTCTACATTGGCCTAAGAATCTAAGAAGACATCTGTCTTCACTTCTAATCAAAAAATGGTGCATTTAATTTTATTCAAAGCACCAGAAGTGGGAAAACCATAAGCTCATACAAACTCATAAAAACAAGTGAATGATTTTAAAGTGATTGGAGGCATTGGGAAAAAAATGTTGCTGCTACTGGTGTGGACTGTTTGTTACTTAGCAGCAACCTCAAAGCCTGCACATTACATGAAGAAGGAAGGAAGGAAATTGAACCCTGTTGGATGAGGTGGACAAGTCAACTGGAAAGAACATCTCAGCTCATTGGGGTCAGAGAAGAGAAAACACAGTTTATCATCACACTGAGAAAAAGTGAGATCCCTCAGAGCTGGTCAGAGTGAAACATCTCATTGAAATGACTGGGCCATCCTCCACATTTTCCCAGTGGGTCTCTGCAGTATTGGAATCAAAACCAGGGTTGTTTTTTTTTTGTTTTTGGGGTTTTTTTTTGCACTAAAAGTGGGTGTTGCACCACGAGTCACATCCCACATCTCTCCTTGACTATTTTGGTCACAATGATTTATGTTCTTACAAATGTAAAACAATTTCTTTGAACATTTGAGAAAAATGGTCTGTGTGGGGCCTGAGCCTAGCGGGTAGAAAGGGGGTCTGTATGGGCACTGGACATCACGGGTTCTGACCTCTGCTCTATCACACGAAGAGAGAAATGGCATTCCTGCAGGCTCTGGAGATAACCCAACGTAAAGAAACAAAACAACTGCCCAAGAGTGGTGGTTTCCCGTTAACTACGTATATGTGACAATTTAGAATAAATCACTAATGTGGCCATGGTTTTGTGTGTAGGCAATTTATAGTAAGTTGTGAAATTTTCAGAGAATTACAGTTATTTCACACCATGGGCCAAGTGAGATTTTACAATACTCTTATTTTATGTAGTAAGTTCTTGCACGTGAATAGGAGAGGGACCTGGAACTCGCTGGATCTGCTTTAGGACATCAGAAAACTCTCTCAGGCCTTCAGCTTCATCTCCATGCATGTTAGCTAGAAATAAGGATTTGACTACCGTGAGTATCTCAGATGTCTGCTGAAGAGAAATATCACTCTAGTGAGGAGACTGCAAGGCTCCTAAGAGAGCTGAGGAGAAGCCCAGGGAGTGTGAGGACTATTAGCACTGCCTTGGCTAGAAAATGTGTAGATGGCTTCCTGAAAAACTTAAAAAAAGAAAACTGAAAAACTTAAAAAGAAAAAAACAACTGGAAAACTTTTTTAAAAAATCAGAGAATTAGCTGAACTTTGCAGCTTTTTGTCCTTTCATTTTTTTCTCCTTTCCTTTCCTCTTTCTCTTAAAAAATTGAAATAATAGTTGAAGGTCTTCTTGGGGCAGACAACGAGACCCCACTGAATTAGACCCATTGCCAGATCCCCGAGAATTCTGAATTCCTCCCAGGAATCATCTTGGTCATTATTGTGGGCCTCTCAGTGCATGGCTCTGGATTCTGTACACAGTTAATAAAATGTGTTAAATAAGGCCGAATCCAGGAGAATCTGAGCTTTTTCGGAGCCTCTCACCCTCATTTGCCTTTAGGTATGGTCCCTTGGTATGCTGTGTCAAGTTAGTCTCCTATTAGGACTCTGGGTACACCAGCAGGAGCAGAGACTGGTTCTTTCTCTAGCTTCCTGAAGAGAGCTGAGCAGAGCAGGCCCATCCACACAGGGTCTGCGGTGTGTGCCAGACACCCACACACTTTCCCACGGCAGGAGCCGCTTCCTTAGAAACTCTGGTTGGGGAGAGGTGGCTAATGAGCAAACCTTTATCATTTGGCGGGGTTTCGAGTAAGACATTTTATTCTTTGCAGGACATCCCTGCTCTGAAAATGTCTTGATGATGCAGCGGACTGGTCACAAACTCTAAGCATTTCAATAATGCTTCATTGATAGCTACCCTACTTGAGTCTGAAAATTCTGGAGAAGAAAACATTACATCTCCACTCTGTTCCTTTACAGGAAAAGATGCTCCATTTGTACACCTGACATGACAGCCGTGACCTAAACTACATTTGGGGGTCATCGCTGTCTTGACCTTTTATTTTTCACTTGTTTCCAGATTTATGCCCATAGGCTTCAAAAATATTCTTATCCAAAAGCAGGCTGTGAAATCCAGGTTCAGCATTTGGGCATGTGGGCTGAATTTTGTTTTAAATCAGTTGTGAACTTGGATGAACTGAGAGGTTCTGGTGTGTGTGAGCCATCTGCCCTTCCAAAGTGAGGAGGGGACACCTCTGAGGACATGGCCGTGAGATTTGCAGTCTCAGATCCCTGGCTTCCTTCCATCTTTCTCACTTTCAGGAGACTGAGCAGACGAAAACACTAGACACGAGCTTGCCGTCTCCGTTTCCCAGCAGGACAGTGCTGCTGGAGCAGTCAGTACTGAGATTACAGGACCGTCCGTCCCTTCTGTGCTCAGGAAAATACTCTAAAGAAGTTTTGCTCCAAAGGTCCCTGCTGTTCACCGTATGGATGCTTAGCTAATATGAGGGCTGCTTTTGAATTACAAAAGGGAAAGCTTGAAGATTATCAGCTCTGGGCAGTCCTCGGGCCTCAATACGCCCCTATACATATTAACCACCATAGTCTTGCCTAGGGTATACAGTCTGAGAGCTGTATATTAAACACGGAAGCCCAGTACTGTGTAATGATTCACATTTCTGCAGGTGTTATTATGAACACTGATTTTTGTATTTTATTTGGAGAATTAATATGACCTAGAAGAATTGGAACTGTGATTTCATGTCTGGGACACCTTCCCCTAGACAACCAAGAATTAGTTTTAATTGTTAGAAAATTTCAAATAATCTTCTAAAACCTGTGATAATCCTTCTTTGACTCAAACTTTGGGCAGTAGTTCAATATTATAGTATTCATGCTAGAACAGTATTGCTACTGAGTCTTCTACAAAGGAAATGCTTGACAATATTTAATTAATTGTGGGTTCAAATAGCTGAAGAGCCAGAGACGCCCACCATCCACTGAGTTTACCTGGGAGTAAATCTACTATATTGGAGTCTTAGGAACAGCCTCTATATAGGCAAGCGTAGGAGACAAAACATCCACAGCCTAGATGTCCTCGGATTCAGATTCCTGGGGATCTCCGCTGAGAGATACATTGCCTGAGACTAGCTGATCTTTAGGGTCTTTTTGTCTCCTGGATATCACAGCTCTGAGGGGATGAGGAAAAGCGGCGGGTACTCACGTGGTATCAAGCCTTGGTTAGCCAGCTGCTCCTGGGTCCTTCGCTGTTGAAGCCGTAACTGTAAGACTTGGAAAAGGAAGCACGAGTGTGTGAGTTGGGACAGAAGAACCACAGTCACATGTTTCATCACACTTTCCTAGCCCTTCCGGTTTAAGGTCCAGAACAGCTTTGAACAAGATGGTGAAGTACATTGTTATTTCTGAGGCAGACACAGAGAGAAGCTTGAGAGGAGCAGGAGGCTCGCAGGGCTGCGAGTCTACGGCAGCTAGAAGACTGGGCTCCTTTGAAGAGACTGTTATTTCTCCACACGGTGTTTCACCCTCTCTACTACACTGTTTTCTGTGATGGATGGGACCCCGTGCTAGCTGGGTGGTAGCCTGCGACTCCAAACGGGAGACAAAGCGAAGAAAACATCAGCTGCGAAGGAGGACCCGCTGGAGCCCAGATCCCATCGCCACCCCTTAGTGTACACCTGGGCACACTGCTGACTCTCCTGGATCTCGGATTTCTCATTTGTTATAGGAGCCACACCCACCTGTCAGCATTGCTATGAAACCCAATAAAGCAAATGTATTCACAGAGCTTAGCAAGGGCCTGTCAGCTATGCTATCGTTAGATGCTAGAACTAGTCTGGGATTCTTATGGGAATTTAAAGGTTATCGGATTTATGCCTCTCTTAGGAAAAAAACTATAAATTATCCAAACATTATATTATGTACATGCATTAGATATTCATAACACAAAGATCATGCATAAAACATGTACCTATAAAATGTTAACACTGAATAGTACAGGATTGTAAAAATGTGAGTAGAATATTTACAATTTTTTTCCTCTCCCTCAAACACATTTTGCCTTTGGAAATACAGCTTTCCCTTCATGAATATTCTACTTTCTCAGGAAGATTCTGGTTTTCCCATCCCGATCCTTGGCTTCAGTTGTTGGGAATAAGAACGTACATTAGTCAACCTCCATTACTGTCACCAAATACCTGATGTAAACACTGTGGAGTGGAAGGGCTCATTTAAACTTGTAGATTCAGAGGTTAAACCAACTCTGCCACTGATTAAAAACAGAAAACGCTGAACAAACCACACACACACACACCCTGAAGAAGCAGATTGCAGAGAACACCGAAGCTTGGAGAAATGACGTGAAGTTCCGACTTTGGAAGCTTAGGCTTGAAGACGCCCGCAGTGAGAAAAGTGACAGAGACACCTAGAACTCCGGAAGCAAATCAAAGCTCAAACTCCTGGTCAGAAGCATCAGGGACCGGTGTTCTGCTGAGTCCTGTCAACTGCCAGAGTGAGATGAGAGGCTCAAGCAAGAGGGCAGTTAGGAGCGAAGGCCCCTAGCTCATCAGGATCCCCCAGTGTCACACTGATTCCTATTGTTTCCATGGGACAGACTCTAGACACAAGGACGAGAGTCAGCTTGGTTTACGTCTCGGTGGATTGTCTACTATGATAAACAGAGAAAAATCTGTTATTTCCAGAGGATTGTGACAGACTTTGGGGTTATATAGTATATGGCTTGTCCAATGTCTGGGGAACAATTTAAGATTACACACAAAGAAACAAGTCATTGGAACACATGCTAAGTGGAAGCGACCAAATAAAATAAACCCACGTTTTGGTCTTGGGTTGGGATTACCTATGGTTGGAATTACCAGATGAGGATTTAAAGGGAGTGATTTTTCAGCCATGCTCAATAAAGTCAAAGAAGCAATGATCAAAATCAACGAAAGGATGGACAATCAAACCACAACACACACAGAGAAACGAAATGGGAATACTGCAAACCTATCTGTAGAATGGTCTGGAAAACACTCTTTCGTGGAAAATGGGTTTGCTAGGTCTGTAAATGACAAAGGGCTGAATCGTCTCAGAGGCCCATCAAACTGAAGGAGGAAAACAGATGGAATTAAGTGAGCAGATTCTCGGGGGTTTATAAAACAATATCCAAACATCTGCCTCTGAGGAATTAAGACTGCCAAAGGACGCACAGCAGACGAAACGCTGGCTAAACAGCATGACCAGGGAGGTAATGTCAGCTTGAATAGCCACAGGCTTCTCATCAGAACTCTGGGAAGATGGAAGATCAAAATGAACCCTGAAGCTCTCAGCCCGCACAGATGCGCCCTGCAGGGATGAAGGTGGAGTCAGGTGATGTTCGGGGTAAGGAAAATGATGACACCAGCTGCCAGCTCACGCTGTTTCAAGAACATGGAAACTAATGCTGAAAGGAAACTTGGGTATTCAGAAATAAGGATATGAGCAACACTATCTAGAAAACATTTAAGATTTATTCCTTTCTTATTAATTTAAAAACGTGTCTATTGGGAGGAAGACTGAGCACCGCCTGCTGGCGTTCCCGAGGGACATGGATGCAGTGCAGGCAAGATGGCTGTAGGGTAACAGACCTGCTCTCCTTGGGTCTTGAGCTTCCCACAAAGGTCCTCACGGCCAAGGCTTGGTCTGTGGCCTAAGTGCTCGGGAAGGGAAGGACTATTTAGAGCCCAGTAAGGAAGCTGGGTCACTAGGGGTGTGCCCTTGGATGAAACACTGGGTCCTGACCCCTTCTCTCGTTCTTTCTGCTGTTCGAGATGTATTTCCTTCTCTGCTGCATGCTCCTGTCATGCTGGACTGCTTTCTGCAGGCCCAAAGCAACAGAGCAGCTGGATCATGGACCGGGACAAGACAATCTTTCTTGTTTATATGATGATTATCTCAGGTACTTGCAACAATACGTTTTACTAAAACGGGTTATTGACTACATACTTTCTATAATATTCACACAGTGGTATGACTTCAATGATAAAAGCTAATAATACATATTATAAACCCCAGAGCACCCCTTCCCAAAACAGAAATACACCTTTAACAGCCAATAAAAAGGAATGCTGGCTGGTTCAGTCGTGGTGGTACACACCAGTAGGATTTGCTGAAGGAGGAAGAGGAATGAGGATCATGAGTTCAAGACCAGTCTGGGCTACACATTCTTGCTGGGTGGTGGCACACACCTTTAATCCTAGCACTTGGGAGGCAGAGGTAAGCTGATCTCCAAATTTGAGGTCAGCCTGGTCTACAGAGTGAGTATTAGGACAATCAGGGCTACATAGAGAAACCCTGTCTCAAAAAAAAAAACCTAATAAACAAACAAGCAAGGGAATGCTAAATTACCAAAATAACCCAAAGGAAGAAAGAAAAGAAACTTTGGGAAAAAGAGAAACTAGAAACCAAATAATACAGTGAGTGGAAGCTTTAGGCCTCACTGAATCAGTCATCAGAATGAAATTTGCTAGGAAGACATGTTCAGAATGGGTCTTAAAGGAATGTTAGTTAAGTCAGTATTTCCTATCTTATTATAAAGATTCGGATTAAAATGAATTGAAAACGACTTGCCACTCAAAAAGTGTCTGAATATTAACTTTCATCAGGCGATGAAAGGAGACAGAGACAGAGACCCACATTGGAGCACCGGACTGAAATCTCAAGGTCCAAATCAGAAGCAGAAGGAGAGAGAGCACGAGCAAGGAACTCAGGACCGCGAGGGGTGCACCCACACACTGAGACAATGGGGATGTTCTATTGGGAACTCACCAAGGCCAGCTGGCCCGGGTCTGAAAAAGCCTGGGATAAAACCGGACTCGCTGAACATAGCGGACAATGAGGACTACTGAGAACCCAAGAACAATGGCAATGGGTTTTTGATCCTACTGCACATACTGGCTTTGTGGGAGCCTAGGCAGTTGGGATGCTCACTTTACTAGACCTGGATGGAGGTGGGTGGTCCTTGGACTTCCCACAGGGCAGGGAACCCTGATTGCTCTTTGGGCTGACAAGGGAGGGGGACTTGATTGGGGGAGGGGGAGGGAAATGGGAGGCGGTGGTGGGGAGGAGGCAGAAATCTTTAATAAATAAATAAATTTAATAATAAAAAAGGATAAGCCTAAAAAAATTGAAAAATAAAAATAAATGAGGTAATTTTGCTGTGAACAAATAATTAGGGATGTTGTATTAGATAAAAACAAATTGAAAATAAAGATTTTTGGCTTCTGTTTTTTTTTTTAAAAAAGTGTCAAAAAAACCTGAGCGATGGTAAGAATATCACACAAAATGGACTTCGAGTCAAAGAGCTTGCTTGATGCCAAAGGCATTTTAGAGGCAGGTGAGATGGCACAGCAGGACAAGATTCCTGTCACCCAGCCTTCCCATCTGAGTTCCATTATAAGACACAAAAGGACTCCAGCAAATTGTTCTATCCTCCACATGCGCACCGTGGCACACACGCATACAAAATAAATGAAGAAATGGTTTTTTAATGTGGCATTTTAGAATTAAAAAAATGGACAATCACTAGTAAGATATTGCAATTGTACACGGACAACATGAGTGTGTCCTCTCTCAACGTTTGATTAATCTAAATGAAAAAACAAAAGTCCCCAGCAACTCAGAGGAGTTGAACAGTATGTGCAGCCTTATCTTAACTGACTTGTTTCTTGGCTTAGTCGCAGAGCCCTGCCCCCAACAACTGCAGACAACAAACCCTACCAACATCAGAAGGGCTTAGCTCACTCAGGGCGTGTTCTCTGATTAGACTGGAATTATTTAGAAATCAGGAGCTATATGTTGCTGAGAAAAATATTTGACTATGTCCTTTAAATAATTCAGGAGCCAAAGAAGAAAGCACAGGGGAAATTAAAAGTCCTTTGGCCTGAATGACAATGAGCAGAGGAAGTAGTTTCTGGAGAACAGCAGCCACCATGGTCAGAGAGAAGTTCAACTCTATATGCTCATATGGGAAAAGAAGAAAGGCTTAAGATTAGCGACCCAAGATTCCACCTTAAGAAGACAGAAAAGGAGCGTGTCCCAAATGATAAATAAATGTTACCAGAGATTGAAGCAGTGTGATGGTTTTAATAAAAATGACCCTGTCTTAGGGTTCATATTGCTGAGATGAATACCATGACCTAAAAGCAAAGCAGGGAGGAAAGGGTTTATTTGGCTCACACTTCCACATTGTTCATTATTGAAGGAAGTCAGGATAGGAACTCACAGAGAGCAGAATCCTAGAAGCAGGAGCTAATACAGAGGCCACAGAGGGGCACTGCTTACTAGCTCGCTCTCCCTGGTTTGTTCAACCTGCTTTCTTATAGAACCCAGGACCACCAGCCCAGAGATGGCCCCACCCACCACTGAGGCTGGCCCCACCCCCACTCATCACTGTTCGAGAAAATGCCTTACAGCTGGATATCATGGAGGCATTTCCTCAACTGAGGCTCCTTCCTCTCTGATGACACTGGCTTGTGTCAAATTGACACACAAAAACAGCCAGTCCAGGCACCCATAAGCTCACATTTTTGGGTGCTCAGTGCCCAGTTGGTAGAACTGTTTGGAAATGATTAGGAGGTGTGGCCTTGTTAGAGGAGGTGTGTCACTGGGAGTGGGCTTTGACTTTTATTTTTCAAAAGCCCACACCAGCATGCTGCCTGTGGATCAGGATGTAAAGGTCGCAGCTCCTGCTCTAGCATTGCGTCTTCCTGCTGCCAGGCTTCCTGCCATAGTCCTCTGAAACTGTAAGAAAGCCTTCGAGTTAAGGGGTTCTTTCCCTTAGTGTCTCTTCTCTGCAATAGAACAGTGACTAAGACAAGCAGAAATCTTCAAAAAAAGAAAACAGACATAGTAGAGAAGCCTAGCAAAGCTAAAAGCAGATCTCCAAAATGAACACACTTGTATCTAGACTATGAAGAAAAGTAGGATGAATGAACCTATGTTACAAATAAAAAGTTTCGGAATATAACTGCACATCATAGACATTAAAAAGATAAGAAGAAACTATCATTAAAGATTTATGCCAATTATTTTAGCAACTCACGTAAGTGGACAAATTTCTTGAAAACTACAGTTTATCAAAACTGATATAATCAGAATTTCTGAATAACATATATTAAATAAATTACACTGAAAATCAAAACCTCACCCACTCTGCATATGGCTAAACACCTTTAGGCCAAAATAATTTTGGTAGTGATATTTTTCAACTGTTGCTATAAGAATATATTATTCGCTTCAAAGACCTGGATGGAGGTGGGTGGTCCTTGGACTTCCCACAGGGTAGGGAACCCTGATTGCTCTTTGGGCTGATGAGGAGGGGGACTTGATCGGGGGAGGGGAAGGGAAATGGGAAGCGGTGGAGGGGAAGAGACAGAAATCTTTAATAAATAAATAAATTTAAAAAAGAATAAATTATTCGGGAAACTGGAGAGACAGTTTTGTCGTTAAGAGCACTTACTGCTCTTTTAAGAGCCCTGGGTTTGGTTCCCAGAACCAGACGGTGGCTTACAACCATCTCTAACTCCAGTTCCTGGAGAGCTCCTGCCCTCTTCTGACTTCTATAGGCTTCTACATGTATGTGGTACACAGACATACACTCAGGCAAACACACACACATACATACAAACATATATACACAAGCAAATAAACACATCTTTTAAAAAGAATAAATTATTTTCTAAGTTCTCAATCAAATAACCTCCACATTCCACTCATTTCCACAGTTGTAAATAAGAATATTTGATTATTTGGTCTTTCAATATCACGATTTTTTACCCTAAAAAGAAAAGCATTTAGCACTCTCTGTTAAGAGCAGCAGGTTTGAAGTGTTTCAGTTCTCTAAACATTAATATTTGACTGAGATTGAACTCAATGAAAACAACAAAATAGAAACGAGAAAAATCTAGAAGAGGAAGTGGCAGAAGTTGCTGATACAAAAGAGAGAACTCTACCTTTCTCTCCCTGAAGATTGTTAATGCGAGATCCTTCGAGACGCTGCAGAAACTCAGAGGTTCCTCAATAGAAGGAACTAGCTGCGTAAACGTTTTGCCCTTGGGGATGGACTTTGGTGGGAACTAGCTGCATATACGTTTTCCCTTGGGAATGTGGCATGGCCTCATCAGATTCCCAAACAGAGCAGAGGCCTTCTAAGTTTAAGACCACGAATGCAGAAATCTGAAAATTCGAGAATTCTAAGAATGTGCATTAGAGTCATGGAGTTGACCAACTAATTTGAAAAGGGTGATGAGCTTAAGTTACGACAATTTGAGTTTTGGAGGTCCCTGTAAATCATAAATCAATTGCCATACTGTCACTTATGGGGCTTGAAAAAGTTCAGAGGTGAAGACTTGGACACTGATTTTGGGTATCATCTTGACAGGATTCCTAAAGTAATAGGGATAGATTATCCAAGGAAAGAGACAGTAAGAAGAAAATAATGATAAATGAGGACCCTAGGAGAGACATATATGAATCTAATCTACATGGAAAAGACAAGATCTCTGAGTAAATTGGGCATGGGGACCTTGGGAGAGGGTTGAAGGGGAGGGGAGAGGCGGGGTGGGGGGAGCAGAGAAAAATGTAGAGCTCAATAAAAATCAATAAAAAAAGCAAAAAGAAATCTTATCATGAACAAAGAAAAGATGCTTAAGAAAGAACCCAGAGTGAATTAACTGCATGCATCTGTTACAATATGCCACAGTGTGACAGCTGATACTATTCATGTTTAAACTCGTTGGCAGGTTTTTACCTGTCATGAAGACTGAAAAGCACTGACCCACTAAACAGCTTCCGATTGTCTACTATATGACAGGTACTGTTCACTGTTAGCATACGGTGAATAAGACCATGGTTGTTAGTGTCATGGCTCAAATATGCTAGCTGGAGAGATAAACTTAATCTCCCTAAATAGAAGATAATTTTATTCCCCGCTCTTTTCTTTTTCCCTTCTTTAATTTGGTTTTGGAAAGCTCTGTAAATGCTCCAAAACTATAAAGTTGTGTGTGTGTATGTGTGTGTGTGTGTGTGTGTGTGTGTTACACAAGTACATAGTTCTGTTGATGGGCATATGAGTTCTATCAGATTTTTGGAAGTCTTCAGAATCTTCAAATGTCAATAATAATCATTAATTCAGACCTTCTGAATTAATCTTCTCAAGTGGTTACCAGCATGTTGCTTACTGCTAGTACTGCTAGTGTGCAGACAATATTATAAAGAGAGTTACCCCAAAGCTCAATTAGCACAGGATTGCTCTGTGCAGTGAGCTACAGGCCTCCTCCTCCTTGTGGCTGATATTTTTTCCTTCACACAGTCTCTATTTCTTATACTGACTCTTTTTCCCCATCAGTCTATCTCCTCATAAGCCTAATACTGCCAGATATAGCCTTGCCCTGCCTCGTGTCAGTCTACCACATGGAGTTGGAGTTGGGAAGGCTCATGGAGGCTATATCTCTAATTTATCACAGCAGATTCAATTGTGTGGCTGGTAAACCATACAACTGATGCTTACTAAACGCTTTCCTGTGTTCACTGACTTGCAGTCTTTTCTTCCTTTGTGAAAACTTTAACACCAGCCACGATCAGCTTTTAGGAGCTAATTCTAATGAGAGTTCATTTATGTCTTGTACCAATCCTTCTCTTTCTAAGCAGCAAAAGTACTAAAGATTTTCTGTTTCCAGGTGGTCAGCTAAGCACACAGTTCTTCCTGTAAATAACAGAATTGAGAGAAAAGTCTACATCTACACTGGAAAGCAAAGAAATACTTAATCACAGAAACTAACCTATAGAAAAACAATAACAACAACAACAACAAAACCAGTCAAATAACTGGAAGTCATGGGCTCAGGACTCCACTGTGGGGATGGGTCCAGCCAGGGCTAGCCAGGCAGCTAGTCAAGGCGCTGAAGAAGGTCAGCCTCTACCTCTACCATGGGGGTGTGCTCCTATTTTACCAGATATTATAGAATAACAATCCCATAGACTAAGACATTGTTTTAGCTTAGCTATGTCATAATAATATCTGATTTGTGAGACTTTAAACTTTATGTGATAAATGTGGTAAGCAT
This sequence comes from Microtus pennsylvanicus, assembly GCF_037038515.1. Classification (NCBI taxonomy): domain Eukaryota; kingdom Metazoa; phylum Chordata; class Mammalia; order Rodentia; family Cricetidae; genus Microtus; species Microtus pennsylvanicus. The sequence goes on along the minus strand of NC_134589.1, from coordinate 56,414,642 downwards.
CATGAGTTCTCCTGCATGAACTGCTTTTTATTACTTAGCTATCACAGTGTTTTCTCATATTATTTAAAACCCTTTAAAATACACTACTGTACTAGTGACAGCATGTTTCCTTCTTCGTTTCTGTTCTGGCTATCATCTGAGTTGCTGAATAGCCACCGCAGGATATGTAGTTCATTTCCAAGCTCTTATGTTCTGTAATTGTTTCTTGTGTTTTTTAGATTTAGTTTGGCACACAAAGTAATGATTTTCATCACGGCATCTCACCTTTTTAAACCCTTAGTATGAAAATTTCTAGTTAGAATAAGAAAAAACTACCAGGAAAATGAATAATTTTAACAATAAAACTAACAAAAGGAGAGGAATTTCAGTTGCTGCATTCTGTGCACAATCAGTGTTTCTAGATTTCTGAATGACTATTGCAAAGAAAATTCCCAACGTTTACCAGCAGAAACAGGAGCGAGCATGCTTTGGAATTATGTTTCTGCCCACTCCCTTTTCAGTTTTGGTGGTGCTGGGGGTTAAAATCTGGGTCTTGTGCATTGACCATGCTTTTTTTCTAGGGCTTTAAAGAATTTATAGAAATGAATCTAGAAGTTGAGTGATTCAGTCACAGGAGATGCGACATCTGAAATCTTCAAGTGACAGGTACTCTAAAGGTGCTTCTGATTTTCTTCCCACTGTAGTTATGTGCCTGGTCCTTGCTGGTTTTTTCTCACTGAGCCACTGAAGTTCTTCCGTCCTCCAAAGGTTAAGAACTGGCAGCTCGCTGCTCCACGTCTCCAGCCTAGAGCAATGCCCAGGATGAGCTTGCCAGGGCAATCTCTCTGGTCTTGTGTAGCTTCTTCTCCAGATTTAGCAAGGCTGGCAGGTCAGACCTCAGTGGCTCCATCCTTTCACGTGTCTGCTTCAGTTGGCCTATGCAGAGCTCTGCAGCTTCATGGTGACGCCATGCCCCCCACTCCTGTGCCAGTGGGTGATACCGCTATCTACTTCCGCATCACCATCAGAACCGGAGTCCAGAGGCTCGCTATATCTCTCTAGCAATCTTGTCTCAGGGCTGCAGTAGTTATTAATAGATTATCCCAGACAAGTGGGATAGATCTCATGTCTGGTAGGAAGAATCTCATAATAATATGCTTCCCCTAAACTTTTTTTTTTTGAGAAGTACTTCATAAGAATGTTTCCAAATGAACTCCAGGAAAGAGTGGCAGGTATTAGCACCACAAGAGGAGTACTCCCAAAGGAGAGGAGCCTTGTGTCTTTAACAGTTCTACATCAAAGAGACCTAAGTCCTTCCTGTTGGATGGCAATTAAGTGTTGCATGTATCCCTGCAGGCCACATAGATCAGATCGGTCAGACTAAACACCGGCATGCCTCTGGGAACGGGACTGGGGGATCCGAGTCCTGCATGAAAGTGAGAATGTCTGCAAAAGCTTGAACTTGTGACCCAAGAGACGACACTTGCCTGTGCCCAGGAAAAAGGACAAGTGCCATTGTGCTGTCTCTTGAGATCTTTCTCTCTCCAGAGAGAAATATTAGGAGCGATGGACATCATGGCGTTTTCCCTGTCATAGAAACATCTCCCTCTTCTATGCGCCCAGTGCTGTTGCCAAAGGAAAGCAGCACAGCGGTACACAGGCAGAGGGGTGGCAGGCGGACACTGTCTCTGCTCCTCTAGCTTGGGCCGAGTATTCACATTCTCATCATCTTCATAGCAACGCGATTAATAGTAAAAGGAGGATTGGGGCGGGGCCCACCAGGTAACCTTTTCCTGAACTCAAGGTTATCAAATACCCTTACGGTAATGACATGCCTTCACCGATATGGTAGCATATTTTTGTACACCAGCACTCACAGGTCTGAGGCAGGAGGATTGAGAGTTTGAGGCCAGCCTTGTGAGAGAGACCTTGTCTCAAAAAGCAAAACAAAAAGTGGCTACAGAGCCGGGCGATGGTGGCGCATGCCTTTAATCTCAGCACTCGGGAGGCAGAGACAGGCGGATCTCTGTGAGTTCGAATCCAGCCTGGTCTACAAGAGCTAGTTCCAGGACAGGCTCCAAAGCCACAGAGAAACCCTGTCTCGAAAAACCAAAAAAAAAGTGGCTACAGAATAAAAACTCCCTGGTTGTTTCAGGTTAGGACATCTGACGAACAGACACCGTGGGCCACAGTGGGGAAACAAAGGCAGATCTTCCAAAAGAAGCCTGCCTCTTAGGGGCCTTGCCAAGGGCTACTGTGCCCAGGAAGACACACCTTTCTAAGAAGCAGGAACTGAAGGCACTGGTAACCTGGCCTCACATAAAGGGCTGGGAAGACGGAAGGTGGGTGGAGAGAAGGGGCTCCCATCCAGATTTTCTTCTTCCTATCTTTCTGATGTTGGTCATTTCTGATCATTTCTCATAAGGAACTTTATTAAAGGGACTGGTCATCATCAAGAACGTGAGGACGTCAGTTTTGGAGAAAGAGGTTCGATACAAATGACCTCCTCCTCGGAGTCCTCCAGTCACCAGTATGTGGGAATGGGCATTATCACCCCACAGCAGAGCTCCCGAGCCCCAGAGATTACCAACAGCTCAGCTGAGGCTGTGGAAGTTCAGAAAGGACGGATTCCAAGGGAGCTTTGGGACATTTAAATTTGGCCTCATGGGTGCAAATTTCAAATAGAATTATTTTGATGACAAGACATTAACTGTGACTACATTACACTTTGTATGTATGTAAATCTTTTAAAGGTTTATTTTACTTTATATGTTTCTTTGAATGCCTACAAGTATGTAGGTGCACCCCACCCTCAGGGGCCTTAAGAGGGAGAGAACCCTGGAGGGTGTGGATCCTGGGAGCTGAATTCCACCGCCCTGATGTTTTCTGCAGAAGCAGAGATCTTTCCAGCCCCACAGTTTGTGTCTTACTGTAGCTCCCCATGTGGGGGCAGGGCCTGGGGGGCTCTTTTTAAATACAGAATTAGGTGCCCCTAGAACATCTGGCAAATTTCATGCCACCTGCCCCGCTTGACTCAGTATTGCAACACTTGGCTCAGAATCACTGCCTACAGGGTCCGCACGGCAGCAGTCATAGAGGGTGCCGTTCTCTGTGGAGTCCCCAGGTGATGGTCCCTGTAGAGTCGCTGATAAGAACCCAAGGCCACTGAGTGATCGAACAACAAGGCCCCCGAGTGATCAGGCTGTGACAGCATTCATTACACAGAGCGGTTGCTATGGCCTTGGTGAGAAGTGTTGCTTTTCTGAGGATTGCAAAACACTTTCTGTTCCAAGCCCATGCGCTCCCTCATTCCTGACAGAGTGGAAAATGTGCTTCCACGGCTGAAATGTTCTTCTTGAGCCCAGCCCAAAGATGACATTTTTAGGAAAGTTTGAGAAGAATCCTGTGGCTGTTACTGAGTCACGGTAGAGTGGAAATGGAGCTTGGCTATTTAAAGAGTTCTGTGCTACTGTTTGAAAATGTCACATTGCTAGGGAACAGCGAAGGAACAGAAAACTTTCCACTTGCTATCAACAGAGAAAGATTGTTACCCAAAGTCAAACAATGGGCTTGAGTCTGTTACCTGGCTGACAGAAGGAGGAGGCTATGTCTCAAATAAATATGATGCTCTCGAGGGCGATGGCTCATTAGGAATACACCATGGTCGTCTCTGGAAGCTGTTCTTGCTATAATGGCTTTAAACAGCTCCCTGCCTCATTGGACCCCAGCCGCAACTACACTGAAGGAAGAGGTGAGGTGTGACCCTATCAACATTTCTCCAGCATACCTTTGACCCTGACCAAAGCCCTAATGTCCCTGGTTCCCTTCTTGGAGAATAGTGTTTGGTAGGTTTGGGGTTAAGTGAGAATAAGCTTTGAGGGACAGACAGATACAGAAATAGAAGTATTAGTAAGGGGTGGAGCTCAGTGATTGGGTAGCTTAGTGGTCGGGTATCTCAGTGGTTGGGTACTTGCCTAACATGCTCCATCCCTAGCACCTTGCACACATAAGTGTATAAATTTATAAATAAAAGAAACCACTGTGTATGAACATAGAGCTGTTAGTTGGTCCTGCAGGTGGAAGCCAGGGCTTCCAGCATGCTTAGCAATGGCTCTATCCCTGAGCTACAGCTCCACCTAAGATGTGTTTGCAAAATACTTAGTGCCCTACTTTTTAACCTATAACATTGTGTTGCTTCTTGTGTGGATGCAAATGTTTTTAATGACGACTTAGACACCAATTCTTTGTACACCAATTCTAGTCTCTGTTATAATAGGTTTACTTTTTTTCTAATAAGTAAAGATGTATCATTCTATTGTCACAGAGGATGCTGGGAATGAAAAATGGCTTTGCTAACCTGATAAGCAAAAGTGATATCCTATTGAAGTGATTTTAATGAATCAAATATATTTTTGTGTATCTTTAAATCATGAGTATTTTTTTTCAGTTTTGGCAAATTGCCCAATAACATTCTTGGCTAAATATTCTTTGGGGAATATGTTTGTATGGATTTGGGAAAGCTATTTATATTTAAAGCACAGTTAAGCATAGTCATCTGTATTGTAAATTTTCCTTTGTTTCTAGTTTGTCTTTCAATTTTATTTGTGATGATTTGGGGGCATTTAACATTTCTATATCCAGTTCTTTAAAAAAATCTTTTATGAAGGACTGGAGAGATGACTCAGCACCTAAAGCACCAGCTGCTTTCAGAGGACTTGCGTCCAGTTCCCAGCACCCACACAAGACAGTTTCCAGCACCCATACAGGGCAGTTCACAATTTCCTGTAACTCCTGCTCCAGGGGATTTAATGCCCTCCTCAGACCTCTGTGGGCACCCATACATGTAAGGCATACAATAAGCCTTTTAAAAATTAAGAAATTCTTTGATGTTTTCTACATTTTCTATAGACTCAGAGAGATCTCCATTTCTGGTGTGTGTTTGTATGTGTGTTTATATGTGTGTTTATTTGTATGTCTGTATAGTACATATGTCAATGTTTATTTATATACATGTAGAGGAGGTCAGATGTCAAATTCAGATGTGTTTCTCTATTACTCCCTGCCTTATTTTTTAAGACAAGTTTTCTCAATGAATTTGAGATCACCAATTCAAGTAGGCTGGCTGGTTATTGAACCCTAGAGATCCTCCCGTCTCAGCCTCCCCAGCTCTAGGATAGCAAGTGAACACTGCTATTCATGGCAGCTTTTACATGGGTGCTGGGGATCTACACTCAGGTCCTCATGCATCTGGGCCATCCGCTTTACTGATTGAGCCCTCTCTCTAATCTTACATTTTTTTTAAGGTTTTGTTTCTGCATTTCACTTTCAGTGTGTCTGGAATTAATTTTAGTATAGTGTTACCAAAGGTTCAATTTTCAAACATTAATTCCATTTTTAGATATCAAATAAATCATATAATTCTAATGTCTATGCCCTCAACCTTCTTTTCTTTCTTCATATTCTGACCTTAATATTTAGTTTTGTTTGATGGCAAGCTGACTTTATATCTGATGTAGATATATACTATACACTAGAGTGTGGCAGTCTCCTTTGGGTTAGGCTGGACCTCCCTTTCCCCACTGCAGTTACACAGTCATACTTTAGATGTCCTAAGCCATTTTGGGGACCGTTTCTAGCAGTAACAAGATCTCAGGGATCAAACAATAGCAAGTAGCCTATTTCATTTCTGATAATGAATCGGCAGAAGGAAGCCTCAAATATGTCCAAATCGCAGGTAGATGAGCATCAGTGTGATGTGATCTGAGTCTAAGTTAGTTATAAATCTTGAAGGATTTACAGAGGGAGGGAAAAGGAAAAGCAAGACCAGGAAAGATGAACAGGAGGAGGGGAGGAAACCGGGATAGGTAGAAAGTTTTAACATTTAATTGTAACAACAAGGTGTGTGTGTGTGTGTGTGTGTGTGTGTGTGTGTGTGTGCTTAATAGAAATTGAGATGTGTCCAATGAGGAACACACCAAATCCCACCTAGGAGGGAACTGGGAGACAGACCAAGGGTGCTGGTTGACTGGGCTGTGAGACCACACTTTCACTCCCATCGTGAGCTGTCTCCCCCCAACAGGGAGTGGATAGCAATTTTCAAAAACAAAATTGGAGTTTGTAGTCGTACATAGCCTAACTGGTCCTAATGTATTGGACTCAATCAATCCTCCTGCCTCAGCCTCTAGAGTAGCCAAGACTGTAAATATGTCCCATCATGAATAGAACTTGGGCTTTAAAAGAATCAAAAAGAGAGGAAGGAAGGGAAGAAAGTAGGGGGGGATGGGAGGGCGGAGCTGGTGAGCTTCATTATACAGATAGGTCACTTCTTCCTCAGACCACTGAAATGGAGATGAGGGGCGACAGGTAGGAAAGGAAGTGCTGAAGTTAACCACTAAGACGACTGCTACTTAGTTATGATGTAGGACTGTCAGCTGCTCCAGCAAGACTTAACAGATGTCATCTTGTTGGCCAATCAAAGCTTGCCGAATCCCTCAGGCACTGAAGTGCCAATGAACTTTCATCCAAAATGACCCCCACAGATTTCTGTTCTAATACACCCTGAGACGCCACTCTGCTCTCTCTGTGTCCAGATTGCCGTTCTGCTTTGTTTATTCGCGAAGTTCCTTTATTGGAAATTCATCCCTATAATTTTGTTTGATTTTGACAAAAGGAAGAAAAGAAAACCGACTTCTGTTTCTACAGCAAGAATTCGCTGTTAAGGTTTTCAGAATGACTGACTGTTTGTTCAACTGTTTAGATAAATTCGGAAGCAGCAAGCGGTGCAAGAATTACTTACATAAGCATGGGTTTAAGAGTAACCCGTGACTCAGTTTTGGCTATGATGACAAAGCTGGGAGGTCTAACAGAAACCAGGAAGCCTCTCTGCGGTCATTCGAGAAGACAGTTGTCTTTCTCTTTGCAAGGTGGCTGAGCTTTTTAGCCTACTTGTACCCAGACAAGGATACAAAGTCTCTCTGTGTTTTCACAACAATACCCAGGTGCCTCTGTGTTCTCTAATAATTATTGTCCATTTTCTTTCTACAAAATTTCATTATGCAAATAATCATCAACATTCCTGGAATCTATTTCTTCCAACAAAATAAACTATCATCGCTATCAGCATCACCTTCGCCCAACCATGTCACCATGGATATGCTGCTTCCTCAACACCATCATAGTACGAATATCTGTGCAAGTTATTTTCAGTTTTCCCCCTACAGGATTGCTCTCTATCTATCAGTTTTAAATTCTCCTTGTCTTTGCTTGACAAGTTTGTGAAACCCTACCTATTGCAGCCTCCATGGTCTCTGAGAATGGTCATCTTCTCTGAAGAAACACTTGATCTGATCTGATACACTTTATGACTTACAAATTAATTTATGCTAAAAACTCATCAAGATCATAACACAAATCACAATTCTCTCCCATGTAACATATCACCTCATGACCAAAAGAAAATAAAACTGATGACAAATATGGTGACTGACCAACAGAGGATGTGTAAGAATCGCGTATCCCATCATGCACAAAGCCACTCCCCACTCTGATGACTCAGTATTCCACAAATTGCAGTCTGAGGGATGCCTTTTTCTCATCCATACAGAAGGAGGAAAAGAACTCCCAAACATTACTAAGTAAACCTGCACACCCCAGTAACACTCATCATCATTATAAAAATATATTTCTCTGGGATCTAGCCTCTTTACATATGGGCTTGTAATGACTGGGAGTTTCAATTCCTGTTTTCCTTTCCTTTCCAGATGTACTCTTACTATCTAACCCAGACTGGTCCTGAGCCTGCAATATAGTTCAGGCTGCCATCAAACAGGTCTCCCCACCTCAGCCTTCTACATGCTGGGACTACATATAGGTGTGTGCTATTGAATCCAGCTTCAAAGTTTTAAAAATATTTGTCTAATTGAAATCTTACATGAAAAGAGAAAAAAGCATGTTGTGAATGAAAATGGAAGGTTGTAAATTTTAAAATGAGTTGCACCAGTTTTCTTCAATTACGTGACCCCCGGTAGGTTCTCTATACACCAAGGTGGGCCCCACTCCTAACACTAGCTTGACAAATACAAACAAAATGTAGTGGGGGAATTAATAATGATAATAATAGTAATAAAAACTCCTGCATAGCCATCACGTGAGCTTGGCTAGGATTGCTCCATCTCATCAGCTTTGTTTTTCCCTGTAGAAGGAGAAAGAAGAGTGGGTCCTGAGCTCCAAGGCTCCTTGGAGGGCTGGTGTTTCATGACAGTTGGCTTTGCTTTTGACAAGCCTCTCTCGTTATGAGCCTCCACATCAGGAGCTCTGAGATTTCTCTTGCTCCCCAGCACTTTCCACCACGAGATTATCTGATTTCTTGTAACCTTTCTTAGCATTACATTCAAAGTCCAAGGAAAGCCTATGGGACCCAGCTGCTGGGTTCCAGTGTGGCTTCTAACGGGCCAATCATAAAAGCCAGGTCCCAAGGACCCTGCAGAAGGCAGGCCAAGCTAGCAATCACACACATTCCTGACCTTAACTCATTCAGCTTTAAAGAATCTTTAGACCCATCTGTGTGCTTTATGGTTCTCTCTAGATCCCGAGGATGTTGCAAAGAAACAAAGGCCTGCATCTTCCCTGTAGGAAGAGGGCATGACATTGGACTTAGGTGAGTGAAGGGTTAGGTCGTGGACAGAAAGTCTGAGCCTTAAAACCTTTCTTGAGAAAGAGCTTACATGACACAGGGTTTTATCTTGCTTATTTTTACCTTTTATTCATGTGGCTGCTTCAGGGTGTACCATGTGTGCAAGGGTGCCCAAAAGGCTACAAGAGGGTACCAGGTGTCCTGGAGCTAGAATCACAGGTGGTTGTGAGCCATCCAGTGTGTGCACAGGGTCTGAACTCTGCATCTCTGGAATAGCAGCAAGTGCCCTGAACAACCTCTCCAGCCCCCCAAATAGAAAATTCTTGACCAAAAGAATAACATATATAAGATCTGAATTCTGGAATAAGCATAGCATATCTTGGCCATGGCTAGCTTCCTGAGTGTGTGACCTGTGGTGTCATGGGGTTCTATTTTTAGAAGCCCCCCTGTCTTAGTTTATTGACATGCCATCATCATTTAAAAATTCTTAATCATTTTTGGACAAAGGCCAAGTATTATCATTTTCTGTTGAGAACCACAAAATAAATCTTATCTTTAGTTGGCATCATTTAGGGAAAAGTCCCCTGGGGCAGTAGTGACACATGATACTGGTAAGGCTTGGGATGCCCCTCTCAAGTGTTTGCAATTTTCCCTGCAGAATAGTATGGTAACATGGATATTTTTGTATCATTAATCTGTTGAAGACATGTTTGTAACACAAAGCTGATTTGGAGACTGTCACTATCCATAGATAAATCTTGGAAGTTCGCTTGGGAATTGAAAAGAAAGTGGATGTGAGAAAAAAGCAAAAAAAAAAAAACTCTATCTATGTATCTATCATCTATGTATGTATGTACGTATGTATGTATGTATGTATGTATCTATCTATCTATCTATCTATCTATCTATCTGTCTATCTACCTATCATCTATCCTTTGTTTCAGTGACAAGTTAGGGACAGGTAGATGGAGAAGACAGATGGGAAGCAGAAAAAGAGACAGAGACAAAAAGACAAAAACATACAGAGACCAAACTTAAATGATGTCCTCACTGACAGACTTTTAAAGGATGTGTTATGTATGAGTGGGTAGGTACACCTGAGGGCGGTGCCCTCAGAGGTCAGAGCTGATAGGTTGCTCAGGAACTGGAGCTACAGGGGATTGTGAGTTGCACAAATGTGTGTGCTGGGAACTGCGATGCATGCCTTTAACTTCTGTGCCATATTACAGTCCCTGTCCATTTGTCCGTCCATCCATCCATCCATCCATCCATCCATCCATCCATCCATCCATCCATCCAGTGATTTCTGACCATCCACTGCTTGTCCAAATACTTTCAGACTAGGGGATCCAGCTGTGATTAAAACTTCAACTCTATAATGCTTGTGATAGTCTAGAGAGGAGAAAAGATGTTGAATGAAAAATCTTAGTTGTAGGAATGTCCTGGTGAAGATCTGCCTGTAATTTGAGAATAGTTGGGAACAGGAAGAGTTTTCCTGTCTCTCTTTGTTTCTGTCTCTCTGTGTGTATGTGTGTGTGTGGTGGGGGGGGGGGAGGCATGCTAGAGGCAGAATGAGAAATAAAAACTGTGAGGAATGTCACCTTCCCTGAATTCTTTTCTGGTATGTTTTCCCCTCTAGGTTTGTTTTTAAAAAAATGCTCGAATCTTCTGCTGTCCACACAGTTCCTGTGAGGTTCTGATGGCTCCCTTGGTGACCTTTCTTCTGGTCAGAGTCTGTGATTTGAGGCTGGCCAGTCACCCAGCCAGCCTGGATTTCCCTGGGAAGTTTGGGAATGTAACTAGAAGTCTGGTGGCTGAGTCTGGCCGTGTGAACTATGAGCTGTTTCTACTATATGCACTGAGCAATGCTAGAGCTGGTCCACACTGGGGTGGAGTGCGGCAGGGTGGGGGGAGTCGCTCAGAGTAGACAAACACTTCCAAGAGCTGTGTAAGCCTCCAGCCTCTGCTTCCATCTTATCTTCACCCAAATCCTGCCACTTTCCCTGCGTTTCACAGGGCATACCAGCACAGTGGGGAAAGCGTTCTGTTTTTAAGCAGCTTTTCAAAATTCCTATTATTTAATTTTCTTTTATTTTTCCACAAAGATCCCCCAGTGTTAGTAAGAAAGAGATACACTGGTGGTGGAAAGCATCTTTACCATCAAGAGCTGTTTTGGGAATCTCCTTTTATTTGACCTAATTTCTGTCTTTTTTGAGAAGGTCTCTCATTGTGTGACCCAATCTGGGCTCAAACTTGTGATCCTCCTGCCTCAGACTATCCTGAGTTCCGGGATGCACGATCATGCCAGGCTCTCATTAACTTCTCAGTTTTGTTCTACTTTTCAAAGACTCCTCAGGGTGTAGACCCTCAGATTTTAAAGGTGGCATGGGTCAAAGGGCACTGGCCTGCTTAGGAGGCCAGACGAAACTAGAAGCAAAGGTAGCCCAGGTGACACTACCTCCATCCCAGACTGCACATGGGAATGTCACAAGCCGTCGATACGACAGAGATAGCCCACTGAAGACTCTCCCCCTTGAAGGACTGTCATGAGTGTGTCTAACTGAGGCCTTGGCCATTCTCTTTGTGCCAATGTTGACCTGGGGTGAGCGGGATACATTTTCATAATCTCCTGCCCTTGGCATTGCTACTGCCTTCCAGGACACTGTGGGTAGGCTTTTGGGAGAGCTACCAACTGATGGACAAGTGGATCCCTGGGCAGACTGAGCAGGAAGCAATATTGGTGGTTTCCATGCTGACACAAAAATATATCACACACAGGACTCTCTGTTGCTGGCCGCCTATGGATGCATTCCTCTATCAAATTTAACCCTCTCTCTGACGTTCTCTTACTCTGGAAAAAAGCCACCCGTGACCCATGAAGGTCTCCCATGTTCCTATTTGGGACATAAAGACATCATCAAATTTGCTCAGAAAAGAGAAAGTGGGGTGGCTGTTACAAAGTCGGGCAACTGGAATAGACAGGTTAGATTGTCTGTTTCAATCCTGGGCATGGTTACTAACAAGCCCGGGAGTTAGGGATTTATCTGTGTTTAGTGCTAACGGCTGAGGCCAGGCTTGCCACTTCCTGGCACTAGACAGCAACAATTGTTCTCCGCAAGACTTTGGATTGCCTGCTTGTTGCACAGTCACGTTGTCACTCTGGCCAGGAATGGCACGGGCCCAATGCCCACCGTCTCTTGCTGGGGCCCACAGTGAGAGGAAGATGACGACCAGGTCACTCACATAGCTCTCGAAAGGAAAGGATTAGAGAATCAGGGCCCAGGACTGGCCTTAGTGGCTGGCACAGGCATGCATGCACAGAAAGAACGAGGCCAGGCGAACTCTGACCTTTCCTCGGCCTCAAGGGTGTCCTGACTCTCTGCTTCCTTCCAGAAGATCAGGAGACATTCATTTGGGCCCGCTTCTAGCTCAGGCATCCAGAGGGTCAACACAAGCAGAATACCAACAAACTGTGGCCTTCGATCCCCAAGCGGTTACTTCAATGACCCAGCCTCACGCGAAGGCTCAAGTTGTTTCGGAGAGATGTCTGTTCACACAAACACTGCGAAGCTGTTCTTTCCCCTAAGCACCACACTCTGGGTTTGTCAAAACATTTGAAGAAGACTAATTCAGGCCTCAAAAGGAATTCTCCCTCACTTACAAAGCTGCCAGGTCTGTGGGCTTACGGCCTTCATGCTAAAATATGTCCAGGCATTAGCAGGAGGGGGAAGGAGAGCCTCAGTAGAGACCCAGAGGCATGTGCGTCACAGAGGTGGAGGTGGCAGGATTTGCAATCTGTGTCCTCAGTACAGAAGGGAAAGTTCAGTGGTTTAGGATTCACCTCCCCACTTCTCCGCTCCCGCCCCGCGCCGTTTGTTTAGGTGCCTATGGGAAGCATCAAAGGGAAGTGGAAAACATGGCTTCTCAAGCCAAGGGCAAAAATGTTCAAGTCCGAACATTTTTATTTACGGGCCATGGGGTCTTGTGTCATTGCTTCGGTTTTCCCCGAGAATCGGGGAGCACACTCTGCCGGTCTCTCTTTATAGAACGCGAAGAGGATTAATTAGGTCAAACGTTTGCAGCAGGATCCAGCCGACACTGATGACCCCATAATTCTCAAGATGCTCTGCTGGGTTGTGGCGAACCACATGGGGGACCCGCAGGCTACAGGTCGCACAGTCAGTCACCTGAACTCCCTGCCCAGGGGAGCTGCTCAGGCTGTGGGGCACTTTACCTTCCGTTGCCAACAGGTCCCGAAGTACAGAACAGAAACGCGGCAACTGACATAAACAATTTCAAACAATAATTTCAGAAGACAGATTGCTCCATTTGGGCACCAGGATTCTTCACAGAGGCTTTCCCCGCTTGTTTATGTATGCTGTGGCGCTGAGCCATGAGTGAATTAAGCAGACAGCGTGCACACACCCCAGAGAGGACAGCAGGAAGGGTGGGGTGGCGGGGGACCTCCCATTTGACTCGCTTTCCTTGAAAGCTATTGCCGAGGGAGGCCCTCTAGCACAGGGACTCTGATTTATGTTTCGGGTCGATTCATTCAGAGAGGTCACATGATCTGGTGAAGGAAGATAGGAGTTCAAGTCCAGCTTCATAGTGCTGTGCTTGTGTGAATTTGGGCAGAGGTCACAGAGTCACTTCTGACCTCCATTTCCCATCACAGTCTAGAGTTATAAGGATGATTAGATCTCTCTAATCATGACAAATAACTAAACAAATATGAGCAAGACTAATGTAGCTAATAGCCGAGAGAAAATTGGTAATAAGAGGAAATTAGATCTTGGAACAAGGGTACTGTTTTTAAGGGCAAAGACATTCTCCTTAAATGAAGAGCTGGTTCCTGAAAAGGACTCCCGTGACTGTGGTCTTTGAGCACAGATTTCAGGTTTTCTAAAATTCTGATTCACAAAGCTGAAGAGATGACTTGGTCCATAAAGCACACATACAAGGACCTGAGCTCTGATCCCAGCACCCATGCAAAGGCCAAGCAAGGGCAAGTCCACTAGAGGCCCCTTCTCAAAAAGTGAAGAGAGATGGAGGTGGGTGCCCAACCAGAATTGGAGTTGTATTATGTGTGAAGTTTTGTGCAAAATCTTCTACCTGCACTATAAGTATTTTTATATCTCATTAATCTGTGAAAACATGCATTTATGTACAAGTTACAAGCCATTATACATCATTTTCAGTACATTTGGATATTTTTAGTTTGTTAAACAGTTTAAATTTTTCCCACAGTGTTTTTTTTATGCAGGATATATAAATATAAATCTTTAATCCTCTCATGTTATAGAAAAGGTTTATTATATGTTATATGCATGCTAAATACACGTATATCCATGTGCACAATATATAAGCATTTTAAAAATTTAATAGGGAAAATTATAACACACTTAAAAGATATTATGATATTTAATAATTCTTTCTTTCTTTTTTTTTTGGTTTTTCAAGACAGGGTTTCTCTATCTTTGGCTGTCCTGGAGCTCACTTTATAGACCAGGTTGGCCTCAAACTCACAGAGATCCACCTGCCTCTACCTCCCTGAGTGCTGGGATTAAAGGTGTGCACCACCAGTGCCCGGCTTTAATGATCATAATTTTAAGAGAAGAAAATGATGGTGGATCTACTGTAAACAACAGGCTTTCCATCAAACAGAAGACTTCGAAACATTTCCTAACTAGAACGTTCCACGTGTAACAGCGGGGCTGTTAGCACAGACTGTCTCTTCTGCTCAGTGAAGCGTCCCTCTACTGCTGGCACGCCTCTTCCTCCTCTTCTTCCATAGCCCTTGCTGAGTTACATGCCCTGAACCTTCACTCACCTTCCAGTGCACCGCCCTGGCTTTGAACCTAGACTGCTGCTATACGGGGAAGGCTTTAAGCCCAGGGACCCATTGTTGAGAAAGAAGTTGTTCTAGAGACCCGATGCCACCTGTCCCTGCTGCTGTTTCTCCACACAGCTGTTTCTCGGCTGGCCTTGCTGTGTAGGAAGCTGAGAGCACTGTGGTTCTTTGCTCCTGCACAGCCTTGGCCTAGCCTTCACTTCTACGAACACTCCTCTCTCCAGCTACATAGCCAGCCAGCCTGGTGCTCGCAGAGTTGGCGGGAATATAAAAAATGTATTGAGATGGCTTGGTCTTAGTAAAGGAAGGGCAGGTTAAAGTGCAGCATAGAGATAGAAGGATTTAGGCGGCCATGCCTAGAGCTTTATTCTTTCTGGAGAGAGCTCTTCTCCCGCTCTATTTTTAGACAGGAAGGTATTTTTGATTACAGCGAAGAGGCTCAACTCTTAGTAGCGCCTGAGAAAGAGCCTTTGCCAATGCTGATAGCCGGTGGGGACCTCCTCGGAACCCAGACCCGGACCTCTCTACAGCAGCACAAACCAGATCTAGCATAGAGCCACCCACTTCCCTATGGAGACTGAGAAGGACAAGAATTCCTTCAAACACTTGCTAAAAAGAGAAAGAGAGAACAGGTGATCAAAAGTACCTGACAAAATGAAGTACAGATTCTGTGAGGACACTGAGGGTCTTCGTTGCTCTTACACGTCATCAAGAAGGGCCACTTAAAGAATATTAAAAGATGATTGGTACAGACCTGTTGTTATTCAGACTCAACATAATAATTTCTCTATAATTTTAAAATATGGTAAGTGAGCACACTGTTACATTATCATAGAATGACCCCTTGATTTAATGATATTATGTCACACGCCACTCATGCACGTGACCTCGCTGCGGCACACTGAGTACAGAAAGACAGCCTGGCTTACTCACGTTTTACATGCTCTCCTGCTGGAGGCTCCTGAAATCTCCAACAAGGGGACCTCTGGGTTCCCACAGTGACAGATGGAAGTGGAGTAGTGGGGAGCTGAAGGCACATGGCCTGCTTCATGCAGAGTGGCCCTGGAGCGTTAATCGAAGACCCACAGACTATAGCCACGGCTTACATCTCTGTGTGGAATTCAAAACTTTCAGCATTGAGGAGCATCACCTTATACACAGCATTCATGCTCCCTCAGAGCTGAGATTTAGTTGCAAGTTAGGCACAGTAAGACATTAACAACCAATAACTCACCAAAAAAAAATCAGAATATATCTTACTAAAAGCTACATAGATAGTACGTGATTTTTTTTAATTTCTGGAGTCTGCCGTTTGATATTTTTAGATCACGGTTGATCGTGGCAAACTGAAACTTATGAAAACAAGATGCTGGAGAAGGAGTGAGGAAGGGAGACAGTAAATTAACATTAGGGTCGGTATGTTTTCAGTCTCTTGACTGAGGAGATGCTTCTCTTGGTTGCACTGTGAGGTCAATGGGAACGTGAGAACAAATGAATTCCCCAGGTACCCAGCTAATCCCTCATCCCGCTGCTCCTGAAAGAGAGCATAAGGCTGCCTTCCCCCACGCATCACTCCAAGGCCTAAAAATGAATCAACAGATAGACCCAGGACCAAACTAGTCCTGTGTGTTACAAGGTAAAGGAGACACTCAAGAAATGACCAAAATAAACGGAGTCGGAAAGAAAAGTTACGTTGACATATTTGTAGTTATGTTTTGATTGCTGACTTGTTAAGAGTATTTGGCTTTTAAAAGAATTTACTCTTTTTTTTCTCTTTTGATGCCTCGTGGTCGAGAAATGAATCTCATGGGTAGAATTTATTGATATTTGTATGTGTGTATTAGATGTATATTCTATGTCTATGTCACCTGATTATTAGGTTAAAATATATAATCAAATTAATTGATTACATTATTTATATCTTCTAAACTCATACTTGAAGTTTTATGAACATGATGAAAGACTTGCAGAAATACAGTATTTTCAGCCCCCACTAAGATATGAATCTCTCCTTATGTTTTAGGCAGACTTGAAAATTATGTAAACATAAATCCGTTCAAACAAAAAAGACCTTCCTCTGCCTGAGTTCAGGTGTCTTTCTCGATAAGGTGACACACATTCTTTCCTTTTCACATGTTTTCATGTATAATTTAGAAGTGTAAATAAAAGTATTTTATTTACTGCTCAATAATTTCATAATCTGTTTTTTAAAATTCTAAATCTTGGGCTGAAGAGATGGATCCGTGGTTAAGAGAATCTTTGCCCTTCCGGAGGATGTGAGTTTGATTCCCAGAGCCCATACGATGCTTCCAAACATCTGTGATTCCAATCACAGGAATCTGAGGCCATATTCTGGCCTCCATGGGCACTGAGCATACACATGGTGCATATGCTTAGGAACAGAACAAACACTAATGAATATAAAATAAAATAATTCCATCTAAAAGAAATGGGGAAAAAGCAAATCTTGGAGGCCTTTCTGCATCAGTCCACATGTTATTTTTTAATTAGTTTCTGTTTTGCATTATATTCTATTATTTATCATAGGATGGACTTAACATAATTTAATCAAACATGTCTCTGTGGGTGAATGCTTACGTGGCTTCTATCTTTCTTAGGTTAAATAATAGAAACCATGTTTTAGTGTTTGTTTGAAATAGGGTCTTCCTATGTAACCCAGGTTGGAACTGAAGTATTGATCCTCCTGAGTGCTGGAATTATAGGTGTGCACTAGTTTATAAACCGTGGTGTAACTGGTGTGCCAACACTTAGGGCAATGAGGCGGAAGGAGTTCAAGTTCAACCTGGGTTATACAGCAAAACTCTGTCTCAAAAGCAGCAACAAGAACAAAAACCCAAGGACCTGTTCATATGATTTATATTAGATACCTTGAAGTTTCATGACTAATTATGAAACATATAAAAATCTGTATTTGTGAGACTCATATAAAATTATGTCAATTATTTCTTATAGTTATGAATCTCTCACCAATAGTATATATGTGTCCATGTCTTCACACTTATACAGCCATTAATGTTACCAAGATTTTAAATTTAACTCATTGAATCTACAAAACACACAGCATCTTGACTTTTTAAATGCATCAATAAGGATGGCCAACCTTATGGCTCTAACTTTGTCATCTATAAAATTCATGCTTAAGGTCTGTGCAATTAAATTACAAATAGAAAGAAGACTCAAAAAATCTCATACTGTTTTAAATAAGCTTATGATTTTGTGTGGGACCATGTCCTTAACAGTCCAAGGCCACGTGTCCCTGGGTCATGGGTTGGATATGAGATTGGCGAGTTTCATGTGTTTGTGGACCATTTTCCCTCTGAGTTCTTTCTCGTGTTGTTTGCTTTTAATCTGTTTTTTAACAAAAATTTTTGTAATAATTTTGACTTAAATATGCTTTCCAGAATTATTTTTTCAACCTACTATTTGACTTAAGTTTCTTTGGGTGATTTTT
This sequence comes from Microtus pennsylvanicus, assembly GCF_037038515.1. NCBI lineage: Eukaryota > Metazoa > Chordata > Mammalia > Rodentia > Cricetidae > Microtus > Microtus pennsylvanicus. The sequence continues at coordinate 56,396,708 of NC_134589.1, read as the reverse complement.
TTTTCAAGTAAAGATTTTATTTATTTATTTATTTATTTATTTTTACTCATAAGAAATCATTTCAAATTTTATTTTAAAACTGATCTTTGACATACACAGACAAAACCAAATGCGTATACTACTGAGTTGGATGTGTTGTTTTATTTTTACATAAAAATCGGTCCTGGACTTGATCAATGGGTAAAGGCACTTGGTAACAAGAATGAAAAAAAGGTTTAAATTTTAAGTGGCTAGTGTACCCATTTTCATTTCCACTATGGCTGGGGAGGCAAGCATGGAAAAGCCATCTCATGCAAAGATTCTAAAGTTGTCTCTCTGCTGTCTCACCTATGATATCTTACAGACCTCACATACTCTTTAATCTATATGAAATTTATTTAAAGATTATGAAGATCAGTTTTCCCAACAGACTTTCTTGGCATCATTTTCTGCAATTATGAACAACTGCTATCACGTAAGAGTAAGTCCATGCTTTTGTCTGCCTGTACATATACATGCAGGTAGTGCATATGTGTGTATGCATCTGTATGCAGGACCACGCATACGTGATCCTGGCCCTCTGGTAACATTTCTCTCTGAATCTTAATTACTAAATAGTTCTTACGTATCTATATATAATGTCTTAGAGTAGATTTCTTCTCATGATTTTACTGGCTTGAAATTTTTCCTTTTAAGACAAAATGATATTTACTAGTCAAGTTGCATAAAAATACTGAGATGGGGGTGGTGTGAATAACATAAATAGTACTAAAACAATTAGCTTCATTAATAACTATCTGGTGCTGATAACAATACCTGGGACCATATTTGGAGTTGTAGCCAGAAGGTTTGTTAAACCCACTAGTTTAGGTGTGTATGTGTATATATGTATGCATTTGTACATGTTTCTTTATATATGTCCACGTTTTTATATTTGTATATGTGTGTTGTATATGTTTTTATATGTGTGCCTATATGTACATGTGTGTTTGTATGTGTTTGTTTACATGGGTATGTGTTTGTATATGTGAATTACGTATAGTGTTTTGTGTGTGTATGTGTGTGTGTGTCCACACATGTGTATATGGTGTATATGGTACAGGTCAGGGGCAGGAAGGGAGGAGATTGCATTACCCCAGTGCAGTGGGACACACAGATTCATAACTGCTCTTCAAGTCATTTGACATCTTGAGCCTCTCCCTCTTTATCTGTAGCATGGGAGAAGCATTTCCATCCACGAGTCTTTTCTAAGGCTCAGTGAGATCATAGACAAGCTCATGGCTAATAGGTTCAGAAACGCCTAGCCCTCTTCTTTGACAAGTTATCAGCTATCATTGGTAGTCTGTTTCCTAAAGAATAGATCATATAGGACTTTCTAAACAAACACTGAGAAGACACAAAAGTCTCATTGAACACCACTTGCCATTGGAAAAGAATGCAAGATGAGCCAATTCTACTGCAGGCAAGAATTTGTCACCTGGGGAAGTAGGCCAGGGTTGATCTAGCTATGCAAATGCCAGCCACCACCGTGGATGACGAAAATGTCCGTTATTCCCACACTCAGGTACTAATGAGGACTTCTCAAAGCAGTCAAAGCAAGGACAAGACCCCTTTCTGTTCTTAAAGCAGTGGTTCTCAACCTTCCTAATGCTGCGACCCTTTAATACAGTTCCTCATGTTGTGGTGACCCCCAACCATAAAATTGTTTTCCTTGCTACTTGATAACTGTAAATTTGCTACTGTTATGAATCATAATGTAAACATCTGTGTTTTTTGATGGTCTCAGGTGTCCCCCTGTAAAAGGGTCATTCAACCCCAAAGGGGTTGTGACCCACAGGCTACAAAGCACTGTCTGCAAGGGTTTCATAGAGTTATGGGCAATAATTTTTCAGAGAAGTATTATGCATACATGAAATCAAAACTAGCTGAATTTTCCAATACAAATGATTTGTAAATTTCCACACACATGCTTTTTGGAACAGGGAGTCTTAAAACAGAATTACACTTCTGTTGAGCAGCCAGAAGGAAATATTTACAACATTATGCTGAACAACAGAAAGGGTTACCTGGACAATCTCATTCTAACAAATCTCCGCAAGGCCTTTCAAGTTTCAAGGAGATTGCTGTCTGGTTCAGGTAAACAACACACAACACTTTGTTTGTTTGTTTTTTTAAATTTTTTGCTTTTTTTTAGCTTCACTGAAACTTCTGGAACTTTACCTTGTCCCTACAACCCTGCCCACAGTCATGCAGACACCAAGACTCACTGGCTTCCTAAAGAAAGTGTGTTTCTAGGAACAAGTGAAGGCAGAACCGATCACAGGACGCTTTCATCAGGTCGCATCACCCATACAACAGAGATGCTCGAGTCACTCACATCCTCTAAGAGATAGCGAATGCCTTTGTACCACTAAACAAAGGCCCCTGGAGGGAGCCGTAAACTGCGGGTGGGGAACCCTTACTGGTGTGTTCATTCAGAAGGACAGCAGGCAGGAGGTGCTGGTTATGGCATAGAAAGTGTTTGAGAGCTGCGTATTCATTAGTCATTGCTGCACGTACCAACTGTCACCAAGACCCTACATGAAAGCTCACCCAGCAAATACATTTTACACTATTACAAGGCCTTCATTTACTTTAAGTCTACAGCTGGTCATAGGGAGGTAACATGGCTGAACATGGAAATGTCAGTCAGAGAGAGAGACAACTGCCTGCCCGAGAGTTCTCCAGGTAAAGAGTGAGTTTATCTTCCCTCATCTTCAGGAGAAAAGAAAGACAGTATTCTCCCATCAAAGATTCTAGAGGGCATTTGGGGGGCACTGTGGAAAAGCCCAGACAGCAATGAGCGTTATTTATTGTAGATTTCTGGGGATAAATGATACATCCCTTTTGAACAAAATCTGGCGAACTCTCTGTTTTGTCTAAGAATAGTGATCCACATCTGGCTGAGTAAAGCTTGATTTATTAACAATTCTAAAAAAAAAAACAAAACCAAACAAACAAAAAAAATTACCTGCTTAGTAAAGTAGAAAAATCTGAGGACTTAAAGTATAAGGTTGCAAAGTCATTTGGCTAATGGCTGTTGTTATTGTTGTTAATCCTATGTATGTCCGTCAAGATCCTTGAATTACTCCGTGTTGCTCTCCTGCGGAACTCACATGCCAGCGTGTCAAGCGAGCCATTCCCAGAGGGAGAGTACCATTTCCCCCTGTAACCTAAGTCCTTAGTAACTGTCAGAGGTCTTTTCTTCAAAGAGTCCTGCAGCTGCAGAGGCCATGAGTCATTTTGCCAACATGCACACGGAGGACCAGAGAGCGGAGCCAGCTTTCCCAAGATCATGCCATCAGGGAAGATGTAGTTGTCATCCATGTGGCTCTGCCTACAGACGAGAGGGGATAGTAACGGGAAGCAGATGCCTGCAGAGTGCACCTGCTGGTCCTCTGTCCCCACCTGGATGGAGATGCTAGGGTGCCTGCTCAACATCTGTTCGGTGGCTTGTTATGGGTTAACTGCAGCTGTTCTCACTAAGGTTAGGCTTTTCTTAAACAACTTTGAACCCTGGGACTGAGGATTGGCTTCTGCCCTGGGTCTATTTTTTCTTCAGTTGAACCTACATTAGGTTGGAGATCATTGGAACAAGCTCAATACAATTCAATATAACGATTTTCTGACTATCCCTGTCACGTATTACAGCAGATAAAATGAATGCCATTTGCTCGGGCCTTCAACGTGTACCCACTCCCCACTTGGACACATGCCCCTCACCATGCTGGGGACAGAACCTGGAGCACTCCACACGCTAGGCAAGTGCACACATCCTGGCACCATCTCCAGGCTCTTTTAAAGAAACAGAGGTAACAACTCAATTCATCACGGTCCCCTGTGCGTGGCACACAGCCACACGACTCACATCTGCATCAGTAATTTTACTTAACTAATCTGCCTATAGTAGTTAAGCATGGAATGACCACTTCCAAACTCCAGAGCAAACCCTACTTCCTTACTCTGGGTTCCTCCCCAACTCTGATAGTATTCTGGATTTTCAATTCATACACCCTGTTCTTTCCGGGCCTTATGATTGCTTGCTAATGAAGATAAGAGCTGGCTGCAGCTCTCAATGTTGTACTCACCAACTCCGCACCCCCTTTTTAAGTTTATTTCAACACCTACCCACATACTGAAAAAAAAAAACAGATAATCTTTACTTTAATTGTTTTTGAACGGTCTTTGTGGGAAATACAAGTATTTAACATTTTTTTTTCTGAAGCCATGAGGAGCAAACTCTGAGTCTACTGAAGACACGGTGTATTACCGAGTGACCCCCCAGCTCTTAGCACATGTTTGTGGGGTGACACTTCCGTGCCAAGTCCTGGCCTAGGTGGTAGAGCGTAAAAACAATGAACCAAAACCAGGCAAGAATTCTTCTTATACACATGGGAAAATAGTAAACCAATAAATAAGTAAAATGTTTAGTCTGTGCAAAGGTTTTGAGTGGATAGGGGATAAAAATAGGGAAGGCAGAAGGGCGGGCCTTTTGCCTCTAACTCAGGGATAGAGAAAGGAGCCCATGCTGGGTGAACAAATCCACTACTGTCAGACTCGGGGAAATGCAACGGTCTCTAGAAGGCGAGCCTAGTCAGACACTGTAAGTGTCTTCGCCCTTTACAAAAGATTTGAAGTATCACTGGGCATGGAGGCTCATGTCTATAATTCCAGCACCAGGAGGTTGAGGCAGGCGGATGACCATAGTTCTAAGCCATCCTGGGCTACATAGTGAGCTATAGGTTACCTTGGCCTAGAAAGTTAACTGGTCTACAAACAAAGTAAATAAATAATTAAAAGATGAGTTAAGATTCCCATTTAGAAACTGAAATACGATTTGTTAAACTCCAGTTAGTTATGGTCTCATATGATAATGCTTTAGCATTTAAAATTAATGCTTGTAGTGTTCTAAAAATTTGCACAAACAGGTAAGGCCATTCAGTTGGGAGTGGGCAGAAGTAAAGTCTGGGGATAACCAACGAAATGAATCGGTTAGAAATCTTCTTTTTTACGCTTGACAAAAACGCGGACTGAAGAAGCCAAATTAAATCCATATCCATCCTGGTTATATGTAATAGAAAAGGCCTCCCTTAAGGTTAAATTTGTTGTCTAGGACTTTCAGACTAGTTAATGGTTTAAGGCAGCGTCGTGATATTTTTTAGGGTATAGTGGACTTGCTTCAGTAGTGTCTACAATGGTAAATCAGGGACCAGCCTCTCCATCTAAAGGCTTCACCTCACAAAAGAGACAATTCAGTCTCTATTAAGGATCTAGTTTAACGTGGGACTTAGTAATCTCCTACACTGTCTGCAGGATGGAGGACAGAGGGACAGGAAGGGTCCAGAATCCTTCAGGGAGGCCCTGGGCTTTGTCTTGGAGGACAAGCAAGGACTCACATACATGGGAGGCCGGACTCTGAGCACTGGTGAGTCTTCAGTGCTTATTTTGATAACCCCCAGCTTCTTTTAGCTACAGTTGTGTGGTAACAGCACCCCCTCTTTGTCAGGAAGGCAGAAGTAAACCTGATGGCTTCCTTCCTTCTAAATCGTGGGTCTGCCCCAGATCACCCAGGTTCCCTCTCATACTGCCCCACCTAATTCATAGTCTTAGCTAAGATACGAATTCTGCAATTTAGGGTACCCGAAATCTCAAGAGACTCATGGGATATTGGCCAGGAGAGCAGAACACTGGAGAAACAGTCCTGAGACTGTAGGTGATTGCCGAGGAAAATACTACAGGCACAGGGAAATAAATGCGCCTTTCAGAGAAAATGTTGTCCTGAATATTGATAAATACCGAAAGCTTATCAGTGTTCAAAATTAAAACTGAACAGGCTGTTCTATTTGCCAAATCTGAGAAGTCTACATTTCTGAGGAGCAAGGCTGGCAACATCGGGTGCCCAGTTTGCTTTGGTTTCGGCTGTTTAGATGGGTAAGAGGGAGACAAAGGGCGAAAACCTGGAAATGCGTTGTTTTCTTTTGAAACAAAAACCATGAGGGAACCTCTTTCCTTTTGATTTCCCCGGGTTTCTGTGTATGTCCTTGTATTTTGTGGACAAAGAGATTGAAACTAAGAAAGTGACCCCAATTACAAGTATTGAGTTAACAATGAGAAAACAAACGTTATAGAAATGTGATCAGTTTAAAAATAACAACCGTATTATGTGTAGGCGAGCTGTTTCCTACTTACACTTCACCCCCACCCCCGCCAGGGCCATACAGTCTAATAATCTCGCTTGTTCCCATACCATCTTTATGCCTGCCAAGAGCCATGCATGATACTAGAGGGACCTAAGAAAACACTTTTCCACTTGGACAAGTTAAATAACCAAAGTCTAGAGGGAAGCCAGGGCAGATTGAGGATCCCAGCGCCAAAGAGCATCAGTCCTGAGGGCTCAACAGCGTTGGTCTGTGTCCTAAATAATATGTTCGGGCTATCATATTTAGCTCTTATAAGCACCGTAGAAACGCCTTCGTTATTCAGGTGTGAGATGAGTAATACAGGGAGAATTATGACTATGGCCTAGGCAGGAGGTCACATAGCTAAAAGGTAGAGGTGGTGGCAGAAACCCCAGCTACTCTGGCTGAGACCCTTCCACTCAGCTATGACACCCTGCTTCTGTCAGGGAAGATTAATTTACATGACCAAACATATTCATCAATGTAAACACCCAGAGTCCCTAGCTCCTATGGTAGGTCAGGCAGTTAATCACAAGGCTACTTGGACAGAGTTAGTGGAAAGTTGATAAGCCATTGCAGTCATTCACGCCAGTTTCAGTACGAAAGGAACTAACTGTCTGTGGACTGGGACTGCACCTTATCACAGCAAGTCCATTACTATCATCACAAAACCATCGGGCTTCGGTTAGTTTTGAAATATTAACTTTAAAAGCACAATACTAGGGTCTACTATTGAAGTGAATATTCACTGCCCTAGAGGAAGCTTTGAGTTTGTGGTTGGAGTTCCTCAAGAAAAGAAAAGGAGGCCCAAAAAGCAGGACAGGGTGGATGAGAAGGAAGAGGAAGAGAGAGAGAGAGGGAGAGAGAGAGAGAGAGAGAGAGAGAGAGAGAGACGGAGACAGAGAGAGACAGAGAGAGAGAGAGAGAGAGAGAGAGAGACAGAGAGACAGAGAGAGAGAGACAGAGAGAGAGAGAGAGAGACAGAGAGAGAGACAGAGAGAGAGAGACAGAGAGAGAGAGAGAGAGAGAGAGAGAGAGAGAGAGAGAGAGAGAGAGAGGAGTGGAAGCCCTCCTCATTCACTGTAAGCCACAAAATGAAGCAAAGTTCCCTTGCCAGCCAGGACTTGAGAGACATATGTCCACTTTGGTCATGCTGTCTAGAAAGTATACCTAGTATTTACAGGCTGTATATTTTCCTTCATTTTGTATGGGATTATCAACCATGGCATCTCAAAAGCCCACCTTGCTTTGGCCATCCTAGATTCCAGTTTCCCTGTTTATCAAAGAAGGGGGGGATTAAGCTTCCTGCTTTGGTATCATGCTTCCCAAAACTGCCTTCCTTATGACACAAAGGCCTGAAGAAAAGTAAGGCTGTTTTTCCCCAAAGTTCCAGGATAAAGTTCTGCAGGTTCCAGCCGGAGAGCTCAGGCCTCCACAAACCACTGAGATGGGGATTGGAACGGTGTGGATACTGTCTTTCCTCCCCACTGTTAGCCCAGGGGTCCTTGGCAAATCTGTTTTGCAAGCTCACTATTGAGAACATCACCAAATTCTTTTAGAGACTCTCCCGAATCCCCTCCTCCTCCCCCTCCACTAAGCCACACAGGAGCATTTGAAATAAACTCAGCTTAATGCAAAAACAAAAGGACATCCTCACTACTTCAGAAAGGTGGCAGTATTGCCTTGCGGTTTTGAGCAAAGCTACCAAACTTGTGAGGTCTCTGATTAACAGACTAACCACCTCTCCTCGACATGGAAAGGAAAGGAGGGATGAAACCCATGGCTAACACTGGTGGCTAGTGGCTAGGAGATATTCCCCTAGAGCTGCAGGGGCACTGTGGCTTGTGGCCACTTAAGCTCTTGAGTCTTCAACTTGTCCCACTGTATAGAGCCATAGAAAATCTATAGTGGGTCCCATAGACAGCAAAGACCAGAAGCAGCTAAGGCAGTTACAAAGGCTCCTCCTGATGGCCCATCACTCACTGTGCTCAGTTTTGAACCAACCATCTCAAGTCAAACAATCATGTAGCCCATGTAGAAGGGCCAAGAGAAATAATCGAGAACAGGAGACACCAGCATCCAGCCGACACCTGTTACCCCGAAGGCATACACCAGAGTTCTCATCCAAAGGCTCCTTCTCAGAAGTTGTGTTCCACCACCAATGAATGGCCTGTTACCACCGTTATCAAAGCAACAACATGCAAAGCTAGGTGGCCCTGCCCAGGATGCTGATGGGAACCCACACACTCCTGCACCTTCTGAAGGCCTCCATACAAACCCTTTCCTGCTACTCACCTCTCTTGAGTGTGCCTTCAGAAGTTTCTCTGTGTGCCACTAACACAACAATTTTAGGGGAAACTGTCCATTTATAAATATCAGATGGTTTGGGAAAAAATATTTGTGGCACTGGGATTTTTCCCCCCACGGTGATGTCATTTTAAATTCTTAGTGTGCTCCAAATTAGCTATTTTTACTTCCTCCGAGTGACTTTTTTGGGAAATACATTTGTTTGGATTAGCTACATGTTGAGTGACCCCTGGACTTGATATACAGTTCTAGGTTCATCTCCTCAGCAGTTGTAGCTGATAATGCACCCACTCGCTAACTTTAGATCCCGCTTTATCCCGTTTCAACGCTGTTCGCTTTGGAGAGTCCCCTCAAATTTTTCTATTTACCGATAGAGGAGAAATATAGAAAAAAATAAAGACATTGGATTATTCATAAACAAAACTCACATTCAACACAGGTGAAAGGGAAGGCATTTGAAGGCATTCAGTCAAACACAGTTGTTCACTTTGGGGGAACAGAGCAGAGGCCGCCAGCGCAGGCCCAGGCATTCATTGGAAAGCAGTTGAGTGGAGAGTGGCAGAAACGAAAAGTTTAAGAAGGAGTGCTGAACGCCTTACTCTACCTGATCGGAACTTCCTTCTAATCAGCAAAGAGTGCTCAGACCCCAGGAGTGTCATGGTGAATCTCAGCAAGCTGCTGGTCGCTGGCCAGACGCCCCCTGCTTTTCACCAGAAACTGGCTCCCGGGAGCCCAGAGGACAGCAGCTAACAACCCAGAATTCATCCAACTCTCAGGGAGCTCCCTTGGGCAGGAGGACGCACAGTGGCCGCCAGTGTCCCCGGAAAACTGGCGCCTCCCCCCTCGCCGCGTGCGAGGCTAATTAACTCCCAGCAGGCAGGACCCTCCTCCTCTCAGGGTGGCCAGGAGCAACCGCATCCTAGGCGTTCCTGGCTGATGTCATAGGCTGCCAGCGGTCGCGGAGTATCGCCACCACGCCTTTATGAAGGTCCCAAGTTTGCTATCTGATCCTCTTTACTACTGACAGGAGATCAGCCAATCAGGAGCGGCTAGCGGGGCCTGGGGACCCGGAGAGGCCCCTGGAGTCTCAGCAGCCCGCTCACTCTTAACTCTTTGCAGAAGATTAAGCAGCGGCTTCTGGCCGGGGCGGGAGTCTGCACTGACACCGCTAAATCGGCTGCCCGGAGGCTGCAGGTGGCGCCCAGCGGCGTTAGGACCATACCCCGCGGCGCTGCCTGTGCGCCACCCGGGTGTCTCCAGCCTGCTGCAGGTCTCGGGAAGCGACACCTTCAGAACCCGCTGGTGCCCTGGCCAAGAAGCCGGGGTTGCAACGCCCGGGAGGGCCGACTTTCTGCATCGGAGCAGTGGTGCATCGAGGAGACCCAGTATCTCATAGCGGCTATAGCCGCCCGAGACGAACGTCCCAGGAGGTGGTGGAAAGCCTTTCGCTGTGGTTGGATGCTCTCTTTGGCGACACAAGAAACTTTGTGTCTGAGGACTGAGCGGAAGGGGAAGGTGTAAGAGAGTGGCCTACGGGGTTCTAAACAGGGTGGGCCTTGGGGACTTAGGCAAGCCAGGTTGGAAAGGTTCACCCCCTCAACCCCATCCTTTTCTTAGTGGGAAATTCACCGTGCACCCAAAGCGGCGCTGAGGCACGTTTCTAGGGGTCCCTGGGGTGACAAGGGTCCCACGTGCATCATTAACCACAACAGATATTTGGTCTAAGACAAAGACATAAATAAAAACAAATCAAACTGTATACACACACTACACAATTTGTCATTATTGCAACCTTCTGCGCACGTGGGCTCCCAGGAACCATCCCTTACATCTCTGCTTTTGTCTCAAAACTCTGAATTCTTGAAAGATCATCCAAGGACAGGTGAAAGCCTACAGTGACAATAGCTCCTGGGGCTAATCTCTGTGCTGACCCGGGCTTCTGCCTCCAGCATCTGTTGTTGAACACACCCGAGGCTGACTAGACCTTCCTTTTCCTCACTCTCTGGGCTGCCCCCGTGTTGGTGTGAATTACATTTTCTGGATAGGCAACCTTCTTAATCGGACTGGAGGTGGGGCCATCCTACCCAACTTCCTCTTGCCAATAGGGTTGGGCAGCCCAGGCCTGTGCCTGGCTGCCTCCGGAAGCTCAGCGGTGGCTTGCAGCATTCCACAAGCAGTGCTGGACTGGGCTGTTCCTGTGGGAACAAAACCCCACCGCGTTAATGGCTTACATCAAGCAAGATTCATTACGGTGCAGGTTTGAAGGCTGGGAGTTAGAAATGGGCCGCACTGGGTTAAAATCAAGGTGTTGGCAGAGCTGAGCTCCCTCCTGGAAGCCCATGAAGAGAATCCATTTCCTTTCCCACTCCAGCTACTAGAGGCCACCCATGTTCCTTGGCTTCTGTCCTGTTCTTCCATCTTCCCAAACAGAAATTGTGGGTTAGATTCTTGTTACATCTTATCAGTCTAGCGCCTCCCTCCCCACCTTCTCTCTCTTTGAGTTAACCTTACTTTAAAGAAAAGCTCTGTCAAGCTAAGGGGTTATGAACCTTAATTCCCACTTGCTATGTAACGTAACAGAATCACTGCTGCCTGAGATTAGACCATGAAGGGGAGGGTGTGATATTGTGGGTCACGTAGAGTGAGTAGCTGTCCTTCCTTCCCAGCTTCTCTTTGTTAGAGCTAAACCCAACAGTACAGATCTTCGACGAAAGGAAATAAAAGAGAGGAAGATTTAGGAAGGGCAGCTCAGGTTTCTAGAAGAGCCCTAAGCAGGTTTGAGATGCATGCGGCAGGGGCTACTCCAGAGAACGGAGGTAGTAGGATAAGGAACATTATAAAACGAGAGTCCTTATAAAATTATAAACCACTATAATCCTGTGGAGAAAGCTATTCTGTGCAACACTTGCAAAGAAAGAACTGAAGAAAAGAAACGAGCGGATCTTTACAGCGAGGGTAGAGAGGCCGAGAGGGTGCCCCCAGCCGCTTAACGGGGAATTCTTGTTTAGTGGGAGTTGTGATGAAATCGAGCGAAGGAGCCAGCCCAGGGGTCTTCCTCACTCAGAGGGAGGGAGTATGTTTGAGTATGTGCTTGGAGACAGGAGCATGGGCCCTCTTTTGTTTTCTTTTATGGCTGCCCTTTAATGAGAGGAGGTCTCCCCAATTAGTGCAGGCTGCCCTGGAATTCTTTCAGTTTTCCTCTCAGAAGGAGTTTATTAATTAACTTCTAAAATAATACTTTTATTATTTCTTCAAGAATTTCATATATTGTACTTTAATCATATTTGATCATATTCATACTTCCTCCCCCAAGACAACCCAGATCAACTTTTTCCAGCCTCCTCACTTCCCTACCCATCCAACTTTGAGTTCTCCTTATGGTCACCTCTTCTTTTTCCTTCTCTCCCTCCTCCTCCCCCTCCTTTTTTTTCTTTATTTAACCCCATTGTCTTTGGTTTGTGCTGCTTAACTGCTCTCAGGAGTAGGGTCTGCTCAGGTTGACCACAGTCCTGCCTCAGCCTGTGGAGTGCTAGGATTAAAAGTATGGATCATCAAACCCCCTTTCTTAGTTTCTTTTCCTTTTCTTCTTCCTGCCTCTTTCTCCTGCCTCTCTGTCTCTTGGCCTCACCCTCACCAACCCCATTTTGAGTTGGGAAATCCTGATAACCATAACCCTCTTCAGTTTTTCCCATCAGAGTATAGAGCAGCTGTCCTTTGCCCTCTGGGATTTCTAGCCCTTATGGCTTAGGATATCTATGGGTATAAAAATGCGCATTATGGAGACTCATCCTTTGCCCTCTGTGGTCAAATATTTTTATGACTTTTTGGGTGGAATTTGGACAGACTGTTCCCCGGGAGAATGGAATCTCGGACAGCTGCTGCCAGAGCAGACTGTAGCAAAGCAGCCATGGCTGCCACTGCGGTCTGACTCCTCCGCGGTGATTCTTTGGGGTCCGCCCCCTCTCACAGGGCATCATTTTGTTTTGATTTATTTTACTTTGCTGTTAGTCATTTCTTTTACTATGTCACAAATTATAGCCACACGGCACGTAAGGATGGCTCAATCTACCGTGGACTAAGGGAGCCCACATACAAGGATGCCCTCTTAGGATTGTATGTTCTTATATAGGGATGAAAAGAAGACTTTCTAGCTAAAAGATAGACTTACCAATCTCTGTTGCTAAGCTGAGAGTGGTGGTGCTTGCCTGTAACCTCAGTGCAAGGGAGAGAGAGGCAAGAGGAGCAGGAATTCACTGTCGTCCTCAGCTAGGGAGGGAGCTCCGGACAAAGGCTCTAAGAGACCCTGCCTAAAAGTTAAAACAAAACAAGGAGAAAGCCCAAACAACAACAACAATTCCTTCCCCTCTGTCCTTTGCTGATACTTTTCCCCAAAGATTGTTGAATAATGCACTGCTCATAGGTCTGTGGTGACACAGGTAGAGATGGGAAAAAATAGGAAAGGAAAGAAAGCCTCATCTTTACCAAATAATGTACTGTAATCATTCTAGCATCACTTGCCATCTCCACCATTCCAGCAGCAGCAGCAGGTGGTGGTCACAGGAAGCAAGTGTTCTCCTCCAGCCTCCCCTTTCCTTTCACAGATCTGAGGACAAGCAATCAGAGGATCATTTGCTCTTCCTTCAGGCACTCTGAATATGCACTCCAGGATCTGCCTGAGTCATGGGGCAAGCACCCAGTCCAGCAGATTTGCAAACTCAAATGAGCTGAGTGGGAGGAAGGTAAGAAAAAAAAATGTAGGTTAGTAAAGGTTAGCATACAACCACGGAAGCAGCAGAGAGCTTGCCAGCCCCAAGGCTCTGCGGCCATTTAGGAGGAAATATAGATCTACCCTGCCATGTTTGACAACTGTTCTGAGAATTGGAAATCCAAGGGATAAAACACACTGGGTTTTGTAAACACAAACAATTAGCAGCAGCAGTAATGAAATACGCCCTACTCTATGACTGCTCCGGCTGCAGGGAAGTGCAGGTTGTTCAAAAAGTGCATAGAAAGTTTTAAGTATGATACTTAGTGTCAGAGAAGCTGCCTCCATGGAAGGATACTGTTACTATAAGCTCGCTGCTGACAGCTGCGTGGGAGCCACAGTCTCTTCACTGAGGTCCTGTCAGTGAAGCAGAGGTAGCCAGGTACAAATACTCACCAGCTGTCTCCTCTTCCCAGTCTAGGATGCTCTCAGCTGTTGGCTTCTCTCAGCACCCCTGGGACCCGGGCAGAGGGAGGTGGGTACAGTCTCTGCTGCATTAACTTCCGATCAAAAGAACATGAAGACACACTCATTGTGACATCGGGCTGAGTGGCTGTTTCATGCCACTATTAGCGGCCTGGGGAATGCAATTTAATTTCTCACCTCTGAGAAACCACTCAAACTCTAGTTGGGCAGGGGAAATAGGTTGAGTCACTGAAGGAATGCAGCCTCAGTCACTAGCTTATTTCAATTCCAGAAATATTTATGTTGCACCAACTGTGTTCTAGCAGCAAAGGAAATATAAAGATGGAACAGATAGGGGCCGGAACCGTGAGCTGAGAATACAATGGTGGGTCTCCCACAGGTTCCCAACAAACCTGAATCTGGGGTCACTCTGTGTTAGTTAATGTCATGATGTCTCAGGTGGAACTCAAGTCAGGCACACCTAATAGAACCTGCTCTCTTTCGTGAAATTGAATATAAAAGGGCCTTTGCCCATTTTAAACAAAGACTTCAATTTAAACAAATGGTAAAATAAAATGTAGTTTCAGTTGAAAGAATCTGTCACAAACCTCTCTTTCTCTGCCTGCCAGAAACACTTCTCATCCTGCCTCCCTCCAGAAAGGGGGACAACGAGAAGGCAAGAGGATGATATTACAGGGTTGAGAGGTCATGGGCCCTGCATCTTCTCCACATTGTCCTTCAATGTCCTTGCTAGTACTTTAAGAAGTGGAGACCACACACCAGCATAGACTCTCCTGGCAGCTTTTGGATAAAGCCCATCCCTCTTTCCAGCCCCTTCTAGTTTGGTTTTACACGGAGGTTTTGTTCAAGCTACTTGAAGTTGCAGCTCTCCAATGGGCATGTCCTCCCAGTCCAGAGTGGGTGTAGGAAGACTCATTGCCTAGCTCTGTTTGTCCCAGAGCATATGGAAGATGGAAAAGCCTAGGATAGTGATTAAGCCACTGTCAGCTAAGCGTGAGTTTTATTCCACGACATATTCAACTTTTTGTTTGTTTCTAGAAAACCAAGATTAGCTCTTTGGTTTGGTTGACTTTCTGAGTGCAGCAGAGTAACCTTCAGAAACAGTTTAATACCGAGTTTATTTTGTCTCACAGTTTGAGTTGATGTAGTCCATTGGGACAGGGAAGGTCTGATAGCCAACTTGAGTGAATGTGGAGAGAATCATGCTGCGTCCTCATTTGGGAAGCAGAGGGAGATGAATGCTGATCTTTAGCTCATTTTCTTCTTTCAAGTCCCCAGCTCATGGGATGGTGCCCCCCACATTTAGAAAGGGCTTTCTTTACCTTTTTCTAGAAACATTCTCCCAGATGCATCCATATGTGTATCTCGTACAAGACTCCAGACTCAGTCAAAATGACAGGCAAAATACTAGTATAATTTCTGAAGATGATGATTTATCCAAGTTCATCTTTAGATTTTATTAGGGATAGAACACTGGTGATTTTTCTCTTCCTTGTAGACCCTATCTCATGTGTCTATGTCCACCTGAAGTTTTTCTCTTGTATGTTGGACCACGGCCTATTGATCTTGTTATAACTCCCCATTGGGTTGGCATAATTGAGTGTGAGGTTTCGAAACATGTGGCAATAGTAGAAGTTTTTTAGACTGTGGTGGTTTGAAAGAGAACAGGCCCCATAGGCTCATATATTCAAATGCTTGCACCCCAGTTAGTGAAATTGTTTGGGAAGAATTAGAAGGTGTGGTGTTGTTAGAGAAGGTACAGCCTTATTGGAGGAGGTGTGTGACTGGGGGTGGGCTTTGAGGCTTCAAAAGCCTAAGCCAGGCCCAGTGTTACTCTCTCTGCCTTCTGCCTTTGGATAAGGATGTAAAGCTCTCTGACAGTTTGCTTCCAGCGATGATGATCATGGACACTGCTAAAACTGTAAGCCAGCCCCCAATTAAATGTTTTTTTTTTTTATGAGTTGCCTATGTCCTGGCATCTCTTCACAGCAATAGAGCAGTGACTAAGGCATGGACATGTAAGAGCTGAAAATCAATCTGGTAATCAATCTAAGGTGTTTCAGGCAAAGCTTGCCAGGGGTGGGTCACACTTCTTCACAGTCTTGGTTCTAAGCACACACGTGGGGTTTATACTGCACATGTGTCTGTATCACAGGTGTCCATACTGCACATGTGTCTGTATCACAGGTGTCCATACTGCGCATGTGTCTGTATCACAGGTGTCCATACTGCACATGTGTCTGTATCACAGGTGTCCATACTGCGCATGTGTCTGTATCACAGGTGTCCATACTGTGCATGTGTCTGTATCACAGGTGTCCATACTGCACATGTGTCTGTATCACAGGTGTCCATACTGCACATGTGTCTGTATCACAGGTGTCCATACTGCACATGTGTCTGTATCACAGGTGTCCATACTGCACATGTGTCTGTATCACAGGTGTCCATACTGCGCATGTGTCTGTATCACAGGTGTCCATACTGTGCATGTGTCTGTGTCACAGGTGTCCATACTGCGCATGTGTCTGTGTCACAGGTGTCCATACTGCGCATGTGTCTGTATCACAGGTGTCCATACTGCACATGTGTCTGTATCACAGGTGTCCATACTGCGCATGTGTCTGTATCACAGGTGTCCATACTGCGCATGTGCCTGTATCACAGGTGTCCATACTGCGCATGTGCCTGTATCACAGGTGTCCATACTGCGCATGTGTCTGTATCACAGGTGTCCATACTGCACATGTGTCTGTATCACAGGTGTCCATACTGCGCATGTGTCTGTATCACAGGTGTCCATACTGCGCATGTGTCTGTATCACAGGTGTCCATACTGCACATGTGTCTGTATCACAGGTGTCCATACTGCGCATGTGTCTATATCACATGTGTCCATACTGCGCATGTGCCTGTATCACAGGTGTCCATACTGCGCATGTGTCTGTATCACAGGTGTCCATACTGCACATGTGTCTGTATCACAGGTGTCCATACTGCGCATGTGTCTGTATCACAGGTGTCCATACTGCGCATGTGTCTGTATCACAGGTGTCCATACTGCACACGTGTCTGTATCACAGGTGTCCATACTGCAGACGTGTCTGTATCACAGGTGTCCATACTGCACATGTGTCTGTATCACAGGTGTCCATACTGCACATGTGTCTGTATCACAGGTGTCCATACTGCACATGTGTCTGTATCACAGGTGTCCATACTGCACACGTGTCTGTATCACAGGTGTCCATACTGTGCATGTGTCTATGTCACAGGTGTCCATACTGCGCATGTGTCTGTGTCACAGGTGTCCATACTGCGCATGTGTCTGTATCACAGGTGTCCATACTGCGCATGTGTCTGTATCACAGGTGTCCATCCAGCGCATGTGTCTGTATCACAGGTGTCCATACTGCGCATGTGTCTATATCACATGTGTCCATACTGCGCATGTGCCTGTATCACAGGTGTCCATACTGCGCATGTGTCTGTATCACAGGTGTCCATACTGCACATGTGTCTGTATCACAGGTGTCCATACTGCGCATGTGTCTGTATCACAGGTGTCCATACTGCGCATGTGTCTGTATCACAGGTGTCCATACTGCACACGTGTCTGTATCACAGGTGTCCATACTGCACACGTGTCTGTATCACAGGTGTCCATACTGCACACGTGTCTGTATCACAGGTGTCCATACTGCACACGTGTCTGTATCACAGGTGTCCATACTGCACACGTGTCTGTATCACAGGTGTCCATACTGCACATGTGTCTGTATCACAGGTGTCCATACTGCACACGTGTCTGTATCACAGGTGTCCATACTGCACACGTGTCTGTATCACAGGTGTCCATACTGCACATGTGTCTGTATCACAGGTGTCCATACTGCACACGTGTCTGTATCACAGGTGTCCATACTGCACATGTGTCTGTATCACAGGTGTCCATACTGCACATGTGTCTGTATCACAGGTGTCCATACTGCACATGTGTCTGTATCACAGGTGTCCATACTGCACATGTGTCTGTATCACAGGTGTCCATACTGCACACGTGTCTGTATCACAGGTGTCCATACTGTGCATGTGTCTATGTCACAGGTGTCCATACTGCGCATGTGTCTGTGTCACAGGTGTCCATACTGCGCATGTGTCTGTATCACAGGTGTCCATACTGCACACGTGTCTGAACCACAGGTCTCCAGGGAATGCTGTCTGAAATGCCTCAGTTCACATTCAAGACTTTTATATGTTATGAACCGCAGTGATTTTCACACTGAATGCAAAGACTTTTCTCTTACAAAAGCATAACAGTTCAGATACAGAAAAAAAACTTGAAATATTTTCCCACCGTCATTCCTCAGCATGTATTAAATTAGGAGATCTTTGGACTATATTACATTAGAATGTTTGATTTTAAGATGACATTCAAGTTGCTCACTTGAGTGCCCTTAATAACCATTCAGTGAATTTTGACTTTGGACTAAGATGGAATTTCCAAAGCCATCTGAGATGGCTCTAAACCTGCTTCTACCAGTTTTTAGTTTGTATCTATGGAAAAGGGCATTTTCATTATTGATGTTGATGAAAACAAAACACTGATCAAGTTTGAGAAATATTGAAGCCTCTCTACGTCCTGCAGTATCAGATACTTAATGAAGATTTAATTCTATAGGTAAAAATAAACAATCTATCTTATCAATATGGAAATTCGCTTTCATCTTTAATAAATGTTAAAGTTGTATGTGTACCAAAGGGTTTCTTTTAATGTCTACATAAGACTTATTTTTAGTAAGTGTTTGATTTATAGGTCTATTTTATTTATTCATAAACTGGTGTCACATAAAGATTTCTCATGCAAAATGATACTGATTGAAGAAACTCAAAAGGTCTTGCTCTAGACCAATATGTTCAAGTGTTTTTCCACTTTGATTTCCCCAGAGCTTTTTGAAAACCCAAGTACAAAACCAAACTTACCTTCTTCTGTTCCACATTCCCTATGAGCCTCCTCCTGTCCCTGTGTTTACTTACCTGTAGTTTTCTGCCCTTTCAAGTGTATGGGAAACCATTTACCTGATTCTGGCTTAGAGAATATCCCATTGCTAACACCTAGGCCTTCTCCCATCGCTATTCTGTCTGTACCCATTCTTGAAGGCTCCTTGCATATTCCTCTTTTTGTTTAGCCTTGGTACTTCTACGCTTAAGACCTTAGCTTTCTCTTGGTTTGTTACAAGTGTCTCTTAACATTTCCCTGCTCCAATTCATCTTCCATGTGATCATCAAGGTCATAATCTAAAATAGATCCCGCTGTTTCCTGTGGAACTCTTCAGTGCCAACAGATACCACCCATGCTTCTGAGCATGTCAGAGAAGGCTCTGTGGATCTAACCCTGTCATCTTCTTTTACTGCTTTCTTTTCTGTCTCTTCTTCATGTATTACCAGTAGCAAATAGCATTGAGCATGGTGGAGCCTTTCCATGTTCTCCGTTTTTCTTCTTTCCCTGTGGTGTGTCTTTGGTCTGAAATGTTCTTTTCCCCTTCTCTGCCCAGAAGTATATCAAGTCCCCAAAACCATTCCAGGTTTTATCTTGTTTCTATTCTCTTCTCTGACAGCCCCAGGCTGAGTTCATAGCACAGACAGTGTATTGGCTTGTTTTATTGTTGTTTGGAGACAAGATCTCGCCACAAAACCCAGGCTGGACTGGAACTTTCCAGTCTGTCTGCCTCAGTCTCCCAAGTAGCTAGAAAGAATGTTAGGACTGTAGCTCAGTGATAGAGCACTGACTTAGATTGTGTGTGACTGTGACCTTTGGTTCAACCCTCTTACAGAAGATAGATAGATAGATAGATAGATAGATAGATAGATAGATAGACAGACAGACAGATAGATGATAGATAGATAGATGATAGATAGATAGACAGACAGACAGATGATAGATAGAAGATAGATGATAGATAGATAGATAGATAGATAGATAGATAGATAGATAGATAGATAGATAGATAGATACCAAGTATCTGGGAAGGCAGGCCTATGTGAGCATTCCAGAACATCAGTTATTTCCAATGCAAAGATTTCTCAGTCATCTGTGGGAGACTGAAAGACAGGAATAATGGTGCTGCTTTTATCTGTAACTCATAATCGTGTTTTCCTTCCTATCTCGTTTTGTATCTCTCTTCTCACAACAACCTGCCCTTTGATGTATTTGTATTTTCACTCTTTTATATTTAGCAGTGTTTCTTGTCTCCCTTTCCCCTCCTACACTCAGTCTATAGACCTGAGGCTGACAATGGTGTGACTTTCCTTGAGTCTACAGAGAAATCTCAGGCAGTGGCTTGCTTTCACACAGCCTTGCTCACTTTGGGTTGGTTGGTGGATGCAGAAGAAGCACAGTTTCGCTGGCCTGAATCATCCAGGGCCTGCTGTAGCAGTCTGCACCTCCCAGAGATGATGCATCCACCTCTGGTTCATAGAGTGTGACCCGGGAGTTTGCTATTTCCTTCAGCTTTTTCTATGTGTGCAACTGGTCACACTGTCCCATGACTCCTCTTCTGAGTCTCACTAGCTTGCCATCTCCTCTACTCCCCAGATAACAGGATGGAGGCCCCAAAATCTCTGCTCTACATCAGGAGACCTTACAAATCTTGTGACTATCATCTCGTTAATCTGGATGCTTAGCATGACTAAAGCGTGGCTCAACGCCTCCCATGGTGCCTGCAGAGCAGGGAAGGTGGGAGGCTGGCGGATCAAGCTGCAGATATGGCAGTCAGTCAAGGATCATCAAACCTCCTCTTTACATCACCCCATTTTCCCAAGGATGTGTCCAGTAAAAGAGGAGCGTTTTCTGTCTGATGGGACACTGTCTGGAAAGGAGATCTGCCTCAGGAAGAGCAGGGTCCGCTAGGGGAGTTCAAACATTCTCTCAAACCTCCATCTGACCATCAAAAACATTACTGCATTTTAAATGCAATGGTGTGAAAAGGAAAAGCCCAAAGTGCCATTAAAACCAGCTACAGTAACAGTGAGGAAGTTCGTGGCGGGAGGCTTGTTTACCAAGATACCCTCAGGAAGCTGGTCCCTGGAACCCAGTGTTCAGTCAAAGGAAACTTTTAAAGTGACTGAACTCAGCAAACAGCCAAGGGATGCTCACATTGAACCTAGCCCTGTGCAGCGGAGTGACTTTTTATGAACCTGACTTGGATCTGTCCTGCCTTATGGGACTTCACCAGGCCCCCAGCCCCGGACCTCAGAGCTCAGACTGTCCCACCATGCCTCTCTCTTCTGGAGGATTTTCCTGTCTTCTAATTGCTCTGTTTTCATACTTTTCCCCAAAGTCATTCCTACTTTTTTTTTCTTTTCACTTTCAAACCCTCACAGGCGTTGCTTTCTTTGTGATTCTTGTTAACAGCCTTCAAGAGATTTAAGATGCTTTTTTTTTTCTTGTGGAAGATGACATAGGAGGCAGGGTTGTTGATTCGAGTGACCCGTTTCTAGTTAGAAGCAGAGCCAAGACCCGGGTTAACGTTCGTGGTCTTTCTGTGAAGCTACTCTTTCCACAGATTCGTTTGTCTCTGACTTGGCAGGCAGTAGAGCCCTGTCAGCAGCTCTCTGGGTATCCACATGCCCCGCAGAACCGCTGCCCACGGGGGACAGGTGTTTCCTTTATCCCCCTGGGTGGCCAGCATTCATGTCAGGAAAATTAAACATCTCTAAGTTGTTTCCTGGCTCATGTAGCCTTTTCTTAAGAGTTCATTGCCAATTCCTGTTGGCTTTGGTGGGTGGGGGGGACTTCTGGAAAGTTCTTTATTATGAACTGACCTTGGTACTAACCCATGTAATTAAAAAAAAAACCCAGAGATTTTGTTACATTATCATATAAAACTAAAGAACAGTAAGTGTATATATGAGCCTTTCAAGACAGGAGTCGAGGAAACCCTGACATGTTTGACAGGAACATTGTTTAAAATGGCCAGAGGAGACAGTGAAATTTACATGACTGAGGTTGGGCTGGGTTTAGAAGGAGGGTTGAGGGAGCCAACCGCTCTGATGGTGTTATGGTCCTTTACCTTGTAGAGTAGCTATGCTGCCACGGAGGATGGCTCTAGCAAATGTTGTGGGTCTTAGAAGCAAAGGCTCAAACACAGTTCCTTGACTGTATCTTCTCTTGCCCGTGTGACTGTGGGGTAAGCTGCTTAACCTCTCTCTATGGAGAGAACTCAACACATACATACATGAAAAGCACCCTCAGAGGCCGGCACGTAGTGAACGAGAAGCAGCGATGAGAAGGGAGGTGGGGGATGGACAGCGAGTCCCTTTGCTAGAACCTCTGAGCTCATCTCCAGGCCGAGCACCAGTGTACAGAGCACCCATATGTTTTAGAGTGTCCCAGCAGCACAGCTATGTGTCCTGGCAAGAAACTCTGCTTGTGGCTGCTGTGGCCTTCCTGCAGGTGTGGGAAAAGGGGTGTGGCCAGGGAGACTTCCCACAGCCTAGCTAAGTCTGTCCTTTTTTCATTTCCCTGGGGAATATAATGTAATGAAATGCTCTTATGATAACTGTGGTATCTGAAGCAACGGCAGTCACAAAGGTTTGAGTTCTGTTCTATTTGGAAAGAAAAATCCCACTGAAATATTTGCTGGGGTTGAAGTCTATATATCTGGGATTAAAGATGCTGAAGTCTTTTCTCCCATCTCTCTATAATTTGGTCTTGTTGAAGAGTAGGTTTGAAGACTAAGCATGCCACAATACCTCCCAGGTGACAGAAGACAGGTATGCTATGACACCTCCTAGGGGACAGAGCCCGGTATTAAAAGCTGGTAGACACATGTACCATCAACATTTTCTGAGGCTGGGAGCACAGCTCAATGGTAGAGTGATTGCCTAGCATGTGGGGCCCTGGGTTTCATCCCTAGCACTGCCCCAAACCAGTTTCTTCAATTTGACCTACAGGACATGTATTGTGAGCATGTACTTTTGCCTTCATACATGTCTAACCATTAGCTGGCACTGATTGGTCCTGTGTTCTAGATATTTGTAGTAGTTGTATGTATAGTTGTGGTATCTCATTTAGTATTTACAATTTGGGAAGTGGGTACATTTTTTTTCTCCTGCAGATGGGGAAGCTGAGGTTCAGAGCAAGAATGGTCCTTATAATAAGGCCTTCAGGGTGTCTATACTAACATCTCAGGGTCATCCCTGGAGCTTGGAAGGCCTTCTCTTGACATTTTCCATGTGGAAACTGGCATCTAAGGGAAGCCGAGGTGGTTATGTGTGTGTGTAGAGGGGGGTTGGATAGGATGGGCTCTGCTCTTGGCTCCATTTCTCTGCATGACCTGATATTCAAGAATGGGCCCTGGAGTGGGTCTACCAGATACTTAGACATGTCAGGACTAGAGTCGTGTTGGCTCTCTGGCCCGAGGGGGCTTCCTGGTGTTGATACATTTCCCTGGCTGGGGTGCTCTTCATCTGGTGGGCTCACACAATGGTGCCAAACTGTAAGCACCTGCGCTTTACTTACCACGCCAGGCTTACCTGATTAATATTGCTTGCGAATAAAAACCAGGCCATGATGGAAGGGTCTCAGCAAGATGGAAGCTGAGACAAGTTTATTGTAAGCAATCAGAAATTTTATACCCTTCTCAGAAACCAAATAGAACGGCAGGTATTATCCAAGACCAATTGTCCTGTCAAGCTTGCCTATGCCTCTCTGACTTCTAGGGAAAAGAGAGAAACGCAAAGTGGCCTGAATGATGGCTTTGCTGCCTGAGGGAGTGCCTCAGTTTCTCAGAAACTGAGGCACACAATATCCAGGAAGCCATGGACTCTCACCTGAGAAACCTATGACACACATTTCTCAAGGTAGCTAGACCAGACCAACTCCAAGATCCCTTCACCTAGCGCGCTGCTTTGGTGACACAAAGATTTATAGAGATGCGAGCCCTGCTAAAACTCTCTGTCCAAAGCCCTCAGACCTTCCATGGATAGCCCTGCTTAGGGAAGTAACAGTGAGACTGTCATCTGGCTGCTAAGAGACAGGGCTGGATTCTGGGCTCAGGTACATTTGAAACCCAAAGTTTTCCTTTATTATTAAAGATATTGCTGGTTATAGTCCTTATATATGGAAATTTTACAAAAGTAGGCAATTTCCTCAATCTTCCTTGGTTTTTCAAATGTTTTCTGTATAGGGGATCAAACAAACCTTCTAGAACTTTCTTTGCTTTTTGACTCTAGTCTACTTCTGGCTCACCTTATCTAAGAATATGAATGTAATAGTCTGTGCAGGTTTACTCATGAGTCACCGGAACTTTTTAGAAGTATATTCACGATTTAGGCTGATGTGAGGTCACCAGTCACTAAGTGGGTACTAGTGACATTCAAAAATAGTTCTGCAGCTCTCCAGTTGAAAAGGACACCATGTCAGGGGACATTCTGATGTCCGACAAAGCAGAGAGATGGAGGAGGAGAGAGAAGGGGAGGGAGGCATTCATGACTAGGAATTAAGAAATGAATGGTGCTATTTGTTTATTAAGATGATAACTCATTCGAGCATCACACGGAGCTAACCCCCTTAAGCAGCTAATAAGCACGGCGTGTTCTTTATGATGGAGCAGCCATAAAAGGAGGAGACTTTGCTCTTTGTTATTTATTGGGTCAACCGGACAAATCATTTTTCTACATGCCAGGCTTGGAAAATTCTTTTATTTTCTGTCTCCTTCTTATAAATAAAAACAGCATCGAGCTGATAAATTTATCTTAATGCATTCTGTACTATAAAGTCAACATGAGTTGGCCTTGGCATGGAGGCTTTCGGCTCGAGTGTGGATGGCATGCATATGTTCTTATTTTTCCATTATGCGTTCTTTTAGCTTAAAGCCATGGTAGAAAAAAAACCCACCTTTTTTTGATGCGTATGCTAAATCCATTTCTTTCTCTTCGACCACCGTATTGGACCGTGGGCCTCAGCATGCTCTCCTCATATGAATGCTATGATCCCTGCCTAGGATAATCTCGCTTGCATCTCACCTTATCCCTCTAGAATACATTCTCTGTCCAGCCACCAATGAGTTACTCAGTGGGGACCAGCCCATGTGGCTCAGAGCTTGTCTAGCATGCTCCCACAGTGCCCTTAGGATCAAACCCAGCCCCTCTCATTGCCCATCAGACCATCTTTGCCAGTTCCTCTTGTTGCCTCCGGTTCTTCTGGCTTCTTCTTCCATTCAGCTCTTCTCCTCAGCAGCTACTGAGGAAGAGAGGCCAAACACGATGACCTCATTAGCAGGCTCGTTTGCTTTTGGCTTTCTGGATGTGCCCCATTAACGGGAGGCTCGGCAGGAATTGGAAGGAAGTGCAGAGTGAGGTTCCCAGTCCAGTCACAGCCTTTCTAACAGCCATTGCCTCCTCTTCTTGCGGTCCTCAGCATGGTCAGGATGTGCTGCCAATCCAGGTCCTGGGAGTATTCCACATGACTCCATGGGGCACGGGGCCCTCATACCACCTACATCTTTGCAATTATTCGCTTTTTCTAAATTGCCTCCACTTCCCAACATGACTACTGCTCCTTTATCGGTCTTAAAGTCCCAGCTGTGTGACACCTGCCTATCCTGCCAACCTTGCTCTAAGCTTGCCTGCTGTCTCCCAGTCACCTTGCCTGCTCTCCTTTCACAAAGACACTAAAAGCGCATGTGATGCTACATGCAGGGCACAGTACCCCCACCCCCAAAGGATTATCTGGAACTGTCTTGTTTAGTTATCTACTTAGGACCCTGTTTTCCTAGTTCCATGCTTGGAATGTGAGCAGGATCTGGTGTCTCCCTTTTGTTTTTCTAACTCCAGTGTCTAGAATTGAGCCTTGCACATGGCAGTTGCTGGGAAATATTGGCTACGTGTTTATTGGGTGAATCAAGTTGAATCATCTCGTTTAGAGGTGAGGAAGTTGAGAGTGAAGAAGTTGGACTGAGTTTCCCAGGAATTCACATAGGGATGGAGCCGGGGCGGGGGGTCTGGATACATCAACACCCCCTAAATGTCCCATTAATTTGCATCTTGTCATTTCTATGGAACTAGAGTTGGCTTCTTTACCAAGTATGCATTTTATCACAGTGAACAATTTAACCTTTGACATGGATTTTCTGATTCATATTGTCCTAATGTATTATTCTCTCTCTCTCTCTCTCTCTCTCTCTCTCTCTCTCTCTCTCTCTCTCTCTCTCTCATCACCTCCCTCTTTTCTTCCTCCTGTCTTTCCATCTCATTGTAGAATGAGCCACTGATTAAGAGTTAACACTTGCTATGAAACAGAGGAAATCAAAGCAGGGCGCTCAAGGAAGTCAGCACGTGAATCATAAGGAAAGGTGTTAACAGTCCCACATTGGTGGCTGCATGGTCATGCATGGTAGGACATATTCTCCATACCAATGCAATGGTCTAGGTGTTCTATGATAGAGTAAGAACTGACATTCATGGAGGTTGGGGGTTGTGTGGGCTATTGAGAAGTTGGCATGGATTTTGACATGGGTGTCACCCCAAACTTACTTAGTACCTTCCTTGAAGTTTATTGAAGACTCTGTTAAGTAGAGGCAGGAGATGTAATTGATCCAACATCAAAGTGAATGGAGAGACTGAAAACAGACTCCAAAGAGCAGTCCAGCTGGAGCCTGGACAACTGGATGTGAGATGAGAAAGGGAGTCCAAGGATCAGAGGCCATAAAAGAACCGTTTTAAAGCTAAAAAGCGGAAAGTGGACCTCAGCCCTCATGTTGACCTGCTTCTCATTGCTTCAATAGGGTGCACACAGCAGGTTAACCACACAGAACGAAGATGTTTGCTTAGCTCGCCATTCTGGGCATTCAGAGAATGATGGCAAGACTGGCTCAGTCCTGGGGAAGACCTCAGGTCGATGACAATGACAGCAGTCCTTATGGGAGCAAATGGCCATCACCAAACACGACAGCAGAGCGAGAGTGGAGAACAGCACTCCCAGTGACCTCATTTTTAAGTGTTCCATAAGGTCTGATACGACCATACCGAGGACTAAGATCCTAACACATACCAGTACATGGTTCAATATCATCCAAGCTGTAGCAAGCACCTTAAGTAAGAGATTTGTGACTGAGTGGTACTGCGAAGGTGAAACTTTTCGGTTTCGTCTCCATATTTTTGAAGGTCTTTGGAAATAATTTTGACAAAAATACTTAGCAGGTAAGCAGAGTCTTCCCCCTTAACTCAGTGGCAGGACAAAATACCAAGTTGACTTTCTTGAAATTATCCTGAAGAACAGTGATTAGATCTGGATTTCCAATAAGTAGTGACATGGGTCAGAGATGGGAGGACATTTCTGAAAGTTAGTAGTGTCTGGCACAGGAAGAGGGAGCCAAGTCAAGGCCTTGGTGACTATCAGCTGTCAATCAAAGTACTTAGGCCATTGATAGTAACCTCTTACTTGCAGACCAAGGTTTAGTGTTCATTGTGCCCTTTTGACTGGTGTCACCTGCACACGACATCTCTTTTGTCCAGAAGACTTTCTCTTGGTTGCAGAAAATGAACAGAAGGACAGAAGGAATGGCTGGGCTGCTCCACCAGGGACCAGGCAGGTGAGTAGCTGGGAGGAGCTGCGAAGTACTTAATCTCCATCCTGTAAGTGTTCCGAAGAAATTTCTTAATTGGTTAGTGTGCAGAGGCTGTTGTGCAATTGATAATAACAAAAAAACTACTTCTGCGTTCTTCTAGGTCTACTTGCGAGTCGCCCAGTGTTTTCATCATAATATTTACTTCTGGGTAAATAGGCTAAATTCTCCAATTCTGATACAAAACAGAAAGATCAGAGAATGAAAATAAATAGATGACATGGCTGTTTAAAGATAATGTACAATGTTTTCTAGCGGCATAAATATTTGATTGTAAAACCTTCAATATGTTGTGTCTATTAACTGGTAATGTACAACATTTAAATAACTCATCCAGCCCAAGTGAGCTCGGGTCACTCAGGAGGACAGAGGGAAGGCCAGTCTGGCAGGAGGCCAAATTCCTATCACAGCACACCCCATGGCTGAACCCAGAGGCTCTATCTGTCCCATCTGGAGCCCGTTGGCCAGGATTTAGCCACAGACAAAAGCAGGGGGTTAAGCAGGGCCCTTGTAGACACAAAATTTTCCCTTCTTTGATTTCGGACCAAATTTTCTCTGTTTCCTACCTAGATCCTTACATGCTAGGCTGATGGAGGAGGGTCATCTTTCTATCTGTTGTTTCATCGGTTAAGTAATAAAGAAACGGCTTGGCCTCTGATAGGGTAGAATTTAGATTGGCAGAGTAGACAGAACAGAATACTGGGAGAAAGAAGCAGATTAAGGAGTCGCCATGATTCTCCCACTCCAGACAGACGCAGGTTAAGATCTTCCCTGGTAAGCCACCTTGTGGGCTACACAGATTATTAGAAATGGGTTAGATCAATAGGTAAGAGCTAGCCAATAAGAGGCTAGAGCTAATGGGCCAAGCAGTGTTTAAAAGAATACAGTTTCCGTGTAATTATTTCGGGTAAAGCTAGCCGGTTGTGGGAAGCAACCCAGCCGCTATTACAACACTAGGCAAGCACTCTACCTCTGAGCTGTACCGCCAGTCCTTGAGTTTTTGAGATAAAGCCTTGAGAGCTCGGAAGAAAAGAATGCACAATCAACCCTCTGTGCTAGCAACTACTGTTAAACCTTGGGATGCTCAGTTTGGCTGATACACTTTGACGTGGCTCATTGACTTTTGTGTTTAGGATGGGCAGCGAGATGGTGTTGCTGGAATACTATGGAAATGCACTTGAATTTACTCTGAAATTCCATCCAACACATTGTCTTTTTGTTTTTTACACACTGAATCTTGTAATCAGGGCTCATGTTACAATCAAGTGGCCTGAATCTGGGGGACCTTTTACATTTCTGCTCGTGTGTGTGTGTGTGTGTGTGTGTGTGTGTGTGTGTGTGCAGATGTGATGTTCTATGCAGGCAGGTGTGGGGCCAAAGGTTGGTGATGAGATGTTTTCCTCAATCACTCTTCCACTTATTTATTTATTTATTTAGTTAGTTAGTTAGTTATCTATTTAGTTATTTATTTGGTTTTTTGAGACAGGGTTTCTCTAGCTTTGGAGCCTGTCTTGGAACTAGCTCTTGTAGACCAGGGTCCCTCATTGAACCTGGAGTTTGCTGTTCTGGCTAGGTTGACTCTGGAATCCACCTGTTTCTGCCTTTGGGCATTGGAGCTAAAGAAGTACCTCACACGTAGTCTTTGGACATGGGTCCAAGGACCCAAAGTCAGTTCCCCATACTTGCCTAGCCCTTTCCTCATTCTCAGCAATGATGCATTCTTGCTATTGCCCTGGGTGATTGTAAGGGTCAAAATCTGAAAGAGGCAAAGCAATGCAACACATTAAAGCCCCAGTTTTGGGAAGAATGGGCAGGAGTTTATACCTCTTTGTAGGAGACCAGTTATCTAACAAGCCCAGCACATTTCAAGTGTCTTTTAAAGTTTGTTGATTGAATAAGTGAGCTTCCATGACAGTCTTAAAGGTTCTCTTACCCTCAGTACTCTAAAGCCAAGTGTTCAGTCAGAGGGGATGAACTTCTAGAGTGCAGAGCTGGATTCAGTCTGTTCACAATGGCTTTGGTGTCTTCTTTTTTGCTTTTATTTTCATCTATTATGTAGGATCTGTGAGCTGGCGATGGAAGTTCTTGGTGTTTTCAAAGCCTGCTTCTGCAGTTTTGAGACTCTCCGAACTCCCGAATCTCACTGAAAGGAGGCTATTGAAATTGCCATTGGGTAGAAGCCTGGAGCCCCTCCTGGCTTGGCACCTCATCTCTGGTGATATAATTACCATGAAGAAAGGCACTCAGTAGCTATTATGTGCTTCAGGCTCAGAAACAGTAAAAATAAAAGGCAATTAAATCAATTGATGATAAGGACTGAGTTCATGAACTGAGAAGGAAGTTACTTGGAAAATCGGTGTGAATAGTGTATTAGTTCTTCTGCCGTTTATCCGTGTCACTCAGAGACCGTCATCCGCATGGGGTCACAGCCTCAGAAGAGTCTTGCTTTTCCCAATTTGCAAATCTTTCCTTTCTCCCATTTTATCAATCGGTGTAACAGTGTTCATGGTGCTCAGCGGGCTCAAGCCCAGTTAAGTCTCCTGCTCTGATTGAGAGCTAAGCAGGCTCTCCCGCGTGCACAGTCCCACCCATTGCCGCACATACGCAAGAGCCAGAGTGTCTAGTGCATGCAAAATGGAGAAAAGGGACTTGCTAGGAAAGACCCAGCCTAATAGGAAATTGTACTGCAGAACAGTGAGTAGAGGGGTTGCAAGTCTTGTCGGCAGGGACGGTCCACACAGTGCTGAGGGTATGGAGGCAATGCTTTCATCTGCAGACATAGTCACACATATTAATATGAACGGGTGATTGCTTACCATATTTTATGACACCTAGCATGAACTTTTTTTTCATTTTTACTGATACTGGGAAAAGTAGCGTCTTTCAAAATTGGTGGAATATTACCCTGGACTTGGCAGGGATGTTTTTTTCTTCTT
This sequence comes from Microtus pennsylvanicus, assembly GCF_037038515.1. NCBI lineage: Eukaryota > Metazoa > Chordata > Mammalia > Rodentia > Cricetidae > Microtus > Microtus pennsylvanicus. Next base: position 56,366,449 of record NC_134589.1, on the reverse strand, counting down.
AGTAGAATGTAAAATGATGGTTGATGTTACAATCAACAGAGATATGTGGTAAATTATTAGAGGTAATATTTGATTATCCAATAACAGCCCAGAGCACAGATTACCTGGACAGAGAGAAGCCATTTTTGGGACCAGAGAGATGGTTCAGTGGCTCACTGAATGCACTGCTCTTGCAGAGGACCTGCATTTGGCTCCCAGCATCCACCATTGGGTACCACCATTGGATACCACCTTTGGGTAGCTCACAACATCTGCAACTCCACTTCCAGATCTGACACCCCATTTCATCTGACTACAAAATAGATACCTGTATTCACACAGACACGCACACACATCTGCAAACAGATCTGTAACTATACACATGATTAAAAATAAATAAATGAATAACATCCTTTTACAAAAGAAGTTTCTTGTAGACTAGGCAAGACAGCATTAAAGGAGAAAAGAACGGACTGCTGGAACATGGGGCTGGAGGAAAGAAAGTCAGATGGGAATGGAAGGCAAGAGCTTTCAAATGTTAGATGAGAAAGGCACAGGTGTAGATATGACACCTGTTTCAGAGGTCTCGGGAATGCACATTTTATTGGGATGGAGAATGTGTTCTGTGGCCATGTGAAGCTGTATAGGGTATGCCTGTAATAAACGTAGGATCATTTTCATAGCAAGCTGCCACATGGATTTCATCTTGTACACATATCTTGAAAAACCTAAAAATAACATTTTTAAGAAAATTAATCTGTGCTTGGGAAGTTTGAAGTGTATGGCACTGGAGGCAGGGCATGCAGTTAGGGGCTTCATCATCCAGCAGACACAGAGAGAACAGGAGTACCTGGGTGGTACTGGAGGCAGGGCATGCAGTTAGGAGCTTCATCATCCAGCAGACACAGAGAGAACAGAAGTACCTGGGTGGTAGGCAGAGGCAAGCGGGAGGATTTGGAGGCATTGGTTGAAGGCATCTTTGAAGTTTACATATATATTTAAAATTTTAACTACATGCATGTATGTGTATCTATGTGTGGTCATGTGCCCTCTGAGGCCAGAGGCATTAGGCTCCTAGGAGCTCCAGTTACAGGTGGTTGTGAGCTAGCCAATATGGATGATGGGAATGAAACTCAGGCTTTAGGCAAGAGTGGTTTATGGTCTTAAACGCTGAACCATCTCTCTAGCCCTGTCTCTTAAGTTTCTGTTGAAAGGATCAATAATATTATTTTCAGAAAAATAAATTTTCTACCAACTGAGCCATCCATCTAGTTCTCAGATTAATTTTTTTAAAAATATGATATATAACCATTGGAATATTGCTCTTATCTCTCATTACTATAGATTACCATGTGGCCTTCTTTGTTCTCCTACATTCCCTTTCTAGATAGACCCTTCTAGATTTGTGAGTGTCTTCTTTCTTTCTCTCTGGTCTGATTTGCAGGTGATCAGGAACGGAACTTAATCTTCTTGAGATAGCTATGCTGCCCTCTATTACTCTATTATTTCCATCCCCAAATCATAGATTTGATCCTGGGATTTTCAATGTTGCAGAGATGTTAGATGTATGTGGTTGAAATGAGAATGCCCCCCATAGATTCATATATCTGCAGGCTTAGTTCCCAGTTGGTGAACTATGTGAGAAGGATTAGGAAGTGTGGCCTTTTTGGAGGAAATGTGTCATGGAGTGGACACTGGAAAGCCTATGCCAGATCCAGCATCATTTTCGCTGCCTGCTGCCTGCAGACCAGGATGTAAAGCTCTCAGCTGTTGCTCCAGTGCTATGCCTGCCTGAATGCCGCCATGCTCCCTCACCAACCCTGATAATGAATTAGCTCTCTGGAACTATCAACAAGCCCCAATTAAATGTTTTCTTTTTAAATTAAATGTTGCCTTGGTCATGGTATCTCCTTGTAGGAATAGAATAATGACTAAGACAGATGTAGACTTAGATTTTTTTGTGATTATAAATTTCCCCCAAAATTTGAATATTCATATATATGTATGTGTGTGTGTACATCTATGTACATACATATATAGAGATACATAGATATATATCTATACACACACATATCTATATGAATCTAGATTTTTGTGGTTATAAATTTCCCCCTAAAATTTGAATATTCACATATATATGTGTACATCTATGCATTTATACATCTATGTGTACATCTATATGCATAGATATATATGTACATACACACATATGAGTCTATAAAGATATAGATATATGTATATCTACACACAATATACATATATGTGTATATTATCCATATATGTGATTATACATATATGTATATATGTTTTTATGTATGTGTATACAATACAAGTAAGATCTATTGGTATGTCTCAGCTTATACTACACAATACTTGACGAATACTTTCAAACTAAATGCTCCCATCTTTTTCCCCAGTTAAGGATAACTTCCGTTCATTTCTTTGGCCATTGTTTTTTGAATACTCTGACCTCTCAGGAATTCTTGTTACATATAACACTGACATCTGGGTCATGCTCTCTGTATTTCTCATCTTCTTAATCCTTTATCATGTTTGTCTCTTATACTCCCAGTTATGGGAAGACGTCTTGTACCATAATTAAATTATTCCATTTTATTTGAAATCCATTTGCTCTCTACAACATTCATTTCATTTTAAAAGGTATCTGCCATTTTAAAATTGCTAGTAAACATTTTCTGAAGCCATTCCCGCCTTTATGGGACACATTTTATAAATGTGGACTCTTCCTTAATTGTCTTGAGCATGTTTCAGAGAGATCAGGTTGCCTACAATTGTTCCAATAACTGCTATTGAAATAATGGGCCATTCCCTTCCACTAATAGACCAGGTTCCTTTTTGAAGATTGTTGAGTTTTTTCACATGTTTTCTTCCTCACCCATAATCATTCTTACAGATAAATTATTTGTCCAGTGTTGAGGATGAGACGTGTTCTGCATTGGTTTGTTTTTCGTAGTGATAAATCATCAGGCAGGTTGGCAGTATAAAGAAGGGTGGTTTATATAGCTCAGAGCTCTGGAGAACCAAGAGCCCTATCATTTGGCTCTGGTGAGATGAAAGAACCATGCCCAAGAATGCCAATCATGGCCCTTTCTAAGTCTTCATAGAATAGCATGGACTTGCATGACTTGCACTTCCGTAGTGCAGAACAACCGACTCACCCCTTGGCCATGTCTTCAGACATTCGCCCCTTGAGCTTTGTCTACACAGAGAGTGAATGAGAGACTGCAGAGGGAGAAGAATCCAGCACAGAGGAGGAGGAAGACCAGAGACCTGGGACGAAGCCTTCAGAGAAGAACATCCAGACACAAGCTACAAAGCACTGTGCTCCCCACAAAGTATGGCCTTTGTCCCAACTGCACCATCTTGGAGAGCTGAGGAGGTGCCCACCTGGGGCTTGTCACAGAGCCACAAAGCCAGCGTCTTTAATTCTTCTGACAGCCAAAGCCGATTCAATTGTTCTTTCTGTGCCTCCCTTTGGCACACAATTTATCTCACCAAATCAAAGGGGGCCCTGGGTAGGACTACTTCAGTCTTCCCAAAAGAATGATAACTTGGGCAGACCTCTTGATGATGTTTAACACTGGGCAAACAATTGATTTCAAGTGATTGATGAGCTATAGTTATATGAGAACATTTGCAGCAAAAGACCGCCTTTAGGATGGCTACGTAAATATTTGTGTCTCTTGCTTACCCTTGGCTCAGTTTGTGACCACAGAGGGTTTCTGAGGCCGTGCTGTGTGAGCTAAGGTGATTGACAATACTGGCTTATTCAAATACAAGCGGAGTGGTAGCAGCGGGCGCAGGGCAGGGAGTTCTTCCCCCCACAAGTGCTTACAGAAGCCTCTGTCACTGGGTTCTGAGGAGACAAAGGTAGTGAAGTACAGCCTCTGCCCTCAAGCAAGTGGTAGGAACTTGGAGGAGTAACTTTTCTCGCAAGAGCTTCCGTCTCTGTGCCCATAAATTAAGATTACTAAACTCTGCTTGACTATCCCCAAGCCTCACCTAAGAGCCAGGTAAGAGACCCTTGAAAGCATTCTGATAGAAAGTCCCAGGTCTGTTAGCATGACAACATGGCCATTTCCTTGTCTGACTCTGAGAGCTAGAAGGGCTCTCCTCTTTGTACTGAGTGTCTCTGGTCTGCCTTGTGCCTGAGGCTGTGCCCTGAGAAAGCTTCAATTCCTGCTTCTCTCCATCCCCACCTTCCTGCCCAGTTCCCTCAAGGCTTCCCTCCTCCACTGTTATTGTGGGAAAGAAGAATGTGAGCTTGGGGTCTCAGGAGCAAAGAGGGTAGATCCTCTTTGCTTTTTTGCCCTGATTTATTAGATTGGCTCCACCCACTGCAGATGTTGGGCAGAAAGGCACTTGAGGGAACATTAGGGTCAGAGTGTGGAGTGTCTCCCCAATGCCCACCTGTTAAAGAGCCCCAGGGTGGTGACTTCAGGAGACTGGGGAGCTTCTGAGAAGATGAAGTCATATGAGGGACTCCTTAGATCACGGGGAGCCATGCCCTTGAAGAGGAATATGGGACCTAGATAACTTCCTTTTCTGTTCTTTCACTTCCTGGTCACGAGGTGAATAATTACCCTGTTGTAATCACCAAAGGTTCAAAGCATGAGTCTAGTTGACCATGGGCTAAAACCTCTAAGTCTGGGTAAGTCAGAACTAGATTTATCTTTATATGTTAATTATTTCAGGTATTTTTTGGGCAACAACAAGCTGGCTAATACAAAGATCCACTCAGGAAATCACCAAATAGATACATTTAGTCAATGCCCACATCAAGAGAATTACATCCACCTGAAGGGTTAAGAGCAGAGGAGCTCCGTTACTCTCCCCAAGACCATCTGTTGGCGCTAATGGAGGCTCTTGTGTGTGCCAGATACTTCTGTGGGAAGCACCCTGAGTTCTCAGTTACTGAGCTTTTCAGCTGAGGAAAGGCCAGGAGAGGTGTGTGAACCTGTTCAAAGCCCCAAGAGTCTGCTTAATTGCATGGCTCTGCTCTGTTTGCTTTGTCCACATGGCTCAGCGCTGTCTCCAGGCTCCTCCTTACTTCACAGAGGGGAGGTACACTCAGGAGCTCGGCCTCTGGAGTGAGGAGACTCTCGGCACCTGCCCTTCTGTTTTGGGCCCACACTTTGAACAACCTGTCAGCCTCTCTTTACCCCTGGAGCAGTCTGCCCTCGGAGAGGGGGTGAACACTGGAAAGAGATGAGATTAAAGGCTTAGATTCTTTTAAGTAGAGATTCCAGTCTCTACTAATTTGCCATGTGGCCTTGACTAGAACATCCTAACACCGTCGCGGTTCCTTCCTGTGGGAGGTGAGAGCATGGTTGACTGGGTTTCTGCTCAAGGGTGGTGGAGACACGGGGCAGCCCCAGGACGTCACTGCACTCAGTGTCTTCTCAGTAGTAGCTGTGTGAGTTGACATGGCCCCCTGGAGAGGAAGAAGAGGCTGGCACCATTCTTAGTTCCCTTCTGCCCATTAGCTGGCAAATCCTCAGAACACAAACGCCTTTTTGTGTAACTGTTAATCCAAACACACTTTGAAAGGGGGTTCTGGTTGCCAAAAACTTTATATTTATCCCAAGAAAAACTAGAAACTATTTTTGGATTATCTGCACATGATTCGTCTGCCTTGCTTCAAATAAACAGCAATTATATGTGTGCAGACCTGAGGTGTCACAGAGGTCACACCTCACTCCGCAATTCTGTCCGTGCTCATGGAAGCTCTGGGTGGTCACTCTTCCCGGGCCACTTCAGACTGTATACATGCAGATCCAGGCCTAGATTCTAGCTCCCAGGCTCTCCAGCTCTGTATGTAGCTCTGGGTAAGACAATTAACCTTCTTTGAACTTCAGTTTGAATAGGTGAAAAATGGGGCAGAGTAACAACTAATTTTGAGGCATTGATGAGAATGAAGGAGAATAATTGCCATATCCTTTACCTTCCCAGGTATGTTTTGTCTGGACAAACTAAGATTTTAAGCCATGCTTAAGGAGGAGCTAGAGAAATGAGGAAAATGGGTATGATTTACCTCAACCTTTAGCATGCTTTGTCCAGGGATAGCTAAGCCAGAGAGAGAGAGAGAGAGAGAGAGAAGCGGTCAGGTCAGCAAGCTTCTGTTAGCTTGTTGTGTATCACGGCAGGGGGCACCCAGGGAGTGAGGAAACAGCTAGAAGTCAGTGTGAATGGGAGATACCAAGCCCCTCTATTTAAACCTTTGAACGCCAGCCCACTGAGTGTGAGCCAGGCTGCACGAGGCCCGAGGCCCGAGGCCCCAGGACATTGGGACATCGGTGTGTCGCTCTGCTCCGGAGGCATCTGTTTCTACCTTGAAAATCTCCTGCCAGGGAAACAGAATCTTTTAATCTCCTGTCATGGCACCTAGCTTTTTGTGGTTCAACCACTCTTCCGGACCAACTGTTAAAGCTCCTGCCATGTAGAAAGAAACCACAGGAGAGAATGAATGGAGAAATGGAACTCAGATGCAAGCGTCCATCTTGAAAGCATGCAGTAAGATTGTTTTCTGGCTGGGGCAGGGATAGCAAGGTTGTTGCCGCTGTCCTAGGAGCTCTAAATGGCTTTGACAGGTGGTAAGAGGGGAGCTATGTACATCCCATGATTAACTATAACTACAGGGTTGCTTGTTCCTCATGTATGCGCTTACTCTCTGAACTACAGGAAGTAGCGTGGAGGGTTTGTAACCTCTGTTTTCTTGATTTCCCCCACATCCCATAATACCTATCTTAGTTTCCTCCTATTTATGAATTTCTGGACTTGGAGAAAATGAGATGCCAGATACCCCCGTCAATGGGACACAATCAGTGGGAGTCACTTGGCCAGCACAGATAAAGTCCATGAGGCTGATATTGAGATGCTGTGTCTGAATGAGCCATGGATTCCAGAGACCTCGGCTGACAGCTGACGCCTGGCTACTGATAACTGTCCCTCAGGCCTTCCTCCTTGACTGACAGGAGAAAGAAGCATGGCAGGCTCCCCTCCCTAAGTGTGCCTAATCACAGTTGTTTGGAAACAACTAACTGAGAAGACCTCACACGTTAAGTTGTGACCAGGAAGTGGCTAGTGGGCTCTCCATCCATCAGATAATACAGTGTTGATGTCACTGGAAGGCAATGACCACCCTGATTGGGCAAAGGTCAGAAAGAAGGGAAGGGCAAGAGCAGCATCTCATCTACTTCATGAAGCTTCAAGTCTGGTCACAAAAAGTCAGGATGCTTCTCCATCAGTCTGTGAAAAGATGTCAGGAATGGGGAGGCAGAAACCAAAGAGGGGTGTGAGCCTAAGAATGTCACCCAGACATCCTGGGAGCATCCTGCAGAGTTGCCCTGTTCTAAGCAGTTAGACTGGGCTCCCTTATTCCCTGTTTTCTAAGACCAGCCATTGGAGGTCCATGTTCCTGGGGAAAGGATGCCAGTCCTGGGTTGGGTATAGCCCAGTGCAATGACCCTGAGGACTCCTATCAGCTGGGAACTTTGAGAACCGCAATGGTATGTCCACCACACTCCCCAAAGGAATGACCTGAAGTAGGAGAATCCCGGCTCTGTCCTTCTCTGAACCAGGGATCAGAACTCCTGTGGATGGAAGCCTGCACAGAGTGCAGTGCCTGAAATACACCCGATTCCTTCCGCCCCAGCCTCCAGTTTCAGCATACAGACAGATCCCTATGGGTAGCAAACCCTAAATATTAGATTTTCTCCATGTTGTCTCATAGGGGGCTATTGGGAATCTCTGGATGCTAACTTCAAAATTCAGGGACATTTCTCTTGAACCTTCTCAGCTGGAACAAAAAAACCAGACGGAAGAAGCAGGCCCCACTTCCTTTTTATGTGCCAGGAACAGCCGTGAAGTCTCCGTGACCGCACTGTTGGAGACTCCATCACGGAAAGTGTCAGGCACAAGAGAGGCAGCATCCAAGATCTCGTAATTCAGTTTTGGGGTCTGAGTCATAGGGAAATGGCCCATCACGTGTCCATAGTCAGGAGGCATAGATACATAGTGTAGAGCAGGAACATGGGCAGTGGGGACAGAGGCAAGGGCCTGGAATCCTAATAGTGCATGGGGTGGTTCCGCTTAAAGGACAGGGCCATCTTCCTACCTCTTCAGTCACATTTGCCACCCAGGGCACAGGCTTCTGTGTTGGGCTCCACATTGAGGGCCATCTTCTGGGTCCAGCCCTACATATTTATCCGTGCTTCAGGGGGAGCTTGTGAATTAAGAAAAAAATAGACAAGAGACAACAGCGGGGAGGGTATTGAGAAAATACTGAGATTCCCCACGTGTTTATTTCTCATAGCCTTTTTATACCCCAGTCAAGAAAGGAGGGGGAAGGCAAAAGGCTTCTTTTCCAAGATAGAAAGAACAAAGTAGTTACCTTCTTAATACCCAAAACATCAAGTAACCTTATGCTAGGTCAAAACACCCTATTAGTAGCCAGACCTTAGGACAAACCTCTTGAAGGAGCAAGACTAGGTCTGAACTCTCTGACTCTTAGTCAAGGCAGAACGAATCCACTCCCATGGGCACCTACATCTCTGAGCCGGACTACTTTGGTTCAAGGCTCATCTCCTCTTCGTGTTAGTGTAGTAGAGTCAGTGAGCTTTGAATCCCTCTGTGACTCTCTTCCTCAGAGAAGGTAATAGCATGGACTACACTGGTCCTTCGGCTGAGGAGTTGGCATGTGAGTGTAGAGTGCCCACACAGACGCACTTGTTTCTTCCAGATGCTCCCTCTGTCCCCCTTGTACCTCCGATTTACCTCTTCCCTTTCCGTCTTTCATCCTTTGCTCTCTCCCCCCCGTTTTTTTCAGTGGCTGCTCACTCAAAGCCAAAGTTAAATCATAAATTAAAGCTGGCAGACATGCTTTAATGGATGATTCAGAAGGCAGCATCCTCCGAGGTTAGCTTAAAATCAGGTCAGAGAAGTGCTCTGTATTCCCCTTCAATTGTTTCCCTTCGCTTGTTTATGATCCGCCAGGGAGATTTTCCCACGGCTCTGTAGCTTCAAATAGAAAACCTGGTTCTGAGCGTGACTTCTGTTCTCATTACCTCATCATTAAGCCTCCGTCAGCTTTCTCTGGGCCCTAAAGTTACCTCGATTCCACTTAACTGCAGCATAGCTACGTACACAGAGGACCATTCACGCTGGAGTAAAGGGTTCCGCTATATGAGAAATCCCTCATTCATTCTGAGATGACTTCAGGAGAGCAGGGAGAAGTTCTTTTTATAAAAAGTTACTTTTGCCTAAGGAGCACACCATTTCTACAAGTAATGAGACTTGCCCAAATGTCACGGGAGACAGGCACACTCAAGAACAAGAGTGTCTTTCTTTTCTCTGTCCGAGCCCAGCTTGGCTCTGATCCTGGCTCCTGGGTTCTGAATGCTCTCCACGTAGACGCACCGCTACGGTTCCTTGTGCAGGGCTGCCTTGCCTGGTTGTCTATACCAGGGGTGGCCATCACTGCACTGCTATTCTTCCCAAACCGGAGGACTTTTAAGTGTGTCATGGGACCATGCTTTGCCATGGAAATAAATTTATAAATTCCCAGGTTCCCCTTTGCAGCCTCCCTTCCGGGCAGGTGTGTGCCTTAAATTGTTTCCTGTGCACAGAGACCTTGGAATCTCTGAGTGTGGGAACTGAGAGCATGGGGGTGGGGGCAGATGAAAGTTTGTTTTTCTCTCTCTAGGATGCTCATTTCCCTTCAAAAGTGTACTCAAGACTCTGTACCGTTATTGGATGTAGAGCTTGGGTTTCCTTTTCTTCCTCATGTCTGAGGAAAGCACACTTGCCTGCTACTGTAAGGGTAAAAACTTGCAGTTTATTTTTGTTCATGGAAACCAGCATTCTTTTCTAAATCCGGGCTGTTTCGTATGTCCATTGGTAAGCAAACTTCCATAAAGGCTCCTCTATCTAAGACAGGGCATCTAGGCAAGCTGATAGCTTCGGAAGATACAGCAATGTTCCCTACAGTCATTATCAGCGAGACAGGCTGTCGGCACTTTCTTAAAATAGCCACCCCAAGCCTTTTGCTTAGCTAATCATTGCTCTGCTCCCAAGCTCTGGACGGTAATACATATTTCATGGGTTATGTTTGACTTCTGGGGAATCCTTCTTAAAAAGCAGAAAAACCATCTCATTTCTTTATAGTTGGCACTCCACTCCATGTCTGTAGGTTCTGCATTACGGATTCAACAACCATGTAGTTTAAAAAAAAATGGAAAAAATAGATTGCTTTCGGCTGGGTGTGGTGGCACAAGAGTGTCTTCATAGTACTCAGGACAGAGAGAGAGGGCCAGCCTGGTATACAAAGGGATATCCACATTAGCTAGAGTTACAGAGTGAGACCCAAACAAACAAAAATAAAAATAAGAATCAAATCAAGCAAAGGCAAAACCTGAAAGAATTTGCTTCTGTACTGAGCATGTAAGGCATTGCCCCTTATCATCTCATAAGGACTGCAGTATACCCATTTACATGGTAGTTATGTTTTATATGTCTGAAAGGTAATATCGAGATAATTTAAAGTATATGTGAGGACGCACATAGCGTCTACGAACCCCTGTACCATTCTATTTGACAGACAGGAGAACCCGTGGATCTTGGTGTCTGTGGGAGTTTCCTGAGGGGCCAGGGGACTTGGACTGCAAACCTGACTGATAGGAACTATCTAGAAAGGTGAGATAGCCTTGCAAATGGAAGCCACGTACTGAAAGTGACGGAGGAGAAAGCTAAGAGCCTGGATCACTGACGGCACCGTGGCTCCTCCCTGCTGGCGCTCAGCTGCCTCCCCCCTGGACTCTGTTTATGGTTATTCTACTGTTATCAGTGTGCTTTAGTTCTACAACAATAACACCCTGACTCTAACAAGCACTCTGTTCTTTTGCCATACCTGCAGAGTATGACTCTTGCCTTGCTTACGAGGATCACTTTGACTCCAAGGCTGTATTGAAATCGTCATCAGGGCTTATCTTCCTGGAGGGCAGCTGTCCAAGCATATCAGGCACTCCAGGCAGGGTATGACATTGGTAACTCACAGGTCATCAGCTCTGTGGAAAGTTCCAGTCGGCAGAGTTTAAGAGGAGGGGTGGTGCTGCTCCGGCAAGTTCCAGGAGAACCCCAAAGTTCTGCTTCTGCGCCACCATTTGTCAACCCGTCTCTACCTGACTTATGGAATAATGGAGGCAGAGAGCCTTGGCTCCTCCCTCTGCTGTAAATATTCTAGCTATGAGAAACATCCACACATTTTTCTTTCGGTTATCATCCGACTCTTATAGCTATAAGACTTTTCTGCAGTGAAAAACAAATACAAGATTAAGGAAGAAGCCAGGTCTGCTACAAATGAAACATTTTTTTTCCTCTTCCCTTGAATGTTTTTCTAGTGACTCCTTCTGGAATGTTATTTTGAACTTGCAAAGGTTCTTTAAAAAAAAAACTCTGTGTATTTCTTTTAAGCATCCCTTGAGAAAGTCAGATTTAAACTTAGCAAGCGTATTGACTTTTTAAAAGCACTTTCTTAAAATAGCGGCTGTCAATCTTGGTGGGAAATCTTTAGGTGCCCCGAGTGGCCAGAAATAGAAATGTTAATGGAAATGCCATTTGCAAAGACACTGGTCAGGGACCCAATCAGAAAAGACAGGAAGCTACTAGCCTACAAGCGCTTCCAGGGTCACTCTGACTTCAGGAGCCCCAGACAGAAGGAAAACGATAAGCCAGCAGATGAGAAGATGGGAGCAAAGGATTCTAATCCTGTTTAAGCAGGCGAGCGCCTCAACAAATATGTCAACACATCACTGAAGGCTTGGCTACTTTCTGCCCCTCAATGGGGCAACCTCATCTTTCAAAGATTCTAAATGGCATTAAATGCACCACCCTGGTAGGTCAGCGAGGTTTGGCTTGAGTTTCTCCGTCATGTTGCTCTTCCTTTTCACTAGCAGAAGTGATCCAAGTTTGCATGCAAATTATTAAGGCCCTCCTCCACGGAAAAGACAGGGATCACCTGGTTTTGTGGTTCAGAGGTTAGAGAGGGGTCATTGGTAGGACCAGCCAGCCAGCATTGACCTGAGGTGTTAGTTCCACTCATGAAGGTGTCCTGCTGTTAGAGAGGTAGAGATTGGGTTCAAGGTCCCCCCCCCCACATTACCAGCAGTGGTCCTTCAAGCTGGGGCAGAATCCTGGCTTCTAGAGGCAGCCCCAGTCCTCAGGTAGGCCTGAAGGTCAATGAGGACTACTGAGAACTCAAGAACAATGGCAATGGGTTTTTGATCCTACTGCACATACTGGCTTTGGGGGAGCCTAGGCAATTTGGATGCTCACCTTACTAGACCTGGATGGAGGTGGGTGGTCCTTGGACTTCCCACAGGTCAGGGAACCCTGATTGCTCTTCAAGCTGATGAGGGAGAGGGACTTGATCGGGGGAGGGGGAGGGAATTGGGAGGCAGCGGTGGGGAGGAGGCAGAAATCTTTAATAAATAAATAAATTAAAAAAAAAGAAAACAAAAACAAACAAACAAAAAAACCAAAGGGTCTTCCATATGCATTGGATTGGGGGCCTTTGTCCCTCAGTCTCCATGCATTTCAGGTCCTTCTTGATCTGCGGAGCACAGGGCCCACTTGAGATGCCATCTAGCCAGCTGCCATTTGATCCGGCCAGACGCTCTGTCCCTGGTTGAGATTGTTAGCAGCTCCCACGCCTCTGTCTCACTTCCCCTGAGAACCAGGGAGATAAGGCAGGCTCTCGTGCATTTGCTTGGCTCTGGGTGGACGGCACAGCACCATTTGGGAGCCTACTTCTGCTATCGCTGTCAAGGGTGTTAACTGTCCAGAAAACTGTAAGCAGAAAATAACATGGAGATTAGCTAAATGCACAGGGCCACCGTGAACCTTGCCAGGGAGGGTGGGTGAGAGGGTGCAGCACCCTCTGCTGCCACACAGGATCCAGAAAGTCACCCTGTTCTGTTCTCCCGAGTGTTGCCTTCACAAAGCCAGAAGGACCCACAGGTTCATTCTGAGTCCATACTCGGAGAGTTCATCTACTTTTTCATGATTTCTCATAAAGAAGATGAATCTTGTTTGGCGCTAATGAGCCCAGAAAGGGGCAGCAATATACATTTTAGAAACTTTGCGCCCCACATACATACGTTGATGCCAGCCCTTGAGTAAGTAGCCCTCCCCAAGGCCTCCTTGGAACATCACACATGCATCTGTGTTTGCAATCTTACTTCCAGAACTGTTTGATTTTTTTTCCCTTCCTCCATATATTGGCAGGCTCTGCCCCCCCCCCAATTCCATCTTGGAGGATCTCCCTAACATCTTTCCTTATTTCCCTCCATGAACTCCTGCTGTACAGTGTGGTACCCACTGGGCCTGTGTGCTGTTGAGCACTGCTAAGAACCAGCGCCCTGCAAGCAAGGGAGTGAAATCCGATAGGTACTGTACCAAAGGCGTGGAAAGCACCATCCTGACAAAGGACTTGATCATTTGAGAGGTCTCTGGCTATTTAACACACAAACTCAGATATGCTGAAAATTAAGGATTTGCTTTTACATTTTTAGTGTGTGTGTGTGCATTCACACACACATATGTATGCCTGTGAAGGCCAGAGGTCAACCTTGGGTGTTATCCTCAGAATCATCCACTGTATGTTTTGAAGCAGGGTCTCCCACCGAGACCTACCCTTTAGTTAGGCTAGGACGGTGTGGCCAGTGATTCCCAGAGTGATCCTCCCATCTCTGCCTTCCCAGTGCTTGTATTGACAAGAGCCCCCTCAGATCACCACACCCAGCTTTCTATGTGGCCCTGGGGTCAAGCCAGAGACCTCATGTTTGTACAACAACCCTTTACTGACTGAGCTATCTTACCATCCCAATCTCAGGGAATTTCAAGACTCAGTATAGAAAAAAATGTAAGCAATCTCCTTACTGTTTATGTTCATCGTGTTTATGGGGTTGACATCACCACATTTTGGATAAGTTTAGTTGTATAAAACATTTGAATCAATTAATTTACCCTTTCTCCTAATACAACCCCAAAGATTTAACTTCTTTTAGAAGCATTGCTCTCTATATTCACCTTCTCAATACTGAACTATATATTTTAACAAATCCTATAGTATGTATTATAAATAGTATATATTTGCTTTTATTTCCAGATGGTGTCCTAGGGTTTTCTATCTTCTTTTCTCTCCTTCCTCATCTTCTCTTCCTAGCCCAAGATGATCTTGCCGGAATAGCTCTAGAACTTCCAATTATTCTGCCCCAGGCTCATGAGTGCTATTATTTTCTTTGAAAATGTATTTATTTTTTGTGTGAGTGTTTTACTTGTATGTATCTGTGGACCACATCGGTGTGTGCAGAGCGAGTCAGATCCCCTGAGGCTGAAGTTACAGATAGTTGTGAGCTGTCATGTGGGTGCCTTGAACCTGACCCCGGTTCCCTGGAGGAACAGCAAGTGCTCTTCGCTGATGAGCCATCTCTCCAGCCCCTCCCCCCAAATATTATTTTCTTAATAATGATGGGATATCTTCCTAAAACTGATTTTGAAGAAGTATAACATCCTCTTAGGATCCCCAGTGGAGAAAATAAAAGGATTTTGGCTCAGTAAACAAATATTGATTAGAACTAGACAGATATAAGAGATGATTCATGGGGCTTTCCTTCCTTAGCATTTTATTCAAACCTTCCACCTCGTATCTAGAAATTCAAGGTCAAGGGGTTGACATTCAGGATCCATTCCATGGTCAGTCATCTATTTTCCAAATTAAAGTTCTAGAAGTACAGTAAAAGTACATCGTGGGCTGTCACTCAAAAGTAAATGGCAGTGGTCTCTGTGCCAACCATAGCCATGTGAAGCTGTGTCTACCTCCTGCCCATGTGCTGGGTGGAGAGACACTCCTCTGACCTAGTTTTACTACTAGGTGTTCATTAACTAAAGAAAAGAATCCCTACTGGAGATAACTAAGAAGTGAGAAACAGTAGCCACTGGAAGGCTGAGAGGAATAAACCAGACTTGGCCATCATTTGCTCAAAATCCCTCGTGATACATGACTAGCCATGAGCTGACTCTTTATGGCTATGAATTCCAAGACTTATAAAATCATACCCCACACCTTCATGTTTACCTCTCATTCACTTTGAAAGCCTTACGTGTGCAAATATTACTACAAGCATTGGGCCCACACCACTCCTACGACACACTACTACTGCAGTGAGTAAGAGTCTTAATGTTTTTTTCTCTTGCTATCATATAACACCTGAGGCTCACAGTCTTTAAAGCAAAGAGGGTTATGTTGTAACAGTCTGTGGATGAAGATGGCTAAACCAGGCGGTGGTGGCACAATCCTTTAATCCTAGCACTCAGTAGGCAGAGACAAGCATATCTCTGTGAGTTTGAGGTCAGCCTTGTCTACAAGAGCTAGTTCTAGGGAAGGCTCCAAAGCTATAGAGAAATCCTGTCTTGAAAAACAAACAAACAAAAGATGGCTAATATCTGGTGGTTATGAACGAGGAAGGCCTTGGGCTGCTTCAATTCATGATAGAAAGTAGAAGGGAATTAATGGGATGAGGAGGCATGCATTTGTGATCCAGAACCAGGGAGGCTGAGGCCAGAACATCAGGAGCATGGGGCTAGCCTGAGCTACAGAGTGAGACCTGCCTCAATGGAACTAGCAAACATACAATACCAGAAATGGAAACTATGCAGACAGAACATGCAAAACTTGACGTTACCTTTGCTTGTGACCCAGTTCCTTGAAAACTTACAAAAGAGAGGCCCCAGGCTACTCATGGACTCTGCTCTTGTGGCAAAGAATTTCCTCCAGGGCCCACCTCGCAACACTGCTGCATCAAGGAGTTAACTTTCTAACACAGGAACTTTGAGGAAACACCCCAACCACAGCAAAAAGCAAGTTCCTACAACCGAGAAATCACACCCCTTTTTCAAAGGATCGAGAAGTCACATTAATTTGCCTGTGTTTTGGTGATTGTGTTTTCCTGAGAACAGACAACAGCAGATGCCAACTAAGAGCGAGTGACTCACCTGGAATGAGCCAGAAGTCAGCCAGGATCCCCCAGAAGCTGCCAGGAGATATATACATTTGGCTTTTTTATGCCCACATCATAAAATGTATCTCAGAAGCTCAGCTTGTTCTGTGGTTCTTCCTGAGAAGCAGAACATTTTTTTCCTCTTGTGAAATCTTTTACAAAACCCCAAATATGAAATGCAAGAGTGGAGCTGCAATATGCAGCAGCCGAAGCCCTGGACCCTGCAGCCAGCTCTCCCTCCCTCCCTCCAGCCCTGGACCCTGCAGCCAGCCCTCCCTCCCACCAGCCCTGGACCCTGCAGCCAGCCCTCCCTCCCACCAGCCCTGGACCCTGCAGCCAGCCCTCCCTCCCTCCAGCCCTGGACCCTGCAGCCAGCCCTCCCTCCCTCCAGCCCTGGACCCTGCAGCCAGCCCTCCCTCCCTTCCTCCCTCCAGCCCTGGACCCTGCAGCCAGCCCTCCCTCCCTTCCTCCCTCCAGCCCTGGACTCTGCAGCCAGCCCTCCCTCCCTCCCTCCCTCCAGCCCTGGACCCTGCAGCCAGCCCTCCCTCCCTGCAGCCAGCCCTCCCTCCCTCCAGCCCTGGACCCTGCAGCCAGCCCTCCCTCCCTCCCTCCCTCCAGCCCTGGACCCTGCAGCCAGCCCTCCTTCCCTCCAGCCCTGGACCCTGCAGCCAGCCCTCCCTCCCTCCCTCCCTCCAGCCCTGGACTCTGCAGCCAGCTTGTGCTCTTGATATTCCTGCAGTTAGTGTCAGAGTCTGTACCTCTGGCATCCCCAAGAAGCAAGCCTCAGTGTCTCTCCTCCATAAGCCAATTAAGAGAGCAAAATTAATAGTGAAAGGTAGAAAAAAGGAGATGTATTTGGTGTTAGCCACAGTGGCAGCAGAGACAATGACTTTCAGAGGCACCTTCCACTCTCCCTGTCTGTCTTTGGGATCGTGACATGAGGACAGAGTTTAAATATAAAGCAAAGTCTGGGGAGATTGTTCAGTGTTGGGAGCAGTGAACCCCCAGATCCTGAATTTCTTGTAAACAACTTGTTTTCCTCTGCTCTGAGACAGCCTGCAGAGCACGAGACCCTTGATGGCAGGCTGAAGGGTCTGCAGCTGAAATTGGGGCGTGGCCAGAGCACTATATAAGCCGCCCCTGGACACAGTAAAGGGGGCATTCTTGGGGCATTCCTGTTTCAAGGATGACTCGTGTCTCTGTCTGTGTGTCTTTGTATGTTTCGATCTCCAGCCCCTTGCCCAGTTCAGGAATTGTATGGTAGCTCATAGAGCTCAGATGGGCGTGGTACGCTATATTTCAGTGGGTAATGGTGCTTGCCACGCAAGCCTGAAGACCTACCTGCAAGGAACCCGTGTAAACAGCTGGATGCAATGGCTTATACCAGGTAATCCCAGAGCTCTTATAGGAAGATAGGAGAGACAGGAGAACTGGCTAGATGCTCTTGGGCCAGTTCTGGAGCAAGCTGTGTTGCAGCAGAAACAAGAGAGACAACCTCGCTCCCCCCCCCCCCCCCCCCCCCGCGCGCCTTAACTAAGTGGAAGGAGAGAACTCCATGACACACACAGCCGCACAAAATTAATTCCTTAATTGAAATAGAAAGCAAGTGACGCGCTTAATTCAGCAGTCCTGATCAAAGTGTCGTCTTGCTCGTCATTAGCCCATCACTGCCCTGGCAACGGTTATCCCTATTAGGTGGCCTGGCAAGTTGTTCAAGTTCCCCCTCTAGCCGGCACCGGACGTCAGCCTTTTCCTTCTCCCATCGTGAAATTCCAGTTACTTGGAGGTGGTAGGAGGCTTCATTTCAACAGTCCGTATAACCAGTCAGGGACACGAGTCTCTAGAGTATTAGAGCATCTTCATTCCTCCCCAGCCCGTCCATCATACTGGGAACCTGCGGAGGGTCAGCAGCCTCAAAGCACGTGGAATGCAGTGGCCAGAGGGAGGCTTTAGGTTGGCAAAGGTGACTGTCATTAGTGTCCGACAGCTGGAGGGCAAGTTGGGGCACCGTCGGGAGAGACAGGTAGAGTTAGAAGAACGCGTTTGCTCTTGGGTTTGACCCGTTCCCTGCTCTCAAAGTAAGGCTGTCCCAGGGTCTGAGGCAGGTTTCTAAGAGATAAACAAGCGCAGAGGTTAGAAGTTGAGTTCTACGAGAGCTGAATGGCTGAGCAAAGTCTTTTATTTAGATAGCTCTTGCCTTTTTCCTTTCACTTTCTAAAAACAACATCGACGTTTCTATATTACCTTACAATTTATAAAGCCCACACGGACTCCCTGTCTTCTGCTTTCGTGGATTTGTATATACGGACTTTCCGTGGCACCGGATAATTTATACTTAGCATGAAATTTAATTCATCCAACTTCTAAATAATTATATTTCTTTATATAATGCATCAGATGGGGTTTTTTTTAATGCCTGTAGAAAACCCAAGCTTTGAGTTTCTGCTATAGTATCCTCTCTCTCTGCTCTCACCCTTTCTACCGTCAAACCTTTCTTCTATGGGAACTTTCAAATGTATACAGAGATTGAGGGAACAGGACCGTGAACAACCAGACTCTCATCACAGATCGCCGGGACCAGTCCGTGTCAGTTACATTCTTACCTCCAGCCACTCCCACTCCCCATTACTTTATAGCGCATCTCAGACTTGCATTTTATCCATGCTACAGTGTTGTGTTCTTAAATGTTTTCCGTGAGCAATCGGCCAGTAAGTATGAAATCATCCGTCTGACAGTGAGGGTCCTATGAGTGGCTGGCTCAGCTGTACAGTGCACAGCCCTGCTTTCTCTCTGCTTCTGTTGACTCTGTCTCATCACTGAATGCTGATTCATAATGCGGAGTTCCATTCCCAGGCATCAGGACTGTCACTATTGCTCAAGAGAGGTTTCTCTGTGAGTCAGATCCTTACCTCCTTGTGTTGAGATGGATCTTCAGAATATTTGGGGAGCTTTGTAAATATCAAACCCCACGTCCAAAAGCATTAAGTAGAGCTAGGAGACAGTTCAGTGGCTAAAGCACTGGATGCCTGAGTGTGAGGCCCTGACTTTGTATCCCAAGATCCCGTGTAAAGTTCTGACTCCAGGGTAATTGCTGGAATAGAGCTGGAATCAGAGGAATCGCTAGATTCTAGAGCAGTGGTTCCCCAACCTTCCTCACATTGCGACCCTTTAAGATGGTCCCTCGTGTTGTGGTGACCCCCAACCATAAAATTATTTTGTTGGTACTTCATAACTGTAATTTTGCTACTGTTATAAATTGTAAGTATCTGACTCCAAGGTAAATATGTGACGCCCCCCAAAGGGGTCGTGACCACACAGGTTGAGAACCACCGCTCTAGAGGCTCCTGCTGACCCACAGATGTCCCGACCCACACAGCAGCAGATAGCAATAATAGCAGTCTTTCACAAAGGGGCAAGCGGAGGATCCATACTTGAGGTTGTTCTCTGACATCCACGCAAAAGTCATAGCTGTGACTGCTTGCATGCACACACATATACACAGGAACATACATGCATGTGCACACGGATGGTGAGAAAGGACTCCTATGCACCGTCCCTTCACGTGCCCCTCTCCAGCACCAGCTGGGAACATGCGCACTGAATGCTTTTGTTTTCTGTGTTTTGCCACTTTGCCTTGCTCACCAAGAACTCACTGGAGGTGTTGCTTGAGCTGTTGTAAATAAAGGTGACCGGTAAGAGGATTTCCAAACACAGACTCTACGAAAAGTAGGCATTCACTGTGTTTCGGTGATGTTTCTGACAGATAGGAATGACCTGTCAAAGGCTACCTTGAAGGACCAAGATGCATTTGGATCTTAAATGTGGCCCAAAGAATTAGGGCTGCTGGTATGGCTCCCGGGTAGTGGTGTTATTGGAGGTGACAGAACCGTTGGGCTTCTGGTGGGGCCTAATGAAAGAAGTTAAGTCATCGAAGGCTCAAGCTGAATATTAAGACTCCATATCCCTGTTTCCCTCTGCTCTCTGGCCATGAAGCCGGTGAACCTACTTCCTCTGCTCCCTGGCCTCCATGATGCTCTGTGCTATTGCTGGGCCAAAGAGCAAGAGGATGGAATCTTTGAAACTGTGGGCCCTAATAAACCTTTCTCCTTCTCCTCTTCCCCCTCCTTCTCTCTCTCTCTCTCTCTCTCTCTCTCTCTCTCTCTCTCTCTCTCTCTCTCTCTCTCTTTTTTTACAAGACAGGTTTATCTGCGTAGAGGCTCTAGGCGTAGGTGTCCTGGAGCCAGTAGACTTGGCTGGCCTCGAACTCGCAGAGATGTCCCTGGCTCTGCCTCTAGAATGCTGAGATTAGAGGTGTGTGCCACGATGCCCAGTTTAATCTTTCTTCCCTACAAGCTGTTGATTCTGCCAGGCGTCTGTCACAGCAATAGGAAGCTAACCGATGCACTACTGTTAAATATTTTATAAAGTAGAAGATTCTTAGTGGTTAAGTTTTCAAAAGGATCCAACCTGCATTCATTCCCATTTACTTGACTTTCTCAAGAAAAAAAAATAGATAGCTTTTTTAAAAATTTGAAATGCCTCTTAAAGTCTCTTTCTCTCACGCGCTCACTCTCTCAACTTGGGTCAACGGTCTCAACTCTTCTTCTATCCTGACAATATCTCAGCATGCTCTCTAGACAGCCCATGGGCACCTGCTCTCTGAGGCTCGTGCTCCACCCACTGCTCAGGCAGAGGCAGCCTGGCCGGTCTCTGAGTTCCATTTAGCTCTCTGCATCTGCCATCTGCAGCGTGTTTAGCAGGAATTCCTCCAAGATGTTTTCATGGTTTTCATGAGCACCGTGCTTTTCCCTACTTTGCAAAGCTAATGCAGATTTTCTGCTCAGTGTGTGTGTGTGTGTGTGTGTGTGTGTGTGTGTGTGACAGAGAGAGAGAGAGAGAGAGAGAGAGAGAGAGAGAGAGAGAGAGAGAGAGAGAGAGAGAGAGAGAATGAATGGCAGTTCTATGGACCTTTGGAAAGGGAAGGGGATTAAAAACATGTGCTTAACCAGCCATGCTAAACTAAAAAGATTTACTCTTAAAAGATTTATAGTACTCTTTATTTTATAACCGGTTAAGTAAGCTTATAAATTTAAAACAGAACAAAGAAATAACCACTATCTAGAGGACAACTCAGCCTCCTCATTTCTTAGATGCAACAGAGAATCCATTAATTAGAAATTCTTTTTTCTACCAAGATTTGTTGAATATCTACCATGTGCCAGGCTTCTATGTTAAAAGCCAGAGGTATAAAATGGAATGGGGCAGTCTCTGTCCTCAAGCCTCTCACAGCCTAGATCAGAAGAGCCATATACACTGCTTGCAAGGGACGATGGGGTCCATGGTAGGCCAACATCAAGAGCAGAGGATGCGGGGAGCACAAGATTCTAATGGCAGAGGATGCTAGGAGCAGAGGATTCTGGGAGCCAAAGATTCTAGTAGCCAGAGGATTGAGAACAGAAAATTTTAGTAGCTGAAGATTCTGAGAGGATTCCAGAAGCAGGAGAAAGTGGTTCCTCCTGCCATGGGAAAGCTTTGAGGGGAAGGTGCTGTCGGAGGGTTAGACCAGTGTTCAGCGCAAAGAACGCACAGCCTGTACTTGGCAGCTAAGAGGTCATCCGGGACTTCTGGGCAACAAAGAAGTGAGGCTGAGAAGCAAGCTTGGGTGAGATTATGAAGGCCTTTAATGTGCAGACCGGGAACTTCACGTCTCAGGCAGTAGAAATCCATGGGTCTTCTTAAAAACATTAGGGTGGCATGATTAAAAGTTCGATGAAATAAAAAGCAGCAACCCAAATGAATCATTCTTCAAAGATTAAAACAAGATGACAGAAACGACTAGATCCCAACTAACTCGAAATCTAACAAAATTTATACGTGTTTCAGATATGCGAGTAACAGTATATGAAATGTAGTAAATCCCCCCTTTGATTGTTAAGATAAAGAAGAAAGCACAAATAGTTTTTACTGAAGTTCAATCCATAGGCTCCCGCTTCTTAACCAGCCCTTTTATCGAGGGAAAGAAACAGCTTCTCAGATTCATAGTTTGATGGCAGAGGTATTCCCGATCATACAAGTAGCCAGGACACACCCTGTCCCTGCTTAGTGGAAGTTTGGGTTTTCCTCCAGCTCGATGGCAGCCAGGGTTCCCATCAAGGCTTTCCACAGTGATGTGTTTCTCTCTACTGATCTCTCTCCTCAAATATAGGAGGTACCATGGTTCCCAGTCCACCGGTGTCCTTGTTCAGGTGTGTTCTCTTTATTTTTAAATTTTTACTTTTCATTCTATAGGGAAAGATGTCAATTTAACTCTATATACCACCCCACCCCAAAGGGCGGGAGCACCCTAGAGTTCACAGTGTTTTCATGATTTCAGACATACTGGTAATGCCGTTCAGACGGGAGGCTATCTACCAACCATCTAGAATCATCCCCGGATGAGGATGGATCTTTGGGAGTGATGGAAGAGCATCATGCCCTGATGGCATCTTCAGAGGCCTAAGATATTACTCCCTCACAGCCACATCCAGGTTCATCATCCATTTACACTTCTTCAGTCACTTCCCTCAGGCACCTCTTGGACTTGAGCAACCCCCAAATGATCCAGTGCATGTACCTTAAAGCCCACTTTGCCTGTCCTCAGCAGCCATTTGTGGCAGTGTTTTATAGACATCAGAGAAATCTTTGCACTTCTGTCGGCTGGCCTTCATCAAGGTCTTGGAATCATATGTATCAGACTGGGGGAGGGGCTTAGGGACAAACTTGTGAGTCTTCACATTAGACTTTAGCACCAAAATCGTTTCTTTAAACCCAACCAAGTGTTAAACGCAAAGATTTAAATTGTATGGATCAGTCCATTGCTTTATAGAAAATAGAGAAAAATGGAGTTTCCGGGGTTCACAGAACACCCTGAAAAGGCCTTTAGGCTCTGCACAACATGATTGAAAAACAAGTAGGGGCCTGAAAAGAGATGGCTCAGTGGATTAGCGCACTTGTCACCAGGCACGAAGACTTAAATTCAATCCCTGGGACCCACATGGTGAAAGGAGGTGTCATTTGACGTCCATATGTGTCTACCCTTGATCCCAATAAATAAATTAATAAGTCACAAAAATTTAAAACCAATGGATCATTGAACATCTTCCTTTCAAGGAAGTGAGATTAAAGTTCAGACATGTGAGCCATTGCTCAAGGTAACACCATTAGAAAATAAATAGGCGTCATTTGATTTTATATCAAGTCATAAGTCCTTCTACAGAACCCTCTTCTTCCCTGGTAGGTCTCCACAGGGTCCTGCTGGTATGAAGCAGTGGGTTTTTGGTCTGAAGACTCATATACTTGGTTTTTGTCTTACTCACTCCTCCTGTTACAATGATAAACGCTCGATGGAAGCAGTTTCCGGGAGAATGGATTCGCTTTGTCTTGCCATCTGAAAAAAAATGACAGGCAAGAGTGGGTGATATCTGGTCACATTGAATCAACGGCCATAAAAAAGAAAGCAATAAATGTCTGAGCCCAGCCCACTTTCTCCTATATATACCGTCATGAGCCCAACCTAGGGAATGGCAACACCCACAGTGGGCAGATTTTCCCATCTCAATTAGCATGATCGTGGTTCTCTCTCACAACATGCTTAAACCATTGTGTCAGGTAATTCTGGATCTCTTAAAGCTGACAACTGAAATCAACCACCACAGTCTACTTGCATGGTTTTCTATTTATTTCCCTGTAGTACAGGTTACAATTGGGCTCATATATCCCAAGTTTGTGTTTGGGTATCTTGTACTCCAAATGATAAAATCTGGTTCAAGAGCATTTATTCTTCACTGTGATGTTAGACTTCCTCCTGCTTTATTGAGGGGCATTTTCCTCCTGAAATCATAGCTACAGTTGGCCAGTTTATGAATATATCACTCTGGCAAGACTGGCATTCTGTCTTGTTTGAGGTTGGCTCTGGAGAGTATGGTTCAAGTTTCTCCTCCAAGCTAGGACTTTCTTCTTAAAGGATGTTCTACAGAGTATTGGAGTAGGGCAAGAGATATGCATGGAGAAGGCTCTGAACAAATGAGAGTGTCCTGCACCCTAGGTCTGAGGGGAAGCTAATAAAAGGGTACGTCATAGCGCGTGCACCAGGGGCACAATTATGCAGCCGTTAAGTGAATTGACAGTGGAGAGTGTGAGATGGGGTGACTGGCAGATCCACAACCAAAATGAAGAGCATTGTGAAGGGTTGGTTGGTATCCAGAGCTCATAGCCATTGATAGCTCAAGTGAGTGGGAAGGATAAGAAGAGCAGAAGACCTCCAAGCAGAGCTGGTCAGAGAGACAGGGTCCATGAAGGGGCTCTAGTTTCTGAGATCCCTGGAGGTGCTGTGCAAAGGAATGTCTGTGAGGCATTCTAACAGGCTCATCCCCCATTCCTAAGACAATGGTGAGAGACCGGCCCTTTGATAATCCTAGGAGGTGTGTGTGTATGTGACACAACAAATGAGCTCTGGAATGTTAGGGCGAAAGAGAAGGATGCTGGTACATGACACATGACGTCAGGCGTTCAGAAGGGCAGCTGTTCACATTCCCAGCTGGAGCTGCATCCAACAGGACGGTTGAACCTTGCCACTGTCTGCCCACAGCTCAGCTGCCCCTGATCCAGGCCTGCCTGACACTGACAGTGTCGCCATCCTTTGATTCAAAGCTTTACTTCCAGAGAGACGGGTGCTATTGCCTGACATGTCACACACACATGGCTTGCTCCTCTTTCAGGAACGGAAACCGCATGCCTCAAGGGAGCTGATACTAGGAACTGAAAAAACAATTTGGGCCCAGGTGCTGGTTTAACCCAGCGTGAAAACCTTCTATTAATAAATAACCAGGACTGACATCGGTTGAGATTGCATGTGTGTTGATGATCCCCAGTGCCATTTGTGATGTTAATATGGCTGATCATCTGAGCTCAGCTGGGTCTGTCCTGTTCTCAACATCTGAACTCCCACCTCCAGGGAGACAAGCTTGTCCCTTAAAAACAGAGTCCATGGCTGCCCTGCTGGAGGTATCTCGACAAGAGTGGTGCATTTTCATACCCATTGCACAGATCAGATTTGATGGATGTTCGAACTGAAACTCGGGGCACATTGTCACTTCCTAATTCCAGATGACTCCTGCAAGGAAAGAAGGCAGAATTTGACCCTCTCCTCTGTCTGACTTCTGTCTTCAGCCACGGCATCCCCACCTCTCCATCCTCACTGATATGACATCACAGGTATTAATACTGATGACCAATGCCATCCAGGAATGAGGCATCTTCATCTTCTTAGGCGCCTGTGGGATTATGTGAGGATGGACAGGAAGCCCAACACTCCCAATCAGATCACTAAGCTGTTCCTAAATCAGACAATCCATGGTAAAGGTGGCGGGAAGCTGAAGGTAGGTGGACCCGGGGCGGTGCTGCATCTGCCATTGCAGAGAATACACTCTGGAATTTCAGCTCTTCGATTCCTATTCTTATAAACCAGGTCAAATTCTGTCAGTATCTCACAGGTCTCTCGAGCTGCTTTCTCCCTCAAACTGGAGCTATAGTGAACAAGAATGAGACAACAAAAGGACTTGAAGCAGTCATTTAGGATGCTCCAGAATCAAATAGACCCAGACTTGGAGAGACACCTTATCCCCCGCCCTCTGGCAGTTCAGGTCCAGGTCCTTTTTCAACACCCCCTTCCGCCCTGCTTCGCCGGGACACTGCTTCATCACTGGCTGTGGGTTTCCCCATTGCTTCCAAACTGGATTTCATAACTGCCTTAAGGATTGTCGACCCCTTCACTGTGCCTGGCTCTTTTCTGTTTCTTTTCTGCCCAAAGGCTAAAGGCTCCTGCCTTTCTGTAATCTCCTACATATGAGCTTTTTGCTCTTGATGGATTCAGTAAGCTGGCAAAGCAGCCATCCTAAGCCAAATATCAACAAAAACAAGCATTTTCATGTTACAAGTCTTTTCTTTCTAAAAAGCAAGGCAATCTTAAGCCAGGTTTCAAATCCCCACAGGATTTTAATATTCCTTCCTTTTGTGTTACCCCATATCTGCAGGCTGAGGCTTCCAGCGTGATGACAGCTCCATCCTTTGCAGAGCTAGAATACTTAGAGAGTAGGCAACTACACAGCTTCCTGCTTTCTCTGTTTGCAAGTCAATCACAACCGCTTCTCCCAGGTAAGCACACACCAGACTCTCAGCTGTGGTTGCTGACTTTTTCTGTCCTATTATAGAGCACACTCAACTTAACAGGCATTGTCATGAATTAAAAAGATACTCAGGGAGAGGGTGATAATCAGCATTTTCTTCCACCAGGGCCGCCTTCAACTACATGTGATAACGAGGGTGGAGGCAGTGGTTTTGTTTTTCCTTTTCCAGTTCTTCATGTGTATGGGAGGCAAAGTCAACTATACATTCCAGAGGAAGAAAAATAATTAATAAAAGTCCCTCTGCAGATCCGGATAGTTCCTTCTGTACACATACCCCAGATTTCAAAGCCCCTGATGAAGAGTTCATTTTCTTTCATTTCACTTGTACTACAGACAATCCAGAGACGCCCAAGCTTATAAATCTCATTTTTCATCTTTTGCACGAGACCTCTGAGCAATACCAAAATGCTCAGTCTCAGGAAAGGAAAAGACAAACCAAGGTTGTGTTGATCCTGACTACATAGAGTTCCAGCCAGAGAGCTTACCACGTGACTCCCAGGTCTTAACTGAATGGGTGACAGTGATGTCACCATGAAACTGGCTTGTGGTTGAACTGTTTATGGAGCTAGCAAGTGTTAGACATTATCCCTTCAAACTGAGAGAGAAATCTTTTCACACCTCAGAATACTGAGAGGGCTACCTGTGCCTGCTAGGCAAATAAACAAACAAACAAGCACTCTGGAAAGGTGCGGCCAGGACTGAGATGCTTATAAACACTGCCATTTTTAGGACTCAGCTTCCCCGTCTCCGGCATACTTAAGTTCCTTTACCAGCACACATGGGAAAGCACTGGGAGGAATGGGATGCCTCTTAACAACCCCCAAGTTTCTGGGAAATGCCCAGTCTCCTTCTCCCTTGTGCTTCTGGGAACTCCAGTGCCACGGGCTCTGGGAAAGGATAAGTATCTGAACTATTCTGATAACAGGCCACGGCCAGGACAGTTCTTACGACAGTACTGCATCCAGTCTTTGGAGCGGCTAGCACACACTGAGACAACACGCTACTTAAGGATGACCTTTACATTTCAGGGCCCTCCAGACCTCACCTGGCTGAGGAGCTGAGCTTACCTGGGATCAGTGGCCCGGAGTGGATAAAAGAGCTGAAGGGAATAGCAGAGCCATTTTGCCTGCATGGCCAGTCTCATTCACACAACGAGGGCAAAAAGAAGAGTCTGGATGTCCAAAGGATTCTCTCCCCTGCCCCCTTAGGTTTTCTCTTTGTTTTCCTTTGTCTGAGTGTAAACGAGGTTGGCTTTGAGCTTATGATGACCTCGTCTCAACCTTTTAAGTGGTGTTACAGGCACACCCACCATACCTGGCCTGTGGGCTGTTTTCTTAGTTGACTTAATCATTATTTCTACCTGGTCCTGACAACTGTATTTGTTTCTTGCATCACTACTGCAGCAACAGGCCTGATGGAAGCCATTTAAGGAATGGTGCTCATCCCGGTGGGGGAGGCATAGTGTCAGGAGCTGGGGGTGGCACGTCTCTTTATAAACACATCAGCAATATGGGATTTGATTCACCCTTATGGTCTTATTTTAGTTAATTAGTCTATAGATTCTACCTCGCAATACAGCCGCATTGGGAAGTGGAAGTATTAAAGCTTCAATGTGTGTATTTGTAGGGGATACAATTTCACCTCTAATACTCTTGTGATAAAACACTGCCTTCCCAGGTTTTCATGATCTCACCCTTACTCTTCCTCTCCGGCTTTATGTTCTGGTGGGTTCTCTGTCTACCACACCCTCTCTCCCACCTTGTGTCTGGCCTTTTCGAAAGCAGCTGCCCCTGCTGCCCACTGCCCCTTCAGCCACATTTCCTGTTCACCTGAACATGCGTTCAACTTTCATACTTCCTGTTCTGTGGACTACTTACCTTGCTGGGGCACGTGTGCCATGTACATAGGCTGTAAGATACACCTCTTTGAAGCTCTCGTGAAAGGCTGTGTTCTCATTTATCCCATCGCTTTGTGTTCCTCTTTGTAACGACCAGAGGACCCAGTAATATTCCCTGGGCATATGCCATTATGTCTGTAAAGAGGGCCCTTGAACTTCGCAGAAAGTCTCGGAGACTCACAGAAGCAGATCTTGAAATGTGGCCCATGGGAGTAGGGAGCCTGTGGGAATGTGGAGTGAGTAGTTGTGTCTCTGGGGTGTCTGAAGTCGCCTGGCATTGGCCTTGCCTAATCTCTATGAGCTCAAAAGCTACTGGGAACTCAATTATAATGTGGTATTTACATTCTTATAAACCCAAATTACAGCCTGGAAACCATCCAGAAAATTCATTTCTGGATAAGACAGGCAGATGAAAGTCTTGCATTATGAGGAGACATGTCTAAAATGTTACAATAAAACCTACCACATTTGCATTAAAATATTAGGGTATTTATCCCAAATATGGTAGCACCAAGATCCTGTGATAAACATGAAATAGGCAAAGTGGTTGTTTACATTTTGTCTTCAATTTTGCAACAGCAGTGTTTAAATTTAGTGATTTTATTTTTTTCCTCCCATTCAGCTGGCTGTTCCCCTCTCTGAAAATCATATTATAAATAACAGACCCAACAGAAATAAAGTTTCATGATATTAAACTGGTGTCGTTCTCTCGTTCTATCTTCTTCTTTCTAATTATATCAAGACTTTCATCTTCACTGTCTTGGACAGAGCTATTTAAGTAGTCCTCAATTAAAAAATATTTTGTTTATGTGTATGTCTGTGTGTGTGTGTGTGTGTGTGTGTGTGTGTGTGTGTGTGTGTATGTTCAGGTAGGTGTATGATCATGGAGGTCAGAAGAGGGCATCATGTTCCTGGGAGACAGAGTTACAGTTAGTTGAAAGCCACCAACTGACGGCTTGCAACAAAACTCCAGTCCTCCAATATAGCAGGTAGTGTTCTTAACAACTGAGCGATCTCTCCCATCCACCCATTTCTCCATTATTTTTTCTCTTGAGGCAGGGTCTCATGCATCCCAGGCTAGCTTTGAATTCACTCTGTAGCCAAGAGTGACCTTAAACTCCCGATTTCCTACCACTGGCTCCCACATATTGGGGCGAATGGTGTTTGCTACCATATTACGTTTATGTGGCTCTGAATATTGAACCCAGGGACACGTACATGCCCAGAAAGCACTGTACTAACTGAATGTGCCCCCTCTCCCACTTAAAGACTCATCAGTGTGTAGTTTTAAATGTTCATTGGTGCTTTGGTGTTCAAGGGCAAGATCCTAAAGAAAGCTAAGCAACTGGATGTATCATTGCTCTGGCAACGTAGCACAGAAAGTTCCTGCAGTAGATTACGGCTATCAGTGGAAACTCTCTTCCAATTTCTAACACCAGAGACTCAAGACCAGCTCCCTAAGGATAGCCTGCTCCTTCCTCACCTTAGGGGGTTTCTAAACTTGAAGTAATTTTTATTCTATAGGTAATTCATGTTTATTTTTAAAACTGAAACATAAAAGCCAGCAAAACACTCAACTTTAAAACACATTTAAATAAGACCCTGCTGTGTTGTAATTCGCTTTTCGTTATTCCATATTTAGAAAGATGCGTCTCTGATACAATTTTGTTTTTGACTCCGTTCCTCCGCTATGATAGAATCTGCATGGCAATGACAACACATTCCACACATGAAAGCCCTTTTGTCTTTTAGTCTCACGCCTCAAAGAGACACATTTTTAAAAGTCTTAATGCCTTATTTTAATAAACACTTTAGTAAAATTTGGCATTCATATAAATATCACAAAAGGTTTCTAGTGTCCCTGCTTGCCCCTTGTTTCATTGCCCACAGCCTACGTTACTGTAGTACCTTTGTCAAAACCTAACCCTGCTTTGGAACACTACTACTAGCCAAACTCCAAACACTTTTCGGATCCACCAGGCTTTCCAGCATGTTCTCCTGTTCCAGGATTAACCTACCATGTCATATTGAACTTGGCTTTGGATCTTCCTAGGCTCCTCTGGTCTGTGTCGGCTCCTCACTCACGCCAAGTTTTTATGACCTTGACAGTTTTGATGAGTCCAGGCCTGAGGGATACTTATTTTTAATGTATATTGGCACCTTGTTAAGAGTTTGTGTTAAAAGTACTAAACACACCAAGGCACCCAATTTAGATACAAATCCATTTCACATTATATCCCTTCTTGTTATGCGATTTTTATTTGTATCATATATATCAACAATTATGAGCATGGCATTTTTTTTAAATAGTAATCCATTACATAGACTAAACCCACACCAGCCTTTGGTGGCAACAACCTCCATCAGTGTCTATACTGAAATCTCAGATG
This sequence comes from Microtus pennsylvanicus, assembly GCF_037038515.1. Lineage (NCBI taxonomy): Eukaryota > Metazoa > Chordata > Mammalia > Rodentia > Cricetidae > Microtus > Microtus pennsylvanicus. The sequence continues at coordinate 56,335,884 of NC_134589.1, read as the reverse complement.
ATGGCCTTTCTTTAAATCTCCAGGCACACCACTGATAATTTCCTAAGAACAAAATATTAGAAGCTGGAAGGATGTAAGACCAGAAATTGCCAAGGACTGTTTACTTAAAAAGTTACCTTCATGGATCCAAGAGATCTTCAAAGCCTACTCATATGTTTTAAAAGGCCAGCATTTATTATGTGTGCCTGCTCATTGTCTGAGCCCTGATCTCTGTGCCATGAAGCATCATTGCTTGACAGTTGTAACCATTTGATGGATGTCAGATGGTGGACTTGGTATTTGCTGGCTGTATTTATTTTTCCTATGTGAAAAATCTTGTTTGTGGTCATTTTACCTCATTGGGATAGAGGAGGTGTAAATACTTCTGTCTTTCACCTGATGTTTACAGGAGGAGAAGCTTTGAATTTTCTTCTGTCATCTTCCTGTTCTTAATGTTGTGTCCAGTAAGTCTTTTCCTGTAATACACTCTGTGGCTGTTAATGCCCCTATTCTACTGAAAAATTCTTTTCTTTTCTGATATTTTGAAACAGTCTCACTGGGTGGCCCAAGTTGACCTGGCACTCATGGTGTAGCCTAGGCTAGCCTCAGACTCTTGCTTCTCCAAAGTGGTAGGAGTACATGCCTGAGTTACCATGCCTGGATTCTTGTGATATTTTCATGCCCCCTTTGACCTTAAATATTGAAACCATTTGTGGTTTGTTTTGTTTTCAGAACGGGCCCTAACTTTGTTTTTCCAAATGGTTAGACAGCTGTCTCAACACCATTTGATGAACAACCCAACCTTTTTCCTACTGTTTCACCATCCATGTTGATGCCCGTGCTTAGGGACTGGAAACACACCGTCTGCTAAAGGCCTCGGGTGGGGGGCGGGGTTCTAGCAAGGGCGAGAGGAGTCGAAGAGAGTTTTAAAAACCCTCCAAGTTCTGTCTCAGGGTGACTTCAGCTCCACCTCCAGCTGAAGGACACTATCCAAGCTAAGTATAGTGATTTGTGTCTTTTGCTATAGCCTAGTCCTCCTGTCCCATGTAGCATCCCAGGAGCAGATCAGGGCTTCAGGCAATGTCCACTGCAAAATGATGTGTGTCTTCTGAAAAATGTGTGTCTTTCTGTTAGAAACCTCCCTAAGCTTCATGGTAAATTTCCTACTTTGGTCATTTTTATACATTTCTACACGGAGAAACTGTAGTCACCAAATTTGGAGCCTACTTCTGTTACTTTCCTAAGCTGGTATTATTCCCAGCTGCATTCTAAATACTTTCCTTATATCCACAGATAAGTGCAGCTCTCATCCCCCATCAAAGAAGCTTCTTTGCACAACAGACAGAGGCCATCGCTGAAACCACAATTGGTCAAAACGCAGAGAACAACTGACTGTGGGAAGCTCAGGACCAACCGATACATCTATAAGACAATCCCTACACCTAAGGTTTATGAAGCATCAGGAAGAGGGGATGGAGGGATTGTAAGAACCAGAGGACCAGGACCTCTGCCATGAGATTATGTCTTCTATAGATGATAGGAAGCTGCACTTATGAAATCTTAACAACATGGTCACCCAAGCAAGACTTGCACCATGACTCCACCCACTGACAAGCTAACATGGATGGGGAAATCTCCAAGGTCTTACCCATAGAAGAGGAGCTTCAGGCAATTAATGGCTGCTACACGAAGGAAAATAGGTCTTCCCCAGAGGTGAGCTCCCTGGTAGGGCATCAAGTTCCAAATGGTCAGTCCTATCTAAAGATAAATACATACAAACAACAGTAAATGGGCTCAGCAGAGTATATTAATATTTGCATGTGTGCGCACACATGCATGCACACACACACTTATAACAATAATAATTAACAAGAAGAGGCCATGAGTTAGAAAGGGAATCAGGGAGAGTTGAAAGGAAGAGAGGGTGGGGTGGAAAGGATGCAAGCACAGTCCTCACATATGGAATTCTCAAAGTAAAATGAATGCAATAAAAAGAAACTCCAAAGTCACTAAGTACTTAATAGTTTATAAATTCACTTGATTAAATAAATTCATTTAATTACCAAAAGAATGAAAACTTCCCTCTCTGACAATAATCATCTACAGCCTAGACATTGAACAAAGTCTTTCAATTTTACCACACTCTAAGGAGCAGATGGACTCACTGTCTCCCATTTTGCTTTCTGACAATAATTATCTAGATTCTAGACACTGCGCTGAGAGTGGTATTGTATTCTAGGGAGTGCTTGTAATCATGGTTTTTCATTTTATGGGAAACCAAGGCACACAGAGGAGGTTAAGCCACTCACTCATTGTCTTATGGCTGTAATTGATAGATCAAAAATTCTGTATCATTCAGAGCCTGTAACGAAAGCCCTAACGTACATGAAGGCTGGGGATTGCAGTGGTGCCCCTGCGGGGGTTCTTTGTATGGTGTGTGCTTTCTGGGCTGATAGATTTTACTGCCCATGGTTACAGCCTCCTCACTACTGTGATTCATCTTCAGGCCTGTCCCTTTTATTTTGTAAAAGGAGATCAGCAAGGACCCCAGCCTTTGAGTTAGGATGGGCTCCATAAACTGCATGGCTAAGCTATTTCTCCAAGTGTGCAAAGACAATGTTGATAGAGCTTTATTGGATTCTGAAGACTTATTGGCTCTGGATCATCTCCCATGAAGGATGGTAGTGGATAGAGGCCAGGGCTGCCCACAGTTCTGTCTCTTTCTGCCAGCCCCTGGTGACAGGTTTAGCGTGATTTGTGACTTTTGCAGTCCCTGACTTTCAGAGGTATCAGTTTCCATAGGACACAAGTATCTCATGTTCTCATCACGCTGTCCACATCTTCTGCATCCCTTCCCCCCCCTGGCCTTCAGATTAGGAAAACGAGTTTCTTTGATGCTGATTATGTGTCAAAGATCCTAGCTGTTCAGTGGCTGAGGCTAACAGAAATCTCAGCTCTCCCGACCTCCACCTTGGCTTTGGTTTAATGGCTTGCTATCTCCAGTTGTGTAACAAATCTTTCTTTTTGATGTTTCCCCCCTCTGGTTACCGTATGGCTGGCTTGGGTTTCATGCAATCAACCACAGCTCGAGAGTGCTTTCCCCCATCCTACGGAGCAAAGTGCCTGGGAAGGAGTTTATGACGGGGACATGCGCACTTGACACCAACCGGCTCATCTTCTCTCAGTGTAAAGACATCTAGTTTATAGCATGGCACCCCCGCCATGCAGCGATCAGAGCCTGAATAGTTTGTAAGGACATCTCCTAACTCCTTTTAATGGTCACACGTCACAAGTGCTTTTTACAGGGCCAGCACTGCACAATTCTTGCATATTTCGGTTGTCACTACAACCGACCCATGCACTCAGCAAAATATGCTTTTAATTTTCTACATAAAAATACTACGTAAAAGCTGCTGTTGGCTCACTCGCGTCCATTCCTACACTCTCCTTCTTGCCGTCTTCTGCTTTGAGAGCCCGGGGCATGGAGTACTCGTTTCTCAGCTTCCCTGGTCGCGCTCGATGTCTAAGTGAGCTGCAGGCAAGCCTGCAGACGTCAACATCTGAGAAGGGAGTTCTCCTGCTCTTTCAAATGTGGAGCACGGGTGTGAGTCAACAAGTACAGTCACCATGCATGGTGGTGAGGAAACATGGCAAAATGGAAACCCCAGTTCGGAGAATGGCAGAGTGTAAAGTGTGAGGAAGAGCCTCATCTCAAACGACATCACTCAGCAGGGAAAAGGATGGATTATGAGCATTTTGAGTACTCTGTTTTAAAAAGATTTGTTTATTTTTATTTTATGTTTGCGTGTATGTGTGTGCACCACACATACACAGGTGTTCACAGAGTCCAGAGGCTGTTGGAGCCCCTGGAACTGGAGTGACAGACAGTTTTGAGCCCCCATGTGGTTGCAGGGAATTGAACTCAGATGCGCTGCAAGAGTAGGGAGTGCTTTTAACTCTCAGAACTCACATAAATATTGGGTACCTAATAGCCCTACTGTGATGTCAGGCTCAGATAGCTGCACCAATATATGCCTGGAACAAGTCAGCTAGAGACTAGCTGTATTGGTAAGCTCTGGGATTGATTGAGAGACCCTGTCTCAAAGAATTGCCTGGATGAGTTAGCGAGGAAGATTCCTGACATCACCTTAGACTTCTATATATATATATTCTCTCTCTCTCTTTCTCTCTCTCTCTCTCTCTCTCTCTCTCTCTCTCTCTCTCTCTCTCTCTCTCTCTCTCTCTCTTCCTGTGTATGGCGTGCTCACACACAGGCAAAACATATACACCTGTGCACATGAAAAAGGGAAAAGACTTTTCTAAATCCAAACACCCTACCAGAAGGAAGAAAAAAATGCAGAATCATAACAATCATAACAATAAGCAGAACACAAGATACATATGAAGTGGCTGGCCCAAGTTTGAACATGTATGTAGTTAAAATTCATGATCTAAATCTACAGTGGAGAACAGAGTATATGGACTAGAGAGATGGCTCAGTGGATAAAGTGCTGGTCATGCATGCATGAGGACCTGAGTTCAGATCCCAGAACTGGTGGGAACCTGTAGCACTCTTGGGTTAGAGATGGAATCCCCAGGACTTGCTAGCTTGCTAGTTAAGCTACCCAGAATCACCGAGCTCTGGCTTCATCCAAGAGACCTTGACTCAAAAAACAAAGTAGACGGTGGTCGAAGAAAATATCCAGGGTTAATTTTGACATTCATGTACACAGCACACACCCCCACATACATATTTATACACATGCTTACTACATACATACTGAAAACAGAATAGAATAGATAAATCAAATAAACAAGCCAAGGGAAAACCCTTAGGCTGTCCACAAGAAGGTCATTCTAAATATAAAGTTTCAAGTTAAAGATGTACCTTACCAGAGAAATCAGGAATGACACATCAATCTCAGACAGAGCAATTCAGAGAAGGGAAAATTACTAGAGATAGAGAAAGAAATACAGAATGGCCAATGGTGGACACCTGGCAGTCACTTATACATGTGGGCACTTACCAGAAACTCATTGTATGGAAAGCAAACTCTGGAGGCTGAAAGGAGCTAGGACAAACCCACAAGTAGAGTTGAAATGTACTTGTCACCTTCAGACTGATAGAACACCTAGATACATGGTGGGGATGCAGAAGGAGACAACCGCATCACCCCTAAAAGACCGCCTGAGCTGTACCGAACACTCCATCTTCTAAGCACCACAGAATGCAAACCCAGAAGGAATCCATTCTGGGAAGTATAGCTAGTCTGTATTTCTCTCCTGAAACCAGATACAAGGACACAAAGAGAGTATTTCAACCCTAGAATAGTGGTGCATAAATCATTTTAAATACATTTTAAATTAAAAGATCAAACCAGGAAGAATAACTCTAACTACAAAATTGCTAAAGGAAGCACAATATAGAAATATAGAGAAGAAAAACCAGCAATCGAGTAATATATGTGTGTGTTTGTATATTTAGAAATATACAAATGGTTTATATATTATAGTTTTGAAGGCAGAGAGTGAAAGATTGGGTCGCCACATTGATACAGGCTCTGGTGAGGCCTTTTGGATGTATCACACCATGAGGATTGATAAGACATATGTATATATATTTAAAGTTACACAATTATTAACTTAAAGTGAAGTGGTTCTAACTACCTAATGTCATTGCAAGCTTCATAGTAACCTCACAAAAAAGTAAAAATATTAAAGCATATTAGTACAAAATCATCAAACAGTGATATCCTTTCTGTGCCAGAGATGGGATGCCTGAAACCCATGCCGAAACTAGACTCGGTAACATCAGTGTCCATCACTAATTTTGGTGTGACTGTTGTAAACGACAGGCAGATTTTCCCCAGAAGCTCACAGACTAGCTAGTCTGACTTACACAGTGGTGAGGAGACCCTGTCCAAATCGAGCAAGTTCTATGATATGGCAGGTATTGCTTCCCATGATCTGGGGACATATGACAAGCTATGGCAACCATAACCATATGAAACCAGCATAAAGCAGGCACCCAGATGCAGAGAATAAAACAGTGTTTCAACAAGCTGTTGAAGACACAGTGAAGGAGACCTCTGCTCAGTAAATGGTCTCATGAAAATGCTGCCCCTTTGCAAAAGAATAAGGCTGGACCCTATCTTGGCCATTCACAGAAGTCAACCGCGGTAGATGAAAGGAGAAAAGTAGGCAACAATCTCATAGCTCATAGCTATGACCCAGAGACCAAGCGGCACACGAGCAGAAATAGGGTTACACCCACTGAAAAGCTTCTGCCCAGCCAAGGAGACAACTAGAGATGGAAAGGAAATGGAAGGGATGGAGAGTGGTTTAGAGACCTCACATCTGACAAGGAGCCAACAACTTATTATCCTGGAGTATAAATAAGGAATCCCACAGCTCAGCATCGAAACAAAACCAACAGAAACAATTCCCAATTCCCTGAATTTTGAGGGGAAAAAAAATCAGGAAATTGCGTTTCTGCTGTGTAGTCTTAGTTGGCTTCGAACTCAGGAGCTTCTTGCCCCACCCCACCCCCCATGCTGGGATTTCAGATGTCTGCAAGCCTAACTTCTCTGTTATGCTCCATCTTTCATGTGGCAGAGGTTCCTCAGAGCCACAAGTTGGCGCTCCGCCTCTTTATCCCCAGGGGGATGGGGGGAATTCTACTTATTTCTGTGTGTGAAATGGTTGAGCCTGCCGTGTACTGACGGGATTCTCATTCTTCTGCGTAGTCTGTGCTAAGGGGCGGGTCAAGCCCTGCATCCTTTCTCCTCTGCCATGGCCTTTTATCTGCTGCTTTAGGTCACTCTGCTGGGACAAGCACAGGGCCTTTCTGGAGTGTCTGCCACCTGTGTTTGAACAAGCTCTTTCCATAGTACTGGCTGCGTGGACACCAGGAGGTCCTCTTCCAGCTCGGTGCCAATCACTCAGCAGTGAGAGCTGTCCCCATGTGTCCCTAACTTTGTTGCACCATCTGGATTCATTCTGCCCTCGGTTTCTGGGCTCCCCACTAGACCCCTGATCCACCTCTAACTCACCATACTTCTCAGCATCATTCCGTATCAAAGAGCATGTTATCCGCCCAAGGCCCTGTCTTGGGGCTCTTTGTTGCACACACTACCCCCCAGCCAGGATGACGACCAACACAGTTTGCCTGGGTCTGAGAGGCTTCTGAGAACGTGAGACTTTAAGCATGAAAACTGACTTCCCAACCAAAGAAGGGTCAGGCGGAGCGTCTGTTTCCTCCACTTCCGATGCCATTAGCTGTGAAAGCTGAGCACCGCTCACCAATCCCGGCTTGCCCTGCAGACCCCATCTTTAATCATGCGGTAGACACAGCTGCTGGGCATTTGTTCCTCACCCACAGTTCAGGATATTTGACAGGCAGGTACGTCCATCACGGGCGTGTGGTCCTTGACTCTTCTCTTCCCTTCGGCTCCCTCATGAGTTTCAGTAACTCTCCTCCTACCTGCCACTCCTCACTGCTTTCCTACAACGCTGCTGGGTTTTAAGTGGCAGGCTCTTCTCCACCTAATGATCATGACCATCATGGCTCAAATTCTTCCAGACACAGGATAAGACTTCTCTGCTCAGAAAATCAGCCATCAACAGGCATGGTCTGGGATACCCCATTGTGTAGAGACGTGCTAAGTAGTCACCCCACTTTGTTCTCTATCTCAGAATGGGAAATGAGAAGCAGAGGCCAGAAGTGTCTAGGCAGCATGACGGGGAAAGCATTTTTGATGTTTACACCACAGACATTTGAGAATTCTCCCTCCCTCCCTTCCTCCCTCCCTCCCTCCCTCCCTCCCTCCTTCCCTCTCTTCTTCCCTTTCTTCCCTCTTCTCCTTCTCTCTATTTCCTCTTCTCCATGCCCCCCCCATTTTCTTACCCTTGTTTTCTCATTTTATCTTTGTTGATTCCTGGTACAGACATGCTACACTTTTTTTTTTTTTTTTTTTTTTTTACCAAACTAAATTTGGCTATAGTATCTTCCTTACCCCACAGGACTGCCACAAACTTCTTAATCACGAATGTTCATTTTCTTCTCCTTCATCTCTTGAAGATTGCTATTTCTAGGGAGAGGTCTTTATTTATTTGTTTTGAAACAGAGTGTTGTCATGTGAGCCAGGCTGGTTGCATACTCATGGGCTAGGGAGATGCTCTCACCTCAGACTCCCACATAGCTGGAACTCCACGTGTGTACCACTGTACCCAGCTCCTAGAAGGAGTGTTTGGCCACAAGTTACATTAGGCTTACCCGCGAGTGCCCTGCTATTTCTCTCCATAAAACCTAGCACACTAGACCACAAGGTGAAGCAGGTTGGGAGGATCCCAGGGTAAAGTGTCTCTGCCACTAAGCAACCAGGTGCGTGCACCACCTCCCCTAGGACAGCCCGATACCAATTACCAGGATTCTGCTGTACTAGAGACTGACAGTGACACCCTTCAGACACCAGGCTTCACTAGCAGCTGAATTGCACTGAGTGCCTCCAAACAGCCATGCTCTAGTGCAGCAGACTGTGCCACGCTTCAGTGCAGCAGACTGCGCCTCATTCCGCTGCAGCAGACTGTGACACCCTCAGATGCGGCAGGCTGTGCCACACTCCACTGCAGCAGGCTGTGATACACTCAGATGTGGCAGGCTGTGTCACACTCCGCTGCGACACACTCTGATGCGGCAGGCTATGCTACACTTCCCTGCAGCAGGCTGTGCCACACTCTGATGCAGCAGGCTGCGACACACTCAGATGCAGCAGGCTGTGACACACTCAGATGCAGCAGGCTGTGACACACTCAGATGCAGCAGGCTGTGACACACTCAGATGCAGCAGGCTGTGACACACTCAGATGCAGCAGGCTGTGACACACTCAGATGCAGCAGGCTGTGCCACACTTAGATGCGGCAGGCTGTGCCACACTTAGATGCGGCAGGCTGTGCCACACTCAGATGCGGCAGGCTGTGACATACTCAGATGTGGCAGTCTGTGTCACACTCCACTGCAGCAGGCTGCGACACACTCAGATGCAGCAGGCTGTGACACACTCAGATGCAGCAGGCTGCGACACACTCAGATGCAGCAGGCTGTGACACACTCAGATGCAGCAGGCTGTGACATACTCAGATGCAGCAGGCTGTGACATACTCAGATGCGGCAGGCTGTGACACACTCAGATGCAGCAGGCTGCGACACACTCAGATGCAGCAGGCTGTGACACACTCAGATGCAGCAGGCTGTGACACACTCAGATGCAGCAGGCTGTGCCACACTCAGATGCGGCAGGCTGCGACACACTCAGATGCAGCAGGCTGCGACACACTCAGATGCAGCAGGCTGTGACACACTCAGATGCAGCAGGCTGTGACACACTCAGATGCAGCAGGCTGTGACACACTCAGATGCAGCAGGCTGTGCCACACTCAGATGCGGCAGGCTGTGACACACTCAGATGAGGCAGGCTGTGCCACATTGTGTCTTTCTGACTTGTCCCTGGTTTGCTGGTCAATAGTATTTTTTTATAGCTACTTTTCAGTATTTTTTTTGTTTAGCTAATTTTGAGACAGTGTCACTATGTAATCTAATGGCTGACGCTCCGCTTCAGCCTTGGTCTTCCCAGCTGAAGGATTACGTGTGGGGGGGCTCTGACCTACTATTCTCTTTTTAAATTAAAGATTCAGTCACTTAAATGTTTTATTTCTAGCTGGATGAGCTGCAGTTCTGTTTTTGTTTTGATAATTTGCTTTACAAGGAGGTTTCAGGACAAGGTTCTGCCCCCAGCAGTACATTTTATGATGTTTTCCTCTTTTTTCAAGATTAATAAAAAAAAGTTGTAATATTTTCTGTGGTCATAATTTTCAAAGTTGTTTAGGCCAATTTAACTGACACCTTTGATGTTTTCATGGAGTCTTCTCCATTTCTCGCTTGGAACCCTAGTTCAGTGACCAAATACTTTTCCTACTTAGAATGTTTGACAATGTCGTCTTTGTTTCCCTTTCTCATATTGTGCATGTCTGTCTTGAGGTAGATCTGAAGAGTTTAAGATGTTGCTTCCTAGAAACTTTAAGACAGCTTTACCTTTTTCTAAAGATAGTTTTATAAACTAGATATCCCTTCATGTATGTATCTGTTTATGGGAAGGGATGGGGAGAGGCCCAGAGCCCCTGATGTAGGATACCAACCACCCGCCATGGTTGAAACATGTAAAATGTGATGGGCTGACCCTCGTCCACGCTTCCCTTCTGTTTCTGTGAGAAATGCCCCTGGCCACAATCAACACAGGGGAGGAAAGGCTACATTTGGCTCCCAGTTCCCATTGATGAAGTTACAGTTCATCAATGAGGGGCAGTGAAGGCAGTAATTCAAAGTAGCTAGTCACATGACCGTCAAGAGCAGAGAGGAATAAACACGTCATGCTGCCTGCTTGCTTGGCTGCTCACGCTCTCACCAAATTCCCTTAGACATCCAAGGACAACAGGAAGTGATGTCACCCATGCTGGACTGGGTCTTCCTGCATCAACCAACAATCAAGACAATCCCCCATAGGCCAACCTGATCTAGGCAGTTCCATAATCGCGGCTGTCTTCCCGTGTGGTTTTATGTTGTGGTGTGCCAGCATTTAAAACTAACCATGTCGTATCTACGTTCCTGTGGTACATGGCTGCTGTTTTAATTATAGATATATAACATCCTGTGGCCATGAATACTTGGGTGTGTTTTCTTCTGCTTCATGCATTGAGATCCCTTTGTGGGGTTTGAACTTTGAATGTGTGTTTGCCCCGTTACATTTTCCATGTAATTCTTTGATTTTTCTTCCTGTTTTTTCAGGTTTGACCACCATTCCTTTCTTTCTCAGCAGTTTTCATTATAATACTATATATTATTAGCATAATAGACTAACACATGCTATTAATTTCAGCATAGTATTAGATTTGAAAAGAATTTCCCCATTTACTCACTTCTCTGATGTTCTCTCAGATCACACATATTTCTTGTGATTGCTTCCTGTGTGTTCCTTGAAACCCTTATCTCTGTCTTAGGCTTTGAATTTCATGAAGATCACTCAGAAGTCCTTTGACTGGGGATACTGTTTGTGTGCAGAACCAACTGTTCTGCAAAGGGAGCTTTTGGAGGCAGAGCCTCCCTCTGTTTATTTGCCGTTCTTTCTTCTCCTATCTCGTTACAGCATATTTTTCACACTGACTTCATTGAAATCATTCTTTATCTTTAAATGAGCATTCTTTTGCTCATCTTTTTTTTTTCTTTTTCCTTTTATTTTTTTTTTTTTTATCACAAATGTAGTCTATCTTGTTTTGGGCTGCTAGCTCTCAAATAATGACACAGAGACTTATTAATTATGAAAGCTTGGCGTTAGCTTAGGCTTGTTCCCAACTGGCTCTTATAACTTAAACAATTTATGTATCAATCTACGTTCTGCCACATGGCTTGTGACCTCTCCTCACATTGTATGTGCAACTTGCTCTGTGTCTCATTGGTGCACACCTCAGATTCTTCTCGAGTTCCTCTCTTTCCCCAGAAGTCCTGCCTATTCTCTTCTGCCTAGCTATTGGTCATTCAGCTCTTTATTAAAACAAACGAAGGTGTTTTAAGCAGAGACACATCTCCACAGTAGAAAAAAATTATCCTACAGCACACAAATTCACTTTTTAAAAAAAGGATAGAGGAATTCTTAAAGACATTTTACATGGAGTTAAGTTTTAAGAGTGCAATTTCCCGCTTCTATGAGGAATGGCTATGATGTATTGTGCATGGGTGTATCTCTCTCTCTCTCTCTCTCTCTCTCTCTCTCTCTCTCTCTCTCTCTGTATGTGTGTGTGTACTTTGTTACTTTGAAAGAGAGTTTAGTGTATATTTCATTCCAATAGGTGGAAACTACAGTGTAGCTAGCTAGCTACCTTGCTACATAGGCTACTGGCTTCCGTTAAATATAGCACATTTTCATAGCTTTTGTATTTTTTCCTTTTATTTTATAGAATGGTACTTGTAGCTTCTTACAGTGCCTGACCAGTCTCCTGAGGAAGTTCTGACCCACATATCCAGACAAAGGAGTACTCAAAGCAAAACAGAGGCAGAAAGCCTGTGGAAGCTGTTTTGTCCCTGCCTGTGTGACCCAGTACTGTGACTTCGGATCTGTGGTTTTGCCCTCTTGGTGTTCCTCTAGCTTCTGTGGAATTTGGAGTTATTTCAGAGGGCCCAAACTCTTTAGGACAGATCAAAATCTGCTTTCTGGGAAGCTATGAAATCCTGACTGTGTTAAGATACTGGAGGCAGATGACAGCAGAAACGAAGGGCTTTGGGAACTCAGTGGGGTGCAAATCTTCCAACCCTCAGAAACCCTCAGCGCCATGGGTTTGCAGATTTCTCGGGATGAGAGTGGGCCAGCTTTCAGAAATTGGGGAGTGAAACAGAGTTTTCTAAGCAAACACAACGGTCACTTAAAATGAGGGGAAATTCTGAGAACGTGAGAGGTTTTATTTCTCTGTAAGGCACAAAGCTGTGCATGATGGTGCATGTTCATGAGCCTAACAAAAGCAAACACAATGAGCTGAAGAGGCCGGGGTGAAAGACCACTGCTTTCCGCTCTGCGGGCGGTGGGGGAGCCTCCTTCTATGAACCCAAGCTCTAAGCTGCACCAGGACCTGCTTTCTGCTGAGTCCCTTCGATGCTTGGAATCAGCCTGACCTTCGTAGCATTTGACAAACAGGAGGATAGGTTTGGGTTTAGACGTTAATGTTCTGTTTCCCTTTCTGAATAAGCAATGACATAATAGCCATAAAGAACATCATATTTCTTTTGAAATGCAATTGTTTTTCTGTTCAAAAGAGAGCCTGCTCATTTTTTAAAACAAATGAGTGCTGGACTGCTCTCTGGAGCTGGCTTCTGCAAAGGACAGCTGATAACATCCGTGGAGCTGACACACAGTCGTTCTTGCTCAGTGCTACGACATGGATGCTTTAGACATCTTGACATCCATAAGTCTGGAAGGCAACTTGGAAAGGAAGTCATCTGCAGAAGTCTGAAGTTGAAAAGACAAGTTAAAACGGTTATTAATGGATAGGTTAATGAATGAATGAATTCGTTCATTTGTTCCTTGAATGTTAGTGCCAGACAACGTAATGTGGAAAGGAACAAAAATAGATATGGTCTTTAGCCTTGTGAAATATGCAGTCTAGTCTGGGAGAGAGACAGGAATCAAATCACCATAGCAACAGATAAAATTAAACTGCAAGGCGACCTTTGACCTCTGTTACAAGAGCATAAATGTGTATGGACTGCCTCATACCGGTAGAAGAGTTGAAAAGCACTGGACATGACTGACATTTTCATAGTCTTGTGGTGCCCTGACTAAGAAGTGATGAATTTAGTGTTTCAGTAAACAAACACCGATTATTAAAATATGGAAACACACATAGACACATGCACTCATGCACATTCACAACACACAGACATACACTCTTGTACAGATGCACAGACAAGCACGCACATCTTCACACACTCAAACATACACACATTCATGCATACACACAGACACCCATGCACACATGCAGACAGACACACATATCCAGATGCACACACAGGCAGACACGCACACATATGCATGTATACAGAAAGACAGATACAAATAGACACATGCAGACACAAACACACAAATACTAGAACAAAGGTTTAAAGGTGGGAGGGGCCAGACTGCTCCAAGAGGCAGGCAGGGTCAAGCAGGAGACAGAATCCTGGCTGATAGGCCTAAGCGAGTGAGGTCTTATCCAGCTCCAACTTTCTACCTAAAGCCTGGGGTTAGAGCCCCCAGCTTATTGATTTCACCTAAAGATCTTTTAAAAACATGAATTCTCAGACTTCTGGACAATCTACCCACTCTCCAAGAGGGGCAATTCTGCCCACAAAGACACTTGGCAACTGCTTTAAGAAATAACATATTAGGGAAGGATAAGGGCCTCCCTTTGGCTGCCCTTCAATCACGTAGTAGCTCTGTCTGCTGTCAGATGCACTGATGAGATACAGTGCCATGTATGGTTAGGGAACACAGTGCATATAGACTCAGGGCTGGCTGTGGTTCCAGGCACCCACAGGGTCTGTGGCACCCTCACAGATAAGAGGATACTATGGCCAAGACAAGACATGAAATACACATTTATTGGACACATGCTGACCAGAGTAGGTGTTTCTCTCTCACCCAGTGGATTCTGGGTATTTTGACCCAGGAAAGGAACGCCTTGTTGCTTTGCTCCATCCACCTGCTGGATATGGTTAGTAAACAGCCTTGCTAGTACGAGGGATGTAGATTCCTACAAGAGTTCCCTGGGGCTGGAAAGAACTCACCAGCCTCCTTTAAGCAAGTGCTGTCAGAGAGCACCTCCTATGCAACTCTAAGTTGTCTCATAAACCATAAGGCCTAGAAAACGCCTCACCAATGTGTGAATCCAAGGCAAGAGTTGAGATTTTATTCTTACAACACATTGAAAGTCTTATCATGCTTGTGATTCATATGTGTAAATGATGATCACGCTTGTTACCTTGCTGTTCTAGGATTCAAGCTCTCTAGGTCAGAAGAAACCCATCTCTGAAGCATCCATTGTGTTTTCCTCCATGTCCAAACATGAGCAAGGGCAGAGAACAAACTAAGAAAGAGTGAAGAAAAGCACATGAAAAATGGGAACTGTGGTGAAGCTGGTGAGCCGGCTCGGGGGTAAAGGCCCTGAGACTGTTAACACCAAAGAACTGAGTTCCATCCTTGTGATCCACGCCAGTAAGGGAAAACACTGACCTCTGTACGTGTGAACCATAGCACAGATGAGCTCATACACAGATGCACAAATAAGCAAATAAACAAATAAGTGTAGAAGGCTAAGAGAATGAAACAAGATGTTAATAATACTTAATGTTGCAAGGGCAATGATCAAGGAAATCTCCTAAAATCTTTCATTATAATTTCTGAGAACTGACGTGTGCTATTTCGTGCTTTTGCTAGCTGGTATTTACTGAGTCCTGTCTACTGTCCAGATACGACACTAATTATTTTAAATGCATTAGCCCTGTTGATCTCTGCAATAACTGCAGGCAGGGCCTAACTTGCAATGGGTTGAGTGATGACTTTTGGCCACATGGTGATGTGGAAGTGAGAGGCCTTCGCTAGAAACTGTGTCTCAGAGTTTGATGTGCCTTCTGGTCTGTTCCTCCCCTGGAAGTGTTGGCAGCAGTTCTGAACTACAGCTCGCCCTCAGCCCTGAGCAGCAGGGAACCCCTTAACACTCTCCTTCCTGCTGCGCTGCTGGGCTGCTGAGCTGAGAGGGTCAGTGGGCTAGGTAGAGTCCATGCGCTTCCTACATAGGATATTTTCATTTCGTGGTCAGCTTATGAGGACATGACCCCATCACAAGTGCGGGAGCACCCATGTAAGAAGCAGGGAATACTCCTCTGTTTCTTTAAAGAAAACAACAGCTGAAATCATGAGACAACTTAACAGTAGAGCTGCTAGCTGAAGTCTTACTCATCAGCGTTCCGAGAAAGGAGAGCGTGAAGGGTTTACACCGACGACTAAAGTAGGCACAAAGTGTTACATAGAGAAACAAGTTCCACTGTGTTGGAAAAGGCGTGCTGGGCTGTGGAAGGACAACCCATAAGCAAAACAAGCAAAGCCACAGCAAAATGTGAGATAAATCAAACACACAGGCAGACGTGAGTGGAAACCGTTAGTGGATGCCCTCTAGTGTGTCACTTGTGGCTTTTAATAAATACAGACATTTATACATATTTAATCATAGATTTAAGAAAAGTAATGACAAAAAGAACAGACACATACCGCACTTGAGCTCTCAAAAGAGTGGAAAGCATTCTACTTTAAAATGCCCGTAATACATTAAAATAAACTAAATTGCATATTTATTTGCAAAATAAATCTTAGTCTATTCTCAAAAATGGAAGTTTTATAACAGCAACATTTACACATACTTTCATTAAAATATATATAAGTTGCTAATGCCAAATCAAATAAAACAAACCTAATCTCATAAAATTAAAACAAAATCCCATATAATAAGTAGCTTTTGTACCTATGAGGGGGGAATGCAATTCAGAATTAATTTGAAAACAATGAGGAAGCTGGAGTGGAAAACTGTGGGGTGTTACCATGGTTACATGCAGGACAAATGCATAGGTTTTAAACATTTCGTTATTAGTAAAAAAGGATGGGCACAGAAGAAGCACTGGCAGCCTGTGTGGGGAAAGCCAACCAGCCTTAGGAAAGAAGAATAGAGAAAAAGAGATGTGTGTGTGTGTGTGTGTGTGTGTGTGTGTGTGTGTGTGTGTGCTCATTAAGAGGAAAGGGGCCTTGCAATTTATTCCTAAAATCTGATCTCTGGAGATTATCACACTCATATCGGAACCAACCGCCTGGGTGAGGTCTACAAAGCTAAGGCAAAAAAACAAAACAAAAAAACAAACAAAAAACCCTGTGAGGTCTACAAATCTAACCACAAACGCAAGAAAGGAAAACCTAGGACAGGGACGCTTGGGAATTGTTTAAAGGCATCGTCAGGGTGTGCTGGGTCCTGCCTGATGCTAATACATTTGACAATCTCAGTGAAATACATGCTTTTCCAGGGGAATATAAAGGACCACAATGCAAAATGGACTATGGTTGGAGCAAAAAAGAAAGGCTGACCAGGAAAGAAAAGAATTCGGGAGAAACTGGGAGTGCTGTCCAAGGCCTCTCCAGGAGCAGCTCTGGGTTTATGAACAAGTGCTGTTTTCTCCAAGTCTGAAGAACAGATAATTCTTTTGCTCTATAAACCAGGAGGATAGAGGAAGATCCCGAACTTCCTGGTTGGTTTTATGACATGATCCTGACCCTGATTTCACAGTTGACAGCAATAGCACGAGGGAGGAGAGTACACACTACCCCCACTCCACAGGCAGAAGGAGACAAACAGCTGAGTCTGATACCAGGTCAGAAGCTACATGCTGGGGCCGAGTCTCCTCTTTCCCCTAACGCATTAAATATGTATTAGTGTTAAAAAATTATCATAGCCTGCATACACAGGTGAGAAGAAAGATGGCAGGAAAACATCATAAAAATCTGGATGAATTAATTGTGAATGCTAGCTCCCTGGAAAACCCAAGGCCATTTTGAAGGGGAGGAAAAGGGCGGGTCTTCAACCAGGAATAGTTCTAAGTAATGTGGCATGCCAGAGGCAGAGTCCTCCCAGTCAGGGCACACCTGCCCCTCCACGTCTCTACAACATGTTTGGACATGTATAAAACAAAAATGGTTGGCGACAGAGGCACAGCCACCATCAAAAATTTTCAGTCAATATATTAGTTTTCCCTTAAAATTCAAGATGATCTAGTAAGCTTCTCTTAAACCTGGTGCGATACCTGGTAAGTTGGCAAAAAGCAGAATGAACATGCCCCTGCCCCAGTACACAGCAGCCTCTGTAAGTCCCCGTGGCAACTTTAAAAACAGCTTTTCAGAAATGTTAGGCTTGTTAAGCTACCAGGAAGCCGGATGGCAGTCAGCGGCCATGTAAAACACACTACCGCTACCACGAGCTATACTACCAAAAGGTACGAGCCGAATATGCTATTTCTGAAGAGCGAAACTGTGTGTTGCGAACGTGTTGATTTGCCAGGTTACGGGTGCATTCAATGATTTCCAACTGCTTCCTTGCTGATGCTATTTCATAAAGTGAAAACACAGTCTGATCATCCAGAACCAAAGGAATGGGGGAGAGACAACTGCACTGAAGATTGCTGTGGGGAAAGGGTGCTTGGGATGGAGTGAGGGAGGCAAAAGGCATCTGGAGTGCGGACGGCTGACGTCACCTTCCAAATACCTGGTGAAGGAAATGTGGACACTAAAGAATTGGAGAAGGGAAGCATTCATTCGCAATCATTACTTGCAATCTTGAGTCATAATTATTTTATGTTTGTGACAGAGGTTTATGACAGTCACAGATGAGAGCCTAAGGGGAGAGAGCCGTGGCATTTGGGTTAGGTGTGGAAAATGTGAGGGTTTCAGAGACAGGGTAAAGAAGCCAGAAAAAAGTGTGTCGGGGAATATTATTTTCAGGTCTGTGGCTTTTGTTTACACTGCATCTGTTTAACTCCGTGAAGCTGTGTCACGGTGCCTGTCTAAAACACCTGATGGTCCTAATAAAGAGATGAATGGCCAGGAGCAAGGATAGGCAGGGCCGGCAGGTAGGGAGTATAGATGGAGAAATCTGGGCGGAGAGAGAAAGAAGAGCAAGAGAAGGAGAGGAGGACTCCAGGGGCCAGCCACCCAGCTACACATGGCAAGCCATGGAGGCAGAAGTAAAGAAATGTATACAGAAATAGAGAAAGATAAAAGCCCAGAGGCAAAAAGTAGTTGGGATAATATAGGTTAAGAAAAACTGGCAAGAAACAAGCCAAGCTAAGGCCAGGCATTCATAATTAAGAATAAGCCTCTGTGTGTGATTTATTTGGGAGCTGGGTGGCAGAGCCCCTTCCCTCCCCCCCCAAAAAAAACAAAAACAAAAGAGTAAAATATGCCACAACAAGAGTGTGCTTAGGTTCTGGCCAGCACAGAAAGAGAAGGAAAGAATAAGGGAAAGTTACATCCTTCTCAGTCAGGACTCAGGGACCAGAGGTAGCAGCTTCCTGAAAGCTCATAGCCACTGTGCTTGTGTGGGGGAGGATTCTGGGAAGGAAAAGCACATTATCTCATTAAAGGCAAAATTATTCACCTTGTCTTTTAGTGTGGCTTAAGGTAGGTCCACCTTCCTGAGGTGTGGTCACTTGGCCAATCAGGGCCAGCTGTCATCCCTGACACTGTGGGCTGAAGCCAGTCCTCTTTAAAGACGTTTCTGTCACACTGATGAGAGAGATAACTGGCACAATCAATCAATTCCAAATTGATTAAATATTTGAAAAAAATAATCTGAGTGAAATATAAAATCAGGACAGCGCTAAAAGTAAATGAGTACTAGACAGAACTGATTTTTAAGTAAAAATCGTTCAGCAACAATAAAAATAGTTTGGGTAAATAAATACTTCAAAACAACTATATAATTCTCAACATCAATCCTGTGTTTGCATAATAGTAAGTACGTTTACAATAAAGGGCAATATCCTCAGTATAGAGAGGGTTTATGTGTGCACAGATACATGTGATGTTTACACATAGAGACATCAGGGTGGAAGCAGATGCTGGGGCAGAATGGCTAGTTTCCAAGAAAGAATAATGCAAACGTTCATCAGTGTGGAACCTTTAACTTCCAAAGTTGACAAAATAAATATAAAGCAATCTATACACCATCTCTGCTTTTCCCAGTGAACAAGAAGAAAGCCATTACCCATCATGCTACAGTGAAGGGCACCTAGCCAGTGTGGCAGGAAAAAAAATCCAGGCTTCGACAAAGTCTTTCTCCCTCTCTTTTTCTAGCTACCACGAGCCTTTCCATGTTACTTCTGAGCTGAGAAAAACAATATTGATGGCCCTTAGGACCAATGAGATAGAATGAGTGAGCGGAGACAACGCAGAGGGCAGGTCGTGTCGTAGGTGCTCGATAAACACCCCCTCAAAAACCCTTTTCCATGTGTGTAACCTTTGATCTCATAATGCACTGCAATACCCCCAAGGAAGTAATTAGAGAATACACATTTATTAATATAATATTTGAGTGTGCATATATACATATGTGTATATATATATGTATACATACACACACACACTATTATAGTCACCCAGTTATTTAGTCTGAGTGACTAAATGATTATAGCAGCTGTATTTAAAAGATCAGGAAACTCAAAGACACCAAATCCCCAGTGCTTGGGATTTAGTTTAATAGATTAAGAGTGCAATTAAAAGTTGATAATGGTAAAACACTAGAATCCCGTCCCCAAAGCATATTTAAGGACACGGGGTTAAAGCTCACCATAAAACGTTTGAGAAAATAAGACACAAAATGTACATGAGCTGTGACATTATTTGATTATCAGTGTTGACAGATACTGAAGGATATATGTATATTTCGATTAGAGACACTATGGATAAAGAGCTAAGTAGTGGCTCTTTCTGGTATGTGAGGTTATGAATTTAATTTTCTTAATGTTTTCTGTATGTTCCCCCCCCCCCATGATATTCAGTGCATACAAATGACATTCTTCGTCTGGAGGAAGTGTCTCACCTCACAACAACGTTGTGACATTTTCACGAAACCACTAGTTCCCAACACACATTTGCCGTCACTCCCGCTCTGCCAGCTCTTAGAAACAGCTCTCCCCCTGGCTCCTGCTCTGTGGGCTCTACCTTTGCCTTGGAGTCTGGCTGGTGCAGCAGGCTGGCCATTCACTCCTGCAGTCAGCAGAGAGCAGCCCGGAGCAGTTCCCCCCCCCCCCCAGGCTGCAGTCTCCTCCTTAGCCACCTTCCTCCTTAACTGATCTACTAAAAATCACACAAAATCACATTTAATCACTACGCCTAATTCAACATCCTATTCACTTACCATATAAGGGAACTGCTTGGTGAGCCCGAGTCCCTGCTTCTGAGCTGGCGAACAAGTAGGGGAGGCCTGGTCTACTTTGTGACAAAGAGTGACTAGTTGGAGGCACCAGACTTGCCAGACTGAGCAAGTAAAAACGCGGCGTGGGATAAATATCACGTGAAACATATTTCAAATTTCTTCAAATTGAACTCAAGTTCGGGTTTACCTGGGAAGCTCATATTTATGTGGCAGATCCATCCAAATAATTTTTATTCCCCGTGACTTTCCCCTAAACCCATGCTACAGATGAGGGAATTGGGGAGGGGGCAGGGAGGCTTCAGTATTTGCTATATTCTCCCACCTCGTATGCAGAACCTGAGATTGAACCTAGTCTCTCTTCTGGTCTACAGGAATGCAGAGCCTGCCTCGAGGGGGCTTTTGTGCTGGTGTCTGAATATTTCACCAGCTCATGGCAGATGAACTTTTGCTTTGCTTCAGGATGCTGCCACCTCTAGTTAACCATTAGAGGCCAGCAGAACACGAGGAAGTGATGCTGGGTCAGAAGGAGCCTAGTGGCAGACTCTGTACCTGCTTGTGACTAGTGCATCTTGCCTCTTCTGATTCCGTCCTCGCCATGGGTGACTGTGCTGTGCATCCCACGGAAGGACTGGTTTGTTCTCACACAATATCTCTATCAGAGCCCAGTTCTGATGCACACACACAGAAGAGCTGCCCAGGGCTGCCTGAGCCACCCCCAGGGGCTCTGGCCAGGGGCAGACTTCACTTGACTGAATACGTCATTCACCTGGAGCTGTCGCCCATGGCATCCCATGGCACCCACAAGAGGATAGACCAGATGGTGAGAGTAGCAACCGTCTTACTACTCCACGGGAGAGCATTCAGTGGAGGGGCCCGATGTGGCAGGTGGCAGGACTCCACCTTCTGAGGGACCTATCTCGGTTCCAGGCTCGCCCCTGCTGGACTGAATTTGACACAATGGTTAAACACACACCACTAATGATAGAAACTGGTTTTCATTATTTCCTGTGGCTGTAACTGAATGTCACAGGCTGGGTAACTTAGGAAGAGAAGAGGTTGATTTCTTACATTTCTCTAGGATGGGAATAATTGAGGGGCTGCATCTAGGGAGGCTTTTCTTACCAGTGAGGGCCGTGTTATCTCCAGGAAAATGGGCTATCCATGGAGTGACGGAGTGAGTCCCCAGGTTCAGGTCACTCTTGCTTTTATAAAGCCACTAATGCCATCACTGCGACCCCACCATCATGGCCTCACCTAACTCTACTCGAGGGCCTAGGTGAAAATACCATAGTGGGTACCTAACAGTAGGAATTACAGGTTAGCGTGAGTCTTAGAGGGGTTGTTCAAACCATAGCAACACTCCACCAGGTTCCAGAGATGAAAAGGTGGCTGAGATGTATCTGCTCGCTCCAGTCAACCTACACTGATGGAAACATGTCGATGGACCGCTGGACTTCATTGTACCAGCAAATGTTGCTTTCATATCGGCAGCCAGTCACCTCTTCCTGTAGGATGCTACAATGGTCTTTCTCAATGTCCTGCAGATTCAAGAAAGATCTGGAAATTATGTAGAAAAATACTCTTGAAACTACTATGTTATGCTTAGAACATTCCACACTTAGGCAAGATAGATTTTTCTCCCCTGGTTCATTTATCTTAGACAGTCCTGCATTCTGTAATCACACGGGGAGACTTGGCTCTCCTTTGCTCTGCCATTTCTGGCTTACCAAGGGAGAAGCTGAATGCAGCAGGATCCCCACAGATGTGTGTGACCACTGGATATTAAAGGAGTTTTGTTGTCTTTGTCCAAGTCCTCTGCCCAAGACCAGCTATTGCTATGGCTGCCCCCTGGAATACCAGGCTTCTCCAGGGGAAGCAGGGTCTCAGAAGCAGCTGTGGAGAATGGAACTGGGGGTTAAGGAGGTCCAGCTGGAGGTCCTCTAGGGTCGCAGATATCTGTCCTTCTGCATTCTCCCACCCCTGGGTTCCGGCTGCTGTGCTGGGGGAGGGAGCTGAATATCTGTCACACTTTAGAAGACAGAGCATAGGTATACAGGCCCTCCTCTGCTTTAAGTGAGGCTATAGGCCAAGTGGGACTTCTCCAAAATACAAAGGCAATAGGTGTTTTAAGGTTTCAGACTTTTTGTTTAGAGCTGTGGATATTTGAACACACAAACACACTTATATTGAGATTGCCACCCAAGTTTAAACACAAGATTACTTTGTGTTTCCTGTTCACCTCTTTCTTTCTTTCCTTTTTCTTTCTTTCTTTCTTTCTTCCTTTCTTTTTCTTCTTTTCCTTTTCTTTGTTTTTAAACAATATTTCTTACTTGTCTGCATTCTGACTATGACAGGAGGTCAAAGGTAGAATTTTCTAGCCATGTTTTCATGGCAACTTGCAAAAAAAAAAGTTGGAATTGGAGCATTCTAAATTTAAAATTTTCAGATTAGATTTTTCTCAATGTATAGCCTTTAGGAGTTGAGTGTGGCTTCTACCAGAATACTCTGGTCCTCCAAACCTTGGCTTGCTTTGTTGCAAAGAAATGAAAGTTGGAGCTCAATAATCAGCACAACCTGTCCATCCGTCTGTCTGTCTATAATCAGAGTTGGTGAATAGCAATTTGAAAGAAATGTCCAGCCTGGGCAGGATGAGGGTCAGGCTTCTCTCGATCAGATTTTACAAGATGATTCTGGAGATTTGAGAAACATTTGAATAAAAGCCCCAAGCCTCCTCAGAGCCTTGTGTTCATTAAAAAGAGCTGATTCTGAGCCTGCAAAAATAAGCGATTGCTCCAGGCTGCAGCTCTCTGGTGCTGTTCAGGGCTGAGACACTGGGATGCTCTGAGTGAGGAATTATTTTAAGATCAGCTAAAGGAGATGTGGCTGACTTCAGATGCAAACAGATTTAAAAGGGCAGCGTTCTCCGGGGGTTTATGGTTGGCACTGTGTGGTTCTTTAAGCAGTGGCACTTGATAAGTCATGGGGCTGGGAGGGGGTCACAGTCCCTCACAGTTTGCGCCCATCTCAGATGGGATAAACGGGACATGTAATTATGAGACGGTCATAATTACATCTCAAAAGAGGACAGTCAAGCTTTGCTTGTTTCTCTAATTAACTCAGTGACTTATGACTCTTCCTTAGGTTGTGTTAGTTGAAACAAGGTAAGTCATGGTCATTGACCAAGGGAGGCAGAAACAGAGACACAGAAGGAAGAGTTGTGAGGGCAACTCTGAGAACACATCTGGGAACACAGAAATAATAAAAATATATTTAATACATAGGAGAACTCAAATGACATGGTTCAGAGCTCCACCATGGGCCATGCTCTGCAGAAGAGCAGGAAGACCTCCCGCTCTGGGGCTCCATTGCTTCTTGCTTCTTTCTGATCAGAACATCACATTGTAGTAATATGAGCGGCGGGGCTGCATCCCCAACACCCCGGCCGCCTGCTCGGCTAGCTTATGCCCCAAAATAATTACACAGACACTGTATTCATTTAAACACTGCTCTGGCCCATTCCTATCTAGCCTCTTCTAGGCTAATTCTCACATCCCAATCAACCCATCTCTAATAATCTGTGAGCACCGGTCTTACCGGGAAGATTCTAGCCTAAGTCCATCCTGGGTCGGAGCTGGGGTATGGCGTCTCTCTGAAGCGTCTGCTCCTGAGAGCAGAGTTGTGGAGTCTGAGCTCACTTCCTCTTCCTCCCGGCATTCTGTTCTGTTTACTCCACCTACCTATGTCCTAACCAATAACATGGGCCAAGGCAGTTCCTTTATTAGCCAATGACCTTCCTCCATCATCACATATCCCATATCTACTCTTGCCTCTTTCCTTGGACACAGGAAGAAGACAATGCTTGGAGGTCCTGTTTGTACCAGTCCACATCAGGTGGAAACTAAGGTGCTAACTTGTCATGCCAGGGGCCCCTTGAACCTTATAAGTTAACTTTCCATCACCATCCACTTCCCTCTCCATTAATTACTCATAATACTTTGCCATAACAAGTTCCCTCCTTCCAACCTTTTTATTAAACCCGCACACACATTTTCATATTTGGTTGGAACAGGGTTTCCCTCTAATGTCCCTTGATGCTCTTTCAAACCCTGGTTTCTCCTCTTCCATTCTCCATGGACTCTGCATCCAAAGATGAGAGGTGTATCATGACTGCTCCACAGGCTGCTTCTGAACAGTGACCACACCTCCACAGCGCCACTTCTCTGTGGATGCAAGGGCCTCGCAAAGAGTAATTCATTCATAGCTCCCACCCCTCTCTGCCCTGCTAAACTCCCTCTACTCCCACCAAGCCAATGAACGCATGGACTGACTCAACACGTTGGCTCATAGCTTTCCTGCTGCATAAGCTCTGTAGAAGGTCTAGATGGCTTCAATATCCCCACGATGAGCTGACCTTGGTATCTCCTCAGGACACCTCAGGCTCGGGCAACTGAGGTCACACTTATGTGGCCACACCACACAACTCTGGGATCATAAATTCAAGCTTTGTTTTGCTAACACTAATCCATTCTTTAGAGGTCGCTAGCTTTACTGTCCCAGCAAAGCAACTCTGCCACCCTGCTCTCTCTCTTTCTCTCTCTCTCTCTCTGTGTGTGTGTCTCTCTGTGTATACATGCATATGTAGGTATGTATGCTTACCTTGTTGACTTAGCTATAACACAATGAATTGCAATATGTTAAAAAGGAACAAATTCTTGGTCTGAAAAAACATTTTGCTATCAATAAATATTAAGTAAAATTGACAAAATTCTGAATCCGTACATATACCCCCCACTAAAGGACTATATTACTTAAATAAACAAAACATAATCACACAGCTGGGTCCACTGTGGAGTAGTATCATGCCAATGCTTCACTTTCTGTTTAGGAAACTCTAAGAACCAAAGAATTATTTTTTAAAAAAGGTTTTTCTGTTTGTTTTTCTGTTTGTTCTTAAGCTTTAATACTGAAGAGAAGACAATCAGGGAGGCCTATCGCTCCCTTTCATACAATGTGGTCAAACAATTACAGTGCTGGCGATAGTGCAGGCCCCTGTGGCGAGCCCTGACAGGTGCCCTGTAGAAGCCCTCCACATACATACGGCCCTGCAACTGGGTGATGGCCTCACGCACCTGTCATTCATACATCAAATTATCAGAAGTTTAAAAATGCATCCCATACACCTAACTTGTGCACACCATCTTGGCAGAACACGTGTTAGGATGCCGGTGTCCTACTGCATGAACACGGGACTGAGTGGGCACTGTGGTGGGCTGCTGACACCCAGCTTTGGCACGAGGAGGACCCCGCATAGCGCCAGCTGAGGAGAAGGTCAAAATGCATACAGCTTGTGCTAAATCCATATTGATTTCACACCATTAAATGATAAAACACTATGTCTGGGACTGTGAGAATCATGAATACACTATACCTGTATATTCTATAGTTAGAATGCAGTATTTGGACATGCAGACACTTTTCTTCACGGCTGGAGGCTGAAGTCTGAAATCAGCAACACTGGCCTGAGATGGAGGGCCCAGCACGGCCACATTCCAGAGACACTCACCTTTTGGGTACTTAGTGGTTGTCAGCTTTACTTGGTTTGTGGCCATGCACCCTCTACCTCTGCCTCCATACGGACAGCCCCTTTCCTATGATATGGGCTCCCTCTGTCTACGTCTTATAACCAGACCCATGCAGGAATTTAGACTCCAGTCAGAAAACCCAGGGCAGCCTCCCCATCTCAA
This sequence comes from Microtus pennsylvanicus, assembly GCF_037038515.1. Lineage (NCBI taxonomy): Eukaryota > Metazoa > Chordata > Mammalia > Rodentia > Cricetidae > Microtus > Microtus pennsylvanicus. The sequence continues at coordinate 56,309,610 of NC_134589.1, read as the reverse complement.
AATTCTTACTTAATCATGCCACCAAAGCTTTTTCTTGCTATTCAAGCTAACATTCACAGGGTCCAGAGGTGAGGATATGGGCCTTTGGGGGCCATTATTCAGTCTGTTGACCTCTGCCAAGTGCTTTGAGATAAAAGTAAAGTCCACCCAAACTGGGTACCTTAACTCATATCACAAGAGTGACCCGTACTCAGATGAGCACAAACCTACGTAGGTTTTCTTTTAACCTATGGAGAAAAAGTAAAGTAATGAAACAATTGAATTTTGTTCATTTTCTTTACTAAGTTGTCATTCCCTATTACTAAGATATTTTAATGGCATGGGCAAGAAACGCAAGGCTGGGGTGAGGCTCCTTCAGCAGCTGCGGGCAGGGAGAGTCTGCAGCCCAACTTCCTGGGTGCTCTCGGTGAGTTTCGTCCCACGAGCTCGACTGCAGGAAGCAGTTGCACTGTACAGCCCTTGTGTCTTAACAAGCGCATGGAATCAATTTCATGCTGACTTTGAACAAAGAAGAGGAAAGAATTGGACGCTTCCCTGTAGGAAGGTTTTCAGTATGTAAGAGATCATAGGAAGTGAGGTAGTTTTCTCTGTTCTTGAAAAGGATAATCCGGGGGCTTATGTCTGTAGGTGATTCTGGCTTCACACTCAGCTTGCTCCTGCATATTGGTGTTCCAAGCTTGCCTGCCTCCTGAGGATGGTATGGGGAGGAAGAAGAGAAAGAGTATTATCTTGAGGTCTTGGCACACAGAAAGGTGTTTCAAGTGTTTCATAATTATCAATCCAACTGACAACAAACTATTATCATTCCGCATTTAAGAAGACAGAAGAGAAACCAGGTAATGCCTCAAGGTCACATAGCCCAGGAACCATGTGGTAAGGGATTTTATTCCAGCACAGCAGGTGTGTTCTGCCTGTAAAAGTATAGTTTTACATGATGTGATGTTTACAAGAAACTTTTCCACACTATAATGAGGTGAGTAGGCTACATCTAAGTGGACAACGGAGGAAGATCATGAGTTCTAGGTCAGCCTGCACGGTACAGCAAGACTCTGGCCTAGGAAACAGCAAAGGAGCAGAGTGGAGTGGTTGTCTGGATTGCATACCGGTAAAAGCCCAGCTTACCCGGAGAATACAGTGAGTGTTACCGTGTAAGCCCCTGACAAGGATGTAAAAGGCTCATTACCAAACCTCACACACTTGACCAGAAAACATTTAAAACACCACAATTGTATTTCAATACTCCTGAGTAAGACACGGAAAATAATCAGGGATGCCAAACTGAACAAGCCACCCATCTGCCAGATATCAGTCTACCCATACAGTGGATAATCATTCTTCTTCTGTTTCTTGTTTTGTTTTGAGATTATGTTTAAAAAATCAGAGCTTTTAACTTAAAAATGAAATAAGTGCCATGCCAAAAATAAAGGAAGCTGGAAACAAAAAAATTCTATAGTGAGTAAAGAAACCCAAAGCTGATTCTTTGGAAAAACCAAAAATATCGACACAATTTTATCAAAATTGACAAAGGAAGTGGGATGGAACAAAATTTGACAGCAGGAACTAGATTGAGAATACCACTAAAATCCCCAGCAACATAACAAAATAGTAAGGGGCTGGGGTGTGCTGGGACACACCTACATTCCCAGCGTTCTATAAAGCTTAGTCTACAGACCTTGCTTCAACAGAAGGCTCAGGGTGCAGCTCAATGGAAAAGCAGTCAACTGCTGTGTGCAAGGCTCTGAATATCTTAACAAGTTAGGCACATGTGATGGAGGAAGGTCATTGGTTAAATAAAAAGAAACTGCTTGGCCCTCATTGGTTAGAAGATAGGTGGGAGGAGTAAACAGAACAGAACACTGGGAAAAAGAGGAAGTGAGCTCAGACTCCACAGCTCTCCTCTCGGGAGCAGACACCTCAGAGAGACGCCATGCTCCCAGCTCCCAGGCAGATGCACACAATGAAGCTCTGACCCAGGATGGACATAGGCTAGAATCTTCCCGGTAAGTGCACCTAGGGGCGCTACACAGATGATTAGAAATGGGCTAAATTAATATGTGAGAATTAGCCTAGAAGAGGCTAGATAGAAATGGGCCAAGCAGTGATTAAATGAATACAGTTTGTGTGTTGTTATTTCAGGCATAAGCTAGCCAGGCAGCCGGGGTGCTGGGGACGCAGCCCTGCCGCACTTATTACTACACACATGGACCAATGCCTTAAAACAACAGATTGACAAACTTCCCTCAAAATTTAATAGTGTAATAGATAACTTAGACAGCCCTACAATGTTTAGGAAATTAAAATTGTAGCAAAAACTTGCTTTAAAAAAATTCTCTGGGCCTAGAGGTTTTTGTTGGAAAATTCTATCAGACATTTTCAAAGGAGGGCCAATTCTATAATATCTCTCCCCAAAAGAAGAAGAAGAAGCACTCTTCACTTCCTATGAGGTCATCCCCACTCTGCTGCTTAGACCAGACAGGTAAGAAGAACAAAGGGAGGGAGAGAGAGGTGAGGAAAGAGTGGAAACTATAGACCAACACCATTCAAGGGCATGGATATGAAAAGACTGGTAAGATGTACCCAGTAAGTATATAAAGAATGTGTCACGGTGCACAGAGTCTAAGGCTAGCTCAGTAGTTCCAACTCCCTCAGTAACCTTTAGAAGAAAAACCACATGATGGGGCCTTGAGTGAGGGGCTCCATAGTTTAGAGCGCGACCTATCTTTGCAGAGGAACAGGATGCAAGTCCAGCATCCTCCTGGCACCTCACAAACATCTATGTCTCCAGTCCCAGGAGACTTGCTGGCCTCTTCTGGATGACACGGGCAGCAGCACACGTGTGGTGTCCATGCAGGCAAACACCCCCCTACCTAAAATAAATTGAGTACAATGGTCAAAACATGGTGACGTCAACTGATGCAGAAAAGCCATTTGATGAAGTTCCCCGTCCAGCTAAGGCATAACTCTCAGCAGACTAGAAATAGAAGACAAACGCCACAGTGTGATGTGACAAAGAGCCCCCAAAGCCATCCCTTCAAGGGACATCAGGATGTGGGAAACATCCATGCTTCCCCCCACAGACCCCTGCAAGGCAAACGGGGGATCTCTCTTGTCACATCACGCTCCATGCCACAGCCAGTGTGACAGAACCAGTCCAAGAAGATGTGCAAACGCTGCGGGATGCAGACACGCGCATGTGCTCAGAACGTTTTTCTCCTGTGGAAGGAAAGCTCACAAGGTGGTCCTTGTGCAGGAGGACATTGATGAAGTGGGAAAGAGGGCAGGTCCTTTTCTAATGGCTTCTGAGATATAATACAATAAAATGTCATGCCATAAAGGAAAATCTAAAGAGCAAAAGCATGACAAATTCCACCAACAGAGAAAGCGCTAAGAACTCTTTTCGATGGCATAAAGGAAGAAGGGAAGGGTTAAGATTTCTTGGATAGGATTGAGGGGCAAGGTGATTAACGTGTCTGGGAGCTTATATTTTTATACTTTGCCTAAATCTTTGAAAGCACAACCACCATGGTAACAGCAGTGTTGTGCTTTTTGCTGTTTAAATAAACTGAAAAGTTCTATTTCTGACGGAAAAACAATAGCGGAGTGCAAAGCCACGCTTATCTGCGGCTCTCGTTTGAGTGCATTCAGGGGATGCTCAGCTTTGGCACGGAAGCTGGCAAAGCTGGAGACTGAGATCTTGTTCTTTTTCTGGATGGAATTCTGGCCCCTTTGATGATTGTGTGACCTTGGACCAGTTTCTTGAACTCTCTGCCTCGCTGTTTCCAAAGCAGAAAATACCAATCAGAACCCGTTGCCCAGGTTGTCTGAGCAGCCCGAGGGAGAGCTAAGACGACAGGCCTTGCGGGTCCCACGCAGGTAAGGTAGATGTTAATAGTCATTAACAGTCACCTGCTAAGAGAGCATTTAAACCAGAGACATGAGGCATGAACACCCCCCCCACACACACACACGGGTGAGTAAACAAAATCAAGAACTCAATTTTAAAAATCTGTAGTGACATGGCTCGGCAGGTAAAGGGGCTTATGGTACAACCCAGGGGACCTGAGTTTGATTTCTGAAATCCACTTAAAACGTGGAAACAATCCAGGCAGTGGTGGTGCACACATTTAATCCCAGCACTCTGGAGGCAGAGACAGGCGGATCTCTGTGAGTTCGAGGCCAGCCTGGTCTACAAGAGCTAGTTCCAGGACAAGCTCCAAAGCTACAGAGAAACTCTGTCTCAAAAAAGCAAAACAATAAAAACAAAACACAAAAGAAGCGGAAACAGAACAGACTCCGTAGAGTTAACCTCTGACCTCTACATATGTGCCGTAGTACACAAAGCCAGACCCACCAGGCATAACACATAATAATAGATACACAAATTATTTAACAAAAGATCCATAGTCATTTTGGGTAAGTATGTAAGTAATGGGCAATAGTTCCTGCTCATGGGAATGCATCAACAAAAGAAAGAAATGTGAATAGATTTAGAGAATAGATTTGTAAGAACAGTAAGCAGAAGTTACAAAGGGCCTCCATAGCTCTTAAACCCACACCTTCCACCTCTCCAAAGGGTGATTGCCTTTCTGTGGTAGGATGCTGATCACAGACCACGGACGGCCAACATCCCTGAGAATGTTTAGTGTAATAATGCGGAGTATGAGAACTATAAAGACATTTGCATGCAGACAGATTATAAAAGTGCTGGTCCCAGATGCCTCATAGGATAGACCATGTCCAGTATGAGTCGTCTGAGGGGCTAAATCCTGTGGGAAAACCACGGACATGAATGAGATTTCTATTGTTCCCTTAAGGCAATGATCATGCAAATCTGTTTCCTTCAGGCAAAATGTATATTCTTAGAAACTCTCTCCCATAGTCTGACATTGAATATGTTGCCCACGGATGATGGTGCTGTGGCGGGAGGAGGTCAATGGGTGGGCCTTTCTGGGGTGTGTCTTTGGGGACCAGCAGTGAGAGTTAAGAGGCCTCATTCTCTTCCATTTCACTCTCTTCTGCGTGCTTGGAGTGGAGGATATGAGCTCTGTGCTGCTGCCTACCCACGTGACCATTCCTGTCTGCTGCCGCACACACACACAGAGACACATACACACAGAGACACAGACACACACACACAGACACACACACACACACACGGTGTGCTCTTCTTCCTCTGGAACTGTAAGCCCAAATAAACCCTTTCTTCTATGAATTGCTTAGGCCACACTAGCTTTATCACAGCAACAGAAAAGCATCTAAGGCAGGAAAAAAGGGAACAAACCATGGACGAGATTTAGCCAGACCTTTGTTCTTTTTCAAAGTTGAGATTTCCCTTCTCCCCTGAGACAAAGATTGAAATAACTGCCCGGATCTCCAAGCTAGGAATGGATTTGAGGCTGCCTCTTCCGTAACCAACGAAACTGTCTTCGGAACAGACCTCTGCCCTTCGGAACAGACCTCTGCCCGATCACCCAGGTTCTCATACACCACGGAGGAAGTTAAGACTATTGTTGGCACTTTTTTTCCCCGACATTATCTGCAGTTAGGGCCGGTTCTGTTGGTAAAGTGTAATAGGAACCGCTGCTCTTTACTGACACTTTAGCTCCCAGAAATTAGGAAGTTCTCAGCTTTTTAGCAAATAATACAGAGTCCTCAGCTGTGACTTGTACCTTGTCACGAGTCCCACCTAGGAGTTGGTGGCACACTGTGTCGAGATGCCTGTGTCCTTCCTAGTTCTAAAGGATTTATGTTGGTAGGTTCCTTGTCACTTGCAGCGTCTCAAGGTTCCACTCTCCAGGTGGAAGACTTTAAAGGTAGTAGCAGAAAGGGGATATTCCTTAGCGGGATAGAAGAGACTCAAGCATAGCAGACTATACTAAACACCCTCAAAAAAGGCACGGGATACAAAGTGCTGAAGGACACCCCCAAAGAGAAACACGGAGAGCCCAGCTGCTCAAACTCTAGGGGGTGGTAGACTTTCTGCTGGGGGGGTGGAGGTGATATCATCCCCCAAAATTTTGCCCCCTTCCTGAGCAAATTGGATCTCTACAACTTAAACCAAGTAGGGGAAAGAGAGTGGAGTCCCAGGGATGGCTTTGAGATTCTCAGTCATCTGTTTCAAAATAGAACAGAATTATAACCAGCTGGTAGTAATTTTCAATCCGACCTCTGCAGAAAGGGGTGAGAATGCAACACAGTGTCCATTTCTTGTCCAGGGCACCAGGCTGTGTTTCCTTCTCGGGGTGACATGGATGTTATGAGACTTTTTGCTTTTATTTTTAATTTTGTTAGTAACCACAAGCCACACTGTTCCGGTATTTTGAATACAGCATTTATAAATTGAAAATAGACGAGGGTACAGAATGTGCAGGGTTTCTGGTTCATTGTTCCATGTCCATTAAAAAAAACACTGGACAAAGGAAAATTCTACGTTCTTTAAGGTAGCAGCAATAATGGCAGACTCTGCAACTTGTAAGGAAGGGTAAAGCTCAAGTTGGTGGGCCCTTATCTGTCTTGTCCGTCACCATTACAAAAGGGGGAGGGAACACAGGCAGCTCTTATCCGCAACTGAGTACACCGCTGCTCACCCGATACAAGCTGAGCTCTGTTCCTCAAAAAGATACGTTGATATTTTAACCCAGAATCTGTAAATATGACATTACCTGGATCTTTGGAGGTTGACTCAAGTTAACACAAAGTTGTTGGAAAGAACCCTAATTCAGTACGGAGAGGGCCGCACAGACACACGTGGAAAGGCTGCTGAGATTTGGACAATGCATCTCCATGCCAAGATACCCCAAGGAAGCTGGTCATTACCAGACGCATGAGAGGCCTGCTCAGAGCCGCCCTCCAGAAAGAATCACCACTGGCAATGTTGAGTCCAGACTTCTGGCCTCCAGACTGTGAGCAAATAAATTTCCTGATGATTTTTAAGCCACCCAGTCTGTGAGACTCGATTATCAGGGCCTCAGAGATGAATCTACCACCTTCATGAAAACTGTCCACAAAGGAACTCTGTGTAATATCATACATAAAATTTAACAAAAACCCTTAACCTGACAGCTGTTATAACTATGAGAAATATTATCACAGGGAAGATAGGCGATGTTGCCGAGGGGGAGCTAGACTCCTTTGATGGAGAAAGTTAGAGATTTATCACAGAAAATTGGGTGCCTCTTCAGAGCAGATCCAAGAGCTCTAACAGTGGCCAAACTGTGGCCAGCAGACCCAACCAAAATGGTAGGCTGTTGCTGGCCGGCCCTGGAGTGGGGGCTTTCATAGGTAGCTCTTATATCTTTACAGGATACTTGAGGGCAAGGTCATCCCCTCCTTCTGTCTAGAGGGGTCTCCAGAGTGTAAGCCCATCCATTTCCCTCCTGTCTAGTGGGGGTCTCCAGATCATGAAAAGATGAAGAAGGCCCTGGGCAGATGGATCTCAAGGGCCCCAAAGAGTGTGACCTAGAGCAGCCAAACTCTGTTATGAGATAAATCTTAAGTCTGTTCCACCTTTGAGATCCTCGGAACACACATCTGAGAAGGCGGTACCCCCTCCCCGTCACTGTCAGCACCCCACCCTTACGGCCACTCTCTAACCCTAGGACTAACTCGAATTCTAATGACTCCGGAAGATGTGATGAAGATCAGCTGTGCCCCCCAGAGCCTCACATATCTGTCACCAGCTCTTTACCACGGAAGTGTATCAGCCCTTGATCTAGCTCTGCAGTGGCTCTGGCTGATGTTCTGCTGAGTCCACTGTGCTCAAGGCCACGAGCGTGTGGAGCACAGGCCACCTGTGAACTACACCTGAGCCCAGGTCCAGTGATTGAGAACATCCTATCACCTGTGTCCGGAAGCATGTAACATTTCCTTTTGTTTAAAACAAATGCTTAATCATCAGAAAGAAAAGCACAACTGCTCTTCTGAGTGAGGAAGGATCTAAGGTCAAGACATCTCGAGGATCCCACTAGGGAATCGTTACAATGGTACTAGCAACACCAGAGACCTCACAGCACTTCCCAATGATGAACAGACAACTGATTCTGATTTTCAAAATCCTCAGATGAGGGTCACACTCTTACTACCTCTGTATACACAAGGAAATTGGAGCCCAGGGAGAGTCAGCAGGCTGATCTACATCTGGTAAACGGCAAAGTCAGTTCCCAGTGATGCGTCTCTGCCTCCCACAGCACAATCGAACTCGACTCCTGTGAAGCTGTTTCTGTCCAGTACCACTGCCTCTGGCAGAGCTGAGGGATAGCTGGTCACTGACTTCTCTGGACTCCTGGGCTCCTGTCTTCTGATGTGATGTCCCCTTCCCTGCCCTGCTAAACTCATTCATTCGTCTGAGCTGTTTGTAGCTTGAGACGGATGTGGATGGAGCCGGCTGTCTCTAGAGTGGGAGGAACAGCCGATGCAGTGTCCTGTATCCTCACGTTGCCACCCTCGTGTCCATCCGCTGGTGTGATGCAGGATGAGATGCATGTGGCGAGGGGAGTAGGGAAATTAACCTCCTCTCTCAGTGTACCTCTGTCCCTCTCCACCGAGATGGCTCCTCCCCTTGCAAAGGCTCAAGCCGGCTTCCCTGCCTCAGGGAAGGCTTGACAGGAATTCTCTGTTTCAAAGACTTGTTTCTGCTCTGGCTGCCAACCAGCTCTCAACCCTGCCTCTCATCCTTCCCCTCCACCCTTTCCCTGCGGCAGGTGTGGACTGGAAGCTTTAATGCGTTTCCCACTCCTGGCTACAACCCCTCCAGGCTCTGCCTCTGTGCCTCCACTTCACCCCTGTCTTTACTGAGGTTGGCTGAGTCCTTCTCAAGGCTCCCAGTGCCATTGGTGATTCAGATTTGACCGGAAGCCACCGTTTCTAGGAAGTTCAGGGTTTTGTTTGTTTGTTTCCCCTCATGCTTCAGATCAGTTGCTCCTTCCTGCCCTGGGAATGCTGGACGTGACGAGTTCACCTTCTCTGTGATCCGTTGTGCGTCAGGCTAACACCACCGTGGCCCCCGGTGGTGTTAAGGGCCGGGAGTGTGGCGCACTGCTGATGATAATTATATAATCAGTTCATGGAGGGCCTTATACTCATATCACCTTGTGAGACACACACTGTTACAACTCCCAGTTTTCTGCATGAGGAACCTGAGGCACAGAGAGGTGCCAGACAGGAAACAGAGCTAGGAAATGTGGGGTTTGACTGAATTTTTGTGTAAAGACAGTGGCCACCTTCTGGCTAGCTCCATAGCTCCCCTGTGTGGTGAGGTGAGCTGTCTCTAGAGAGACATATACCCATCTTCTTTCTCCGGTATGTCCTGTGTTTTTTTCTCCATTAGGCCCCTGTTAAACTTGATGGGAGGGAAAATCAGCAAAACACAGCTACCAGAGGAGGCATATTTTTAGTTTTTGAGTTCTAAACCCCAGGTTGTGGTCATAAACCAAAGATGTAAAAGATTAGATGAGAAGCTGGAAGCCTTTTGCTCCAGGCCAGACTCTTCAAATGGGAGAAGAAGAGCCAGGGAAGCAGGGACACTGACCTGATGGTGCCGTCCTTGGGGAGGTAGCCCCATCTCTCACCACCTGCTTCATAGTCCAGTCACCCCTGCGCATCAGCAAGGTGGCAACCAGACAAGGTGGGAGGTGACAGCGTCCTATGTCTTCCCTGTCCCGGGGTTTAGATGAGGATTTGACTGAGATTATATCTCCATAGCTAAGCCAAATTGGAATTCCACATAGAAATTAAGGAGAGTTACAGAGGAATAAGACAAGCTGCATTTTTTTTTTAGCTGAGTGTGGGGGTCTCTGAGCATCCAATCACAGTTTCCGGTCTGTCCCACAATGCTATGGGGGTATTTATTTATTTAAGAGCCTCATGCTACAGCATTTGAGTACAGAGGGGAAAAAGTTGCTTTCCTAGTTGGCAATTAAGAACAAAGGAGCTTTAGCAGACACGTGGGAAGTAAATACAGAAAAGAAACCCTAAGGAGTCTCGTATAAGGCCCAGTCCCTGAGGCTCAGCCAGCCCTGTACAAAACAGCTTTCTTTATCTGCCTGCAAGCACGGTTCTTTTTTTTTTTTTTTTTTTTTTTTTGAGGCTGTGCTTACATTTTGTTTGGTGAACTAGTCACGTCCTGTTCCCTTCCTTCCCTCCAAACTCTAACTTGGGACCAGACCTTACGAAATGTAGCCTGCCTCCACCACGGAGTGGTCCAGCTGGGCCTCTGGGTAGCGAGCGCCCGTGAATCAGGTTGCTATCATGGAAATTATGCTTTGTGATAAATATGTTATGAATGGTTGCTCACGAGACGGTGCCAGCGCGTGTGTCACCCCAGCGTGCAACCAGCCCCAACCTGCTGTGAACTTGCCTGTGATAAATCATGGGAAAACCAGCTAGAGCTATCTTTAGTACCCACACCATCTTACTGGCTCGCGTCATTCACAGCTCTAAAAATACAATTTATATCATCGAATTCCTCAAATTCCTTCGGTGCTTACACTCGGATTTAAGTGGCATTAAAGCTAGGGTGATTAGGTTGAGACACCCCGAGGCTACTGACCAATGTGTCCCCCTCAGGGGGGTATTAGCTGTCTATCAGATGGAGTACTTTGTTTATCAGCTTCAGCCTCCGCCTAGTTAGGAGGCTTGGGATTGTCAGCCCGAGACAGGACCTTTCAGTGACAGTGTGAGTGTGTACCGCGCCCTCTGAAGAGCTGGTACAGAGGAAGGGAGTCATGTAATTTAATGTCCAACTTGGAACCCTCTGTGAAGAGATGCAGGAGCCACTCATGTGTGTCGGGAGGCAGGCACACACTGGGACTGCTTTGGCTAAATCAGTGGTTCTCAACCTGTGGGTCTCAACCCCTTGGGATGGCATGACCCTTCCACAGGAATCACCTAAGACCATCGAAAGACACAGATATTTACATTACTAATTGTAACAGTAAAATTACAGCTATAAAGTAGCAACAAAAATAATTTTATGGTTGGGGTCACCACCACATGAGGAACTGTATTAAAGGGTAAGAATGTTAGGAAGGTTGAGGACCACTGGTCTAAACCGACAAGGCTTCTCAGGATGGACTCCTATTGAGAACAAGCTAGAATTTCTCAGGTAAAGGCTCACTTCTTGACACCCACTCTCTGTGAACCATCCAGTGCAAGAAGTGGGTCTTTGGGGTCTCTTGACTTTTGATTGTCTCTTATGTTTTGCACCATCGCCTCTGTACTCCTGGGGATACTTGAGTTGTTGCTGCTGACAGTAGTGGCTGTTTGTCTGTCTGAGTATATGCTGAAACAGGACTGGGTTGGGTTCTGGAATGTTGCTTTCACAGGGAAGGGTTAGAAGTTGGGACACAAAGTTATAGCTGCATGGACTGGTGAGAAAAGCCCCACTGGAGAGGAAAATTCACAGTGAGTCACTTCTTGTGGAAAGTCGATGCTCCAAGCTCACTGTTTTCCATTAGAGAGATGAGGCACTTGGCTCTGTGGGCCATCCTTATTGAACCAAAACCATCTGCCAAACAACCCAATGCCTGTGCCCACTGCAGAACCTCCTGCAGAAAACCCCAACACCTTTGCCTGCTCCAGAACCACCTTCAGAGCACCCCAAACCTGTGCCCACTCCAGAACCACCTGCAGAAACCCCAACACCTGTGCCCACTCTAGAACCACCTGCAGAACTTTCCAATAATTATGTCCACTCCAGAACCACCTGCAGAACACCTCAAAGATTGTGCCCATTCCAGAATCACTTGCAGAACATTCCAACACCTATACCCACTCCAGAACCACCTATAGAACTTTCCAATAACTATGTCCACTCCAGAACCACCAGCAGAACACCTCAACACCTGTGCCCACTCCAGAACCTCCTACAGAACTTTCCAATACCATGCCCATTCTAAGAGATTCTTGAGTCTGGGGTGGGGTCCCCAGACGGCATTGGGTGCAGTCTTTGTGGATCACGGTTAGACAGGAACACTTCTAGGGTCCACACCAGAAACTTTTATGGGATAGTCTGAGCTATAAGGAATATGGTGTGCATAAGAACTCATTAGCATAGGTATTGGTCTGCCACAGTAAAATTGTTCTGAAACAGAGCATCCCAGCAGGGTCAGCTTACCTTCTACCTGAGAGCAAAGTTGTACTAAAAATCAGTCTCTTCTAGGACCACATCGTGTATTGCCTTGGGTGAGGACAGGGACTTAATAGAGCCACAGCATGTTGACATAGCTGACGGCCTCAATATTTTGGTGTGATTAAAACTGGGTACACACAGACACATTTACCCAAAACACATAAGACAGACACACAAAGACATACATACCACACATACACACAGCACACATACATACATACCACACATGCATACATACCTTATACACACAACCATGCACATATCACATACACATACCAAACATATATAATACACCCAAAAGCGAGCGCGCGCGCGCGCACACACACACACACATTTTTGCCCTCTGCTTTTTCCAGTCTAGTTTGATGCTTGTATTAACAAAGGTCAGATTTAAAATGGTTTATTAATGAAACTTTTATTCTGCCATTAATACATGTCTTGTGTAGCGATTCAGGACCCCTCCTGTGACATAAGTGACTTGGAGAAAAAGTATGGATATAAAAATACTATTAATGAGCAAAACCTCCTCACCAGCTGTGCTGCAGGGGTTCTGGGTTTGGTTACCAGCTTTTCGATGTGCAGCGATTTGACTGGTATGTAATGCTTTCTCATTTTTCCTGATAGGGACGGCTAAGCACGTTATGTTCTCTCTCCCAGTTGGCAGCTCAACAAAGGCCAGCCATAAAAACCTCCACTTGTGTAATAAACTGTTGTACAATCTACTGCTTATGAACAGGGTCCCTGAAAATGTGCAACCTTTCTGCACGTTAAACACAAAACAGATGGAGGTTTGAAAATAACCTTCTTCTCCAGGGGAGGGGAAAGTCAAAGGAGGGAGGGGAAGCTGTGCGGAGGCCTAAGCTGAGGCTGAACTCCATCCCGCTGTGAGGGGGCTGCTCCCTACCTGCAGGAGCCTACCAGGCAGATGGAGCCAGGCAGGGAAAGCGGACAGGCCACCAAGTCCCTTGAACCTATATTGTAAGCTTCCCAAGCAGAGTGGTGTTCTGGGCCCCTGCTGCCCAAACCCTGCAGAAAATGGAGCTGCTTGGCTAACTACTCTTGTTTTCTGTTTGCTTTTATTTATTTGTTGGCTTGACTATGTGAAAAAAGCCACCATATAGGATTGTGGGAGAGAAGAACTGATTGAGCCAGGAATTTAATGGAGCATATGTGTGACACGCATGTATGTGTTCATCTATTTCTATTGTTTTATATTTTGGGGAGAACTTTAAGTACTTCTGTTAAAAATGTATGTTTATAACATGCCTCCTAACAGCCCACGGTTTTATCTGTGGAAGTGACCGAGACATTTTATTAAGTGAAGCTGAATGTCCTCTTCCGTACCCATGCTGGTCTTTGAAAATGACACATGTGTTCATACCATGTGGTCCAAATGGCAAGAATCAGTTGTTTTATAAAATGTTATGATATCCCCAGAAAGTTTCTCTCACATGTGAAATCTCGTGAGGGACAAAGAAGTATCTTCGGTAGGACCATTGTACCCCATGATTGAGAGCAGGAGACTAACGTTTCTATCAGTTAGCACACAATCAGGAAGGTAGACAGCACAGCACACTAGAATTCCAAACAGGCAAAATCTGACCTGGGACTTGATTGTTCAGATGTTGGAAGAGCAAGAGAGGAACATTGAGGAAGAAGATGCCATCCCGGAGCTTCTGCGACAAAGGAAGGCACAAGTTGCAGAAGGACTGGTGTTTGCTAGAAGGAATGTAGCTCTTATAGATAGCCTCTCAGGAAGCAATAGAAGGTTCTAGAAATCCTGAGAAAAATCTGGCAGCTCCAGCTAGGGAAACACTGCCTTAGAAAACCCAGTCCATATTTTCTACAACAACACCAAGAGGCAAAACTCGGCTAATAGAGGCCACTGAATGAGGGCTTTGGAGATGAGCGAAAGGGGAGAGTTGATACATGGTCCCGTATTAGCTGGAGACTCCTGCTTAGCTGCATGGTGAACAGGGGCCATGTGAACTGTCCAAAACAGGATGATGGAGAGAAGGACTGAGTTCTGTGGCCGAAGTCTCCCAGAAGTGAGAAGGGACCACGTACGAAGCCAGACTGGATGTGCCGGAAACCAGCGCACATCAGTATCCAGTACTGGAAGATCTCAGACTAGTCCAACTGATTGTATAGTTGTTTAGTTAGAGAGAAAGAGGGAGGATGACAGGGCCGCTGTGCTAAATTCACAGAGCTGCCCAATATCCAAGTGTATCCCTGCTGTATGCAGCCATCAGCCCGAACACTATAGCCAACAATTGTACGATAGATTTTTTTTAACCCTTACTATTCCGATGCATATGAATTTATTCAAGCCTCCTAGAATCTGTGGGAGAAGTTAAAAACATAGCAATCCAATTTTCCTTTTCTTCAGGGATGGAGTGTGGTCATGTAAGTGGGCAGTAAGGCCGTAATCTACTTAGCAGCAAAGCCAGAATTTGCATGCGACTACCCCATCATTCTTTCTGCCAGGCCATAAAGAAAGCAAAAGGCTCCTTGGTTTAAATCATGACACTGGCCACCTGTCAAACATGAAAATAGACCACTCAGACTACACTGTGATTGTCTCCCATCTATTCCTGCAGCTCAGTCTCCCACTGTTTCAGATGCCCACAGTAAAGCTCAGTCAGAAACGGGAAATGGAAAATAACAGAGAGAAACAAGGCTTAGCTCTTAAGCAGAAGGATTCCCCTGGTGCTGTGCCCGCGCCATGACTCATCCCCCCCCCCGTTCAGTGTGCTCCTAGTGTATATGTTACCCGCCTGCTAGACACGATTCCCATGGTGCTGTGCCCGCGCCATGACTCATCCACTGTTCAGTGTGCTCCTAGTGTATATGCTACCCACCGGCTAGTCACCTACTGCTGACTCTGTCCTCAGATGAACTGCTGGAACATCCCAGCGTCTATGCTGTGAGAGCCAGAGGAAGGCAAGCCACGTTCATAGACATTTTAGTAGAGCACATTGATAGGATATGTTTTGTTATTGATAATCCATCATTGTGTAAAATTCGTAAATTAATCTTTCTCCTAGATAGTCGTGCCTGGGCCAAAGCATAAGGCCTGCATGTATGCATGGTCTGGTATTCTCCAAGGCTGCAGATGTCCCTGAGGAAAATGCATGATTGCTGTGCTGAGTTTAACCAGGAGCACCGCCTCCTGCAAGTCCCTGGGTGGGTGTCCGTGCACCGCTCTGCATTCCTGGGCTTGCAGATGCTGTTGCCTCAAACTGAACACTTCTTTCTAGGAGGCACATGGCAGAGCTATGTTTTCAATAAGATACAACATATAAAACCAGCAAGTGGAGGGAAACCCCATTTGACACAGGGAACCTTGCAAACACTCTCGGAACTCCTGCAACACTGAGAGCGCCTCTTGTAAGGGACCAGCACTACTGTTTCTCCCAGGGTCCTAACAGGCTTCTGTTGCTTTTAGGGAACCTACATCCTAGATTTCTGTGAGTTGCTATGATAAAAAACAAACAAACAAACAAACGAAAAAAACTCAACAAAACCAAGTTAAGGATTATAAGATTTATTTCACCTTATACTTCCAGGTAACGATCATCACTGAGGGATGTCAAGACAGGAACCTGGAGGCAGGAACTGATGCAGAGGCTGTGGAGAAAGATGCTTAGTGTCTTGTTCCCCAAGACCTGCTCAACCTGCTTTTTTGAAATACAACCCAGAACTACTTGAGCGGTGGTGGTAGCGCTGATCACAGTGAGGGGGGTCCTCCCCCATCAACCATTAATGAAGAAAATGCCCCAAGGCTTGCCTGTGGGTGAATTCAATGGAATCATTTTCGCTTCCCACTTGTGTCATTGGCCTGCACATGGAGCACATGACAGACGAAACATTTAGATTTGAGTTGTTCTCAAGCCTATTCTGAGCTTACAGTCCTGAGCTGTGTCCTTGTGGCCCACACAGGCATGGGGATCCCTAGAAAATCGCACCGTCCTTGAAGTCTTCCTCTGAGCAGGCTGACTCCTCCTGTCCCCTCCCTTCCTGCAGCATTGCTTTTCCAGCCTCGCTTCTTTGTGATTCCGGGATGGAACTCCTATACAGGAAGTGCATATCTGTAGACGTCAACACAGACTTTGCTCAGTGACGGTCCACTGGAAAAGACTCACTATACCTGAGATGAGGCACAAGGGATGCAAAAAATGAAGACCTAAACATTAAAAATCTAAATTGGGGTTTCTTGGAAAAAACTACCTCAAAGTCATCTTTGGAAAACTCAAATAGAGTTTTAATAAGAGAATACTAACGTATAGCAACGTGAATAAGCACCTTGAAAGCAGTGAAGATCCTAGAAACATGGGCTGGGTTTTAGGCTTTTCTCCATCCTTCGTAAGAGTTTGTGGCGTCACCTATGCATTAAAATCCCCGTCAATGGTCACATCTCCTCCTCTGTGTGTACCGTGGTCATGGTTGTTTTCCTAATGTTAAACCAACTTTAGATTCAGCAGGTGAACACGTCTCAGTGGCTGTAATGTTAAGTTCTTTTCCCTAAATTCTTGGATCTGTAGGATTCTCCCATGCTGAACTCTCAAAACAGCACAGAAGCAGAACAAAACAAACAAAAGCCAGGTCTGTCAAAAAGTAAATAAATAAAAAGGTGCCTACCCCTCTGCTGTGTGCTGAGAAACCATACAGAGGGAAAAACAGCAATAAAAACAAAACAAAATAGTAACAAAAAATCTGTATTGCCGCAGTTCTGTTCATGTGACGTTCTGGAAAAAGCTAAGTTAGGAAAACCTGGTAAGAATAATTGGCCGGGGACTGAGGAAAGGGAGGAGACGAAGAACCCAGAGGTGGCAGAGCAGAGCTTTGAGTGTGTTAGAAGCAGTTTTCAGGACAATGAGGTGATGGATACAAGACACTTGCTGCTGCCTTTGTTAAAGCCCACAGCTCAGCAAGGGAAAAGCCCATGTGTGCACAGTAAAATGAAGTGTAACAACGAGGAGTCGGAGGATCTGAGGGAAGAAGGCTGGCACTGGGCAGAGGGATCTTGCTTGCCTGCAAATATATTCTGCTGCAGCATCGGCGGAATGGGGAGCAAAGAGGAGCAGACCTAACTAACACTGCAAACTGTTTGGATGACACCAGCCAAGTAAGGACAGGAGGAATTCTGCAGACACAATGTACACTTGCTGGTAACATAGTCTCCCACGGAGGCAGGTTCACAGCTCTGAAGCTGCTTTAATTGTTTATCCCATTGGACGAAAACTCGAGTGGATGGGGGATGGGAAGGGTCATGTTCCTACTACTGGAGGGACACATTAAAAAAAGGCAAGGGAGGAGGATGAAGGTGTCACTGTGCCATCTGAGGACTGGTCCTGTCAGCGTGGACCCAAGCCAGTTGAATACAGATAAAAACGGATAGTTGTGGAAATGTTTTCAGCTCCGTGTGGGGAACTGGGGTGCTACAGCAGATGCTCTGGACACCTCTGTCCGCTGAGTCTCAAAGCAAGAGCACAAGAGCACCCAGAAATGCACCAAGCACCCAGATCTCATGCTTTTCTCCCACTAAGAGAAAAGGACTTCCTGGGAGAGAAGACTGGGCCTAGTGCCGCCTCAAGAAATAAACAAATAAACAAATGAGCTGGAAACATCTTGTAGAACGAGGTATCAAGAGGATGCTCAGAAAACCAAACAGCAGGGGTCTATCAGAGGGACGTGGGAACAGGCTTCCTCTGGACCTGGCTGGTCAGAGCTCAGCAACTAAATAAAGAGTGTAGCAGTTTTGTAAACTTAAATATAATATAAACCCCCACTGCTCCGTGCTGACCTGAAGGTAGGAAATAGACATACCTATAAATCAGCCTACAAACGAGAAAGGGCAAGAACTGTAAAAAATCAACGCAGCTCCTGGCTCCTGTGGGTGACCTGCTTTGGGAACAGCACAGAGAAAAGCCAAACTGTGCAGAGGAGCCAGTGCAGGGATGATCAGTTGATCAGTGCACACCCCATTGGTATGCACAGGTAACGAGGTGACAAGGACACTTCTGCCATAGCTACACACAGCACACACCCCAGCCTAACTGTGGAAATGCTGGGCATCACCCTATAAAATACCTGTCTAGTATTCGCCCAAACTGTTGATGTCCTATTAAATAATAATGAAAGATAACAAATTTGGATATGAGAGGAACGTGAGGACATTTAATGATTAAATTTCCTATAGTACATGGGCACACTTAAAGGCCGTCGTGTGGAAAATTGTTTTTAAATGAATGAACAAACTAAAATCTGCATAGAGCTTGAAGTTTAGCTCATGGTGGTGAATTCATGTGGGTTTCTGAGTTGTGAGTAATGTATCAATGCGAATGTAAAAGTTTGACAATAAAGACATCAGCATGGAGACCGGGGAGGTGGCACAGTGGGTAAAGTGACATCTTCACAATCCTGACTTCAGATCCCCAGAATCCACATAAAAGACGAGCTCGGTAGTACACATGTTTTTAATCCCTAGGTCCCTCTAAGGAGATGCAGGGTGGAGAAAGAGGCGTCCCTGGAAATTTATGGAAGTAGAAAGCTAGAGAGACCCTGCCTGCATCAAGCAAGGAAGAAAGGCAAGGACCAACAACCAAGTTTGTTCC
This sequence comes from Microtus pennsylvanicus, assembly GCF_037038515.1. Classification (NCBI taxonomy): domain Eukaryota; kingdom Metazoa; phylum Chordata; class Mammalia; order Rodentia; family Cricetidae; genus Microtus; species Microtus pennsylvanicus. The sequence continues at coordinate 56,290,866 of NC_134589.1, read as the reverse complement.
CTGACCTCCACAAACATACCCAGACAACACACACACACATACACACCATACACACACTTCACACATTCCATACAATACATACATAACACACACACACCCCACACAGCACCACATCACAATACATGTCATACACACACATACATACCCACATCACACACACACATCACATATTCCGTACAATACACACATAGTACACACATACACATACACACAATACATACCATAGACAAAAAAAGGAAAGCAATCAGGTGATGGGTATATGGAAGTTAGATACTGACTTAGTAAACTTCCTGTAGATCTATAACTGCTCTAAATAAAGACAGTTATTCAGAACACCACGTAAAATGTACATAAATATAAAACACCTAGAGGCAAGTTTAATTGAAAGTATGACAGGTCTCTAAATGCCCTGCTTGGGAAACTGTAAAGCATTAATTGCTGAGACATTGAAGACCAGCAAATAACTAGGCAGACAGCTGTGCTTACAGAATGGAAGGTTCAAAGTCAATATGGAAATTCCCCCTAAAATATGCTATAGATCCAAGTAGGATATCTCTTTAAGACATTTGTGAGGACTCTGAAATGAACATGGACAAGCCTAGAGTCCCCCAGATATTGTAGAAGAAAATGAGCCCTTAAAGGACTTTCTTGTCTAGCTTCACGATTCTTTTTTACTCCAGTGCCAGGGAATCACACCAGTCTCCCATAACCACTTTTCAACAAGTAAACACTTTTCCTGGGTGTGCTCATTCTTTCCGGTTTTTTTCAGTTATTTCATTTTATATGTATGAGTGGTTTGCATGCATGTATGTATGTGTACCATGTACGTCCCTGGTGCCCCAGAAGGTCAGAAAAAGGCATTGGGTCTTCTGGGGCTGGAGTTCTGTATGATTGTGAGTGTTGGGAACTGAACGCAGGTCCTCTGCAAGAGCAATAAGTGCTCTTAACCACTGAGCCATCTCTCCAACCTCCTCCCCCCCCCCAACTGCAATGAGGAGCCTTCTCTTCCTACAGAGAGCAACAAACCACACTTACTAAATCCCGGGCCTGTGGTAACTTTGTGGTTTGGGCAGCTTGACTTTCAACTTTTAAATATGAATTTCTTCTGCTTTTGGAGCTTCCCCAGAATAATGTCAGGAAGACTGTAGCCTGTGAAAGCCTGTGGGGGTGCATGCATGGGAAGTCTTGTCACTATTCCTTAGTAGTGACAGTGACTCCAACATATAAGGTCCATCTTCCTCTTTCCATAAGCTTGACCACATCCCAGACGACCTCTCTAACTTCAGAAGGATATAGATGTCCATTTTCTAATTTTATTCTATTTTACTTAAAATGTATTGACACAATTATGTGTTATTTGGGGGCTCTTGTCGCTAAAATGTGTTGCTTTCACATGAAGGACAAAACTAGCCTTGCTTTTAGAGGATTTGAATATGTTCTAGGTTTCCCAGTTACTAGGGGGAAACTTTGGCAAGGATTCAACCTCCTAGTTTCAACTGAGAAAACCTGCTTACACATCTCCTAGGTCTATTCTGAATATCAAGGAAAATAATGTGATAAACACACACTCAGCTGGTAAAAGTTCTGCTGCAGTATAATTCAACAAATTCCACGGACAGTTTACCTTGCTAGATAAACACCCTTAATTATAGCATGATAAAATTTCCTGGTGGCACACTAGAGGGCTACAGCTGCCAAGGCAGGGATAGACCATAAGGAAATGTGTCCCACACAGCCAGGGGAGACCAGCCTATGACATCACTCTACTTGGACTATATGACATTGAAAGGGAGAAGGTGGCAGAGCTCACTATCTGCCTTTGCTCATCATTACCGTGGCTTTAGCAGTGTGTTGGCTTGCTATTGTTGCTACCAAATTATCATTTATGCAGTCGTTTATGAAAGCACCCACTTTAGGAAACTTGGGGACTTTATTTGGCTCCACAGGCTATACTCTAAGACTATGCTTTTGTTCAGAGTCTCAGGTAGGAACAAATGCTTCCAAACTTTTATTGAAGATGCTGACAGAACTCGTCTGTCGTGTCCATGTGACTGGTATCCACGGCATCTCCCTAGCTGTTGGGTGAAGGTTGCTGAGGTCTTAGAAGCTGACTGGCAGTTTCCATAGCTCAACCAGAGTTTCTGACCCATCCAGCTCCTCCAATTTGGAGGCTGTGTCATGTATCTGCAGGAGAAGTTTTGGTGTCAGTATGCTAAGAAGGAAGTCATCCATAAAGTCACGTGTTTATAAAATTGACAACCTGGCACTTGGACATAGAGGGCAGCCTAACCCCTGGGGTGCCATCATTATCTTAGGGACGATGGTTCCAAGCCAGTCATAGATCTTTCCTAATCCAAGGAGACAGGACTGAACAAGGGCAAGGATACCTGGGGGCAGGAATGATACAGCCACCCTAATGCCTAGCTGTTAAAGTAGCATCTGTGGCTTCTATGGTTTTACCCAGAGAAGTCAGAGATTGAGATGAACTGGAGGGAAAGACAAGCTGAAACTGATGGAAATGAGAAAAGTCTGCCCCTCTCCAGTTTGCACACAGACAGACTACAATGAACAAAAAACTGCCTAGCAGTCTCACCACCTCAAACTGATTGGGTTGTACAGCAAAGAATTTGTGTTTCCCAAGGTCCAAGTAATAAAAGCACCCGAGAATAATGAGAAGAAGTAGGTGGAACCAAGAATTGCCTGAATTTTGGTGGTGTTGCTCCTTCTCGCTTTTCCTTTATTTTGCTCCTACCTTGGGCTTGCCCGTTTTCCTAGAGTCTTAGTTCTGGACTGATAGTCCCATTTCTTCCATTTCTTTTGATCATGACAAAGCCTTTCATACATGTTGTTTTATCTCTTGAGACAGACAGACTCTTGGTTAGCTTGCCTCTTCATCATAGGTCGTTGTATATCAGAGGGCCCTTGTCAGCTCCCACATCATTTGCTATTGTTCAGGACACCCTGGCCATGCTAGCTGCATCATGGGGGTGAGGTCAACTGGTTGAAGTCTACTATTAAGGTTTATTCATATGGCTTTAGCATCCTTTTTATGGACTGTAGAAAGGGAAGCATCTATGACAATGGTAGTCTTTGTCAGGTAGGAAGTCCATCACCACGTCCATCACTGAGGGCATGGAGACTCCAGGCTCTACAGTGAAACAGCACTGTAGTGAGCATGCTCAGAAAAGAGAGGGAAAATTCAGCCTCTGGGTATAAAACACATTTAGGAATTTCAAATTCAGCAGAAATGAAAACCAGAGTTGTCATATAGGAGATTGCATTAGGAACTTATTATTTAAAAAAAAATATGAAACCATGAAAAGAGAAGTTATTTGGAAGACAGATGTGGTATGCTTAATATGTAAATCATGAAGATTCTAAAATAGAAAAAGAAAATATATATAACAAGGTAATAATTAAGAAAATAATAAGACAATCAGGCAGTGGTAGCTCACACCTTTAATCTAGGAGGCAGAGGCAGGCAGAACTCAGTGAGTTTGAGGTCAGACTGGTCTACAGAACAAGTTCCAGGATAGCCAGAACTGTTACACAGAGAAACCCTGACCTGAAAAAAAAAAGATAGTAATAGCCACTTCAACTTTGGACACATGATCAGCTTGAACATCTGCGTTGAGGAACCCACTTATACACACACACACACACACACACACACACACACACACACACAAAACACACCCTGCTCCATTACAACAATATCACAATTAGAAACTATCTCTGTGGTACTGGCTATGTCCTGAGAGTCTCCAATTGGTGGGAAGCAGCAATCTGGGTAGCGGTCAGCCAGGAGGGTTGGGTGGCCTGACCACAACCACACCGTGGAGCACTGCTGTCCACGCTGAGGAGAGCTTTACAGTCCCCAGTTTGGGACAAAGATCAGGTTAATCTGCTCTGACTACCAGCAGAAGAAAAAGTAACATCTTTGGATAAATTTTCAATCGAGTTCCAGACTCTTCCCAGACATTAAGACTAAGCAGACTACATTTCTACTATGAGATCAAAGTCACCAAGCTCAGCTCAAGCCAAGACACACTAAGTGACATGCAGTGAAATCACATACAGCAAACCTAGGGCTCCAAAAACTCCAAATGTCAAAGCTGAAAAACACAGTGGATCAAGCTCTCAGATATATGAGCAAATCAAAGAAGTCATTCCAAAGACAGGGGTGCAGCCAGAGGCCATCAAGAAAGCCCTTCCTGTTTATAGGCAAAAGAGAAAGAACGTTCAGGTTTGAAGGGTAAAAAGAATTTCTAGAAGTTAAAACTATCATAGCTGAGTTGTTTTGAATCCAAAAGTGGATTAGATGAAAAAGGCATTGTATTAAAACAAGAGGTGATGGAAAGAGATGCAACTTGGGTGAATATGGAGATAAAATACAAGTTATGGCCTAAGGAATGTGGCTGGTAGAAAGGACTTTCAGTGCATAGCTTACAGGATAATACAGAGGGAAAACTAGAGAAAGAAAATGGTACATTAATTTGCCATGAGTTTTAGACATAGATGTAAACAACTCAACACCCAAAGCCAACTGAGCTTCTAGATAACCAGATGGGACAAGAATCCATGACCATGCCTCACAAAACTCTTCATACAAAAGTGGAAGAATACTCTGAGAAGGATGAACATCCATGAGAGTGGCCACTGTTTAAAAATAAGAGTCTTTATCCCCAAATAATATCTGTAGTGCTAAGGTTTGGGGCCCTTATTCCTAAATCCTGTGACCATCAGTTCTACCATGCACTACAGTGCAGGGCATGGTTAGACACTGTCAGGCAAATGTCATATAATATGCCTAATGGTAGAAAAATATGCCCAGGTGGTGGCAGAAGTCAGAGAAGTTGCAGGACTAAGAAACGTTCATACATCATGGCTGTCTTTGATCTTGGCGGAGTTGTCAAGTGAAATACATGAAAAATGGCATGGAACAAGGCAAGGGAGCCCCCAGATACACCGCCGCAAAGAGTTAGACCAAGACAACAGCCTAAATGAGCTTGGAGACAGTGCGCTTGCAATCTTTCCATCACTGCAACAAAATACCCGGGACAACGCTGTTATAAAGATGAAGGTTTTATTTTAGTGCACAGTTTCAGAGACTCTGGTCCATGACCAGGCAGATGAATCTCTTTCATAGCTTTGGAGGGGCTGTCAGAAGGCAACATCAAGGAGTGGATGGTAGACCAAGGGACTCACTACAGACTAGGAAGCAAAGGAGGATGAAGAGAGGGCTAAGTTCTTACCGTTTCTTTCAGGGTTGAGAAGCTCCTCCATCAAAGGTTCCATCTTCTCCCCTTGGCCACCATGGGACCAAGCTTTCAGTGCGCAGGACTCTGGGAGATGTTTATCCAAATCTTATCAGGCACATTCTTCCACTCAAGTCCTGGATAAGAACCTGTGTTTCCTGAAACCTTGATTTCAGCCTAATGAATGAGCCCTCTCAGAGACAATGACCTACAGAATTAGGACACGGTAAGTGAGTGCTGTATCATGCTGTATGATATCTATCAGTACAGCATAAAATACATATTAGGAAGTTAATACAATAACCTTAGCAATATTCTGGTGCCTGTCAACTCAATGACAAAAACAAAAATATGACTTCTTATTTTTCTTTTTTAAAAGACATTCTACCAATGTAAAATAAATCCTGTTCAATAATTAACAGATAACTCAGTAGAAAAAAAGAGCAAAGGACTTGGGCATGCTTTTCTAAAACCATATATCCAGTAGGCCAAGCACAAATAGAATCTTCAATCTGTCAATCATCAGAGACATGCTAATAAAGGTCACAAGGTGATAGCATATTCCCTGAAAAGTCAGCTAAGGAGAAAATCTTCATGGACCGCAACAAAAGTAATGTTTAACATCATCCCTTTAGAAATAACTTGGTCTTTTCTGCTATCAATCGATATATGTTTATTTCAGCAACTCAGCCACTCTTCTCCCAGGCACTGGCACAACCCAGAATATGAACACTATATAAGAATGTTGATATTTCTCTGATGACTAAGGATCTTGAACATTTCCTTAAGTGTCTTTCAGCCATTTTAGATTCCTTTGTTGAGAATTCTCTGTTTAGGTCTGTATTCCATTTTTTTATTGGATTATTTGTTCTTTTGATGACTAATTTCTTGAGTTCTTTGTATATTTGAAGAACAGACCTCTGTCTGATGTGGGGTTGGTGAAGATCTTTCCCCATTCTGTAGGCTACTGTTTGTCTTGTTGACCATGTCCTTTGCTTTACAAAAGCTTTTCAGTTTCAGGAGGTCCCATTTATTAATTGTTTTTCTGAGGGTCTGTGCTACTGGCATTATATTTAGGAAGTGGTCTCCTGTACCAATGCATTCAGGTGTACTTCCCACTTTCTCTTCTGAGTTCATTGTGACTGGCTTTATGTTGAGGTCTTTTATCCATTTGGACTTGAGTTTTGTGCATGGTGATAGATACGGATCTATTTTCATTCTTCTACATGTTGATATCCAGTCATACCAGTACCACTTGTTAAATATGCTTTCTTTTCTTCAATTTTATACTTTTTGCTTCTTTGTCAAAAATAAGATGTTTGAAGGTATGTGGATTAATGTCCAGGTCTTCGATTCAGTTCCATTGGTTCTCCTGTCTGTTTTTAATACCAATACCAGGCTGTTTCTAGTACTGTAGCTCTGTAATAGAGTTTGATGTCAGGGATTGTGATGCTTACAGAAGTTCTTTTATTGTACAAGATTGTTTTGGCTATCCTGGCTTTTTTTTTGCTTTTCCATACAAAGTTGAGTACCGTTCTTTCAAGGTCTGTGAAGAATTTTGCTGGTCATTGCATTGAATCTGTAGATTGTTTTTGGTAAGTTTGCCTTTTTACTATGTTAATTCTACCTACCTAAAAGCATGGGAGATCTTTCCACTTTCTGATTCCATTGTTCGCTTGTAAGAATGGCCAAGATCAAAAACACTGATGACAACTTATGCTGAAGAGGTGTGGGGTAAATGAAACACTCCTGCATTGCTGGTGGGAGTGAAAGCTGGTACAGCCCCTTTGGATATCAGTATGGCAATTTCTCAGAAAATTAGGAAAAACCTTCCTCAAGACCCAGCAATACCACTTTTGGGTATATACCCTAAGGATGCTCAATCGTGCCACAAGGACATGTGCTCAGTTATGTTCATAGCAGCATTGTTTGTCTTAGCCAGAACCTGGAATCAAGCTAAATGCCTCTCAACCAAAGAATGGATAAGGAAAATGTGGTACATTTACACAATGGAGTACTACACAGCAGGAAAAAATAACGATATCTTGAATTTTGCAGGCAAGTGGATGGAGCTCGAAAACATTATTTTGAGTGAAGTAACCCAGACCCAGAAAGATAATTATCATATGTACTCACTCATAAGTGTTTTTTAAACATAAAGCAAAGAAAACCAGACTACAATTCACAGTCCCAGAGAACCGAGACAATAATGAGGACCCTAAGAGAGACATACATAGATCTAATCTACATGGGAAGTAGAAAAAGACAAGATCTCCTGAATAAATTGGGAGCATGGGGACCATGCAATATGGTTGAATGGGAGGGGAGAGGCAGGGACGGGAGCAGAGAAATATGTATAGCTCAATAATATCAATTAAATAATGTTCACAGAAGCTGGGCAGGGATGATGCATGTTTTTAATCCCAGTACTAAAAGATTCTGTGAGTTCAAGTCCAACTTGGTCTACAAAATGAGTTCCAGGACAGCCAGAGCTATACAGAGAAACCCTGTCTTGTAGATAGATATATAGGTATGTAGGTAAGTAGATAGATGATAGATAGATAGATAGATAGATAGATAGATAGATAGAACAAAAAGTGTTCACAAAATTATCACTTGTAATAGCCTCAAATTAGCCAAATTAGAACCTTACCACCTGTCTACCCAGAGCTGAGTGGAAAGATGAATCCCTTCAAAGAACTGTTTTATAGGTGAAAAAATGAAAAAAACAACAACATAAATTTTATATCAGCATAATTTTGAATGAAAGAAACATAGAAGATTTTACACTTTGTGATTCTGCAAATGCAAGCAATATGCAAGAAGCGAGAATAGAGATTGCTTTGGTGAGGAGGGAGAAACTCATCAAAGGAATAACAACAGGCTTCTGGGATTTTTCTTTCTTATCTTTGTTAAACATTTTACAAGTGTCTACAGTGAGACTGAGTCATTGAGGTATACATTTGTTTTGTGCTGTGCATTATTTATGTGTTAGTATTTCACATAACTGGTCAAATTTGGATCAAAGAATAAGTTTACTATAGTAAGGAGAATTAGAAGAAAGAAGGCTCCAGTCCAGAAACCTGTGCTAAGCAGAAACAAGGAAGCAAGCTCACAGAAACCAGATCAAAGATATAAAATTAGCACACAAACTGAACTGCCTAAACACACCTTCTAAAACATAAGACTTGAGATGTTAAGTTGGAGAATTTTTAAACTCCGTCGTGATTGGAAGAAACAACCAAGATACAAGGGGATTCAGAATAAGACAAATGAGAAAACGCACTCAACCACCGATAAACCAGAGAGAAATTGAGAATGCTACTTAGATTCAGAGAATATGAAATGATGAGCTTGAACGAATGGACATAAATAGCCCTTAGCTTCTAACCACGAGAGAATGTACATTCCAAGCTTACACGGTTTATTTTCAGAAATTGATCATGTACTAGGGCATAAAGCAATTCTGAAAAACTTTCAAAGAATTGGGGTAATAAAATCCACATTCTCTGACCACAAATGCAATTATCTTAATATTTGCACTCTTATCTATTTATAGAGATTCTTGTGCATGGGCCCCAAGAGACATGAGCAAGAATATGTTAGGAGAACACATAAGCAAAATGGGAACGACCCAAATGTCTACCAACAGGCAAGAAGTTAAAAACTATTATTATTATGAAGATATATGAAGTCATGGGCAGAGCTACACCCAAACCTGCAATTATAGCACTTGGGGATCATCCTCAGCCCGGCAGTGAGTCACGGGCCAGCCTGGGCTACATAACAACTTGTCTGAAATAAAACAAAACAAACAAAGAAGCAAAAAACCAAACACAAAAAGTCAGAAATGTGGAGGCTGGGGCCTCACTCAGTTAGTATGGTACTTGTCCTATAAGCACAAGGATCTGAATTCACATCCCTAACATTCATGTTTTGCAAAAGAGAAAGCCAGGAGTAGCAGCATGTGTGTGTGATCTACTCCTGGGGAGACAGAGACAGGGAGATTCCTGGAGCTTGCTTATTTGCAAATCTAGCCAATCTGTAAGCTCTAGGCTCAGTGTAAGACCCTGCCACAAAAACATGATAAAGAAGCCCCTGAAGAATGACACGCACACACACACACACACACACACACACACATACACACACACACACACACACACACACACAGAGAGAGAGAGAGAGAGAGAGAGAGAGAGAGAGAGAGAGAGAGAGAGAGAGAGAGAGAGAGAAGGTGTGGAGAGGAGGACTGGAACAAGGAGAGAGAGAGAGAGAAAGAGTACGTGAAGTAGCAATAAAAATTTATAAAGCAGAGCATCGCACAACATAATCAGGTCTTATAACTTAAAAATGTGTTGCGTGAGGAAATGTAAGACGCTGAGATTATACATAGTGAGATTTGCACACATTACTTTTTCAAAACTTGATGGTAGATGGAAGAATAAACATTAATTTGAAAAACAAGAGTCACATGGCTTGATAGCAACTAAAACTTTGTTATATGCAACTGGAGAATAAAGACACATGGTTTTCTCATGCTCATGAACACCTGTAAGGTAGGTTGTGTTACTGATTTCAAAAAGGCTCTTAATGTGTTTCAAAATGTAGAGCTCCAAAAGCCACAGCCATTCAATTGTTCTGCCCGGAAGAATAGTATTCTAGTTAAGCACAGATTGCATGCGGGATGGGCATCCCAGGCAATGATACAGAGCTGCGAAGTTCCCATTGCATAGAGCCCTAATAGTTGGAAATCACATAGTTCAGTGCATCACTCAAGGGCAGGCAGGAATATTGGGTAAGTACGCCTGCCACACTTCTGAATACACAAAAGCAGCTCATGACTCGGGTCCTGGACATAATAAGGGGCAGTGACAACCTCTCAGAGATAGAAGTAACTCCAGCCACGCAACACCAGGGAGAGTTCACCAAGGCAGCTGAGATCGCTCAAGAGAGACAGAATAGTCACTTCAACAAATGTGGCTGAGACACAAGAATGACTACATGCCCAAACAAACAAACAAAAACAAAAAAGATGATTATTCGGTGTGGATCAATAACCTGAATGCAATAGCTAGGATTACTAAATTCCTAGAAGAAAATGCATGGGTGTAACTAAATAATTCCCAGATATACCAAAAAAGAAAGAGAGAGAGAGAGAGAGAGAGAGAGAGAGAGAGAGAGAGAGAGAGAGAAGCAAAGAACAGAAATCAAAGTTCATCAAAAATTTAAGATCTTTTGTTCATCAAAAGACATTTCTAAGCAAGTGACAGACAATCGACAGAACAGAAGGACATGAAAATCTCACATCTGATCCACGTCATATACCTGTGACAGACAACAAACTCATACAACTATCAAGAAGAGAAAAGGAATTTAAATTTTGTAATCAGCAGGTACTAGAAGACTTTTCTCCAGACATAAGCAACTGGCCAACAAAACTTCAAAAGAACTCCCAGCATCGTTATTCATAAGGAAAATGTAAGCTAGAATCACAACAGGCCATCTGCATTAACATGTCTAGAATCAGAAAATCAGGGGCTACAGAGGTGGCTCATTGGTTAAGAATACTCGCTGGTCTTATAGAGCATCTGGGTTCAATTCTCAGTGCCCACATGGTAGCTCACAACCATCTGCAACTCTAGTTTCTAGGGCTATGTTGCCCTCCTCCGATCTCCATAGACACCACGTATGCACATGGTACAAAACATACATGTAACCAAGGCATTCATAGACATAAGAAATAATAAATTAAAAAAGTCACGTAGGAGCAGCTGTTGGTAGAGGAAGACAAATCTGAACCACATATACTGCCCTGGGAATGAGAAACACATGGCTGTTTTGGAAAAACATCCTAGAAATTTCTCAAAAGATTAAACTTAAGATGCAGATAAATATTCCATTTATTTGTCCAAGTCAACTAACAACATATGTTCATAAAAAGTTAATCCATAAATATTTATAATAGTCATAAAGGAGGTGACAATGTAAAGGCTCAGCTGATGGATGGGTAAATGAGTGCTGTATATTCATGTAATGGAATGTTACATGTCCATGAAAAGTAGTGATGGATTGCTGCATGCCATGCTCTGAGTGAACCTTGAAGCTATTATCCAAAGTAAAAAAGGCCAGCCTGAAAGAAGTGAATCCAATTATATAAAATATCCAGAATTAAGCAAATTTGTGGAGACAAAAATTAGATTGGTGTTTCCTTCTGGGTCGTAGACAATAGAAGCTTGGTATTTATGGGCAAATGGTACATGAAGACATTTTAAATTTATGCTGTTGCACATTCTGAGAGGACTGAAGTCTGTTTAACTGGGTGAGCTGGAAGGCACGTCTGTCTTTATCAGACAAAAAAAGATTAAAATAACCCTAAGGAGAACTAAAGAAGCTGAGTAATAGAGATAAAATATAAATGTAATTATATTATATTATATAACCAGTCTTATTGTTTATATGTTATATGTGTATATATATATTTCTGCATAAAATTTTATAAACGAAATATGTATATATGCTTTGATATATATTATACATGGTTTATATATGTGTGTGTATTTTATACATATGAAAGTTATCAATACAGTAAGACTGGTTTGAAAACATCAGTCATGTTGCTGATACCCGGCAAGCATCACTAGTAAAACTACAGAGAAAATGAGTAAAGAAAGATTTTTAAGCTAATAAGGGCGATTTCCCAAAGCCGGCAAGATGCACAGCATCATTGTATTTGTACTTTTAGCTACTTTTCAATAAAACCATAGGAAGCGACTAATGAAAGGGGGTTTGAGCATTTCTACTCAGTGGGTTGTGACATGAAAGCCATGAGAAAGAGGATGTTTAGAAAATGCAAATGGCAGGGGCCAGCCAAGTGTGTGGTGGGGCTAATCTGTGCTATACAGTGAGATCCTGTCTCAAGACAACAGGAGAAATGGGGATAGACTCTACATGTGTAAGACTCTTGTTACTTGATGGGAAGCCACGCATGTGGTGTGGGACATTTCAGAAGCCATCAGAAGCCTCCACAGGACATCTGGCAGCTGAGTCAGAGCAGGAATGATTGCTGGAAAGACCGCCTTGAGTTAAGAGAGCCACGCCGCCTTCCCAATTCCAGACTAGAGTGGAGAGCAGTTTGAGAGAAAGATACAATGTCTCACTGTAGCAGAATACTTCCAATATATAAATGAAGCACGTTTGAATTTCACAGAGAGCCGGGGAATCAGATTGGAACTGCCCTGAAGTGACCCAAACGGCCATCGTTTCAACTCCCTGCACAGCTCAGAGGCGGCTGCTTCAGCCCAAGTCCTGTCCGTTCCCATCAAGTTTGTCTGAAGTTGTGATGTCTCTGCTCGGATGTCTGCATAGTTCATATAAAAATGCTAACTTTAATAACAGAGGAGGTTGCCCTGGGTCATATTAGTTTTATCCCTTGAGTGTAGAAAGGCAATTTTCTTTATACAAGAATAGTTTCGATTTAGGCCAAGAGATTCAGGACATTGAACCTTGAAAGGGGGCAAGGATACGCACCAGTCATTGAGCAATGGCCTCCAAAGCCAAAGCCATGCTCTATTGTCCAGGTGCAACAGCACGTTCTTAGCAGTTCACATTGACAAAACAAAACTTGATACTGGTAAGCTGTCTATGACAGTGATTGATTCAGAGACATCATTCGTTAGTAACATATATTTTTTTTCTCTTTTATCATTTTCTTATCTTTATTTTAAATCGAGGCCCTTGGACTTAGAAAACCTGAAATTAGGGAGATGGATTACCTGTTGAGAGCACTTCCTGCTCCCTCAGAGGCTTCCTGATGGAGTCCAAGCACCACAGACACCCTCTTCTGGCCTCTGCAGGCACTCACGTGGTGCACAGACATAAATGCAGTTAGAATACTTGTCCACATAAAATAACATTTTAAAAAGTAAATGAAAATTAAAAATAAAAATAATTGGCTTATGGTCACCCCATGAGTAAATGGTGCGGCCACCGTCATCTTCCTGTGTGAGTCTGGTATTCCACACAAACTAAATATTCCATAGCTATGGATTTCATGAGGAAACAGATACTTTTCTTCTATGAGGCTGCAAAATCTTCCACATGTGAAGGGGATAATTAAGAAACTTCGCTTTGGGCTGGCGCGATTACTAGGTAATTAAGGCAACTCAGGTAGCTGCTCTTGCAGAGGACCAGAGTGTGGTTCCCAGCCCTCACACCAGGCAGCTTCCAACTGCGAATACGCACGCCCGGGGCTATAGGACCCAATTTCATTGTCTTGCCTTCGTGTGCGACTATACTCACATGCACTTAGTCAGACACAGACATCCGTATAGTGAAAACAAAAAAAAATAAATCTTCAAAAGAAGAAAAGAAACTTTGCCTTTTCTCTTTGCTTCATTTTCCCTGGCTCCTCTAGACATGAAGGAAAGTCTCAGAAAACAGAGGGACACATTCCAACACTGCAGGAAGTTAACCAAAGAAATCCTTAATGAGACATAGTTACACCAAGAAAAAGAATTAAGACATCAATAATATACAAAGTGATTTGAAGACAATTGGTTGGTATGCCTAAAATACCTTGAAATGTTTCTTTTTCATATGTATTCTTTTAAAAAAAAAGTATCTTTTGAGTGGCTGGAGTAATGGCTCAGTAGTTAAGAGCACTTACTGCTCTTGGAGAGGGCAAAGGTTTGGTCCCAATGCCCACAAATGCTCACAATTGTCCTTAATTTCCATTCTAGGGGATCAACACCCTCTTCTGATCTTGGGCTCTGGGCATGCACTTAGTGCACATATATACACGTAGGCAAACACACACGCATAATTCAAATCCAAACAATTGGGAGGCAGAAGCAAGTGGATCTCCATGAGTCTGAAGCCAGCCTAGTTTTGCAATAAGGATCCAAATCATAAATAAAAAGTTCTATCTTTTGTTTGTGTTTCTCTTTTAATTTTTTTACGTAAGCCTAAGGTGTACACAGAATTTTAGAAGGAGGTCCTGCTACTGACACAGAATGTCCTGTTTGTACACAAGAAATTAAAAATAATGAGTCTAAACCTGGAGAAATGCAGACCAGGGCCCAACTCCCGTTATTTGTAACTTCCAGGAATTGCTGGCCTCTTCCCACAGGGACCAGAGCTGGCTAGGGAGCTGTTCAAAGGCTGCAGCAAATTTCCACAGGATGAAAACCACAGCTATCAGAGCGGCTCCTCAGATGCTTCTCCATCACCTTTTGATCCTAGGGATCCTGACACTTCACCTGGAGTCTTGCCAGGGACTCTGAGTCTGGCTGGAGGAATAGTCCACGCCTCCCCCCAGCCTTTGAATGACAACATTTTCGTTAGAGTACTTTAATGCTCTCTTAAATTCCTCAGTTGTGGTTAGGACACCAGACTATTTAGACAGAGTCCACAAACTGTTTGGACTGCAGGGGAGGTTCCGGCCTTCATGTTTTCAGACTGGCTCAGAGCAGTGCAATGGGCCAAGGGGGTAGTGCTGTCTCTGGGATGTTTCTGGAATGGGCTTCTCTGATTCATCAAAATAACATCTCCAAAGCGACCTGAAAACCCGAAGAAGCTCACACACACGGATGATGTCAGGTCACACACACGGATGATGCCAGGCTTCCTAATGGAAATGTGTCATTTGAACGTTGACTTTTGGCAGAGGGGGAGCAAACATACATGAAGCAGAGTAGATGTGTAGAAGGTCTCGAGGCTGGACAGACAAGTCTGGGTGTTGGTTTGTTTCATGTGGACTGATCATCTGAGTGGAGAGGGTTTGGGATTTCAACGACTATCCAGGGGTGTATTGTGACTCTTGGGGACTTGAAAGGGGAATGTCATGCTTGTTTGAATTCAAAGCGCATGATTCAATCAATGCTTGGAAACCTTTAATTTGGGTGAATGGATCTGTTTTCTCTAAGTAGAATTTTTATGAAATCCATGCAAATTAAACATTATTATTAAATTTATCACTCTGAAGACTCTATAGTAAAGCGATGTGAAGTATTTCATTAATAATTTCCTGTTTGATTTCATGTTGAAATAACAATATTATGCATAGATTGACTACACCATCAATCAGTTACTGCTTCTTTTTTACTTTTTAAAGGTTATTGCTATTTTAGATTACATGTGAAGCTCTTATATGCTTCTGTTGTTCTATGCTGCTTAAGTCGCGCTGGTCCCTTTGAGGGCTTGGGAGAAGAGCGAGAGTGGGGAGCATCAATCCAGGAGTCAGATGCCTAATCAGTGGGGACAGAGTCATAATCACTCTGCACAAGCTTCAGCTTGCTGTGCACAGTGCCAGGAAGCAGGCTATGGTGACTGAAACGAACGTGACATGAATTCATCCATGGTGCAGCTTCAGGTCCAAGAGGACTTAGGAAAGACAATCATGCCCAAGTGGTCACTGACTTGACAAACCAAGCATGTGCCACCTAATGGTTGTTCAGTGATCAACAAAGGCTGAGTGACAATTGATGGGAACAGTACACCAGAGCCGGAGTAAACTTGGACTTCAGGTGAACAACAAATACTTTACTATAGGCATGCCCTGGGCAAGGCCATAATTTTTTTTGCCATCCCTGGCATACTGGGAGGAAAGGGCTAAAGGGCAGCAGAGATAGAAAGCCCTTCTCTTGGAAGCCTCCACCACAGCCCCAAAGCCTGACTGTAGTTAATGGCCCTCACAAGATGTCGTAATTGCTAGGAGCATCTTTCTTTGGTCAGTGGCATCTTTCTTAGGCGTGGTCCCCACTTGTAGGCAAGACCCGCGTTCTGTCCAGTGCCTGCATGGTTTAGGGAGCTAGAAGGTAAGTTCAGCTGGCCCTGTGGCATATTGTCATCACTCTTTTGGAGGTCGCTGGTTGTCCTGGGTAAGGGCTGTTGTGTTACTGTGGGAATCTGTTCTTCGAATGGCAACTGTACAGCTGGATAGACCAAAGCCACAGAAAAACTGTCGCGGGACCACTCCTGGAATACGAGTCAAAGAGTTGACAAATGCGACAAGGTGCCACCGTCTCCTTGCAGTGGTCAGCAGGTGTGGCCAGCAGGGGATTCTCTGCAGGACGCTGAGATCCAGTGCTCACCAGGATTCTTCAAGTCTCCTTCCCAAGGAAGGTAGGGAGGGCAGCTGTGAAGTCAGAGCAGAAGTGGGGCAGCGACCGCAGTTAGATCTTTGAACATATGCCCCTGAGAAAAGGGAGTTCCTTCCCTTTCCATCACTCCCTATCTGTGGGGAACTGATCACCACACCCCAGATTGTCCAAATCTGCAGCAGTGTAGAACTTTAAGTAACTTGGCAGCATCTGCGTTCAGCTGAGGTAGTTTCCTCCGACTCTTTCATCTCTGCGTGGCTTGTAGGCTTTACCAAGGTCAGGGCCATAGAAACACTTGTTACACTGTATTTCCTAGGAAACAATGGCAAGGCCGAAGTCTTCAAGCCTTCAACACTGCTCATCAACCTTACTGTATATGCTTCTAGATGAATCCATTAGCAGAACTGATAGGTACACAAGGCTTTTGCTCTCAGAACCAAAAGCTTTATTGCTAGAAGGTATCAGCTCATGGAATTTGCCAGTCCTTCCTTGTCCCCAGAGATGCCCAGCTTTCCTCATCCCATTTTTGTGACAACCTCACCCCCCGCCGCTGCAATTGAGCCCAGGTGGAAGCTCCCACAGCCCCTGCAGAATGCTGGCTTCACAGGTAGTTACACTGACTAGCTTATCCCGTTTATTCCCATCTCACCCTTGGAGTCTCCCTAGCCCTCAAATCTAGTCCTTTCGAAGGACTGCCACAGGATTCAAAGAGAGAATTAATTTCAACTTGGGAATTTAATTATGATATATGAAGTGACTGAGTGGGATCATGTTAAAACAAAAGCGAGCAGTCCCAGACGAAGTCAAACTGCGTGCTTGGTTTTCTGAGTCATTCTGGTAACTGCTCTGGTGGCCCAGCGTGTGCTAGGCTGCAGGCTTCACCAAGGAGGCTGGAATGAGGGGGATTGCAAAACCTTCGTAAGGATTTTTAAAATCAGATTTCCTCATCCATTTGCCCCAAATGAACTTGTAGCTTAGGTCTCTAGATATTTGCCTGTGGTTGTGGAACATTCTTCAAGATAAAGGACATAAACACGGGATACATGTGCAGGAATATGGACTGCAGAAATACTAACGATGCCTTGGGGGAGTTTACGGTATAGAAAAGAATTGGCATTTCCTCCTTGAGTAGAAAGCAAGCCAAAGCATCAACGAATACTAAGCCTTAGCTCATCAGGGATGTGTGATATGTCCATGGAGTAGCCACTGATGTATCTCTAAGATAAGACAAGGATTAAACGGCAATAAACAGGACTTAACAGACAGCAACAGAGCAAGCTGCTGTATTCTAGACTCAAGTGGCTGGAGATGCAGCTCAGTTGGAAGAGGGGTGGATGAGTGTGCTCAGAGCCCCGTGTTCCACCCCGAGCACTTCATCAATGGGACATGGTGTCGTGCATCTGTGGTCCAGCACACATCAGGTTGAGGTGGGAGGATCAAGTTTACATCACATTCCACTACATAACGAATTCAACACCAGCCTGAGATGCGTGTGTCCCTAAATAAATAAATACATGCATGCATCAAACATATACGCACATAATAAAAATAAATTTAAGTGGGTCAATAATTGTTTAAGGTAACTCAGTGTTCCAACTTAAAAAAAATCAAAAAATCATGCTAGGTAAAAGGCCATTTGAATAAATTTAGGAGGGAAGACACCTGAATGTGTGGCATCCAAGAAGGAAGCTATGGAAGGGATTCCATAAGGAAATGAATGGAGGCTGATGCACCATGCCAAACATTGAGCAAAAGAAATGGCATCAGATTCATCAGTATCAGACTTCAGACACACACCCACACATGCACACACACACACACACATAGAGGAGACGTTGCAGCTAACCACTAATGTCTTATTCTGAATACCATGCATTGAATACGACAGCTAAGAAGACAAAAGAAAAGGGGAGCAAGAGAAACATCTAGATACACAGTTTCAGTGGGGGTGTAAACACCTGTTTCACCACCCCAGGGCAAACAGGTGGTGAGGCGTTAAGGCCACATCTAAGCTAATCCTGACCTCACTGCACTCAGGACACTGTACCTAGTAAATGCAGGGTGCACATTTAAATACATTTGGGGCATTAACATCTGTTACCAACAGAACACGTTTCAACAAGTGTTATTCCCGGTTGAAATGAGTTTTCTAAGAGCCGACTAAACTGCTTTGGCTGCCAAAAGTAAATATGAAATATTCAGGTAGAAAGTACATTTTAGATAAAAATAAAACTGGGCATTTTGCACATTTCCAACTGAGTCCTATGGATTTTAATCTAGAGTTAGAGCCATGGTGGGTTAGAAAGGAACTTTCCAGGTCCTCTCATCCAGTCTCAGTTGGGATGGAAGGGATGGGAGCCTCCACTGGGATGAAGCAGTTGGCCTTAGGCCACAGAGCATGAATTCTAACTGGATTTGAACTCGATCCTGGACTGTCTGCTAAGCAAACTCTTGGCTTAAACTTAGCAGTCAGCTGGAACCTACTTGATTCTGACATTAAGATTGAAGACCCGGATATCAGTCCATATACCTACAAACACCTAATTTTTGACAAAGAAGCTCAAAGTATAAAATGGAAAAAAGAAAGCATAATCAACAAATGGTGCTGGCATAACTGAACACAAACATGTAGAAGAATGAAAATAGATCCATATCTATCGCCATGCACAAAACTCAAGTCCAAATGGATCAAAGATCTCAACATAAAACCAACCACACTAGCCGGGCAGTAGTGGTGCACACCTTTAATCTCAGCACTGGGGAGGCAGAGGCAGGCAGATCTCTGTGAGTTCAAGGTCAGTCTTCTGTATGAGAGCTAGTCCCAGGACAGGCTCCAAAGCTACACAGAGAAAAACTGTCTCGAAAAACCTAAAGAAAAACAACAACAACCAAAACCAACTACACTAAACCTCACAGAAAACAAAGTGGGAAGTACGCTTGAATACATTGGCACAGGAGACCACTTTCTAAATATAACCTGAGATCAACAATTAACAATTAAGAAACTGAGATGCTTCTGTAAAACAAAGGACACGGTCAACAAGACAAAATGGCAGCCTACAGACTGGGAAATATCTTCACCAGCTCCACATTAGACAGAAGACTGATCTCCAAAATACACAAAGAACTCAAGAAATTTGACATCAAAAGAACAAATAATCCATTAAAAAATGGGGTACAGACTTAAACAGAGAACTCCCAACAGAGGAATCTAAAATGGCTGAAAGACACTTAAGGAAATGTTCAACATCCTTAGGCATCAGAGAAATGCAAATCAAAATAACTCTGAGTCTATCTTACAACCTGTTAAAATGACCAAGATCAAAAACACTGGTGACAGCTTATGGTGGAGAGGATATGGGGTAAAGAGAACACTCCTCCATTGCTCGTGGGAGTGCAAACTGGTACAGTTGCTTTGGATATCAGTATGGCAAGTTCTCAGAAAATTAGGAAACAACCTACCTCAAGACCCAGCAATACTGCTTTTGTATATATACCCAAAGGATGCTCAATCTTACAAGGACATGTGCTCGGCTATATTCGTAGCAGCATTATTTGTAATAGCCAGAATGTGGAAACAACCTAGATGGCCCTCAAATGAAGAATGGATAATGAAAATGTAGTACATTTTCACAGTGGGGTACTACATGGTGGTAAAAAATAATAGTATCTTAAAATTTGCAGGCAAATGGATGGATCTAGAAAAAACTATATTGCATGAGGTAACCCAGACCCAGGAAGACAAATATAATATGTATTCACTCATAAGTGGTTTTTAAGACATAAAGCCAAGAAAAAATCAGCCTATAGGCCACAACCCCAGAGAAACTAGACAACAAAGAAGACCCTAAGAGAGACATACATGAATCAACATAAGAAGGTGAAAAAGAGAAGATCTGCTGAATAAATTGGGAATGTGGTGGTCACAGGAGAGGGGAGAAGGGGAAAGTGGAGGCAGGGAGAGGAGCAGAGAAAAAATGATTAGCTCAATAAAAACAATTTAAAAAGAAATTTAAAAAAACAATCTTCAACCTCCTAGTATTCATTTTGTTGTGATGCACCACTCCCCCCCAAAATCCTAGTTCTGAGACACACATGTATGCATGCACCTATTTGCAGGAAAGAGAATAGTACCTACCAAAGAATGACCTTCAAGCCTCAGTGTTCATCCGGTGGTCTATAGACTGCATTAAACACAATATCTGGGCTCCCTCTTGATCTTATGATTCAGTGGGGCTAAGGGAGGACCTGAGAATTTCCATTTCAGGAAAATTCCACAATGAGACCCTTGCGTGTGGGCCTGGGACTACCCGACTGCCCTTACAGAACCAACCAAGGTCCCCCTGATGAAGTTTCTTGTAGACTGTGGGGTCCTTTGCCTACTTTCCCTAGATGTCTCTGCCCCGACTTCCACTCAGCTATGGCATCTAAACTCTCCCAGTTGACTTCTCTTACAGATGTTCACTGGTCTCATAGTTTTCAGGCCCCTTCTTCACCTTCTTGGCTATTTTCACATTTTCTCCCCAAAGAGCAAATTTAGGGTTTTCATAGACTTTATCAGATGCTTAGCTGATTTATAACTTTGGGAGGGGGGCTGTTGTCTTTCTCATCTTGAGGTCCTACCACCTGGGGGGTGGGGATCCTTGTGTAACCAGATCTCACCCTAAGCTCCCCAGTAAATGTTTCTAGTTTTTCCTAATTTGTACTTTGATTTTGAAACTTATTTCCAGGCAGTTTATATCTGTGACTGCTTAGTGATTAAGATCTTTTTCCACTGTGTTTTCTAAAATGCTTCTTGGTTGTAAATTGGAAAAGCCATTGCCTTTTTCTGTATTTATTTTCTGTGTTTTGAAACTTGAGATTTTATTTGTGGCTTAACATATAATACTTTTTTTTTTAAGTTCAGCATTCTCTGGAAAAGGTACATTGTTCAAACTGTTCCCTTTTAAATGCATCTCATTAATTTTATTAATAATATTTTTTTTCTAAATGATTGCTTACTCTTTACTTTGAAAAAGGTAGGCCTGTCTCTATGACTCTCTCCCTGTGCCCTGAGGCCATTTGCTTTCTCTGATGGTTAACAGTTTAAGTAGCCCTCAAAGGTTTGTCACCAACCTATGGGAGCATGTGGAACTCTTAGAAGATGGGACCTAATGACAGGACATTTGGTCATTGAAGGTGTCCCTAGAAGGAGCTAATGAAACCTTAGACCGGCCCTTACCACAACCCCTCTCAGGCTATCATAAGGTGAGAGGCGCCGTCCAACACTCATTGCTATCACACAGTTCTCTGCTGCCATGGGACCACGCAGGCTAAGTGGCCATGGGTGAAAAACCTCTGAAAGAAGAAAGGAAACCTTTCTTCCAGATACATTGATTGTCTCAGGTATTTTGCCACAGCAACTGAGAGCTGAGTGCATCCTAAATATTTCTTAGGCATTTAATTGGACACGTTGGGTTTTGTTGATCCTGTATTGTCGTGTGTGCTCTGGGGTTTTATAACATGAG
Source organism: Microtus pennsylvanicus (assembly GCF_037038515.1). Taxonomy (NCBI): domain Eukaryota; kingdom Metazoa; phylum Chordata; class Mammalia; order Rodentia; family Cricetidae; genus Microtus; species Microtus pennsylvanicus. The sequence goes on along the minus strand of NC_134589.1, from coordinate 56,268,999 downwards.
AACAATGTCCCTGGTCTCAGCTTCCCTTCAAGATCTCCATCTTCAGCTCTACACAGTCTTCTGGTGATACTGTGGCTCCTCTTCCCTCTTTCCCTGGGTTTATGTAGTGTATATTCAAATAGTTCAGCTAAGTCTTTAGTAAAAAGACAGTCATTGGGCTTTGCTTTATTAATTTTTCAGTTTGAGACTCTCTTTCTTAATAAACTAGTTTATTTCCTTACAGTCACATCTGAGCTTGTCTACCTCTTCTTCCTTTTTCGGCCTTTGTTCCTCTAGATTTCCCTCTATTCTCTCTCTTTTTATTTGAGACAGGGTCTCTCTACATAGCCCTGGCTGTCCTAGAACTAACTATGTAGAACAAGCTGGCCTCGAACCCACAAAGATCCATCTGCCTCTGTCTCCTAAGTGCTGGGATTAAAAGCATGTGCCACCACACCCAGGCCACTTTATTCTCATTTTTGAAAACATTTTGTTTTCTTTGTTGCCTTCCTCTGATTTTCAAATATGCTCTCACCTATAGTTTACACATTATTAGATAGAAAAGTCTGAATCTCTCCCTTACCACAAAATTTAACACACTTGGTTTTTTTTTCTGACTCCGTAGCCTGAGTGCTATATACTTTATCTGCTTTGTGGAAGACATTTGTCATTTGCGTTCAGTTTTAGAACAGGTTTATAATTGCTTGGCTGCCCTTTGCTTTGTTTTAACCAAGAGTCTTACTAGCCTAGCCTGAAACTAACTCTGTATCCCTGGCTGTATCCTCCAACTTCCAATTCGCTTGCTTCAGCTTCTTCAGTGCTAGGACCGAATGCCTACCTACACTAGCACAGCAAGTCGGATCTCTCTTACTTTTAATTTGTTTTGATGCACATTGGCAAAAGCAAGATCAGTTTCCATTGCAAACAATTTGAATTTCTTAGCTGGCTGTCGTATTTAACAAGGAACGTTCTTCATGGAGGGCACGAGTCTCATATTTTCTGAGCCTTTTATTGAGGATGTATTCTGCTGTCTGCACATTGAAAAGTCAGCCTGAAACATAAAATCCCTGCCAGAGCCTCTGCCTCTCAGCCTTATTTTGAGAGTCACACTGCCTTCTGGTATGTCGGGACTACCCCAAAGAAGCCTGACCCCAGTCATGTTCTTTACTACTTCCTTATATAAAAATGTAATTGCTTCCATCCTTGTCAATGAAGAGTTTTCTAGATTGTTCTATGAGTCAGATCACATGAAGCAGGGAGTCTTTACTATAGGGTAAAGTCTTCTGGTAGCTCAGAAAATGTTCTCTCATAGTTAACAGTAATACAGAATTATATATGGGAAGAAGGTAGGTCTTGTGTTCTCAAAAGGTATACACTCAAGCACACACATGTTCTATTTTGGACTCAGTGTAACTTTTATCTTAGCTATGCAATTTAGGTGCAGACTATAGATGACATATATGCAGGTGTTTTACCCGTGGAGCTGATTATTAATCTAGTGAACCAGACAGTGCCTAAAGGAATCCATTTCTCCTAGGTTGCGTGGATGTGACGACCACCTCACACGCTTTGCATACTCCCGCGTAACAGACTATGGGGCAAGCTCTTCGCCTTCATCATCTCGTTTAATTCTTCGAGACAGGGTAAAGATCTGTTACCAATCAGATATGCGGATAAGGGGACCGAGTCTCCAAGAGGTCGCGTAAATTAGCTGAGCTGGGTTTCCAACCCAGCCAAGAGAAGAGCAGGGAAGAATGTGTCCTTGCCAGAAGTCACAGCAGCTTGGTAAATTTGCAGAAAGAAAGGAAAAGCAGTGACTGAAGAATAGGGAGCAAAGGTGGAAGGCTAAAGGCTAACACCGAAGATGGGTACCAGATCATGCCTTTTCTGGGAAATTTGCAAATTTGGCTTCCATGACGTCACTTTGTTTTGCTCTTCGCTGCCCCGTGAGGTTGATTTTAATTCTACTACCACAATCTTTAATTTCTTGCAGACCTCCCTATCACAGCTTCCATATCTTGAAAGCAAGCCTGCCTTCTCTTTCTCCGATTTCATTGTTCAAACTCAAGCCCGCTTTTATCTCTGCCTCCGTCCGGCTGCTGCCCAGGATTAGGGCATCTTTATCCGAGTGGAGAAAACTAAACAGTTGTCTGCATCACCGTGTGTCCTCTGCATTTGATAATCTTCAGACGGCTTCCTCTTAGTCATCCAGCACTCTCCTGGTACACAGCTCTGGAGTGTTCCTCTTAGTGCGGCCGTTTGTAAATGCTGAAGAAGCGTTCACTCTTTGCACATCCCTAACCAAGATGGAACCTGCACCGTCTGCAGTCTTACATGGAGATTCGGCGAAACCATGGGTTTGAGTTTCACTGCTTGTATGCTGTGCGGTGCTAAACCCGCTCCCAAGCCTCAGCACTCAGAGTGAACTGATTCTCCAGTCTTGCTGCTGGCTCCTGGCAGGGGTTCCACCTATTTTTGAGTTGTTTTGCAGGGATACCGTTTCACCTCCTCGTTGCCCAGGTCTGGGGTTTTGAAGAGATGCAGCAGCCCCTCGAGCTCCTCCTGGTTTCCTTTACTCTGAGAGCAGCCACCTGCTGGGTCGTCCAAAGACATTTCTCGCCTTCACCCGTTGTCTGCCTGAGTTGGGGTGGGGGCTTGTGGAGACTAAGGAGAATAGAGGTGAGATTAGGCAAAACAGTTCTCATGATTCATAGAATAATACACAAAAGGTCTGTGTGTGAAAGACTCATCTGTCTTCTCGTTGAACTATGCCTTAAATTTTCTCTTATAAAGATAACTTTATGCTGTATAAATTTGGTTTGCTTTGAGCTGAAGTCCAAGCAAAAAGTTTTGTCAATCTTGCGCTCTCTCTCTCTCTCTCTCTCTCTCTCTCTCTCTCTCTCTCTCTCTGTGTGTGTGTGTGTGTGTGTGTGTGTGTGTGTGTATTTTGAGACAAGGTCTCTCAAAAGTGTCTACATAGCCAAGGATGATACTAACTTCTGATCCTCCTGCATCCATCTCTATAGTTCTAGGGTTACAGGCATGAGCCAACATTCACAACTTTTGCAGTGCTGGGAATCTGTGTTGGGGCTTCATGCATGCTAGACAAGCACTCCCCTAACTGATCTGATCCCCAGATCCTCTGCATACTTTACAACGAGAAAGCTGACACCAAATTCTGGCATTCCTCCTCTTTATTTATTTTACTTTTTGTGTCTAGAAGCTTTGCTTGCATACATATATACAGAGTGTGCCTTCAGTGCCCACCAAGGCCAGAAGAGGGCATCAGATCCCCTGAACTGGAAGACGATTGTGAGCCAGCATTTGGGGGCTGAGAACTGAACTCAGGTCCTCTGCAAGGCCAGCATCTGAGTCATCTCTCAAGCCCTACTTCCCGCTGATTTGATTCGCAAGTGTTTCTTTTAATCAAGCGTTGATGCAGGTACGCCCAAGAGCATCCTCTTCTAGCCACCATCCGTTTTGGCAAACATTTGAATTTGACAAGGGCCCAAAGAGAACTTTTGTGAGACTCATACCCGAGTCGGAATTCTTCATATTGTTAAAGATACAAAAGATAAAGGATAAACCCTCTCCAATGCCATCAGCTGGCAAAGACTCTGACAACAGTAACTCGAATTGACAGTGCCAGGGGCTGTGGTCAGAATCTGCCTCACCACAATAGTGGTGCCCAGCTTGGACTTTTTTTGACAAGTTGAGAAAGTACAGCGTTATGTTTGCCTACGTTTTTATAATTGTGGTTTTGTTCACCACTTTTTTGGTTGCCACTTTCTGGGTTCAAAATTCAATTTCCGGTGACCTATGGCAGCCTGTCTCATTGTAGCCACTGGGCCCAGTCTCAGGCCACTCACTGCTGCTCAATGTCTTGCTTTGTGCATTTGAGTTTTTTACAGCTTCCAATTCTTAATACCTGCAGTTTTCTGCCTCAACTTTCTTTTCTGCCCTGCCTCAGCTGCCCACTGCAGGTAGCTGCTCACTGACCCAACATGCCCCTTTAGCAGCTCCTGGCTTTCTCGGGCTCCTCAGTTGAAAGTGGGAGGAAGTCAGCAGGTCAGAAGTCACCTCTTGTCCAGCACCTCGCCAGAACATAAGCAGCCTGGCACTCGGGGAGAAGGCTCTTGCCCCTCTTCATTGTTTGTAGCTTAAGTAAATCCTCTCTTCCTTCTTGTCTTTGAAATCTGATTCCCTGATACCCACTCCAAAATAGAAAAGACTAGAAAGAACTTGCAAAGACTGGACACTCTGTCTCAGTAACATATCATATTTATCACTTTTAGTGCCTTTGCTTCTTGCCTTTCTAATTTAGCCATGATTCCACTTGTAAAAATTATATGACTCGCATCCAATTCCACATTTAGCAAAATGTCTAAAGCGTGGCATTATGCAGTGAAATGGATATGAAATGAGGTCTACAGTCTGTATTTGGATGAAATTGAAAAAGTATTAAACTTAAAGAATGCCATCTGAAAATGTTTTAGCATGATAAAGCAGTCTTCCCTTGGGAAGCGCCTCTACCCCAGGGATCAAATCCTAAGGAGAAAATACACTGTTGTTTTCTTTCTTTTCCAGCACAGGGGTTGGTCCCAGAGCCTCACACACACTAGGCAAACACTCTGCTTCAAAGTGCTACTCACATCCTCTTTTTACTTTTAATTTTGAAGCAGGTTCTCCCTAAGTTGACCAGATTGGCCTTGAATTCACTCTAGCCCAAGCAGACCCCACACTTGCGATCTTCCTGGTTCAGCCTCCCGAGTGGGCAGCTAGTATTGTAGGCTTGCATTATCTTGCTAATGTCCAAGCCCCTTTCTTGACCAAATTGCACATGCACACTAGTTCAGCATTTTTCATATGCATGAAGTAAAGATAAAAATTAATAGTAATAGGCATTATCCGCTGGAAAATAATCTAGCGGGCAGAGCAGAGATGAGTAATACCAATGAGCGTGGGGAGGGGGAGAGGAATCTCACAAATGATGTCCCAAGGACCGAACTTGATCATTTTTGTTGGAGGGTAGTTGCACCCATTTCTTTACATAGGTGATTCTTCCTCACTGCAGAGGCAGAGTTCAAACAACCGAAACTATCTCGTATTTGTCCCTTTGCCGAAAGGAGTTGATAGAGGAGATGACTGGATTATTGACTTGCAGCCAGAATCAATTCCTCCCCTGAAGCCCGGGTGTTCTGGGGGCTGTGCACCATCTCTCAGCCCTGGGTGCTGGTGGTGGAAGGTGATAAACTGGAATGGCCCAACATGGTCCCATGAGCTGAAGCAGGAGCACATGGGTAACTCCTAAGCATGGAGGCTATTGCAAAGATGGGCATGAGATCTCATTTAAATCCGATGAGGAAAAGTTGCTCATGGTTTGATGGAAATATTTCTTTGCTCTGCTTTTAATAGAGGCCAACTAGAGAGGATGCTCTCTGTCCTCTCTGGGTGGCGTGTGTGTGCTGCTCTGGCCGTTTTGCCATAAGGAGGAAATCTGCCGAGGGCAGAAACAGAACTGGAATCTAGACTCTGCTGACCTTGAAGACTGACTCCCTGACATGAGTCAATTAATTTAGCTATTGTTAATTATCCTTTGCTTCATTATTAATAGTAATTGTGGGTTCTTTTTTGTAATGTACACCACTAAATTTCCAACCAATAAAAATACCCTCCCCCTGCTCCATTTCTTTCAAAACCATGGTAGAATTTTGTGTTCATTCTACACTTCTGTAAGACTAGAAATGTTTTTATATACAACTTTTTCTTTAATCTTACCAGTATCTCTGAACAATTCTCCTTAAAGAAATATACCAAAACCCTCAAAGAGCAGAACCCAAAGTAGTTGGGAACATGGATGCCTGTATGTGTGTGCGTGTATGCGTGTGCGCACTATTTCTTCTCAAATATCTGATAACCTAATTATAATTCTTGCCACTTGATTTTGTTTAGGACTCAGAAAAGCTGCATGTGGATCTCAAGCTGTCAAGCCTTCATCTTCTACCTGTGGGACGCTTTCAGGATACAACATTGTTTGTGTGTTTTGTGAGACTCCCACTCCACGTGTACTGTCTGCCGTCCACATCCGCCCCCCTCCCCCCGACATTCTTGTTCATCCTCCAACCTCAGTCTGATTCTCAGCCTGATGGGTGTATCCTCGAAGATGACTTAGCCAGTCCCCAAGTCTAGCTTAGTTCCCACATTACACGCCCCGTCTTTCTCATACCTCCTCTTTCCCAGGACTCCTTCTTCCACGAAGGCTGAGGTCGGGGCTTCACTTTGCTCACGACTGGGCCTCCAGTGATCAGCTGAGTCTCTGGCTTGTAGCTGGCCCTAAAGTACAGCTCCAGACTAAATAAATCCTTAGACCATTTTTAAAGATGAAGTTACGGAAAGCACTCGTGTTTAAATGCAGAGAATGTTTCTGGTGACTTGTGAATAAATGGCTTGGAGGGAATGGTGGATAAACACTAATAAATTCTTATGCCTTTACTGTTGTCCTGAAACTTAGCTTTTTCATTTGAAAACTATTCATATTGGAAAAGATATTAGGCTCCCAAACAAGTTCTGAGAATGTTCTAAACTTCAGCAGGGTTCATATTAATAATCTCACTTGGATGATGAGAAAATTCAGATTCTGTAGAAACAGGATACACGTTTGACCTGCTCATGATGAATGACTCTGTGGGTGTCACAAACAATACTAACTCTTCTTATGGTTTTCGTAACCAGGAAGCATGGCTCCTGAGCTTGCAAAGGTGAAGAATTTGTAACCCATTGGATCACCATGACTCAGGTCTAGACTGTGTGTGTGTGTGTGTGTGTGTGTGTGTGTGTGTGTGTGTGTGTGTGCATGCTTTTGTGTTTCATCAAATTCTTTCCTAAAGATGTAAAATTTCTGTGTTGAAATTTTTTCACCAGTGTGAAAAAAGTAAACTATGCCACATGTTTGAGTTCTTTTTTATGTATTTATTTATTAAAGATTTCTGCCTCCTCCCTACCACAGCTTCCCATTTCCCTCCCCCTCCCCCAATCAAGTTCCCCTCCCTCATCAGCCCAAAGAGCAATCAGGGTTCCCTGCCCAGTGGGAAGTCCAAGGACCACCCACCTCCATCCAGGTCTAGTAAGGTGAGCATCCTAACTGCCTAGGCTCCCCCAAAGCCAGTATGTGCAGTAGGATCAAAAACCCATTGCCATTGTTCTTGAGTTCTCAGTAGTCCTCATTGTCTGCTATGTTCAGCAAGTCCGGTTTTATCCCAGGCTTTTTCAGACCCAGGCCAGCTGGCCTTGGTGAGTTCCTGATAGAACATCCCCATTGTCTCAGTGTGTGGGTACATCCCTCGCGGTCCTGAGTTCCTTGCTCATGCTCTCTCTCCTTCTGCTCCTGATTCGGACCTTGAGATTTCAGTCTGGTGCTCCAATGTGGGTCTCTGTCTCTGTCTCCTTTCATCGCCTGATGAAGGTTAATATTCATTGAGTTCTTTTTTGAAGAGGGGGCACAATGTATTTGAAGATCAAGTCTTAGGGAGGTAATAAGTTGAAATGGCATCGTATAGGTGGGGCCCTGATGATATCCAAATATTCACCTAAGAAATAGTTAAATAGGCGCCTATTGTGAAAGATACATGCCAGTTCTCCTAGCACTCAGGAACTGGGTTAATATCTTTATATGAAGGGATCCCCACCAAGGTAGAGTTTCTTCTCCTCTCCCTCCTTCCCAGTTTTCTTTCCCCCTTCCTCCCTTCTCATCTTTTCTTCCCTTCTTCCTTACCTCCTCTTTTCCCTTTCCTCCCTCCACTCTTCCCTTATCTCCCATAAGAGGACACAGCAGAAGGCAGTCCTTTTACAAGCCAGAAAGAGAACCTGCAGGGGCAGAGTAACACTGCAGTCTTGAACTTCTGGCCTCCACAACTCTGTGACAATGGATTTCGGTGTTAAAATCACCCAGTGCATGACAACTTAACCACAGCAACTCAATGACCCAGCCACACCTCTGCTACCTTGTGCTTCCTTAGGTCCTTCCTTCTCTTCCAAGCTCACCTCCCTAGCAGAACCTGGCATCTTTTCTGTGAGGCAGCTGTGAATACTTTTACTTTCCTCTTTGGATAGTTCACCTCTCAAGAGAGTATCACAGACTGTATATCTGATGTCAACAGCAGCCCTGAGGCAGTGCAAACACTTCCCATCGCTCTCACCTAACTAAAGCAAGTCAAGATTGTGTCTGAAATCACCAGATATGTGGATCAAAATTAAGGGACGATCCAAATATTCGCCTAAAGAATAGGTGGCTATTGTGATAGATACATGCCTATTATCCTAGCACTCAGGAACTATGGTAGTAGGATCTTAAACTTGAGGCCAGTCTGTGCTATGTAAGAAAACTCATTTTCAGAAAAACTAGAGAGGAAAGAGAGAGAGAGAGAGAGAGAGAGAGAGAGAGAGAGAGAGAGAGAGAGGAGGTTATCACTCATAGATAGAGCTTTGTAAGATGTATGAGTTGGAAACTTATGTAAAAAAATCTCACATCTGTTAATGCAAGGTCTGGAGGTCTGACTCCATTTTGCTAGGCTAAATAGAGATCAGGTCTATCTAGGGCACAGCTTACTCCTGAGGCCAACCAGATATCAGTTTGCCTGAGGAAAGGAACCCATTGAGTAAAAGAGTAATTGAAGGAACTAACAATAAAATGGCCTCTTTGTTAATTCTTTTTAATGTGCAAAGTTAGGGCCCACAGGTGCGGGATCACAAGACTCGTCTCTCAGCCAAGCAAGCGATGAGTGCTGTGTGTGAGTTCTCTTTCCAGCAGGGAGGCAGCAGTCCAGTGAAATCTTTTCAGGAAACTGGGACTTCCCCCATGTCCTCTCACACCTTAGACCATGCTGCCTACATGAAGAAGGAGGAAGTGGTATTGGGGAAGATCCTTGCCCTGGACAGGCTCCCATGATCTTGATTGGTATCTCCAAAGACAATGAAAGCGAACAGCTACTGGGCAGATGATTGTGACTTCCTGTAGGAGACACAAATGCCCACTACCAAGAGAAGGCAGAGAATCGGGGAGTAGGGAGGAAAGGCAAGTAGGGGTCCTCTCCTTATTCCTTTGGAACATTCATAAGCATGTAATGTTTTTCGTAATATATTTGTGATAATACACCATTTCAGTAAAATGGCTGATAGCACAATCTCTACTATGGCAGATATGTACTCAGAATAGGCTGTGTGTGCTGAATGGCTTTTGACAACTTGGTGCCAACTTAGTCATATCTACGAAGAGGGAATCTTAGCTGAGCTAATGTCTCCATAAGATCAGCCTGTAGGCAAGTCTATAGGGAATTCTCTTGATTAATGACTGATATAGAATGATTCTACCCACTGTGAGTGGTACCATCCATGGGCAGGTATATCTGAACAATATTTTTAAAAAGCAGGCTGAGCAAGCCATTAGATACAACCCACATTCCTCCATGACTTCGGCATTCATGTCCTACCTCTGGGATCTAACTTCCCTGGATAGTGGACTACAAGATGTAAGCTGAAATAAACCCTGTCCTCCCCAGATGGCTTTTGGTCGTGGTGGTTTGTCACAGCAATAGAGTCCCTAGCTAGGAAAGGATGGTAAAAAGTGAACCACGTTGAAAGGATCCATCCCTGTAGATCTCTGTGGTTCCTAAGGGAACCAAAGAGAATATGGGTTTCCCGGGAGACGTGAGAGAGGAGCCCACACTGTGCTTCGATTTTAAGGAATGGAACAGTGGCAGCCAATGGCCCGCTCGCTAGGTGGAATTGAGAAGAGCTCTTTCTAGAGCAACGTTTAAGATAATTTGGGGACCCACAGATCTGTCAGCTCTTTGCAACACAGGACTGTGCCCAGCATGCCAGGGGAGTTTTCCTTCACAGAAGAAGATTCCAAACTGCTGTAGGGGTGTTGTGGCTACCAGGCCGCCCCACGGCATCAGAGAGCCCAGACTTCACTTGGGCAGAATATCATCTTTGAAAAATTAGACAGGGATTTGGTGATGTACAAATTCAACTGGTGTGACAGATTTATGTGGCTTATAATGATCTGTGGTTTTGAACTGTAACGTGACAATGCCAGACAGCGAGAATTCTGAGACCACCAGCATTGGAGAGGCCTTTCCACACGGGCTTGCCTATTATTTATGTTAAGTTCATTTTGCACATTTGGCAGTTTCGTTTTCAAAGAGAAGACCAAGGTCCTCAACTTCTAAACCCAAGTCCCCACTGACCCACCCCTCACCCCTCTCTGACCCCTCTCCTGGTCCCCTAGACATAAACCCCCCCGTCCAGCACACCCAGCCGCGGCTGATTGGATGGTGGAATTGGGGCCCAACACACACCACCCAGTTTGCTTTCAGTTGTTTGACGTTGTTTTATTTACAAATCATGAGCACATTTGGGTCACCCAGCACGTTTCTCAGAGGCTCTTGCCAGCCCAGACAGATGGAGACGTAAATCAGGCCCCTGTCTGCTTCCCTCTGCAGATGGTCACATAGAAGACAGCGGGCCTCAGGTCCTTGTGTGCTGGCAGATGGCTGCTGTCTCCCATGTGTGCCTTGGGTCTGTGGGAGACCAGGAGCCTCTGGCTGGGACGGGAATTAGAACAACTTGTGGTCATGGAGGAATTTACATTAGACACAACGGGGTCTTCCCTTCCCTGTGACTCATTGAGTCCCTTGACTGGTTCCAGAACCTTAGGAGTGCAGCGCATTCTATTTTCTTAGCGCTTCCACTTTGACTAGTTAAGGTGTGCACTCACCTGGTTGGGGAGATGTATCTATTTCTTTCTTCATAGAAATGTACGAATTTTCATTTGTTCTTATTGTATCCACCAAAAGGGAGTCCTTTACTAGGTGAGTGTGATGCTACTTGCTTGTGGTTTTTCACCGTAAATCAACTTCGTGAAGATTCGGTTTGTGAACAAAAGCACAGCCGCTGGCAGTGGTGTACAGTGGGTGACTTTTGGCAAACAGATGTGCCCATAGCAACCACCACAGTCAACATGGAGACTCCCTGTTCTGACCAACCCCACAGGTCCTACTTTTGAAGGCAAATGCTGGCCTCTTCCTTGCTATATTTGAGGATATTTCTCTTTTCTAGAGGGTCCTGTAAACGGAATCATTCTGTGGGTATTGTGCCTGGCTTTGTCCTTTGAACGTAGTATTTTTAGGGAAAGATCCCCGCTTTTGCTCTTATCTGTAGCCCCTTTATTGCCTATTTAGTATTATATAATCCCAGCGCAGCGTGACGTGTCCACCGTTGCAACGAAGACTGGAGCTTTATGTTACTTGCAATCAGAATTACTGTAGATGAAGCTGCTAAAAGCATGTGTATGTGCAATGAATGCTTATAGCATTTCTCATCTCTGGGTAAAGTCTAGGAGTGTGGTTGCTGAGCCTCATGTAGCTTTTAATACCCAGAGGCCCACAGGCCTTTTGCCTCCCCTTCAGCCCTGTAGGTCTCTGTTGTCAGCAGGACTGGTTGAGCAAGGTGGAAAGAAGCATGCTCTTTGTAACTAGTGTTTCCCATTAACACCTGGCTGTGGGTAAGCTGCACCCATAGCTTTGTACTTAATAAATACTATGACTTTGTTTTTATCAAAATATTTTTGGCATTTCTTGGGCATCAGTAATTTTCCTCTTTCCCTTATGAAATCAATTTTTCTGATACCAATATTTCTGAGTTTCTAATAAAGAGCCATTTTATTGCTCAGTGAATGCCAGCTCAACAGCAATGCATGTATTTCCCTGTAATTATTGCTGGAATATAATCCCTGCTCTTTACGTTAATGTGCCAATGTTCAAATGAGAGAAATAACATTTTTCACACATTAGAATCAAAATAGATGCTGCTCAGAACCTTGCCTCTCTGCCTATCCCTTTCCCAGATTCATGACTTTTGCTTTTGTTTTGAGCCCCATTGAGTCTAACCAAGGCCATCTGCGGAACTTTGATTAGCATTATCCATCTATTGGAGTCTGATGGGGTCACCAGTGGAAACAATTAATAGTAACGACTCCGCCTTTCCCCAAGTCCATCAGTAGGAGATAGTTAAGCAGAGAAAGGTAGTAATCCTCCACCCATAGCTGGCTGTTGATGGGCTCCTTTATTTTTTTATAGAGATGTGAGCTCTCAGCTGCAGTTTCAACACCAGTTCTACCTGCCTGCCTTCCTGCTGCAATGCTCCCTATCATGATGGCCTCGGACTAACCTTTGAAAGGGTAAGCAAGCCCTCCATCAAATGCTTTCTCTCGGCACGTGTCTTGGCCATGGAGTCTCTTCACAACAGAACAATGACCGAGACAAAAGGCCAGTGAATCACTGTAACCCATCAGGCTTGGGCCCAGGGAGAGAAATTTTGTCATTATTTCAATAGATGAAAAGGCCTTTCACAAAATCCAACACTCTTTCATGATGAAAGTCTTGAAGAAACTCAGAATAGAAGTAACATATCTTTACATAATCAAGGCTATCACTCTATAGCCAACATTATGTTCAATGGGGGAAATGTAGAAGCGTTTCCATTAACATCAAGAAGAAAACAAGACTCCACTTTCTCCACTCTTATTTAATATAGAACTGGAAGTATTAGCTAGAACAATAAGACAAGAGACACAAATAAAAGGGGTACAATGTGGAAAGGACAAGTCCAAGTATTTTTATTTTGACATGATATGATTCTCTGTATAAGAGAACTTAAAGACTCCCTCAGAAAATTCTTTGAACTGATAAATAACTTTAGTGAAATATCAAGGTACAAAATCAACACACAAAAATATCTAGCCTCCCCAGACACCAATAAAAACATACTGGGGGAGAAATCACAGAAACAATCCCAAATTCAAAATTGCCTCTGAACATTAAGATACCTTGGAATAAATCTAATCAGAGAGGAGACTAGTCTCTATTGCAAAAACCTCAAAATACTCACTCAAAACTGAAGAAAATGCTGGAAGATAGAAAAAAAAACAAGCAGACAAACAAAAACATACTCATGAACTTGAGGAATTAATAATGTAAAAATTTCTGTCTTACCAAAATAATCTTCATCAAAATACCAGTAACATTCTTCACAGAAATAGAGGAAAGATTTTATAATTTTATTTGGGAAGTATGAAAGACCTCCTATAGCAACACAGAGCATAAAAATAGTGCAGGAATGGGGGCTGGAGAGATGGTTCAGCTGTTAAGAACACTGGCTGCTCTTCCAGAGAACCTGAGTCTATTCCCAGCACCTACATGGCCATTCACAGCCATCTGTAACTCCAGTTCCAACAGACTTTATGCTATTTTCTGACTTCAGCATGCAGCAAGAAACATGTAGGGCACAGACATACATGTAGACAAAAAATACCATATTCATAAAATAGTAAAAAGAAAACAGAAAAAAGGAAAAGAAAACGATTTTTTTAAAAAAGAATACTGTTGGAAATATTATTGCACCTGATTTGAAGTTATATCCCAGTATATAATACAGTATAAATATTATGTGTAAATAGTAATAGTAATAAAATCAGCATGGCAATGGCACAGAGAAATGTAGATTAATAGAACAGAAAATTAGACCCAGACACAAACGCACACAGCTCATGCACCTGGATTCTGAGCAAAATTCCAGAAGTACTGATTGGAGAAAAGGCAGTCTCGGTCACAAACAGGGCTGGAGCCACAGAACTCTTACCTATAGAAGAACAAGAATAGACTCTCATCTCTTACTTTGCACAGAAATCAACTCCAAATGGATCAGAGATTCAACAAAAGACCTGGAACTTGGAACCTTTTGGAACAAGATGTAGAGAAAACATGTCCTAGGAGGAGGAGCTGTTACGATCTGATGCGAAGCTATCGCCTGGATCATCTGATCGTGTATTCTTCACTTTTATGGCCCTGGAAAAAACAGCAACAGTTGAGAAAAGCGATAGGAATTATTTATCCTGTTAAGCCTCATTTTATCTGAAGCCTTAATTCCCAAGATCTCACATGCGCGAGAGGAGGCCAAAGGGAAATTTAGAAATCTGCAAAACCGTTTTGTGTTTCTGCGTGGAAAGAAGCTGCTAGAAACATAAGAGCATTCTAGAGCTTCCAGGGTTAGCACTGATGGAGCCTGAGCAGGCCCGCCAGGCTGGCTGTGCTCGGCACGGCTTTCTGCTGAAAAGACCCTCTCAGTATGCTTTCTGTTCTGGTACGTCTCTTAAATACTTCAGAGAAAACAAGAACGCACAAGGATGGGCATGGGTGAATCCCACTAAGGCTAGCCAGGGAACCAGAAGGTTCATTCGTGTGCGACACACAGGAGGACTGGGAGTTTGAATCAAACTTCTGTAGAACCAATAGAAATCCCAACAGTGCCACAGCCCACAAAGGTTTGCTTTGTAAATAGTGATAAGGAGGCAACGGGCTCTTCCACGAAGCACCTCGTTGACCAGTATTCTGCTTTCTCTCTTTGAGAGCACACCAGCAAATCCTGGTTAACTTATGCTGCGTCTGTAATCCTGGCCAGAGAGGCGGAATTGAGAGAGAAAGGGGAAGTTGAAAATATTAAGGAAACGTTATCTGGCCTGATTGGAGAAGTAGAGGAGGGTAGCAAGGTAGCGAGCAAGTCTGGAAGGAAGCTATAGGATAATGGTCAGGGGCTACAGATAGAATGCCGAGGAAGGAAATGCTTCAGGCACCCAGAAATAAGGACAAGTAGGAAAGAAAGAGGGGAAGAGAGTTGAACCCAGAACATTTCTACAGCACATTCCATGTTTGCCAGGTTCCCAGAAATGGCAGAAATCATGTTCACGGAGACTTCATACCTCACACAGATGGCAGTGTTCATCATGGTGGGCTGGGCAGTCCCTGACAAGTGAACTGAAGATGATCAGGGAAACACCGGATAGATACAAGCAGAAGAAGGTATATGCCGAGAGTTGACCTCCCTTTCTAGTCCTGAGGACTCTGAACAGGAGACTCTCACAGTGACCCAATTATTTATAGCCCTAATAATCATTATCATAATCATAATGAAAAGATATGATGTGGAAAGGGGACCAATTAAAGGTACCTGGAGAGAGAAGAATGATCATTTAGAATACTTATAATATATATCACATATATGAATGAATACATATGAATGTATATGACCTAGCCCTTAAATATGAAGCATCAAAGAAAAAATAAAAGATATTCTTTTAAAAATGTTTTTAATTGAAATAGAATTACATCAGTCTAGGGGTGGAGGGAAGAAGGGAGGGGAAACGACAATTGGAATGTAAAAAAAAATGAGTATATTTAATTAATAAATTAAAAAAATTACACTGGTCTTTCTCTTTCTTATTATAGCTCCTCCAACCTACCTTACCTCTTTCAAATTAATAACCTCTTTTTCTTTGATTATTATGTTACATATGTTCTATATACTTGTATATAAAGACCACTTGCTTTGTCCTTTGTGTTTATAAAGCTTCAGGGGTGACCGTTCTGCACTGGACAGCCAATAAAAGACTCATTCCTGGAAAAGGCTAATTCTCCTTCTCCCAGGAATCATTACTTGCCTGCCATTCCTTGTTCAGTGGTGGGACTCTGCAATTTTCCCCTTTACACATCAACACGGCCATTGATGTTACCACTGCCCCAGCCTTGTTTATACAGCCATGTCTAGGAGAGACTGCTTCACAGCACACTTCCTAGTGTTCTGGCTCCCAGTCCTTCCAACCCCTGTATGTTCCCTGAGCCATTGCTGCAGGCGCTGTGAAATGGAAAGATTCATTGGGGCTGGGTTAATCTCTGTGTTGCGTCCAGTTATGGCTTTCTAGGATGATCGGAATCTGCTGAAAAGTCAGGCTTCTTTGAGGAGGAGCAGTAGCTGTCGTCATCTGTGAGTCTAAGGACAAAATTGAGATTGTGGCAAGGAATTACACTGAGCCAGCAAAGTGGTGGTAGCAGAATCTTTTCTTATTTACCATGGGAATCTGCCTAGGACCCCAGGGCTAGGCTTCATTTCCCTCCTGTCAAGTGGGCCTCAAGTTCATTTAGGCAACTATTGGTTGTCAACATCTGAGTTCCACCTACTGTACCTTCAATGCATATCAGATAAAAGATGTTCTATTGAAACCCTGGAAGAATTTCAAATCTTACTTTCAACATATGAAAATTAACTCAAAGGTAACTAGAAGCTAAAATGACAAGGTTTTATAGGAAAATAAAGTATTTGCAGTGATGTACTCTCTTTTTAGTTAGCTTTGAGTGATTAAATATATATTCCAGGGCAGGTGAGATGACTTAGCAGGCACAGACACCTCCTTCCAAGCCTAACATCCTGAGTTCAATCTCCACTCTCACACCTAGCATCCCATAGACACATCCAGTAAAAATTATAATTACAATTTAATACATATTCTAGATGTGGACTCTATGTTTGAGATTGGCATTCCAGATACATCTGAACTTCATACAACATACAATGAAATATGATCACATACACCCCCATCTTTTCTTTGAGTAGATCTCTAGAAACACTGTGGCCAACAGTCTGTACAGTCACCAAGAGGAGACCATTAACTATAGATATTACAGACACAAGAATCTTCAGCTTCCTGACAGAGTGGCCCCAAATGTAGCAAATGAGAGAGGACAGTAATAAACATGATGATTTTAAGTCGGTTCTTTTAATTCCAGGGAAGACAAGAAGATATGTGACATAGACCAGTGCTCTGGTCACTAGTGGACTGTGCGTGTGTACAATGAGACCATCAGATCATGTTGTTTAGTGACATCATAGCCACTGTTCATATGAGTTCTCTCTGACATCCTCACCATGACTAAAGCATCTGACAGTACATTGAGCTCAAGGTCTGAATGCCTAACTGGGCTTCCAGCTCTGTGCAGCCTTAAAGTGAGCCCCACCCAGCGTGACCAGGATCTCTCCGACTTCATAAGAAGGTGGTAAAAATGCCTGCCTCAGTGGGCTGTTATAAACTTCAGATGAATCAATTCAACTGTGCTGGCTAGTTGTATGTGAACTTGACAAAAGCTAGTGTCATTTTTTTTAAGAGGAACCCTCCATTGAGAAAAATGTCTAGTGGGCAGACCTGTGGTACATTTATTTTCTCAATTGGTAGTCCCAGGTGTTATAAGAAAGCTGACTGAACAAACCATGGGAACAAGTCAGCAAGGAGCATCCCTCCATAACCTCTGTGTCAGTTCTTGCCTACAGGTTCCTTCGTTGAGTCCCTGCCCTGATTTCCACCAATGAGGGACTAAAATGTAGAAGTGTAAAAAAATAGAAGAAAAATAAACTTTCTTCTCTCTATGTTGATCTTGGTCATAGTGTTCATCACAGCAATGAAAACTCTAAGACAAAAAATGGAGTTCTGGCCCATAATAAGTTGGTGAATGTTTGTTTAAAAAAGGGGGGGAGGTAAAAAAACAAAAGAAGAAATGAAATTTCAAGTAATTAAGATAAAATAAGACAGAGACTTTAGCTGGAAAGTTTATCAAGTAACAAATAAGGAACACAAATGTTGATTTCTAGTATAGTAAAGTTTTTAAAGTTTATATTTGAGAAAAATGAATCAAATATAGAAATCTTTAGAGACCATATACAATAAAGAGAATCATTTAAAAGACACTCAAAGAAACAAAAAAAAAACCTCACTGCCAACTGAAATGCCTGATCTAGAAAAATATTCTTTCAAAAGTAAAGATGAAACTACGACATTCTTAGCACATCAAAGTAAAAGCTAGAAAATTCACGAGTGTGTGTAAGAAGAAATCACAAGGACAGAAAAAAATACCTTCAAACAAATAGACACAAAACAACGTATCACATTCATGTCATTTACTGAAAGAAACTGAAAGAAGGACATTTACATAAACACCTAAACTGTAAATCATCAACTACCTCAATAACCTATGCTCACTCTGTGAGGAACTAGAAAAATGAGAAAAATGTGGATTAGCATTCAAAATCAAACGGAGAACAGAGGAACAAGATAAAACATCTTTTGTTTGGTTAGCTTTCATTCCTTGAAAAGATAAAAATTTATAAGCCTGTGGTTGACTCGGGGAGTCAAAGGGAGAAGAAGAAAGAAAGAAGATTCAGAAATGGAGAGAGAAAAGGAAAGAGAGGATGAAAATTATATATAAAAATGGGGCATTACTACAGACCTTCCAGAAATTAAAAACATTATGAAGGAATATTATAAAAATAAGGTGCGACAAACCAGATAATTTAGGTGAGATACACAGACTGCTCGAAAATATAAATTAACAAAACTGACTTAAGAATTAGAAACCATCAATCAACCTAAAACAAGTTAGCACATTAGTAATCACAAACTCCTCCAAAGAGGGCCTTACTGCCAGCTTCCTTATAGATGGATGAAACTATCTGATCGTTGTCAATGGATCATCAGTAAAGATGGCAAGACCAGTAAGGAGGGTCAAGGACATTTGAGAGACAGCTTCCACAATGGTGATGGTTCGAGTGGATACTCATAGCCAAAAAGCATAAAGTTAAAACTGGTCTTTAGAATTATAAAAACCCACTCAAAATGAAACAATGGACTAATGTAATAGCCAAAATATTCTAAAACAAAACACAAGAAAATATTAAGTCTACATTATCTTGGAGTTGGCAATTTATTCTCATAGTTGACTCAAAAAAAACAGCAATAAAGAAAATAGATAAATTAGTTTATTAAAGTTTACCTGAATTAAAAATACTTTCTCAAAAAGAACATTATTTATGAAGAAACAATGAAAATCTAAAGAATAGTGCAAAATACTTGAAAGTATTTACATACCATCTATTGGGAAGTAACATAATATCCAACGTGCATTTAAAAAACTTACATCTCAGTAACAAAAAACAGATACCCAGGGGCAACTCACTTGAATAAAAAAAAACTTTCCTAATTAGAATATAAGAAGTTTTATTAAAGTTTTATTTTTGCTTATGTGTTTGTATGTGATCGAGTGTAATGCCTGTGGAGGTCAGAAGAGGGCACTGGATCTCCTGGAGCTGGAGTTACGGGGCAGATGTGAACTGTCTGATGCAGGAGCTGGGAACTGAACCTGGGTCCTCTGCAGGACCGCCATGTACTCTTAGCTGCTAAGCTGTCTCTCCAGACTCTGAAGTTCTCTTTCATGTTTGTAATTTGTCCTTCGATCACTCCTTGTCAGAGCCTGTGGATTCTTTTTCTTACTGGAATTTTCTTTTTGTTGCTGTTTTAATTATTTACCACCCCCCACTTTCTTCTTCTTCATCTAAGCACGCATCCTTCCACTGTGTGCCAGAACTTGTTTTTAAGCAATTTGTTTTAATCAATTCGGCTTATATTGTGTAGCCACTGTGGGGAGAAAAATTAGGTAGTGTTTTCAAAAGTTAAATATGGAATTGGTGCCAGTGGCTCAGCAATGCCACTCTTCATCTTATATCAAAAAGAATTGGAAACTATCTTCAAAACTGTACCTGTGTGGGCTAGAGATTGCTCAGCAACTTAGGGCATTTGTTGTTCCTGTTGAAGACCCAGGTTCAACTCCTGGCACCCACATGGCTGCTAACAATTGTCTGTACCTCCAGTGCCAGGAGATCTAGTGTCTTCTTTTGGAAACCCTGGCACAGACACCTACATGATGCATATCATACAAGCAAGTAAAACGTTTATACACATGAAATAAATGCAAAATGATTTAAAATATATATCTGCGTGCATCTGTCTGAGCACTATAAGTTACCCGAAGGAAAATAATCAAAGTCTATGAACTGGTAAATGTGTATATAAAATATAAAATAATACCTACAAAAAGGTTAGTATATTTTCAAAGAGCATGGTACTTAGGAACTTACAATATAAAGAAAGCTTGGAGACATTTCACTAAGTGAAAAAGCTGAATAGAAAAGTCACATCTCTCTCTCTCTCTCTCTCTCTCTCTCTCTCTCTCTCTCTCTCTCTCTCTGTGTGTGTGTGTGTGTGTGTGTGTGTGTGTGTAAGTGGTTCTCAACCAATGGGTCATGACCTCTTTGGGTCAAATGACCCTTTCACAAGGGTTGCCTAAGACCATCAGAAAACACAGATATTTACATTACAATTCATAACAGTAGCAAGATTATAGTTATGAAGTAGCAATGAAAATAATTTTATGGTTGGGGTCTCCACAGCATGAAGAACCATATTGAAGGGCCACAGCATAAGAAGGTTGAGAACCACTGACATATAGGAACAGGTCAGAACAGCTAAAAGCACAGAAGCAGAAGTCTATCAATGGTTGCCAGGGGCTTTAGGGAAAGGACATCAAGAGGAACTGATTTCATATGGGAAAGGTGGAAATGTCCCAGAACCTGGTAGAGTTGGTGGTCACACAAAGCTATAAAAAGCCAGTGATGAACTTTTATGTTGTGGGAATTTTATTTCCATAATTTAAAAAAAAAGGTTGCAAACCCTGCAGTATAGAAAACAAGGCTGAAACTATAGTTTGCAATTCCTTTTTCTGCCCTAGGAATAAAAGAAAGCAAAATCCCATATGGAATATTCAACTTTTCTTTATCAACCAGAGAGGGAAGGAGAGGAAGGAAAGAGACTGGAATGAAAAGGAAAGAGAAGGGCTAGGATGACGCGCTTTGCTTTCAGGATGGACAAGCACAATTAAGCACACAAACAAATCCAGACCTTCCGCATTGATGACCCAGAATCAGGAACTATTAGCCACAGAGCGCGGGTGATGGCAGCAAGCAGACCTTGCTGTGGAGCCCACGATTGTGACGGGTACTTGCTCTGCCCTATGCTCTTGCTGAATCCCAGCCAGCGGAAAGAGTCCAAAGCCTCCATTGAAGTTCCCAGTTCTACGACCTGGTCTTTTTCAGATGTTTAAACTACAGCAGTGAGAAGCTCACTCACTACTTGATATCTGCCCAGTTCTACCAATATACGATGCATCTATTTTTAAGAAGACTGGGGGCCCTTCATAGTTTGGAATACAGAGCCAAAAGATTAAATATTTACCTTGCAAAAGGTTCTGACATTAGGTATTGGTTAAACAATGAGATTCCTGAGCTGGCACGCAGTGACAAGGTTTTGCACGATGGAAAATCCACTCACTTCCACCTGGTGAGATATGCCAGGCCGGTGGTGGCATCCGAGTGAGCAGGTCCAGAAGCCAGTTTCCAATAAACAGGAGCTCTGAACAACAGAACACAAAGTCAGCAGCCATCTGCAGAGAGCGCTGGGAGGGAGCCTGCAGCCAGAACCCGATGCTGAGGATTTCAATCAGTTTTCACATCATTAGAATGCAGCGTATGAGGTCTCAAGGGCATGAGGAGGAAGCTGTGTGAATCAAGTAGGTTCTGGCCGGCCCTAAGGGAACTGTGGCTTCTGAAGATGCCAAAGGCCTGGACTCAAGCTTTAGACTAAAGTGTCAATAGTCTCCCCTGAGCCAGCCTTCATCTGAAGATGCTGAAACATGGAGATGATGTATTGGGGTGTTTATGTCAAAGCACAGAGTCCCCAGTGTTATTACAGCAGTTTCAAGTTCTCCCAAAGAGAGACATAGTTACCCATAAGACAGGATCCCAGGACCCTTTGTCACTGTGGCTGGTCTGTGGGGCACACTTAGGTAGCTAATCTACACGTACAAATGTAACGAAAGCGATTTCTTTAGAAATAAACTTTTCCCCAGAGTGCTCATGTCATGTTGCGTCCCAGACTACTCTCAACGGGGGAAATTGAGTTGCCTGACCTTCTTGCTATAACTGGGGACAGCTTTAACTGCCATCTGATGGATTCAGAAGTTTCAGAAACTGTTCATCTACACAGGGTACATTCTAAGAACTCCCCTGGCTGTCGAAATCCTCGGATAGTATTGAACCCTATGCATGCTGTGTTCCTTTCTAGTTCCCTGTGGTAAAATTCATACATTCGTGATACATAAATGAGACACAGTATGGCATTACCGGTAATAACTGTAACAGTAAAATATAACATTAAAACTTAATAAAAGTTACACAAACATACCCTTTCATGATAGTTTTCCATCTGAAGTTTTTGCACGCTCTAGCTGTGGTTGTCAATGAATAATTGCAGTCAAGAATAAGACAGACTTCTGCTCAGAGCTGTTCAGCTCCCACTAGCCCACTTTTTTTCCCTATACAAAACCTTTTCTCTGCTATTTTCATCGACTCACCAAAGAATGTGATCGGCGGGATCTATACTAAGGTCGAGATAAAATTTTAGACAGGCCAGACTACTTTCTGAAGTGGTTGTGCCACATGGCATGCTGACCAGCACCATGTGGGATTTTGCACTAGAATCATAAATGTCAAAGTCTGTCCTTCACCCAGACCGGATCGCTCAGCATGGTGCGGCATGGCATGGTCCACTGAGCCCTCTGGTATTTTCCTTTCTGCACAGTATGGTAGTATTTTCTAATAAGTGTATTGGGGGATATGGAAAAGCATCCTTCCTCTTTTCCTCTTCTTTAATGTTCCAAATCTCATGCCACATGGTACCTGAGGCTATCCCAGAGCAAGAGCTTCTTCTTCCAGCATATAGCTCTCCAACCCCAGCTAGACAGCAAGGCTAGGTCAACTTCACTCTTTTCTTGGATGGATGGCTTACTTGTGAATACTGGGTATTTTCTGAAACTTGGGTCTGTTCTTCTTCTTCGTAGCTTTCTTTTACCAGTGCCTGGCACTAATCTAGAGTTTACAAGCTCTTCAGGCAGGGTTCCCAGTGCAAGCTTTTGCTGTTAACAGTGCTTCTGGAGAAAGCTGGCAAATGATTGAAGAAGTCACAGGAGGACATGGGTGCAACCTCCCATTTTCATGTCTTTAAAAACTATTCTGAAATTATTGGAGTCTCAAGGAAGCTGCCAGAAGGCTGGGACCACAGCTCAGTGGTAGAATGCTTTTTTTTAGCATGTCCAGGGCCATAGATTCAGTCACAAGTGTTCTATATCACCGAGAGGTGCATGTGTAGAGCTGCCCTTAAAACCTTGGCTCTGCTTCTCTCGTAGCGACTTAGATGACGACTGTAACACAATAGCCACATTAGGGAGCTGACACCCGTCCATAGGCGCAGACTGCTGCCTCTACTGCAGAGCTTAGGCAGGTTTTATTACTTTATATGTAATTTCAGTGTGTGTGTGTGTGTGTGTGTGTGTGCGTGTGTGTGTGTGTGTGTGTGTGTGATGCTGATGTTTATCGATTGCAGGCACTACCATTCAGATGAAGGAATGAGGGAAATTGTACTGCCCTGCATGGTCTCTCAGGTGAGTTTGTTTGTTCTTTGTGGTTGTTTAGTTTGTTTAAGACAGTCTTAGTCTATAGCTCGGACTGCCTTGAGACTCTTTGCAGACCCAGATGACCTTGAACTCACGGGGCGGCTGCACCTGCCTCTGCCGTCTGCTCCTTTGTATGGGTTTGTGCACACCTTAATCAAAAACATTACAGGGCTACTCAATCGACACAGAAGACCCCTCCTCTCTGTTTACCTCACAATCACCTCTACCCTTGTTTCTGTCCCTCAGGATCTAGAAATCTGACTGTGTTTACCTTTAATCCTTCAGATATAAAGGAATCACTTTGCGTGAGCCCTTTATCCAAGACTGGCTCTTTTTGCCCAGCTGATGGCCTTGCGTCCCATCCAAGTTGTTCTTTGTGTCTATTGTTCCTTTGATTAAAATTTTAACATTTTTTAAATTATGCATATGTCTGTGGTTTATTTTTATATGTGTGTGAATTTTGCACTTGAGTGCAAGTGCCTTCAGCTGGAGTTAGAGACATTCAGGGGCCACTTGATGTGGATGGTGAGAACCATATTCAGGTTCTCTGCAAGAGTAACCTGTGATCTTAAATGTAGAGCCACCTCTTTGGCTCCGTCCCTCTCTTTCTAATGCAGTGTGGCATCATAAGAATGTGAGGGCTTTTCCTTAGCCATGTCCTTAAGGGAAAACATTCCTGTCCTTTCCACCTCGTGGCTACTAAGAATAAAGCTGTTCTATTTCTTGCTTGATTTATGTTGACTTTTGTGGGTTCTTTATATATTTGAGATATGTGTCCTTTGTTGAAAAAACAATTTGAAAATGTTTCTTTTTATCTGTATCTCATTTTTTCACTCTCTCAGCAAGACTTTTCTCTGAGCAAAAGTTTTAAATCCTGATGAAATCCAATTTACTAATTTGTCTTCACAAATCATACTTTCAGTATGCCGGATCCAAGAGCTCTGTCTTATATAGTTAATTGTTGCATTCTGTGATGATTTTGAATGTCTGCAAGAAACAGTGCATTAAGTTATTTACTACATGTGCCCCATCCCCTGTCAAATCAAGCAAGACCTGTATTGCAGCACAGAAGGATGCTGTCAAAATGCTGCATGCACCGAAATCATCCAGGGTCTTATTGCAGCTCAGGCTGTGGGCCAGTAAGTCTGGGGTCTGCTAAACTATGTTCATTTCTAATAAAGTTTCCAGATGATTCTAAGGCTGATGGGCCAAGGGCCACTCTTCAAGAAACTTAAATTCAGAACTCAGTGTTTCCCAAATATCAGATAATGGAGGTGGGCAACAAAACATGTGTTTCACCAGGAAAAAGAAGACAGAAATTTGAGATGACATGCTTTGACTCGTCTGACTTTTTTTTTTTTTTTTGGCCTCTTCAATTTCTTATTTACTTGGCTTTGCCTGTCTGATCTTACTCTAATAAATATATCCCATCTTCTCAAAGTCTTCTTAGGATAAGATTAGTTACAAACGGAAGTAAATGATTGGATATTAAAGTTGATCTTTGCTCTCCATAGCAGGAATGGATCCTGCCCCTTGTTGATTTTTCACTCCTTTTGCTAAAATACTGTCCCCTGGGATGGACTATAAAGAAAGAAATCTATCATTTTGTGTAATATCAAAAACTTTGAGTTGCAACTGTCTTTCTCCTAAATTGACTGACAAGTTAACATTAACTTTTTTTTCCCATTAAAAATATGCTGAGCAGTGTTTAAAAGCAGAGTGACCTCCCCCTCCCTCTCCCTCCTCTCTCTGCTCTTCCTTTTCCTCCTCCTTCTCCCTCCTCCCTCTGCTCTTCCTTTCCCTCCTCCTCTCCTCTTCCTCCCATATCTCTTTCTACTCTAGACAACTGCTCTACCAGGGAGCCACCCTCCAACCTACCCCAGGCCACAATCTTAAACATGATGTTGTTTAATAGCTATTGTGCAACTGAATTACCTCTTGCAAACTGAACAACCTCATTGTGAGCCGCACAGACGGAGGCTGCAGTAGACACTCAGCTTTTTGTTTGGGGGTTCTTGCTTGTTTTTTGCTTTTCAAGATAGGGCTTCTCTGTATAGCAGCTCTGGATCTCCTAGAAATCACTTTGTAGACCGCAGCAAGGCACTTAGGTTTTTGAGCAGTGATGGAAGAGACGCCATCCTGCATTCTCTGCTAGTATCTCTTTCCGGAGCTGCTGTGCACAGTGTATCTCTACGTGGTTTTCTTTTACCATCTGACTTCCTGTTACAGAGACCACCCTATGTGATTCTCCCACATTTGATTTTCAAGCTGTTTTGATGAAAAGCTGTTTTGGTTCGCATGTTAATGCCCTGTGTCTAATAAATTGAGTGGCACTTACTAGTAACTGACCATGACTTATAACCCTGGAACACGCTTGATCTTGCTTGGATGTGACTCTTATAAAAGACGTCGTCTCAACTAAAATAAACCCCAACAAGCATTAAAAATGGCTTCAAACTGCCAAACGCACGCTTGAGATACAGTTCTGTATCTACTGGAATTCACTGCTTTCCCCTAACCTTATTGTTGGTATTGCCTTCTATAGATAGCTACCTGGGGCCCACAGAAGAAGCCTCTGATAAATTTCCGAATGCTATTCACACACATGTGCAGGTGTGGGTGGAGCCTTCACACTCAGGTCCCTTTAAGAAACCTCTTCGTTGTTTGTTGGTTTTTTTTTTGTGTGTGTGTGGTTTTGTGAGGCTAAGATCAAACTCAGGACGTCCTAGATGCTAAACAAATTCTATGCCACAGGACTTCCCCTCCGGCTCCAGCCTAAGACACTGACTTAGTATCTTAGTGTTCTTCCTCTGTTTGAATGTCTCACATTCTGAAACCTCATGAACCTCAGTAGAGACTCCTGCTCGGCCCATTTGAGATCTTTCCTAAACCTCAACTCATTGAGAAGCAAGTCCCAGTCAGCAGCAATACTTTCTATCTACGTGAAAACTTGTTTTCCTCTTTGTATGTCTATCACGGTGAGAAATAGCCTTCAGTTTCCTTTTAGGCAGGGCATTTTCCACTCACATCTGAAATCTGAACTCTGCAGCCACAAAGCAGGTGACAAGTCTGGCAGGTACTGATGGTGTTGATGAGAAAGCAACTCAGGCCCCTTCTCATCCTCCTCAGAGAGGTTAGCACAGCTCTCTCCTGACAGTGCCCAGTCCACCGCCGCTGTCCTTCCTTCTTTAGGCAGATGCAAACAACACCATCTGCTCTTGGTATCTTCCAGAAAGTCAGAGAACAGGTGAAACCTAGCCACGGAGCTCCACGTATGCGGACTCCTTGTATTGAGCTCTTTCCAGTGAACGGCACCTAGAGTCTGGTGGTTGTGCAAAGATGTCTGGTCCAACAAGCTTTTGCTAGGCCTCCTTAGAGCCAGCTGCCTTGGCAATGACATCAGAACATAGGAGCAGGGGCTGGATTATACACAATAAATTAAAGGAAACCATAACCCTGGGCACTTACACATGGAAAAACCATTTCAGCTGGCAGAGTTACACAAACCAGACAGTTGTCATACCAAAGAGGGCAGAGACATTTCAGACTTTGTGGAGCTGATTTCCAGTGACGAACATCGGGACTAGAGGAAACACTCCAACCACCAGCAGCCCTGGTGTTCCCTTTTTCCTTCAGGCAGGATTCCCCACAGAAATGGCAGGATTCTTGAGAGAGGCACGATAGAGGAACTTGACTCTCGGCATCTTGAAGACAGCTGCAGTCAGGACCATAGGAGTCAGCATTACAGCTCAGTTCATGCTTGGAAGCCTCAAAAACTGATGGTGCCACACCAGTCAAAGAAGAAAGGCCCAAGAGCCCGCTACTTCTGCCCAAGGAGGCTAGCCCAATGCTCAGGATCGAAGGACCCAGAGTGGAGATATACAGGGACAGGAGGCCCCTCAGTCCCCAGCTGTGGGGAAGTACCCCCTCTGCCTCTGGGTTTTCCAGCCAGGAACTCAGGTATGCCATTTCTGCTAAGTCCCCCAAGCCACATGTGGGGTTCCTCTGCAAACACCTTCACAGATACACTGAGGTGCCACGATTTTCCAGCCATCCAGGCATGCCTTTATCTGGGAAAATCAATACTGAAATTAACCACCACAGCCTCTTACCTGGAGATGGAAGTGAGTCCTTGGTACTGGAGTTCTTGGATGATGCAGGCAAGAAGCTTCATGAGGAATTCTCATCAACGGGTGTGAGTCCCTTCTCCAGGTTCAAATTGAACCGTAATGAGGACCAGGTTGAAAACATATTCACCATTCATAATGCACCATTCAAAAAATGCCATGCGACATTTTAAACAAGATTACAGGAATGGTCTCGGGGCAACGCAATCATCAGCATCACAGAATCCTTCAAGGATTTTCAGGATTCGGGTGTTCTCGACTGTGTCCTAGGTCATAAAATAAATCATGCCAGTTCAAATTAAATTCAATTCAGGGGATAGTTCTAGATGCATTATTAATTAAATAAATTAGGTTAAATTTATTAATTAATTTAAATTAAATACTGGCTCTGTTAGAAAAGAAAAGCAGTTTATGTGAGTTAAAGCACATTGATTTTCAACTCTCAATTTTCAAACAGAAATTGGTGGGGCAGCAGAGATGGGACATTTAAAGAGGGTGGAGGACGTGACCCTCATTTGTCTCTGCAGAGAGGCTTTCACGAGGCAGGATTGAGCCTTGCCTTAGCATTGCAGAATGGAGGGCCTTCCGCTCACAATTCCCTCAGAGGTCTAAGAACAGATCCCAGACTAGACTGCTGTGGCCTTGGCGATAGTTTAGCAGCTGAAGGTGACCTTGGCAGGTTGGAACCAAGGGACAGCAGGAAGTCACAAAGTTACTGGGAAGAAGTGCACAGGTGGCCCCTGAGCAGGGCAGAAAGAAGGGGGGGGCGAGAAGGGCTTCCCTTTTATGGGGGAGGGATATGGGATATGAAGTATGTGCATGGGGAGAGAGCTCTGCTTGGTGTCTGAAGTAGCTACAGTGTCACCTCTTGGCTGCTGCTAATGACAGGTCTTGCTAGGTCCCCAGAGAGCAGGCTGGTGTAAATGCCTGAATGCTAACAGCGTTCAAGTCGCAAACCGAACGTGGTTCAAGGATGGAATACTGAACCAGGGCATGGAGCAACGCTGGGGAGAAAGTGTGCCGTGGAAGAAGGGGACCCAACCTACAGGAAAGCTTGCTGGACACAGAAGGCTATAGCTGCCACGAGCACCTCAAGGTCTCTTTGGAGAAGCTCACCTACGAACGTGGTGATTATTGCGCTTAAGAACTGTCTGTTTGAAGCTGGGCGGTGGTGGCGCACGCCTTTAATCCCAACACTTGGGAGGCAGAGACAGGTGGATCTCTTTGAATTCGAGACCAGCCTAGTCTACAGAGCTAGTTCCAGGATAGGCTCCAAAGCCACAGAGAAACCCTGTCTCAAAAAACCAAAAAAAAAAACAAAAACAAAAAAACAAAAAAACAACTGTCTGTTTGTATAAAGAACTCAACTCAAAAGTTGCATAGTAGAACCTGCTGCTTTATTTGATATCTACAGTGCCACCAGGAAGAAAATGTAATTACTCATAAAAAGCCTCACAGAAACAATGTTTTACGGATGCCGGTGGAGCACTGGGTATCGCACCGCCCGCAGTCAGATCTTGAGATTTTCATGAGGGTCTTAAAAATTGTCCACCTCACTTGGAGACTGTAAGATCTATCAAAGAAGGAACTTGGCTTTGTGCCTCTACATCCCCAGCAGTGAGGAAAGATCCCTGAGACATGAACAAGTGACTAACTGAAGTTGCCAGCCTCACACAGTCAGCAAGGGGTGGAGCAGTTAGAACGACCCACAACGCTGGGTTCCTGAGCCATGTGTTTAACGGTGTTGAATTTCTCAGAGAAACTGAGGTGTCAGGTTGTTTCTGCCGATTTTCTACCAAAAGCCCAATGAGAATACAACTATCTCACTCCAGAGAGGACATCCTGGAAACTCTTAACAGACAACCTCATATCAGCTTGGAGTACACTTATCTCTTCGCAAAGAAACTTGGCAGGGGGAGATGAAACCCAGGACACGGGAGCTGCGATGGGAAGTGGGGGAGGCGCACAGGTTAGGGAGTGTTTCCGTACATGAGTGACAGGTCCTTCAGCCCAGAACAGACCCTGCTGAGAGATGGGGGAGGGGAGGCAAGGAGAAGAGCAAAGGCCTCTGAAGGGCAGAGAAGACCAGAGAGAGTGGCGAGGGAGTGAGGCAGAAAAGGTGAGCAGGTGACTTCTGGCTCTGCCCCTCCACTGCTCACTGGGTTGTAATGAAGTCTGCCTGTCCCTGGTGCTCCGAGGTCCAGAGTGTCTCTCTAGGCCCCCAAGAGTGCTGAAAGAGCCCAGCACATTCACAGGCTGGTTCAGCTGGAAGAGGCATCTGTCTTATGCCAAGTAACACATTCTCTCGGCTTAAAAGGGAGGGGTTCATCATACAATGGTGTGGTAAGTAAGGTGCAGGCAGGGTCATAACCAAACTCCCTGGAAACTCTCAGCCATGGGTCAAGGCATTGGAAGGGAAGTGAGAAAGAGCAGTCATGTGTGTGTAATACGACTTTAACCATTGTGAACTTCCTTTCAATCACTCGTTCAAATCATGCAAATGCAAATTGACCTTGTGTTAAACCTTCGCTGAAAGAAAAGATAACACCAAGCACACAAGTATGTCTCTCCATGGTGTGTGTGTGTGTGTGTGTGTGTGTGTGTAAGTATCCACTAGGAGTTACATCGCCACGCTTCACTCTCTTTCACACATGAACCCACTCTAGTTTCTTTTTTCCGGAAAAAAATAAAAGAACAGGAAGATGAGGAGGATAGACATAAAACAATTAGGAAAAGTGTATTTAAAAAAAAACCAATATGGCAGATAACCGTGGGGGAAATGGACAGATGGGGCATTTTGTAGCTCAATGCCTTTCATCATTTACTTATTTACTTACTTATGGTGTAACAGATCAAACCCAGAGCTTGTGGCACACTCAGCAACCACTCTGTCATGGAATTATGTCCTCAGCCATGAGTCCCAAGAGACTTAGTCAAGCTAAGTAATCCAGATGAGCCTTAAACTTGTGTTAATTCTCCTGTCTCTGCCTCCTCCATGCTGGTCTGACAGGCATGACTGGCTATGGTGTTAGAGTTTTAATAATCAGGAGTCAGTTCTTAAAAACCCAGCATTTCAGGTGGACACTAGTAACTTAGAGATTGTGCTCAAGCTTCCTCATAGGGACCTGTAAGGAAAGCATCTCGTAGGTTGCTATACAATTGTTCTGGATGCTTCAGTAAGCTTGATCTAAAACAAAGGATGTTCAAGGACCAAGATGGCTCAGTCAGTAAAGTGCTTGCCCTACAAACGAGAAGAGATGAGTTTGAGCCCCAGTGTTTAAGAGCTCTGGCTGCTCTTGTAGATGAACTGTGTTAAGTTTCACAAGCCCCACATGGTAGCACACAAGCATCTGGAGCTCCAGATGTGGGGGGAGTCAACCCCCTTTTCTGGCCTCTGGCAGCACCAGGCACATATGTGGTGCACACATATTTGAAGACTGCGGCGAGCTTCCTGACCAGCAGGAAGGAACAGCCACCAGACGAGGATTCTTCTCAAATCATGCTTTATTGGAGCCTCTTGGTTGTAGGGAGAGCAGAAAGCAAGGGACAAGGGGCTCTGAACTATAGCTGCTTATATAGGGAGTCTGCCTAGCAACTTTTGATACTTTGTTCTGGAGACCACCGGCAGGAAAGAAAGCAGGGGAGCATCCTTGTCAATTACAGACCAGGATGTTCCCCTGCCAGTCAGGGGAAGTGTGGGCAGCTAGATCACAACAACTCACCCTGTTTTCCGGTGGAAGAACTGCAACCCTAATATGGAGTTATCTATCAAGTGAGGCTGGGGCCAAATGCCATCTTGTAATGGCAGCTATTCAAATCGGTTCCCAGCAGTTCCCCCTTTCTGTTTTTCTCTGTAGGCCAGTGAGAAGGTCTTACTCCCGTTCAGGTCCTCACCTCATGATGCGAGGACCGATCAAAGGAGGCCCAAAACTCCTGGTACTCCTTCTCCCATGCAATGGAATAAACTCCTGGGAGGTGCAAAGGCAGTACTCAGAGTAAAAAATGCATACCTTCCTCAGTGCAATGGAGAATTTCTCCCTGAGAGTGCAAAGGCTATGCAAGGAACAAACCTACTGGCCTTTTAGGACAGATAACTATACTTGGGGTGAATTGCCATTCTCCAAAGCGGCTAATGCTTGTAGTCTAGGGCAGATTATACATAAAAAAGGGGGGGAGCTTCCCACTGTCATGGAACCACCCCCTCAAGTCAAGCCCACCACCAAAAGGTCGTCTCCCCGGAAAGTCAAGACGAAGGAGAGGCTGAGCACACAGCTCTGAGGGGGAAGGAATAGCCCCCCTCAAAGTAGGGACTGAGGAGGCCTGCAAGAGCCAAACTGAACTTGTTGCCCCAAAGGAATCCACCAGTGTGTTACCCTCTGAGCAAAGTTCAAAAGTGCCAGATGGTAAAAACACCACACGCCAAGTGTCAAACAGGTTCAGCTGGGGCCTGCGAAACTGAAGTGGGCACCGAGCAGAACACAGCAGCAACGTCCCCGTGAAGGACTCAGCAGTCGAGCCAGGGTCAAAGAAGCTGCTTCAATAAACGGAGAAAAACCGCAGCATTGTGGCGAACAGGAACAGTGAATAGTGTTGGAACTAATCAGTCTATTCCCAGTATGTCTATCAGTGCCTGCAGCCAAAGCAGCAGTGTTATACCTCGAATGACAAGAGTGAGCTTGACATGATGGAGGGAGACCATACAGTGATGTCTAATAGTTCTGTTATCCTAGAACAAGGGCATCGGATCCACCATCTCCACCTCAAGTGTCCCATCACGCAACCATACAAACGGCATCACTGGTCTGATTATTTTCACAACTTTGTAGATTCTTGCCTCCAGAAAATCCCTCAAGATTGAAAGATGAAGAAACTTCTTTTCCAGGAAGCACATAACGGACCAGCGGTAGAGCAGAGATTGCGGGGAACGAGAGGCGCGGCATGGAGCTCCGGGCAACCAGCTTCTGCCTTGCGCTGCTGTGGGGTTGCGCGATGGCAGTCACGGCGACACAGGGAAAGGAAGTTGTTTTGTTGGACTTCACAGCAATGGAAGGGGAACTCGGCTGGCTCACATACCCCTATGGCAAAGGGTGAGACCTAAGCTGAACGTATCTTCATTGAGCTCAAGTTCACTGTGCGAGACTGCAACAGCTTCCCGGGAGGCGCCAGCTCCTGCAAAGAGACCTTTAACCTCTACTACGCCGAGTCGGATGTGGACTATGGCACCAATTTCCAGAAGCACCAGTTCACCAAGATCGACACCATAGCCCCGGATGAGATCACAGTCAGCAGCGACTTTGAGGCTCGCAATGTCAAGCTGAACGTGGTGGAGCACATCGGTGAGGCCGCTCACCTGGAAGGGCTTCTACCTGGCCTTCCAGGACATCGGCGCCTGTGTGGCGCTACTCCCCGTCCGTGTCCAGAGCATGCCTTGCCATCAGACGAGGGTGCCACCTCCTGCCAGTGTGAAGAAGGCAGACAGTATTCCCCATCTCTGCTCTGCTCGAATCCGGATTGTCATCGCCATCGTCATCAGGAACAGCAGTGGCATCATCTTCGACCGGATCCGCAGCATCAGCATCCTGAAGAGCGGCTGGGTCATTGTCATGATGGACTTCAACAGTTCTGGTCAGGCGGCTCGGGACCCAATGAGGCACTTTCCTGGGGAAAAACACAAATAGCTCCCCTGGACCTCCGGATAACGGGGTCCGGGCCATACCATTTATTATCCAACACGTCCTTCCACATCACTTTCCCTGCCCCTTCCGGGGAGGTGTGGGCGTGTCTGTCTGCTGCCGTACGACCTTTGTCGTCCATTATCAAAAAATTAAGAGTAAAAAGGGCCATAGCAATCCTATTCCTGGGGGAGGCAGTCTCAGCCATTCCCCCTCTTTGTTTTTGTAAGAGCTCCTTGAGGCTGCGATTGGCTCTTTCCACTATCCCCTGGCCTTGGGGGTTGTAGGGCAGACCAAAAGTGTGCTCAACCTGGAGTTGTGCACAAAAGGCACGAAAACCCTTGGAAGAGTAGGCAGGGCCATTGTCTGTCTTTAAACGGACAGGTTTTCCCCATGCCGCCCAGGCCTCCAAGCAATGGGTCTTCATATGAATAGATTTTTCCCCTGCCAAGGGGGTGGCAAAAATGACACCCGAGTAGGTGTCCACTGAAACATGGAGGTACTTGATGGGGCCAAACTCCAGAACATGAGTAATAATTGTTTATATGGCACTGGCTCATACCATCCATGATGGGTGACAGAATCCTCCATCACCGGGTATGCTGAGGTCAAGCGTGCCCAAGTGCTCTGGCTGATATAATGGCAACCCTTTCCTGGTTCAGCCGCTTGTGCACCTAATGGCGGTGCCGAGGGGCAGGACACACCCTCCATCTGCGCACGAGCACCGGGTGGGTTATAGGCTGGGGGACGGTGATAATCCCGCTCATACCTTTCTTTCTCCTCCTCTAGCTCCCCCTCTTCCTGTGAGCTGAGTTCATCGCCCGACAAATTTAAGTCAGCGAACTCTGTGGAGACTAGGTAAAGCCGGTTCTTTTCCTTTTCATCCCCTTCTTCCCGTTTAGGGTTCTCTTGAGTTTCGTTTTTTTGTATACCTTTTATCCTTTCCCTTTTTACTATCCTTTTTTATGTTTATTCTTTTCAGTCTAGACCTGCCAAAGTCCCCCCCTTTTAAATCAGACTCTGATAGGCTGTCCTGGTGTGCTTGCAGTGCCCTCCTCCTTTTCCAGTGCAACCAAAAGCAGCACAGAAAAACGAGAATGATGAGGGCCACAAAGATCAAGCAAAGTACCTCAGGTGTAACCCCAGCAATCATCATACTTGGGAGACTCACCGACGTCGCCGCTCCGCGTGTCGAGTTCTGAATCCTATTTGGCCCCTCACTCGGTACCAAAGCTTGTCCCAGCGTCCCGGGCTTCAGCACCAGTTGCGGCGAGCTCCCTGACCAGCAGGAAGGAACAGCCACCAGACGAGGATTCTTCTCAAATCACGCTTTATTGGAGCCTCTTGGTTGTAGGGAGAGCAGAAAGCAAGGGGCAAGGGGCGCTGAACTATAGCTGCTTATATAGGGAGTCTGCCTAGCAACTTTTGATACTTTGTTCTGGAGACCACCGGCAGGAAAGAAAGCAGGGGAGCATCCTTGTCAATTACAGACCAGGATGTTCCCCTGCCAGTCAGGGGAAGTGTGGGCAGCTAGATCACAACAACTCACCCTGTTTTCCGGTGGAAGAACTGCAACCCTAATATGGAGTTATCTATCAAGTGAGGCTGGGGCCAAATGCCATCTTGTAATGGCAGCTATTCAAATCGGCTCCCAGCAGAAGACCGTCGTACACATAAAATTAAATAAATCCAAAAAGTATTTATTAGAAATGTGTAAATTAGCGGTGTCCTGGTAGATGGCATCTTAGATGCAGTGACCTTCCCGAGCTGCTGGAAGGAGAAGTGCCAAGTGGAGAAGCCAGTGTGCAAAGAGAGAGAGTGGTGAGGTCAAAACAAGGGTTGGGTATTTTATTCTGTCATTTTTGAATTCTGAGCAGGGGGATGACATAATTAGATCTATACCCAAAGTCTGGGTCCCTGAAAACTGGTAGGGCATAGTCAAGGTAGACACAGAGCTCTGACTTATGAGATTTGGAGAATGGCAAGGAAGAAGCAGATATACGGAATTTGTAGGTACCGAGAAGCTGGTCAAAGGATTCAGCACGTCAGTCAGGCCAGGTGTGGACACAAGAGCGGTACAGCACAGCATGGTGACTGTGGCTAACAATGTCATTTTGCATGTTGGAAGTTTGTGACTTGAGAAGGGTTTTTTTTTTATAGTTTTACCACACATTCATGAAATAGTGGCTAAGCTCACCAGCTTGGTTACAGCAATCATTTCAACTATATACACATGCCAAAATATCCCATTGGCCAGACAAAAGTCCCAGCATTGGGGCAAGTCCCATCACCAGCTGAGGAGTTATTGGCATTGATAGCAGCTGGGGGGGGGGGAGGCAGTATTCTTTAATGCTGTGACCCCTGGGTCCACTTTCAAGAATAGTTGGGTAACACAAATTGGATTCGATAGGTTAAAAAGAAGAGGAGGAGAATGAAGAGGAGGAGGAAGAGAAAGAGGTGGAAGAAGAAGAGAAGAAAATTGGGTGAGTGGAATTGGGTGGAACTGTGAAGAGTTGGTGGAGAGGGTGAGTAAAATCTAAATGTAATGTAGCATAAATTCCAATTGGTCTTAATAATGAAAACCTCGAGTCAGAAACCCAGGTAAATGCTGAAAGAAAAGAAAGACAATGAAGAAAACCACAGCCACCTCTTACCTCGATAACTTCTCAGCCAGAAGAGACCAAGCTCGTTTCTCCACCCTGCCTTATTACTTCTTCTCTCCACCCAGCCATAGCATTTCCATTTCCTCTTCCCAGGTACTGGGATTAAAGGTGTGCGCCACCGCTGCCTAGCCTCTATGGTTAACTAGTGGCTAGCTCCGCACTCTGATCTCCAGACAAGATTGATTTCTTAGAGCACAAACAAAATATCACCACAATATAAAGAAAGCATGGAATCCTCAAAGAATCAATACAATATTATTATATATGTCACATTATGTGCATAAATGTAAATGTTTATTATAAATTAATCTTATACCAGGGGGAAAAGAAAGATAAAAATGACTAGTATGTATGCATGCATACAATCTATACACACACAACATACACACACCACTCACACTACACACAAACACATAGAACACATATACACCACACACTACACACACACACACACACACACGGCAGTTACCGTATACACACAGCCACAAACAGCACACACACAATACACATACCACATACAGACATACCACACACACAGAGATACATACATACCACATACACATACATACAACCATGTACAGATAACCACACCACATACATACACAGAAACACACTACAAACACCAAACACATAAACACAAATACACATACACACAATACATGTCACACATACCATACACACATACCACACACAGACAAACATACATACCACATACACTATATGTATGTATGTGTATATATACACACTCACACAAGCACTAACACACCACATACACACATACCACACACAGACAAACATACATACCACATGCACTATATATGTATGTATGTATGTGTATATATACACACTCACACAAGCACTAACACACCACATACACACATACCACACACAGACAAACATACATACCACATACACTATATGTATGTGTATATATACACACTCACACAAGCACTAACATACCACATACACACATACCACACACAGACAAACATACATACCACATGCACTATATATGTATGTATGTATGTATGTGTATATATACACACTCACACAAGCACTAACACACCACATACACACATACCACACACAGACAAACATACATACCACATGCACTATATATGTATGTATGTATGTGTATATATACACACTCACACAAGCACTAACACACCACATACACACATACCACACACAGACAAACATACATACCACATGCACTATGTATGTATGTGTATATATACACACTCACACAAGCACTAACACACCACATACACACATACCACACATAGACATACACACAATATACACACACATACACACCATGCACATGTGGTGATTTTGTTTGTGCTGTAACACATAAAGCTTGCCTGAAGATCAGAGTGCAGAGCTAGCCACACTAATTAGATCAGGCAGTGGTGGCGCACACCTTTAATCCCAGCACTCAGGAGACAGAGGCAGATAGAGCTCTGTGAGTTCAAGGCCAGCCTGAGCTACGCGAGATTGAATCTGTCTAAAAGAGAAACAGAGCTCACACAAAGGTGATCCCAGCACTTGGGATCCTATGCCTTTAATCCGCGCACTAGAGAGGTGCAGACAGAAAGTGATATGGCTGGACAAAGAGGAATATAAGGTGGGAGGAGACAGAAGCTCAGGATTCAGTCTGAGGTTTCATAGAGAAAGCATTCAGTCTGAAGACTTGTAGAGACAGGATCACCCATTCGGTCTGAGGATCTGGTAGAGTAAAGAACTAGTGCCTGGCTGCTCTGCTTCTCTGATCTTTCAGCTTTCACCCCCTAATATCTGACTCTGGATTTTTATTATTAAGACCAAGCTACATGCACATGTACCACATGCGCACACAGGCACAAAGGCACATACACACACACACCACACACATGCCACATGTCCACTATACACACACACACAATACACACAAACCACACACATATACCATATATACACCATGCACACATGCAAGCACACACACACGCACACACACACACATACACACACACACACACACACACACGCACACACACACACACACACCGGCTACATCAAAGAAAGAAGCGAGTGCTGCAATAGTGGAAAGCAGTTGTGGTTGCTGTGTTGTTCCCCCACATCGGGATGTTTTCCCATTGGAAACAAGAACAAGGATCTAAAGACGCTATGCTTTGCCCTACACATCTGTTCCTCCAGGTGCTGACAGCGGTGAACGTAGTTCAGCAGTTTCTGCAGCTGAGTCTTCTCTCTAAAATGGACGCAGGAGTGGTTTATGGTGGCTAGTCCTATATTCAGTATCAGTATTGGCTTTGTTTTTCTCTTTTCTTTTCTTTTCTTTTTTCTTTTCTTCCTTCCTGCCTTCCTTTCTTCTCTCTCTCTCTCTCTCTCTCTCTCTCTCTCTCTCTCTCGATACAGCCTCATGTAATCTAAGTTGGCCTCTAACTCACTATTTAGCCAAGGCTGGCCTTCCGCTTCAGGCTCCTGAATTCTGTGATTACAGCTCAGGCCACCACACTTACGTAATCTTGTTCACCTTCAACTCTCTGCTCTTAGTAAGGGATTATTTCTATAAAACAGAAACTCGGAAGTAACAGTGGTTCATCAGGTGATGGAGTCATGCTGCTAATTTGCACGCCACAAATAAATATATTTAAAAAAACCCTCCTGTTGGCTAAGTGATCATTTGGTGCCTTGGTGACACCAGGTAAGACAGAGAGAGTCCGGTGCCCGAAGCCCCTCTGCTGTAGGATCTGGGCCATGCCTCCAGCAATGTATATCTATTTATTAGCATGAACTTTCCTCTGGGCTGTTGATGCCAAGGAAAGATGGGATCCCATCACCCCTCCAACAGTGAGCATTTGCTTCCTAACACCAAGTCCGTGCCCCATGGCTGTGCTCTGAGGAGCTCACAATAACACTTTGTTTCAAAGTCCAGGCCTAGTACAATCCCCTTCATGAGGTTTTAGAAGGTAAATGAATTCCACATGTTTAGCACCAGCAACTGTAGACTGGTAATTCAGCTCAATTGATAGCAGAACAATAGTTTTGTCCAAATTTGCAAACATGCAGGCAGAGAGGCTTGTCTGCCAGTAGTTGTGGGATGTAAAACACATCCCTGTTTCAGATGCCTGATGGGGCTGAACAAACACAGGCACAATAACCCCCTTGTCTTTGGTTCACTTTCTACAGCTTCAGTTACATGTCGTTAACTGTCGCCTGAAAACATTACATGAAGCACACACAGAGAGTGGGGGTGAAGGAGAGAGAGCACATTCACCGCACTTGCATTAAACACATTGTTACCACTGATTAATATTGTTATTATTGTTAATCTTTTACTGCCAGGCAACCTTCTGGTATGATAACAACAATAACAGTAATCCCCCCTTCAAAAAAAAAACATCGAGCTAATCAAATGTAAAACATTTTGGCTCACGGTTTTAGAGATTCCAGTCTACAACCACTTGGTCCTATCCCTTTAGGGCAGATGACAACGCAACATAGCATTATGAACATGTGATTGAAAAAATGCTGCTGGGTTCATGGTCAAAACCAAGAAGAAAGTAAAAGGAAGGAGCTGGGACCCCACAATCCCCTTCAAGGACACATCCCCAAGGACCAAAGAATACCTTCCAGAAGATCTTACTTCTTAAAACTCTGCTGCCTCCCCCAAGTGCCTTTAATACTTGGGGCTCTGAGGGACCTTCCCGATCCAAATGTCAGTGTTCACAGCACCCGGCTTCTAGAGTGAACTTAATGGTATGTACTGCAGGAGGGAAGAGTCCTAAGCACATAGAGAGCTTGGAACTGCGTCCTCTCAGCCCCGGCTCCATCCAGGACGGAGAGCACAGCTTCTTGCACAAGGGGGACATCTCCATACTGTTGTTTATTCGTTGTGTTTCCCTTTCACTGGTGCGCACGCTGCATGTGCAGGCATTCCCTTTATCCCGCGAATCCACGTCTGCATCCCACGTCGAGAAGGGAGTCTGGCACTGAGTAGTTGCTCAATAAAATCTTGCCAAAGAGCTGAGTGGATGAATGAGTTAGTAAGCTCTGGGAACCAGGAACATTTCAGTACATGCCAAGAACTTTGAGGAATTGTTGCTGGAAGGTCCCCGGGTCTGTATGGAAACAAGTCAGTATGACATATAAACTCCTGTCGCATTTATGAAAGAGAAGGGAAGAGATCATGAATGCCTCATGACTTGGAGGGAGTGCGCTGGAGGTGATGGTTGCCTGCGGGGCAGCCAAGGACGCATCTGGGACATATCAGCTGCTTGGCCCTGGAGGTGACTGGGGTGGGGAATTCTCCATGCTACTTGTTCTTGACCCTGGCTGACATATTAGGAAAAAATAAGATCACCACAATGGCAGGCTCTCAGCGAGAAAGGCTGCCCAATGAAGGACAGAGCCTCTGCCCCGTGGAGCTACTGAGCGCTACAATAAAGACCGAAGAGCAGCTCTCTGGGAAGAAGGTGATGTTATCCAGGATCCTTCGCCCAGCTTGGGCCATGTCCTCTTTCCTAGGGTTTTTAGGACTTGGGATTTGTCAAGTAGGAACTATCATAAACTTAAAATCATCAAAACCCCTCAGCATTTCTGTTCTTCTTCCATCTGGCCCAGGACTATCTAACTAGAATTCACTTCTGCCTCTGAGGTACACATTGGATGCATTAAATGTCTACTCTGGGGTAAGGATCAGTTCCCTCCCAGCTCCCATTCCTTATCAGGTTAATAGGAAACGAAGCCACTAGCCACGTAGGAAGGACTGGACAGTTTGGGATGACAGCAATAACTCAAATTATCAGAGAAATCATCCAGGCTGAAAACCTTCACCAACTGCCTTCCCATAGCAACTCTCATCCCTCCTAAATATTAAAATTCTCATGAGACTATGGCAGTTCTGGGGGGCCGGGAAGTTAGCAACAAGACTAACCACCTCTTAAGGGCATCATCACTGCCAGCTAGAGAGAAACCATAACCTCAGATGGTGTGTGAGCGCCTATGGGGCTGAGATCAAAGGGCACAGCAAGGGCAGAATTGAAATCCACTGTCCTGGCTTGTCCCTTCCTGTCCTTAACTAAGAAGCCCTACGAGCAACTGCAGGAATTCACAGAGGGTTTAGAGGTAACTGTGTAAAGGGCTTGATGGTGACCATTGTTGTCTGCAGCCATCACAGGAGCAGGCATTTAAGGAAGCACCAGTCTTCTAAGACTCTAGACCTCACCAGAAGCAAACCTGTTGTTCTCATGCCCCATCCTGTCCAGGCCTTCCGCTTGTCCACTCTTCTAAGTTCTCCATCTGACTTCAAATATCAAGACACCTGAGGAGATGGGTTTCCGGTGGTTTTGTCTTGGTCAACACCGGCTGTCTCTTAAGTTACCTACCTGCTTCCTTCTGACAGTCTAGCAAGCCTCTTTGGCTAGTGTTTCATGTGGCGTACGCCAGCTCTCACCTTTCCCATGGTGCGGCATGCATATAAGAGCACCGTTTTAATTCATTTTCCTGACAGGTGAGGCTTCTTGACAGTGTCTATAACCCAGAGCAGGAAACAACATAATGTGGGGGGGGGGCATCAGGTAGTCCTGGGGGTTCTTTGTTTATTTGCTTATGTGTTGCTGTGCATATATGAAGGTGTGGAAGCATGTGTGTGCGTATGTGTGCATGTGTATGTGTGCATGTGTATGTGTGTGTGTCTGTGTGTGTGTGTGTATGTTTTGACTGATTTTGTTTTACTCATAATTTTTTTTGCGTAGTTTTCTGGTTTTATTGAGTTTTTGTTGACAAGTAAAACCCTATAGCTTAGAGGTCTATAATATGATTATACATACATAAATGATCATCAGAATCAAGTCAGTCAAACCTTACCCAGTTGGTATGTTTGCTCTGCT
The DNA here is from genome assembly GCF_037038515.1 of Microtus pennsylvanicus. Classification (NCBI taxonomy): domain Eukaryota; kingdom Metazoa; phylum Chordata; class Mammalia; order Rodentia; family Cricetidae; genus Microtus; species Microtus pennsylvanicus. The sequence continues at coordinate 56,227,391 of NC_134589.1, read as the reverse complement.
TTGTTTGGTGATTGGAATATTAGAGTCTACTTGGGGCACAGCCATCCCTCAGTTTCTGTGTAAAGTAGTGTAGCATTTGCATGTAGCCTGTGCACGCACTCCGGCATATTTCACAGAACATCTGGTATAATATCAATGAATGGCTGTCATTCCAGTATCGGCTGGAGAATGGCAAGAGAAAAGTTAAATGTGCTCAGCATACATACAAAATTTCCTGCTTTGGAGAGAGGGGAGTCTTATTTATGTAGTCCAGGTTGGCCTCAAACTTATAATCCTTATGTTTTTACTACCTGGGTACTGAAAACACAGGTGTATACCACCGGTCCTGGCAACAGAACAATCTTCTCTAAACATGTTCAGTCAATTCAGTCCATGTATGTGGAGCCCGTACATACAGAAGAAGACTGTAGCATCCAGTATTACTAACTGTATTTGCTCAGTCATGTATCAGAGTCCCTGAGCTGACTCATCTGTTGACTGTATTTTACCTTTTAACCAGCGTCTCCTCTTTCTCAACCCGGATGAACCACCATCCCAGTGTGGTTCCTTTGGTTCTTCAAAATGTTCAAAACCAGCAAGCACCATGGAGTGCAGTAATTCCTCTCCTGGGTATGCACTGAAGACCAATGAAAACAGAACTGCTCGAAGATATGTGTGCACAGCTTGATTTACCACAGCTGGGGCATGGCAACTACCTAGGTATCCAGTGAGTGAGTCGATAAAGGCATGGTGACGTGTGTTATGTACTGGAATATTGGCAAAAAGAAACCCACTCTGTATTAGTCAGCCTTCCGCCACTGTGAGTGAATAGTTGAGGGTATCAGCGTAAAAGAAAGAAAGGTTTGTTTTGGTTCACATGTTCAAAGTTCCAATCATGGTTCTTTGGGCATGGTCACAAAGCAGAAGTGTGTTGGTGGGCATGTAATATGGGAAAGCTACTCACCTCACAGAGGCTGGGAAGGTGACAGAGAAAGGGGAGGGGCCAAGGTTACACTACTCAAGGGCATGGTCCCAGTGAATGAACTTCCTTCTGCTAAGCTTTGCTTCCTAAAGAGTCCACTGCCTCTTAGGAGAACCATGGACTGGTGACCAAGCTGGCAACGCTTGGCCTTCGAGGGGACATTTCTAGTTTAAACCATTAACAACTTCCATTTGTAGCCGCGTGGACGAGTCTTGGGAGTAGTAACCCAAGTGAACAAAGTCAATAGAGAGAGTTTGAGATCAGGTCAGTCTGGGGTAGGTGAGACCCTATCTCAAATTAAGAAATCAAAAATAGAGCAAGCAGTTATTAACAAATGAGTTGCCAAATGTTAAACAAAGTAAGTTCAAAATCTAGGATACAATATAACCACCAGGAATAACGATCAGGATTTATTCAGAATGCCATGTTAAAAACACACCTCAGAAAGGTACATACGGCTCAGTTTAGACATATATTCATACAACTCTATGGGAAAACAATCTGTACAAACAGAGGTAAAAATGGTAGCAGTAGATTTCCCCCCTAGCATTACAGACTTTAGATTTCCAGTGGTATTGTTATGAAATTATATGTAAATAGTACATATATTTATTTAAGCATAGACATACCAACATTAAATAATATATGGTGAAGTAATATAAGTTCATAGGAAATAATTGTACCTATAGTATAGACAGTTGGTTCCTATCCCCGATATCTAAAATTGTATGCGAATACACCCTATAAAGCAAAATGACAGGAGCAGGCCATTCACAGCAACACAGATGCTGAACTCTACAGTAAAGAGTAGGCGCATCTGTCTCGAAGAAATACAGATTGCAGCGATTAAATGCTCTTTTCACCTTTCCGCATGGCAATTTGAAAAACGGCAATGTCTGGTGTTTGTCAATGAGGAGGGGAGGTGGAGTCCAAGACTGCCTGGGAGCAGGAGAGCATCCCACTCCTTCCCAAGGACCACGCAGTGAAACACATTGCTAAAGACCAACACTTGGTCCTTTTCTTTGGACTCAGTAATTAAAAAAAAAAAAACTTTCAGTAAGAAAACCACCAGCCACATATAAATATGTTTGAAACGGAAACCAAAGTTAGACAATTGATCGAGCACATTGTTAATAACTCATAAATACCTGTGCTTCCTGGCGGTAGGAGAAAATACAAAACAATGCTCTATGATAAGGGAAGATTAGGCAACAATGTTATTGTTGATTACTAAGCAACATGGGCAAAGTAAAAATAAAACTAGCACATTCATGACGTCTCTTTCTGCAGTCAGATACTGCAACGTTTATTTTACTCTGCATTTTGCTATTTTCTGTGTTTGTTTCTTTGTAGTGGCATTTCAATTGTATTTTAATAAATAAAGACTGCCTGAAGATCTGAGAGTAAAACAGTCCCACTGGTCAGCCTTACAGACCAGGTTATGGTAACACACACCTTTAATCACAGTAGCCACATTAGTTGCCATAGAAACCGGGTGATGCATGCCTTTAATCCCAGTGGTGCACGCCTTTCATCCCAGCCCTAGAGAGGAATATAAAACGGGAGGAAACAGCTCTCAACAGACAGTCTCCTTCTGAGATTCCTGGAGGCAGGATCACCATTTTCAGACTGAGGTCAAGGTAGGAGCCAGTGGATGGCTGTTTTGCTTTTCAGATCTTCAGGTTGAACCCCAATTTCTGACCCTGAGTTTTTTTATTAATTGTGCTTCATTTCTCACACAAATTATTATCATTCTCTCATAAATGGTTTTGTTTCTATTGTTACTGTAACAGTATCCCAAATGTGGCAATTAACACATTGTTATCTTAATGTTCTCTAAGATATATGTCCAGTATCTTTGGCAAGATGCTCAGCAGATAAAGATATTTTCCACAAAAGCTTGGCTACCTGACTTCTAGACCTGGAACCAACACCCCCAAAAAAAATTGGAAGGAGAGGATCAACTCCACAAAGCTGGCCTGTAACCTCTACACACACCACGGTGTGCATAACCTTCAGCCTTCTTCACACTGTTGAAGAAGCTTGCAGTTGCTCTGGGCCTACTAGACAATCTCCCTGTTCAAAAGTCAGCTGACTGACAAACTTGACTAGGTCTAAACTTCAAGTCCCTTAGGTCATGTGATGAAACACATTCAGACACCAAGCTTCACCAAGCTTGCGCATATTTGGGGTGTAGGCCCGGAAGGGCATCACTGTGCTTCTTACAGTGGGCAAGCAATACATCATTTTTATGTGTGGGAGCCTCATAAAGGTCTGCCTCAAGCGCACTGGAGGAAAGTTTAAGATATCAAAAGGGACTTCATGTGCAGAAGGGGGGGGGACAATTGAAATTCTGTGCAGAATGTACCTTTTCTCCTAGTTACTTGCCCAGAGAAGCCCACTGGCCCCATTTTGAAAGTTGCTCCTGGCAGACACCATGACCAGAAATAACTCAGGGAAATGTATAGGAAGGCACTAGGAAAGAGTCCGGTTTATTCTAGAAGAACTTACTCTTTAAGCCTGGGTATAGGCTGTATTTCTCTTTACTTCATAGACGGAGCTGTTAGCTGATCCGTAATAATACAAAGGATGATTGGTTTTATTTCTTGTATCAACACATCTTCTTCTTTACCCTGAGAATAGAAACACTGTATCCGTCAGGCACTGGGAAGTCCACACCGAGATTTTAATTGCCAGTCAATAAAAACTGTCGTAGCCTTCAGGGTGAGGCTTAGCAATGAAATGCTACTAAGACCTGGCAAATATCACAAAGTCATTAAGCCAGGACTGTTGGGATTTGAATCTGAGATGGTTCCCCAACAGGCTTATGCCTCAAATGCTTAACCTCCAGCCGGCGGCGCTATCTTGGGAGTCAACAGAACCATTATGAGGTGGGACCTAGCTGGTGGAAGCAGATCATTTGAGGTGGGCCTTTGAAGGTTACACCAGATACTGGCTTCTGTCTGCCTCTGTTTTCTAGTATAACAGAGTGTGGATGCGTTCCGGACACCATGCTGCGCCCCCATTAGAAGGACTGAAACCGTGAACTGAAATCTTTCCTGCTTTAAGTAGTTCCTGTCAGGTGTTTGCGCTCTGTGGTGAAGAAATAACTAACACAAACGTTCTCACTTGCCTGATGGTGGCCCTTCAAGTCTTTCAAAACCATTCAAAGTCTCAGACTGCCCGAGTGGTCTCCATCATTCCAGGACACAGGACAAACCAGACCTAGAAACCATTATTCAGTATGTCTCAATCCAATCATATGGTGGCTGTGGTTGTGTTCCCTGGGCGATCCAATGGGTTCCTCGGGCACTGGGCGTCAGGAGGTGGCAGTGGAGAAGCCACCTCACCTCCCACAGTCTCACCTCACCTTCCTGATGTGGAGCACACCTTCAGCTAATGAGCGAATCTGGCATGTGTCAGCTTTTTGTAAGCAAGCGTTTCACAAGGTTTACAGAAAAGTAAAGTAAACAGAGTTCTGAGTAACAAAAGAGTGGCGTTTATGCATTCTTTGGTTCGCTTTAAAGGATGGTATAAACTGACTTTTTAACCAAGCATTAGGCAAGATCTGGGCCCAAGCCATTCTATAATAAACAGTGACATGGCTATATTAAAATATTTACTTAGCGTGCTAAAGTGACTTATAGGAAGAGTGGCTACTACATAGAAGTCCTAAGTATTAAGGCGTCAGGTGCCACGGGCGGCATAAATATTCCATGTGCACTTGTTTATAGGAAAACCCCATCTGGATTCGGCTAAAACAGCAGGCACCCTGGTGACCCCAGTTTTGCTATTGGAAAATATAACACAAGTGTTCACTCATCTAGAATAACTACAGTGCTAAGTGCCACATGACAGATGGGAGGGGATTGGCTTTTCTCAATAAAATCCAGGCACTCCATTGTGAAAGGTTTCATTGTGAGGGCTCCTCGGCATTTACAGACTCTCGCTGTAGATACATAGCTAGACAAGACAAGGTTCTGGGTCAGACTGACCAAAGCCTGCCTCGTCGGGAGAGCTGATCCCATATGTAACCATGCAAACCAGACAGGGCTGGGGAAACGGGACTTGGAATGGTCCCTTCACATCAACATCAGAAGTGCCTGCCTCCTTCCATCCCCCAAAACTGGTTACATGGAATAGAGATGAGCAGACAGGCTGGGGAACAAGCCTGGCTTTATCCACTGAACATATAGTATTTTAAGACTGGGAGTCTGGATGTGACTGGTCCTCCACACACTGAGCATCACCTTCAGGATTAGAATGAGCACGAGGGAGAGGACACGGTCTATGGATGGGCATTGTCATGGACTTTTGGTGAACAGTCTCACTGGTTCTGCCTGTCCATGCCTGTCCATGCTGGGATGCAGGCAGCCCTTCTCCACTCAGAGGAGTCCCACAGCGAACCATGAAGGTCATCCTAGCTCCCCTCATTAAAAGAACAGAGTACTCCCTCCCAAAGTTGGCCCTGTAGAGAGAAAACAGTAATAATGAAAGTGCAGCTGACTTCTGGCACTGAAAACTGGGTTGAGAAGAAAATAAATCAGCATGGCAACCTGTCTACTCAACTCCACAAGAACCAAGCTCAATACAAAAAAAAAAAAGCTCTCAAATGGAAATTCAACAGCAAACGGAGAACTCTTAACTGATGGGACAGAGTGCCCCCCTAACACACACAATTATTAACTTCTCCCAACTGAATTTAATGAACAGATTTCATGCATCCCCCTTAGTAAGGATGTTATGAGCTCCTAGCATGCTCCAAAGCCTCTAGACAAGGAGAATCCATCAGGGAAGACAGACCCTATCTCAATGAAGCTGACCATCCTCCTGGGTCAGAAGATATTTGGTTAAGTAAATGCTGACCATGATTTCAAGAGACAGGAAGGAACGAATACTTAAACACGGATCATTTTTATAGTGATGGAATATACTAAGTGAGCCACATTAGAAGAAAAGTTATCAATGCTATTACCCAGGGGTGATCCCTGCGTGCTACAATACGTCATTGATCTTCTAGGCAAGAGGTGCTCACTCGTATAGTAGTGGTACAAGGGTTTCGGCGTAAAGAACACCTTTTGCATCAGATCTGAGGTCTGCTCCAGAGGAGGGAATTCATGCCTGGTACTCTAAACTTGATCAAAAGCCATTGCTCTAGAGGTCATAGATCCTAGGGTGGAACCTACTACAGTTATCTTGCGAATAAACATGTTGTCAAACTGCCTTCTAAATACCTGTACTTGTTTGTGTAGATTAGTGCTGTAGTCAATAGGATCACAGAAGCCATTCTGTGAAGTGGGCGACACAGTTCAGGAACTCAGAACTGATCCAAAGGCTGAGAACGAGAGACCACAGGGCACTCAGTCCTAAATGGGGCATCTGTGCCAACTCCTTCCCTTAAGGCTCAGGCAAGATCACAGAAGGGAGTGTGGCTGACAGAATGGAAGAGCCCAGCCAGCGATGGGAAGGAGGGCTGTGAAATGTTGTGCTCCGGCCATGACTTGGCCATTGCATTCACCAACTCCCACCACACTGACCCACATAAGAGCATAACAAAATGAAAGCAAGATTTGTCAACATTCTCTCAGGCAGCTTTAATTAGACTTAATGGGCAGGGGCTGGGGAGATACATGAAGAGTGGAAGGCGTGTGGCCGCCTGAGAGGAGCATGAAGGGGGAAGGGAAGTAGGAGATGGGTGTAATCAAGACGCTTTGTTCACGTGCATGAAACTACATTAAAAAATCTATGAAAAATAATAACAAAAAGTAGAGAATTTCTTTCAATTTTTATGACATGTATTTGTTTTGGAGAGGTGGTACACTTGGGCTATGAGATGCCTGTGGAAGACAAAGGACCACTTCCGGGGTCAGTTCCCTTCTCTGCGTGTACGCTCCAGGGACTGAACTCAAGTCATCAGACTTGGTGGCCAGTTCCTTTAAAGCCATCTCCCTGGCTCAAGAACAGGGCGGTCAGGTAACCCACAGATCTCAGCTTAGAAGATTGGGAAATCAAGAAAATGGTCTTAATCTAGCCTACTGTCTTTAATTTTGTAACTCAGAGAGGAAATAGATAAGCATATCATGCTGGGAAGCAGTCTATTCAGAGCTGAGGGGTGCTCATGCCAATGGTTGAAGCCTTACTGCTGACTAGTAAGCTCAGAAAAAGTTGAGGAATCTCACAGACGAGGAAAACAAACCCCACAAAGGTACTATGAGATACTCACGGCAATGAAGTAGCTTCCTTTCCATTCTTTTTTTTTAATTAATTAATTTATTTATTAAAGATTTCTGCCTCCTCCCCGCCACTGCCTCCCCTTTCCCTCCCTCTCCCCCAATCAAGCCCTCCTCCCTCATCAGCCCGAAGAGCAGTCAGGGTTCCCTGCCTTGTGGGAAGTCCAAGGACCTCCCACCTCCTTCCAGGTCTAGTAAGGTGAACATCCCACAAAGCCAGTACGTGCAGTAGAATCAAAAACCCATTGCCATTGTTCTTGAGTTCTCCGTAGTCCTCATTGTCTGCTATGTTCAGCGAGTCCGGTTTTATCCCATGTTTTTTCAGACCCAGGCCAGCTGGTCTTGGTGAGTTCCCGATAGAACATTCCCATTGTCTCAGTGTGTGGGTGCACCCCTCGCGGTCCTGAGTTCCTTGCTCATGCTCCCTCTCCTTCTGCTCCTGATTTGGACCTTAAGATTTCAGTCCGGTGCTCCAATGTGGGTATCTGTCTCTGTCTCCTTTCATCGCCTGATGAAGGTTAATATTCAGGAGGATGCCTATATGTTTTTCTTTGGGTTCACCTTCTTATGTAGCTTCTCTAGGATCACGAATTATAGGCTCAATGTCCTTTATTTATGGCTAGAAAGCAAATATGAGTGAGTACATCCCATGTTCCTCTTTTGGGGTCTGGCTTACCTACTCAGGATAGTGTTTTCTATTTCCATCCATTTGCATGCAAAATTCAAGAAGTCCTTGTTTTTTACTGCTGAGTAGTACTCTAATATGTATATATTCCATACTTTCTTCATCCATTCTTCCATTGAAGGGCATCTAGGTTGTTTCCAGGTTCTGGCTATTACAAACAATGCTGCTATGAACATAGTTGACACAGTTACCCTGATACCAAAACCACACAAAGACCCAACCAAGAAAGAGAATTACAGGCCTATCTCACTCATGAACATCGACACAAAAATTCTCAATAAAATTCTGGCAAACCAAATCCAAGAACACATTAGAAAAATTATCCATTATGATCAAGTAGGCTTCATCCCAGAGATGCAGGGCTGGTTCAAGATGCGCAAATCTATCAATGTAATCCACCATATAAATAAACTGAAAGAAAAAAACCATATGATCATTTCATTAGATGCTGAAAAAGCATTAGACAAAATTCAACACCCCTTTATGATAAAGGTCTTGGAAAGATTAGGGATACAAGGCTCATACCTAAATATAATAAAAGCCATCTACAGCAAGCCAACAGCCAACATTAAATTAAACGGAGAAAAACTCAAAGCCATCCCACTAAAATCAGGAACATGACAAGGCTGTCCTCTCTCTCCATACCTTTTCAATATAGTGCTTGAAGTTCTAGCAATAGCAATAAGACAACATAAGGGGATCAAGGGGATTCATATTGGAAAGGAAGAAGTTAAACTTTCGTTATTTGCAGATGATATGATAGTATACATAAGTGACCCCAAAAACTCTACCAAAGAACTCCTACAGCTGATAAACACCTTTAATAATGTGGCAGGATACAAGATCAACTCCAAAAAGTCAGTCTCCTTCCTATACACTAAGGATAAGGAAGCAGAGAGGGAAATCAGAGAAGCATCACCTTCCTTTCCATTCTTGATCTCTCAAATTACGCTGCTCAGCACAGAAACCACTGGCCACAATTAAATGGATTAAACTATAAAATCAGAACTCATTTCTCCTGCTGTGCTAGGCACATTGCCAGCACCATAGCTTCAAGAGGCCTGGGACTCCACTGACTGCAGACTCTAGAACACCCCAGTCTCTGCAGAATCCTTTCGCAGTGACCACTGTTCTAGGGTTCAGTGGATTCTGGTAGCTGCTGGAGGAAAGAAACTGTTTCTACAGCTTTCTGTTTTTATAAAGGTGATTTTGCATCTTGAAGACAAACCATTTTGATGAGTATTTTTTTAACCCAAGAATCACATCCTAAGTCCAGTTGTCTTTCATTTATGAAAAATACTTAGGGATTATAGGATGAAACAATCTGTAAAATGGTGGTTTAAGATGGAGTCTGAGAAACAGAGGAAATTAATGAGCTCAATAGCAAGGGCCGCTACCTGAATGTGTCCCTCCGCATTTTTAACAGACAGGAGCGTAACTACTAACGTGATTGTATTCGGCAGTGAGGGCCGCCTTCGGAGGGTGTGCCTTGTTCCAGGCCACTTCTGACCTACTCCTCGGCTGCTTCCCAGCCATGAGGTGAGCAGCTTGCTTCTCCCACTGTCCTCTGCGATGATGTCAAGCCCGGCCACAGGTGTAAAGCTATGGAGCTAGGGGATCGTCAACCGACTCCACGTTTCAAATGCCTCTTTTCTCTCCTGAGTTGCTTTTCTCAGATATTTTGTTGCAGTGATGGAAATCTGAATAACACACAATAAAATGTCTATTAAAAGCTATGACTCTGAAAGAAATTTTGTGGAGAATATTTATGGTAGAATAGAAAAAAATGAATCAATGATAACAGCTAGTATTTTAATAAAAATTATTAGTTTATAGTATATGTGTGGACACATGCATGCTACAGCACCCATTTGGAGGTCAGAGGGCCATGTGATCCTCTCTTTCACCCAGCTGGGTCGCAGTGTTCAAACTCAGGTCATGAGCCTTGGTGGCAAGTGCCTTCAAAAGATGAGCCTTCTTGCCAGCTCTCTAGCTGACACTGAGTGACTGTTACCTATAGATAAAGTTAGTATCAGCCACCTTTCTTCAGGTTTTAAATCTCTTTATCATCCACCTTTCAAAACACTTATCCTCAATCAACACCTGTCATAAGAAGGCAGATCTTATGATGTGTCCTGTCCCCAACAAGTCACTGGATGACCGAGCCGGGCCATGAATGAGGGCCACCTCATGGAAAACCACTATTTTTGACCATCTTCTTTACAGGACACTCCCTAAGCCATGTTCTACCAGCCCACCCTTTCCCCCTTCTGAAAAGTGTATGTACATTGAGCAAACATCCCAGCTGGAGAAACACCAAAACCTTAGCAGCCATTCTCTCTGAATGGTGGGATTACAGCTCACGCTCATCTTCTCCTTCAAAATTAGTCCCTATTTTTAAATCGTCCTGGCAAGGAACCTTCTCCAACAATCAAAAAAAAAAATTTAATGAAAAGAGAGAGGCCATCTCCATCCACAGCTTTGTACACAAAGGGGGAAAAATAATAATTCAAAAGGCAAAGCTAAAAATGGAATTCCAAAGTGTTGGCTGGAAATTAGCAGGAGTTCAAAGAAGTTAAATAAAAGATGGAAAGTTGGAGGTGTGCCATGGCTAAACCCTTCAGCTCTTCCAAGAGGTCCCTGCTCGCAGCTGTTAGCTTCTATCTCTAGGCCCTCTGCTTACCGGAGGAGGATTTATACAATTACTGAGCACTTAGGAGCCCCTCCGGGCCTCTGGCCTGCTGAGTCTGCCTTGCTGTTTGTGTTATTTCCTTTTAATGAGTTTGTTATTAGCCTAACAAACGGATTTACTACCCACAGAACCTTTCTCCCCTCTTACTTTTATTGTCATTCTTAAAAGAAAAAAAAAAAATCAGGCAACACTTTGTTGAACAAACCTGCCCCTGAAGAATGCTTGCTGGCACGTTACCCAGGGAGTCTAGCAGAAGTCTGACTATCGAGATGTGTGAACACAGTTTAGTCTAGTCTCTCCTTTGTTGAATAACACCGTCGTCCATAGCCGTTCCCCCTCTCCCCAACAAATAGGGGCACTGGTATCACCTTGCTTGGTTGTTCATCAACCATGGATCCAAGGGAGTCATAGAGCATAGCCTCAACACATTGCCAAAGCCAGCGTGTTCCAGCGCATAGCTGTCACCCTCTCTCTATCACACTACACACTCACCAAGCCCTGCTCTGGACCACGCCAAAGGTCCGATCTTAAGTCACTTTCTTAGACGCAGGGAAGCAACACCTAGAGTATTTTAAATGCTCTGTAAGTTGAGTATTAGTAAAACTTTCAGCAATTTCTCCTTCAGCCTCTTATACCTTAGGTCCAAGAAAACACTCATGGGGAAAGAAAAATGGGTCTTTAAAAGGCTCAGGAGCTCATCCCCAGACATGGATTTGAATTTGGCCTTATCATTTACCAAAAAAAAAAAAAAAAAAAAAAGAGCTGCGATGAGTCTTGAGTGTTGATTTCCTAGGAAGGAGAGCTCTGACGTCAGCACTTGAAAGACAACGCATAAAAGCCTGCTGTGGTACCCCGTACAATACACTCTCTTGTCCTCTCTCCATTTCCCTCCGAAGCACACCTGCCTTCCAGGGAACTTCACAGGACAAGAGGCACAGAACGATCGTCTCCAGACACACTCTTACCATCTACTTCCCCAGAACTGAGAGAACTTATCCAAGATGAAAACATTCTGTCTTTGGAGGGGGAAGCAAGAGTTAACCAGCTCTCCTCCAGCTCCCCATTGGTCATAAGTGCCCTGCACTGAAGAACTTGCTCAAAAGGATCCATGGCAACCAATACTATCTGTGTACTTAGACAACTTATTCAAGTACAGATATTAGCACCCAAGCCAGTGGCCTGAGGGACCCCGGTGTCATTCATTTTCCTTCCCCTTCTCCCCATGCAAGACACTGCAAAGGGTGATAGTCTTTGTCTTGGCAATGTGGCCCCCAAGCTCACTCAACTTGTCAGCTCAGTGCCTTTCCTAACATTTCATAGTATTCAGTGTTCTTCGGAGTGATAAACAGCTACTGCTCTTTGTAGCAGTCTGGTCTGGTTGATAGGGAAGAACAAACAATTCCAAATCCTCAGTGATTTAGCTGAAAATTTACTGTTGTGGGGAACAGGGGAGATGACACAGTTGGTAAAGTGGCTGAACAAATGTGTAATGACCTGACTTTGCATCTCTAGCACCTATGTAAAAAGCCAAGTGACAACCCATGTCTGTAATACTAGCTGGGAGGGTGGAGACAGGAGGATCCATAGGGTTTATTGGCCAGTCAGTCTATCCCATGGGCTAGCTCTGGATTCAGTCAGAAAACCTGTTTTAAAAAGTCAGGCAGAAGGCTGGAGACATGGCACAGCAGGCAAAACACTTACCTTGAATGCAGAAGACCTAAGTTCAGATCCTTAGATCTCATCCAAAGCTGAGCACGGTAGCATGTGTTTGTAACCCTGGCATCCCTACAGTGAGATGGGAGGTGGAGGAAGGAGAATCCTGGGCTGCAGGGAGTGCTGAGCCATGGGCATGATCTCAGCAACTTTCCTCCTGACCCCAAGTAAGCACACAAGCACCCGGACCCAAAGTGGGTGGTGGGCATCAGCCTCAAACTTTCATCGGGTGCCATTCTATAGGTGGAGGCTGCTTGTTCATTCCCAGCTCCCCAGGCCCAAAATAATTACACAGAAACTGGATTAATTAAAACACTGCTCAGCCTATTAGCTTATGCATATTTTTAGCTAACTCTTACATCTTAAATCAATCCTCCTTTAATAATCTGTGCATCACCATGACGTCATGGCCCTCCAGCAAGTTTCCAGTACACTCCAGCGGGCATCTTTCTCCTTCGACAGCTACATGGTGTCTCCCTTTTTTCCTCTTCTATCTGCTTGGAATTCCTGCCTTGTTCTATTCTGCCCTGCCATAGGCCCAAAGCAGCTTCTTTATTAACCAATGGTAACAAAGCACATTCACAGCATACAGAGGGGAATCCCACAGCACTGGGTCTTGCAGGCCATCTAGCCTGTCTACATAGCAGCAAAAGCCTCATCTGAAACAAGAAAAAATAAAAATACCAACAGCTAGCTAACCTCCACACACATGCTGTGACCTGGGTGGGCTAACACTCTTATGCATAGAAATATGTACATAAGCACACATATGGTTATACACATACATACATACAAACACACACACACACACTCACATCTTAAAAATTAATAAATAAGGGGAAGAACAATTGGAGAAGACACCTCAGACCTTTATTACCCTCACATATATGAACATGTAGATAAATAGAAGTTTGTGCTCTTGGGAAATATACTTTCAAACGAATAGACAAACACGGAGTTGGGGAAATTATTTCCAAAATACATGGCTGCTGAAGGAATTTTATGTAAAGTATACACAGATCTCTCACCCCTCAATAAGCAGAAAGAGCCTTGCATCTAGAGTCAGCCGCCTGTATTTGCAACCTGGCTTTCTTAGCCCCCCCCCCTTTTCCTAATTGTATAATGCTGTCAATTGTTCAGACCGTGTGTGCGGTACGGTTTTGTGTCTCAAGAAAGTTTCTGTGTCTTCCTGCCATACTTACAAAAATAAAGTGGATTTTTGAGTTCTAGAACAATAGCTAGCAAACCATGACTATTGTATAAAATGAACAAACCAACCAGACTCCGCGGATCCACAGTTCAATCTGCACTAGCGCAGGGTCATGGGGAGACAAATGATTTTCATAGTTCAGACAAACACCTGCTTCCAGGGAACACAGTGCAGTCGTGCCCTGGCATCATTTCCGTGGCTGTGATAAAGTACCCCAATGACAAGCTTCTTCAGAGAGAAAGGGTTTGTTTGGTATTCAGTTCCAGGTGATTGTTCATCACTGCAGGAAAGTGAAGGCAACTATTCAGAGCCCCTAATTGTATCACATTCAAGAGCAGAGAGAGAGAAGGAATGCATGCATGCCCGCCTGCATGCCTACTGCTGAGATTGTGATAGTTTGTTTGTCCCACTTTTTTGCAGTTCAGGACCCAGCCATTAGGACAGCCCTCCCACCCCACATTCCCAGTGGGTCTGCCCACCTCATATAGGAAACTTCCACACGGACCTGCCTACAGGCCAACCTGATCTAGACACACCTCTCTCTCTTCCTGGGTGATGTCAGCTTGACAGTGGGTAACGTGACCATCGCCAAAAGGGCTGCTGAGGCCATAGATTGCTCTCCTGTCTTATTCTCCAAAAGCTCACACTTTTGCCATGACACAATGTTTTCAGAGATTGTTATTGTGCTAAGGAAGTGCATGTGGCCTCTGTAAATTCACCTGAGAACTCAGAAGAGGGGGGAAATTAAACACAAGACGGCAAGAAACAGGAGGGGGGGTTGGAGGGTTGCGTTTGACTTAAAATACTTCTAGCACTAGGCTGGATAGCAAGAATGAAAAATTCCTCATCTCTGAGAATCAAAAGCTGCACACAGCCAAACACATCTGCTGAATGTTCAAAGTGACAACACGGCGCTCAGAGAGAATGCACTGAATCATGTAAAAGATTCCTAAGAAACTTCACGAGTACATCTCGGCGCTGCTCAGCTATGCGCTCATGTGAGCGGATGGCTGAGGGAAACATCCCAGGGCGGGTGCAAGGGCCTGAAAAAGCACCCTTCCCGTCTGCATGACTCACCAATGGGGAGACAGCAGGAAGTCAAGGCAACCATAATTGGGAGTCTCTGGGGATCAGATAGAAGCCTGGAAGCTGTGCCTGTACTGAGGCTTTGGGTAAAGCCAGGTAGGATAGACGGATGAACGGAATGGACATGGGTGTTACTTCCTTTAACTTTTTAATACATTTAAATTTCAAATTTAAAAGTAGAAAGCAACACCTTTAATATCAGCACTCGGGAGGCAGAGGCAAGGCAGATCTCTGTGAGTTCGAGACCAGCCTGGTCTACAAGAGCTAGTTCCAGGACAGGCTCCAAATCCTGTTTTGAAAAACCAAAAAAAAAAAAAAAAAAATTTAAAAAAAAATAAAAGTAGAAAGCAATATATCATCAAAAGTCTCTCATGATGAAAATCCTCCCACCTCCTCCTCCTCCAGTCATTCTAGAGCCAATGATAAATTGATGGTAAATTCTTCTACCTACATTTTTATGCAAATACAAACAAATAAATATTTTTTACAACTGTCTTCCCTCCTAACTCAAATAATCACTTATAACCCAGCTATTTTGCCCCTTGTTTTTTAAACCTAAAGCATAGCTTAAGATTGCATCTTAAGCTGGGCAATAGTGGCACATGCCTTTGATCCCAACACTTTGGAGACAGAGGTAAATATGGATCCCTGTGAGTTCGAGGCCAGCCTAGTCTGCAGAGTAAATTCCAGGACAGCTAGGGCGAGGCAGGGAAACCCTGTCTTGAAACATCAAAACACGAACAACAAAAAGATTGGATCTTAAAACGAAATACACACGAACGCCAATGGAATGAATCCTTTCTACCAGTATGATGTACATATGAAGAAGATAAAACTGAATTAATTCAAGCAACTTTTGAAACCAATGTTTTCTGACCTTACACCTTCAGCAGGATATGATTGAAGAGTGAAAAGAATTGGGAAGCAATCAGAGTTTCATTTAGTTTGTGTTGGTGGGAATGATGGAGAGTGGATATTAAGAGACTATTTTGGATATGTTTAGAAAAAGAGAAAAATTTAAACCTGCCTGCAGTCAGGAGACTGGGGTTCTTACCTGAGAAGTGAGAGTAGAAAATGAGGAAAGCAGGAGATATCTTGCATCAGGATTAAAATGAAGACTATAAAAGAAATTAGAATTTTTGACCTATGTAAGAGCACAACAGAACTTAAGGGCTCCCCAGAATTAGACACTCCGAGGTCAGGGAGCAATGCATTTCTTCTGAATGCAATCTTTATTCTAAATGTCTCATCCACTAAGAAGATTCAGAAAATGTTGGGGAAATGCCTGTTTTCAGGTCAACGGCAAAGAACATACAAACGGTTCTGGAGCATCTACCACATGTCAGAAAGACCAGGAATGACATGCGGAGCATACGGGAGCCAGCTGGGGAGGACGGGCAGTGATCACATTTTAAATCAAAGCAGTGAAAATAACAGACCATGGATCTTTATGTGTCATATAGTCAGAGGGGAGAAATCTGTGATACAAAATCATAAAGTCAGCTAGATTCTCCTTTGGAAAGGATTATTTTTACCACCTTTTCCATAACAATCCAGGCAACATTGAAGAAAACTGGACAGGAACTAGGGTCAGCCTGAGAATTTTATAAGTCACCAGAAGGTGACTGTGCCATTATTTAATCAAGCCTTCTGAATACAGGCAGCCTTTAATATCTGTAATGGGTTCGTTCAGGGCATCCCACAGATGCCATAATCAGTGGGCACTCAAATAACTTATATCAAACAGCGTGGCATTTGCAAATAATCTGCTAGCATCATTATTCTTTGTCATCTCTTTATTACACACAATACCAAATACAATATGTATGTTATATGAATGGAATATACCATTGAGGGAATAATTCCAAGATAAAAAGTTGATAAGTACCACTCAAGCTTTTTCAAATACGGTCCAATTTCAGTTGATTGCATTCCCAGACGAAGACCCAGTGAAAGCGGAATCTATGGATATAGGAGTCTGTAGTGGCCAATTTATGTCAACTTGACAGAAACTGCAGTCATTTTGGAGGAGGTAACCTCAACTGAGAAAATGCCTCCATAAAATTGGCCTATAGAAAAAGCCTGTGGGACATTTTCTTAATTAGCGATTGGTGTGGGAGGGTCGGAGTACTGTGGGCAGTGTCAATGTCTCCCTGGGGCTGGTGGACCATTGCGCTAGAAGACAGCAGGTTCAACAAGCCAAGAAGAGCAAGCTAGTAAGCTAAGCATCACTCTCCCAGAGAGTTCCAGCACTGAGCCATCGGCTCCTGCCTCCAGGTTCCTGCCCTGACTCCCTCGGGGCTGGACTGTGATGGAGAGCTATAAACTGAAATAGCCCCTTTTCTCTCAAGTTGGTTTTGCTCCTGGTATTTCATCATAGCAATAGAAACCCCTACTAAGACAGGGGACAAATTTGTTTAAATTACATTTAATCTTTTTATGACAGCCAGCCATAAAACATAATCCCGTGTACATACCTTTAGGATGTATTCAAGGGTACCTTTTGATAAATTCTTACAAAGTGAATCATTAAAATTCTTTTTCAATAACTAAATCGACACTAAATTTATAGGCACTAATTCATCTTATTCATCAGTGTTCCACATTTAGTTTATGTATTAGTTTTGAAGGGGGAGCTTGCTTACTGCCCTGTGAAGAGCTCATTTCCCTAATGGTTTAGTTTAATTCTTGAGTTATTTAACTTTAAATGTAAAACCTATACGAATGCGTTACATAAAGCGGGTGTGGGCATTCATCCAATGTGCTGGAGGAACTGAGTGGTGAATGTGTGAATGAATGAATGAACGAATGAATGAATGAACAAAGCCTCTAGACATCAGCAGCGTTAAGTGTAGAACTATAAAATAAACACATCCTCCCTCCCCACATTCCAAAGGCTCTGTGGGAATCTTAATGGCATCTCCTTCTAACAGAGCCGCCAGTTAGATGGTGAGGCACACATCTCCGTGGACCTCATCCAAGTCACCAAAATGACTTCCTCGGAATGGACTCTCTTGAGACAGAATTATAATGGGGCGGCCAGGAATGCGAAGTTTATGAAGCCAGGAGTCTCGGGTTCCTTGCTTCCTTTGTGCTTCGGCTCCCTGCCTCTCTGCTGGTCTCTGCTTCCCCTACTATGCTGCCCCACACCAAGGTCACTTAAAGGGACTGGCAAATGCAGGTTCACTATAGCTGGAGTCCTTTGAGAGTAGATCACTAGGGAGCCTTTGACCGAGTCACTTTCTATTCCGACATTCCTACTTCATCACATAAAATACAGGTTAAAATACTAGAATCCTCCACTTTCCTTATCTTGGAGGGATTCCGTTCTTAGTCACACCGTGAATGATATAATAACTGCATCTAGAGAAGTAGTCACAATCAAACATCAACAAACACATGAACTCACAATGTCAGGATCATATACACACACCCCAAGAGAAAAAACTTCTTAAATCAAGTTCACAACTGTGGTCCTTGCCCATTTTTGTTCCCTCTGCTTCCTGGAGGGAAGTGGGTATCATAGAGTCCAGCAGGTCCCCAATTCCAGGGTCCCCTGTGGCACTACACTATATCCTTCATGCCAAGAGCCCTATACAATATCATTTTTGAGCCTGTGCCACTAACTCAGCGCCCCAAAAGCATTTATCGCAAATTTAAAAGGCTTTCTAAATGCCACCTGATCTGTGGTGTGAGCCCCTCTGAGTGACAATCAGGGTGTGAGCCTCTGAGTGGCCACCAGGGTGTGAGCCCCTCTGAGTGGCCACCAGGGTGTGAGCCCCTCTGAGTGGCCACCAAGGTGTGAGCCCCTCTGAGTGGCCATCACACGGAGATCAGGGCAGCAAGGTTCACCTGTTCTTCAAAGTTCCTTCACAGGGGCTACTCATCAGTCTGTTTCCAGTCAGGGGAGCCTAACTGTAAAGGCCCTAAATATTTCATCTCTGACTTTTGTTGTTTTTTTTTAAAGTGTTTTAAAAATTACTTCTATAGTCAAATGAAGAGACAGCTTATAGCCTTTGGAAGTTACACACCTGACAGGGGATGTAGGATATAGAACACAAGAAACTAAGCTAAAAAGCAAACAACCCAATCAATAGGTGGGCTAATAAAATGAAACAGCCCTCAAAAGGCAAAATACAAACGGGTGATAAAACCATGAAAAATATTCAAGAACACAATAGCCACCAAAGAAATGCAAATCAAGACCACACTGAGAATCTATCCTACCCCAGTCCGAATGGCACTTGTTATAAAAATAAGTAAGAACAAACACTGGTGAGGCTGTGGCCAAAGGGCAAGCCCTGTGCACTGCTGGTAGGAATGTCAACTTGTCCAACAAGTGTGGACATCAGTTTCAAGTGTTCTCCATACACTAGCAGCGGATTTTCCATATGGCACACTCCTGGGTGTTTGCTCAAGGCCTCTAAGTCAACACATCACAGATCAGTTCTGCATCGCTGTCTATGGCAGCACCGTTCACAACAGCTAAGCGGTGAGACCACCTATGTACCCAGTGAAGGACAGAGAGGATGCGACTGCATCGCTGTCTACGGCAGCACCGTTCACAACAGCTAAGCTGTGAGACCACCTATGTACCCAGCAAAGGACCCACCTAGAGGATGCGATTGCATCGCTGTCTACGGCAGCACCGTTCACAACAGCTAAGCGGTGAGACCACCTATGTACCCAGTGAAGGACAGAGAGGATGCGACTGCATTGCTGTCTACGGCAGCACCGTTCACAGCAGCTAAGCGGTGAGACCACCTATGTACCCAGTGAAGGACAGAGAGGATGCGATGCACACACAATGGAATAGTGCTCTGCCATAAAGAATTACGTTGTTTGAAGCAAAAATGGAAGGGACCAGAGATAATCATATTAAACTGATTAAACAAATCACAGATAGACTAAAATATTTTCTATGATTTTTGATTCCTTGATTCCTACATTTTATACAGGCATATAAAATTATCTTCTTTATCGTATCCTTTCTGGGGTAAGCATGAGCAGTACCTTGATATTGCAAGAAAGAGGATCTTCTTGGTCATTGTGCTCCTTCTTCTATAGAAACCATTTATTTCTTTTAAAGCTTTCATATGGATATAGATATGGATAGATGGATATGGATAGACAGATACACAGATATTGCTAGATATACAGATGGATAGATATAGACATAGTTTTAGATAGAGAAACAGATATAGACACACGCACACATATATGGTACACTGAGCATATTTATCCCATACCCACTATGACTTCTTTTCCTGCTTCCCACTCCCATCGAGTCCCTTTGTTCTCTAGACAGTTTGACTTCCACTTTCTATATAATGTCTTTATGGCAGAATTCTATTCCACTGTGTGTGTATCTTCCATGGCCAGTCAGGTAGTACACTCCTCTGGGTGGCAAAGCAGATGAGATCTTACAGACCAGCCGGTTTTATTTTATTTTTAAAGGTCTCACTATTGATCCCAGCCTGACCTCCAACTTCACAGTTCTCCTGCCTCAGCCTCCCTAGCGCTGGGATTACAGGCACACACTGTTTGTTATACCCCTGACTTTTATGATGATAATTCTTGGATATGGCTTCATAGAAGAGCTTAAAGCTAGAAAATGTAAGAGTCCTAGAGCACATGCAAATACTTTGGGGCAAGTGTTAGAAAACGGAAATCAGTCAGCAGTAATCTGTTGTGTGGACGGAGAAAAGTAGATATAATTCATTGTAGAATTATTCAGATGAAGAAAAAGCTAAAATGTGATAATCCATTAGAAAAATTAAAAGTAATGAAATGGGAATACGAAGCTGAGGTCATGTAAAGGCATTTTACACAAAGCAAAGTGCGGAAGAACATCCAAAAGAGATGGTATTTGCGAAAATCCAATCACATAGGGAGATCTGCAGCGAAATGCCTTCTGGAAAAACTAAGGGTGGATTTGTCATAACAAATTACAAGCACAAATTCTACTATAAAAATAGCATAAAACTTTTCATATCATAAGATAACATGAGCAAAATTTAAAAGAAGGTAATAAGCAAAGGAAATAGAAATATCTAATGTGCACCACACATCCAACAGCTGGTGTTCTGGAAGCTGTCTAGGTTAGAGCTTTGAGAGCTAGTAATGACTTAGAAAATGACATAATGTAATTTCCAGAGATACTAAGAGTCCATAACTAGCCCAAGATGTCTGGGTTTTGTTTGTTTTTTAGATTGTAATCTAATTACAAGTTTTCCCCCTTCCCCTTCTTCCCTCCAACGCCCCCCCCCCCATATATCCCTTCCAACTCTCATTCAAATTCATGGCCTCTTTGTCACTAATGATTATTGCAGGCATATATGTATTTGTATATACATATGTATTCCTAAATATAAAGTGCTGAGTCCATAATGTTACTTGCATGTATGTTTTCATAGCTGACCAGTAGACACTGAACCACCAATTCATGTGTTCCTCCCTGAGGAGGACCACCCCTCCCAGGCCTGCTTTCCTTAATTGTCTGTAGTTCTTCATGTGGTGGTGAGTCACCTTGGGTCATCCTTGTTCAGCTTGTGTTTGGGTGGTTATGTCAATGAGACTTTATGGCTATAGCGTCTGATGTTACTAGGAGACACAGACTCACAGCAAACTCTGGTCCTCTGGCTCTTACAATCTTTCCATTCTCTCTTCTGCAAGGTTCCCAGAGCCGTAAGAATTGCACTGTTGGGTAGGTGTATCAGTTGGGACTGGGCTCTACAACTCTACGTTTTAATCGGTTGTGGCTTTTCTGTAGTGGTCTTCGTCTGTTCCAAAGAGATGTTTCCTTGATGAGAGGTCAAGACTACACTTACCTGTGGGTCTAAGGAAAAAGTTTATAAATTGTTGTTAGGAATTATGCTTGCTTAGTAAATTAGTGATTGTAGAGTCTCCCACCAAAACCGTGATTCTACCAGCACTGAGTCTTAAGTCCAATTGGAGAGCTGCTGGTTACTGCCAAGGTATGTGTGCCGCTCCTGCACATAGGATTCTGGTGCCATGCTGGTCCTTGGTGTGATTCATGGGCATCATAGCTGAGGAGGACTATTGGTTGCCTCCCTTCTTTGAAAGCTTGCATGGCATTTTCTGGTACCGTGAGAGCTAGGCCCCAGGGAGCGGTCATTGAAATCAGCTCCAGCTCAGGGTTCTCTCCATCCTGTGTCTGAAACACACCATGCCTTCAGCCGTGGTTTCTGCTGGCCTGTGCTGGGCACTACTAGGAAATGGCATACTCTAGCTGCCTGTGACTAATGAGAGCACATGTTCTGTGTGGCATTTGCCATGGCAATTTCCTCCAGCTCAGCACACAGCAATTAGATTCATTCTCAGCTTCTAGCTTTTACGTGAGGAAGGAAAAAGATGTTCTTATACTCCCCGGTGCCCAGCTTTTCTGGGCTCTGCCTGATAAACTGATTCCAGACTCACATGTCTTAGAGCACTGAAGGGAGGCTGAATACATAGACATCTGGATGTCAGGAAGAACTAAGAAAGCAGACTACTCAAACACAAAGGTTCGAGAAACTTTCAGAAACTCTGGTCAGGCTGATTTCTGAGAATCTTCAGCCTATGAAGACTCGGAAAGGGGGCTGTTTTGTCTGCTACACAGACCCTCAACACAGAGAGTTAAGGAGAAGGAAAAACCATGGATCCTTTGCTAGACGAAGGAACAGGTTTCCATACACTAAGCCTAATGAAATGGATAAGAAATCTGACAAAGAATTCAAAAGAGCCGTCATAAAGATATACACGACAGTCAGGAAAATAACAAAGGAATGAGAAACCCAACAAAGAAATACAGAGCACTTTAAAATAGAAAAACAGAAAGTGTGAAACAGGAGAAAATAACTAAATTGGAAAATTCACTGGAGGAATTTATCAGGACACAGGATCAAGCCAAAGGAGCCAGCCAATCAAAACAAGTAATTGGGAATTCCTTAGAAAAGCAGGGGAGAGGAGAGGAGTTGGATGGGAATGAGAGGAAGGCGTGAGAAGAGGTAAAAGAGGAAGGAAGGAGGAGAGAGGAGGAAAAAGAGGGAGGTGAAGGAAGACAAGGAGAAGAGAAAAAAGAAGAGAAAGGGGGATGGAAAGAAGGGGACAAGGAGAAGAAGTGGAAGGAAAAGGGGGGAACAGGACAAAGAGGTTGAAAGGAAGAGGGGGAAAGAGGAAGAAAAAGAGAGGAAAGATGAAGGGATTCTTAAAGTTGTGTCTAAAGTAATCCCAATGGCCCGTGAGTTTACATAAAGGCTTGCTGTTGGAAATAGTGGAAATCTGAAGGGTGAAACTGGTTGGAGGCTGGCAGCCATTCGAGACAAGTCTTTGAAGGGAATTATAGAAACCTTATTCCTTTTTTGCATCGTTTCCAGTCTTGGGGTGAGCATTTTGTCTCTTTCTCAGGCTCCTGGCTGGGATGTGCCACCTCAACACACACACTGGACCCTCGAAAGGTACCCATTTCTTGTAAGGGGTTAATTATCTCAGGTATTTATCACGGCCAAGGGAAAGTAACTAATGGGCTTATAGGAGCATCAAGCTAACCAGTATTTTCTTTGTAGAAGTCAAAAAGGAAGAGAGAAAACAAGAGAAAGTTTATTACAAGAAATAATGGCTACAAACTTCTCAAAGAAGAAGGAAGTGAACTTAAGATCCAGAAAACCCTAAGTACCTCAAATAAAACGAACCCGGAGAATTCCATATGGAGACATATTCAGACAAAATGTCAAAATCAAAGACAAAGGAAAATTTAAAGCAGTGGGGAAAAATGACATATTTACCAAAAAATCCCATAATTTTCAATAGAAAAATTAATATCAATCTTTCTCAAACTGCTTAAAGAAATTAAAAAGGTAAGAATTTGTTGAAGCTCATTTCATGAGGCCAAATTATTCCAACATCAAAGATAAACAAAGCCTGTGGAAGGAGACCATGTGGCTCTCGACCTGGCTGGAGATAGACACAGAAAGCATCCATGTATTTACAAATACCACGGAGGAAATTAAATCTCAAACATGTATGAATTCAGAGGTTCTGTCGTGTAGAGATAAATTAAATCATTGGCTAGGGGTAACTGGATCTCCCACTCCTACAGAAACCAGGACTTGCTCTAATTACCTGGTTGGTTTTTCTTAAGACCAGTACTCATCCCTCAAGACCCATTCCATGGCAGAAGCCCAGCAAGGTGGCAAGAAACTCGCTCTGAATGGTGAGAGATTCTTTCTATTCCCTGTCACTCAAAAATCCTAAAGGTTTAAAGTTCTACCAAAAGATTAAGACAAAAATATACATTTCTTAGTATTTTACAATATCATACAAACAAAGGAGATAAAATATTTATATACTGAAAACTCCAAAATACTGATGAAATAAATGAAACAAGCCAGAGGAAGATAGACCTTCCTTGATCAGAGGCTAGGACATACAATATTAGAAAGTCCACTTTGCCCAGAGGCATTTATAGATCCAATGTGATTCCTATCAGAATTTCAGTGGCATGTTTCTCTGCTTAATTTTTTTTTCAGAGCCAAATACTGCTCTAAAAAAAGGTTGTTATTTTAAGATATAAGTATTAAGCTGGGTATGGTGACACACACCTTTAATCCCAGCACTTGGGAGGCAGAGGCAGGCTGACCTCTGAATTTGGACTAGCTCAGTCTACAGAGCGAGTTCCAGGACAGTGAAGGGCTACACAGGAAGTTTTTTCTTTAGTCTCAAAAAAAAAAAACTTTTCAAAAGCTCCTGTAGTGAAAAAATAAGACTGGCCTTCTGCTGGATAGCTTTGTGTCAATTTGACACAGACTAGGAGCATCTGAAAGGAAGGAGCCTCAACTGACAAAATGACTCCATGAGATCCAGTTGTAGGCAAGCTGGATCCAAATGTAAGGCATTTTCCTAGTTAATGATTGATGCAGGAGAGCCCAGACCATTGTAAGTGGGGCCATCCCTGGGCTGGTGGTCCTGGTTCTATAGGAGAGCAGGCTGAGCAAGCCATGGGAAACAAGCAGGTAAGTAGCACCTCTCTGTGACCTCTGCATCAGCTCCTGCCTCCAGGTTCTTGCTCTGTGTGAGTTCCTGTCCTGATTTCCTTCAATGATGGACTAGAACGTGGAAGTGTAAGCCGAATAAACCCTTTCCTCCCCAGCTTTCTTTGGTCATGGTGTTTGCTCCCAGCGACAGAAGCCCTCAGTTAGACTGGCCTCTTAGGTAATGGGAATAATGACAAAATAGGACCACAGCTGTCGAGGCCCTAAAAGAACTTAGAAGGAAAGACTTTGGGGGGAAGGGGGGTTGTGGCTTCACACTGTGAAGAGGCTAATTAGCACTCAGCTCCCTACAGAACCTCTACTGTTCCAGGAATTACAGCCCCCCAATTGCTTGCTGCGGAGAATGTCTTAGCCTTACAGCAGGCCACCTCACTTCCTCTTCTACAGGCTCTGAGTCACTGTGAGTCACTCCACTCTCCGTCCTTCACAGTCTCCCAGGAACCTGCGGATATTAAATTACATTAGTAAATAGGAATGTGTATTAGTCAGCTTTCCATTACTGTAACAAATACCTCAGTCAATCGGCATGAAAAGAGAAAGGTTTAAGGTGATTTACTGCATCCACAGTGACGAGGATGGGGCAGAGGGAAGCCTCTCTCCATCAGCACTGAAGCAGAAGTGAGAAAGAGGAAGATCCTGTGGTCCCACAGGTCCCCTTCAAGGGCACACATCACACAGCTGGAAATCCGCCCTTCCCACTCCCCACCCTCCACCGTTGCCCCACCATGCCTCGTGTCTTAAAGGCTGCACCACATCCCGATAGCACGGGTTGGGGACTAAAGGCTGCACCACATCCCGATAGCACAGGCTGGGGACAAAGACTTAGCATGTATGTTGAAGAGCAGAAAAGCTTTTACATGCCTTAGTAAGCTTCTAAAGTTTCCTATTTCTTTATAAACCATGTCCATTTGGGGCTTTGGGGGAGGGGCTATTATTATTGATTTTGAATGTTTAATCTATTTATTATCAATGTGTTTTTGTATAAAGTACAGGATTTATTATGGCATCTGCACTTATGTCATGCTTTGTTTCCGATCCTCCTCCCACTATCCCCCTCTCCCCCCGTAGACCACCTGAGTGACCCATCTCCCTCAGCCTCCTAGTCGCTGGGACAAGGTGTTTACCCCCACGGCAGTGTAGGTCTCCCTACTAACAATGGCAGCAAACACTCATATTTTCTAAGCACTTCATGGATATTAACTCATGTTTTACAGCAAGACCATTAAAAAAAACAACCTACTGACAAACCCAGTTTGCAGGTGTGGTAACTGAGGCACAGGGAACCCAAGTAACCAGGCTCTCTGTGTTTCTGCTTTCTAGAAACATTTAAATTTCTGTTTCAAGGTTGCTGGTTTCTCCCTCCAATGTAAGGTTATTTTGTTCATGGTGAAGCTGGTTAGGCTGACTGAGGCCTGAAAGGATTTTGAAAGTTGCTACATAGGAGCCACTTTACAAAGGTTGGTAGCTAATTTTATGATTAATGTGTGCGTCTTCTGAAGAACTTTATTACTGGGAGAGACTTTAATTTGGGGCTGAGACTGGAGCCTCAGTTGGCAAAGGGCTTGCCCAGTCTTCGCCAAGCCTTAGCTTTGCCATCCTTAGCACAATAGTAAAAAAATAAAATAATAATAAAATAAAAATTAAAACAAAATAAAATATAAGTGTAGTTATACACACCTAGAATCCCAATACTAGGGAAGTGAAGGCAAGAGGATCATAAGTTCAGGGCCATCCTCTGCTTCATAGTAATTCTGAGGCCAGCCTAACCTACACGTGACTGTGTCTCAGAAAAAAGACTGACTTTGATATATGCAGATCCCTCACTACTTTTCAAAGGGCTCAAATAGGCTCTGAGAACCAGTGTTCAGTCAGCATTGCTTTTTTCTCATCTTCTTCTTTCTTTTTTCTTGTTTTTAATTTTTTTGTTTTGTTTTTGTTTTTGAGGGTTTCTTGGTGTAACATTCCTGGCTGTCCTGGAACTCGCTCTGTAGGCCAGGATGACCTCAGATTCACAGAGATCCACCTGCTTCTGCCTCCCGAGTGCTGGGATTAAAGGGGTGTGCCAACACCATCTCCTGGCATCTCTGGGGCAGAATAAAGCTGTGCGGTGGAGGAGGGTATCTCGAGTTCCTTACCTGTACCTCCATCAAGGCACACATTGCTGTTTGTCTGTTGCTCATCTCACTACACTTCATGGAGCCCTATGAGTAAGAGAGTGTCAAGAAAGTATCCTTCTACTGCTATTCTGTGTTAAGGTGCTGGGAAGCTAGCTCAGCCAATAAAGACCTTGCCTGGAAAATACCAGGACACCAATTCCATCACCAGAGACCATGTCAGACAAATGCCAAGCATGGGAAACTGGAGAGATGGCTCAGCGGTTTAGAGCACTGGTTGCTCTTTTCAGAGGGCCTGGGTTCAGTTCCTAGCACCTACATTATGGCTCATAATCCTGTAACTCCAGTGTCAGGGATTCTGACACCTTCTTGTGGTATCCCATGATCCCCGAGCACACATGGTCCATAGACGTACAGGCAAAACACTCATAAACATAGAATGCATGGTGGTCAATGATTGTAATCCCACACTGAGAAGAAAGATAGAAATATCTCTGGGGTCTGCTGATCAGCCAACATGGACTGTGGAAAATTCTAGGTCAACGAGAGGCCTTATCTCGAATAATAATAATAATAATTTTTTTAAAAGATGTTATCTGGCCGGGCGGTGGTGGTGCATGCCTTTAATCCCAGCACTCGGGAGGCAGAGGCAGGCAGATCTCTGTGAGTTCGAGGCCAGCCTGGTCTATAAGAGCTAGTTCCAGGACAGGAACCAAAACCACAGAGAAACCCTGTCTCGAAAGAATAAAAAAAGAAGATGTTATCTGAAAAACAACACTTGAGGTTATCCTCTGGTCTACACATACACATAATATATATTTTAATCAAACATTTTAGGTATCAATTCCTCTGAAAATATGTTTTTTCTTCTTTTTACTAGTTATAATGTTGGTTAATAGTGGGAATTAGCTAAAATGGATCCATCCTTTTTTGATTAGACTAAAATGTGTTTGGTTGTGATGTATTATTTTATGAATTCATTTGGCAGCTTATTTTCATTAGTGTGACAGAAGGATTTTGGCCTCACTACCAATGAAACTAACCTCTAGCTCTAGACATGTGTCAATGGTGCTGTGTTTAGCATAGTCTACTGAATTTGAAAAGTAATTTTCCTGTCTTCTCTCTTTTCTGAAGCGATAATAGTATCAGTGCCTCCTTCTTCCCCAACTTCTTCCTCTGATACAGGATCTCAGGTAGCCCAGGCTGACAAGGATGGTCCTGACCTCCTTATCCTCTGGCCTGTCCCAACTACTGGGATTATAGGTGTGTGCTCGGGTGCCCAGAAACCATCACTTCTTCCTATTCTTTAAGAATTAAAATGTTTACATTTTGTACATGATTATTGTTCTGCCTGGGTTGTCTTGGTAGGGGAATGTCCATTTTGGTTATTTAAGTTTCCCCAGGAAGGATTTTTCATTTGCAGAACATTTCCAAATTCTTCCTGGCATTTACATGTTTTTACAACAGACCAGGTCTGACTTGCTGTGTTGTGGAGCGTGCCTGTCTCTGCCCTGAGCTTCGCCTGCCTTTAGATTAACCTGCTTCATTTTCAACTGCCATCCGCAAACGGGTTCACTCACTAAGCTAAGGAAGTTCTCGGCTCTAGTTTAAATGCCTTATTTATTATCATTATTATATTTTATGACATAATAGTCTGAAGCTCTCTTCTTTATCAATAATATTCTCCCTTCATAAGGTTTCAGAGGTCTTTTCTGGTTGAAAAAAAAATGAAATGTTCTAGTTTGAATATTGTCCTTAACCTAAAAGTAACTTAAGATGTTTTTCCTTTCTTTTGAGTTACCAAGTACTTGGGATTTTTATTTGCTTCTGTTTTCACTGTTTTGTGTTTTATTACTACATAGTTACAAAAGTATATTTGTATGAGTGTTTACTTGTTGTAATTCATTGAGCTTTAATAGTCTAATATAATGATGCTGGTAAAATGTCTGTGGCGGTCTCTTTGGCATCTGGGGTTTCTTCAACATTTGTTGATTAGCAGTGTGTCATCAGAGCTCCCGGGTGCAGACTCTGTCCGGGGAAGAAGTGGGCAGTCAGGCGTGCCCATCCCCTGCTCTACCCCTTCCTCCAGTCTTCAGTTTATGTCCACATGCATTCTGCAAGGTTTGGGACTGGGAACAGTCTCTGCCAGTTCTCATTTTTTCACTCTTAATTCGGTTGTGATTTTAACACATCTCCGCACCCGCATCCTATCATTAGTATCTTTTGCTGTCTGGTTTTTCTCCACCCACTCCAGTGTGTGTGTGCGCGTGTGTGTGTGTGTGTGTGTGCGTGCGTGCGTGCGCACACACACATGTGCACATGCATATGTGCATGTTGGCAATATCATGTATTCTCCTCCTTTCCTCTTCTCATTTTGTAAGAGCTCTCTGTCTACACTGGCTGGGCAGCAAGCTTTGGGGTACTCTTATCTCAAATTGCCACCCTAACCCCCAGTGCTGGGATTAAAGGATTACCCAACATCCTCTGTGGATTCTGAGGGTCTGACAGAATCATCCACACTGTTATTTTTTTTGTAATAAAAAGCTTTTTTGCCCTCTCTTATCATTTATGTGAGATATATCTATATCTAGATAGATAAATAGATATACGTATAGGTAGATTGTTTTGTTTTGGTTCCATGGTCTGTTGAGTCTTCTGGTGTGCTACCCAAAAGAGGAACAGATGGATAGTCATTTAAATGGGGAATGTGACTTTTATTTTCCCCAAGACAGTGTTTCTCCGTGTAGCTTTGGCTGACCTGGAACTTGCTCTGTAGAACAGGCTGTCCTTGAACTCAGAGATCCATCTGCCTCTGCCTCCCTAGTTCTGGGATTAAAGGCATGCACCACCACACCCTGCTGAGGATGGTAACTTTTACTCTCCTCAACTGTAGAAGGAGGGTAAAGAATAATGGATGGTAGTCTGTATTCCCATCAGACTGGATTTGGGACCCTAGTTTTGGACACAGACTCCATTTTATTCTATGGACAAGCCCTATGTGCCCCATACTGTCCTTGAATTCATACTGTCTGCCTTGGCCTCTCAAGTACTGGGATTGGGTGGCTGGTGCCATCACACCTAGCCTGAATACACACTTTTTATATTACACGGCCCTTTCAAGAAAGCCAACAACCCTATCTGGAGCTTAAGAAAGAAAAAGTCCTATGTATATACTTTTAATCTTAACTGACATATAAAAATTATAAATATTATGAAGTGCAATGTGATGTTTTGATGTATGTATGCTTTGTGTAATGATGAAGCCAGAAAAAAACCTAGCCATCATATCTTTACAATAAAAACATTGGAAACCCTTTCTTATAGCTTTAAAAAAAATAAACAGTATGTCATCATTACCTATAGTCCCTTGCTGTGCAAATAGCTCAGAGCACCTCTCCATTGTGCGTGTGACTTAGTACCGTTAGCCAGCCCGCCCCAGGCTTCTCATTTCAGGATGGTGGGAGAACAATTAAGAGACTGGTGTCTGGTAAAGCACTTTCCTCCAGCTGTTTGAAGCCACCTAGATCCCAGAGGCTGCCGTGGGCATTGTGGCTGTGTCCAGGTTCAAGTCTCATTCTTTCTGTGATGAGTTTCGTTTTCTTGTGTGAATCTGTTCTACATCAGCATGGTTCTGGAATGTTCAGAATTGTCTCTACTCCCAGTTCTAGGAGTGAGGCTGACTCACCCTTGAGTTGATCAGAATCAGTGGTCACCTCCATCACAAGAGAAATATGTACAAGACTGGTGCGTAACCCAGTCTGTGCCAAAGATGAAGGACTTTGAGCAGAACTCCCTGGGGTGTTCTCTCAAACAGGGGGCAGCTCTTCTC
Source organism: Microtus pennsylvanicus (assembly GCF_037038515.1). NCBI lineage: Eukaryota > Metazoa > Chordata > Mammalia > Rodentia > Cricetidae > Microtus > Microtus pennsylvanicus. The sequence goes on along the minus strand of NC_134589.1, from coordinate 56,196,819 downwards.
TACTTTTGACAGAGCCAAAGGAAGATGGCCATGGATAAGGTGACAAACAGGAAGGCACTTGGCAGCCAGGTCCTTTTCCATCTCAGCAGCGGAAGCTGATTTACAAACCAGGAAAGACAAATCAGAGAGAAACCCAGTCCTTGAGAGCAAGGCTGTGCCCTGCTTCCAGTCCACGGTGACTCACAGCGTGTTCTTGGTAGTCCAGTGACTCAGGGGCTCTCGCTTACTGTTGGAGTTGATTTAGATTTGCCTTATTGGTTGGATGGCAGTGCTACATGAATCATGACTTCATCTGTGCCGGCCCAAGAGCCCAACACAGCCACAGATAAGGGTTCCTGCTAACTCCAGTTCTAAGTCTTTGCAAACCGTCTGAGGGGTGGAGATCCTGGATAGAAGTCACACAGATTTCAGCTCACCTGCACTCTCTTACAGCTTCATTCCTCTTCCTGTGATTTTTGTTGTTGTTGTTATTGTTGTTCTGAGAATTTAAGCATCTGTAACTTTTATATGTATATCTGCACATTGGTACTTGTGTGGTTTTTGTTCTTTTGGGTGATTCTCAACCTTCCTGGTGCTGTGACTCTTTCAGTTCCTGATGTTGTAGTGAACCCCCAATCTTAAAATTAATTTTGTTTCTAATTTGTAACTGTAGTTTTGTTACCGTTAGGCATTGTAATGACTTTATCTGCATATCCCCTGTGAAAGGGACATTTGATCCTCATGGGTTTGCAACCCACAGGTGGAGAACTGCTGATTTTAGGCTAGTGATATATATTTATGAATTTTGCCCCCAACCACATGTCTTCTTTCTTTTCCACCTTAGCTCTATGCTAAAATATTGGGTTCACCTACTAGAGGTTTCAAACTCAATTTCCTCTTTTGTCACAAATTAGCTCTTTTGTAGATACATTTCCTCAAATAAATTGATCCCCCAAAATGTTTTATATTCTGCTTGCCAGTGTTAGCAAAAACAAATACAAATCTAGTGAAATTTGAAACTTAGATAAAAATCTAACACTTTTTCAGGATTCTTTTCAAGCCTGTTCAATACACTGTCTCTATCATTTTCACCAGTAGTGTGGTAGCTGTTACTATTTACCTGAAGTTCAGGCTTAACGGTTGTATTATATTTTGTCTGGAAAGTTTACCTTGTGTGAATCGTACTAAGCCCCAAGTTTTATGATCTCCAGACTACTGTGTTCTATATCTGGATGACAGATAGGTGAGTATTGAAATTTCTTGGGACTAGAGAGATGGCTCCACGGTCAAGAGCACTTGCTCTTCCAGAGGGCATGAGTTCAGTTCCTAGCATTCATATCGGGCAGCTGCCAGCCTCCTGTGACCCCCAGTGCCTCCGGCCTCCATGGGTGCCCCTGCATTCATACATACATATAGATGTACACACATACACATACATTAAAAAGTTTAAAAAGAAACTTCCTGGGTTACTTTATCCAAGCATTTAGACTCCTGTAGATGTGGTCCCTTGCCCCTCAACAGTGACTGTTTGCATGAGACTCAGAAAATCCCTAGCTCCCTACCCACCCCCACCAGAAGCAGATGGCTTTTGCTGGCTGGGTGCCTAAAGGATTCTTTATCCCTGAAGCTCGGAATTCTTAGGCTCTGTTTCACGACAAATTGTTTGTTCTGTATTTTCTTAGAACACAATATGCCCTCTCCTTTGCAGACTCAACTGTTTTCGTCCCAGTCTTTCTACAGATATATTATTATTGCACTTTCTACTCTCTGCGTTGCCGCCATAGTCTGCCCTGAATACTTATTATCCACTGTTTAGTTGCTTTAGAACCTTTTGCTTTTTGAAGAATGTTTCGTTAGCGCATAATAAATCTGTATATTTGGGGCAGGGCTGTGCTATGAGAATTCCAGACAAACATACAATGTGTAATGACCACAGAAGGGCAGGTAGTGTTTCTCTCTCTCTCTCTCTCTCTCTCTCTCTCTCTCTCTCTCTCTCTCTCTCTCTCTCATCTTCAAACTCATCTCTTCTAGCTCCTTGTAAAATATGGAACAAATTGTTCTGAGCCACAGTCACCTGCTGGGCTCGCTGTAGAACACCAGCATGTATCTGTCTAACTGTGTTTGTATACCCGTCCGTCAATATCCCTCTAGAGCCGTGGTTCCCACCTTCCCACTGCTGGGATCCTTTAATACAGTTCCTCAGGTTGTGGTGCCCCCCAACCATGCAATTATTTTCCTTGCTACTTCATAACTGCAATTTCACTACTGCTACGAAACATAATGTAAATACCTGTGTTTTCTAATGGGCTGGGGGGGGGGGGGGTTGTGGCCCACAGGTTGAGAACCACTGCCCTAGCTCCTCTCCCCCTTATCTCAGGTCCTCATTTTATTCTCCTCTATGAGAAAGCCCTTCTTAAACTCTACAGGAGAGGATGCAGTATTTTTTGCTTCTTGTTTCACGTTGTTACCTCAGGCCTTTTCTTGCTTACTATTAAATTTTGGCTGCATCTTTCTCTGTTTAAACTGAGCCTATTGTTTCCTGATGCCGTCCCTACTATTTGCTCTCCGCCCTTGCATCCCCGTTGGTTTCAGCTTTCCCTCTCTGCCTCATTCAGTAGTTTGTTCACATCTTGTATCCCCTGCTCCATGCTTTGTTTTTCTGTGGGGTTTTTTGTTTGTCTGTTTGTTTTTTAGATTTGAATCCTTTTAGAAAAGACTTGATCACTAATTCTTACTCCTGTTTCTTGGCTCATAGTTGACCCACATACCCGCTCAGCCTTCTGCCGCCATGCTTCTTATGCACGTGGGTGTAAGAGCTGGGAAGCGCACAGCATGTCTGTGTGGCTGCCACTGTGATTTCTCATCCCTCTTCCTTAGCGGAAGCTATGTATGGAATCTCTAGTGTGGAAGTGTAAAGTTCTTGTTCGGTGGCAGGGTGTGGTGGTTCAGTGGAGCAGGGAAGGATTCTCTTGTGACATCAACAGTAACAATGGATGACTTTGACGTTCTTATTTCTTACTTACTTCCTTGTTATAAGATGTGTTTGCTTTTATTTTGTGTGTATGTTTTGCTTGCCAGTATGTAAGTGTACCACATGCATGCATTTCCTGAAGAGGCCAGAAGAGGGCGTAGAATTCTCTGGAACTTGAGTTACAGACAGATGTGCACCACCATGAGAGTGCTGGGAACTAAACCTGAACCTAAGGCCTCCACAGGAGCAGCAAGCCTTCTTAACTGCTGGGCCGTCTCCAGTCCTATTTTTTATTTAAATACTCCATGCTTGTGTTTCTCTGGTCCAGCCGAGGGAGTATCCATGACCCTAAGTGCTGTGCTGATGCCTGAGAGCTTTGGTCCAGGCATAGAAAACATCACAGGGGTGGGTTAACTTTGACAGAGTTCTAGGCTTATCTCCTCCCACTTCCATTCCTCTTCTGCTGGAGGACAGAAAGGAGAGCAGAAGGGGCCCAGCAATGGTTTCCAGTAGTAATAAGTTAACCGGCAAGGGGCTCGGTGATATTTCTTTCCCATCATGCAGACTTTCTCTGTGCTTCTTGAACTTCTTTCGTCTCTCCAGCCTAGCGAATCTCACTGCAGTGTTACATACCTGCCGCTGGAGGATGTAGATGCCCATCTCCCATCCGGTCATGCAGCGGGTTGGTTCTGTTTATTCTGGCTTTCAACTTCTGCCAATTTGGCAATTTCAGCTTGATGGTCAAGGAGAACTTCTGTCTGGAGAGACCGCGTTCTTCTTGTCTCAGGGTTAGTTCTCTGTTTTTGTTTTTCATCGGTGTTGTCTCTTCTCTGTCCTTACTGCTGTGGCCTGGCTTCAGGCAGAACAATGTTATTTTTCTCCAATTTCCCATTTTGTCATCCACCTTCTGTGTGGTTTTTGATGTAGTTATAATGTGAGTGCTAAAATCTGGTTATGTGTAGATGTCATATCTTAATGCCTCTACTGGCCCATTGTTCTGTTTCCAGATGATACTTTCCAAGGTTTCATAAGACCTTAGTCACCCTCTGAATTAAATTTTATTGATACATTATGTGTCAGATGGGTAATGTTGTCAGTGTGACCAAACCTAGGATCACCTGGGACATGGACCTTTAAGTATGCTGTGGGAGATTATCTTAATTACCCTAATTGGGGTGGGAGGAATCCAGTAGATGTCAGCTAATTATTCTCTTCTAATTAGGATTTGAAAAACCAAAAGCATAATATAAACAGAACTAATTATGATGTATTTCATTTTACCAGGATATTTTGTGCAGTGTCTTCATAGCATACACTAGGTGTACTACAAGGAAGTCTCCTTGATTTATTGGATCAATAAATGAATGAATTTCAAGGGAGACACTTGCCTCAGGACTAAAAGCAGATTCACAACTTTATACCTGCATTAACTGTGAAGTGAAAAAGAAATGCCCGATATCATTCCTTTAGATCCCTTGAGTCCAGAGAGAGTCAAGGCACTTAGAACAGCTTAAGAATTTAGATTAAACTGTAGCCACAATGTCAGACCTCCCTCGGGCATGCAGACTGTTGACAACCAACATGAATTAGTTTACAAACAATCCTCATAAAATGAGAAGTCCTAAAACAATATGGGGGAGGCATGGGAGTACTGGGAACAGATGTTAACATAATTCTTGGAAAATAGAACAAGGGAGGGGCTGGATAGTAAAGAAATCAACACAGCCAGAGTAGAAACAAATGTTAACATTGCCACAACAGAAATAATAACGCCAGGACTTTGTAAAACATACAGGGGACCAGGTCTCTGTCTAAGACATAACACTTTCCATCTCCATAACTTCCATCATTACCTACATCTCTGCCCCCATCATCTCCATCCCGGTCTCCACCTACAGCTCTCATCCCATCCTGATATCCACCCCATCCTCATCATCACCCCATTTCCATCCTCATCTCCCCCCATGCCCAGCAATCCTCTAGCTCCATCATCATCCCCATCTTCCTCCCTACGCTCATTCTCATCTATTCTCATCCCTGTTCCCATGGAACCACGTGTAGGATGTGAGGGTACAGAGAAAACAACAAAGAGAGCAGGCAAGAACTAAAACAGTTCCTGCGGAGAATAGGGAACAAATCCAAAGACATTTTGGGGAAGAATGATAGGAGAGCTTTGATCATTGTACTGTGGATGGAAAAATCTGGGGAGAGATAATTGACAGCTCATCGTTCAAGAACATTTGGGGATAAAAGGAACATTTATAATGACTTTGAGCTGTTTTCTGTAGGGTGTGCTGTCCCATGTTCTCATGAAATGTGTGTGTGTGTGTGTGTGTGTGTGTGTGTGTGTGTATGATTTGATGTGTAGCTATGATAAAGGTATGAGGACCCAAAGAAGGAGCACCCAGGTTGGACTCCTCTGCTTTCTTCTATGAGGTATGTGATCCAGACATCTTTGACCATTTAACTTAAATGTTTCTACCATCTAGTCGTTGGCACAAACCTGTGCTAATGCCTGATTCGCATGCCCCATTTCCAACACACCCAATGCTGCAGAACTAACTCCTGAACACCTGCTAGACTCTGTTCTCTTCTCCACCCCCAAGCGCACCTCTTTTGACATCCCTGTTCTGATCCCCACCTACAACTCCTTCTCTATCTCCAACATTCTCTGACTTAGTTCAAGGCATTTTGTAGCTGTGTGACTTTGGGTAATTTACTTCTATGTGTCTTGGTGACCTTACCTGTACATTAAAAAGTAAAGGGTCGCGGGTCAGCAACCCAGCAGTGACTACAGGAATATGACGAGGGACAAATGCTATGAGTTTGCCCTCAAAGTAACCAGCAGTGCTGTCCTTCCCCCAACAATGGCCTGCCAGTGTGTCATCATAGCCTGTATTCACAGAGCCCCACAGAAGCGTGCTTATGATAAATGTCCCTTCTCTTAGCATGTTTTCAGATTCTCTGCATCCATAACATGATGAAAATGTTCATAGGATCTACTTAAAATTGAGTTAAGGTTTTTCTTTCTAATGAACAATCATAGCAATCAAATTCTGATGCAGGGGTGTAACCCTGGCCCAGTGGCCACAAGCTATGGTTGGACTAAAGACATAATCTGACTATTATGAAAGGAAAAAGCTGCCTACAAGATAGCCTGCCATTATTTTTGGTTTGCTGGTCCAGTTCAGACCTAGTATAGTTGGTCTTCCCCATTATGACTTCCAAATTTGTAGATTCAACCAATCAGCAATCAAAACTATCCCCCTCTCTCTGAAAAAGATGCTATGTATAGTCTCTGATCATTATTCCCTAAATGGTACATTATAACTTTTACTTATGACATTTATATTGAATTAGGTGCTGTAGTCTAGAGGGGATTTGTAGTCTGCGGAAGGATGTGCAGAAAGTTCTATGCAATTGCTACGATGCTACTTCATATAGGACACTTTATCATCTATGCATTCTGTGGATTCTGATCTGGGTGATGGTTAGTATTGAGTGTCAGCCTGACAGAATCTAGAATGACTTGTGAGAACAGCCTCTGGGCACATAGGTTAATTAATTTGGGAAACTCTACCCTAAATGTGGGAGGGACCATTCGTTGGGCTGGGGTCCTGGGTAGCCTGAAAAGGAGCGAACAGAACAGAAGGCTTCATCTCTTTGTCTTCTTTGACAGCGGATACAATGAAACCAACTCTGGAAAGATCCTGCCTCTGAACCTTTCTGCAATTCTGGACTGAACCTTTGAATCATGAGTGGAAATAAAACCTCATTTAAATTGGTTTGGTTGGGTATTTTGTAAGGACATGTAACATAAGTAAGACACCTCCCTTCCCCTAGCACTGAGGGTCAACTGAGTCCAAGTCTCCACTTTCAAAGTTTAGCAGTGGATTCCCGTTTCCCACACCCAATGAGACAGACATAGGAGAAATTGATCGGCATATCTAAGTTCCTCTTTGAAGGAAAGAAAGAGGGGAGGGTAGGATGGAAGGATCAGGAAAGAACAAAGAAACTTAGGAGATATTCAGCCCTAAGTTCTGGTTCTTAGAGAAGCGGGAATTTGAAGGCAGTCTTAATCAAGAAAAGACAAGATTACCAATCTTTTCATGATATGGTTAGTCTGGGGATTCAAAAGGCAACACTCGCTATAATTCATGATAAGAAAGATTTAAGAAAAGAGGAAAAGAAATGGGGAATTGGGCATTTGATTCATTGCTGTCCTTAGAATTCAAATCCTCATCAAAGCTTTAACAGGAAACAGAAAACTAAGGACTGAAAGTACAGTTGGCCTCCTGTGCCCGTGTCCACATGCACAGATTCTGAGAGCTGTGCAGTAGAAGTTGGAAACATTTTCCTGCAGCAAATACGAACAAACCTTTTGTTCCTGCCCTTGCTTTCTAGATCATACAGTGCAATGCCCACCTAACATTTGTATTGTGCTCAGTATTATTCATGTCCTGGAGATGATCAACATCCTCAGGAAGATGTGTGGAGGTTGGTTGCAACTCATAAGCCCTTTCGTATAAAGTGTTTGAGCATCCATGGATTTCGGCTTCTTTGTGGCCAACTTGACTGGATTGAGAGGTACTTGAGGATGGTTAAGCTCTACCTCTAGGTGTATTTTTGAGGGAGTTTCCAGAATAAACTAGATCAGGGAGGCTCTGACATAATGAATGTTTTTATCCTGTGATAGACCAAAGTAGACTGTTAGGAGGGAATGGAACTAGGGCAGGTGAGGCCTGGCTGGAGGGCAGGATTACTAAGAGTGTGTTCTTAGTAATTACACTTAGTGTACATATTGTAATTGTAAGAATTTGTAATTGTATATATTATTAGCGTACATATTGTGTTGAAATACGAGCGGCGGGGCTGTGTCCCCTGCACCCGGCCGTCCACACAGCTAGCTTTACCCGAAATAATTACACAGAAACTGTAGTATTCTTTTAAACACTTCCTGACCCATTAGTTTCAGTTTCTTATTGGCTAGCTCTTACATATCGATCTAACCCATTTCTATTAATCTGTGTAGCCCACGAGCTGGCTTACCAGGAATGATCTTAACCTGCATCTGCCTGGAGTGGGAGAATCATGGCGACTCTCTGATTCAGCTTCTTTCTCCCAGCCTTCCTTTCTGTTTACTCCTCCCACCTATCAGGCCCAAGCAGTTTCTTTATTGCTTAACCAATGAAATCAACAGATTGATATATGACACTCCCACATCAATATTGCCCTGGTCCCTTCCTGCCAATGCTCCACCCTGCTCACTCTCTGTCCTTCTTGATGTGATTTCCTCTGTCGCATCTCCCCATCAGGATGGACTGGAGCTTCTGGAATTGTGACCAAAGTACATATTTCTCCCTCCAGATTGTTCTGGGGAGGGTTTTGTTATGGCAACAAGAGATTGTGACTAACATGGCCTTTGTGGAAGATAATGATCTGCCTTAGACCCCAAGGGAAAACTAGGCCAGTAGATTAGAAGTCTGTCCAGAACAGAATACAGCAACAGCACAGACAGCTCTGAGGACCAAGATACCAGCAGAAGGCACAAGAAAGATGCTCCAGAATTTGACAGGGGACTGAACCTGTGTTATAAATACCCAGAGACTAGACCATTCATCCAGATCATAAACCCCTATGCGCCGGGGGACAGTTATGGACCCAGAGCTCTCACTGCCTCAAAGATCCAAATTCAAGGTACTTCTGTCTTAGCCGGTGCTCTATTGCTAAGAAAAGACAACATGACCATGGCAACTCTGATAAAGGAAAGATTTAAAGGCTGGTTTAAGTTTCAGAGGTTTGGTCTATTGTCATCAATGACAAGAGGCATGGTGGCATGCAGGCAGACATGGTGCTGTAGAAGGAGCTGAGGGTTCTACATCTGGATCTGCAGGCAGAAGCAGGAAGAAAGAGACAATGTGCTTGGCTTGGGCTCTTGAAATCCCAAAGTCTACCCCCAGTGATACACTGCTTCCAACAAGGCCACACCTACTCAAACAAGGCCACACCTCCTGATAGTGTCATTCCCTATGAGCCTATGAGGGTCATTTTCATTCAAACCACCACATTCCACCTCCTGACCACCTAGGCTTGTATACAGCTCATAATATAAAACTGCATTCTCTCAACTTTAAAAGCCCCCATTCATAGTCTATTATAGATGAAAAACTATTTAAAAGTTCAAAGTCTCTTCTGAGACTCATAGCAATCTCTTAACTGTAACCCCCTATAAAATCAAAATGAAAGAACCGATCACATATAATAGTATAGAATATATATTACCATTCCAAAAAGGGAGGAAAGATAGTATGGCGAGGAAATACTGGGCCAAAGAAAGATCAAAAATCATCTGGGAAACTCCACACTCTGTGTTGCCATGTCTGATGTCAAAGTGCCCTGCAGGTCTCCAATTCCTTTCACCTTTGCTGACAGCAACACACTTCTCTCTCTTGAGTGGGTTCCACTCCCTGTTATTGGCTCTCCTTGGCAGATAACCCAACGACTTTGGTATCTCCCCTTTCTTCTCTCCTTGACTCTAAAATAAATACCACATGGCTGAAGCTGCCAAGTTCTGCTGCTTGCTGGGGGCTGAAGCATGACCATCTCATTCGATGACGCATGCATCAGCTTTCTGTTTTCAGTTTTCTTCACTGCTTAAGTGTGACTGTCCTGGAACTAGCTCTTGTAGACCAGGCTGGCCTTGAACTCAGATATCCACCTGCCTCTGCCTCCCAAGTGCAGGGATTAAAGGCCTGTGCCACTATGCCTACAAGACCCTAAGTTTTCTTGAATTCCTTTTCACAGTTGAAAGTTTAGCTGGGTGGGGTCTTGCCTTGAGGTCACCATTGTCTTTATTCCATTTAGTATTATATCCGTGAGCACTGGACTTAGCTCCATTACACTTCCTGGTCCTCCTTTTCTCCTCAAACTGTACGATTCATATTTTCTTTCTTGCTTAGCTTGCTCCTTTTTATTATAGGTTTGCATAAGTATAACCCATAGTAATCAGACAACACAGTTAGTATCAGATCTCCTCTGCCAACACTGTTAATCCAAAACTCTTCCATTTAACCTCAGGCACACATTTCAGAGAAGAGCAAAAAGCAACCACATTCTTTGCTAAAATATCACAGGAACAGTCTCTATGCCTCTCATTAATATTCTTCTCCTCTAAAACTTCAGAAGTTGGGTTCCCCAAAACTCAAATCACCCTTAGCACCACTGTCTTCCATGATCCTACTATTATGGCCCGCTAAATCACACATAAAGCATTCAACTACTTTCCTAATTCAAAGCCTCAAATCACCATGATCATTATGCTAAGGAAGCAGGAAAGGGCTGAAGGATGCCCTCTCCCTAAGACAGCCTGTTGTCAGCCAAAAGAGGCTACCTGACTCCTGCAGCAAAACAGAGGGCAGTAGAAACTCAAGAATTAGTTGTGGGTGCCCACATATAGAGTGACAGTATGTGAAGAACCCTTCATGTGTTTGACCGTGCTAAACATGTTAGTCTATTCTGGATTGCCCCAATATAATACTGGAGGCAGTTACCTAATTACTAAGAGGTTGGTTGAACACATGGTTCTGAATGTTGAAAGTCCAATAATCATGATGCCTGTTCTGAAAGCATCGTCCCTCGGCTGTCATCTGATGGTCTATGTGGAGGAATAGCTCATATGGTATCTAGAATTCATAGGGAGGGAAAGTCTGAGACCATATTCATAAGTAATATCTGTTAACTAATAAGGTTTCCATTAATCATGTCTCCAAACCTTCCAAGGATATATCCTCTAACTGATATAAATACCTCTTACTAGGTGCTACTCCCTAAATTTTCCCAGCATCCCCCCTCCAATGCCAGCCTGCAGGGGACCAAGCTCCAAAAATGAACCTTAGGTAACAAACTATATCCAAATAATAACACTCAAGGAAAAGTAATGATGACTGAAGGTAATGTATTCCCAAAGCATAAAAAAGAAGCAGAGCATCCAGGTGTGGTACCCTAGCACTCAGGAGGCCAAGAGGATGATTGGGAAACCAAGACCCTCCATGGTGAACTTGAGGCTATGCTGGGCTACATAATGAGAGTCTGTCTCAACTCAACACCTCACCGCAAAAAGAAGAAAATAATATTTTCTTTTACCATTTATATCTGATAGGAAAAGCAGCGATGGATTCGCTACTCAAACAAACAATGGAATGGCACATTTAGTGCTTTAAAAAAGTTCCAGAATGATCTGTAGGCTAAACATGTGAAGCATAGACAGGGGCAACGTGTCACGAAGCAACTTTGATTCAGAAAGAGCTGATATGCTCCTGGACAGTAGTTTTAAAAGTCACTAGGGTACAAGAAGAAGCAAAAAATATAAAAATCTGGGTAATGTACTAAGAAAAAAAAGTTTTATTTAACTCACAAACAAATCTCTGAAAGTCCAGAATCAACAGCCAGGCTCTGGACACATCAAAATATAGCTGGTGGTATCATGGGTAAATTAATAGGAAGCAAGGATTCAGGGACCAGGCTTGCTCTCCTGGGAACTACATCACTCTGTGAGACCAACCTTAATGCCTTCCAAGGGTGGGTGACCCGGCTTTTTCTTTTAGACAACTGACCAGCTCCCAAATCATGGCACAGAGACTTATTAATCCTGAATGCTTGGCCTAAGCTTAGCTCATTTCTGGCCATCTCTTTTAACTTCAATTAACCTGTTTCCCTTTATCTACCTTTTGCCTCAGCGATTATTACCTTTCTTACTTCTGTATCTCTTACTTTCACTGCATCTCTATGTCTGGCTGGCTGGTTTCTGCCTGGTTGCTTGCCCTGTGCTTATCTCTCATTCTTTCCTCCTTCTTCTCTTATTTCCTTTTTCTCAAGCCTAGATCTCTCCTCTTGTTTATTCACTCTGCCTGATAGCCCTGCCTTTCCATTCTCCTGCCTAGCTATTGGCCATTCAGCTCTTTATTAAACCAATCAGGTGCCTTAGGCAGGCAAGGTGAAACAAATGCAACACATCTTTACATAACTAGATATACATCCTTGCATATTAAACAAATGCAGTATAAACAAATGTAACGTATCTTTACCTAGTTAAAATAGTATTCTGCAACAGGTGGGGCTTCCAAAGACCTAACCACCTCCTTCTAGGACATCCCAGTCCCCACTCGACTGGGTACCTGCTGGGTCTAAGCCCACCCGGATGAGAAGGAGCTAGGTCCCAGGAAAGGTAAGTGCACTTGCTGGCTTTCTCATTCCCCCAGCCTCCCTGGATCCGGAGACAGTCAGACGCATCGGGGAGTCGAGTCAAGCAGGAACTCGTTTATTTTTGCACAGTAAACCTATTTTAAAGCGAAAAACCACAAGACCATGGGGATGGAAAAGGAACCAGCCAATCATTTTAAAGGTTACCCTATCACGCACTCAGGAACCCTATGTTTACTCTATTGTCCACAAGCTGTTCATGCGCTGACATCATCTTGCCTGGTTCTGGTGTCCAATCAGGTCTTGGTGTAAACTACGCAGGGTCCACCCATTTGACATTGGCTCGGCGTGTCTTAGCTGCCCATGAGCCCCACAGGTACCAAGCTTCCAACACATGGCACCTTTCATGAGACGCATGGCTAAAGCTGTATCTAAACCATAGCAAACTAAAAGAGGGGATGGTTAAAAGGTTGAAAAGAATTATTTATTTTGTTCTTCACATCAACTTTTCTCATTTGTCCTCAGCAGGATCGATATAACATTAGCGCATTCAAATTAAAACAAAGAAACACGTGTGCTATGAACAGGCACTTCAACTTCAGGGCAAGTCTGCAGAGCATGCTGGGCCCCAATACCCAGTAGACGGTTCCATTGAAAGGATAAAAAAAAATAGAGGTGGCCCTTCAAGGGAGCAGCTGATACCATGCCTTGGCTAAAGTAGACAACCAATGCAAATATGTCTAGAAGCCTTGGGGAGAGATGGAGGTTTGGCAGAGGGATCCCCTGTGACACAAAATACCTGACTTTTGTTTGTTTGTTTATTTCCTGCTCCCCTGTTTCCTAGAGACGCCTTTTCTTGGTCAAGCCCAGCTAGAACTCAGAGGGAAGTCTGGTGTTTTAGCGTGGTCAGTCTCCAAAGGCACAGAAGGCAGAAGAGAAGAGACTGAGTTCAGGGACCAAGCAGCAAGCACTAGGTACAGACGGGCACACGCAACTACACACGCTGCTGCCCAAACACAGGCCATATGCCAAAGCATGGGCCATATGCCAATGCACAGGCCGTTCGGAACGGATGGTACCCTCCATAGAGTGCATTCCTGTGTGCCTTTTCCGAAGCAAGTACAGCAGCCCTTGGGTTAGCCACTTGGGTGGCCAAAGCTGTACCTGAAAAGAATTTGTTTTTCTGATTTTCCAAAGAAATCAAGAAATTTCCATCATCCTCCCATAGGCTGTGATGTCAGACTGTTTGAGTCTCAGCTAAGCTACTTCAAACACTGTCACGTAGTTCTGTAAACTTGAGCTATGGGGGTTCTGCCTTCCCAGGTTCACTATACAGGGCAGAGGCAAAGGCTGTGTCTATATGTCATGGATGTTCTGGTCACAAGACACAGCACCGCACTGCTGAGAGACGAGCCAACGGGCCCTGCCAGACCGTGCCGACCTCATTGTGCGAGGCCGGGCTTTGAAGGATTTTATTTTAAAACCCGAGTATTTGTAGAGTTTGCATTCTTTCGGAGGTGATAGATTCTATCAGCTTTCAAGAGCTCTCGTTTGCTTTATCTTCTTGTTAAGAGAAGCCAGGCTGCCTGGCTGGGAGGACCAAGGGGACTTGGCTGAGCTCAGCCATACCTGTTGTTATTAAACACGGAGCAGAATTATTTTAAGTTCAGTTTTTACATTAAACATAATAATTTTGCTCTGTCTGGATTCCTGAGAGTCCTTTGGATGCTGCAATTTGTTTCATTTGTTCTGATGCTCCCCCAACACTCTGAAATTCTTGCTCGGGACAGAGAGTGTTGTCGAGAAGGGGCGAGCAAGGGGCATTGGCCACATGAAAAGAATGGGAAGGAAATGTCACCAAGATTTTGATGCCCTGGGTGGGGGAAAGGGACCGGATTTCTGGGAATAGAATCTACAGAGGGGGGTTAGGAAAGCGAGGAGCTCTCTTCCCTTTCATTTGAAACCCACTAGTTTTGGGAGAGCTGTAAAAATGGTACTTTTACAGTTTCTACCCATAATGCACAGGTGCCTGAACATTGTCCCCTGGACCAGACATCCCTGTCTCACCTATGATGAGACCTTGGGTCACCTTCTCTGAGTGTACTGTGCATCTCTCTGTCGCCCAGATAGCATGACCTGAGCATCCCAGGGTCACACTGAGGGAGGCATGAGACCTGAGAGGAAGTGTTAGAAGCTGTATAGGACTGTGTTATAGCTGCAACGCTAAAACCGAGTCCCTGAACTCTCCTTACAGAACGGGGTACTGGCACGGAAAACAACCAAGAGGAAGACACCTGACCGCTTGCTGAAGAAAGCTCAAGACTCTCAGGAAGGATGATAGTCTCTGTCCTGCTCAAACAAGGCACAGGGAGCACCACAGGGATGCCAGTGTCCCCCGGAGATCAGAAAATGTCATTCTGAGTCAGTCTCCTACTTACAAAAAGACCCCAAATCTACTTGAGCTCTTAGGAAGCCTGCCTTGCTACAACAGAAAATTCAAATGAGGCCTACCAATGTTGCACAGAAAAAAAGGGACAAATGGGCATGTGACTATTGTCTCCAAATCCATGGCAAACACAGCACAGTATAGGTAGCTGCTTACCTCTCGGCCTACATTAAAGTACCCTTGTCACCCAAAGCCCCCAGCCGAGTGTTAGGATTCGGTCCTTGTGGTGTAGGTTCTATGGGCTTGGCCAGGTGAGCTGTGACACGTATTCCTCATCCCAGAACCATGGAAAACGGCGGTACAGCCTTCCTTAGATTCTGACACGGTTCAGTTGTGAGATGCTAACACTCCACAATTTAGCCCTTCCAAAGCAGCTGGAAGTATCCCTCGGACAATGTTTGATCTTGTGCAAAGTGCAAACTACTCAACCGAGTGTGCTGATGGCAGAGAAACAGACCTTCTGAGCGCTTACTTCCCCTGGCCCAGCCCAGCACTATCGCTGACCTCCCTCATACTGCATAGCAGACACAAGAACCTGGGAACTTAAGGAAGTCGTAAAGTTCAGCAAAGCCATGGCCAGGGTGCTTTTTAACCTTGCTTTCCAATGACCGCTTGTGTACACCACTTCAGAAGAAAATAATGAGCATGAAATTCAATTATGCAAACACCCGCTTAGCCGACTCGAGCAGAATTGTGTCCCTAATCTTCTAGTTTGAAGATAAAGTGAAAATCTAAATCTGCTCCCCTTACCATGGCATTTTCTTCCCTTTGTAACTCAGCCAAGAGAATTCCCTTCAACCTAAGGCCCTAAACTTCAAAGTCAGCTCCCTCTTAGCTGCTGTCTGGTTTTTGAGCTTGAATTTATGTTGTCTCTACAGGAAGAGAGGTAGATCAAGTCTAACCCACCAACAAGACCTCAGGAGCCTGGGCCTGGAAAGGGAGCATTCTGAGCCAGGAGAACCAGAGTCTGAATCTCATGGAGAAGAGATATCTCTCGTGTGCAGCCTGCTCCTGGAAAGAGCAACGTTCCTTCAGTACTGTCCTATGAGTCACAGACACCCCTAACTCAGACTGTCTTCAGCTTTGGGCTTATATAGGACCTGTTGGTTAAGAACATTACGAGGCCTGGCTTTTGTGAGACTCCTCCTTAGCCAGCCCTGCAAACCCTTTTATGCTATTAGATCTGGTTGTCTGTATATGGAAGCAGGTCTCGTTGACTTGAGTGGACAAAGCAGCTTCAAACAGAAGCCTAGTGCCCATGTTGTTTGTCATTACATGCTTGCTGAATGGACTCTGCCCAGCACAGCTCACACAAAGAGAGCCAGCGCCCTTAGGACCCAGGCTTCAGCGTTCAGAACTACAGACCTAAGGAAATAGTGCTCCCCAGTCTCTTCCCCTTTGTTTCCTTTCCTCTTTTTTATTGTATACACTACACAAGGTGATGTTTTCACACATACATATCATAGACTTTGATCATTTTAACCCTTGTTGCTTTCTCTTGCCTCTTTTCCTGAAGGTCCTCTTTCTCTCCTCAAATAGTCTCCTTTCTAGTTTCACACACACACACACACACACACACACACACATACACACACACACACATTTGAATTTAGATTGTGAGTGTGAAACAAAACATGGGATATTGGTCTTTCTGATTCTGGCTGATTTTGCTTAACATAATCTCTAGTTTCATCCAGCTTCCTAGAAATGGCTTAATTTCATTCTTCTCTATGACTGAATAAAGTTCCATCATGTGTGTTGTGTGTGTATGCATGTGCGTGTACATGCATGTGTTTGTGGATGCATTCATATGTGTGTGCATGTACATATATCACATTCTCTTTATCTTTTTATTCATTGATGGGCACCTGAACTAATTCCATGATGTAACTACTGTTTCACTGTTTCCACACCACCTCTTGTTTTTCTCTCATCCGTGTGAAGAGCACCAACAACACAGAGCTACCATGGACCAAAGGTACAATTTTGGTGTTTCCCAGAATCCTTCAGGATCTTTCCGTGAAAGGATAACACTGAAATGATAAAAATTGCTGATTTTTACTTGCACAGCCCGCATTTCCCAATATAAAGATCTGCAAGGGTCACCGAGTTGGCAGCATTTCCAGTGATGGAGACACAGATGCACAGCAGTTGAAGGAAAGGGGCGGGTGGCCTTCCATCCTTGCCAGACGTGGTCACCTGTCGAAGTCCTTGCCATCTTTCAAGTTCCATCTCTAGCACCCACAGAATGCTCTTTCCACCCTCCTGATGGTAATTCAGATTGGTCAGAGCATGCTATTGCATGTCCATCATTGCAATATTCTTTCCCATGTTGGGGGGACACAGGAAGTCAGGATGTCATAGGAGCCACGGTACCAAGGACTGGGGAATGCCAGATGATAAACAAAACAAACATACAAAATATGTTAGCTTGTTTTAAGTATGATAGGTGCTGGTGGGTACTGGAACAGGAAGGAGCTGTGCCTGGGATGGTGAGGGTAGACTCTGTTAGCCAAAGGCTAAGGAAGCCAGCTGTGCCGAGGCTTTAGGCAAAGTCCAGAATATGGGACGAGCAGGTGAGCTTGGCACGTTTGAGGAACATGCTCAAGGTAATGGATGGGGTATTCTCCGAGCTCAAGTAAAATGTGAGGGATGTAGGTGGCCATAGGGGTGCTTTCCGGGGTCTTCTGTGGATCTTTCTCCCTAGCAGCTGCGTAAGCATCTTGAATATTCCTGGCCCCTTGATAAAGTCTTGGTCTGCATTTTATGTGTTTTCTCCCTCCCAATTTGTATATCGAATCCCTGGCCCCCAAGGTGATGGTGCTTGGGAATGGGGCCTTGGGGTAGTAATTGGGGTTAGATGAGTCATGAAATAGTCCACTACAAGGAAACAGGATTGCTGTTCATTTTCTCTCCACCAAATAAGAACACAAAAAGGAAGTGGTGCATAGGTGTCAAGAGAAGCCTCAGCACAAAACCTACTCACCCAATACCTTCATCATTCATTCTGCAGCTTCCACAGTGCTGGGAAATCGATTTTTGTCTGGAGCTCAACTCGCCACCTCCCACCCAGAGCCTGTGGTATTATGGGAAAATAATCCAAGCTGACGGACGGTCTACTAACCTCCCCTCAGCAGAGGAACTGCAAACAGCCCTGCAGTGGAATAGTGACAGAGGAAGCAGGTTTCCCACTTTCCCTCAGCCTTCAGTGGCTCATCTAAGCCTGAGCAAGGAGGGCCTCTAGGTCCGCTCTCGATGTTTAACCAGGGGCTGTCAGTAATCTTGATCATCTTGCGGCAGTCCAAAAGGTCCCTTGCTACGTGCAGCCACCCTAGGCTCCTGTGGCTTTTGATGTTATCCTCATAGTTAAGACACCCAAGAAATCTGAGAGCAATAGTCATCGTCTGGTCCCCAAACTAAAAATGCTTAAGATGCCCACAGAGCTATGGTCTCCACAGTTCCCTCCAAATCAGATGTACAGAACTAGGGGAAAACATTTCCTCCACGAGGGCACTTTCTGCCTGGACTCCTAAGAAATGCTTCTCCTGCCTCGATGCTCACTGTGTTTTCTAAGGAAACGGATGGTACAACTTTCCTCTGGAGTCCCATCTCTATCTCTACTGAGCTCACACACAGCCCAGGACTTGTCCCAAGTGAGCAGGCACCTGTAGCTGTCCACTCATCTCTACCGTCACTCACATCTTCTATGGCCATGTCACAAGGTCACACCGTAGCTTGAATCGATGACCTAACACAGCTGGAACTCTGTTCATACCTAGCCATGAACTACAGAAGATTTTAATTTACTTATTGTTTGTGGAGAAAGTTACATGGAAGAGGAGAAAGGTAACTCTGTCCCTCGCAGATAAAGGCATGTCTATGAGTGTGCGTGTGTGTGTGCGTGCGTGCGTGTGTGTGTGTGTGTGTGTGTGTGTGTGTGTGTGCACCTCAGCTCTCCAGGGTTGGAATTAAGATCTATGTCCTCATTGCACCGCTGCCAGTAGACGCTTGACTCGCACCCCTACGCGTGACATCTGTTTGTTCAAATGTCACACAATTCATGTTCTGTGTGGGATCGTGGCGGTGCTGTGACACTGAGCAGCTGAGGACTCCCAAGCTTGGCAGACTCCCCGGCGTGCTTCGCTGTGGCTGGCGGCCAGGGTACTTCAGGGCTGGAGCTCCAACCGCATGCATACACAAGTGCTCACACAGACCAGGTGAGAGAGCCGGTGATCCCTGGCCGCCTCGCTCCTCTTATGTAATCCTGCCCCCCCATGGACACAATCTTGTTCTGGGGTCTTGGTCTCTTTCATGTGGTTCTGTACACTAAGAAGATTAAATCAGTTCCAATAGGTACTGGTTTAATGGAGATGATAAACTTTTATTGAACTTGAGCACATTAAAATGAAATGTAAGCATAGGTGATTTTGGCTTTCGCTTGGGGTCTCTTCCAATCTGAATAAAGACAGCTTGCCTTCTCTGGAAAATAACAGCTCCAAGCCGGGGTTCACTTTATGTGCTTAATTAAAATCTATTTTTGTGGTATAAAAAGAAGCAGAGCGATGGAACAGTCCTTTGCTTCTTTAGTGATCCAAAGAGCGTGTTCTTTCTGCTCCGAAGACCGACAAGCGCCCTATTCCAAACAGAGCCTTTCCTTCCTGCGAAATGCAGGTACCCAGCTGTTTCGCAGCAGCGTGTCGTGTCTGCTAATCTGCGATCTGTTTTGTCTGTGAATGGGATTATCATGGTGGTTTATTGAACAAGAGCCAAAAACGATATTAAGTAAACTGTTTATGTAAAGCCACCAGGCTGCAAACTCCAAACTCAGGCTCATTGCAGGTTTTAATCAAAATAAACTTTATTATAGGTTCAACTGGACAGTTAAACCTTCCAGGGTCTGTTCAACTTGCTGAATGTATAAAACACGAGACCACAGCTCTCCGCAGAAATTATGAAACTGTAAATATCGCGGTTAACCTCGGAAGGGTGCCTTTCTCTGCTGCTCTCTGGAGCTCTTTTGCTCGGCTTTCGGTCAGCCCGGATGTCAGCCAGGCTCCTGGGCCAGGCGCCTGTCACTGTCTCTGCCAGTCTTGTGAGTCAAGGGAGGAGGCTTGGCGCTCCAACGCAGCAGGGGGTAGCCATGGAGCCTGCCACTAGCCCAGTTCCTTGGAACAACATCTTTATGTCTCTGGGGGCTGGCAGGGATACACCCGGACTCTTTGACCCATATAGTGGTCCCCAAGTTCCAAAGGGTCCAAATGGTTTTTTGTTAATTATTTATTAATGTCTGCTCTTGCCCTTGGTGAATCTTAAATTCTATTCCGGGGCCAAAACATTTCACAAGCAGTCTTTGATCTGCCTGAAAACAGACAAGAGACCAAAGGAATAGAAAGGCGATCCGGGAAGTTGAACATGAATACATTGTTTTGTCTCCTCACTGGTTCTGTAGCAGAAGGCCAGAGGGTTCCAGTCTGCATTCACAGTGTTCAGGGAAGTGATGGCAAAGATTTCTTCTCCAGGACTGCACAAGATCAGTACTCAAGAGAACAGACTAGGTCTGTCCAATCCATTTTCTTATAGCTGTCTCTGTGAGTCTATCCTTTTCACCTCTCACCAATCATCTCATCTCATTGGTTTTCATCCATTCATTCATTCATTCATTTATCAAAGTCACTCTAGGTTACAGGCGCTGACCTGACATGGGCAAGGGAGGAGACAGTCCATCTTCCTGGGAGGAAGGAGACAGTCCATTTTTCTGGGAGGACGGACACAGCCCATCTTCCTGGGAGGAAGAGATGGCCTCTATTGGAGCTGTCTTCCAGCTCCTCCTACTTCCTGACCTCAGGTGCTGAAGACTGTCCAGACACAGTCAGGGTCCTCATCTTCTTCCATCTTCTTCCCTAGCGATGCCCTCCAGTCTTGAATCTCTGAGCACTTTTAGCTGATGACTCTGTTCTTTTGGTCTCTCTAACCCTGACCTGAAAGGATCAGAGCTCACACAGAGCTAGGAAAAGCTCCTCTGCCCATCAGCTGGAGTGAAAATCCCAAGCCCGAACTAGCATCAGTGGCCTGAGACTCCTCCTGTGAGAAAATGCAAAGCGAGAAAAGAACATGCTAAACTCAAAGTAGCAGAACAATTAAGAGTAGAGTGAATCCCAGTTATACAAACAACAAAAGCTTTAGTAGAGAAGGTTAATGGCATCAAAAGCTGGCAATGTGAAAAGATCAATGAATTTGTTGTGACTCTAGCCGGACTCCTCGTGGAGGTGGTGAGGGAATGGTTGGGGAATGAGAGACAGCGCAGGTGAGGCACCACAAATGAGGCATGATGAAACACACGCGGGCATGAAAGGGATGACGAGGGACTGTTATGAGTGAATACTTTTTATCGCTTAGAAGAAGAGGGCAGAGTCCTCAGAAGTCACGTGGTCAATGGGCAACCAAGAAAAAAGTATATAGCCTGAATCCATAACGCCTTGTCCACCTTAGGAAACTGAAAACAGGCTTTGTAAAACCTCCTGCTCAAGGAAATGTCAGCCCCAAGCTGACTGAAATGTTCCAAATATTAATAAGAAATTAAATCAGTTTGAACAAATCTGCATGTGTGTGTGTGTGTCCGTGTGGACATGCACGTGTGTACTTTGGGTAGGTATAGGTGTACATGCATGTGTGTACTCAGGTGTTATCCTCAAGAACACTGCTCATCCACCTTGTTTGACAAGGTTTTCTCAGTACCCTGCATTGACACTTTGGTCAGACCTGTTGGCCAGTGATTCCCAGGACCCTCGAGGCTCTACTTGCCCAGCACTGGGAATACAAGTAGGACCACCACACCTGATATTTTTACATGGATTCTGGGAAGCAAGCACTTCCAGGTCCTCAAGTTTTCCAGGCAAAGACTGACAGAGCAATCACTGGAGTCCAAGTCTGATGATTTCCCAAGGAAAACAGAATGAATGCTTTCTATGAACTTTGCATGTCTTGGACACCAAAGCTAGTTATTACAAGACTCCAAAGCTATTACAGGAAAACCATACAGATACACACTTTCTAAACAAAATATTTTTTTCTCTACTTGATTCTTTCTTATTTTCCAAGACTCAACTTAAATATCACCTCATCCTCATATATAAGACTTCCAAATTCTTCATCTCTGAGCTGGGTGTGATGGATTCCAGTTGTGACCTCTACTCTCAGAAAGGTAAACAGGAAAATCTTGAGTTTAAGGTCAGTCTGAGCTGTGTGCTAGCATTCTGTCTAAAAAGAAAAAGTGTTAAATAATTTTCTGTATCCTAAGTAAACCCATCACCTGCTGTGAAGGTTTATCACATTCATGGTGCCTCCATACCTGTCCTCAGAGCCACATGTGTTGAAGGAAGACTGCTTGTTGGTTCCCAGCTGCTCAATAGCTCCAAAATAATCACACAGAAACTATATTATTTAAATCACTGCTTGGCTCATTAGCTCTAACTTCTTATTGGCTAACTCTTACATCTTAATTTAACCCATTTCCATTAATCTGTGCATCACCACGAGGTCATGGCTTACCAGCAAAGTTTCAGCATGTCTGCCTCTGGCAGCAGCTCCATGACTTCTTCCCAATTCCACCCTTCTTTCTCCCAGCATTCACTTTAGTTTTCCCCACCTAGCTCTGTTCTTTTGCCCTATCACAGGCCAAGAAGGGTTTTTTATGCATTAACCAATAAAAGCAATTCATAGACAGAAGGACCTCCCACACTACACATGTTTATTCCTGAGCATGCACGCCTCACAGAACAAGGGTATATTCTAAGCTGTTCACAGTGTCTGTTAATAATGTCATCTTCAGAAAGGCCCTTTTCTGAAATGCAGAATGAGGATGATGGCTGGGAGAAAACTAAATGGGTCTTCATGAGGAGTGGGATGCAGGTGCTCAACTAGGAAGAACTGGTTCTAGGGTGACGTAGGTGAATGGGGCACTAATGTGGATGGGTCTTGGATGGATCAGGTTCACTGTAGATAGATTCTAAGAACTGAATCATGCCATTTTAGATAAGATTACTTTAAAAGTCTGCTTTGTTATTATAGAATTAGGACAAGAAGTAACAATTTCAGAGGCCTCTGTGAGACCTGATGCCATTTGGAAATTGAGACTTAGGGAGTTAATAGACTCCTCCTTCATAATTGGGATTAATGTTCTTATGGAAGGTGGGCCCAGAGAGCTCCTTGATCTCTTCCATCACATAGGGATATAGCAAAAATAAGGCCACGTATGGACCAAAAGTGGGTCCTTGCCAGACAGACCAAGGGTCTCTGCCTTGATCATAGAATCCCAGCCTTCTAAACTGTGAGAATGTTTGTTTAAGGCATCTAGTCTGGGGCATTTTTGTTATGAAAACCCCAATGAATTAAGACAATGTGTCTGGGAGATCATGAGAAATTTGAATAACTTAGGAGTATTGCAAGAAGAAATGGAAGTCAGAGCTAAAATGCACTTTAACGTCATGCTGTTCTGGAACTTTGAGTCTGTGGACCACCGGAAGCTAAAAGGGTTTTATGGGTAACCCTACAATTTCCAAGAATAACTCTAGTACTGTAAAAAGAAGATGAGCATGAGGAAGGTTGGGCCCAGAGGACAGAGTTAGGATTTTTCCAGTTGCCTTACTTCATGAGCCATGAAAAGGGAAGACTTAAATTCTTACTAGCACCCATGATTCTCCTCATCTCCATCTGCTGCCAGAGCTGAGGATGCAAGGAAGAACAGAGGGGGGAGATCTGTACCAAGGGAGAGAGGACAAATCAAAATAGCAGATCAGGAAAACATTTGAAGGGTCATGAACTTTTGATATAATTTTTCATACCCAGCGGTTACTGATGAGAACCATGGAGAACTCAGTCCTCTGATTAAGGAGGACTAGAAAGGGGGTGAAATGTTTAAAATCCCCAAGGCTACCAAGACACAAAACAAGAGAATTGGCAGTGGAGCTTGGAGTAGTCAAGACCAGTGAAGAGCATGTGGATAAACTGGTTAGTAAGGACTTAAGACTGGAACTCCGTCACTGTGGGGTCGAAGGTTGAGGCAGGCTTTCTTAGCAACTCTGTTAAACAGAGTCATTCCATGGTGACAGATTGGACAGGGAACTAACTGGCCAACCTGGGCGTGGAGCTAACCAGCCATTACGGAGCGGCAGAGAAAACTAAGGAAGGGACAAAGCTGTGGTGACAAATAAGTAAAAAGAAGCTGTTGCTGGCATTGACTCCCAGTGGGCCCACTGGGGCGGCTGAAGTTCCGTAAGTCTCCATCAGGGGGTTTCTCCATCCTTCATGCCCCAGCTGCCATTTCTGTTTCTGACTAGCCACCATCAGGAAGAGCTAGCTGTGCAGGAGACTCACAGGTGAAGCTTGATTTAAAAAAAAAAAAAATGCTGCTGACCGGGACTGATTTAGTGGATCTGGAAGAAAGTCCGACATGTGAATTTTAAATAAGTTCTTCAGGTTTTATTGATGTACTGCCAAGCTTGAGAATCACTAATACAGATCACCGCCTTGTCCAAACAGAGAGACTTTGCACAGGCACAGAAAACTAAGTGTTTGAAAATATCGTCTGTTTTTTTCGTCACAATAGATCTGTGAGGAGAAACATGATCCTCAATGCCTATCTTGCCTGTATAATTTTAAAAACATGTAGTGTCCTTATCAAAGCGAAGATCACGACAAATGGCTATATGAAAGTCACTAAAGAATTCTTCTCAATTTCCTCTAACTCTTCAAGCTGGGTAAGATGATCTTCAAGAGAAAGCTTTGATTGTGAGACTTGGAGAGGAGAGGAAGGCCTTGGAGGACAGCATGAGACACCCTGTCCAGAGGTCTGCTCCAGGGACAAGGGGGAGGACTCTAGGAGAGACATGCTGCCATGTTGGAGTTAGTGACTCTTCAAGGAGGCAAAGGGAAGCAGGGTTTCCAAGTCTGGTGAGAGGGGCTGAAACGCAACCCCTGCAGGGACTTTACAGAGTTCCTACGTGGGGGACTGCAGCAGTCCTAAATCTTGGTGATGTAGAGGAGGGAAAAAACTTTTGTTGGCAGACTGGGAGCCTTCATCTGAGAAGTGGTAGTAATCTCCCCGTGGGAGTGATGGTGTTGCTCTGGGGGTGGAGGATGCTGTGGCACAGCTATTGTATAACCTGTAAACAACAGGAACTGTTTTCTCTGGGTTCGAGATTAAGGTACTGGTGGGTACCCTGTTTGGGGAGGCCCTCTCTGCCCATCTTGAGACAGTGCCTTTCTGCTGTATTGTCTCACGGCGGAAAGGATAAAGCAGCCTAGAGCTGTGTTGAATCTTGTCTAAAAGGGCTGCCTAAAAGAGCAATGGACTCCAAAAGAGAACATTCTTTAGAGTGGACAAGTATTCTAACAGCTCTTGGTAGCACAGCACCCCAAAAAGAAGACAAGAGGTCCCAGTACCCCTGCCTACAGAGAGCCACAAAACACCAGGCAACCTTGGTCATCATCTGGACTAGGAGGAGCTGGGCCATCTTGTTGCTCCATGAGTGAAGGGAGATATTTCAGTAATCTTTTCTTTTTAAAATCGATTGTTTTATTTTTAATCACATGTGTGCATATAGGTATGGGCACATGAGTATAGACACCCTCAAAAGCAGGAAGAGGGAGTCAGAGCCCTGGCATTTTGAGTTACAGATGGCTGTGAGCCGCCCAATGTGTCAGGCCTGGGCAAGTAACTGGGATATTCTGGAAGAGAAGTAATCACTCTGAACCACGGATCCATCTTTCCAGCCCCTCCAATAATGTGCTTCTCTCCTCTTCCCATGTTCCAGCCCAGGAAGGACATGCACTAAAGTTATTACAATGGTAGGGAAGATGCTTTCAGTGGTTGATCTTGGCTGTCAACTTAATTGAGTCTGGACTCAAGTAAAAGACGTGTCTTTGAGCAGGTTCATGGGGGTATTTCCAGGAAGGAACAATTGAGGGTGGAAAACACTTCACCAGAGTAAAGGATGCCTCCTAGCAGCAGCCCCACTATAAAGAAGCCCCAGGAAAAGCATTGCTGTGTACTTGCTGGCCTTCGATGTTGGTCGATGAGACAGAAATGACTCACAGAAGGAAGAAATGTTCTCTACACGTAAATCCCTAGAAACAAAAGGCCAACAAAAGACCAGATGGGGAAGTTGCAGGATATACTGGGAGGCATCAGGAGAAGGCAGATGTGGAGGAGAGCCTGCATTGTGATGTCCATGGAGAGAGGCAAGGGAAAGCAAAGATTCAGATTCATTGTGATAGGCTCTGGGGCACTGCCTCTGATTGGCTGCTTCCCAGTCTTGGGTTGATGAAGACAGAAGATGCTGGTCCTGACTGTGGGATCTTTAGGAATAAAGTGGTTGGGGTTTGTATAGGAAAAGGATGCTGTAGGGCAGGTAGGTTCTGTACTGCCTCTAGACATTGGCGAGGCTAAGGGAGGATTAATTGTTGCTAAGAATCAATCAGTAAGGCTTCGGACTCAAAAAAGAGAGAGAGAGAGAGAGAGAGATGTGATTAATATAATCTTCAAAACTGTACAATGGGTCAAACACAGAAATGAAGCCCAGGTAACCAAGAAACAAGAAAATACTGGATCCCTCAGTAGACAGAGAGTGGTGAGAACTTTTAGAAAGGAACCTGGGCCATGTGTGTTGTAGTGGGAGCAGCGGGCTGCTTCCCGCCACCAGGCTAGCTTTACTGGAAATAATTACACGGAAACTGTATTCTTTTAAACACTGCCTGGCCCATTAGTTCCAGCCTCTTATTGGCTAGCTCTTACATATTGATCTAACCCATTTCTAATATTCTGTGTAGCCCACGAGGTGGCTTACCAGGGAAGATCTTAACCTGCGGCTGTGTCGGGTGGGAGAATCATGGCGACTGCCTGACTCGGCTTCTTTCTCCCAGTATTCTGTTCTGTTTACTCCACCTACCTAATTTTCTGTCCTATCAGGGCCAAGGCAGTCTCTTTATTTAGCCAATGAAACTAACACAAAACAAAAGACTCTTCCCCATCACATGTGGTCATGGCCAAAGCATTAAGAATAAGAGCAAGTCATTGGTTAAGAAACAGTGTCTAGGTCTAGGTCCCTCACAGTGTCACAGGGTTAACAGTTTTCTCGCATTCACTGAGCTTTCTTTCCCAGTCACAGACATGAAAACACATAAGCAGTCCACTGACACATGAATGGGTAAAAACAGGTGGTATAGACACACACTTGAATATCATTTCACTTTTAAAATGGAAACCCTGCCATTTGCCGCGGCAAGCAAACCAGTCATTATGTGAGGTGAAATGAACTAGATGCAGAAGGACTGCCTTGTGGTCTTGCTTACGTGTAGAATTTGAAGTCAGAAACAGGGACCAAATGCACAATCGGCTTTCCATGGTGAAGGGAGCCATCATCACAGATTTGCATCTGCAGATTCAACTATGCCCCAGAATTTTAAGAGAAACCTTTATTGAATTGTTATGAGAAAAACTGGACATTTTTGTATAGTCCATAAACAATATAGTACAACTATGTGTATCATGTGTCTTAGCGAGGGTTTCGATGGCTCTACAGAGACACCATGAGCACAGTAACTCTTAGAAAGGGGTGGCTTGCATTTTCAGAGGTTTAGCCCATTGTCATCCTGGTGCAACAGGATGGCATGCAGGCAGACATGGTGCTGGAGAAGTAGTTGAGAGTCCTACATCTTGACTTGCAGGCAAGAGAAAGTCATTGAGTCACTGGGCGTGACTTGAGCATAAATGAGACCTCACAGCCCACCCCCACAGTGACACGCTTCCTTCACCAAGGCCATACTTCCTCCAACCAAGCCACACCTCCTAATAGTGCCACTCCCTATGAGTTTATGGGAGCCAATTACATTCAAACTACCAAATCATGTTTACATTATGCTAAGCATAGGAATGATGTAAAGTACAGAGAAGTGGCTGGGTGTGGTGGTACATGTAATCTTTGCACTTAGGAGGTAAAGGCAAGAAGTAGGAAATCAAGGTTTGCCTGGGTTAGGCCTTGTCTCAAAACAAACAAAGCCATAAAACCCTATAATGATGAGTGTCCATAGGTTGTACGTAAGCACTATTTTATATAAGGACCTGAGCATCAGCAGATTTTGGTAACTGCAGGGGTCCCAGAATGAAACCCTGTACTGACCGATGACTCTATAGAGATGCATACTAAAACAAAGGCTGCCAGAGGCAGGAATGGGGGAAGAAATGGGAGACGGTGGTAAAAGGTGCACAGTGGAAGACCCTCGGGATGAAGAGTCCAGAGACTTCTGTGCAGTGGGAGAGCTCTTGCTGAGCCAAGGGTTTTGACAAAATAAATAGATCGCAGGTCCTTGTCACCAAAATAAAAGTCAACTCCATGAGATGTTAAATACGAGAGCTTGCTTCACTAGGTGACCACCTTACTACGTGCCTCTAATAAAAATCACATGGCAAACCTCAGATACTACCTATGGGAATTTACTGTATACAAAGAACGCATGTCAAATAGTGTCAACTGCTGATACTAGACACTGAAACAAAAGATGGGTGAGCGGTGTGACTTCAAGAAGGGAGGGTTGTTTTGTGAGATTCGTGTTGGTTTCAGTGGACAAGCGGTAGGCATAAAAGAGAGAAAGCAGGACAGAAAAAAAGCACTTGAGCTAAGTTCCTCAGGGTCACTGGTTTTTATATCTTACAATATTGAATCAAGGTGTGCGAGGGACCTGCCTTGAGATATGTGCTGATCTGACCTCATTTTGTAGCCACTTGGGTGCACTGAGATTGGAATGAGCTGGTTGCTCCACAGTGTAGAGACACCAGACAGAGTGAGGTTGGCTGGCTCCCAGGGGTCTTTTTATCAAGGGGTTGTCTTCATTGTGAGTGTCTGGTTTTCTACCACGGCATACAGAAGACTCAGTAAATAAGACAAAGAAGCTGACTTTCCTTCTAAGGTGAGAAGGCTTGTAGTGTGTTTTTCCATTTGCTCCACGGTAAGAATATGTTCCTGAGGTCAAGTTCTCTGTAAACATGCACAACATGAAAGTCCACTGACACGTGTTTAGAGCACTGTGAGGGGTCAGCCAAGCCATTCCGGTTTAATTAACAGAGCCACCCAAAGAACCCACAGGTCAGCAGATTGACTTCTTAGATGACGGCGACCTACCACACATCCTCAGGCCCAGCTGAGGATTGCTACATACACCCCACCAGAAGAAATCCACCCCATCGCACCTCTTTGAAAAACTCCAAACCATCATGTATGTTAGTTTGTAATTTCAGCACTTGGGAGGCAGAGGCAGGAGGATTGTATGAGTTTAAGTTCAGCCTGGGAGACAGAGTGAGACCGTGTCCCAGAACAGACAAGCAACATCACTTCTCAGCAGGTGCATTGATTGACTCTCCTTACGTTCTAGGTAAGAAATTGTGGCAGTTGGCTCAGGCTGATAAATCTTCTAAAAAGATTTATTATCTGTTTCCTGAAGAAACCCTAACAAGCCCAAGGAAAAAGACAGGAGAGTTTCCCTGTGGAATGTGATTTCCAAGTTTTCCAAGTGTTTGCCACTGTCACTTCACTTTTCTCTCTGCCACCATAGACATGATCACCATGGCAACCATTTCTAGAGAGTGAAAGGGCCATGCTTCCAAGAGCTCATGCACTTTGATAGGACATAGGCCTTAGAAAAGAACAGATGTCCCCAGGCACACTTGAGATTCTGAGGCTGATGGATGGTATAAGACCTCGGGGGACACCCCAAGCAAGAAGTGCAAAGCAAAGACAAGCGGACCTGGGAACTTATTTCCTGGTCCAAGTTCTTAACACCTCACAAGGGGGTGGAGGAGAGCCAGAGATCTAGGGCCAGGCACCCACTGCTTAATCTGTTGTGGATAAAGAGGGCTAGCTTAGACTAGTCTCCAGTGAGCCCTGGCCTAACCAAAGGCTGATCAGAATGCAGGGCCATGATTTCCTGTGGCTCCAGGCTCTGAGCTCACTACTCAAATCTGGAGAGTCAGATCTGGGTATCCACTAAGTTCTTGCAATGAAACCTCATGGATACTGAAGGATGAGTGTACAGAGATACAGATAAAACAAGGTGGCCAGAGGCAGGAATAGGAAGAAAATGGTGAGACTTTGGTCAAAAGGCCAACTTGGGAAATGCATATGTACCTATGTATGCAAACAGGAGGAGGAAATAGCAGGAAATATACATGTGCATGCATGCATAAGATCACACACGTACACTTAAATATCCATAAGCTTACATGTACACAAATATATAAAATGATACATTCATACATACATGAACATGTCTATGCACACAGGATGACACATGCATGCATCTTACCTAGGCACAAGTATACACAACTATGTTCACATGGGCACACACATTCACATGTGCACATGAACTCATGTATAAACCTATAGCTTAATGTGCACTCATTTGTCACCAGGGCCCCTAGCATCTGCCAGTTACCATTGGTTAAGTTTGTGTTCTCCTGGAACCCAGTGCTAAATAGAGAAGCGAAGGAGTGTTACCGGCCCTGCTGTGGTAAAACCGAGGCAGCACACACCATACTGTCTGTCTCACATCCACGATGGCTTTTCTACCAAGAAGAAATATAATCCAGTGCCTCTGCCTTGAGAAATTAATATCCCAAAGAGGGAAGGGTCTAACAGAAAGCAGAGCACAAGAGTTCAAGCCCATACCATAAACAAGCACAAGGACCACTCACTTAGGATGTGGCCAGTCCAGAGGCATATGACAGAAGTGGGGCTTATGCCACTGTCTCACACCAGCCGGCACACACGCTGCCCAACACAGAGCCCATGCTAGGAAAGGCCAGGAGCTGCAGAGGTGGCCAGTCTCCCACGCCGTAGGCGCCTCCCTGGAGTTCCAGGGAGAGTGCTCCCTTCTCAGGAGCCAGGGGATCAACAGCAGAAAAAGAAATAAATAAAAAAAATTAAAAACACTGTAAGTTGGAAGGAACTTTCCCTCCTGGAGAAAAATAACCATGACAGAGTTTGGCACAGAACCGAATTTGCAGAGCCTAATTGTCTGCGGGCATTTTAGGAACCAGCCTGTGCCTGAAGACTCCCAGAAAATAAACAAGGAGACTCTGGTTCCCGGGGTTCCCTTTGCCCTGTTCCCATGTGCCCTGACTAATCATCTTAGTGGGTGTTGGGTCAGCAACAACAGGAATCTGATGAAGGTCGTTCGCTTACTTTGTTTACACTGCTAATTTTATCACTGCTTGGAAAGCTAATGGTATTATTTCTGCTTCAACTATGATAAATGTCCCGTTGAAGCAGGACTGGGGCTTTTTAGAGACCAATACAGCAAATCCAAATGTTTTTGATGTGGGAAATATTCATATTTCAAACTTGCTATTTTGTCCAGAATCCTCTTCTTGGTGATGGATGATAAGTGGTCCTTCAAACCCAGCACTCCTCACACTGTGGACAATCAGCCCGAGTCTCTCCATGGACTGGGGCTCGAGGCTTCAAGGCTGCTCTTGTGCTCGCTGAAGCTTGAGACCTTCCCTCTTTCTGATCTGCTGGCTTTAGGAACAATGCTGGCAAAATGAAGTTCAGGGTAACGAGCCAGAACCCAGTTAGCTGTGATTCAAAGTCCTCTTTTCCCGCTTGAGGCTTACAGGGACCCTTAGCTTCTTCACTATGCTTGGAAGCTTTAATGTGTACACAAGTCACCTGGATTCTTGTTAAAATAGACTCTGTTTTGGAAAATTTGGGGTGAACCCTGAAATTCTGCATGAATACCTTAGTTATGGGGTGTTTTCCCAGGTCTAAGGTCTTCTTTCTGTAGCAAGACTCAAGAGAGAATGGACAGATCAAGACAGTTCAATATATCTACTGTATAGTCAGTCACCTTCAGTGCCTCTTCAGCTTCAGAGGGAAGTTAGTTTTCCAATCTCCCCTTCATGGTCTCTTTTTTCTGAGAGGTTCCTGAACTAAGGCTATGGAACAATTTCTTCCAAATGGAAACAATCTATCCTAGAGTGAAATTCCTCAAGATTCAGAAAGATTTAAATTCTTTAGACTCGAGAAGTAAACAACTTAAAAGTCACAGGAAATCCCTGAAGCAGACCAGACACACAAGCATTCTCTATCCATAAGGTTATATAAGCAGAAAGGACTGATGGGAAGAGTCCCTCCCACCTGCTTAGCTGCTTGGGAGTCTTGCAGATATCTCTAGGGTTTCAACTTCCCTGAGTCCTTACCCATGCTGGGGTAAGCTTTCAGCAATGCAACTGCCTTTGAGTCACCCATGGTCCTTCATAAGTAACTCCAATAAGCTCACTGATTCCCAAGTTGGACTCCAGTGGTTTCACTACACTAACAGGCCACATCGTTTCTTTCTCCAAGCAGTTGTTCACAAAGCTCTCCCTTTCTAGAACTAGCCTCTTGGCTAATTCTAAGTATAGGACTCAACCTAACCCATTAACATATACCTCAAACAATTTAACCATGTAGTGACCTGACCCCACCCTGGGTGAAGTTTGATAATTACTATATCCTATCACTCTGCCACCGATAATAGAGAAGGAACCCATACAATAAATAAAGGAATCCATCTCCAGTTTCTTTATTGGTGCATTATATTTCTCAAATGATGCAAAACCATCACGAGAGCTAAGGGAGCAGTCAAGTCCACAGAGGCTAGAAGCATCTTTGGTGATGCTAGGATGATCACTAGTGGTGAACGAAGGTGAGATGGACAGATGAAGGTATACCACCACCACCCGAAGGTCTCTACAGTCTGGGGAATATTGGACAGAGACTATTGCTTTATTAGAGGTTGGGAAAATTCCTTCCCACCATATAATATCACTGCCTCATGCTTTATGTACCATAAATCCACAGCAGATTATCTGCTGGGTAGTAGACCTCCTGCTCTTAAATTTAAGGCAGCTGGACACTCAGGGTTAGACCATGCTACACACGGTATTACAGGTCCTATATCCCCAGGTTACCTCAATAGTGGACTGTAAATATTTAGTAACAAAAATTGTGTCTATACTGACCATGTTCAGCTTTTGTTCCTGTTATTCCCTAACCCTCAAGTATAACAACCATGTGCATAGCATTTGAGTATTAGGTATTTCAAGTCATCTAGAGATCATTTAAAATCACCAGGAGCATGGGTACCGGGCGTATGCAAACACTATGCTATTTAGCATAAAAGACTTAAGCAGCTAAGAATTTGATTATCAATGTAGGAAGGACTGTCCTCCGACCACTTGTAGGTAGAGACAACTTACTTTCAAACCTGAGTTGTATAGCACAGAGAGAAGACGGGAACCCTCTAGGTGTTTCGCCGTCTATAGCCCTCTTTGTAGAAGAGAGAGCAAACCAGTCAGAACTCTGACATTTGGGGCCATAGGCTGCTGGTTAGGAGGTTCATTGCTGAGATTTCACAAGGTTACTCTCCTTTCCTCTTCCAGTTCCCCCTTCCAGGATCTGCTACAAGTGTCTGATCAGAGCATCTCAGATTGAAGAACAAGAGCCACAGAGCTGTGTATTCATCTGTAGAGATAGGTGAGTGGGATGTGGATAGAGTCTGGAGGTTTTCTGGGGGTTTTGTTTATTTGTTTGTTTTCCAGCCACTGCTAAGCAGTGTATGACACAGGTATCCAATCCAGCCACTAAGTCCCTTGCACCTGCTTACTCCCTCCCTATTTCATGGACCCCAGTGAGCAGCCCCCCTACAACTTTATCATGGCTCTCATGGGCCGTGCTTGCCTTCAACATTTGACTCCAGTGCTGTCTCCAAATCAGTACCGAACGGAAATTGTCAACCACTCCTTAAAAGAAACAGTCTTAGAGTTTTCTGAAGTCAAGTTACCAGCCAGGAAAGGTTCTCATTATGTGTCCTTTTGTGACCGGGTGGGGGGGGAGGGGGAGGACTGATGAGCGGCCTAGAGAAGAGTACGTAGGGCTTCATTCAGCAGCATGGGTATCAATGAATAGCATCTTCAAAGCAAAATGCAAAGGAATCCAGATGAAAGCTCAGAGAAATGCACAAATGGTGAATACATACATTAGCATGTATGGTGTGTGTGTGCGTGTGTGCGTGTGTGTGTGTGTGTGCGTGTGTGTGCGTGTGTGTGTGTGTGCGTGTGTGCGTGTGCGTGCATGCGTGCATTTGCAAAATTCATTTTAGCCATTGGCTGGCAGCGTAGCTTGTTCTGGACAGTCAGGAGCATATTCAAAATTCTAAGATCCTTACTGTTGTAATTCACATTGTTGACCCTGTTGCTGGACCAAATTCCAGGAGGGAGGAGTCTTTCCCATCACTGCTGGCTGATAGACAGCAGCTGGGAGAGACTTCTGGGAGGCAGCTGCAGTCTGGCACTGGCTGACATCATGGGTGCTTTTAGAAACCCAGCTCGCCGAGAAGGGAGATGCACCCTCGACTTTCTTGGAGACATGTTATGTCTAATTGCATGTCCTCTTCTCCCTGCCCAAGTGCCAGACTCATTGTGAAGATGCTTGTTTGCTCTGGCCTCTTGGGAGGTCCCTCATGCCTCCTTGGTGACCTAATCATTAGTCCCCAAGACCTCGTGTATTTAATTTATGTGACTCACCACTAGGCAGAAAAAGAGAGAGAGAGAGAGATCTCCAGAATATAGAAGCAGAATCACTAATAATACTAACTGAACATAGGAAAAAATGTATCTTTTCATTCATGTTCCATAGGAAATTTCATCAAAGCTAGAGAATCACTGGAGAATAAGTTATCTCCATGTACTAAAAATATCTTGATCAAAACTTGAGCAGAATTTACTCAGGTTGCAAAAGAGTAAACTCCACAGAAAAATTGTAAATTAAGTACCACACTGCCCACAGCATCATATTTTCCATAATCATAATTATGTCAACCTTCCCCTGGTCCCAAGCCTGTCTCTATTTACGTAAGTGTTCTTTTGTGTTTCTTGGGAAATGGTGCATCTCGTACCACTTTTATTGTGCTTTCTTGGGGCTACTCGTGCGATGGGATCTCTTTCCTGTTGCGTTTTCAAACCATAATTGTCTTGTAGTCACAATGCTGAGATGTTTATACACTGATTTTTTTTTAACTGACCGTGACCGTAGGTGCCTATCAACCCAGCACTTTAAATATATCTCTGGTTCATTTTATTTTTACAGTCAAGTATTTTGTTATTTCTGTGCTTTTAATGATTGGAAAAGTGAGTTTCAGAGAGACTTAATGCTCTTCAAACATTCAGAGAACTGATAGGGAAGGAAGCAACCTCCATGTTGCGGTAGCTGTCCGTCCATTGAAAACATCTGGAATCTCCTAGAAGCAGGTCTAGAATGAACGCATGCATAGCTGTCAGTATCTTGACTTCTTCAACTTCCTCCTTGGTCAAATATTTATTTCAGATTTCCTACTTTGCTACATTTTAATGTACATTTTGTAGCACTTCCCATATTTCCCAGCACCTAAGGTTGTTTTTGAGTCGTCCTTAATTTTATTTTTTAGCATACAAGCTAAGTTCTTTAGTATTTTATTATTCTATTGCTTGCAAAATCTTTTTTTAACGATTGGTTGATTAATTTATTTATCTATGCGTTGGAGTTTTGCCTGCATGTATGTCTATACGAGGATCAGATCTCTCTGGAAGGTGAGTTACAGACAGTTGTGAGCTGCCTTGTGGGTGCTGGGAATTGAACCTGGGTCCTCTGGAAGAGCAGTCAGTGCTCTTAACCACTGAGCCACCTCTCCAGTCCCTGCTTCCAAATTCTAATCTACTAATTACCACTGTCATATTCTTTGTTCCATTTTCTAATCTCCCTTTTTGGATTTGGATATGAATTGTTTGCTTGTTTGTTTTAGCTCTTGACCTACTAGTTTGTTTTCATATCAGGTTGTGAACTAAGGTGATTACTGTTGTGTATTTTACTGGAAGCATGATCATGGTGGCTTTCTCATAAGCCTGAACCTACAGTGTTCCCATTACCGTGCCTTCTGAAATACAGTTGTGTTGAAGGAGCGATGATTCAATGTCTTCCAAGAGATAATTTAGGGTAATTCACTAATATGTCCAGTTGGCTGGGGTTGTTCCATTGTGATATTACAGTTCTTTATTTTTTACTGATTTATAGTACGAATGCCTGGATCCTATAATTTCTGCTTAATAGCCAGGTCATCTAGTAAATCTATTCTAAATGGTTGCATTATTTATATTTTCTGTCTTTCTCACTCCTCCTATTTAACAGTGACTGGGAGGGACATGTAATGTTTCAAGCTTTGCTTTATTCTGGCAGCCATTCCTACGACTTTGTACTCGTTTCTTGATTTATCTATTGAATGGTATTTGGTGATACAGATGTTTGTGGCTTTATGTTTTGCTTGCGGAATGTAAGTTTTATGTAGAGACATCTTTGTGTGTTTCGCCTTGAACTCTACTTTTAAGCCGCATCCCATGCTCTTCTTCGTTTGGGTTTGGATGATTTGTAATTATTTATGATCTTTACTGGTTGGAGTTTATTTTAAACAAAAGATTATATGTTATTTTAATAACTTAAAATGTCTAATAGTGTTAAAGGCTTATAGTAAAAGGAAAAAAAACCCTTTCCTCAAGTTTACTGTGGGCCTTTCCCGTTCCAAAAAGCAATTCCTTCAAAGGGCTTCAACTTTAGCTATTATTGTTAATTTAATCTAAGATTCTGAATCATAGAATATTTCTTTTTGTTTAACTACTTAACTTCTTACCCACTAGCTCACTATTATTCAATAACCTTTACTCGCCTTTCCCCCTCTCTCCACTCTCCCAAGATAACAGAATCTCATTTTTTGTGAAACCTACCTTCAGTGTATTCATTATGTTAAATGGTAAGCACTGTTCTCCACTGAACACATTTTATGCAATTTCGTTTTTCAGGAGTTAATAATTGCTTCTCATTTGTTCCTCAGTCCTACGAAGCACTTAGAATACCTCCAGTCCAGCAACATCATAAACAAAACTCACCACCTAGGTGATGTGGCTCTGCGGGGTAAATCCGTGGGCCTGCAGTCAGTGGGTGTAATGGCTGGCCGTAAGTGGACTTCCGCTGCCTTGTCTATAACAACACGGCTCTAGAGTGAAAGGTTTTCTATGAGTTTTGCCGCCTTAATGAGCCCTAAATTTGAATTCTATCTACCCAGCCTCTCCCTTTCCACCCTACAGAAATGTGTTTTTTTGTTGTTGTTGTTGTTATTTTTGACAACCTGGGAAAAGGAAGAGAAAATGAAAGCAAACCAGGCATGGTGGCATTGCCTATAATAGCCCCTCTTGCAAGCCTGAGGCAAAAGGATTGAAGGCCTGCTTGGAGGCTATAGCAATGCCTTGCCAGAGAGAGAGACTATGTAATTTTTGTGTTTAAAATCACACGAGGTTCCTTAGGTAGGATTACTATTGCTGTGATGAGACACCACAACCAAAAGCAACTTGGGGAGAAAAAGGTTTATTACACTCTCAGGTCCCCATCAAAAGCAGTGAGAGCAGGAACTCACCTGCGGCAGGAACCTGGAGGCAAGAGCAGATGCAGAGGCCATGGAGGAGTTCTGTACACTGGATTGCTCCCCATGGCTTGCGCAACCTGCTTTCTGATAGAACCCAGGACCACCAGCCCAGAGGTAGCCCTGCCCACAGTGAGCTGAGCTCTCTCCCATCAATCACTAATTAAGAAAACGCTCTACAGGCTTGCTTACGTCCGTCTTGTGGAGGCATTTTCTTAATTGAGATTCCCTCCTCTCAGGTGACTTCAGCTTGTGTGAAATTGATGTAAAACTACCCAGCACACATGCCTACATGTGTCCATATGTAGTATGAGTGTGTGTATACATATATCATGTGTGTGTACCTATGGAAAGTAAACAAGCTGTTTAATTATAGCATGAATGTGTACAACCACAGACTGGATATGAGCGCTGGGCTTCCTATATTTACCTCTGGGCAAAAAGGAAGAACAAAGTTGCTACTTCACACATGAAAAACACGGTGTAGTACCGGAAACAGTGAAGAAGAGATGACCATTAAGGACTACTTGAAAGACCTAAGCTGCAGGACTTGATTGCTGAACTGATAAACTGGAGAAGCAGAGCTGCTAGCTTGGAGAACTAGGAATCTAATGGTGGCTTCTATGAGAAGTTTGTGGATAAAGTCTGTTTTTATTACCGTGATGGGAAAGTTATTTGTATGCCTTTGAATGTCACCCCTCATGGTACACAGTCCTTACTGAACATCAACTACTCAGAGCCTGACAGACAGCAATTTAAAAATAAACATTAACAGAATAAGGGCCTATGCTGACATTCAGATATACAAAAGGAATTCAGGTAGCTGTGGCCCTGTTCTTACATTCCAGCGTTTGGAGCCTCGAGGTGAAACTGGAGTTACAAGATGCTTACAAAAGCACTAGCTGTTGAATAAAACAGACCTTGAGAGTAGCTGTCCGAGTGCGGGCTGCTGGTTGGGGGCCTTAGAGAGGAACCATAGGAATGGGTCTCCCATGATTCTGGGGGCTAGATAAAGGTAAATCTAGGGGCCAACAGATGGATGTCTGGTGAGAACCTCCCTCCTTTGATGGCTTCCTTCTCTGACCTCACATAAAGGAAGCTTAAGAGTTCTCTTGGTAATGTTTTATTCATGCCTGAGAATTCTGTTTTATAAGGAAGCCAACCCCTGATTCATTACCATGACTTCACTGCACCCCAAAGGCCCCACCTCCTAGAACTATAGGCTCCTGATGGAGATTTCAACAGATGAAGTGAGGGCAGGGTGAACGTCTAGACCACAGCACTTTCTAAAGGACCAACGAGAAAGGAAGACAGAGATGGTTCTCACATATGTTTCAAGAGAACACAAACCACCTCACTATTTGCAAAGTCCACGGAAAACACCGAGGGCTTGAGCCTAGTGGATTAGGCTGTGGGGAAAAGATGGGCCAGGTAGGGCCCTGGGGAGAAGAGCAGCAGGCATTTCCTAAAGCTGCTTGTCTGAGGCTAAAAGACAGACAGCGCAGGGGCAGCACGGGGCTAGACTTCCACCTTGGGTCTTAGTTTTCCCTGTGCACGCCCGACTTTGGCCTTGATGCGGTCGGGCAGCGGGTCCCTGCCAAACACAGCAGCCCTTGGATGTCTGGGTGATGACTTATAGATGAAAACTCAGCCCTCCTGAGGTCAGAGTCCTTGCGCATAACAAAACATTTTGTCCCGCTGGGGGAGCTCTGCACTTGACATGTTCTGCCGCTGTCGGGGCCTCATCAAAGCCCGGGAGGGAGGGAGGGAGAGCGAAGGAGGAGAAACAGCTGGATTCAGTTACACTTAAGATACATATAGTTTGGAAATAAATTTTCTATCAAAGTGTGTTTTGTTTCTTGCTTATTCCAGCATGTTTGAAAGTGTCTGAATTGTTTGGTTGGGGCCAGAATTCTCCAGGGATCGAGTCTTTCATTTTGCGCCTGTGCCTGTTAACACTTGCCACGCTTTCTCCGCGCCTGCCCCGAGGAATAAATCACCAGCTTCAGAGTTGATTTGATGAAGCCCCAGATCTCTGTCTCCGGCCACAGATTCAGGTGGCTCGACATGCAAAGACAGCAGGAGCCTATAGTTCCTCACGCCCCCCTCCCCTGTTGCTAGCTGGGTGTTGACTCTGCTAACCCATGCCCTAGTTATTAAGGTGTCTCCTCAAACAGTGTCTACA
This sequence comes from Microtus pennsylvanicus, assembly GCF_037038515.1. NCBI lineage: Eukaryota > Metazoa > Chordata > Mammalia > Rodentia > Cricetidae > Microtus > Microtus pennsylvanicus. Next base: position 56,157,507 of record NC_134589.1, on the reverse strand, counting down.
TTGACCCTTAACTTTTCTGTGATCAAAGTTCAGGACAGAAACCAGAGATTGACTGGAAGGCCTAAACCCAGCCAGTTTGCTCCCATATGAGACCCTCCTAGATACAGCAAGTGTCTAAAGAAACTGCCAAACCTTTCAGAAAATCTCTTTTAAAAATGTTGACCCTGTAATGTAGGAAGCTGGTGAGTCGAAGCTGGATAGGGTGAGCTGTGCAGTTTGAGACCCAGGGAATAGCAAATGTTGTGGTTCAAGAGTTCAAGGCATTAACTAGCAGAATTTTCTTACTCTGGGGGAGGTTAGTCTCATTCCCTTCAGGCCTATAACTGACTGGAGAAAGCTACAGTATAGACGGTCATCTGCTTTACTCAGAGTCCATAGATATCAATGTTCATTTCCTAGAAACATCCAGAATAATGTTGGTGTATATATCTAGATGTCGTTAACCTTGCCACATGGGTACATATCGTTAACCATTGAACCCCCCTACTGCTAACCTGTAGGCTCTTTCTTCCTGGCTCTGGACCAAGGTCCTAGAAGGTCTAAAAGTTGAAGATCCTGGGTCCACAGAGTGTCTGATCTGGAATGATCTAGTTGAGACTGCAGCTTCGGTTGTTTTTAATGTTCAACAAAGATTAAGAATGATTGTTCTGTCAATCTTCACCCCCTACCGTGCCACCTTCTGGCTCACCCTTGTTGGATTCCCTGCTGCCACTATGAGCTACTCTTCAAGCAGGCTCATGCACACCACACACATGCACGCGCATGCACGCACATGCATGCACACGCACTTTCCCACTGCATACACAGCTCTCCTCCAATGGAGAAGGGACATCCTGCTCCATTAGGGGACCTGAGTTTTGATCCTAGCACTCACACCAGGTAACTCACAACCTCCTACAACTCCAGTTCCAGGTCATCTGGCATCCTTGGCCTCCCCAGGTACCTGTATAGACATGGCATACAAACACACACATGCACACATACACACACACACACACTTGATATTAGTCTTCAGTGCTCTCCTCAAAGATCACATATATTTGACACATCTCTTGACTAGACAAAAATGTAACCTCTTTTCCTACCGACTTATCTTGCTGTTACATCATTGTCACTTGAAAAATAATTATGTTCACTTGTTTTATGTACCATCATTATCCATCCTCTAACATATATATATATATATGAATAAATATGTGTGTGTGTCTGTGTATATGTATGTGTGTGTGTGTGCATGTATGTGTGTGTATGTGTACTCCAAGGAGGAAAACTACTGTTCTTCTCATGGTAGAGCTCCCAAGAGCAACATGAAGCCCAATAGACATTGTTGCATGAACAGATGAATGATGGATGAGGTACAGAATTCCTTTTTCCCCAACAATTCAAATGTCTTGTTGTGTTGAACTTGGAACCATCTCACTCCTGTGCATTGGGTCTCCAGCTAATGTCTCTTAGCAGAAACTTTGTCACACAAGGCCAGGTGCAAGCACATGGTTACATTAGAGAAGTCAGCCAGTTGGTACCCATGCCGGACAATAAGATGCCCTGCTCTTAAACTGGGATTTTGTGTTGTTCCATTAATCCTTATTTTGGTACGAACATGGGTTGTCTCAGGGACAAGTGATTTTTTTTCTTACTACAGGCAAATTTCTCTTACATAAATAATTACAAGCAGAGTGCTAAATTAAATATGAGTCCTATTGACATTTCTGCTCAGCACTGGCTGGCACCCTATTGTCTACAGGAGGCTGTTGCATTGACTTCCACATCTGGGAATAGCTCAGAGGCAGAAATGCCCAATGCAATGCTTTAATTTCGCCATCTTACCTTAGAAGGCCCTCCCTGGGCATTTGCATAAATAGTGTATTATATTTCTTAATTATTTCAAAGCCTTTGAAGAATGAGAGCTAATTAGAGTTCTGGTCGAAGCTTATTGACTGTCCATTTTCCCCTCGCCTGTTCAAACCACAAAAGAAACTTCTGGGCATGGGGAATGGCAGTGTGTCAGTGAACTCCCCAGGAAATCCCATGCTCCACTCCTTTTCTATGACAACTTAAGAGAACTTTCTGAAATGAAAATCTGCACAAAGGTCTAGACTCATGTTTCTCGGAAACAAACTTCGGACATCAACTCGGTGCAGCAATGTCAGCCTGCAGAGTTCTAGGGCAGTATATTTCCACTATAGAACTGAACAAATTGGGGAGCAGCTGTTTTTTCCTTATAACTCAATCTCAGGGGCCAAAGTTGCAGCATGCAGCAGCATGGTATGCAGAGGGCTTCCGTGGCATTCAGGAGGCCTAGCTTAGATCTCCAGCACTGCAGAAGTTCTGGCATTGTGGCAAATGCCTGTAATCCCAGGACTCTGAAGGTAGAGACAAAATAAGAAATTCAAGGTCATTCTTATCTACTTGAGGAGGTCAATACTAGGCTAAAGACTCTGTCTAAAACTTGAGCACTTCAAGTATCCCTGTCTCAGATCACCTGAAAACAGTGTCCCCTGACCTCAAACATTGGCGTTTATAACAATGTACACACAGCTTTTCTTCTAAGCTGTGAAGGAATAACCAACATTTAAAAAAAAACTTATATCCTTGTTTGTTATTTCTCAGGTGCACTGATCAAATGCTGCAAAGTCTAAAAATTATTTATTTCCATGAGGGAATTATCCACTCTGAAACTCTTGAAACATAGACCCTTCTCTAATGCCTTCTCCAATGTACACTCAAGGTCCCTGATCATCTAGCAACTTTTTTCTACCACCAACTCTTACTGTCTTAAAACAAGGAAGCTGTTGTCCCACTGAGGCAGATGAGTTGTGCGGGCCTCAGAGCCTATCCGTGTGCACTTTTGTGTATGCTGGAGATCAAGCAAGGATATCAACAGTACAGAGAGAAGGGAGCTTGAAAACGTTGAAGAGCAGAGTTAACAAGATGATAGTTACTAGCAAAGGTCTTGAAGGAAAAGATCAGTTGGGAAGATAGAAATGTGGGAGGATAAATAATATTTAGGATTAACAAAGATCGATGCCATGATCTGGATGTACAGAAGTTGGGTTTTGTTAGGGTTTGAATATCATCCAGCAGTAGCCCCTGAACCAAACAATTGCCACCTTCATAAGACTGGCTGTTTCCAAAGCTGTCAGGAGACGGCCAAAGCTGGGCTTGTTGATTGTTGACGTTCCCTCATAGAAGGAAGGACAGGGAAGATCGTTGGACCTTCAACTGAATAGCCTGTGCTTCTTGCCATCAGCTGTAGGCAATTCTACCCCAATGGCACATAGCCTCAGGGCCTCAGGAGCGGGAGAGCGGGCAAGGGGGCCCCACCCACAGCCACAGGAAAGCTACCTACCACCCACGCTGGCTGACTTTCCAGTGCCACTGCTTCAGGGTCACCCACGCTCCTGGTAACTGCTCAGCTGTTCTGTTTTCAAGTTTAACAATCTCATTGGTTTCTAGGGTCAGCTTTGGTGGAATTAAGCTTGGGTTTGTCGTTTGTCTCATTAGAAGGTTGGGAAGTAGATATTGCCTCGTCACCCACCCCTCCTCCTGGGTAGAAAATACTCACACAGATGTGAAATGCCTTTACAGTCTCATGGTCTCCGTAGGAACCTCCCCAGCTGCTGGTGCTGTTTTGCAAGACGGTGGATGCTTTGGGAGGTGGGCCTTTGCTTGTAGTGATATTTCATTTGTATTTTAATAAATAAAGCTAGCCTGAAGATCAGAGAGTAAAACAGCCCCACTGGTCAACCTTACAGATCAGGCAGTGCTGACACACACTTTTAATCCTAATTGCCACACTAGTTTGCCATAGAAACCGTGCAGTAGTGGTGCATGTCTTTAATCCCACCTCTACAGACGATTATAAAACGGGAGGACACAGCTCTCAGACACAGTCTCATTCTGAGATACCTGGAGGCAGATTCACTATTTCACACTGAGGTAGAAGTAAGAGCCAGTGGCTGGCTGCTTTGCTTTTCTGACCTTTAGGTTGAACTCCAATATCTGTCTCTGGGTTTTTATTAATCATGCTACACTTGCTGAAAGTAGTAGGCCGCTGAGGGGGGAGATACTTGGGAACATATTATTTCTTCTCCTTTATTACTGAGCTCTCTGCTTCCTATTCATCATAAACTGTCCCATTCTGCCCCATCTTCTCTGGCATAGTAGACCAACACCTCTGAAACCGTGAGTCAAGATGAATCTTCCCCCACTTAAGTTACTCTTGAAGATATTTTGGTCACACAACACAAAAGCAGAACTATTGAAGACTGGAACAGAAAATAGATTTTAGTAGGGTTTTCATAGGGATTTTCTTTCCCTCTGATCTCATTCTGATCCATCTCCCCCACAAGCAAGGAAGTATCGATTAAAAATGATGCTGGCTGCACGATTGTTGAGACCGAAATCCTCTTTCCTTCTGAAGGGGCCCAGGTCACACTCAAACCACAGGGATGCAAGTGAGATAACAAAATCTTCCAGCAGCCAGAGAGTTAGGTCTGTGAAACAGGAGCATCCCCAGTGTCAAGCCTCTGTTCAGACAGAGACAGCATAGAACAGGAGAGAAAGGAGAGCCTCCCAGAAGTCTGTAGCTCTAGACCAGTGGTTCTCAACCTTCCTAATGCTGTGACCTTTAAAACGGTTCCTCCTGTTGTTGACCTTTAAAATGGTTCCTCATGTTGTGGTGACTGCCAACCATAAAATTACTTTCATTGCTATTTTATAATTGTCATTTTGCTACTGTTAGAATTGTAATATAAATTTCTGTGTTTTCTGATAGCCTTAGGTGACCCCTGGGAAAGGGTCATGACACATAGGTTGAGAACCACTGTATTATAGGGTCAGCCATCCAGCAGAGATCTTAAAAAGAGGGAGGGGGAGAAAAAAAAAACCACACACACACCTAAAAAAAAAGCAGAATACAGAAATCAGGGCCTGGAAATTATAGTGAATAATCCCACTGGGAACATAAGAAATGGCCTGAGCCCCTATGCCATCTTCTTGGGATTGGGGAAGGTAGAGGTGCTTAGAAAGAACAGTGCTCTTTACAGGGAGGGGGAAGGGGACGAGGACAGAAGGATATGCAGTTCCAGGGTGAGGTGCTCCTGCAGAGGAGAGCAGCGAAGGCTGTGAGTTACTGTCCTGCTTCTCCCTGCTGTACAACACAGTAACCCAAAACTCGGTTCCTAAAAACATCAGGCTATTTATTACCGCACAGTTCTTCCATTGCAGCAGGCTCAATGCGGCCCGTTTGTTACAGATTGAATTGTGTCTCCTCCAGCCTCCCACCCACCCCCAGAAGGGGAATGTTGAAATCCTAACTCTCAGGATTGGTAAGTGTGACTTTATTTGGAAATAAGGTCTTTGTAGATGTAACAATGTTCTGATGAAGTCATTATGGTGGGCCCCAGTCCAATGACCAGCATCTTTGTAGGAAGAAATCTGGGCCACAGCTAGAAGGAAAAGAGGCACGTAAAGATGGAGACAGAGATTGGAGCTTGCTACCCCAAGCCAAGGGAGTAGCTGGGGCTATGAGGAATTGGAAGAGGCTAGGGCCTTCAAAGGGATCCTGGCACCGACACACAAGACCTTGATTTCAGACATCCAGCCTCTATAATGAGAGAATAAATGCGAGTCTCCTTACTTTGTGCCTCTGTAGTTTGGCACACTAACAATCCAACATCCACTTTTTATCAGCTTCCACGTGGCACCTGATGAAGAGGAGGCTTGGGTGAGGTGACAGGATCCACTTTTAAGAGGACCCCACTCCCATGCCAGGGCTGGTGCTGGCTGGCAACTGTGAATACTCAGATATGTTGACTGGGGGCCTCTGTCTTTGTCCACACGGCCTCTGCATGGCTGGCGTGGGCTCCTCAAAGTGTGATGATCGGAACAGGGCAGGATTTCTTAGATGGTAAGAGCCTTTTTAGACACACTGTGAAAGATAGAAGGCTTTCTGAAGACAGAAGAAGACCAGATCTGAATCACTTCTTCCTCACCCTGGTGACTAAAGCAGGTCACAAGATAACCCTGATTCACAGGGAGAGGGTACCCTGGAACACGGGTGCTGGGAGCCCATTGCCATTGGAGTTTAAAACTTTAAACGGGTAGCAGCAGAAACGGAAAATTAGTTAATTAGTGACTGACAGACAGAAGGAGGGGTCTCCTTCTATCTTCATGGAAGTACGGTGACTTACAAGTTCCGTCTTACTGGATCCAGCCCCCACCAGTCCCACGTCCTATGTCCACACGTAAATACCCAGCGCATACACAAACTCTTTGTAAATATTTTCCACGGACTTGACTCATCTTTGAAAGCTCCTAAGACCATTTGTATATGACACACTGATGTGAACTCTTGTACAGTACTTTCCCAGAGTAAACAGTTGAGTGTGTTGGGGGTGGCACTTCGTACCACAATGAAAATTCTTCGAAAATACTGGGAACTAAACTTCTTCACTGTGTGCTTTAGGTTCTGGGAAGCAGGAAAAGCAATCAAAAATGGCTCAGAAAATGAAGGTGTCCCAAATGAAGCACTTTAAGTCAATTTTAATGTTAGGTTTTGCTCAAAAGGAGGAGAATCCACAGGCAGACACTGAGCCACACAATTCGACCCTCTGGCTGCGTGTTACAGTGTGGATATCGATGTTAAATGCTGTTAAGTTTTTGTTGTTGTTGTTTTAAGGCAGGGGAGATGATCCCTCCAACAGAGATAGCCTCCTTTGCCACCTTTGTATTTTCTCTCACTTTCTGGCCTGTGTCCCAATGTGACTTCTGAATTCCTTTTCAGTTTCGAATGAGAACCATTCTCTTTTCTGAAATTTCCGAGATAATGAAAGAAAACGTTCCAAATGGGTTTGGCTCATTTAAATTCAAGAACTATCTCCCACTAAACTCCCAGGTGTCAGGCACCGGTGGATCATTCTTGGCCAAAATAAATACACAAATCATGTCCGTGGTGGCACCTAGCGTCCTCGGAGAAGGCCCATAAAAATCGACTTTCTATGTGTTGGTCACCTTCTCCCACCAGCTCATAAAAAACCCATTTAACATATTATATGTTCTTGCTCCAAAAGACTGACTTGCAAATAAATCCTGGGCAGAGGTCAGGGTTTTTGCCTTTGCCTGGGCTGAGAGCAGGCCAGGCTTAATGTTTTCAAGCTTTTTCCTCCTGTCCATCCAGCTCAATGGGCCTGCAGAGGTGCCCCCAAATGCCCGTGTTTTCAGAAGCTGACAACCCAGCGCAGTGTGTTCCCAGTGCTCAGAACAAATATGAGAGAGATGACTTTCCAGAGGTTCATGGGTAAACATTTTCTATTGGGTAGACACGTACTGATTTTAAGGTGTACCTAAAAATTATGATTTATAATTTAAGTCAGATTTATCTTGAATATTATTACTTAGGATTGGGTTAGGGAGCTTCTTGTGTGTCTATGAAGAGTCTAGTTGAGGAGAGGCAATGTGTAAGCAATGCATGCATGCAGTCATAAAGGGGTCCTGTGGATGAGGGAAGCATGGGAATCCCTGATGGAACACTGGTGTCAAAAGTGCCGGCACAATGTGAGCATCTCAAGATCACATGTCAGCTTTGATAAGAATGGAAATGTCCAAAACAAAAAAACAAAAAAAAAAACAGCAACAAAAACAAAAAGACATTTCTAAGTGGAAGTTAGTGCCAGCCTTTAATCCAAGCACCTAAGCAGAGGCAGGCAGATCTCTGAGGTCCAGGCCAGCCTGATCTATAGAGTTCCAGGACAAGTCAGGGCTGTTACACAGAGAAATCTTGTTGCCAAAACCAACCAAACAACTAAACAAACAAACAAACAAACAGAAAAATCTAAGAATGGAAATATCCATATCTATGGTGATTGGTCAAGTCAGATTTTTTTAATGTCTTCATTTCAAATATTTGGCTGATTGTTTCTGGATACTGTTTTATGAGCTTAGACATTTTGGCAACCAAACTGGCCTTCCAAGATCAACTCTAGATGGGTGCACCAACCAGCATGCACACCCTCTAAAAGACCGTGCATCCTGAGTTTGGGAAATATAGCTCCATCCATATGAAACCACAGAACATTTCCTCTGAGGTCTAGAATTCAGGAGTTATCAGCTGTGCATGTGACTGAGGCTGCCATTCCCATGCTGGGAGTTTTCAACATCTGTTCCTCTTAGCATATAAAAACAATTTGTCCTTCAACTTAAAATAATTATTTTCATTGTCATGTTACAAAAGTAATTTATGGTTAGCATAGAAAAATTAGACAACCAATATGAGCAAAAAAAAAAAGTTAAACCAACACCAGCTAACCACATGAAAGACCTTGGTGCTTGATGGTTTCTTCTTCTTCTTCTTCTTCTTCTTCTTCTTCTTCTTCTTCTTCTTCTTCTTCTTCTTCTTCTTCTTCTTCTTCTTCTTCTTCTTCTTCTTCTTCTTCTTCTTCTTCTCCTTCTCCTTCTCCTTCTCCTTCTCCTTCTCCTTCTCCTTCTCCTTCTCCTCCTCCTCCTCCTTCTCTTCTCCTTCTTCTCCTTCCTCTTCCTCCTCCCTCTTCTTCTCCTCCTCCTCCTCCTCCTTTTTTCCAAGACAGGGTTTCTCAATGGAACTCTCTCTGTAGACCAGACTGGATTCAAGCTCACCACCACTGCCTGGTGGGTGATTCCTTCTTAAGGTCCCTTAGTATCCATATCTTTCAAACAGATATATTCATATTGCTCATTCTAATATAGCCCCAGAAAACTTTGTACACTGTAACTGGCACTTTTCACTCAGTAAAATCCATGTCTTTACATACGTGCACATAAAACACTAGCAACTCTGTAGAGGATGGGCACACACAAATAGTTTTTAATACATTCTGCTTTTTCAATTTTGTGCTATTATGGATAATGTGTAGACAAAATCATTATGTCTCTACTTTTTCTTGATTGATTCCTGGCCATAGAATTCTTCTGAATTAGAGTTGTAGTTGGGTTCTGTGGGAAACAGAAGAAAGTCAGGTGAGCATTGGAAGGTTGTCAGGGCAGTCGAAAGCACATCTGCAAGACGTCGCAGCAAGAAGGAAGCAAAACCTGATAGAGGTTGTCCCTGAGCTCTGATGCAGCCTCTGCAGGCCCACAGGGAGCCCTAAAACTCTATGACCTCTCAGAATGACCCCAAATGGAGGCAGGGTGGGGGCAGAGAACACTGGCTCTATAATGAACCTTCAGTACATGTGGCTGCTCCCACCTGAGGAAGGACTAAGAGCCGGAAGTCTGCACAGGTGGCAGGTCCTGAGGTGGGGCCAGGTATTTTGAGCTATGCATTGAAATATTATATTAACATTATATTATAAACATTAAAGGATAGAAAGATGCAGATTTTTATTTTTTTTAATTCAACCTTATCAAAACACTGCTGGGAAGGCTCCATCAATTTTCACTGTAAGAAAGTATCCTTTTTTGTTTTGTAAACTCTGTGAGCAGCAGGGTGGTATCCAGATAGAAATATGCCCAGAGAACATGTATTGGGGATGAGGGATACTAACTTACCCTACCAGCAACATTGACTCTGCCCTTTTCTGCCATTCTGCAGTGACTGAGTTGGGGGCTACCTTGCTGTCGGGGGACTCTATGCTTATGAACTTCAAATGGCAAGCCGGGCATGGTGGCGAGCACCTTTAATCCCAGCACTCAGGAGGCAGAGACAGGCAGATCTCTCTGTGAGTTTAAGGCTAGCCTGGGCCACAAAGTGAGTTTCAGGACAGCCAGGACTATAACACAGAGAAACCCTGTCTGGAAAAAAGAAAAGAATTAGGACTTCAAATGGGCCCTTCTCATTTTCCAGCAACAGCGTATCCCATTGTTTTCATCTCTCCGTGGCTCTATTGTGACTTCTATACTCTCAATGCCTAGTATTCTGTCTTCATGTCCACTTTTTTCGGTTCATGTAGAGCCCTAACCAGTCCAGCGTCCTTCTTCATGGGCCATAATCTGCCCATGTTTTCTCCTGCTCCTTCTATGGTGTTTCCCATCTTACTCTATCTTTTCTTTATTATTCTGCAATCCTATTTGCTAGGGCAAGTCCCCCTTCGTACCATCTCACACATCACAGTCAGACTACAGGAAATCCTGTTAACACTCCCTTCAAAGCCAGGGCTAGATCCACCTACTCCCCCCAGCTTCTCCTGCTGCCACCTTGGGCTCAGCCGCCCTCACCATCCCCATAAGCATCAATTCTCAACATGGCAGCCTGAACAATGCTTCAACGTAAGTCTAGTTATATACTTCTTCTGCTCAAAATTACCCCTTTTTTCTCATGACAGAAGTCATAGTGCACTACAGAAACCCACCATGATTATGTCATCTGGTCCCCTGCAACCCCTTGACCTCATCTGTGATTATTGTCACCCAGTTCGTTTCACTATAGTCATTCGGGGGCTTCTGAAGTGTCTCTACCTCTCCCTAAGGGATTTTTTTTAACCCAAATAGCTTCTGGGAACACCCTCAATCTCTTTTATGTTTGTTTAAATGGCAGTAGCATAGTAAGACCTGCAATAACCTTCTTAGTTTAAATTTCAACAGATTCTTGGATACTCCACACCAATGGCCTTAGCCTTCTGGCAGGTTACACGAAGCTTATAGTGTACCAGATGGTACCTGTAGCCCTCTGGATGCAGTTTGAGGTACACCACAAAGTGCCTGTGGGCTGATGGAGCTCAGCTTGCTTTGGTAACAACATTGGTAGCATCTCCTGCCACGCATGCCCCTTTGGTATGTCTCTTGAAGTCATGGAAGAGCTACCGTTCACACCATCAAACCAGAATGTCGAGAGGAGTGGAGAATCCTCAGAAGGTAAAGTCCTAAGTTCCTCATTGTTCCAGAGGATAATTCTGCCTGTTTATGGGGTGAGAGCTGGCACTCGGGGCCTTGGGCTTGCTCACTGTGATAGTTGATCTTCTCTTAACATGGCTGGATTTAGAAACACCTAAGCAACACACGTCTGGTGTCCATGAGGTTTGGCTGAGGAGGGGAGCCCCACCTCAAAAACAGATGACCTTATTTTGAGAGATGGGACAGTGGACTGAATAGGAAGGGGGAGGTGAGCTAAGTGCTAACGTTCCTCTCACACACGTTTCCACCACTGCCTTCCGTGCCAAACTGCATCTCTCCCTAAACCACAGACCAAAGTAAAGCCCTCCCTCCTTAAAGTTGCCTATGGTCAGATATTTTGTCTCAGCAATGAGGAAGGTAACTGATCTCTTTGCCGAGTGCTCTGCCATTGAGCCGGACACCCAGCCCTAAGCAGCTCTTTAAGGGCCTTTTCTTCACCTTGGGTCGCTCTCTCCACCCTCAGATTCTGCATCCTTGGATCCCTTGCTAAATAAAGCGGCCATTCCAAGTCCTGCTTTCAGGCTCAATTTAGGGAATCCCAAACTAAAATAAATCCTTCCTGGGCATTCCTGAGCCCACACCCAGCTCTTCTGCCAAGCTCCTGTCTAACATACATGTATTCCATTGTACCAGAGAAGCCGAATGTGTGAGTCTACTGCATGTGTTTGCCACGCCGCTGTATTACCTAAACCATCACAGTAATGCAAGCTCACAAGGGCAGAGAGTTTACTTCATCCAACTCAGCACCTAGAATTCTTTACCACACTGAGTAGGTGCTCAGCCAATATTTATTGAAAGCTAAACAAACTTCTGCCCATTTTAGGACCAAGGCATTATGTTTCGATAAAATGTTCGATAATTCAGTTTAAATTTCAAAATTTCAAACCTTCCATTGATTAGCTGGGTAACCTGGAGGGAATTAACTTCTCTAAGACTCTATTTGCTCCCAGTTAAATGGGGACAATGATATTCACTCTGCTACCAATGACTTAAACTGGAAAACAGCCAGGCAGGCTCTGGCTGGATTCCAGGCCTTTCTTTTCTCTCAACCTAATTCCTGACATCAACAAATCCTGGTGTAAACCCGCTAACCCCATGACTCAGCATCTTCTCCCTCTGATTCTCAAACCAGGGAAGATTCTGACAAAGGCTGCCCTTGTGCCCAGGGGAGGTCAGGATGCCAGGCTTCTTTCAGTCCTCCAGGGAGATGCCAATTAGAAGGACACAACCAGCAGGAAGAGCTACTGGAGAAAACCACACACTTGTTCCAAAACAAAGATCACTCTGCATGTCATAAAAGCTCAGAAATGCCTTCCAGATGTTGTATACTGGGCCTGCACAGATGTTTCCGATGTCAAACCATAAATGTTGGAAACATAAAACATTTGTGCCCCACAGATGTAGAGATTTAATTATACAGTGAATGTGATAAATCTTTGGGTAATAAAAGGAGACCACAAACTGGACACATTACATTTTTAAAAATCTGTTTTTCTTCGCCTTAATGTTGGCGTTCTACTGGGATAGTCCTGGATTCCTTGCTTGAATTTGGGTTTTGAGATTTGACTGGACCGTTCACAGAGGAAACATTTGGATGGACGCAAACAGACACACTCACAACCGTTCTCGTTGAAGCCCTCTGGATTGATGGCTGCAGCCGTCTTTGACAGCTAGGGAAGCGCGTGATGACTGATGATAAGCTGTCTCTTCAGTCAACGTTCCTTAGTGGAAGTGTTGAGTGATGCGCAGAGATCCCCTGACTGAATACGCTGGTGGACTGAGCAGATTCCAGCAGGAGCTCAGCACTGCCACTCCTGACTCCACGGCACCGCAAGCTGTCTTCCAGCACCTGCTAAACCAGACCTTTCTTTATCTTCAACCCGATAAGTGTGTGTGTGTGTGTGTGTGTTGGTGCATCTCTGCACATACATGCGTGCACACAAATACAATGGAAATTATATCTGCCATATGTGTGGGAGAGCAAGGACACAGCCTGACAGACATGACACCTCAGGACATAGCACATTTCCTCAGTGTTTCCCTTCTCCTAATCACAATGTATCCTCTTCTCCCTGGGAAAATTAAGGTTCCTAAAACACTGCATTATTCTTTATCTTAAGCTACCTTTCTATTGCTGTGAAGCAACATCATGATGAAGGCAACTATTAAAAAAAAAAGAGTTTATTGGCTAGTCCATGATCATTATGATGAGAAGCATGATACCAGGTAGGCAGGCATGGTGCTGGGGCAGTAGCTGAAAGTTTATATCTTGAGATAACAGAGAGAGAGAGAGAGAGAGAGAGAGAGAGAGAGAGAGAGAGGAAATCACTAACTGGGAATGACATTGGTTTTGAAACCACAAAGCTAACCCCCAGTGACACACCTCCTTTAACAAGGCCACACCTCCTAATCCTTCTCAAACAGTTCCACCAAAGACCAAGCGTTTGCATATTTGAGCCCATGAGAGCCATTCTCATTCAAACCAACACAATTTTGAATGTTGTCATTTAAAATTGTTTATTAGGTAGTTAATACTATATCAGTATCTTAAAGATATATCCAAATTTACAAGGTTTCATCTGCTCTTGGGAAAATATAAAAGTGCAAAAGAGGTGTATAGGAAAAAATGACACACCCCCAAGTCTCATCACAGACTGTGTCTGGTGGCTCTCATAGCAGTTATGAAATAGCAAAGAATAATAAAGTGAAGGGTTTGTTATCATTTTTCATGTAGATTTAAAGTTGAGTTTTGAGTCTTCTCAGTGTATATGATTTTATGCCTACAATCGACTGTGCTGTTTTAAAAGTTTTTTTATTACTTTGTTTGTTTCATCCTCAGGAATCTGAAATTTATCTTGGAACCCTTATTTATAGAGAAGAAAAATCTTTGGATATGAACATATAAGATATAACCAATAAGTATTTTGGGAGACGTGTTTAAAATGTATTTTAATTTTGTTCTCTGCTTCACCAATTCTGGAGGAAATTAACATATAGACAGATTTATTACCAGTAAATTGTATGTAAGAGTATGGACTCAGAAGGTACATTATTAAGTGATGTCACACTTTTGTCAAAAGATAAACTGCACGTTCTTACTTATGTGCAGACTCTAGACAACAATACATGTGTGTATAAATAAATGCACATGTGGGCACAGTGTGACGTGTAGAAAAGGGAACGAGAAAGGACAAACACCAGGGGATGAAGAAAGACTGAGCGTAGGGGTGGGCACTAACTCTGGAAGAGGATTCACAGCTAATTGTTTGTGTAGTTCTAGGTCATGGAATTTGGAGTTTGTGATGGGCAGTACAGACTGTGTACTCAATACTGAAGTGTAAAATTTAATATGAAACATTATAGTTTTCCATTTCAGATGCCAATTATAACTGTGTATAAATTCATTAAGTTGTATAGACTTTGAGTCTGGTTAGTTTGGGTGTGTGATGTTTTTATTTTAGTTTTAAAAATACCATCATGGTTTAGAAACAAAAGCCTTGTCCCCACCATGAAATTTTATTATTTTATTTTACTACTTTTTTATTTTGGTTTTCAACTTGTTTTTTTTTTCTGGTGTGTATGTGTGTGTATGTGTGCGTGTGCACTTGTATGAGTTTATGTGTTTCACACATGTTTATTACCTGCAGAGACCAGCAGGGGGTGTTGCATCTGGACCTGAAGTTACAGAGGATTATGAGCTGCCATGTGGTGCTGGGAACTGAACCCAATCTTCTACAAGGGCACCCACATCTTATCTGAGCCATCTCTCCAGCCTCTGATTTCTTTTTAGTTAGCTCAAAACATCAAGAAGAGAAAATGTGCCTTCTCAGTGAACTGTCTTGAAAAACTAGCCGAAAATGACTAGTTATGTTTTAATAAGTTATAAAGGGGAGTTCAAGGAAATGGAGAGGAGATAGAAAGGATTGCCAGGGAAAGACACACACACACACAACCAGCTGCTGGATCTGATGCGGCTTTGCCAGTCATGTTGGTAAACAAGGTGCACAGATTTTTTTATTTAAGGAGGATTAGACAGTAAAGGTTTTTAATAGCTTGCCTCAGTTGGCCATGAAGCTATATAGGGGTCACAGGGTAGAGAGAAGTCTTACAGGATGGTGGACGTGGTGCCAGGGGGCAGAGTAGTAGAATATATGATACAGGGAGAAACCAGGGGCAGAAAGGTTTATGGGAGGATGAGGGGAGAGAAGAGGAGTTTAGAGGGACAAACCAAAACTAAAGATGTATGAAAAAGTCAGGCGGGAAACTTTGTTTTACAAGCGAATTAAAATAAATAATTAAAAAATAAGTTTGCACAGAGGCACTTGCTCCCAGATATTATAGGTTGTTAAGTAGAAATCCCAGTGCTGGTTGTGATGGTCTTCTGTATCAGTTGTTGATCAAGGGGACCCTAAAGGCCCCCCAAACAACATAGGTTATTGCCATTGCCCTTCACTGACCACCTACATGAGACAGTGAAATCCTGCTGGGGCTGGAGAGACGGCTCAATTGTCAAGAGCATCTGCTGCTTTTTCCAGAGGACCTGATTTTGGTTCTCATCATCCATTCTGGGCAGCTCCCAATCACTGGACCCAGTGGTCCCTTCTGACCTCTGTAGGCATCTGCACACATGTGATATACATTCAAAAGGAAGCATGCACGTACACACGAATATAAATAAAATCATTTTAAAAGACCCTATTGCTAAAGAGCTGGTGTGCTCTGGTTGCAGAACAGAGAAATCAAGGGGGAAGCGAGCTGGAAGCCTCCTCCCCACCGGTGAGTTTTCACCGTCCTGGAAGGCATTGATCCGCTGCTGGAGAAGAAAAGTCATCACCAGTCTTACCTTGCTGTGAACCCCACAGTACCAACGACCAGCTGAGAACGATGTGTCTACTGGTGAAATAGTGGCATGGATATTAGAGAGATCACCAACCTCTTTCTGATTGGATTGGAGGTCTGTTCCCCAGGAGGAACTAATGCTCGCTACTGTAAACCTGATGAAAAGCTCACAGCTAGGGAGGTCATAGCCTAGGAAGAATCCTATTCCTGTTGGTTTGCTAACTGTTCATGACATAAAACTGTCTTCTCAATATTTATGTTTATAGACATGTATTAATGCTGCTCTCAGCCTTGGTCAGAGGCAGCTTCTCTTTGTATGTAGTTGATAACAGTTTATATAGAAAGAATCATAACTGATTAATGTATTAGGTATAGATGACTAGTGAGTGATCAGTCATTACCATGACATCTTTATCGCCCGCCCCCCCTTGCTCAAGGTTCAGGAAACACTGCAGAGCATGGGGGAAAAAAGAATGTAAAAGAGTGGGAAATGGAGTGTGTGTGCTGTGAAACTCTGTCTTCTGGGCATGACATACCCATCACACCTGTGCGAGATCTATATATAAGACTCTATCATGGATGGGAGAAGAGTTTGTGAGGACCAACCACTAGCAGAAGAGAAATTGGTAGTTAATGATTGGGATGGTGGGGGGGGATTCGTTATTTTCTTCAGCGGTGTAGCTTCTGGCAAATTACTCATGCTTTGTTAAAAGAAGGGGAAGATGGAGAGGAGGAGACGAAGAAGGAGAAGAAGAAGAAGAAGGAGGAGGAGGAGGAGGAGGAGGAGGAGGAGGAGGAGGAGATGGAGGAGGAGATGGAGGAGGAGATGGAGGAGGAGATGGAGAAGGAAAAGAAGAAGAAGAAGAAGAAGAAGAAGAAGAAGAAGAAGAAGAAGAAGAAGAAGAAGAAGAAGAAGAAGAAGAAGAAGAAGAAGAAGAAGAAGAAGGGGAGAGGGAGGAAGGGGACGAAGAGGAAGAAGGGGGAAGAAGGGGAAGAAGAAGGGGAAGAAGGGAAAGGGAAAAGAGATGGGGAAGAGGAAGAAGAGAAGCAAGAGGAGGAAGAGAGATGTTTATGCAAGCAACCTTAATTTAATCCAGTGAGTGATACACAGAACAAGATAAGAAAGGAGGAGGGGCATGCTGGGGAGTGATCCAATAGGAATAGGAGGAGAGTACAAAGGGGTCATGGGTAGTAAACTGACCAGTACACATTTATGGAATAATCAAAAAATTTAAAAAATATAACATGTGCCTCGGTTTACATAGTCGATGCATGAAGTGACAAAGACAAAGACATAAATAAAGTCTCTCAGGAGATTCCCATGAGCTGATGCTGTTTTAGAATATCTCCAATAAGATGGTTCTCATCTCATTTCTAGCAACAGGAGTTGAGAAAGCAAGCAGGTCCTGTGAAATGTGACCATGGTTCATCCTGTTTCCTGCTCATGCTACCAACAGCACCAGCCACAATATGCTGTAAATCATCATCACCTAGCAGAAAACTTTAGGAGCTAAATAACCTAGTTACTAACCCCCTTTTGGTGGCGAGGTGTTTGGTTGAGCTTCTTGTTTGATCGGTGGGTTTTGATGTTTGGTTTTATAGTCAGGATGTCACTATCCAACTGCTTGCACTTGAGATTGTCCTGCCCCACTTCTAGGTGCCAAGATGACAAGTGTGTGGCACCACACTGGGCCTTAGATCTCTTTCAGCTGTCCTTGAATTAATTCTGCCCTTATTTGATGCCCCTCAATCCTGGCTGTTGTGGGAACTCCTTCAGCCTTTAAGATACCGGCCCACTTTAAGTGTGTGGTTACCTTTTCCTTCCAGCCTGGTCTACAGAGCAAGTTCCAGGACAGGCCCCAAAGCAAAAAAGAAAGAAAGAGAAGGAAGGAAGGAAGGGAGGAAGGAAGGAAGGAAGGAAGGGAGGGAGGGAGGGAGGGAGAAAGGAAGGAAGGAAGGAAAGAAGGAAGGAAGGAAGGAAGGAAGGAAGGAAGGAAGGAAGGAAGGAAGGAAGGAAGGAAGGAAGGAAGGAAGGAAGGCAGGCCTAAAGTGTGCCGTTATCTCGAAGGCTATTAGCTGAAGGAGTTCCCACAACACCTGGTTACTATCCCAGTTGCCATTGCTGTCTCACAGAGAAGCAATACAAGTTACACACAGCATACTTTACAAGAGTAGCGCCTCTGGATCTCGGCATATCTGTTAGCCTGCAAAGGAGACCAAACTTCTGTGCCAGGTACAGCAGAGACACATTCTGAGAGTGGTGTCATGTGATTTAATCATTGTGTAGACACTATAGCGTGTTTCCACGGATATGGCTGCATTATCACTAGGCAATATAAGCTCTAGGGGACCCCAAGGAACATGCCATCCATCCTTGACTGAAACATCCCTCTACTACAGAACAGAGGAGGTCATAATGAGATCCATTATTATGCAGAATTACCATATGCTGATAAAGAAATCTTTCAAAAATATACAGAATCTGGCTGCTTCAAGTGGAAAAAATATTAAGGCCCTTGACTGTTATCTGGAAATGATAAAATTCTTGATGCTATAATCATCATTCTTTGTTTGATTTGATCATACTAAAGACCAATCAGACTTAATTGAGAACAAAACCCAGAAAGATGCAAACGGCTAAAGGGAGCGTCCAACATGCGGAGACTGCCCACAGCCCACTCTATCGACTCTGAACACATACATTAGAAAAGAATGAAGGGAAACGAATTCTCTCTCCACCTCCTAATCTGGAGCTAGAACAACAAACCAACCACAAAGAAGATGAGGATTGGAGGCAGTTCAGATACAGACAGCGTTTGAGAAGAGTGTCAAAGCACACAGAGAAAAGAGACTCTAAAACCTGTAAGCCAAGACACGTGAGAATCAAGACAAAGGGGAGAATTCCCAGCGACAACCCCTACTACCCAATCTTAAAACGTGCTCAGTGTCTAAAGAGTTGCAGGCCTTTTGCTCACATCAAGTCTCTCATCTTCCAGCACAGAAGCCTCCGGGCCTTGATAGGGTCAGCATGTAATGTTTTCAAATATAAGAAAACGAAACTGAACCAACTTCGCAAGTCCCTCCAGAAAATGGGGATTTCCTTGCTTATTCTAAAAAGCCACCATAACGCCACAAATGAAGACAATGTTAGAAAGACTCTAGAGTGGCATCTTTTGTGAACACAGACCCAGAAGTGGAACCAGTAACTAGCCTTGATAATTCTGCTTTTTTTTCTTTCTGCCTCGTTAGCTTTTCCTCCACCTGTGTCATTCGTCTGAAATTATGGCGGGTTCCAGGGACAGTACTGCTCGGTAAACATCTCTGTGGCAAGAGGCTGAAACCACCCTGACACAATGGCAAGCCTCCCAGGACGGACCTCTGAGTAGATGAAGGCAATCACCTGCCCCCTGAAGGAGGAGTGGCCACCTCATGGAAACCAGATGGTCCCCCTTCAATGGTGACAGAGAGGACAACATCTCTGAAGGGCTTTTCAGAGCCAGAATGGAGAGAGTGGTCAACCAGGCGCACAATGACCCCAATTCTTCCTTTGTTTGGGTCTATAGCCCAGGTCAGTTCCTCGAGGGCAGACAGACAGAATTGGAAGTCACTGAACTCCTTTTGGGGTTCTCTTCCCAGTGTGTCCCATTAGCTCAATCTCCTTTCTCTGCTTTTTCCTTCCTGTCTCTTTGATTGTCACAGTGACAATGGCTCAGGCTAGTTTACAGGGATTTCTCAAACTGGAGCTTCCCCTCCCGCTAAAACTCCTGGGAACAGACACAGTAGCTTTGAAAAAACATTGGAGGGAAATAAGTAAACAGATAACAGAATGATGATACACAACCAAGTCGAGTACATTTCAGAAATGCAAAGCTGGCGTAACATTAGAAAATTATCCGTGAACATCACATCATTAGCATAATAAAGATTATGGGATAATCTCAACTGATGCTGAAATTCTTTTATAAAATCCAACATTCCTTCATGGTTTAGAAAAATAGCACTCTGACAGAGAAGAATTTTCTTAAAATCTGACAGAGAAGAAGTTTCTTAACAGACTGTCCATCAAACCCTAAAGCAAGTGTCCCTCTCCAGGTAAAACACTGAAAACGTGCTATCCGGAATCCAAATAAGACAAGCACTTTGTCAGCGAGCTACTGAGCTGCTCTTTCAATAGTAAGGTAGAGAGGAAAAAGACACAAGCATTAGGAAAAAGAAACTGCTCGTGACAGTGTTCTTGAAAATCCAGAAGAATCTACAGATGTTCACAGGTAGTAACCAGAATTAAGAACGGAATGCTTCAGAGCTGATAAGTACAAGGATAATATATAAAATTAAATGTATTTCCTTATTCTGGTACCAAATAATTGGAAAATAAAATTTAAATAGCAGTGTTGTAGCATAAAATAATTCCAGCAATCAAATACCAATTGATAAACATTTTTGAACCCATGAAAAGCTATACAACATTATTTATTGTGCATACATGCTTTCATGTCTTCCCACATGTTATATGTGGAGGTCAAAGGACGACTTCCAGGATTCAGTACTCTCCTTTCAACATCTGGGCTCCAGGTACTGAACTCAGGTATCATACTTGGCCACAAGTACCCCACCTGTTATTTCATCAGACTTTAATTTTTTATTTTTATTTTTTATGCCTCTAGAACTTGTGACAAGCCTTCTGCTTCAGCCTTACATGTCCAGGGATTGCAGATGTGAATCATGACGTCTCTTCCAATCCCCCCCCCACACACCCCCACTTAGCATTAAGAAGGCAGGGGAATTGTGTTTAAAACCTCACAAATGACAAGGAACCCGGATGAGCTTTTCGGAACCTACAGAGAGCTTGGAGGTAATCTTGACTTCCGAGTCAGAGACGATAAATGCCTGTTGTTTTAAGCCAACAACTCTGTGTGATACCGTCATTTACCAGTTGATGATTAATATGAGGTGTGTGCCAACGAGATGAGCGCAGAGCACGGTGCTGACCATGGAGGCTCATCTTAAATTATTTTTGCTTCAAAAAGATAAACGTGGAGGACAAATAACAAATTAATTGTCAAGCAGGGAAAGCAGGAGAAATTTGCTTAAGCACAGCTGGCATATCCCCTGTGTCTGCTTTATGGCTTACTGAAAACCTGAGAGATAAAAATCAGACGTGCACAGTCTGCCCAAAGTGTCTTCTGATTTTATCCTTCGTCATATTAATCTCTCAATTCATTCTTAAACAAACCTTTTGGACTTTGTTTTTCTTTTTTTTCTTATTCTATTTTTTAGTTAGCACACAAAATAATGGCCTTCGGTATGACATTTTGTACAAATAAAGCATTTCATCTTGCTCTGCTATTTACTGCCCTCATCTGCCCCCTCCGGCGTCATCTCCCTCTACCCAATCTCCTTCCTCCCCGCCCCGTAAATAATCTCTCTCTCTTTCTCTCTCTGTCTCTCTCTCTCTTTGTCTCTCTCTCTGTCTCTCTCTCTGTCTCTCTCTGTCTCTGTCTCTCTCTCTCTCTGTCTGTCTCTCTCTCTGTCTCTCTCTGTCTCTGTCTCTCTGTCTCTCTCTCTCGTGTGTGTGGTGTGTGTGTGTGTGTGTGTGTGTGTGTGTGTGTGTGTGTAAAACAGAGACTCTAAATGGCAAACAAATTGTGATGTGGTAATTCGTCTTCCCCCTTTCTTTTCTTCCCCATTAATAACCTGCTTATAGTTTCATTAAATATAAATTCTCTGTATATGAGAAAACCATCAATACATGTTTTGCTTCATCTCACTTAATAAGATGATTTCCAGTTGCATGCATTTCTCCATAAATGGCATAATTTTATTCCTCTTTATGGCTGAGTAGAATCTCACTGGGCATGGATACCACATTTCCTTTACCCGTGGATCTGATTATGAACAACACAGCAATAAACGTGGCTGTTTGAATACCTCTGTAACGTGCTAACTTCAGTGCCTATGGGCTAGCTGGGTCATGTGGCAGTTTTACTTTTAGCTTTCTGCGAAATCTCCACATTGATTTCTACCATGGCTACCAGTTTGCACTCCTCCCAGCAGTGAAAATGGGTTCCTCTTTCCCCACAGCATCCCTTGGCAGCATCAGTTGTCAGGTCTTAGGGATAGACATCATGACTAGAGTGAGGTGGATTCTCAAACCCTTTTAATTTGCATAACACTGATGGCTAAGGAGAGTGACCTTTTCTTCCTGTATTTATTAGCCCTTGGTATTTTTTCTGTTGAGAACTGCCCGATGTATTTGCCATTGACTGTTTTGTTTTTCTTGGGGTTTAATTTAATTTTAGTTTTTA
The DNA here is from genome assembly GCF_037038515.1 of Microtus pennsylvanicus. Taxonomy (NCBI): domain Eukaryota; kingdom Metazoa; phylum Chordata; class Mammalia; order Rodentia; family Cricetidae; genus Microtus; species Microtus pennsylvanicus. Next base: position 56,135,497 of record NC_134589.1, on the reverse strand, counting down.
AGTAGGCTCTAAATATGAATCCTTTGTTTTATAGATAGATAAAGAGACAGACAGACAGACAGATAGATAGACAGACAGACAGAGACAGGACCAAAGAATGTTTTCCCATTTTGTGTGTAGTCTGTGTCTTCATCTGGTGATTGTTTCCTTCATCACCAACTATCATATATTCTTCCTAATTATGTGTTCTCTAGTTCCTTCCAGCACCACCATCATTACCTAAGCAATTCATTGCATTACAATGTTATGGTGGCTAAGAGTTCCCTGGGCATAAGATTGCTCAACCCCATTGTGACCTTGAAGATCAACATACCTTTGCTAAGACCACTCACTCCTTCTATGCAGTAAGTCAATTGAGCCACGGGATCCCTGGCTTTCTGGCTGAATGTTATTTCTGGGCATGCTGGAGAAAGTATTGGAAAATATTATTTTTGAATTGGTGGATGACTTCTTGATCCAGGACATTTGTTTTCTCCTGTTCTATGCTCCGTTAAGGCAAATTTATTTGGAAAACTTTGAGCAAAAGAAGCCAGGCAGAAAGAATCTTAGTGGTATGATATTTATATGAACTTCAAACACAAACAAAAACCAATCTGTGATGTTTTAAGTAAGACGCGATGGTTTAAATGAGAAACCCCATGTAGACTCACATGCTTGAACACTCAGTGCCCAGTCAATGGTACTTTTGGGAGGGGGATATGGAACCTTATGGAGGTGCAGGCTTGCTGGAGGAAACACATTATTTGTGGGTGGTTTTATTTTTTTTGTTCTTAATAAATATAATTTATTATTATAAATGCTTTTTCCCTGACTTGTAAAATAATGACACAGTAAAGTGACTATTAGAAGATTTATAAGTATATGGCAAAGTAATAATAGCACTACTAAAAATACTATTACTGTATCAATCATCTTTTTTTATTTTATTTATTTTATTAAAAATTTCTGCCTCCTCCCCGTCTCTCTTTTCCCTCCGCCTCCCCCCACTCCCCACACCCCACTCCCCTCCCCCTCCCTCTCCAGTCCAAAGAGCAGTCAGGGTTCCCTGCCCTGTGAGCAGTCCATGGTCCTCCCCCTCCATCCAGGTCTAGGAAGGTGAGCATCAAACAGGCTAGGCTCTATTTGTGGGTGGTTTATAGGCTCCTCTCACTTCCAGGTCAGTTTCTCAGCTTCTCATGTGATGAATGGGATCAACCTTCTTTGGGCACCTGTCACCATGGCGTCCGCTTGCTATCATGCTGCCATACCACGATGGACTCTTATCCCTCTGGAACCACAAGCCAAGCGAAACTTTTCCTTCTGTGCATTGTTCTTGGCCATGGAGCTTATCAGAGCCACAGGAAAGTAACTAGTGCAGGGGAATAGTGGTTCTCTTTGAACGGAATTTCTGGAATAGTTTGGAATAGTTACTGGGAAGATGAGGTGGTTCCTCAGGCCCTGAAATACTCTATTTTTTAATCTGTGTGCTCTCTCTGTTTGTGTGTGTGTGTGTGTGTGTGTGTGCGTGTTTTCTTCACTTTGATGATTTCCTTTTCTGAATATCTGGTGCACACAAACTTAAAAGCTTATTCAAAATGTAGCCACGCCTGTCATGTCTCTTCCCGCATGTCTGCTGGTGAGACAAAGACAGCTTGCTCTTAGCTGCACCACGGCCCCATTCTCTGCTGCTCCACAGACTAGTTTTAGCCATGAAGGCCATTTGGGAACTACACACACTTCCCAGCTTCCCTTGCCACACTCCTGGCTAAGGCTGAATGACAAGGGTCACTCTCGAGCCAAGAAGCAGAATCCCGTCCCCATGTGGTCATCTCCTTTGCAGCAGCTGGATAGTGTGTTAAGGAGTGGGAGAGACCAAGTCCTAAGAGCAAGAGCAAGGAAGCCAGAAGGAGGGCTTTGAGGGGAGCTGTCCACAGACCAAGCATGCTGCAGCCGGTGGTTACAAGAACAAACACCTTTCACTGTGTGTAAGGCTCTGGCTATGAGTTCTATGGAGGCCCTGTAGCTTGCTCTACCCAAATTTGCTTTCCCCATGATTCTTTGGGGAAAATAGAAAGTTCTTGTTTTTTTCCTCTTCCCTCTTTCCTCCTTCCTTCCCTTCCTCCTTTTCCTCTTCCCCTCTATCCCTTCCTCCTTTTCTCTTTCTACCTTTCTTGGTCCCTTTCTTCTTTAATGTGAGCAGGATGGATTATCCCATTAAATAACGGAGATTGTTACTCTGAATTAAAAAATAAAAACAAAAACCAGATATACCTTGTTTATAAGGAACACTCTGAAAAATGGAAAAGAAACATTGCAAACAGAGGGGCGGACGAAGAGATGTCAGGAGATCCCAAACAAAAGGAAAGCAGAAATAACAATATTAATGTCACATGGCCTAGAACTTAAGGTTAGAGGCACCAAACGAAATAAAGAGGAACATTGTGAAATAATAAAAGACAGTTTATGGCAGAGAAGCGCTGGCCATAAACCTGCATGTCCTGTAGGGGCACGGCACCTCAATGTGCGATATTAATTATTAGACGTTCAGAGATGCCTTCATTCTAAAACAGCCATCTTGAAAGACTGGCATGCTTCCTTCAGAGGGAGACAACTCTGGATATTAAAATAAAAATTTTTTGAGCACAAAAGTCGAACAATGCACAAAGACACATCTGTTCTCTTTATGGTCAGGATCCTTTACTGGATGAACAGTTTGCCGCCAAGTAAGCGCCACAAATTGGAAGCGGTATTTTGAGCTACATCTGTGAGCATAAAATTAGAAGTGGAAAAATAAAAAAGCAAGATAGAAAGAGCATTTGTTCTTTGAAAAGCAAGAGATGCTCTCCAAACCCCCTGATATGTGGAAGATAGAGGAAATCAGGAGTGTGAGCGGCAGGTACGTCAGATAAAAGATGCATAGGAAGAAGCCAATGGAGAGCAGTCGACAGAAAACTGGTAACGCCACACGTTCTTCTCATCCAGGATAAAAAGTGAGAACTGATTCGTTGAAAACTATAAATATGAAAAAAATGACAAGTAAATCAGAAAGTTTTCCTGGAATAAAGAGAAAGAATGACAGGCCAGCTCTGGGTAAATTTAATTAAGATGAAGGCAAAATCTGAAACCTCGAAGTTAGACTGCGGGCACAGAGCGAAGTGAGCACTACACTCCAATCGAGCCATGAGATTTCTAGATTAACTAAAAAATAAAGATAAAGTCACTTCATAGTTCCTTTCGGAAACCCCGCAAAGCTCTAGAGGGGGGAAGGGATTGAGCAGGCTCCCAAAGGCTTCCCCCGTGACAGAGCTAAGAGGGACAAGAAACCAAGCTTTTCAAGACACTGTAAGAATAAACTCATTATTGTGGGAAGAAAAACGCTATAGAACAATGTAATATATAAAGCTTTTTGCTTTTAAGTCAACAGAATATTTATAAAGGGGCCAGGGAGATGCTCAATGAACATTATGCCTACTATGCAAGTGTAAGGACTCGAGTTCAATCCCAAGATGGCCCAGCAGTTAAGAGCACTGGCTGTTTTTTGTTTGAGGACTTGAGTTCAGTTCCCAGCACTTCCATGGTAGCTCACCATCCTCTATGACTCCAGTGCAGGGAGATTTGATATCATCTTCTGGCCTTTAAGGGCACTACACATACAAAGTTTACATGTTAGTAAAACACCAACACACACACACATATACATATATATATGTATATATTTATATATATACATCACAACTAAGTGTTGTGACATGTGTCACCTCAGGGTTGGAGAACAGAAACAAGTGGATCCCTGGGGTTTGTCAGGATGGTTCTAGGTGTGTGTGTGTACGTGTTTGTGTCTGTGTGTATGTGTTTGTGTGTGTGTGTGTGTGTGAGAGAGAGAGAGAGAGAGAGAGAAAGAGAGAGAGAAAGAGAGAGAGAGAGACTGAGAAATAATAGCTGAGGTTGTTCTCTGGCTTCCACATGTACACACACACACGAACACACACATAGAGAAAATGACTTCATCAAGGTGTTAAACAGATACTCTTATTTAATGAAGTGGGATTTAACTAAAGGACACATAAGACAAATGACGATTTTGTAAAAGCAAATCCAATTAAATGATTCCATTTTTTTATTTTTTATGATAACAAAAGAATCATAGAATTAACCACAATTAATAAATGTAAGAACTAGCAGGAAGCAGTTCCCTGGCAAGGCAAGCCAAGCAATGCAAGGTAAGATTCCTCCTTCATGCGACTTCATACAAACTCTGTGTGTGGGTTGCAGGTTGCAGGTACCCGATAACTCACTGAGCTAAATGCTTAACCCCAAATGAATGGTCCATAAAGAAACTGTGCTGAAGTTTGGAGCAGAGTCCTCGAGTCCCCACAGGCTGTGTTGGTAGCAACTGTGGACTCAGACCAGATGTCTTCCATCAACAAGAGAAAGAGAAGAGCATTCCCCAAAGAAGAGGATCAGAAGTATAAAACGCATAACAGCAGAGAGAACTCCTAGATCTTTATCCTGCCAGAATCCTGCCACAGAACTTCCACTTTGGGTGTGGCATGAATTCAGGTATAATTTCTTTGTGGATGAAATACGTTTGAAAGGGAAAAATGAAGTCACACACACAATATACATACATGCACGTGCATACACACACACACACACACACACACACACACACACACACACACGGTATTGCTGGCCATTACAGTAATAATTCCAGTCAAAGACAGTGTTCTAAAGAAGAGTGCAAGACTCCCAACATATTCCCTGGAATTCATGTACTGGTAACTGTCTTAGTTAGGGATTCTGTCTCTGTGATAAACACCATGACCAAAAGCAACTTGATAAAAGTGTTTATTTCATCTGACAACTCTCAAGTCATACTCCATCACTGAGGGAAGCTGGGGCTGGAACCCGGAAGCAGGAACTGAAGCAGAAACTGTGGAGGACCACTGCTTACTGGCTTACTCCCCATGGATTGCTCAGTCTGCTTTCTTATACGCCCCAGGATCACCTGCCCAGGGGTGGAATTACTGGACCTTTCCACATCGATCATTAATTAAGGAAATATCCCCACAGGCTAGCCACACGCCAATGCTATGGACACATTTTCTCAATTGTGGTTCCCTCTTCTTAGATAATTCTCACTGCTGTCAAGTTGAGAAAAAAGGAAAACAAAATCTGGGCAGTAACTTACTCCTCAGAACCATGTTTTCTGTCATGTGAAGGCGGGCCCTTTTCAAAGTAAATGGGATTGGAGGAAGTCATAAATTGGGGCCTTCACAAAAGATTTGGTGGCTTGATAGGAAGAGATGGGGAGACCTATCACACAGGCTCTGTGTCAATATGTAATGCCCGTCACCATGGCATGACACGGTAAGAAGGATGCCACTAGGTGCTGAACAGACAAGGGCTCCTGGACATCCAGTTTCCAGTCATGAGGTAAATAGACTTCCAATTTTGACAAGTCACCTAGTCTTGGGCATTTTGTTTTAGCAATAGAAAATAAGCTAACAGAAAGAAGGGGGAACAAGAAGGGCAGGAGGATAGGGGGAATAGTGAGGAACTGGATGAGTCCTTCTCTGTGGGCTGCATCTTCTTCACCATGTCTAGACACCATCTTTCTACACTAGCTGGAAGATCAGCTTCCCAAGTTTCCCTCTGTTCCTCGACCTTGTCCTGACAAGTCTTTCTGATTCTGTGTCTTGAATCGCTCTCTAATTGTCTTTCACTTCTTGGTGCCTCTGTCACATGCCCTTCCATCCATTTTTTTTCTTTTGTTCCCTTTAAACAAAACAAAAACAGTTCTTAACTAGAGATCCTGCCTCAGGTACAATGGAAGGAAGAACCAACACCCAAGGTTATCCTCTGACCTCCATATATGGGGATGACTTTAACAGAAAGTCTTTCTCTGTGTGTCTCTCTGTCTCTCTCTGACTCTCTCTGTGTGTCTCTCTCCATCTCTGTCTCTCTTTCTCTGATGTCTCTGTACCCTCCTTATGTTATAGCGAGTAGCAAATGTCCAGGTGATAGTGTGTTATTCATCTTTTATTTACAAATCAAATTAAAGAGCAGAAAAGTTTATTTCAGCTCACAAGTTTGGAGGTTTCAAGTACTTCAAGTTGCCCTCTAGATTTGGCAGCACATCATGGCAGGGAACATGTGGTATGGTACAGCTGTTGGCCTCATGGTGGCTAAGAAGGATAGGCAGATAGAAAGATAGATAAATCAGATAGATAGATAGATAGATAGATAGATAGATAGATAGATAGATAGATGATAGATAGATGATTAGATAGATAGATAGATAGATAGATAGATAGATAGATAGATAGATAGATAATGGGATAGATAGATAGATAGATAGATAGATAGATAGATAGATAGGAGCTGGAATTTCATCTAATTTCCTTTAATTATGTTCCACATCCTCCCAGGAGTGCCACTAGATGGAACCATGACTTCAACACATGGGCTTCTTGGGCTGAAGATGACATTCAAGATCCAAGCTGTAGGCAGTGAACATGGCAGTTTTTCTTGCCTCATGGATGTAGTAAATAGAAACAGGAAATGTGAACTAGTCAGTAATGGATGATTGCAGGGATGAGCAACCAAGCAAGCCTGAGATGGTTCTTTTAGACTTGGAGTCAGGATCATTTACAGGAAGTGAGGCATCCATCAAACAAGTGCCCATTAAATGCATAGTTGTGGAGCAAGCACTGAGGGAAAGGGGGAGACAGAAAGCTTTGGAGAACACAGATTTCTTTGTATATTTTGGAGATCAGTCCTCTGTCCTGTGTGGGGTTGCTGAAGATGTTTTCCCATTCTGTAGGCTGCTGTTTTGTCTTGTTGACCATGTCCTTTGCTTTACCGAAACTTCTCAGTTTCAGGAGGTCCCATTTATTAATTGTTGCTGTCAGTGTCTGTACTACCAGGGTTATATTTAGGAAGTGGTCTTCTGTTTCAATACATTCAAGTATACTTCCCACTTTCTCTTCTATGAGATTCAGTGTGTTTGATTTTATGTTGATGTATTTGATCCATTTGGACTTGAGTTGTGTGCATGGCAATAGATATGGGACTATTTGCATTCTTCTACATGTTGATATCCAGTTATGCCAGCATGATTTAGTGAATATGCTTTCTTTTTTTTCATTTTGATATCAAAAGAATAAATAACCCAATGAAAAAATGGGGTACATACCTAAAAAGAAAAATCTCAACCCACAAATCTCAAAGGGTTGAAAGACACTTAAGGAAATGTTCAACACCCTTAACCATCAGGGAAATGCAAATCAAAACAACTCTGAGATTCCATTTTACACCTGTCAGAATGGCCAATATAAAAAACACTGATGACAACTTATGCTGCAGAGGATGTGGGGCAAGGGAAACACTCCTCCATTGCTGTGGGAGTGCAAACTTGTACAGTCGCTTTGGAAATCAGTATGGCAATTTCTCGAAAACTAGGAAACCTCAAGACCCAATAATACCACTGTTGCGTATATACCCAAAATGTGTTCAGTCATACCACAAGGACATGTGTTCAGTCATGTTCATAGCAGCAGTATTTGTAATGGCCAGAACCTGAAAACAACCTTGTTGACCCTCAACTGAAAATGAAAATGTGGTACATTTATAAAATGGAGTGCTACACAGCGGTAAAAAATGATAATAATAATAATGGAATCTTGAATTTGAAGGCAAATGGATGGATCTAGAAAGAATCATATTGAGTGAGGTAACCCAGATTCAGAAAGACAAATATAATATGCATTCACTCATAAATTGCTTTTAGACAGAAAGCAAAGAAAACCAGCCTATAGGCCACAACCCCAGAGAAACTAGACAACAAGAAGGACTCTAAGAGAAACATACATGGATCTAATCTACATAGGAAGGAGAAAAAGACAAGATCTCCTGAGTAAATTTGGAGCATGGGAATCACAGGAAAGGGTAAAATGGAAGAGGGTAAGAAGGGGGGAGTAGAGAAAAACGTATAGTTCAATATAAAGAAAAGAAAAAAAATGAAAAAAAAGAGAAAAGGAACACAGACTTCACATTCTGATAACGTACTCATGGCTTTTCAAGGAAGAGTCCTAAGCTTCTGGTACCTTCAGCTGTGCTCTGAGCACTGTCCTTCCAGGGATCAAGTGACCAGGTTTGTCAGGATAACCTCAGGATATTAACAGAAAATGTCAGCTTACGGGAATAGGAACTATATTGCAAAGTTGTTCTGCGGCAGACCATTTTTAGATAAATAAAAGCCACTTGGCTCTCCATGGCTGTATTACACATAGTTTCCTTGGATTTTTCTAGTACTAAACCCTTTGGAAATAAATATAACTGGCTTAGAAAAATAAAATATGGCTTGCATTGTGCCCAGTCCCTTGATATTGTGGGTTTGTCCGTGTTGAGAAGCTTTTGTAAACAATTCTCATGGCAATTGAAATTGGAAACATAAATAAAAGGGGTCCAACCTTTAGGCTGGCATCAGAATCAGTCTAGAAAACTCATCATGTTCCAAATTTCTAAGTTAACTATGGCTTCCTAATAAAGCTGGAAATCAAGCAGATGGAATATACTAGAAGTAGGAATAAAGTAGAAACATGAATGTTGTATTTGCAAATGTCTTGGAGACCGTAAAACATTACCTACTGCATAAAAATAGGTACAAAAATTTCCCCAGTAAGTTGACATTCTGATACGCAGATAACTTTCACAATAAAATTCAAGGTCCTATTTTATGAGATTGCACACACACACACACACACAGAGCGTAAAAATAACCTTTCTAAAATTTATCCATGTTCAAAGAGAAGAGCCACAATAAAGTACTAGTTTTGGTTGACAGAGAAAGGATGAGTGTCCCTATGAGGCCATCTGCAGAGTGAGGTGGTTGTGACCCCTTTGGAGGGGGGGGATACGTACTAAAATAGCCAGTGGCTTGAATAAACCACTCCCAAGCATTAAAAAAGAAACTAAACAGAGAGGTGTTTTACAGAAGCATAAAATACACAAATGCAAACGGCAGAGAGGATGGTGGAAGCAACGTCTTCTAGATCCGCAGCGTGGCGCCGGACAGCTTTCACCTTTATAGAACGTGACTATGGTGTGCGCAGTGGAGTGACCACATTTTTCCAACTTGTAAGCAGGATATTTTCTAGACCTAAATTTAGAATTGTTTTCGTATTAATATAGTATCAGTAGAAAAAAAATGTTCCAAAAATAATTTGAGAAACACATCGTAGAAGAGGACTTCAGAGCCAATAAGAAAAAGGGCAACAACCTCCTAAAAACACATCAAATCAGTCTGCATGTTGGAGGTGCTGAACTTGTTCTAAAACTAGTTCCGGTGGCGGGTGCATAACTCTGGGACTATGTTAAAACCATTGAATTATGTGTTTTCAGTTAGTAATACATAAAGTATATGACGCACTTGAACAAATACACATATCCACGCATAGATACATACATAACACACAGGCACACATGTAATTATATTCATTTCAAAGTTTGGCTTTCTTTTCAAATATTTAATTTACAAATAAAACCATACATAGTGGAACCATGCCACCTGAGATTTGACACGTGCACACTGTGTACTGAACTGATGAGACACACGTCACTACCGCAGTTACCATTCTTATGTAACGGGATGAAGGGCACAACAACCTCTCTCTCTCACCAACAGTCGTGTAAGCAGCACAGTGACAAGACCTACAGCTCTTGTGTATGCAGCAGCCCCCCGAGAATTTATTATCTTGTAACTAAAAGTCCATAGTCCTTGACCAACACCTTGTTCTGTGATCAGAAGCAAAGACTGGTCTGAGAAAATTAAAAAGAGCATCTAGCTGGAGATTCCCAGGGAATGACTTCGAGTCGTCTGCAGATGATGCTGACGGGTACCAGTTGTGTGGGATCCAGCAGCTAAGCAGATCTTTACTCTCTCGTGGGCACCATAATTTACCCACTTTGCCATGAATGTCTGTACCCTGCCCGTTTCTATAGATGGCTCCTTTTTAACAGCGTTGTCCCGCTTGCCTCATCTCTCTTGATTGTTCATAGTATCGAGTTATGTCTGTGCTTTGTGGCAGGTTTTTAAATTCTCAATTTCCTAGATAAGAACTTTTGAGAGAAAGCCTCTGTTTCCTATTTGCTCCAGAAAACTTCCCTCTCTGCCTTTCTCTGTCTCAACGTGTGTGTGTGTGTGTGTGTGTGTGTGTGTGTGTGTGTGTGTGTGTAAGAAGTCCCTATTAACCTATACACTAGTTATGTTGGCTGAGAGGTGATCCATATGGAAACTGAAATGGACAGGTCATTTTCTTGATTGACAAATGCCAAAATTATTTCTGGGTCTCAGATACTTGTGACGAATCATGAATATTTAAGCTTCAGCTGCACGCAACTCACTTTGCATTAAACTCAAACTACATAGACACAAACCATCCTTAAATAGGACCATTCTCTAAAAAAAAAAAAATCCAGACTCCTAGCTTGGAAAAATAATTTAAAGCAGAGAGAATATTTGTGAGGTCAAAGAGACTCGGTGTCACTGAGTGGTGACTTATTTCATGAATCTTGGCCATGTAAATAAAGTCACCCAGTTTACTGGAAAACGTGATCGATTCCCCTGTTTTCAAAGGCTGTGGTAAACTTGCTGGAAGGGGGCTCTTTAAGTTCCCTGTCTCCTCTCCCCCATCCAGAACAAACTGGCCCCAGAAAAAGCAGTCCCAAATGCCATGGTTTCATTAAAGCCTTCTTTTTCAGGCATGAGCTCATCACTTTCAGTTAAACAGTAATAAATGATTTGTAAGGAGCAAGTTCCATCAGTCGGTATAAATAACCACTAACGGCTGCCTTTGACTTCCTCGAAATGTTGACTCAGATGCTGGATGCACTAGGTAGAAGGGCTGCAGTCTCTCAATGCTTTGCTGTCGCCTGAGTTACAGGAAGATCACAGAGCACGCCAAGGCACGGGCACCACATTTACAAAAAAAAAAAAAATTTAAAAAAGATTCTTTAGGTATTGTCAGGATACCCACCCTGGGTAGAAAAGACAGAAGCAAGATCAACTGTGTTCCTTGGTTCACTCAGAATTCATAGAATTTTCTTACAAACAAGATTCCTTTTCTATACAACCCTTCACTGCCACTTCCTCACAGGACTCTCTTGAGTCTCGGACATAAAGGAAAGACTTTGCTGTTCTCTGCCACTCTTAGACCAGAGTGTACCTCTTGACGTTGTGCCAGTAACCCCTGTTTCTCTTCCCCGCTGCTCAAGTATGAAGAGGTGAGCATCTTTCTCTGCAGATGTAGCTGGCAGTGGAGGCCAGAATATGGCATTTTGGTCACTATTATCATCCAGTGAGTCTCAAAACTTAATTAAATAAAAAAAAATTTCTTAAGGTAATTGGGTTTGGGCTTCAGAGACAGAAACCCCTGAGGCAACATGAATGTCCAGTGTTTACTTACAGCTGTTAGCAGGATTTCTCCAACACAAGCAAGATAGCAGGATCTGGACCAGCTGTTACCTCCTATAGGAACTGAGCTTGCCTGAATACATTTCCCACCCCCCACATCCTCCAAGGAATCACATGGATGTAAGAACACACTTTGGTCATATCCAGCGCTATACAAATAGATGTTAGGTAGGTCTGCCACTTAGCCAAGTAGGATGTGAAGCAATCTTCAACAGATAAATATAGAATTCCTGATTTGGGGGTAATATGTGCTCCCTGCGGTTAACTGAGTGATTGATCCCAATTCTTTATTCTTTACCTTAATTTCAGTTCATGGTCCCATGACTCTATCTGTCACCTTACAATTCTCCTACTGAAGTCAGGACACACTTTTCCTGGGTACCAACCCTCCAAGTTTGCTTGAAGCGGATAGATTTTTCAGAATGACTTTCAGTGACTTCCTAAGACCTAGAATGTCCCTAGAAAGTGGAAGTGGCTTCGTCAGTATGAAAGCCTTTTCTGTTTTTGTCTTTGGGATCAGCCACATAACTTGCTTAAGGCACTGAAACGTTTAGCAGAACTGATCCAAATAGAGTCTCAAGCATGTTCATATGCTGATGTTTGAGCCTTTATATCTCTGCCATTTCTTGGTAAAGAGTTCCCTCCCTCTACGTAGTTGCTGTCCCTTAGTGTAGGGCCTGAAATACGTGTGAGAAAGACCTAAACATAACCTGCAACAAGAAGCCAAGGCCAGGTGAAACAATCAAGATATAGTTTAGATCTATCAACTCCCCACAGACCTCCTGCCATGTGAGCAAGCATGAACTGTAGTTGTTTCAAGACACTGACCAAGTAGAATGTTACACAGCAGTAGCTAACTGCTACAATCATGTGTCTTTTCTTTCTAAGATGTGTTCTCTCAACTATCCTTAAATAAGACCTGGCCAATGGGTCTTGCGTTTGATTCTTCAGGGAGGCTAGTTATGCTCTTCTTTGGTAACACAGCTTTGTCATCAATTCAAAATCCACCGTACAGAAGGAAAAATGGCAACTCCGGTTCCTCACTATGTGAAATGAAAGAACCAGCATACTTTGGACTCAAGATAACTTCAAAGTCACATATTAGTGATGTAATATCTTTCTTTCAAAGAACTGTTCAAGAACCAAGCAAGTCAAAGGAGCAAGCTTATGTTTCCCCCATAAGGCTTAAGGATATATATGACCCTGCTGCATAGTAACCCACCACCACCACTCAGTACCCTTTCAAAAAAGGGAGCAAAAACTCTAAGGGTGTGAAACATTCCTGACTACTACAAGAAGCCCTCTGACTTCTTGATGAGATTGAAAGCCGAGGTACAGTTGCTTGAGGGCATTTCCTATGGATGAGGAATGAAAGCAAGGGATGATGCAGGAAGAGAGAAGGAGGGAGGATGGACAGCAAGAAATTGAGGACTCATTGCTGATGAACAAAACCAGGGTCTTTTTCTGTGAAGGTGTGTGTGCGTGCATGTTTGTGTGTGCACGTGCGCTCGTGTGTGTGTGTGTGTGTGTGTGTGTGTGTGTGTGTATGTTTAGAGGTTAAATTTGGTGTCACAGAAAGCTGTTAACATTGGCTTCGCTTCTGAGGTATTGGAGCCCTCACAAAGAGGAGGAAAATCTGCAAAAGCTCAGCTGAACTGTGCAAAAAAAACACAAATTGTGGGCCTTTGTGGGATCTGGTCACCATTCACTCGTGAAAGCTTCCCAACACAATAACAATTATCCATATTGTTAAATATGTAAATGCAGCTAGATTAACTCTGTTGTAAAATCTTAATTGATGGCAACACAAAACTTGGAACATCCTCAGTCATCACAGTTGGCTGTCCCTGAAGTGTTGTCAAAGGCTCCCTACTTTGAGGAGCCTCGGAGAACATTGGCAATGACGGAAAGGAGTTGAGATGTTTCAGAATGCTTCTTCCCTGTGTGTGAGGTCACTACAGTAACGTGTTGGTCTGCTTCCCTGGGTTATAAGGGACACACCCACCCTGGCGCTTAAGAAGCTAAAACACACTTCTTACTCATTTCAACTTTCTCATAATTAGCTATATAGTTCTCCATTGTGCATCGATATACCAGCCAGATGGCTTATATTCATCTTGTTCACAGTGTTTTCCCCAGCCAAACAGCATTAATCCAACAATATAAACCGACTCATGTAAACTTGTTGCTGCTGAGACCTACAGCAGCTTCTTCTCTTCCTTCTTTCCCCGAGTTGGGTCACCTTGTGGTCCTCCATCCATCTGTCCAGCCTCTTCCTCCTTAGAGTCTTTCATCCCTCTCCAGGGTCTCCTATTCTTTCCACAGAAACCTTTGTGGGTGGTCCTCAGAGGCAGGCTTGGCATCGTGTCTATTCCAGAACATTCCCTTGTCTCGATATGGGCTATTTTCAAAGACCATTTTCTGAATCATCCATATGGGTAGACTACATGACCCAGCAGATGGGTGATTCTGGAATTCAAAGCAGCTCTTGATTCTTCACTTATGCATTTATTGCTGCTGCCCTTACAATAACCTTCTCCATGAGTTTACCATGCATACTCAAAGAGGGGCTAAGCTGTGCCTAGTGTTTTGCTTGGTTATAGAGAGCACTAAAGAGATGTTATTCCTGAACTAGAGGTGAAATATTTACTTTGGAAAAGGGAAGCTGGAGGAGGGTCTCAGGAGAGAATCAACAAGAAATAAAACAATTAGCAACACACACATGGGAATGAACACACACACCCTGGTCAGTCTGATGAACTCTACATCCAGTAAGACATAGTCAGACTGATTCTACACCCAGGTAGAACCAAGTGGTATGAGAGAAGCAAGTTAGGAAAGAAGGGACCTAAGAGGGAAGATTTAGAGATGAACTACCTGGCCTTGGAAGACCTGGTCCTGCAATAAGAGGACTCTGTCGGCATCATGAAAATACCTCCCACAAGGCCCCACCGTCAAACCCTCCCGCCTTGAGAAATTAGGCCTTAGCATGTGATTTTTGGTGAGAGCAAAGCTTGGCAGTGCTTTGAAGTGCTAGCGCGTGGGATCATCTCCCTCTTAGCTGGTCTTTCTGAAACAAGAGCACTGGGGTCATCTGGAAAGCCTGAAACCCAAACGACAGACCGTGCCAGCTAGCAGAGGTCTTCATATAGCTATGCGGGCCTATGTGCTCATCTCTTCCCCCAAGTCCCCAGCCGCTGTCCTCCATCGAAGCCAGGCTCTCACTGCCTCCCCTGCAAATTCCAGCTCTCCTTGGACCTCTAAGACATGATGGTCTCTGGTAAAATGTCGCTGTCCCCTCATAGCCTTTGTAATCCAACTCCAGTACCACCCCTCCTCAGGAAGTCAACGGTGGTGCCTACTCACATCAGTTGCATTGGCTAAGGGCATCTTGTGGGGCTGTCATCTCTGGAAGTCCCTAGCGGAATGCCTTCCAGACCTTTCTCTTCTGCTCAGTTTCTGGATTTTCCATGGCAGATAGTGCAGCAAACACATTCTCCAGGTACCTGGACTGTGGAGCCCAGGATCAGGCTTTTGATTCCTTCTGGTACTGGATCCTCAGGTAAACGCCCTGAAAACGTCATTTTTGAGGTCATCCCTAAAGGAGTCATATTGAACAGCCTTAATTTGTTCAGTTTTTCTAAGCTTGCACACTGCTTACTGCAAAAGAAATAACGGGACTGGATCTGTTATTAAACCCACTTCAAAATCTACTGAGCTACGTTTTGCAGAAGAACCAGCCACCAAATGAAGAGAAGACAACATTGCTGTAGGCTGTGTTGAAACCCTTCTCCTAAGTAGTTTTTCCTAACTACTTTGTACAACATTGATTTTGTGTTTCAGTGGGTTTTTTGTTTTGTTTTTTGTTTTGTTTTAATGTAGTCTGCAATTTTCTCAACCGTAGTCAGTTTTTGTGTGTGAGTCATAAAAAATAATATCATTATTGTTATTTGATAGAGAGGCAGCAGGCCTTATTCCAGCGGAGGGTAAAGCACAGAGGAGGAATTCGAGGCAATTTGACAGTAAATCCTTAAAGGCCCTGTGATGCCAGACAAAGAGAACAGCAGGGCGCCCAGACACCAAACAGAATAGCATTCAAAGGTCAAAAGCAAAACCCTTGGGAAATGGAGCAGACATGAGGAAAATGTGCCCAGCTCCTCAGTAAGAGCTGGAAAGAGAAAGACTTGATAAAGAAGGGCTAGGCAAGAGGGAAGAGAAACATTATGTCAATATTTAGACTACCAACAAGAGACAGTTGAGACCTGGAAAAGACGGTGGATTTGTGGTCCAGAAAGACAGATCTCAGTCACTCCCGGGCCAGTGTGAAAGGAAGCAAATTGGTTGGTCCAAGGCTGACTTCAAGATGGAGCACATTATATCCACATATTAGCCTAAGCTAACTAAAACAAGTAACCATACAATGCAGCTTGTTTGGACCTGCAAGACTTCCTCTTATTTAAAACGCAATGGTTTGGGTACCTCGTTAGCAAACTTTGTCATCTTTGCAAAAGTAACTCCTGAATCCTTGGGTGCTGGAAGGTGAGCTGCAGCGAGGAGTTTCCCTGAAGCCGGTTTCTCCAAAGGTGTCTGGAGAGGTAGATAACAGAAACAGCAGCAGTTGTGCTTCTACATTGAAGTGCATGCTCTAAATATCATTCTGACCTCTGTGCTTATGGCTTCAGGAGCAGAGAGGACTCTGGACTGCTCTGTGTTGCCCTTGCTGGAGCTACTCTGATGAGCTGACTTGTAGATCGGAGAGGAGCTGAGAGGCCTAAGACAGCAAACTGCATGGGCTTTGGCAGCCCCAGCTGGCCACCAGGGCAGAGAGCTGAAGGAACGAGTTTGTGATGAAACTACTATAAATCTCTGTTTAGAAAGCCTTGTTAAGTTTTTTGGTGCTTTCTTTTGTTGTGTTTAAATGTTGTTTAAACATCTCTGGTTCTAGAAGGGAGGCCAGCCCTAAGAAATCAGTTCTGAGCGACTCCTTACTGAAGCCCAGTGTGTCGGATGAAGTATTAGAATCTTGATAAGGGAAACATTAAACAGAAACTAAGTGTTTAATGTAAAATCCTGGCAGCTGGGGCTTCGTTTTCTTTGGGACTACCTGTCGAGAGATGAAAGTTCTCGCTTTGTTTTGGTTGGAAAATTCTTCTCTTTTGATTGAAAAATAAAACCGCTAAGTGTCATTGTCTTTGTCTTTCTTTTTTCCAGTGTAGCAAGCCATCTTCTGCATCCTATTTGTAGACCTCAAGGAAGGAAAAGAAAAACACTGATAATCTCAGGAACTGCATAGTTTAATTAAGTGCCAGTCAACATCCATTTTGGCTTGTCAGTGTAATGGGAAAATAAACCCATAGCTCAGAAAATACACAGGCTAATATATGGATAAAATCCAAACAGTGCTAAAGGCTGCATGCCAACAGGACAGCGATGCTTCAGAATCAGCAGGCAGTGCCCAGAACCATCTGTGGCACACAGCAAGTACACACTAAATCTCATCTCAGTGAGAGAAGTTGAAGCTGGAGAATGGAATGAATGATGTCATATTAAGCCAATCATAACCAGAATGTTACGCGGTTTTTCAGAATTCTGTACATCTTTACATATAGAAGCGGCATTTCCATGTAGAGACATGCATGGATAGCGGTATGATAACATGTCTAGTCTATATCAAAGGAATCATCCAGAGACACCGGCGAGCATCCTAGCATCTGCAGACACACTGCCCAACCAGTCCTCCAAGACTGACAAGCTGTCTCTCTGCAGACATCTGATAGTGCTCTGTGATACAGCACTGACCCACCGCACGCTGTCTGGAGAGGTGTGTGTACAACATGGTGGCTCCCTTGCCTTTAATTGCCATGGTCATTTTTTCAAAGAAATAGTTACAGCATCTTGATGTCAGAAGCCATCCCATTACCACCTAAGCAGATTCTCTTAATTATAGGCAAAGTATCCGTGAGAAAATGAGCCGAACAGTGGTGGCGCACACCTTTAATCCCAGCACTAGGGAGGCAGAGGCAGGCGGATCTCTGTGAGTTCAAGGCCAGCTTGGTCTACAAGAGATAGTTCCAGGACAGGCTCTACAGTGAAACTCTGTCTTGAAAAACTGAAGAAGAAGAAGAAGAAGAAGAAGAAGAAGAAGAAGAAGAAGAAGAAGAAGAAGAAGAAGAAGAAGAAGAAGAAGAAGAAGAAGAAGAAGAAGAAGAAAATGAATTAGCCCCAGCCAACCTAAAACCATATTTCCCCTAACATTTTTATAATTTTAATAACATCCTCCCCAAGTTGGTATATATAACAGTGTCACCAAGACAAACTTGAGGATTTTGGGGCTGTTTCAACTTGTGACCCTCTATCTAAACTACTCTGTTTCAAGACTGAGTTTTTGGTTGAGGGCCAGGCCATCCGAGTCTGTCTTGTAAGTATCCACTCTATTAAGATGTTCATTAGCCATTGTCCTCTATGTGGCGCATGGTATATGCTACTACCCAGAGGACCCTTGTGCTGGTTAGTTTTATATAAACTTCACACAAACTAGAGTTATTTGGGAGGAGGGAACCTCAGTTAAGAAAATGTCCCCACCAGATTAGCCTGTGGACAAGCCTGTGATGCATTTTCTAGATCGATGATTGCTGTAAAAGGGCCCAGATCACTGTGAGCGGTACCACCCCTGGGCAGTGGTCCCAAGTCCTGTAATAAAACAAGAAGCAGCTCTCCCCCACAGCTTCTGTATTAGCTCCTGCCTCCAGGTTCCTGCCCTGATTTCCTTCCATGATAGACTGTGATGTGGAGTGTAGCCCTTACTAAGACAACCCTCAGGCTGCTAATAAATCCTTAACTGGACTCTTATCATTGCAAAATCACACTTGACTGACTGGATGGACCTAGAGGAAAAGTATTTAAGACATAGATTTGTCTTCTTTCAATCTTCTTCCTTTTGTGAAAACTGGGTAGAGAGAGTATCATAGCAATGACCCTGAATCACGTGGAGAAATGCCTTCTGCCAACTGGGACCCACCACTGTCATTGCCTTGAGAGTAAATGTGAGCTTCTATAGTCTCTGGGCTGTTGAACAATGTTAACAATGCATTTTATAAACCCCTTCGCATCGTCCTAATGAATAAAACTCTCCTCAGCCGTGGATCTGGAAAGTCCAGTTCTCAGACACTCGGGTCACGGTTCTCCAGGCCTGTCACACAGCCCTTCTGCCATCTGGAATATATCACAGTATGCTTCTCCCAGAGTCCCAGTCCTAAGAGCCCGCCGCTTAGAAGAGCCACTGCTCTGACTTCCACAACGGCCCCTCTGTCACCTGAATCAGAGTAGTAATCCCAGTGTCCTGCTTCCAAGTCCTGACAGCTTCATCCCAGGCCCATTCAAAAGAGTGGAATCTCCCATCTGCTTTATTGGCTGACACCATGAAACGGCCTGACCTCAGATGAATTTTATGTATTTCTACAAACATAACATTTCTTGCCATTGTTTAATTTGAGATGTCTTGGGGATTTATTAATAGTTTCATAAAGATATTTTTTGTTTTATCTGACTGAAGTATTTGCCGAGGATAAAAAAAAAAAATCTCCCTTTTTTTCCATGCATTTTTTATTCTCTACTTGCTCTTGGTGTCCATGAAGCAATAACTCCACATTTGACTCAAATCCCAGGTAGAAACCCAGTCAGTCTTATGAACGTGACACAGACAGGTCAGAGCACAAAAGAAAGAAAGAAAGCACAGAGAGATGATTTGTTTTGTCTGTGGGATGGTGGAGGGTAAGGGAACGAACATCATTTAGAACCAAACTGAACAGAAAAATTAAAATCAGCTTCATCCTCAGGGCTCCACACTGACCAACATCACTCTGTAGCGTGTGAGGATTGCAGAGTGTCAGGTCAGGCCCTAGACCTCACATCCCAGGTGTTTCTCTACACACTCAGTAGACAGAAGGTGGACCACGATCCAAATCATATCCTTTAATCCAAATGATAACAGAAAGTCCAGGCCAACTCTTCCATCACAGGATGGAGTCTACTGAATTGAACTCTGTTCTAGATGTTCACAGTCTAAGAAACCTTCCTCTAAATAGCTTAGGTCCTGCCTCTGTGTGTTGAAGTTAATTCCACTTAAAAATGCAGAGTGACAAATTCAATGTCACAGCAGTCGTGGTTCTCCCCCTGTATGTGAACTAGCTGGAACTCTGGGCCACAGAGAAAGAAAGGGAGGGAGAATTGAACTGGGGAGGACAAGGGAGGGGAAAAGGAAGTGTGTCAGCATTGTGCTACAGGGCTTCTGTTTTGTGGACAGGGCCCTCTGTGTTCCTAGGCTGCCTTCAAAGCCACTACTTAGCCCAGGCTGCCATCAAACACTTTCTTCCTGAGTCTTCCTGAGGTCCTAAACACTGGGAATAAGGGTCTTGTGCCTCTGCCTCTGGGTCAGATGTATTCCTAAATGGCACATGGTGCACATACGGTGGAGTCTTATGTTTGCTTAGTTTTGTTCTTTTGAAAAATAAAATGAAATCCCCCACTTAAGTATGTTGGTGGCTGCATTGTATGTCATCCTGCTGACAATCAATGCTAATTTTAATCTATACCTTAAAGTCATTTGGTTCCAGTTCATGACTGCAAAAACTACAAAGTTACAGAAATAAAAATTACAAAAGGTTAGATCATTCTTACAGGTAGAAGTGACTCTACATTCCTGATTTCTCCTTTGAGTTAAATCTTTAGAATTCTTGATGCTAAAATCATAATGCTCATGAAATTCACTGTGCTCCAATCTGTGAAGTTTTAATAAGATCATTTCTCAGCATTTCTTCTTTTTAAAACATTTTTTTTATTATTTCTTATGTATACAACATTCTGCCTCCATGTATGCCCACATGCCAAAAGAGGGAGCCAGATCTCATTACAGATGGTTGTGAGCCACCATGTGGTTGCTGGGAATTGAGCTCAGGACCTTTGGAAGAGCAGCCAGTGCTCTTAACCTCTGAGCCATCTCTCCAGCCCCCGTTTCTCAGCATTTCTCTACTATCATTATTAGACAATGCACGGAGCTGAAGGGCAGACGCATTCTGAGCTGTGTTCTCCCCCAGCTAACCTCACGCTGTTTTCTTTCTGTTGTATGTTACCTTTAGTTCTACAATCTTTTTAATGTATGCTAATGAATGCAGTATTTTATTTGTAAAATATTTTTGTTGTTGTTTCAAACTTTAAAAAGCACTGTGAGACGTCTCCTTAGAGTTAACATTGAACACACCAACTAGCATTACCCTCATACCTGTGAGATCCTTTCTGCTGTTTAAAAATGTGTGCCCAAAATTTGTTATGGATCCTGAAGACATGCTCCTTAAAGTCAATCCTAGGTCTGTTGTGTTTCTTTCACTGTTAGGACTGGAATTGCCACCTAGCCTTCGTTCTTTGACATACAGGAAAGCCATTGGCTTCCATATGGTTCTAACTGACCACTTTAATTCCTTTTTAATATTTAATATGCTTCTCTCATTGCCCCCCCCTGCTTTGTCTTTCACATCTTCATTGTTCTTATTCTACTTTGGTTTCAAACAAGTTATAAGTGGGGAGGGTTTCGGGTGCTGTGCTTGGAGAAGGGAGTAAGACTGTACTTGGGGAGGATGCTGAGTGCTGCTCTTGGGGAGAATGCTGGGTGTTGTGCTTGGGGAGGATGCTGGGTGTTGTGCTTGGGGAGGATGCTGGGTGCTGCTCTTGGGGAGGATGCTGGGTGTTGTGCTTGGGGAGGATGCTGAGTGCTGCTCTTGGGGAGAATGCTGGGTGTTGTGCTTGGGGAGGATGCTGGGTGCTGCTCTTGGGGAGGGTAGAGGAGCTATGCTTGGAGTGGAGCTATGTTTAGGGGAGTGGGGCTATGCTTGGGGGTGGGGCTATGCTGGGGGGGTATGCTTAGGAAGGGTGCCAGAAGCTGCACTAGTTTCCAGTTTTGTTGCTGGGGTTTGGTTTGGCTGAAAACAGTTCCTGTTTGAGAACTTCAGAGTCATGATGCTAATATGACGGTTTTTTTGTTGTTGTTTTTTTTTCCCAGGAACACCTTCTTGACAATGCCATTTGACTATGTTCTGAATTTGCATTAGTGGTCTTAGTCAAGTATGTCCACTTTTAGCTTGGGGACTGTGGGATGGAGCACTAAGCTTATGTCAGGGTGCATGCTGAAATATTGTGTGTGTGTCTTTCTAGTATTTTCTATATGCTTTCTTTTAAGACAGATGTTTTTTCTCTCTGTTTTTCCTTTTCCCTCTCCCTCCCCTCTCTTTTTCTCTCTACCATCCCCAAAAGTCACTGGGTATCCTGGGCTAGCCTAGAAGTCATGGTCCTCCTGCCTGAGCCTACTGAGTGAGGAGATTACAGCAGGGTTCACTCAGGTGCACTCCTTTCTGTCAGTGGAGGTCCTCGGGCCCTCTTGCCTTGTAAGCACAGGGTATTTCTACTTCCTAAACTGAAGTTCATTCTGCAGTCATGATCCTATGTCCTGGCCTTTCCTCATCTCTCTGTCTTCCACCGCCCTGGCTCTTCCCTGGCTTCTTCTCAAGATCAATGATTCTTTGTGCCTATAATGAGGAGAACATATTATTAGTTACATTTATTGGAAGACTATGCTTCCTGTCCAGGTTTCTAAGAGAATAAATGGAGTATTTATTCTTTCTTTCCTTGCAGTACTACAAGCATATGTGTAAGTACATTGATTAGCAGCATATGTTTTTAAATATATTCTTCTATATATTTATAAGACATGTGTCTTAGTTATTTTTATATGGCTATGATAAAACACCATGACGAAAAGCGACTTGGGGAGGAAAGGGTTGACTTCAGCTTTCAGCTGTGGTCCAGCATGAAGAGAAGACAGGACAGGAGCTCAGGGAAGGGACCTGGAGACAGGAATTGAAGCAGATACCATGGTAGAGTGTTGCTTAGTGGCTTGCTTCTCATGACTTGTTCAACCTGCATTTTTATCCAACTCAGGACAATCTGCCCAGGGGTGTCACCACCCACAGTGGGCTGAGCCCTTTACATCAATCAGTAACTAGGAAAATGCCCCAGCAGATTTGCCTACAGGCCAATCAGATGGAAGCATTTTTCTCAGTTGATGTTCCCACTTCTCAGTGACTCTAACTTTTATCAAGTTGTAAAAAGTCACCCAGGACTACTGAGCCCTTGTCAATTTGATAGACTAATTCATAACCCTTCCTTTATTTGTTAGCCCCAAGATCCCATATTAATATCAATATAAAACACATTTCAACTTTTAAAAGTCCCATAGTCTTTAAAGATTCAAACACGTCGAAAGTTCAGTCTCTTTAAAAGATCTAAAGTGGGTTTCTGTCTCTATCTCCATCCATCACGCTCCCAAGGGCCAAATGAGGAACAGAACGAGGGAGAACATGAGCAAGGAGGTCAAGACGGCGAGGGAGCACACACCCACTGAGACGGTGGGGCTGATTTATTGGGAGCTCACCAAGGCCAGCTGGACTGGGACTGAAAAAGCATGGGATAAAACCGGACTCTGAATATGGTGGACAATGAGGGCTGCTGAGAAGGCAAGGACAACGGCACTGAGTTTTGATCCTACTACATGGACTGGCTCACCTTCCTAGACCTGGATGGAGCGGGGAGGACCTTGGACTGCCCACAGGGCATGGAACCCTGCCTGCTCTTTGAACTGCTCCCATGGTCCTGGCATCTCCAAAATTCTGTGGTCTCCATGACAACTGGGCTGCACCTTCACCAATAGACTCTGCTAGGCTCTCTTCAGGGACTCTGACCCAGAGTACAAATAAAAAAAAGAGTTAAATATTTCCTTTTTCTAAGAGAGAACAACCAGGACGCAGTTACACCAAATCAAAACAAAACCAGAGTCAAGCTCAGATTCAGACATCTGGGACTCTCAATCTTCTGGGCTCCTTGAGTCGCTTATCTCTCTGGCTCTGCCATCTAAAGCATACACAAGTCATTTCCGAGGCTCTGGTGGCTCCTCTCTGCAGCTGCTGCTGTCCTTGGTGTAATCCCATGGTACTGGCATCTCCAAAATGCTGCAGTCTCCAAGACAACTGGGCTGCACCTTCACCAATAGACTCTGCTAGGCTCTCTTCAGGGACTCTGACCCTACCACGAGGTGCCAGGCCTCAGTCTCTCTCCATGATCCCTTCAGTCCTTCCATATTTCCACAGAACAGCTCATAAAGTTCAGAGCACTCAGGGGTTTTCTAGCCCAAAGTTCCAGACTCCTTCCATAATCCTGCCTCAGACAATACAGTCAAATCTGTCACAGCAATGCTCCAGAACCTGGTACCAATTTCTATTCTAATCAGGGTTTCTATTGCTGAGATAAAACACCATGACCAAAAGCAACTTGGAAAGGAATGGCTTCTTTCAGCTTCCAGTTCCATATCACATTCCATCACATAGGGTGTCGGAGCAAGAACTGAAGCAGAGCAGGAACCTGGAGGCAGGAACTGATGCAGAGCCCACAGATGAAGACTGCTTGCTGGCTTGTTCCCCATGGTTGACCCAGCTATGACTGACTACCTAGAGCCAATAGCCCAGAGGGCATCATCCATCAGTCAGTAAGCAGGAAAATGCCCAACAGGCTTGCCTACAGGCCCATCTGATGGAAACGTTATCTCAATGGGGATTTGGTCTTCCCAGATGACTCCAGTTTGTATCAAGTTGGCAAAAACCATCTAGTATAGTTTTTCAATTGAGCCTTCCTATTCAGGTGATTCTAATTTGTGGCAAACTGACATAAAACAACCAAAATAAAATATAGTCATATACTTTTATAAGACAAACTAAACAATATTATAAAAGTATTTTATTATCCCACACTGATTTTTCTTCAGGAGTGTCTCTCCAAATAATATAAAAATTTTTGCATAGTCTGGATACGGAATGTCTCAAAGGCCCTGTGCTAAAGGGTTGGACCCCAGCCTGTGAGACTGCTGGAGGTGGGAGGTGGGAGGACCTTTGAGAAATGGACCTAATGGAAGTAAATAAGTCATGGGGACCACGCCATTGAAGAGCTATTAGAAGAGATGCTACCTCAAACTTTGTGTCCTGAAGCTTCTTCCTCCATCAAACACTGTTGCCATGGTGAACACCCTCAGCATGGGCTTAAAGGTAATGCCACCAAACAACCATGAAGGGAAAACCCTAAAAGTCTCCTTGTCAGTGATGGAGACCAGACTAACCCAAGTTTGTATCTTCACAGAATTTTCTAGCCTCCTAAGTGGAGTCTCTGAGGCTGGGCACCCAAGTTTCTTTCTCATACTGTTTGTAAGTTTTAATAGTTGCTTTGCCGTCACCATTAATCTCAGAGCAGTCTGCCTGCATCTCAAAGCCAATAGTCTGCAGCTATCTTGGGAAACGAGACCTCTTCAGTCAAGGAGCTCAGCAGAGGACATTTGTCACAATGAATCACCTGCAAGGTGTCAGAGGGAGCAGCCAAGGACGGGTAGCAGGAGGCTAGGACAGACCCTATCAGGGAGACACATTGGAGAAGGTAGTAACGTGGGAACTGGAAATTGGGGCCTGGGCAAGCCAAACCATGAGAGTTCTATCGGGTACAAGGGAAAGCCAGGGGAGGTGTAGTCTGAGCAGCCAGCCACTGATGGGCAGTGGAGGAGGCTAAGGAGTGGGAAATAGGAATGGGTCCAAGGGCAGACAGGCCTTGTACTGGCACCAGACCTTAGCAACAAAAGACTGTTTTGTGTTTGGGGCTTTTAATACTTTAGTAAAGGAATCTGCTAGATACTAAATCAACTCAGCCCATTCTGTTTGGTGCAGTTAAGTCAGGAGTCGGTTCTGCTCCTTCCATTAATTCCTCGTAATGTGGGAACCAGAATCCAGAGTCCATTCACCAAGCTCTGCAAACTCACTCTGTGGGAACATCACCAACAGGAACTGTGCACAGGGCTGCAGGAGGCTAGCACCGCGTATATGCAGTTGTCCAGTTCACAAACCTACCCACTCAATCAGCTACACTCTGGATTCCCTACTGTCACCCCCCAGCTTTGGGTGGCATCTTAAGGATCAGGTTAAAAGAAAGCTATTGGGGATATGATAGTTTTTATTTGGCGGACATATGGTGCACAGTCACTCCCGTGTCTAGTGAGGTTACTGCTCACCATCCTGGCATGGGCGTGGCTTTCTGACTCTACCAGCTGCCTGCCATCCACCTACTGCAACCCTAACGGGAAGATGTATGAGCAGAGATAGTATCAGGGACCATAATTCCCCTGCCACGCTTGACACCAGAAGTAAGTAATGGAGGGAAGTACAATTTGAAATGTCTGCGTGACATGTCAGTCAGCATCCATGTGTAGAAAACTTTAAGACAAGAATCGTTAACCCTGTGCTCCTCGTCTACCCCGAAGTCCACTCCTGTCAGAAGTATACCAAGGCACCATATATTTCCTACTTAGTTTATGGGAAAGGCGTCAAGAACCATTAGTCAGAATCCCTGTGTTTCTAAAAGACTAGGGAAGCATAAAGTGGCGATGGTCCAGGGGAAGCACAGAGCAACCGGGAAAGGTTCCTTGACTGAGGACAAGGGGGTCACAGCTGTGGTGGCAGCAGAAGACCGATCGCCATGAGCTAAGGTGCAGATGGGAGAGGAAGGGAGACATGGTTAAGAAACAGGAACAAGGACAGACAAGAAGAGAGCCAGAGCATACATTTGTAATCCCAGCACTCCAGAAATTGAGGTGAGAGGATCCACATTCAAGGTCTGCATAGCTATATAGTGAGTTCCAGAGCAAAACTTGATCTCCGAAAAAAGAGAGAGAGAGAGAGAGAGAGAGAGAGAGAGAGAGAGAGAGAGAGAGAGAGAGAGAGCAGACAAGACATCACATGGCAACAGAAAACAAGGAGCATGCAGAATAAAAGGGTGTTTGTTTCTCTTTATTTCGAAGAGACGGAAAGTGACGGAAGCAAATTCTATATTCTGGTTTAGGAAGCAGTAGAGAAGGAGTGGTTGAGAGTACAGGTGAAAAGTGGGGGCCTGAAAGGCACAGATTTCTTGTGTGAACTGAGCAAGCCACATTTCTGGGGGGCCATGATAACTGTCCAACCTTCTATGACGGATCAGAACACTGAGGACCAAATAGTGTCATTGCCCAACGGTGGCAGCGAACCTTCTTATTGCTAACCTTAGGCTTGATTTAACACTGGGCAAGGTTTCAGTCATGATCATCAGTCGGAGAGACCAACTACAATAACAAGTACAGCAGACACAAACACCCTGCCAAATCAGAGGTGATCACAGTCCCCAGATCATAACTCAAGAGTGGACTCAGTTGATGAATCAAGCAGGAAATAATGACAAAGACAGACATTTGCATCATATTTGCGCTTTGCATTAAACCCTCAAGTAACTGCTCTTACACATAAAACTCACCGCCTACAAATTATTCGCCCTGAAGTTCTGCATATGATGAAAGCCCATGATGACCAGACCAATGCAAAGTATTCCAGGCCATGATGCAGTGACCCATTGTCTTACATAGCAGAAGTGCAGCATAGGGCCACCATAA
Source organism: Microtus pennsylvanicus (assembly GCF_037038515.1). Lineage (NCBI taxonomy): Eukaryota > Metazoa > Chordata > Mammalia > Rodentia > Cricetidae > Microtus > Microtus pennsylvanicus. Next base: position 56,108,489 of record NC_134589.1, on the reverse strand, counting down.
TAGGGCACCACTTGGGACACAGGTTGTGACCACCAAGTGTAAACAAAACAGTGATCCAATATTGCCAAGCCTCACTTGCGAGCGTGACCCCTATGCCTGTCTCAGGATTCTTCTTAGGATGGGAATTTCGATTCACACCTCTTGCATCGCGGGCCTTGCTAAGTCACTGGGCTCTTATGCAGGTCATTGCAAGACACCAGTTGAGCTTCCGTGCTACCCCATGCAATGATCTAAGTGTGGATCTTAATCCAAAAGGAGACAGCCTGTGGGAGGAGAAGCTCGCTAAGACTGCCACAGCTTTTCCCACGGAGCAGGGCAGTTCACACATTGGGCCTGTGGCCGAACTCATGGCTTCCACGTAATCTTCCTGGAGATCTCACCGAGCGAGCTCTCTTCTGAAGGCACTTCAAGAGAGTTTCCTAGTTTTCTATTCCGCCCCCCAAGTGCCCAATCCCTGACTCTGTGCAGAGATAACTCTGATGAAAAACACGCTTAGACCACAAGCTGAACTCTCAGGAATGACAGCACAGAGCCAAGCACCCTGAGGACCTCAGGCAGGGTTTCCAGGCCAGCCTTCTCTGGAGAGAAAGGAGCTCCCAGGGTAGTGGCAGCCAGCCAGACCCAGAGTGGCCTCAGCAAGGGTTAGGCACTTTCCACCCTAGGTCTTCTTTGAATTTTTACTATGACATCCAAGCAGGCAAGTACAGACCACCAACCCAAGGTCTCCTGGGGTCCCGTCCAGCCCTACCTACAAAATTAGCTTCAAATGTTACTTTCTCCATACAGCCTTCCAGGACCCACCCGTTCAAAGGCGTCTCAGCCTCTCTTGTGGTTTTTCTAGTCTTCATCAACAACAATGGCATCTAACACTCCCATGTCTATCACTGGAAGCTGTTTTCCTTCACTGGATGGGGAGTTTGTGAAGACCAGTAATTTTACTACATAACTTTTGTTTCTGATAGAGTACCCCGCCCCTTCCGGAGGGCAAGAAAAGAGTTTGAGTAAAAAAAAACAAAACCAAAAACAATAAAAAACCTTTAAAATTTTCATCTTTGGCAACTCTCTATTTTATTCAGTGATGATCTATCTTAATAAAAAAAATCATGCTAATTTCTAGGCAAAATCTTCTATAAGGTAGACATTTTTATTCTTTAAAAGTTCAAGGCCAGCCTGATATACATAGCAAGTGTCAGGCCTGATGGAGGAAGGTCATTGGTTAAAAAAATAAAGAAACTGCTTGGCTGGCCCTCATAGGTTAGAACACAGGTGGGTGGAGAAAGCAGAACAGAATGCTGGGAGGAAGAGGAAGTGAGCTCAGACTCGACAGCTCTCCTCTCGGGAGCAGACGCCTCAGAGAGACGCCATGCTCCCCTCTCCCGGGACAGCTCTGCTCTCTGAGGCACACGCGATGAAGCTCTTACCCAGGATGGACATAGGCTAGAATCTTCCCGGTAAGCGCACCTAGCGGTGCTACACATTGTTAGAAATGGGCTAGTCCAGGTGTGAGAGTTAGCCTAGAAGAGGCTAGATAGAAATGGGCCAAGCAGTGTTTAAATGAATACAGTTTGTGTTTAATTATTTCAGGGCATAAGCTAGCCAGGCGGCAGGGGTGCTGGGGACGCAGCCCCGCCGCTCCTATTACTACACAGGCCAGCAAACATTACATGGTGAGACTCTGTCTCAAAAAAAAAATCAAAACAAAACAAAACAATTAGTTTGTAGTCATTGCTGCAAAGAACAGCCATGTGGTTTTATTACTGTGAGCATCCCAAATTACTCGTATCAAAGAACTACTCAGATTGGAGGATTTGCCCAATGTCCTTTGTGCTGACTAGATTTAGACTGACACAAGCTAGAATCATCTGAGAAGAGGAAACTCTAAGAAAATATCTCCATAAGATCAAGCTGTAGGCAAACCTGTAGAGCATTTTCTTAATTAGTGACTGATGTGGGCAGGCCCAGCTCATTGTGGGTGGTCCTGAGTTCTGTAAGAAAGCAGTCTGAGCAAACCAGTAAGCAACAGTCCTCTAAGGACTCCATATCAGGTCTCGCCACGGGTTCTAGCCCTGCTTGACTTCTTGCCCTGACTTCCCTCATGGATGGACTATTACCTGGAAGAGTGTATGAAATGAACCTTTTCCTCTCTCCCCAACTTAACTTTGGGTCATGGTGTTTTGTCACGGCAGTAGAAATCCTAGCTAAGATAGCCCTGACTTTCAATGTACATCTAAAGCCTCCAGAAGGCTGTGATAACAGACAGTAGCATCATTAAAAATCTAGGTGTCCCAGTAACAATGTCAAGAATTGCCCTGTTTGATCATGTCCTTGTCAATATAGCAGGCAAATGAAGGTCTCTTGAGTTAATTTGCACTTCTCTCTGCATTGAAGCTAAACTTTTCTCGTGTGTTCTAGCAATTGTATCACTAGGGCTACAAACTGCTTCATAATGCCCTGTGTGCCTGTCTGTGAACCTCCGAGTCCATTTCTCTGAAGGAACCAGGTTTTTGAGGTTTGTCTTTCATGTGAGAATTAAAAGAGTACTAATTCATCCAGATATCTTACTTTTGTCATCTTTAAAAATGTCCAGCTGTAAGAACATTGAAATTCTCTTAGTGACAGTTATATATCCAGATCCACTAGCTAGCTAACCAAGGCAAAACCAAAGAAAAGGAGAAAATGTGAACTGATTTTTCTTATATTATATACAGACATACCTATCTATCTGTGTATAAGAACCGAAGTTCCTATATCTTCAGGTATAGTTTGATCAAGAATATTAAACAATGACACAAACTCAATATTGCTCTCCCCTCTTGACTCTGCCGATCTCATCTGAGGGGTCTTGGAAGCCTCCACTCTAAAAGCCAGTGTCTTTTCCTCAACCAGTAAATCTACTGTATCTCATCATCTCTAACTTGGTTGTACCCATCCCTGGACCCAAGCACTGTAGACACCAAATTATGATAGTCTCATCAGTTGCTGTGTTACCTTTCATGCATGTATCAAAATATTAAGATAATTAACCTAGAAAGCAGGAGGGTAATTTTGGTTCACAGTCTGGGAGATGTTGATCCATGATCAGTTGGGTCTAAGACAATTCACTCCATCATGGAGAGGGCATGCAATGGATTCGCAGCACTCCCTTCACCATGGACTGGGGAGCAAAAGAGGAAACAGAATCCCACAACCTCCAACACAAGCATCCTCTAGGACCAAGACCGCCCCTCCCCATGTCCCAATCGCATCATATTAAGTAGCAAGTTTTCAACAGGTAGAGCTTTAGGAGCATCTTTTCCAAACCATAGACATTATGGATTTACATTCATTTCTTTCATTTTGGCTGCTTTTAAGCTTTTGTATAAATGTATGCTATATGTTGAGCACATTCTCCTTGATACACTCTTTTGATATTCACCTCCACGTTTTTCTCACGCTCCTGACCTTCCCCCAGCTTCCCCTTGCTATCTGTGGTGGTTGGGAGAGTTGAGAGTCATAACTGGCACTGCCCCTCCATGCTGGCGCACTCAGAAGAGCAGACTCTGCACAGTAGAGCTGACCCTGTTGGTGGGAATGCAGGTGAGCCTGCCAGGAGGCCTCAGGGCATGAGAATCCAAGAGCTGCTGCTGCCCCTCACCAACCACAGCATCTGGGAGAGTGGGAGCTGTACCTGGCCTGGGGGAAGTAGTAGAGCTGGTCCAGGTGATGAAAGTGTGGGTCAGAAGGCTTGAGAGCAGGAGAGCCGGCCCCGCTGCTTGCTGCATGCTGCATGCTGCATTGGGTGAGGCAGTGTTTCAATAACCCATTCTCAATAAATAAGACACGGAGACAGAGATTGACAAAGATGCCCACGAATTTAGCACCGTGCACCGGCAGAGCCCTACACCCATCCACTGCGAGTATACAGTGTCAATAGCAGCATTTAGAGCACTGTGCAGGACCTACCACGCTAAGGCACAAAACTAACATCAATAACCAGAAAAGGATTGAAATCCTACAGTGTTCTCAGCCACGGTGCAATTAAGGTAGGCATGAAAAGGAATTGATCAGAATTGAATTCAGGGTTTTTCTAAGAGAGTTGCATAGCAAGGGGTGGGTACCACAGAGACAACAGAATTCATTTAAGGCCAAGGGATAAAGCCCCAGGCTACAGCAGTGTCTCTCGGGCAGAGTTCCATAGATGGCCATTAGTAGGATTTTTGGTGTTGTGGCTAATGTCTTGATGCCCATGGAAGTCTCTCAACTTTGTTAGAGATTTTTGGAAGGGGCTCATTATTTGAAAGGGGAAAAAAAGTTTTAAATAAAGGAGCCCTAGAACTGGAGGGAAAGGGGAGGCAAAGGTGAATGTAGAGACAGCACTGCATGGGAGCCAAGGGAGCTGGGATTGGGTGTAGCTGTAGACCACAGACTGGGCAGTGTTGGAAGGGAAGCTGCAACATAGGAAGGGTTCAGAGCTAAAAGAGTTCTCACAAGATCACACCCTGTTACCACTAACGTGTGTGTGCCGCTCTGCCCAACAAGCTCTGGAAAGGATTGCTGCATGAAGGTTTGCTGCATGAAGGATTGCTGCATGAAGGATTGCTGAATGAAAGTTTGCTGCATGAAGGATTGCTGCATGAAGGTTTGCTGCATAGAGGTTTGCTGCATGAAGGTTTGCTGCATGAAGGATTGCTGCATGAAGGATTGCTGCATGAAGGTTTGCTGCATGAAGGATTGCTGCATGAAGGATTGCTGCATGAAGGATTGCTGCATGAAGGTTTGCTGCATGAAGGATTGCTGCATGAAGGTTTGCTGCATAGAGGTTTGCTGCATAGAGGTTTGCTGCATGTATCCTTGAGAGTCACCAATTCCCCATCAAGAAAAGACTCCAAGCACAACCTTACTCTTATCTACAGTGTCTTTTAAAACAACAAAACAAAACAAAAAACCAAAGAACTTGACATATAGAAGGTGAAGAAAGGTTAAAAATATTTATAAAATGTCAGTAGCAGTATCTGAAGCAACACAAACGAGGACATGGAAATTATTCCCAGTCCTTTCATCTCTCAGCCAAATTTATTTTTTAAACATTCAAATATATAAAACTTGGAAGTCGGTGGATGTCTCGGAGTCATGAAATCTGTAGGACTGCAAGGCCCTCCATGTAAACATGTGTCCAACAAATCACAGAGCCCAGTTTTCCAACCCTGCCTTCCAAGAAAAGGCTTACTTGAGCTAGGGGCCCTCGTCCTTCTGGTGGGGGCAGCACTTGAGTAGGGACGTGCAGACCAAAGAGCCTCTGGAAGCTGTGCGCTAGATTTCTGGCTCTTCCTTCTTGGGGAGGGTTTATCTATTAGCATCTGATCAGGAAGCAGAAGCATCTGACCCTTTAGAGAGGCTATAGCACCAGACAGAGACATGTCTCCCCAAGAGACAGATAAGGGAAAGGCCAAAGAGAACAAAGAAGTAACCCCAAGATTAGCAAAAGAGAGCCATTCCTCAATTCTCCTAGATATTTTTTGGAAGGGGTTCATTATTTGAAGAAAAAAAAAAGAGTTTAAAAAGCCCTAAAATGTTTCCACAGGACACAGTAGAACAGAGGTGGGGGAGCCTTAGGGCTGGAGGGAGAAGGGAGACGAAGGTGAATGAAGAAACTGCATTACGTGGGGAGCCAAGGGAGCTGGGATTGGGTGTAGCTGCAAACCACAGACTGGGCAGTGTTGGAAGGAACGATGCAACACAGGAAGGGTTCAGAGCTAAAGGAATTCTCACACTACTGTGATGGCTAATTCATGCGTGTGCCCACAGAAGAGGCAGAATCACAGAGCCCCAGGCCCAAGCTACCCACAATACCTCAGAAAGGATGGCTGATCTGAGGGCAGTTGGAGCTTTGAAAGTGACCAGAGCTGTGAGGAAGCATCCAGAAGCAAGGAAGAAAGGCCCAAGCAGGGGCTGAGGTGTAAATAGCATTGGCACCAGTTCCCTAAGGTCTCTCATGAGCAGACATTTAAAGCCCCACTGTAAGGTGCTCAGAGGATGGGAACTTGACACAAATTTGATATTTGATATTTAGGGGTCAGACCCTCAAGAGGTAACTAGAATTAAACAGAGTCACCAGGGTGGACACCATAATTGCATACAGATAGCTCTATAAAAAAGATGAGAGAAAGCAGACAGACAGATGACAGACATGTGTTCTTTATCTCTCAACATAGGATCTGGGGCCACCTGGAAATTCTGTCAGCAAACAGCTCATTTTAGCTATAATACCAGATATAACCATTTCATCCTGACTAGAAACTCTCTTCTTTCTGAAGTGGCCTGTCTCATGGTAGTGATGCCAATGGACTAGACACTGCAACCCTCCCCCACTCTCCCTTCTTCCTGAACCCTTATTCTCCCATTAAAGACTCTCAACACAGACCCTGACCTGAAGCGAGTTGGCTTGGGAACCCAAATAATACAGAGGAAAAGATGGCCCCTCTGCCCAAGAATGGAAGAAAGGACCTAAAAATAGACTGAGGGTCTTGGCCACATATACATACATTATAAATAACGAAAGTAAATTCAAATAATTGTTTTTCCAGGTCAGCTGCTTCCTGTGTTGCCATTTGGTTGGGCATCAGACCACAAGTGTCCAGTGGCCATGTCTGTCTTGGGACCACATCTTTTTCCCAAGTCCCAGAGACACCTTGATTGTGGTAGTTGTTAGGAGGGTAAACCTTCTCCATTCCTTCCTAGTTTCTGAAGAATCTGCACTCTGCTTCTTTTTGTAGCTCACCACTATAGTCTCTTGTCCCGTGCCCCCAAAAGGTGGCCCCACGTCTCAGCGAGCTCACTGTGTGTGTGTGTGTGTGTTCTGTGATGGTCTCCCAGTGACAAAACCATCTAGCTGCATAGTCACGTGTGAGTGTGTGCGTGTGTGTGTGTGTGCATGGGAGTGTTGTGCATGTGTGTGCAAGTGTGTGCGTATGTGTGCACGTGTGTGTGTGTGTGTGTGTGTGTGTGTGTGTGTGTGTGTGTGTGGTATTGGGATGGACCCCACACTTTGCACACGCTAGGTGAGTTCTCTACACCTGAGCTCCACCTCCCAACCCCAGCTTATGGTTTGGGTAATTTCAGGTGTCGTTTCACTTCCTCAAGCCCCAGTTTATCCTTAAAAATCCACTTGTAAAACTGATCACCTCACCTATTTGTAGAACAAGGCTGTAAATAAAAGACACCATACCGATACAGGGCGTCATCTTGTCATCAGTGATAGTGAACTAGAGAGAAAGAGAAAGAAAGAAAGGGGTGGGTGATGAGGAGGCCCAGCCATGACTGCACATGAGCAGAGAGATGGAGGAAGAGACTGCTGAGTCATGCGATCTTGCTTCATCCAAGCATCCCTCATATCCCTTCTGCTTTGATTCACATCAAAGGTGAATCCCCCTAGCTTCAGTCACGGTGTATTTCGCTCCACCCTGACTGCATCCCCTGGCGTACACACCCCTAGCTCCACCTCCCCTCTGCTTTGATTCACATGAAATGTATGTACCCCTTGATTCACCCATGGTATATTCCCCACTGAGCCATCTCCCAGCCCAGAAGTACTTAATTTGAATGACAGTTTTGGATTACAGCCTCCATCTTTGTAAGGACGCAGGGCCTGCTGTACAGTTTCAGCCTCCAGTGGCAAAATAAAAGTGTGTGGCTGTCTTAGTCCACATGATGTTGCTATAGCAAACCAAAGACTGGGTGGTTTAAGAAGAATAAAGTGAAGGGTCCCATAGTGAGTACTGGCTGTTGGGGGGCTGGGAGGGATAAGGAAGGGAATAAAAGGTGAGTGCCATCAAAATACGTTACATACATACGTGAAGCTGCCGAAGAATAGATAAAAATTATTTGAAAAAATAACAAAAGTTTATTGGGCTCTTGGTTCCATGGGCTGAGGAAAACACGGTACAGGTGCCCGTTCCTCCTTGGCATCTGGCGAGAGCCTTCCAGCTGCACTGCAGCCAGAAGAAGGGTGTCACGTGGGACGCAAGCCCCTGAAGCTGTGGTGAAGACACCATATCAACTTATCTTAACCTACCTACCTCAAAATACTTCCAATTCTGAGTCAAAATATTAAGTTTCCAAAACAAGACACATGCAGACCGTTGTAAGGTGTTCAAGGTGTCAGTCTTGAGAGGCAACATGAAGCCGAATGGAGGTCCTTGGGACTGCTCTGGTTACAGACTCACTGCACTGGCTCTCCATAAGTGAGAGCAAGGCCACCCCACATGCCTGGAACACATCTTTGCAGATTCTTTCACACAGCGATGTATCTCTTGTGATTTCGTTTTACATTAGACTCTTGCATCAATCTGGAGTTCATTTGCTTTGTGATCTGATGTCAATTAATTAAAAAATTTTAAGAAGAGCCACATAAGTGTCCTGACATCTCCCCCCTGAAAATGTGACATAGACCAGATTCCCCACTGTGGTCTTGCCAGCCTGTCAGCTTGGGTGCTCGGTTCATGCCATATGTATCGCATTCCTAGAAACCCATTAAAGGTTGGCTTTGTGTGTCCCCTTCTTCATGCTCTTCTTGATGAGTTGGTCAAATCTGTTCCTTGCTTTGTCTTTAAAGTCAAACTCCAAAGTTGCTTACTCCGGTTTAATAGGGAGGACTTCGCTGGAGCGCAGGCTACTCTGACCGGGACTCACGGTGTCATTTTGATCTGGAGGTGGCTCTGAGACACAGACAGGGTCAGTGGCCAGTTGAACTTTGTCATGTTGCCTCAATGAAGTAGTTCGGTCCCTGCAAATTCTATCTGTAGCTCTCCTGGGAACACATGCCAGGTGCGACATGATGCAGGCTCAGTTCATTTTGGTTTCTATTTCCCATTGCTTTGGACATACTGACTCTGGGTTCCTCACGAGCTTTTGTCCTTTGGTTCCTTGGCATTTCATGGCAGGTTTTATATCTGTGGCACCTATGTGAAGGTGACCCTGCACTTAGGGCAAATAAGACTGACGACTACTAATGGCATTGAATTAGCATTTCCGACCTTGTGGTTTTTGTTTTGAGACAGAGGCACTGTATAACCCTGGCTGGACCACATTGTGTAGACCAGGATGGTCTCAAACTTCACGATCCTGGGAATGCTGGCATTATAGGTGTGTATCACTCTGCCCTGGCTGGCAGCATTTTCTTTCAAACAGACATGTTTGACATTTTTAAGAAATGAGTTTAAACATCGCTATAGGAGGAAAATTATGAATGTAAATAATTTCTGTACTGTGGATAACATCCCCTGGCGTCATCTACTGAAGAAATCTGGGGTCTTTTTCTTACTTTACCTCCAACAAGCTGTGTACTGGGATGGGGGTACTTAACTGTCTCTGTGGAGGTTATTCCTCAACACCCACCCAATTTGGGAGGATTGTATGGCCAGTCTCTTTTCCCCATAAAGATGGATTTAAGAGTTAGAAATCTCTAACAGTTTATTAGAAAGCCCAGCGTGCATTTAGGTTGTGAAGGGTGGAGTGACTGGTACCAGCAACTGGGAAAGAATGCTTTCCTGTGCCCAGCACCAGAGAGGTGAGAGGAAAGGAGTTAGATCAACTCCCTGATGGGCAGAAAGATAGGGAGAAGTGTCATGACTGGGTAATAGAAGTGACAAACTTCCAGGATGACCAGCTTCTTCTTCACCCTCCTGACCAGAGACAAAAGCTCTGGTTGCTTCAAATCAAAGGCCTTGTAGGTTTTTCTCCCACCAGCAGGACTGATGGACTGGCTCACCAAGTTCATATCAGGACATGTTTACACAGCAGCTGCAGACCGATCAGCCATCCTGTCTTTCTTAAGATTGACCAACCCTAAATGTGAGGAGGACGACCCTTCTAAGACGTTAAAACCCCAGCCATGGAGAAGAGATGGAAGTTTTTGGCTTCCAGAGTCCCCCTCCTCTGCTTTGAGTTTCTCTGTGTGTCTGCTTCCTGAGCCTGCTTCCCTACCCCTAACCAAAGCCTTCTTTCAACTGCTCCTTCTGTCTGCTGCTATTGGCTGTGTCTGAAATTTCTCTGCTGTTACCCTCGTGATTTCCATGCCTTCTAATTCTGTCACTGGCAGAGAAATGAACCCGGTCAAGTGTATCAGAGGATGATGAGGACACATGCTGTGACCTCCCTGTCCCAGTCCCACCTGCTGTGTGCAGAATAAAAAAGTTACCAGCAGTGGGGTGCTTTCTAAGGAGCAGTGTGGAGCTATCACAGTGACGTCACAGATCAATGGCGTGAACTATTGAGAAAGTACATCATCTCATCCAGTAAGTAAATGAGAGAGAAAAGCTAAGAGAATAACGCAGCCCTCCTCCAGGACTGCTTCATACAGATGCCAACACAAAAACACAGCTCTCTACCCAAAGACGATACGAGAGAGTTTATTTACCCTGGAGCCAAATTTGAGTGCACATGGTCAGGGAACCCAGATTTAGGTTACCTCAAGCTTCATTGTTCCAACTTGGAAGCTGTTTCATGGCATTTCTATGGCGACAGAATAAAGAGTGTTATACATCGAGGCACTCATAAAACACATTAGGGGAAACACCAGTGAGGGGGCTTACGAGAAGATGAGGAGAATCTCAGCTATAGGCCTTGGGAGCTGTTTGACAATACTTATAGCCTTTAGATTGGTGGAAAACTAGGGTTTTATTAATATATTTCAAATTTTTTTTTACCTATTTGTCTGGGTGTTATATGTGCTGGTAGTGGAATTTTAGGTCAGACACTCAATGGGTGCAGGAAATGGCTGACGATCACTCTAGATAAAGTGCAGTTAGGCTCTGGAACCGTGTTGCTCCATCAGTCGGCCTCCACAGACACAGCTTCCTGTTGGGAATTCTTCTTCACAAGTGCAGGTGGACAAAGAAGAAACGTGGGAGATGGAGACGTGTCCCCCAAGAAACTAACTCCACACAGAGAAAACCATAGAGTGCAAACTACACTAAAAGGTAAATACACCATGACTTGAGGAAGGAGCCTGTTCATAAGCCTTGACATAAACTTGAAGAAGGAGAAGGAGAAGGAGGAGGAGGAGGAGGAGGAGGAGGAGGAGGAGGAGGAGGAGGAGGAGGAGGAAGAGGAGAAGGAGGAGGAGGAGGCATGTCTCAGGGTGGAGAAGCCATATCCAGATCCAGCATGCACATTGGATGGTCTGGGTCTACAGAGAGATAGATAAGCAGTTTTGCTAAAAAAGCACCCTAGGCAAAGACAAATACAGCCCCTCTGTACCCACAGAGAATGGACTGCAAGACACACCCTACCATCAGTACCAAAACCCAGAGGTGCTCCATAGAAGGTACCATACGACTTGCATATAATCCACTCATCGCTGACTGAACATGTTAAATCATCTACAAAAGGCTTCTGACGAGGAGTGCACATGGTTTTCATTTTGTACTGTTTAAGGCATCATGGCAAGAAGGAATAAGTCTGTATATGTTCAGTACAGACGGCATTGTTTCTCAAGTGCTTTCCTTCTAATGCAGGATGGATCCATGAATTCGGAGCTCCCAGGTTTGAGGAGCTAGCTACAAGCCCGTGGCAAGCAAAGGGAGGGAGTTCAATTCTCCAGTGGTACAAGCTGCTGATGTTGCAGAGTGGCTTGATCTAGACAGCACAGACTTAGAACACAGGTTCTGCCCATGCAAGTGAGAGCATCCCGGTGGAGGAAGTCAGGAGGCTTGTCTCAACAAGGTCATTGCAGGCATAGTACGTGCACTGGATGGTGGTGTGAAGGCTTGAGGCTCAGTACCAGCATTCAAAGGCTACCCAGGCAGTGGTGGGGCTGACTAGGAATACTGAAATCAGCTTGGGAAGCAGCAGAGGGGAAACAGAAGAAAACATTGTTAGGTGTGTTTACTTTTCAAAACACATCCTCACAGTGTTTGGATTTGGTACCCTCAGTTCTGGGATTTAGGTGGAAATAAACGACTGTATGCTAGATTTGTGTTTGTTTGTTTGTTTGTTTAGAAAATCACTCACATTGTCAATGGTAGGGTTGAAAGGGTTATAAACTAAGATTCTGTAGCGATGTTACCCCTATTGTCTAATCTGTCATCTCCCTTCCAGAATGAAGGCAAAACGTTGTCATGGAAGCTATGGTTGTATGGTTTTTTTTTCCCCAGAGAGAGTTTGTTTGCCTTCCCGACTTTGTTGTATGCATCATCAAAACCATAAGGGTGAACCCCTCTGGAACAATTATCCTTTCCATCCCCATCTTTTTCCTAAGGTGAGGATGAGGTTTGCATCATGGTTCTATCCGAGGGCACCAGCCGCTAGCCTGCAGCCTCCTGTGGGGAGTCTGGCTTTGATTACTTGGAGACAAAAATAATCTCAGCTTGAAGATAGATCCCAATCACAACTTTCTAAATAATAGACACCAAAATACCCAACACTCTAAATAGACAAACTCAACCCCTGCTCCTTCTGCAAGAGGCAGTCAACAGACGTCACAGCGGGCTGCAGTGCCAAGAACGCGTTATACTTCCCAGATGCATGGGCTGACACACTAAGCAAACTATGTATGAAATTTCTCTGGAAGAGTCAAGGAAAATAACAGTCCCCCACACCCCTCTGCCACCACCAACATTAACTGAAGTAACTCCGTTCAGAGTGACGGGAGATGAGACCTGATGTAGATTCTGCAAAGGGCCTTGTTATCTGCAAGGCCTTTTCATAACTCCCTAAGCTTTCTCTTTATTCCGATAGCCACCCAAATGTGGGAAATCCTGAAAGACGTGGCAATACCATCATCAAGCAGGAGGCAAGGCTGTAAAATTCCTTCTGACCCCTGACGTGGGTACAAGGAACTGTTATTCTGAACAGAACCTACAGGGACTAAATCTGAGCAACACCTACCCACTCTTACAACACACACACACACACACACACACTAGCATTAATAGATATCCAATAACTATATAGATGGTATAGTCTCACAAGAAACAGAAGATGATCTCAAGAATATTTTCGCAGAGGTTTCCTGGGAACTGGGGAGGTAGTTTTGTTGCTAAGGTACCAGCTGTGCGAGTATGAGCCCCTGAGTCAGATCCCCAGCACCTGTGTGAAAAGGCTACTCGCAGCAGGGTGCACCTGTATGCCTGGCAACAGGGAGGCAGAAACAGGAGAATCCCTAGGGTTTGATGATCAGGCAATCTAAGTGAATTGGTGAGTTCCAGGTTCAGTGATAGACCCTGCTTCCAAAACTAAGATGGAGATCAGTTAAGGAAGAACTCGGCATTGACCTCAAGTTTCCACACACATACATAGGTGTGTATACACATCCACATATGCAAGCCTATGAATATATGCACACACATGCATGCACACACACACTCACACAGGCATGCACACATACATGCACACACCAAATAACTAATTAATTTGGAGATTTATCTATAGCTAGCCTCACCTCTTCAGCTCGAGTGGAGCCTTCCTGACTCCTTTCCCTGAATGGGGGATAGTAGGAAGTATCATTGGTATAATCCACCCTTGGAAATCCTTCTCCAAAGCATAGTTGGTCTAGGTCCTGTGTCATGGAGCTCTTATAAGGCCTCCAGTATCCACTGCTTGGGAAGCATGCAGATGGGATTGGGGTAGACAGACCCAGTGTTAGGCAAGAGGAATTCCCAAGGAAGCTGCTTCTGTTGCTGTCATCTCCACAACACCCACACTTGGCTCTCAAGGAAAGGGAGGCACTTTGGAGCATTCTGCTCGACTGGCTGCTTAGTTTCTATAGGAGGATCCCTGTCAAATGTTAGCACACATGACAAATACATAATCTCACACAAGTAAGAAACTTTTTTTTAAAACAAGGCAAGAGTAAGAACGAGTGTGATTAGTGGAAAGAAATCCATCTAATCCTATTGGGGTTCCCTCAACTCCACTCTTTCATTTACACCCAAGGTGTGTAACAAACATGTGGTGCTTGTTTGTTTTTTGAATTAGCAAAAATGTTCCAATTGGACCAAGTTCAGATCCATTTCAGAACGCTGCTTCTTATAGTTCCCCTTTCTCAACTTGGGGAAGGACAAGGCATCTAAAATCATCTCCACACCTCTGGGAAGTGACCCAGCAAACAAGCTTGGGTGTTTTACTTTGTTTTAGGGGTTTTTGTTGTTGCTGGGTTGGGGGGGGGTGTTTTTATCTTTTGCTTTGGGGATTTTGCCACTGTTGTTTGTTATACCAGCTTCTCTTCCCTGCTCTAGCGCCCCACACTCTGCACCCTCGCCTTCTGACATATCAACCACGCTGGGACAGATAGTCTTCTGGAGATTTGGGACAGCACTACTCTACCAGTTTTCAGGGCATTTTCTGAAGTTCATTGGCCTTTAGGGAGCAGGGATTCTCTTCATTTTGCAATCTAGCAACCGGCTCCCCTCAGCCCGCAAACTAGCGGGAATCCCCTACAGACAACTCTGAAATGCCACCTTTAATTTCTGAACTAGTCAACGAATGATTCTAATTCCATAAAAAGAGATGCCCCATTTTTATGAATAGACATGCTAAGAATATGGACTCCAGCATACTCCCACTAGGAAATCCAGTTCTAAACTAAACCCAAATAGAACACAAATTTCAGAAATAAAAGCTGCCTGCTCACCACCCTACAAAAATCTGTGTATGGACATACAGACACTTCTTCCCTGTCACGACCTGATAGGGTGTTGCGCTTTTGTTTTTGTTTTGTGATGAGTAGGGGAGAACATGAAGTTGGGTGGATAGGAAGGGGGGTCTAGGGGGAGTTGGGGAGGAGAAAAGTGGATCAAAATCTATTTTATGAAAAAAATATTAATTAAAATAGAAAGCAGCCACAGATTTATTTCTAGACATAACTACAGTGAAACTGGTAAATGTAAATAATTCCACTGTGAAGAATTGAAAAGACCTAAGGTAGAGTAACTTTGTGGAAAAGGGTGTGTGTGTGTGTGTGTGTGTGTGTGTGTGTGTGTGTGTGTGTGTATGTGATTTCAGTGGCTTTCTCAGAGATAACCAAGAAAGAGGAATTAGCAACTTTTTCCTGTCAGATGTAATCTGTACTCTTGTTTAAGCACAAGAAAGTAGGATTAATGGCACTGAACCTACAGTATCAGGAACCAATCATACCCAGAAAGAGTTTTCTAACTCCTGTCTGAAGACTTAGAAACGTTCTGCTTTTAGCTGTGACACACTAGCTTGTATCTCCCACACAGTGTCAAGCCATTTTATAAAGAAAAAAAAAAAGGTAATTTGTTTAAGGGAGTCAGAGAGATAAGAAGCGGCCAGGAGATGACTCAAGGTCACAGACAGAAGGGAATCAAGGCACTGGCCACCTCATCAGCATCCGTGGGATGATGTGCTCAGAGGCAAGTTGCCCAAAGGATGGGGCTGAGATTGTTCGTAATGTTTCATACATGGTGTCCAACAGTCAGTCAGAAGATGTCAGAGGTAGAAGGATATAGGACTAAGAACGCCAAAGAAAGAGGCAGAAGCAAACTCATGACTATACGAGTTATCTTCATTGGCCTCAAACAAAACAACAACTGACGTGAAGATGTTCAGTGAAAGAGAAAAAGCCAGAAGATCAGTAGAGAAGCGACATCTGTGACCAACAGTGCCACTCCAAATACACACTGAAAAACTGGTGTGCAGAGTTAACAGTTCAGGCTGGGATCTCAGCACTGGACACAAAGCACCGTGGAAAAGGACCAAGGGCAAAGTTGTGCCACCAAACCATGGAGAGTGCAATGGATGTGTTGTTTAAATCTCAGAAGCAGATGAGAAGGAAAGTGAGGTGAAATTTCCCTTAGAAAACTTCTTGACCAAAGTTTCTAAACTGAAGTCATCAGGCTGCAAATTAAAGAAATATGATGGCATTCAATTTTAACGGGAACAAAGAAATTATATCTTCATAGAACTGCTAAAAATGAGAGAGAGAGAGAGAGAGAGAGAGAGAGAGAGAGAGAGAGAGAGAGAGAGAGAGAGAGAGAATAGTCTCTCCTTGAAAGGATGAAAGGATCAGTAATAGAACTCACTGATGGCTTCTGAGCAGAAACAACAGAACTGCTTTAATTTGGCTCTGTGAGGCCCTCTCAAAGGCCCACGCACTAAAGTTGCTCATCAAGATGGCACCACTGGGAGGTGGTAGAATATCTGAGTTGGGACCCTGGAGAGGTCTTTAGAAAGGGAACACGCAGTGAATTTCAGTGTCTTGTAGCACAGTGACAGTACCATACAGTTATTAGATATGTATAAATTAAAGTGAATGAGAATGACGCCCAAGTGGGACTCTCACAATGAAAATCATTCAAGTGCCAGTTTATACACTTAACTACGGCAAGATCATGCCATGGTCACTAAGAGCAGCCACTGAAGGAATGGAAGAGGTTTTGTAGCTAACGATTAATAATAGAAATTCAAACCATTAAAAATGCTGGTTTATCATAAATTTCAAAAATAAAGAAAAGAGACTTGAATTCATATTTTCAATAGCTGATGAGTCTATAAAATGCTAAAATATGGAAAATTTGTACAAACTTGACCCAAGAATTTATATAAAACATAGATCTCAGCAACTATAAAGGACATACTTTCTCAGACTTAGATGAAGCACCATCAAGTTAATCCATGTGCTGTACCCTAAATAAAACACCTTCGATGAATTTAAAGGGTCTGGTGGCCGTGGAGATGACGCCATTGTTAAAGTACCTATTACAGAAACATGAGGACCAGAATTTGAATTCCCAGAATCCACATACTGCCGGGTGGGTATGGAGGACCTGCTGTCATTCCAGCCTTCTGAAGGTGGAAATAAGGGATCCCCAGCACAAGCTGGCTAGTTGGACTCTATCTGTGAGCTCTGTGTTCAACTGAGACTCCTGTCTCAATGAATGAGGTGGAAAGCGACCGGAAAACATTCCCTCTGTGAACTTTGAGCCTCCACACACACCTGCACGTGTGTGTGTGTGTGTGTGTGTGCATGTATACATATATGACTGTGTATATGTATGTGTATATGTGTGTGCGTATGCACGCACACACATGGGTGACTGTGTATATGTATATGTGTGTGCATTTGTATGTATGTATATATATATAGGTGTGTGTGTGTGTGTGTGCCTGTGTATGTCTATATGTATGTGCATGCACACATGTGCATTGATGAGGTGATTCTAATGTTAAAGTTCAAGACAATCTTGGAAAAATGTGTTCATGTTGCCAGATGTAATAGACACTCTAATGCTGCCATAACTTAACAGTGTGTTGCTGGCATAGAATAGACCCAGACCACACCCAGTAGCCTTGAAGAATGCACCAGGCTGTGTATCAGCACAAAGTAAATCATTAACCACCACCTCTCATCACACAGAACACAGAGAGATGCAGGTCTTTATGCAAACAGTTAAACAATATTTTTTTTAATTTTGGAGATATATGCATTTAAATAAATTATTTTATGTGGAGTGTTTTGCCTACATGTAAGCTGATGCACCATGCGTGTACCTAGTGCCTGTGAAGGTGATCAAAATTCCCAAGAGGAAAACGTAAAGGCGGGAAGAATTGCTTAGGCATATTTTTCACATGGTGGAGCACGTGGTGGCCGGGTCCCATGGGCTTGAGCAGAAGACAGTGATGGCTAGAGCGTGTGTCAGAGCAGGCTGTAAGTCCTACCCCAGTGACCCAGTGACCCACTTCTTCCAGCTAGGCTGCATCTGCTAAAGTTTCCACAGCCTTCCAGAAGAGCACCACAGGCTGGGGATCAAGTATTCAACACAGAAGCCTGTGGGGTACGTTCATCTTCCAAGTAACTATCTCTTCAACACCAGATGCTCAAATGCACGAGGCCAAACAAATCAATGATGACAGGAGACGGGATTATGTTTCCGTCACATTCGAGGAGAAAATGGTCCATCCAGTGGCAAAAAGAAAGCCAATATAAAAAGCAGAAATGAACTGTGGGAGATAGCAGGGATGCACTGGGACCTGGGATGAGAACATCTAAGCGCTTTTAGCTCCAGCCCTGAACTGTTCATTTCAGGAAACTTTTCCTCTCTATTGAGTATCTGTCATTTGCATGAGTCTTGGAAGGTACCGCCTGTAAAACCCGAACCCTGAACAGATCATTTCCTCCATTTATAACAGAGGGATACAAGCAGGTTTTTCTTTTATATTTTTAAATCTAGCTGTGTCTGAGTTTATACTTCATTGGCCTTAGTTCCCTTCTCCAGGGAAGCAGGAGTCTGAGTTTCTGAGCAGCCTGGAGCTTGTGTTCTTGCAGCAAGTTAGTTTGTCCTGTGTGGGGACCTGGCAGCATGGTCAGGCACATCTCAGATACTAATTTCTTCCAGGTGCCTTCAGATTGCGCAGAATATTTATGTATGCGAGTATTCAAAGCTCCGCTTCCTCTGAATACAAAAGCTATGTCGTGAATGGCACAACCTCTGTAATGGGTTCAATTCTAGTTCCTAAAGCAGAGACATTGAAACCATAACCTTCAACACCTATGTATGTACCTTTATCTGGAAAGAGAGTTACCGAGACATGCTGGGGTGGTGTCACCCTAAGGGAAGATGAGCTCTAAATCCAATGAGACGCATGGCTAGGAAAAGGCTGTGTGAAGGCAAGGAGATGCAGGAAGGGCGATGAAGTTCCTTCTCCATCATCCTGGCTGTCCTTTAGATGCTGGTGAAGACGGTGGGGTGTAAATCATGGATGAAGAGGGATGCGCACATAAAGAGCAAGGAGGAACTGTGTCATCATCCCCCGCGGCATGCAGAGAGAGCCCAGAAGTCCTGCAGACAGCCCTGGCATGCTTTAGCCATACATCTAGTGGGAAAACTCAAAAATCCCTAAGTGCACTGGGAAAGCTTCTCATCAGGTGACCAAATGAAGGATCACTGTTTTCGGTTTTTCATGGGTAGGATCCAGGGATACTGGAGGAGCGGGAAGAAGGGGGGAGTGAGAAGGAGCCCCGGTGTGAAAAGAATTCTTTTACAAACAGAACATAGAGAGTTAAACACTGAAGACAGTGCATGGCACTTCACTTCAACTGAGAAGAAAAGAGCGGCTAATACCAGGACCTGGTAAGGGAACTTTAATTCAACACAAAGCCCATTTCTTGAGTTTCTATTGAGTCCAGGACACCATGCTAAGGGTCAGATTGAGTCCAGGACTCCGTGCTAAGGGTCAGAGAGTAAACGATGAACAAACAGAGCCTCATCCTTGAGAAGAGACTTCCCACTTGAAGAGGGCAGGAGTCATGTTTTTAACTCAGAATATGAGGCAGAGAGCCACTCTACTAGACTAACAAGTTGCAGATAGCCACCTGTGTTTGGGTTGAGTGTGCTCCATTGATCAGCTATGAGCACAGGCAGTCAGTGTTCGTTCATTCCTTTCAACCATCTTTACCAGCTCCATGATTGTTTTACAATTAAGATCACTGCTTAAGTTACCTGCCCAGGTAGCAAAGCAGGCAGACAGCCAGTCACAGACATGAATCTCTATTGTTGCCAGAGCTCATGTATTTAAAATACATTGCTGATTCTTACAGAACATGACTCTGGTAGTGGGGTGTGCCGGTTAATTTTTGTCAATTTGACCTAAGCTAAATGGTTTGGGGAAAGGAAACCCCAATTAAGAAAAGGCCTCCATCAGATTGTCTTATAGGCAAGTGTGTGGAGGGCATTTTTTTGACTAATGATTGGTGGAGAGCCCAGTCCCCTTTGGATGGGGCCAGCCCTGAGAAGGAGGTCCTGGGTTGCATGAAAAGGCATGTCGAGCCAGCCATGGAGAGCAAGCCAGAAAGCAGGGTTCCTCTATGAACTCGGTTCCAGATCCTGCCTTAAATTCTTACCTTGACTTCCCTTCATGATAGACCCCAAGCTGTAAGATGAAAACAACCCTTCTCTCGCAGAGTTGCTTTTTGCTATGGTGTTCATTGCAGCAACAGAAAGCAAACTGAACATAAGGGTAGATGGGTTTGAGGTTTAAGCTTCAACAGCAAAGAATATCTTTAGGGAGGTGCTGGAGACAAAGATGGGCAGTAAGAGCCACCTAAACCATGCAGAAGAGAGGGCAGGAGCCCTGAAGTGCTCACATTGTACTAGAATATGGTGTCTGCCTTAGACTGAGCTAACAACTGATCAACTGCCAAAGGCCCTTCTAATTCCCACTGTGGCTATATGAGGCTCAAGATGCAAAAGCCGCCGAATCAAAGGTAGCCGGGAGGGCCACAATGAACCAGAGAAGCGGAGCCTTACAAGGAACACCATGGATACTGACCTGGAAACAGCAACGGCACGTGTGAACTTAAAGGAGCCAATCGCCAGCTTTGCCCATCTGGCTTCATATTTAGAGTTAAGGTCTGAGACACCACCCACTTCTTCCAGATTAATCTTTGCAGGTAAATATTATGTCAGAAAACTCAAGCCTTGACGAACACCTTGGCTGTGTGACACGGATAAAGGCATTGCCACCTGACTCAGCATCCAGTGTTGTGACAAAGTCTGTCAGTTTGGACATCCTGACGATAAATAACTAGAAAGAAGGAAACAGAAAACCAGAGATGCGATTCCCCTTTGGCGCCATTTAGTCTAAGACTCGCCCTGGTTAGAGGAAGGGACGAGAACTCCGAGTTCCCTATTTTTCCTACTGGGTCGAGGGCCCAGTGCCACCGCAGGGTCGACATTAGCTCCAATTCTTTATTTAGTAAAACGAAAACTCCATGAACATTCTGGCACTCCGAGGCATGAGTTGGCTCCTTCCGACTGAGACCTCTGCTATTTAGGGACTCCACAAAACAGAAAAAATGTGTATTACCAAATAACTATTTAGAGAAAATATTGAAAAAAGATTGAGAGGGAACTGTTTGTTTTAATATGGTCTGTTTACAATGCATTATTGCTGGACTGCAGAGTGTGTGCTAACGGAACAAAAATGCATTTGCATTCTTTCGGGGTCAAAATAGCCATGATCAGACAGCACACGACAATCTCTCTTGCAGTTATTTTTCTTCTCCCTTTTTTCTGGCGTTTGATGGATTCTAGAGGTTCATCGAATCCAACCTTTGGCTGAATTTGCCAATACCACTATGAAAAAAACCGCCCTTCTACTGCCACAAAGCGTCAGTTTTTCTACGCCAACATCTCTCCGATGCGGATGGGTAGAGGAAGGAGCAAGGGTGTTTGTGGACAGGGACCTCCACTCCCATCCCTTGGTTTTCTGAATTGAAAGGTCTTCTGTGGGGCTAGGAAGGTGATGAAGATGTCCCATTTTGCTCTCACCACTCCACTCAGAGAGCAAAGGTGGAGGACAATCAAAGACATCCTAACAAGACTCAGAAGCATCACTGTGAGAGGGTTACCTGGGAATTCAGGGGTTTAGGTAGACACTGATAGGTGAGGCCAGTCAATGTGACCCTCTTCTACCTCCTGGGCTCCGGCATGGGTATGGAAATGCCTCTGGAGCCTACTCCGAACAATGATTCGAGTTTGGGGCTTTGGCTCCACTCTTAAGAAACATTTCATTTGCTTCCAGATATGAAAGCAAGCATCCGAGTCAGCCATCTCCTGCCCCTGTGAGAATAACCTGGGTAACCGCAAATGTATATAGCAATTCAGACACCCACATCGAGACCAAGATAATCCAATTCCATCATTTGCATAGGGGCATCAATCAGACCCCAGCCTTACTGTTGATGTCAAGCAATGAATTACGTTTTCTATTGACGTGCTTGGAGTTTGTGTTAGCTACTTTCTATCGCTGTAATAAAACACTGTAACCAAGGCAACTTCCAGGAAATGGAGCTTATCTGGGTTAGAGTCCATGATGGCGGAACAGAGGCAGTAGGAGGCCACATGGAATCTGGCACAGAAGCTGAGGGCTCATGTCTTGGACCACAAGCATGAAATGGAGAGAGAAAACTAGAAATAAAGTCAGCCTTTAAACTCTCAAAGCCCAACCCCAATGACGTCCTTACTTCAGCAGGGCCACACCCCCTAAACTTCCTGAGACGGCATCACCGACTGGGGACCAAGTTTTCAAATGCCTGATGCTATAATACACATGTATCATTCAAGCCACCACAGATGGGTTTTGTGTCATTTGCAAGAAAACTCTGCTAGATAGCACATAAGCTTTTATAGCAGAAATCCCAATGCTCTTTTGTGTTCTTATCATTCAGTGTTGTCAAGGGAGGACACTTATGCAATTATCAAAAATTCATATTTAGTAACTCAAGCTCCTTAGTAAGCTAACTCTTTATCTTGGTTTCCCTCAGTAATTAACCTAACTCAGAAACTTTGACTATTCAGCGCACAAACTCTAACCTTCATTGCTCTGTCTAGAGTCTAGAGAAACATGTCCACATTTTTAACTTATTTGCAGACTTCCCTGGATTAGTACTGAAGCACAAAGTCATCTGTGGGACGACATGTCAAAACTAGGTGCTTGGGGGCTGATGAGATGGCGGGGGGAGGGGTCAGTCAAGAGTGCATGCTGCTCTTGCAGAGGATCCAGAACACAATTCCTTGTACCCATATCAGTCAGGTCACAACCATCTCTAGGTCATCAGGGGATACATTGCCCTCTTCTGGGCTCTAAAGGTACTGCACCCATGCCGTGTATATACCTATGCCTGTATGTATGTGCACACACACAAACTCATACACACATAATTATAAAAATAAATCTTTTCTAAAATCAAGAGTATATATCATCTCCTTACTGATCTAAAACTGAAGGGCTCTGATGACTCTACTTCTTATGGTTGATTCAATCACTTTAGTCAAAAGCAATAATAAAGTTATCTTTTTTGGTAGTTCTGAGGAAAAAAACCAATAATTTTAGGTTTTTGTAGTTGACTCAGAGGATATGCTTTAAAAAACCCTATTCCCAAGAACATCCTGGCACATTCTAGCATTAAGATGAATACTCAATCATCTCATATGAGTAGCTGTCCTTGAATGTGTGAGATGTCAATCAGAGCATACTGCACTTGCGTAGAGACCTAACAAGTGAGGAATAATTCCAGTTTAATCTGAAAATTGATACAGCCTTAGTTCTCAGAAAACACACTGACTCATCAATGCTTAGAAGTATAAGTACAATTCTTAAGGTAAAGCAAATCTAATAAGGAAAACAAGGCCAAACACTAGCAAAATATGGGAATACTACTAGTCCTAGAGCGTGGCTGCCCAAATCAATGCATTGTGACCTAATGCTAGGTTTCCTTTTAAAAGGTGGACCTTGCCCACCTCCCATCTCTTCCTTTCTCTCTTTCTGCTTCTCTGCCTGTCTCTCTGTCTCTGTCTCTTTCCCCCTGCCTCTCTCTTCTCTTCTCCAGCTCCTGTCCCCAGAGACCATTCACTTTCTAGCTCTTACAGGACCCCCAGCACAGCCCACACCAGCCATGCTTGTACTGAATGCAGCTGGTTGCCCATCTCATTCTTTTCCCCTTGTGGTCAGAAAACAAGGGGCTTCAATCTGATCTCTGGATCATGATTGTCCTGAACTGATCATGACAAGACCATCTATTACTTTCCCAATGCTATACCCAACAGGATGCCACTGTGACCCGCCCTTACAATGACACCGGGGCAATCCCTGTGAGTCCTGATAAACGGAGAAAATACTGGCAGTGTTTCTTGTTCTTACCTTTTCATCTGCACAGACACAAGGGATAGGGATGCCTGTGACAGTAATCAAGGTGAAAGATGCAAAGAATTGCAACCCAGGCAGCTCCGTCATCACTCAGCAACTTAACGAATGCCAGTGGTGCCCGTCTTCCTAGAATATGAGAAATATTAAACCACCCATTTCAGTCATAGTTTGTATGACTTGTAGTTGAACTCAATGTTGTAAGACATAACACTCTCATTTTGCAGTAATCATCTGTGCCTTGAATCATTATCCCAAAACGTCAAGTTTCTTTAAATTGCTGCCAAAAGCATATACCCTTCCACAAAGTCTAATGAAGACAGCAGAAGGAAGACACTGTCAACCCTGAAGACAATTTTGCAAGACAACGCTGAGAGATGCCTTCAACTAAAGATGTCTTATGCAAGAGAGTGGCCTAACCGAAGATTCCCTGGGTTATAACCCTTGGTTCAAAAGGAGTCATGCACTTGGCATCACGTCTCATATGAACAACAACCAGATGATGACTAAAGCTGTCATCTAGAGACAGCTGTGAGTGTACCCTTGACTGAGCATCCTGGTCTTTATTTAGCCATCAAAAGGAAAAGTGCAGTCTCCTTGCACCATGCATAAGGTTGTTGTGCCACCTTGGGCCCAGTTTGCTTTCATCCTGTCTTACTGAAACTCACCTACGTGATCATTCCCAAGAGACAACCTATGCCCTAGGTCTTTCATTAGATATTTTAAAATAGGCCATGTCAGTGTTTCACTGAATTTCCCAATGGTTTCACCAAACCTTTCAGTGTAGCATTTTTGTTCAATAGAAAAAAATGGAATTGTTTCATAATAGATATTTTGAAAATACAAAATGAAGAAAATTGAGCAGAGATAACTTCATGATAACATCACAGCTGTCAAGGAACAAACTCGCAAATAGCAAAACATAGTGGAAACAGAATTCTAATGGTTGCAATTCAAAAAAAAAGCAGCACTTGAGAGAAAAATGCTATGCGACAGAGCTCAGGTGGAGAGGTTTTTTTTATTGGAGGAAAGTGAATGAGAAAAGCAGGGAGGGGAAAGGAGAGACTGGCCTCTGGGGACAGGAGCTGTAGAAGAAAAGAGAGAGGCAGAGGGAAAGAGACAGAGACAGAGAGACAGGCGAGAAGCAGAAAGAGAGAAAGTAAGAGATGGGAGGCGGGCAAGGTCCACCTTTTAAAAGGAACCTAGCAAACGCGCCCAGGAGGTGCTCTTAGTGGCTGTAGCTGAGGCCACGGTTCTGTCAGGACCTCAAGGGCAGGCCAGTACAGATGCCTGAATACCAACACTAAGAGCAAATCCACGCCCTTCAAGTCCACTTCGGAGCATGGAAATCCACGTACAAATCCAAAAGCAACTAGAAAGACATGGCTGAATGCACAGCTGATTTAATGCGAAGCGACACTGAACACAAAACCAAAGAAAGCGTTTTAAAGAAAAACCGTAATTAAGACTGCCTGAAAGAAAGAGATGGAACTTCCGTATGCCACACATGACAAAAAGTGAGATGGATTGGGGGACAACTGTAACAGACAGACTACTTAAAAATGGGTGTGGCAGATAATCAATAGACAAAATAGGAAGGAATAGAAGCGCAAAGTTCAGCCAAGAATAAATGCATGTTACCAACAAACATTTACGTAACACGCGCCAAATACCAAGCCACGGCAGTAAACACGGGGCTCCTAGAGCTCACAGTGGTTATTAGGGTGTGGAAAACGGTAAACCATAAAAGCAGTGACTAGCTGTGACACCACACCATCACCTGTCCGTTGTGAGCACAGTCCATCTTGGAGGCGTCAACAGGAAGGAAGTGACGTGGTACACCGTGGCTGCTGTGCTTTCTCAGTGGGTGTAAGGCATTCAGAAAGACAGCAGAGCAGGGTCTATGGGAATCCCCATGGGCCTGGGGAGATGGCTCTAGGGTCAGAAGTATCTACTGCTCTTCCAGGAGCCGATTGTGTTTCCCAACACCCACTACAGCTGGCTCTAACTGTAGCTTATGCTTCTGGCCTCCATGGGCACCTGCACACACACGCACACGCACGCACCCACATATAAACACACACATGCATAATTAAAAATAATGAAAATAAAAATTTAAACCCTTAAGATGGTCCATGTTCTTTGAGGCAAAAAAAAATCAACTTTTAAGAAATCATTGTAAAGGAAAACAATAAAATGGCCAAAAAGCCATATGCAATCAAAACAGTCCCACGTTGCTTCATAATAACACAGAAACAACAGACCAGAAAACTAGAAATAATCCAAATGTTAACAAGTAACAAATGAATTAAGTAAGTTTGAAGTATTCATAAATCTGCATTTTTTAAAAAACCTGATTTTAGGAAAGACACGAAGGAGAGACATGGTACCATGAGTCACAAAATTCGCTGTTAACATGATAGTGAGGGGTGTGTGTGTGTGTGTGTGTGTGTGTGTGTGTGTGTGTGTGTGTAAAAAGCATATGCCTTTCCAGTCTGAGGGTATCTGCTTACTCTGTTTCATAGCCTCATACATCTAAACAAGAAATTCCCATAGCTGTAGACCCTACTTCAAGGCTTTTAATTCATTAACTTTTTGTTGGTTTTTGAGACAGGGTTTCTCTAAGTAGTCCTGGTTATCCTGGAACTCACTTTGTAGACCAGGCTGGCTTCGAACTGGCACCTGTCTCTGCCTTGCAAATGCTAGAATGAAAGGTGTGTGCCACCACACCCAGCTTAACTTTTTAATTTAGAAACATTAGCCAATGCTCATTTGGTCATCTGATAAGAAGCTCCCTGAATACATTTACAGAATAGTAGCATGGCTAATGCATGCCAGCACGGATTACAGGGCTTCTGCTTCCTGCTGCCATGTGGTATGCGTGAGCTATGTTTGTTCACCGTTGTAGGCCGGTGACCATGGAGGTCAGAAGGGAAAGTCGAGTACCGTGAAACTAGTGTTTCAGGCACTTGTGAGTTGTTGGATGACTAGAGACAGCGGAAGTGTGACAAGGAAGCCTGAAGGTGAGAGATACTCAAACATCTCCACCAACACACACACACACGCATGCACACACACACACACACATGCACGCACACATGCACCCACTCACATGCACACAGCTGTAGCAGAGGGAAGCTATACAGACTACAGGAAGATTGGGATGGAACTTGGTGCAGTGTCTTGACAGACAGAATTAAGGGTCCTAATACTCCAAACCTTATAAGGGACAGGAGCCGAGAGTACAGTATCTTCTCCCTCGGCTAACACTGGGACTTCTGTCAAACCATTATAGTTGTCACTGAGGTTGGCTCACCCGGTGAACATAAATCCAAGGGAAGACAAGGCACCAGGAGGATTCACATAAAAGAAAGAAAAACAAGCCAGTGGGGAAAGAGAGAAAGCTATGGAGTGAGCAGATACACCCCAGCAGATGAGCAAAACACAAGAAAGAAAGACACAAGGGAAGCACAACACTCCATCTGACCAGTCCACAAACTCGCAGCTCCACAGTGGCCAGCGAATGAGAAAGGAGAAATGCCAGAGAAACAGCCCAGAGTTTCAGAGTCCTATTTTTAACAAGTTTCAAGGACCAGATAGACAACTCAAATAAACAGATAGGGAACTTAATTTAAGACCTGGAAAAGAAACGCGTAAGCTCAATTCAAGACCTCGGCAGGAATGATACCAAAGTGGCTGAAAGATTCAGGAATGTAGAGAAAATGTCTTAAAATGTGAGGGGAAATTCAGTAAGAAAACAGAGACACTAAAAAAAAGACATAAACAGAAATTCATTAAGGAAAAGAATTAATTAAATAAATATCAAAAGGCATCAGCAACAGACAAGAACAAACACAGGCATGAGCCCTGGGGATGGAAGGCAAGGTTGAGACAGTGATACACACAGATATCATAAAAAATAAAAATAGCAATAAACATGACCAAAACTTCCAAAAAGTCTGTTATGTACTTGAGAGATTAAAAAAAAAACTAAGAGTCCATGAGAATAAAAGAGCTGAAATTCTAATCAAAACTGGGGAGCTACTGGGAAGATGTCTCAGTGGGTACTGTGGTTGCCAGTGAGTCGTGAGTTCAGAGTCCAGAACCTACCTAGAATTTAGGATGGAGGGGGCTCCCTGCTGCATAGCAACTTTTCTGAAGTGAAACATCCCTTCCTGGCAGAATGGGGAAGACTCATGAGGCACAGGAAAGCACATTAACCCCACCAAACCAGGAAACTAACAGGATTCAAAAGGCCCCTCTCTAAGGTTCTAGAAACAGCAGACGGTGGTGGGGAGAAGACACTCTGACCTACCAAGAGTTTGCAGAAGTCTCTCTCAGTTCCCAGGGGTCTGCAAGTCATGTGCAGAGTTCTAGAACTGCATCTTCTTTGAGTCATCACCCACACCGAGGCAGGCTCTTTGGTAATGCAGCTACCTCTGTCTCCTATGTCTGTAATTCTGCTGTCGCCCATATTAATGTAAGCAACCCTTTATAAACTCACCGACTACACAAGCTGGGCTTTGGTGGAATCATTTCTTTGGCCTATTATCAGTCTATCTGGGATGTTGAGTTTTTTCACATGTAACATGTGTGTCTCTAATGCGAGAGCTCTTAGAGTGAGGAGGAAAGAGAAGACAGGAATATGAGCAGAAGCTCCCGGATCAGCAAGCATGGACTATGCAGCAGAGAACACGAGATCCTGACTCAAATGATGAAAGGCAAAGACCAACATGGGTTTGTCCTCTGACTTCCATGTGCGCACATGAGCACATGCATGCACACGTACACACACACACACACACACACAGTTATAGAGATTTAAATGTCTTTGTCAAATGGCTTAGACAAACTATTCAATAAAACTATAGCCAAGAATTACCCAAATCTAGAGAAAGAAGCAGACATCTAAATATGGAAATGGAAAGCATTTAAAGCCCCCCAAGCAGACATGGCTAGAGAAGAACTTATCCATGGCATACCATCATCAGGATGTCAAAAGTTCAAAGCAAAGAAGGAATACTAAAAGCTGTAAGGGAAAAGTGCCAATTAACATACAGAGGAAGAAACATCAGCATAACATCACATCTATTGTCAGCAATCCGAAAAGCCAGGAAGCAAGCATGGAATGATACTTTTCAAGCCTTGAAAGTAAATAACTGTCAACCAAGATTGTTGTGGCTAGTAAAATTATCTATTAAAATAGATGGAGAAATAAGACTATTTTGCGAAAAACTCGAGTTAAGGTAATTTATGACAGTTAAGTAAGCACTGCAGAAAAATGTTAAAGGTTGTTATGCACAGACGAAGAAAAAAGAGAGTTTCATACACCACAAGAATCCATGTCATTAAAGCAGCAGATGCACAGAGAACTGGGGCAGAATTCACTGGGCCCTGCACAGCAAACCAGCAAGCTTCCAGTCCTGCCAAGAGAGGGAGAAAAGAACCTTCAATTAACCAACCAAACAAAACAAAAACAACATCATAGACAACAGCAAATCCACATCCTTGGAAGAAAATGGCCTATACTCACCAATGAAAAAACTTAGGGATTGGATTAAAACCATGACCCAACTATTTGCTGCCTCTCTATGAAGCCTGCATAGCTAGGAAAGCCAAAGGTTGGAAATCAATCTGCCAAGCAAATGGAAGTCACAGACCAAAAGCTGGCATGCAGTTCTTATAGCTGACAAGACAGATGTCAAACCTAAACTCATCAGAAGTCACAAAGAGAAGCACAATGTCTATTAAAAGGTACAATTCACCAAGAGGGTGAGACTACTGAAAAAATTCAAACATAAATCTTGGGGAACCCGATTTCATAGAACAAACACAAAGAGACATAAAAGACCACAGAGATATAGGCACAGTAATAATGGGAGACTTTGATACCACACTCAACATCTAGTGAGGTCTTCCAATGTCAAAAACAGCAGAGAAACCTCAGGCTAAATTACACCAGAGATCAACTGGATTTAACAAATATCTACAAAACATTCCATTGTTCATCCTTCTCAGCAGTACACGGACTCTTCTACAAAACTGACTACATTATTTTCTACAAAAGCAAGGCCTAACCGATCTTTTTAAATCAAAATAATTCCCTCCATCCTGTCAGATAATTGCAGAATAAAAGGAGAAATTAATAGCAAGGCTAAACTCAGAAAACACACAAATACTTGAAAACTAAACAATACACTTTCAACCAGCAGTGGGTCATTGAAGAAATCAGGGAGGAGAATTCACAAAATCAATTGAAAATGAACACACAACCTACAAAACGCCTGAGATAAAGCCATTGCTGTCGCAAGAGGGTCATAGGTTCTCACACTAAACAATCAGAGTGATTTCTAATGACCTAAGGAGACCTCAACACTCTCAAAAAGCAAGAAGCCAACCCCAAATGCAGTAGATAGCAAGAATAATAAAGCTTAGGGAAGAAGTTAAATAACCAGACTAGCCAAAAGAAAGTGAAAAGGCACAAATCCATAAAATTTAAGATGAAAAGAAAGTAATTACAACATATTTCAATGATGTTCAGATCATAAGAGAATACTTTAAAATTTTACATTCCAACTAGTTGGAAAATCTAGAAATAATGGACTAATTTCTACCTACTGAAATTAAAGCCAGAAGATACAAAAAAATAAGCAGAGCAATAATAAACAATGAGATTGAAGCTGTAATTAAGTTTCCCCACAAAGATAAACCCAGGTTTAGAAGGAGCTACAGCTGAATTCTACCAAACTTTCCAGAAAAAGCCAATGTCAACACTTTCCTCAAAGTGCTTCACAAAACAGAAATGGAAGGAGCAAAACCAAACCCAGTCTACAAAGAACTAAATTTACAAAAGAAAAAGAATACCACAGACTAATCTCCCTGACTAACATGCATGCAAAAGTCTCCAATAAAATACAAAATGAATTCAAGAACAGACAACCTTCATATATAATGAGCATAAAGGCTTTATCTTGAAAGATTGATTCAACATACACAAGTCAATAGATGTGGTACACCATACTAATAACGTTGAAGACATATCACATGACCATTTTGACAGATACAGAAAAGGAGTCTGACAAAGTCCAACAAGTCTTCATGATTGAAAGTCCTGAAGAAAACAGGAAGACATTAACATATCTTAACATTATCAAGTCTATATGGGATAAATGTGTAGACAAACTATACTAAACAGAAAGAAAAAAACAACAACACAGACCATTTCTGCTAAAATTCTGAATGAATCAAGGGCACTCTACTCTTGTTCTAAATAGTGACCAAAGTCTCAGCTAGAACAATGAATGAGGAAACATATAGAAAGAGTAGCATTTGGGGGGAGGGGATTCTGAGACAGGGTTTCTATGTAGGTTTGGAACCTGTCCAGGCACTAGCTCTTGTAGACCAGGCTGGCCTCAAACTCACAGAGATCCACCTGCCTCTGCCTCCCGAGTGCTGGGATTAAAGGCATGTGCCACCACAACCGGCAAAGGTAACAATTTTAAAGGAATTAATTAAGCTATCCCTATTTGCATATGACATGATTCTGTACTTAAATTATCCTATGGGCTCTTATCAGAAGACCTTTTAATCTGAGAAACAATGTCAGTGTACTTGCTGAATACAAAAATCAACAAATGAAAAATATTAGTTTGCTATGCATCAATAACAATCTTACAGAGGAAGAGATCAAGAAAAATATGCCATGCAAAATAGTCTAGAATAATGTAGACATAAATCTAACCAAGGAAATAGAAGACTTCTATAAGGAAAACTTCAAGATTCTGAAAAAAGAAAACAAGAAAAATATTAGATGATAGGATTAGCTTCCACATTGCTTGACAGAAATAATTAGGAAGATCGCTATATTGCCAAAAGCAAGATATAGATTCAATGCACTCTCCATCAAAATTCCAAAGATATTATACAAACAAAAAATCCTAGAACTCATAAAAAAACACAGAACCATAGATGGTCTAAGAAATTCCTTCACACTACACCACAGAGCAGAGGTGCCCAAAACAGTGTAGTACTTGCACAAAACAGGCAAGCAGACCAAAGGAAAATAATAGGAGACACATCTGTGGACTCCTAATATTTTTACAAAGGCATCAAAATCATGCACTGGGAAAACAAACAACTTATTCAACAAATGGTCATGGCAAAACTGTATACCAACCTGCAGAAGACTGAACACAGATCCATATATGCCACCCTCCCCCAAATTCAGTTGAAACAAAGTCATTATCTTAATTTAAAATTGAAACACAGTAAGAATGGGTGATTTAAACACCCAAATCTCAACAAAAGACGAGTCATCCAAGAAAACAAAAAAACTGAGCAGAGAAACTCTGGAGTTGAATAACATCATAAACCAAATGGGCCTAAAAGACATCTACAGAACATTACATCCAAGCACTAAAAAATACACATTCTTCTCAGCATCTCATGGGGCTTTCTTAAAAATAGGTAATATATTAGAACACAATGTCTCAACAAATATGAGAAAATTGAAATCACACTGTGTATTTTGTCTTGCCACCAAAGATTAAAGTTGGTATCAGGAAAGGAATTTGTGAAGTTCTTATAACTTGATGAGGGTGGAAAGAACACACCGAAAGCCCTGGGTCACAGGGAAGGCAGTCCTAAGGGAAAAGTCTATAGCGATATGTGCCCACATCAAAAAATTTGAGAGAACTTGTATTAATAATTTAATGATGCACATGAGAGCCTTGGAAAAGAACAAGCAACACTCACAAGAGTAGACACCATGGTGTCCAGTTCTATGTTTTTATGGGATGTGTGTGTTTCTTGTGATTTTTCTCTGTTTTTTTTTTATTCTGGTTTGCTTGGATTTGTTTACTTATTGTCTGTTTGCTTTCTAAACTCAGAGAGAAAGAAGAAAAGGTTACCTCTATTAGAATTGTTGACCAATGAGGTCCATGGATCCCTAAACATTACAGGCTATTGCCAAGGTTCTTGGGTGCCCTCCAGAACTTGACACTAAGACCTTATTGCTGAAGCTACCACGTGTTTGAGTCATAGAACACAGAGAAATCAAGTTGGTACTTATTGGCTGGCTTTCGCAGTAGTGCAGGAAGATGCCGTGCATGCTACCGGAGGAGAAAATTTATCATCATTATCATCCAACTGTAAAAACGTGCCAGCAATAATCAAGGCCTGACAGGTGACGCGTGTGTCCTGGTGCAATAGCCACACAAACACCATGGAATTAATCAATGACTTTCTGTTTGGATTTAATGCCTACTCTACAAAATGGATTCCATAGCTGGCATAGCTATGACAAGAATCTGTAGCTAAACAAGGTCATAGACCAGACCGTAGGTGAGAACCTATTACTTGTTGGTGAAAGGCCACTGTTTGTCCCAGCCACCGGGCTAGTTTAGCCCTGAAATAACCACACAAAAACTGTATTAATTAAATCACTGCTTGGCCCATTAGTTCTAGCTTCTTATTGGCTAACTCTTAAATTAATTTAACCCATTTCTATTAATCTGTATATCGCCATGTGGCAGTGGCTTACCAGGAAAGATTTACCATGTCTGTCTCTAGCAGCTCCATGGTGTCTCTCTCTGACTCTGCTCTTCTTTCTCCCAGCATGCCATTTAGTTTTCCCTGCCTACCTAAGTTTTGACCTATCAACAGGCCAAGGCAGTTTCTTTATTCATTAACCAATGAAAGCAACACACAGACAGAAAGACCTCCTATACCAATTACTATACTCTGTTCATGGGACATAGTGTTTACTCAATTCCTACTGACTCCTCCTCCTCATTTTATAGATCAGAGCATCTCTCAGCCTTCATCAGAGAAACTTCTTCTTGCAGCAGGTGGTGATGACACAGAGACCCACAACTGGTCAAGGTACAGAGAAAAAGTAACAGTGGCCCTAAATGGGATTTCTGTATCATATTCCTCTCCTCCCAAGGCTCAGGGATCATTGCAGAAGAGAAAGTGGAAAGGCTACAAAAATCCAGAGGCAGTAGGTAAGCACAACGAAAGAATGCTTCCTGATCACAGTAGTAGCTAGTGGGAGAGGGAGAGTTCACTGTCTTTAAGGGTGTCCACCATGCTCCTATGAGCACACATATTTAAATACAGCCACTATTTGAAAGTCAATTGTCCCAGACTCTCCCTTCCTAGCTTGCCTAAAAGATAGATTTGTCTTCTGACTCATTGTGGAATAGGATACTGTGGGAAGATGTTCATCACATGGTTATTTAATGTTTGAAAATAAAATTTGAAAAAGAAATATATGTAGGCATAGAGTTTTAAGGATGACTGAACCATCACATTGTAAGTTGATAACCCCCAGGAATCCCAGAGGCTATTTTAAAGCATTTGTACTAAGAGCGCTAGCAGAATCTGTGATGGAGATCAAACTCACTGGATACTTAGAAAAACAAACTCTCCAGCTAATGAAGACAAAGCAGCTACAACAGCAGGTTACAGAACGATGAGGATGTGCTGCACAGGGAAACTCAAAACCTGGATAATCTGGCAAGAAATAGAATAGGCAATGGCCAGGCCATTAAATTAAGAATCTTAGAAAAGGCATCCCCTGAAGTCTGACATGTCACCACGTTAGGTCCTTGGAGTTCACCTGAATGCATGCCCAGCCTGTGGCTGGACTCCTCCATCTTTCAGGCGATGTACTTCTTCAGTTGCTTTCGAAGATGTAAATTATCTGAAACAGTATAGCACATACAGTGTTCTTCTACCATTGGGAATCTACAGATCTGAGTGGATGTAAAGACTTTCCTAGGCAGTCTGCTTTTCTTTTTCTTTTTTTTTCAATTCTTCAAGTAGCTAGAAGTGAGCAAAATGAGGTTCAGAGACAGGAGGTAGAAGCTCACGTTTGTCTGGTGGTCTCTGGCTGTCCACTTGACTAGTGCACCATGCAGACTGGAGGAAAATTGAGTCAATACTGGGCAGTATGCATGGTGTCTCTGAACCTCAGCATCCTTGGCCCATGCATACTGCCAACCAACATTGGTCAGGGCTCCACTGTGGTGCCTCTGGAGACTGGGTGCTGTGCTTCCTTGGGAGAAGGCCTTGCTGTATTCATTTGGGAGACTCTCCTGCCTCACACAGTTGCTTCCTTATGAGACCAGCTTATTGTAAACAGAAGAAGAGCCTCAAGCAGGCCACACTGAGGAATGTGACTTTCAGAAAGGGGAAAGAAGGTGAACCTTACAAATGCATAGAAGAAAACCACTCGACTCCTAGAGTCTTCGTCTAAGCCAATGGTTTTCAACCTGTGGATCACGAACCCTTTGGGGGATCACATATCATCTATCCCACAAATTATATATTGTATTAGACATTTGTATTATAATTCATAATAGTAACAAAATTACAGTTATGAAGTAGCAACAAAATAATTTTAGGGTTGGGAATCCCAACAGCATAAGGAACTGTATTAAAGCATTGCAGAATTAGGAAGGCTGAGAACCACTGTTCTAGAGAGCTTTAGTGAATACCACAGCAGGGACAGGAGTTGGAAAAGGTGGGAAGGCTGTGACAATTGGGAACGGCTTCATCAAAAGCTCCTTATGCTTGAAAAAAATATAGAATGCAAAATTATAGAATGAAAAGTAGTGCCAGTGGCCACCAAACCCTCACATGAGGTTGAAAACACAAGCCAATCTACCACATCATACAGACAGCCATAGATGCTAGAGCCCTTTGGTCGGACACCGACCCTGAACGGATGAAGAATTTAAACAAGAAGTCGGTTACTGTGAAGGTTCTTTATTGCTGTATTTATAGCTCATTCTGTGTCTTGTCATCGTAAAATTCAGTAGCTTGTTTATAAGAAGCCATCCTGTAAAATTCTACCTAATTACATGAGCTACTCCTAATATTTGTATTACCTCTGAGCCTATATTTGTCTACCTGTTTGAGATAGAATATTATATTTAATCATCAAATGAGTTACAAATAATTCAAAGCAACACAGAAACCATTGTTCAGATTTTCTTGGAATTGGGGCGGTAGTACTGGTAGGTATTAGAACGGGGTGAAGTAGGGCAGAATTTTCCTTCCTATTTTATTTTAATAGAAATCATTTTAAATACATGCAGAATCCTGATGTTTTCTCAGGAAAAAAAATGCATGCTTGCCTCATTAGTAGTTATTTTTAAGTTAGTAAGTCATCTTTTATATTGCTGGTATCATCTTTACAAATATCTAAGTTCTTATTTTTTTAATAATAGCGTAGAGGAACAAGTGAGATGGCTCAGTGAGAAAAGGAGTTTTCCACCAAGCCTGCCAACGGACCTCAAGTTCTAGAACCCACATGTAGAGGAAACCCACACTTCCCAAAGCTGTCTTCTGACCTCCACACATAGACTATGGCGTGCATAGCCACCACACAGAGATAAATAAGGAAAACAACTTTAATACCATAGAGTGCCTTCTGTCAGGATGACACTCCAGTGTCAACAGAGTTCATGAAGAAGGGGCGTGGCCCAGCATGTAGCTCCATGGTCGTACACTTGCTAGGCTGACGATGTCCTGAGTTCAAGCCCCAGATCCAAGCAAGGAAGGGAGGGAGGTTAGAAGAGTTGGGAAGGAGGAGAAGTAAACTTCTCATAAAGTCATTCTATTTTTAGATTTATCTTACGTCTTAAGGTAAAGGCAACCTAACTGGTTAAGAAAAGTGTTTGGGGACTGTTGAGCTGACTCAGCAGGCATGCGCACTTGCTGTACACATCTGGCAGCATCAGTTTGATCTCCAGATCCAACATAAAGGCTGGAAAGAGAGCAGCAACTCCACAAAGTTGTCTTCTCATTCCACACACACACACAAAGAGAGAGAGAGAGACAGAGAGAGACAGAGAGAGAGAAACAGAGAGACAGAGACAGACAGACAGAGACACAGAAACAGAAAAATTCTAATGAATAGTTTTTAAAGGAAAGGAAGGAGTCAGCCAGTGAAGAAAAGGGAGAGCCTGAGCAGCCATGATCCTAAAGAACCTGGCAATGTCAAACATTGTTGGAGAGTTTAGTGGAGGGAAACGATCTCATAGTTCTCTTTCTCATTACGATCAGCTACAATCATGTCACAGATGGAAATGTACAAGTTTATTGGCCATCGGAGACAATCTACATCTTACCCAAGCTGACTTAAACGCCTCCTACCAAATTCATGTGAACCGGCTCTTAGAAAAGGCTAGGAGGGCATCCACATAACCAGGACATTTAGGAGGCAGTGGAACCTCCAGGTGTGGTCCATTTCAAGCCTCTGGACTCAAACAGTAAGTGACACACAATGTTTTGTGTGACTAGCCTAGACTTACATGTTATTTGAGCAAGGCTGAAGGACCCTACTAGTCTATTTCTACCTTAGTAACTAAATAAACAGCTTAAACACCTAACTCTGACATCTCCAAACTACTTCTAACTCTGATTATGAGTACTGATTTGATAAGCCTGGTACTGATTTGGATTAAAATACATCACTGGCTAATCATGAAACATAGTGTGTTCTTATACGTGAAAATACCTATGATAAAATATTTGAGTAGGTTAATCCTAACGGTAAAGCAAGCCTCTGTAGATTTTGTTGGTGGAGGAAATCACAATGATCATCTAAAAGCTAGGATTTATTATGCACTCCCATTGTGCTAAAGACTATGTCAAAATTTGTTCTTGTGTGACTATTGCAGTGAATTGGGATTGTGCGCGTTTAACAAGTGAGGAAATGGGCTTACAGAGATCAGGAAAGTCATGCGAGATCACCGAATTAACTAGTATTACATTACAATTCAAACCTAAGCCTGCTTACCACCCCAGCACACACTATTTGGGAAATGAACTGCATTTTTTGAGCATTAAACTGATAGTATGAATCGAAGCTTTAACCAACTTGTACACAGCACAAATAAAATTTTTCCATCATAAGCAGAGGCAACTTCCAAAATTCTGTTTCAGTTACAAGAAATGGGAACAATCAGAAGATTGATCAAAATTCAGACTTTGAGAATTACATGGGATTAGGGTGCTCACGCTATATAGGGAACAGAAGGAGGAAGAGAAAGGGAGGGAATAGTAATGTTTCAGACGGAATTGGGGAGGCTTCAGGAACCACTAGCTAAATGAGTTTATTTCTAATACGCTGTGGTTTCTACTCTGCCTAGCAGCAGAATGCCTTTGCCATCTGATGATGTGAAATACGCCTTTTTTCACTCACCTATAGAGGAGAGAGCGAAAACTGCTCTGGAATCCTCACACCCAAGAACCAATGGGAGGAAGCAAACCAGCTGATAAAGGCAGAGAGAATTATCCCATCAGCCCATGGGCAGCACTTCCCACTGCCTCTGGGGGTGCTGAAGAAACAAGCAGGAGGTACACGTGTGAAAGGCAAGGGAGATGCTATCAATGAAATCCCATCATCCCTTCTCATCCAAGGGAGTGTGCTGCAGAGCATACACAGACACCCAAAGCCACAGCTGCTCAGGGCCTGTCTATAAAATGGCAACAGTGCCTGCAGGTAATCCCACACACCCTGCTGAGTGTGTTAAACCATCTCAGACTGATTGTGGTACCTACAACCATGTAAATACCATGTAAGATACTGTGCTCTATTGTTCAGGCACTACCACGTGCATGTGTTACATACACATGAAATTTTTTTTAAAGTATTTTTAATCCAGGGTTGGCTGCATCCTCAGATGTGGATACAGTGGACCAACTCTGGAATCGAGGATAAATCTTTTCCTAAGAGACCACAGCTGCTCCAGTTTCCTCTCCATTGCTGTGATCAAATCTCTGACCACAAGCAATGGAGGGAAGGGGCGGATTTCATTTGGCTTACTCTTCCGGGTCACAGTCTGCCACTGAGGGCAGCGGAACCAAATGGCAGGCCTCTTGGCTGTTCCACACAGCATCAACTCTAACAGGGAAGAGACAACCAAGGAAGTCCAGCACAACCATGTAAGGGATGGTAGCTTTCTTATACAACCCAGGCCCCCTTCCCAGGGAATGATGCTGCCCACAGTGGACTGGGCCTCCCTACATCAATCAACAGTGAAGACAATCCCCCCCCAAGACATGCCCATGAGACTGTATGGTCTGTTAATATTGATCAATTAATATTCCTTTCTCAGGTGACTATGGGCTGTATCTGCTTAACAAATAAAGTTATCTAGAACAAAGATCAAAACACAGAATTGTCTGGAGAAATAGTTCAGGGATTGATAGCACTGGCTGCTTTTCCAGAGGCGGAATTTGACTCCTAGCACCTGCCTGTGGGCTCATAACCATCTCCCACCACCTACAGGCTGTAACTCCAGTTCCAGGAGACCCTCCCTCTGTGGGCAGCAAGCTCTCAAGAGGCACACAGACTTACATGCAGGCAAAATACCCATACACATAAAACTAGAGACTGTCCCATATGCTGCCATCTCAGGGGGTTATTTGCCATGTAAACTGCTGGCGAGGAGAAGGGCCTGGGAGACATAACCAGATCTTATGCCTACAAATTTCCCACCCCTGGAAGTTTCATGACTTGCCCTACAGAGGGCAATGTAGGCGTGGAATGAGCATCTCTGAGGTGGCCTGAAAGCACAGGAAGGGAGTACTCTGGGGTCGTACCCCATGTCTACGCTCAAGGCCAACATGTGGGGAATGGACTTACCAAGCTAACGAGAACCCCTCCTATCAGAGGTGAAGCAGGCCTTTTAGAGTTTGCCTCTACCAAAGGAGGCGGCACTTTCCAATGTGCAAATGTATTTCTGGACACAAATCTTCAACCGTGGACATCAGAGATCTCTCCTGACTCCCCACTGTGTCTACCCCAATGCAGCCAGGGGTCATGCACCCACATGCTCCCGGCAACAGCTCTGAGCTGTCTGACGGGCTTCGGAGCTGTTGTCGAATCGGCGGTAAATCTTCTTGCTTTAAAAGTCTGAGGTTTCTTTCTTGTGTCTCGGCCTCTGCAGGCACAGATGTTTTTTTCCAAGCCTGGCATAGTACTGGAATGACTTAACTTCGCCTTCCACTGCCAGCTCATTGTGTTTAGGGTTTGAAGCCTTTTTAGTGTTTCCTTTTCTTCTTTTGATTAAAACGATGTGCCAAAAAGCCATATAGAACTCGGAGGCCACGCGCTTGCTAACAGTCTTTGCAGGAGCAAGGACGTAGTTTCCATGAATAGCGGGGTCTGCTCTCCTTCTGTCATGTTTTTTTTTTTCTTTCCCCTGGGCAGAGCTGGCTCTAAATCTGCTCTCCTCTGGTGCAGCTTGATGCACTGTGTCTAACACACAGTGACAGGGCCCACACAGTGGAGGAGGGACCAGTTGCCACTCAGACTCAGCAATAGCCCGGGCTGGACCTCATTCCTTGGATTTCGGGTGTAGTTTGAAACAAAGAGCATCTATTGGTGCAGGAAGCATTTAGAATACTCCTTACTTAGTCTCTCCATTGACAGGACAGACAATTGCTTCTCTTTTTCTCTTGCGGGATGTGACCCTCTAGCTAGTCTTTTCTGGTCCCATTTTTGACACATTTACAAGCAACGTGTTTGTTTACTGAAGAAAGTCGATTGCCCTGCACAGTGATGACTGCCCACTGGCATCCCACAGAGGATATCTTTCGGAAATGACTGGGATGAACTAGAATGGGCTTCTTGTCTGAAACAGGCCAACCATTCCTCAGCCAATGTTTATCTTGTAGGACCAACACTTAGTGTGTTAAAAGGTCTTCCCACAGTCACCCGAAGCTAAGGACTTTTGTATAAAACATACTGGCTTTGAAATGTTGCATTGTTTTTTAACTATGTAGAGCAAAGGAGAATGATCAATGGGGTGGGTTGTGTAAGTCCATGATGGTTTTATTATAATCCGATTGATTTTGCTTTACCATTGATGAGGAAACTAAGAACTAAAATAGACAACCAACCTCTTTACAGTCCTGGGTGGACAAAAGCCAACACAGGTTGAACGACGACACTAGTTCTTATATCTCATCCAACCTCTGTCATTCCTGCCACTGACAGCTCTCCTACGCATGGTTTGATGCTTGCTCTCCTCTCACCTCTATTACTGTGACAAGCAGCCTGAAAAAGGTGAGACCGGGGAGGAAGCCTTCTGTCCCAGGCCATAGGGAGCCAATCCTCATCAGGGGGAAGTCTCTGAAGCAGGCATGCAAGACAGCTGATGCTATCAAATCCACAGCCAAGAGCAGAGAGAAATGAGGGCGCATGTGCTGCCTACTGGTTTGTTGGTTATCTTCACTCTTAACACAGTTCAGAACCCAGCCTAGGGAAGGAGGCCATCTGCAAAGGACTGAGTCTTCCTGTGTCAGTTGACAAGTGAGACAGTCCCCACAGACAGGTCCATAGGCCAATCTGATCTTGAAAATTGCAACATTTAGGCTCTTTTCCCAGGTGACTTGGACTGTGTCAAGTTGAAAATAAAGCCAACCAGCACAATTTCAACCACTTTGTGCCCTCCTCTGTGGATTCTTCTTTTACTATCTTCTATTATTTTTTAAAAACAGTGTAAGGTACAAAGAAGGCGTTCACCTCAAGCTTGAATGGCAGGTAATGGATGGATAGATGATGCATGAATGAATGATTGGTTGATGAATTAATGGACAAAGGAGTGGCCATCCGCTTTTAATGGCAAATTATCAATCACATTATGAGAAAAGGCTGACATATGAATGAGAAAATTCAATTTCTGACTTATTTTTAGAGTTCTCCTAATATAATAAGCTAAAGTAATATAACTTAGGAAGCTTTACCAGCACTCACTTATGGTCTCACCCTGTAAACCCAAGAACAATTTTCTTTTTGGTTTTTCGAGACAGGGTTTCTGTGTGTAAGAGCCCTAGCTGTCCTAGAACTCAATCTGTAGACCAGGCTGACCTGAACTAACAGAGATCTGCCTGCCTTTGCCTCCCAAGTGCTGAGATTAAAGGCGTATGCCACCACCACCCAGCTGAGCAAAATCTTTTTAATAGTAGCTTCTAAGATGATATGCATATGAGTGTTTATTGTAGTAAACACTTGCTAAAAATGAGGGGGAAATCGATGCGGCTAAATAGAAAAGAGGTCATCTATAGAGTAAGCCTTTATATCTGGAAATATAATGGAATTACTGAAAATAATACTTGAGATAATTCTATTAAGCCAGGATTTCCACAATCAATCCAGTAACGAGAGAGATTGTAGGATTTCTTTCCCAAACCACCAGTTCTCAAATAACTGACATGGAGTCCTAATATTAATTATTAATGTTCAGCTAATTGTTCAGGCTTCTTACTAACTAACTCTTACATTTTAAATTAACCCATATTTTTTATCTATGCTTTGCCATATAGCTTGGCACCTTTTCTCGGCATGTAATGTTCATTTTGCTTCTGTCTGTGTCTGCTCGTTACTCCTCTGACTCTACACTTCTTCTCTGTTTGGTCTTCCCCTGATCATATCATGTCCAACTATTGGCCAGTCAGCTTCATTATTAAGCCAATCATAGCGACATATATTCACACAGTGTAAAGCAATATTCCACAGTAGGAGGCTTAGCATCCAACTCATTCTTCCTTAATGTGTGTCCCAAGAAAAGAATAAAATACAAATAATGTACTTAAGGACCTTGATACAGGAGATTAGTAATAGGAAAAGAGATGTGAGATGGGGGTGGCTGAAGTCGCTCCGCAGCCATGCCAGAGCTAAAAGGCCACCACAACAAAAGCGGACATGCATTACTGTTCACTGGGTGGAAGGAAACAATGAGAAGATGTACCCTGAGCTTCCCCAGCTGATTTCTATTCCTGTCCAAAGTGGAATTGCTTCTTCATTTCATTGAGTTGAGTTGATCTTTTCAGACCTCAGCAGAAATCCCAGTTCCTTCCCCAAATCCACCTTAGGTACTTTATGACTAATTCATTAGCCAATAAATATTTTGTTGGTACCTCTTCTAAGTGTTGAGGATAGCAAGAAACAGAAAAGACATACTTCCTGTCCATGTGGGTTTGTCATCTAGTCTGCAGGTCTCTCTCTTCTTTCAGTGAGCCTAGTACTCATTGTGTATGGTACTCACTGGCCATCTGGAACAATTTACGGTACTCACTGGTGATCTAGAATGATGTACACTACTCACTGGTCATCCGGAACAGTGTATGGTACTCACTGAACATCTGGAATGATGTACAGTACTCACTGGTCATCCAGAACAGTGTATGGTACTCACTGAACATCTGGAATGATCTATGGTACTCACTGGTCATCCAGAACAGTGTATGGTACTCACTGAACATCTGGAATGATCTATGGTACTCACTGGTCATCCAGAACAGTGTATGGTACTCACTGAACATCTGGAATGATGTACAGTACTCACTGGTCATCCAGAACAGTGTATGGTACTCACTGAACATCTGGAATGATGTATGGTACTCACTGGTCATCCAGAACAGTGTATGGTACTCACTGAACATCTGGAATTATCTATGGTACTCACAGGTCATCCAGAACAGTGTATGGTACTCACTGAACATCTGGAATGATGTACAGTACTCACTGGTCATCCAGAACAGTGTATGGTACTCACTGAACATCTGGAATGATCTATGGTACTCACTGGTCATCCAGAACAGTGTATGGTACTCACTGAACATCTGGAATGATGTATGGTGCTCACTGGTCATTCGGAACAGTGTATGGTACTCACTGAACATCTGGAATGATGTATGGTACTCACTGGTCATCCGGAACAGTGTATGGTACTCACTGGCCATCTGGAACAATTTACGGTACTCACTGGTGATCTAGAATGATGTACACTACTCACTGGTCATCCGGAACAGTGTATGGTACTCACTGAACATCTGGAATGACCTATGGTACTCACTGGTCATCCAGAACAGTGTATGGTACTCACTGAACATCTGGAATGATCTATGGTACTCACTGGTCATCCAGAACAGTGTATGGTACTCACTGAACATCTGGAATGATGTATGGTGCTCACTGGTCATTCGGAACAGTGTATGGTACTCACTGAACATCTGGAATGATGTATGGTACTCACTGGTCATCCGGAACAGTGTATGGTACTCACTGGCCATCTGGAACAATTTACGGTACTCACTGGTGATCTAGAATGATGTACACTACTCACTGGTCATCCGGAACAGTGTATGGTACTCACTGAACATCTGGAATGACCTATGGTACTCACTGGTCATCCAGAACAGTGTATGGTACTCACTGAACATCTGGAATGATCTATGGTACTCACTGGTCATCCAGAACAGTGTATGGTACTCACTGAACATCTGGAATGATGTATGGTACTCACTGGTCATCCGGAACAGTGTATGGTACTCACTGGCCATCTGGAACAATTTACGGTACTCACTGGTGATCTAGAATGATGTACACTACTCACTGGTCATCCGGAACAGTGTATGGTACTCACTGAACATCTGGAATGACCTATGGTACTCACTGGTCATCCAGAACAGTGTATGGTACTCACTGAACATCTGGAATGATGTATGGTACTCACTGGTCATCCGGAACAGTATATGGTACTCACTGAACATCTGGAATGATGTATGGTACTCACTGGTCATCCGGAACAGTATATGGTACTCACTGAACATCTGGAATGATGTATGGTACTCACTGGTCATCCGGAACAGTGTATGGTACTCACTGGCCATCTGGAACGATGTACGGTACTCACTGACCATCTCGATCAAAGGAACCTTTGTTTGGCACCAGGTCTCTCCTATCTTTCCAGACAAATTGTAACAGAGAGGTGATTCCACATTGTCCTTACTCA
Organism: Microtus pennsylvanicus; assembly: GCF_037038515.1. NCBI lineage: Eukaryota > Metazoa > Chordata > Mammalia > Rodentia > Cricetidae > Microtus > Microtus pennsylvanicus. Next base: position 56,064,033 of record NC_134589.1, on the reverse strand, counting down.
TCAAGAGCCCGACACTAGGGGGAAAGTGTCAGCGAGGATGAGAGAGATCTTTGGATACTCCCAAGCACCTGTCAGAGGTCCATTTTACATAAATAAACAGAGCACAGAAATCATGGGATTAAATAGCGCTATTTAATGCATTCCTGCTGCTATAACAAAATACCTGAGTCTGGGAAAACAGGCATTTCATGTCTCATAATTCAGGAATCTGGGAAGGGCCAGATCAAGGTGCCAGCAAGCCTTGTGTCTGGCGAAGGCTCTTTTCTGTGATTGCTGCTGGTCCTCCCACAAGGCGAGGCGAGGGGAAGAGGAGCTAAGTAAGCTACAACCTCAGTCTTCTATTCTTGTTGTTTTGTTTTGTTTGTTTGTTATCTGTTTGTTTGTTTCTCTATGTAGCCCTGGCTGTCCTGGAAATCACTTTGCAGACCAGGCAGGCCTCAAACTCACATAGATCCACCTGCCTCTGCCTCCCGAGTGCTGGGATTAAAGACATGTGTCACCACTGCCTAACCCTCAGCCTTCTTATAAGGTTGTGGTTCTCAACCTTCCTCATGCTGTGACCCTTCAATAAAGGTTCTCACGCTGTGGTGACCCACAACCATAAAATTATTTTTGTTGCTAATTCATAACTATAACTTTGCTACTATTACAAATCATAATGTAATTATTTTTGGAGATTGGGACTTGCCAAGGGGCCATGAACCACAGGTTGAGAACCACTATAGGAGGCATTGATTGCTTCCTAAAGAGCTGAGTCCTCACGGCATGATCACTTCTTAGAGGGGCTCCTCTCAATTCCACCACAGCAGGGATTATGATTTGAAGCTGATTTTGCGGACTATTCAGGCTGCGGCCGTGAGTGTGTATCATTTAAAAGAAGACGATGGGAGGTTCACTTACCTAGCAGGGGCTGGAACACATTTTCTGGAAAAGACTCAATAGTAAACTGCTGATGGTTTTTTTTTGGGGGGGGGTGCTATAAACCTCATGTCAAAATACTTTCATTCTTTGTTTCTTCTTTTATAACTCTTTAAATGTGTCAAAAAAAAAAAAAGAGGGGACATTCATAAACTAGCAAAAGCGGGCCAGAAAGCCAGCAGATTGCCAGCCCCTGATCTAGAGAGATGGAGCAACATGACAGCAGCCTGTTCATTGACTTTGGAAAGGCTCTGGGGGAGGAGGCAGCTGTGGTCTGAGTCCTTGAGTGAGCCATGAAACTTGTCTGGACCGGGAGAAAGCCAGAGCAGAATGACCTCATGGAAGGAGCCTGGCAGAGAGTCAGCAAACCTGGGCAGAGTCCTGGCTCCCCTGCTATCTCAATGGTGCTGGCCAAGTCACCACCATGCCTCCAGAAACTCCTGTGAGTTATCGCCATGAAAAATGAGCAGAAGAGGCAACTCATGGTCAGAATAAGATGAGATCATATCAAAGCACTTTGGAAACTGACGAGCGTCCCAGGAAGACCTTGATAAAATTAGTCGAAACCTAAAATGTAAGCTCAACTTGAAGCTTCCAAATTTGAAATGTCACATTATTTAGTTAGCAAGAGGAGAGGCGAAATGCGAGAGTCAAATGTGATTCTTTATTGTGCAGCTTTGGCCAAAACAGCTATTTTATAAGCCTCCAACCTTCAGGAGAGAAAGTCGGGGGCAATCGAGGCAGCAGGGATCCCTGGAGAACTGATTGAAGACCACTGGTGTAAGAGTGCTCAGCCCACTGATGCCCCCATGAACCGTCTGCCTTTAGACTGTATGAATGATGCTCCTCTAGAGCCCCGTTCTGCCACAACCGTCACCCCCAAAGCAGGGAAGCTGCTAGAGTTGTGGCCTGGAGGTGGCGCCCTTCTGGTCCTTAGACAGGGAAGAAGTAAAAGTCAGAAAGAGCCGGCAGCACAGTCTTGGGGTTGCCCCAGTGCTTTGTTTGAAGGGCCTCACGTACCCTGTGTTCTCAACTCAGGGCAATATTGTCATAGAAATGTAATTTGGAGATGGTTGGAACCATCTGGTAACAGAATTCCGCAGCACTATCTCACACTTCAGACGGAGTGGGTTAAGAAAGGCAGCTGGTGGCCTACCCACTCATATCTGCTACATGAGACCACGAATGTCATCAGTCCCTGCAAGCAGAAGAAAGGTCACCTGACTCTCCTCCGTAGGCAGGATCACTAGTGTGGTGGGTGAAGTCTGTCTCCTCTGAAAGGCTTGCCGGAGTCTTACCAGTGTAGCGTAGATAGGACCTTATTTGTCATAGAGCCTTACAGAGGTAATCAAGTTAGGTCATTAGGACGAGTCCTAATCTAATGTGATGGCTATCCTTATCCAAGAATGGTAGGGGTGCCATGAGATGGCAAGGCGGGGAAAAATGCTTGCCTCATCAGCATAACGACCTGAGTTAAATCCCTAAAGCCCCCAGTGGAAGGAGAGAACTGACTCCCAAAAGCTATCCTCTGACCTCCACATGCATGCTACACACATGTGCACCAGCATACGCACACACAAACAGCAATAATAGTAACAATAAATTAATATTAAGTGTGTGGACTCAGCAAGAAGACAGATGATGGGGCAAGAGATATGTCTGCAAGACAAGGAACCCCAAAGATGGCCAGCAACCAACCAAAACTTAGGAGAGAAATATAGACCAGGGTTCCTAGTCTAGTTTGTTTTCCTGTTGTTGTGAATAACACCGTGACCTAAAGCAGTTTAAGGGAGGAAGGACAGTTTATTGCAGCTTACACTTCTAGATGATAGTTCATAACCGAGGAAAGCCGTGGTTGGTACTCAAGGAAGAAACCTGGGACAAAAACCGTGGAGAAGGATGCTTATTTACTTCCTCCCTGTGGCTCCTGCTTGGCCACCTTTCTTATATAATACAGGACTGCCTGCCAAGGAATGACACCACCCACACTGGGCTGGCCTCTGTCACATTAGTCAATAACCGAGACAAGTTCCAACAGACGTGGCCGTGGGCCGTGATCCAGGCAATCTCTCAATTGAGACACCTCTTCCCATATAGCTCTTGGTTTTGTCAAGCTGACAATAAAAACTAAGCAGGACAGTCTCCATCACAGCTCGCGGCCCACAACTCTCCAGCTCTTTGAACTCTGCTTCCAGCCTTGTGAACTCTAAGCAATAAATATCAATGGTTCTAAAGCAGCCTTTGGTACTCTGCTACAGCAGTGTCTAGATACTACTACACCCAGGCACTTAAGGTTAGGAACAATGAATTCACAGCCAGAATACTCCTATGCCAACTCCGCATATAGCAAGAGGATTATTGAGAAAATACAAATCTAAGCCTATTAGGCTGTTTACAATTTTTGAATTCTTTTTGGTGAATCCCAGCCAGTTGCAATGAAGAGGGATCAAGGCCTGTCCTACCCACAACCAGCCTCACTTCTTGATGTTTATTACATGAGAGCTGATCTCAAATCAGATTCGAGCATACATCAAGCAGCGCTGATGACCAGAAGCAAGACCAGCTATACAGCTGGGGACGAGCCAACTTTCTGCCCTGGAATTTAATAAATATTAAACGGAGAGCTTCAGCTTCAGGCGGGCGCCTGACTCTAGAGGTGAATTAGTGATGCCTGTCAGGTGACTGGAGGCGTCCATCACTGGCGCACTCACATCTCAGCCGACTCCTGGCCCACAGCTGGATAAGGTTCCCAAGCTGACTCAAGAGGTATATATAGAAACTGGGAAGTTGCCGAAGTCTCACCTTCTGAGGAAGGGCTCACCCGGGGCTTTATCATCCTTTCAAACTTGGAAGGAACAGATAATCTCCATACAATATAAACTGTCTCCGAACAGCTAAAAAAGAAAGGCAATAGCATTTAGAATATTTACTATGTGAAGAATACTGGTACCAGACCTCACAAAGAAAGCAGCTACACAAATACCATGGTCAAACTAATGAATTATGGGCCCAAATTCTAAAGTGCTCACTAAAATATAAGACAACTGAATGAAATTGTGCACTAAAGGGCTATCCTTTATAATCAGCCAAGCCACGCCACGTCAGAAATGCACAGATGTTTTCATATTAAGAAATCCATTAACAAACCCCATTAGAGTTAGGCATGTAGTAACCTTAGCAGTCACTGAGACACTTGTTAAAATGCTATAGATATTCAGAATGGAAACTGAAAAGGCACAGAGCAAGTTCTTCTTTAAAAGGCAATGACTTCTGTGCTAAACAAATGAGTCATATCCTAAGAGTCAGACACTGACTGATGTCCTCCTAAAACCAGGAAAAGGCATTTTTTATTATTTAACTTTGTAATGAAAATCTGGCCAATTAAATGAGATATTGCACACACACACACACACATATTCATTGAGAAGAAACAATATTTTAGATCTTTGGTTATATACCTAGGAATGGATAACTCCACAGTGATCAGAAGGTGAGAGCTTAATAGAATGTCCAGATGACATACATGAGTGCAGAAATCTGCAGGTGTCCCATGTACCAGGCATGAGTGCTTACATACCATAAGGCGAAAAGATTGCACAGGTTGAGCATCCCCCATCTAAAATTCCTACGTCCCCGATGCCCCAGCCTAAAACTTCTGGAAGAATGGAAAGACACTGAGCCCATGGGTAAACTGCATGGTATAATAAAGCTGTGTTCTGCTTTGGACATACCTCCTTCCTGACACCTCACAGAACACAGAAAAGAAACACTGACAGGGGCTTCAGCAACGCTGCTTTCTGAGGTAGAAAGAAATGGATGGAGATACCTGAAGAAACCAACCACCCCACAACAGTCACTATGGCAACAGATTCAGGCTCTAATGCTTTCATAGATCAAGTGCACATGCTGACATGGGCAGGCAGGGTAAAGGGCAAGCAAGGCTTGCAGGCTTAGTACATAGTACAAAGCTCAGACACTCAGAAAGGACATGGACTTTTGTGCAGTTTGCTAGGCTGTGAGTATTTGAGAGTGTCGAGGCTGGTACCAAACTTTCAATTCTCCTACCTCAGTCTCCTGGGTGCTGGACTTTCAAGTGTGAATCCCTATGCCTAGCCTCACTCCTTTGGAGTGTTATGGAATATTAATGCAAAGATTTCCTATCTGCCTATCCATCAAACCATATGTTTCCTGAGGAGAAGAAGCAAAGCGGGTCATTGTCACGTTCTCTGACTACATGCTCTGTATTCCTCAGAACTTAATAACAGAAGAACTCAGAGTCACTAGAAATGCCTCTCTTAAATAACTCAAGACAAAGAGGGAAAAAATCGCAAATACAAGTTATGTTTTTAAATTAAGACAAAATAAAATGTAGGGGCTGAAGCCAAGGAGATACTAAGAAAAATTAATCACATAGAGAATTTATTAATTATTAAACAAGAGAGAGGAAAAGTACATAAATTAAGTTTCCAACCTAATAAGCTATAATAAACCAGAGTGTTCTTTATGACACAAGTTGAGGAAATTGACAAAAGCTAAATTATTTTTAAATTTTTCTTTAATAAAATTAAAATCACTTAAATTAATAAACAACCTGGTTTTTTAAAATGATAATAAAATGGAATGGTTTCTGGGCAAGAGTAATTGCACAAAAAGAGACTCATTAAAGCTCCCTATTAAGTAAGAATGTATTACTTTTATATCAGGAAAAAATTAGAACTTTAATTGTTTAAAAATCAAAAGCATGGGACAAATCCGGACTAGCTGAACATAGAGGACAATGAGGAATACTGAGAACTCAAGAACAATCGCAGTGGGTTTTTGATCCTACGGCACGTACTGGCTTTGGGGGAGCCTAGGCAGTTTGGATGCTCACCTTAGGAGACCTGGATAGAGGTGGGCGGTCCTTGGGCTTCCCACAGGTCAGGGAACCCTTATTGCTCTTAGAGCAGATGAGGGAGGGTGACTTGATTGGGGGAGGGGGAGGGAAATGGGAGGCGGTTGCGGGGAGGAGGCAGAAATCCTTAATAAATAAATAAAAAAAAAAAAGAGAAAAAGAGAAGACAAAAAAAAATCAAGAAAAAACAAGCATAATGGTACATTCCTGTAAAGCCATTACCCAGAGGCTGATTTGGAACTCGTTATGAGTTCAAGGGCAGGCTGGTCTAGCCAAGATAGCAACAACAAGATTCTGTCTAAAAAGGTAGACAGACAGATAATAGATAGATAGATAGATAGATAGATAGATAGATAGATAGATAGATAGATAGATAGATAGATGAAATGTAAAATAAGACAAAATATGTAGCATTCAAAATATAAAAGTAATGTCATCACAATACGAAATAAATTGTTTGGCAGCTATAAAAAAACACAATGAACTAAATACTAATACATTGGGGCTGGAGAGATGGCTCAGAGGTTAAGAGCGTTGCCTGCTCTTCCAAAGGTCCTGAGTTCAATTCCCAGCAACCACATGGTGGTTCACAACCATCTGTAATGGGGTCTGGTGCCCTCTTCTGGCCTTCAGGCATACACTCAGACAGAATATTGTATACATAATAAATAAATAAATAAATATATTTAAATAGATAGATAGATAGATAAATAAATAAATACTAATACATTTGAAAAACCCTGATTTTGATTTTCTCAAAAATAGCAGTTATCAAAATTTTTACAAGGCCCCTGGATGAAGAACTATAGGCAATTAGTGACTGTTGAGAGAAGAATTCGTTTTCTCCAGGGACAGGACTCCTAACAGGTCATCCAATCCCAACTGGTCAGCCCTAAACACATGTGTCTATGGGCAACACAAAATGGAGTCAGGTGTGTGTGTGTGTGTGTGTGTGTGTGTGTGTGTGTGTGTGTGTGTAAAACAGTAATAACTAAAGAAGAAAAGATTGAATCTGAGAGGGAGTGAGGGGGCACAGCAGGAGTTGAAGGAAGAAAAAGGAGTGATGGATAAGCTGTAAATTCAGCACTCATCTATGAATTTCTCAAAAATCTTTAGTAAATCACTACAAGAGATGAAATTTAAAAGCCACTGATGATAGAAGACAGATGTATGTATTGTGTGTGCATATACGCATATGTATGTATGCATGTATGGGTATGCATGAGCATATGCATGTATGTGTATATATATGCATTTGTAAATGCATGTATGTGTGTGCATGGTATGTGTATGCATGTAAGTATGCTCTTATTGCATATATATGCATGTATGTGTGTACATATATATACATGTGTGCATGTATTTCTATGTATATATGTGCATATAAGCATGTGTTTATGTGTATATATATATTGCTTGCATTTATGTGTGTATGCATGTATGTGTGTGCATAGTATATGTATATTATGTATATACATATATGCATATATGTTTGTGAATATGCATGTGTATATGTGCACGTTTATTTTGTATGTGTGCATGCATGTATGTATGTATATGTACTTATGTTTGCATGAATGTATATGTGTGTTGTGAGTTTTGGCAATTGTCGCCTAATAGCACCAGCTATCAATAGTTTCATGGATGGAAATTTTCAAATTCTCAACAAATCACTATTCTTTACAGATTAAAGCTTCCCAAAGCATTAAAATAAAAAAAAGGTGGAAGATCTAAAAATGTGTTGGGTGAAGCTGAGCATAGCCATGACATAAAATATGAAGAGCTGAAGAAATGCAATGTGTGATCTCTCAAATGGTACAGACACACAGGGCAGAGACACCACTTCATTCATACAGCAAGAACAGAGGGGACCTGCAGAAGACAAACCACAGTACACAGCGACACACAGTCATGTTTAGAATGCTGAGCTCTGGGTTCAATCCCCAGTGCTGCAAAAAGATAAATGAATTCTAAAAGTGCTAAAGTAGTGTTCATTTAAGAAAAAGAGAATGGGAGGGAATCACAAGGATAAGTGGAAACAAACAAACACAATTAATTAATTAATCAATATGTCAACAAATGAGATTCTTGGTGACTTACCACATTAGAGAGTATTTAAAAATGAAAACTGAGAAAAAAAATGAGAAAAATCACACTAATGAGTGTTAACTACTGACAAGTATAATCCACAAAAGTAAAGGGAACAAAATAGAAATGAAAGCATGATCATGTATGCTTCATAACCTATCCACCAACTTCACAAAGGAAAACCGTGTCTTTGCCAGATGCAAACTATCATTAAACATTTTTTTTCAAAATTCAACCCCGATTAAAACTTTTAGGAGAATTGGTATCTTTTTTAAAAATTATAACAACATGTAATATCACGGAAAATGACCAAAGGCCAGTCAGCATTAGTACACCCAACATCACAGTCACGTGCATGCAAATAACTAAATAAAACCAGAGAAAAAACTCACACCATGATCAAGGAGTTAAGCAATATAAGGAACATTGAGCTACATCCCCAGCCCTAGAATAACAATGGATGGAACTGAGAATTATTACATTAAGTAATCCAGACTCAGAAACACTCAAAACAAATACTGAATGTTTTGTCTCATATGTGGATTCTAGCTTTCAATTCATATGTGTGTGGAGAAGGATCAATAAAAATAAGTACAGGAATGCTACAGTGGTGTCGTTGAGATGGCTCAACAGGTAAAGGTGTCTCCTGGCAGGCCTCACGGCCTGAGTTCGATCTCCAGAACTCACATGGTGGGAGGAGAGAACCAGCTCCTGAGGGTTGTTCTCTGACCTCTATAGATGCATACATCCCACAAAAAATAAGTGTTTCCAAAAAAACACTATAATGAATTCTATTACTTTGTAACTTCATTTTAAAGTAATATGAAGAAACAATAGTTATCCTAAACATAAAAATACTTGATACTGTGATAGTGCAATGGGTTGGGGGTAGCACACACTTTTTTTTTAATTTATTTATTTATTTATTAAAGATTTCTGCCTCCTCCCCGCCACCGCCTCCCATTTCCCTCCCCCTCCCCCGATCAAGTCCCCCTCCCTCATCAGCTCGAAGAGCAATCAGGGTTCCCTGACGTGTGGGAAGTCCAAGGACCACCCACCTCCATCCAGGTCTAGTAAGGTGAGCATCCAAACTGCCTAGGCTCCTTTAACCCGAGCACTGGAGCAGCAGAGGTAGGAGAATCTCCGTGAGTTCAAGGCCAACATGGTCTAGATAGTGAGTTCCAGGACAGACAGGGTTACATAGTGTGTCCCAAAATAAAGCAAAAAGTTACTTGATATTGCAATTATATAAATTTTTCCAAATTTATAGCTATTTGGAGACCAGGTTGAACTTGATTGTCATGCATAACACCCTGAGAGAGATCCCAGCATCACATAAAATAGGCTGGGAAGACACATACCTGTAATCCCAATACTCTGAAGGCATGGCAAGATTTAAAGCTAACAAAATCTTCAGCTATGAGTCTGAGCCATCCTGGGCTGTAGGAGGCTCTATTTCAAGATGAAATAAAATAATTAAATTAATAACATAATAAGGTGAAGTTAATGCAAACCTTTGAAAACTATAATGTGATGGGTTATTTTGAAAATCACACAGAGCGACCCAAGATTAAAGCAAAACATTTTTAATGAAGAGAGTATCCATTAATAATGTAACTTTTAACTCATAATTACTAAAATAATATGCTAAAAAAGATGGAGGAAAATCCCCAAAAAAATTCCTCTCCCCCCAAAAAAGAGAGGAAAAAAATCCCATAAACAGCCAAGCATGTGTGATAACTTGGTGTCTCATTCCTTCATTTTCACAGTTCTGATATCTGGATATGACACAAAGATGTCCTGTTGCTATGGTTTCAGAATCAGTGTTGATACCCACAGCTGTATCTGAGAACGGAGAAAAGAGATTCCACACTTCCAGTCAGTGGAGGGGGAATGGATTAACAAATAGATGGTCCTCCAACAATGGGTTGAGTTTTTAAGGAAAAAAATTAAGGGGCAAATTCCTTCCCCATACTGTACAAAATAAATTTCAGCCAGGCATTGTGGTGCATGCCTGTAAGCCCAGTGCCTGGAGGCTGAAGTAGAAGGAAGGGCATAACTTTGGACCCAGCCTGAACTACACAGTGAGTTCCAGACAAGACAGGGCTAAGAATGTCACCTCTTTTTCAAAAATAAATAAATAAACAAACAAATTTCCTATGGTTTGAGGAAATAGAACTTTTTGAAAACAAAAGATAGAATAAAAGGTGTCCTTTATCTGAAAACTAAATAATCCTATAGTAGATTTTGCAATAATTTGACTAGCAAATATACACCATCCAACCTTGGGAAACACCGTCATTATTTGGCACTTACTGAATACAAACTCTTCCCACTACAGATACCAAATGTTCCCAACAGTACCTGCATTCTGAGACAAGCATTGGTGTGGCCCTAAAATGGACTTTTTACACCAGCACCAATCAGGTTTCAGACAAACAGGTAAACTAAATGCTCCAACCGTGACACTCAGCTAAAGCTGGGGTGTGATCCATGGGTAAAGTGCATACTCACACATGCGTCTTTCACGTGTGTACTGCACAATTTCTCATTCAAATGACTCTAGAAATTCATGAAGCTACTGACAGATCCATTCTAGAGTGGTGGGATTCGGGGTGAGGTTTACCGGCTTCTGCTCTCTTCTCCAAATCCTACCAGAAGCTCCTCATCGGGCCCCATCGGGCGTAGGCCAACTGGCTAGCATTTTACGGTGGCACCCTTGTACACAGATGCACTGAAATTAAAAATAAGATTTACTCTTTGTTGACTCCCATGGGAGGCCTTTCCTTTTCTGTCCTTAGGAGGAGTGGATGGAGGAGGTAGATGGGAGGGAGGGGGAGGGAACGAGAAGAGAAGAAGGAGGGGAACCTGTGATTGGTATGTAAAGTAAATGAAAAAATTTAGTTAAAAGAAATAAAAAGATTTTTTTGACGGAATAAATCAGATTCCCTCCCTAAATAGTCTGAACTAGGAAATTGTTCCGTGGTGGTGTGGAGAAAGAGGACACCAGCGAGGGTGAAAACTGTGGGAGTCACAGCGGGCCAAAAATATCCGAAGTGAGGAACTTCCCGTGAGGAGATGCATGAGGTAAATAAACCACGGGCTTACATCAGCAGCAGGCAGAGGCAGTAAGAGAAGGCAGCAGAGCAAAGGCCCAGGAACCACAGCTGCTTTTGTTCCACCGAGGCTTGGGAGCGCACGTCAACCACTGACCAATAAGATGGAGGTTCCACACATAGGGCGTGCATAGGTTCGAGAGAGTGTGTGTGCCCCAGTGCTGAGAGCAGGGACTGGACATAGGCTCCCACCCTAACCAAGAAGCTACGTGCCATGGACACTCGCCAGCAGAGGAAAAATCAGTTTTCTCCAGTGCAGTCTCACGAGGAATAGCAACCACACCTCAGGTCAGGCCTCGTGCCCAGGATGCTCTTTAATCCTGAGAACTGTGAGCTATATAAACATCTTTCTGAAGTAAATAGCCTGCCTCAGGTGTCCATGCCACAACCACAAGTAGACCAAGACATACAGCACTGGCCTTAGCTAAGCAAGAAATATCCTTTTTCCCTTGCAATATTTGCAAATGAAAGAACAAAGCCATTTGTAACCTAGGAAAAGTATACGTGTTTTATTTTTTCAAAATGCATGTACCTACACCAAAAGAGACTGTAAACTCTCAAATGTTAGTATTAAAATTTTGTTTCCTAAACAGTGGGATTATAAATGATATACTTTTATCCTTTATATTTTGGGCATTTTTCAAGTTTTTCACAATGAGCATATAGTACTTTTATAATCACTTCTAAAACAAATATATTTTAAATGGTATGTGTGTGAATATGTTCTACTGACTTTAGCCTGATTTTAAAAAAAAAAAGCCTTCATTAATTTCACCACTGGTTACCCTGCAGCGGCTAAGATCAAGACCGTTGCTGATATGTATCTCTTTCCCACGTTTTTTTTTTCTTTTTCTTTTCTTTAACAACTAAGCTAAATAACCAAGTGTAGCTGTTCTGGGCCAAAGTTTGTATCCAAGGTCAATAGATTTCCCCCTGCAGTGAGGGAGCCAATCCAACATACTTAGAATGATCGCTCATTGACTCATGGAAGAGCAATTAGTGCTTTAGTGCTCTGGAAATAAAAATGTTCGTCCCCATGAGTACAGAAGGCATCTGCTCACACAGCCACCAACCTGGCCCCAGGATCTGCATCAAATTCTGTTGTAGGAAAAGGCTTTCCCATCAGAATGTCCCACCCTTCCACACCAACAACTCTGTGGGATCATACCCTAAGAATCCATTTCTTCAGAAAACCCTTCTTCCCAAGAGACCAAAGAGACAGTTAAACCACAAAGTAGAGAACCTCAAAGGGGATACACCAAGTGGGGAAAATGTACTCCATCTCTTGATCCTCACCAGAGCCTAGCTAGCACCACCGTACTGCTCACATCTGGTCTCTAGTCCCAGTGTGGTGACCCTGATTCTGGTCATTGTTTCTTTTCATTGCTATAACAATATGCTATGGTTGGATTTAAGACCCAATCCACAGGATGAAACACATATAAATATATCTAGAAACTCTTAGCTGGAGTGCCCACACACCTCAGGGATGAGCCTACTACTGCTATGTTGCTACATGGACATACTATCAAACTTACAAATTTCTATCTCCCAGACCACATTGGAGAAGTTTCCTTGTGCAGTGGATGTTAGGTAATGCAGAAACTCACAACTGGTCAAAGAGCAGAAAGTGTCAGTGAAGCTCTCACCCACAAGTAAGAAATCTGTATCAGGCACACACACACACACACATGCATGAGCACGCATGCACGCACATACACACACACTCACTCACACACACCAAGACCAAGAACTCTCAAAGAAAAAGGGACAGTAAGAACCAGAGGTCAAAGAAGACTGGACTAAAACAATGTCTTCAGGACCCAAGGCAACTGTACTTGTGAGCTCACAGCAGCTATTGTTGCCTACACAAGACCTGTGCAAGATCAAGCCAGTCAACATTCTAGCATGAAACAAACAGGGTTCCCAAGTACCTATCTGCAACTGAGGAGCGATGACCCGTTGTTAGCCACTGGGTGTCAGGGTGAAGAAGACCTGAAGGGACGGGCAGAGAAGTGGTGAATCTGGGCAGAGTTAGGAGAAAGAGGGGTGAGCATGATCAAAACACATGATACAAAATCCTCAAGGAATTATTAAAAGTACTTTAAAATAATAAGTGTGGTAAAAACTTGAAGTTCTTTTAGTGACAAAACATATCACCAAGACATTTGATGAATTTGAGTTTCAATTTTATCTATAAAATAAACAAGTTAGACTAGCTGGAAATGATCCAACACATTCTCTATAGTGCCAATGACCTGGTCACTGGGAGCTCTAGAAGCATCAGGGCCTACCAGCTCGTGTGAACATGGGTGTGAGACTCCTAGATCTTCTGTCTCTGGACACCTGGAGCACTGGGGTGGCAGTCCTGTAGATATCAACCCTTCTTCAGCCCCAAGGAAGCCACTCTCTCTGCACTGAAGCTGCTGGCCTATACAGCCACTACTGAAAACCCCTGCCAAGGACCAGAGTTTGCTACATTCAATGACCAACCAGACTCTTGAGTTTGGATTTCTTGAAAATTTTTTCTATGTGTGTGTGTGTGTTTTTTTTTTTGACATATCTAACAAAATAACTATCTGGTTCTCAAAGTCATGAACCTTAAAAGGCTTCTCAAGCGGCCATGCATGCTCCAAAGACAAATTTTGAGAGGAGTCAAATCCAGATGAATTGTAAACATGTGGATTGAATTTCCCACAAGTCCCCAGTTTTTTTTGAAAATTTAGACAAAAGCAATTAGGTAAGGGGTGGGGCAGCTGAATTCTACAAAACTGAAAATGATGCTGAGAATTTTTAAGCCTTCCAGGTAGACCTACCAGGTCCATTTGTCAACTGTTTGAGAAGACGGGGCAGCACCTCCATTTAATCTTCTTGGCTCTGAAATGATTATCCGGAATAACTCAGGGGTCTGTCTCTGTCCTACCCTCAGGTGCTTATGAATGTCTGATGTCACGGATGCCGGCTTGGGAGTCCCCAGAGGCTGAAGGAACTCGGAGCTGTGAGACTGCCGGCTGGCTGCTTGTCATCTGTCAGTCTCTCAAAGTCCCCATTTCCAGGCTCGATTCTGTGAAGACTTCTAGACGTCACTTTCCTGATGGAGGCAATTCATAAAACATCACCTGGAGGCTTTGGTGTGTAGGAAAAGCTCAAAGCAGGGACATTTTCAGGAGCTCCATCTTCCCCAAGGCATCTCAGTCACTGTCCTATTGCTGTAAGAGACACCATGACCAAGGCCACTCTTACAAAAGAGAGCATTTAACTGGGGGTGGTTTACTGTTTTAGAGTGTCAATCCATGGCCATCATGGCAGGAAGCAAGCAGGCATGGTGCTGGAGGAGTAGCTGGGAGTTTTACATCCTGACCCGCAGACAGAAAGGACCTCTGGGCCTGGGGTGTGTGGGCTTTGGAAACCTCAATGCTCACCCCCAGTCGCACACCTCCTTCAACAAGGCCACACCTCCTCTTCCTGTTGAAGTAGATTGGTGCTGCCAGAAGCAGATGTGCCTCATTGTCATGAAAAGTCCTAAGTTCTTAAAACATTTTAAATGCCCTATTCTGAAGTCTTTGAAAGGTTTGAAGAATACCTATCCATCTGCAATACATCTCTGTACACCTAGAAAATCTAACTAACATGACGACAAGCTTGACTATTATAGATGATTATCTATTAACCTAAATTTCTTAATTATCCATTACGTTTTTAACTGAGCTGTACAAACACAATACCTCAATCAAGAGCAGAAATATACATGTAGCAAAATTGGCCTTAACTTTGTATCAATAAACCAAGAGCCATACCAATGTAAATCTCTATAGCATACACTAACTTCATCCTAAATATCTACACCATGGCACAAGGCATTTCATCATTTCTCTCACCATAGGCTCTCCTTGCATCCTGTATGGAAGCTCCTACAATGCTTTTTCCCTTACCTTATAAGGAACACTCCATGGGGACAGAAACATCGGCCCGCATGATCTTTATATCTCACACGGGTGCAAGCATGGTGTTTTGCAGATGACATTTGCTGAAAAGAGAGAGAGCCTACTGCTTAGAGCACTGTCCTCTCCTCTTGGAAGACTGACAAGCTGGGAAAAATTTGTTCCAGAGCCTCCCTCAGAGAAAGCTTCCATGGGTCATGTCTGCCCACACCTCACATGTTCCCTCTGGAGGTTAGAATCCCCAGTCAGAGCCCAGACTCAAAATGCTGTCCCAGGGGAGAAGAGCAAGCAGAGAGGTCTGTGGTCCACTGATACCTGCTCCATGTTAAGGCATCACCCAACTCTTTCCTAATGGACTCAGAAGATAGTGTCCCCCTCCCCATGAGTCTATAGAACCTGCGTGTGAGGGCGCTGTGTTGGTGAATGAAGCATGTGCCACAGCTGGACAGGGTGAGAGGAATCCCATTCTCCGTGGATGCAATGTCTCTAAATAGCCTCAAATTGATTTCCTAAGAATTAACCTATAAAAGTTGTTTCTTAAGCCTTCCAGATAGACTCAGTCTATTTCATAAACACTTTCTCAGATTTATGTCTAGCCTATAAAAACCAGCCTGGGTCTTTGGTTAAGGGCAGAGAGACTTCTCTTTGGCTCCAATATTCCGGAGCTGCTCTGTCATGCTTGTTACAAAGCCTGCACTGGGGCCCCTCCTCCTAGGTGAAGCTTCCTAATAAGGAGGTCTGTTTTTTGTATGTTTCAATAACCATCCCCATTCTGGAAGGCCTCCAAGATGGACTGTCCATATACCTAGCTCCGTAGCCAAGAAGGATCTAGTGAGGTCCCAGTTTATTTAGACAAAGCTTTGATAACCAGAATCAACTGTTCATTCTCAGCCCAGGGCTTATAGGGCAGCCAAAAGTCTGCGAGGAACAAATGCACTTGAAAAACAAAGGGTTTTGGAAGCCCTTGGGGAAACTGTTACCTGTAAAACCACGCAGGCATGTCATCTGAGTTACAGAAATAAACTCTTGATCAAAGGTGGTGCTGAGGGAAGGGACAGGACTCCTTCTGGGGCCACAGAGAGCATGTTCAGGAGTGGAGAGAAGTCTCTTATGCTGGTATCAAAGTCCACGTAAAGTATGGGAAGACCTGAGAGGCATGATTGACCGAAGGACAAGCATAATTTAATTCTATCCTCTTCGTTTACCGTTTTTCTGAGATTTGCCCTGCGCTGTGGTTCGTTCTGGGCAGCTTTCATCCGCAGCTGTAAGAACTGCTTTTTGAAGTAGCTGAGCAGACGGACGAGCTTGAACCCAGTCACCTAGGGAAAATAAGGACACAGCAGACATTTTGTCACCAGCTCTAGATGTCATAATGGTCTCTGGCCGCAGCCTTTCCCTTCCTCCTCGTCAGAAAAACACACAGGAGAAAATATCAGTGCAGTGGTCCTGACTTAGCAACGATTTCAGTCACTCACAGTCAAATGTCGCCCAAAATACCAATGAAAAACACACACCCACACAACTACAACAACAACGACAAAACAGCCCATAAGCGTTCAATGAAGCAGCGTATTGAAATCCCATACCATCCTCTCCTGAATAGATCATCCTTCCGAAAGCATGAAACATCCCTTTATCCCAAGCGTCTTCCTTGTGTATGTTACCCGCCTGTTAGTCACTTAGTCCTTGATTATCAGATCCAGTGTTGGCCTTGCATTTAGTACTATGCTGCTTCAGGCACGACCCCCTGGGAGTTTTGAATTTGGTTCCCTGCAGATAAGGGAGGTGGGGTGGGGGGAGGAGTGACAGGAACTCAGAATTAAACTCAGAAGTGAAAAGAAATGTCTCAGTAGAACAGACTGAGAAGACATGAGACAGCAGTGCTCAGAGGGTAGGAGACGCAGAGAGCCTTGCTCCCCATCAGCTCCATCCTCATCCTCACCAAGACCACTGAGCCTCAGATGGGAGCACTCACTCCTTCACCACCCTGCTCAAGCTTCAAGCCCATAGTTTAAACTGATCCCCTCCTCGTCTCTAAAAGACCACCAGGCATCACACGTCACTGCCCTCCTCCCTGTGAGTCCCGTCTAGATGTCAGATGTGCTACAAAGATCCATGACCAGGGGCCTGTTGCCTGGCATTCACTCGGCCTCCCGCCCATTTCATCTTGAGGTCTCCTGCCTAGTTCGCTCTCCACTGTCAGGGTTCTCCCTGGATCTCCTGATTTATACACACTCCCTCGGCTCCCCAAGTCTCCTCTCTGATGGCCTTGTCCAGCTATCCATCACCTACTTAGAGCCTAGCTGGTCCCTGACATGCTAGGTCTGCACCTCTCACAGTCAGGGCTTCCTCCCCGCTGCCGCTCACATACCCTGCTCCCTGAGACTTTATGGCCATGGCCGAGTAGACATAGCCATCCCTCTGCTGAGTCTCTCCTCTGGCCTTAGCACCTTTCACACCTGACCCATCTCTACAGGGCAGGAGGATGTGTGGTGAGAGAGGAGCACACACCGTCGTGCAGACGGTGCTCCGTGACTGTTACCTTCCTCTCCGTGGTGGGATTTGCTTTCATCCGTCCTCCCTATTATAATTCAGGTTCTCTAATTACAATTTCTTCTTTGTTTTACCACTGCTTTTTGAACACATCTTCCAAACTCCTCAACCACACAGACCACCCTCACTCAATGTAAAGGAATCACACGAAGTATAAATACTAGCAGTCGAGGTCCTTTATTAGTCACATGACCCATCTCTTTATTTTTCAGTGTCCCCTGCTATTTTCTGTTGTGTCCATTTCCGTCACACTTGCGCTGTGATCGGCCCTTGTATGATTCTCACTGGTCCGCGAGTTTTGATGTGAGTTCTTCTTCTACCCCGGGTGGCATATCCAAGGATGTGGACTATGTTGATCAGCTTTTTGGTCCCTGAGACAGAGTGCCTGGCACAGACAAGGGAAAGATTTGCTCGTGGTTTCAGAGAGTTCCGTGCATGGTCACATTGCCCCATGCCCTTGAGCAGGACAGCAGGAGCATGTCAAGTAAGAGGCCACTCAACTCATGACACACAGGGAACAGAGTGGAAGGGACATGACGCCAGCTGTATCCTTCTAAATCATGTCCCCAGTGAACCATTTCATCCAACTAGACCCCCACCAAAAACACAGCCGCTACCTAAGGGCCAAGTGTCTCACATATGAGCTCATGAGGAATATTTCATATTCAAACCACAGAAATGATTTTTGCTTTCTAAAAATGATGTCTAATCTTAATGCCTGTGGCCAAAGGCTCCATATGTTTATTGGCTATGTTACAACTTTGTCTTCCGATTTATTAGTCTCAGATAGAGACAGGTTGTCTCTGCGTGTGTTAGTTTACTTGATAATTGTCTTCATTTTTCATTTGATAGTTTAAGCCTTCGTCATCAAACTAGAATTTCTATAGTCTCTTCAAATACATCTTCCATGATCTTCTAACATACAGACCTCCCTCACTCAGTGTGGGAGAGACTTAACAAAGAAGGAACAGCAGGAATCTCAGGTCCCTAGGTGCCATCCTGGGGACTGGCCACTGCCAACGTGCTGGAAGTTGAGATTCTTGGCGGAGCTAGTTTGAAGGTAGTTTAGAGCTGAGAAGCCTCTGGACTGAAGAGGAGAGGCCTGGACCTGAGTGTAAACGTGAAACTCAGCAGCATGAAAGGACTGTTCAAATAACACTGCAGGATGTCACGTAGGGGCGACCACGGTCTTTAAAGTGGTGGACGTCGGGCCAGCAAGATGATTTGTGAGGAAAAGCACTTTCCTCACAAGCTTGGTGATCTAAGTTTGATCCCTGGAATCCTTGGTAGAAGGAGAGAACCAACTTCTGAAGGCTGTTCTCTTGAGAGAGAGAGAGGGAAAGAGAGAGAGAGAGAGAGAGAGAGAGAGAGAGAGAGAGAAAGGGAGAGAGAGAGAAAGAGAGAGAGAGAAAGAGAGAGAGAGAGCTTAGAACATGTGTGTCTGAGTACATGCACATACAGAATAGTAATAATAGTAATAACAATAATAGTTTAAAAACATTTTTTTTCAAAATGGTCACTGGAAACCTTTTTCACAGGATGATTGCATGGCTCCTCCCCCAGGTGCACGACTCCTCCCCCAGGTGGATTTTTCTGCACCCTCTGTGTGCTCTGTGTTATGGAACTAGCTCCATAGGGGGGTCACCGGCTGGTCCCCACCACAGATCCAGTGTTTGTCTGCCTGGATGCATTTCCTAGTTAGTTTCCTCATAGCACAAATGAACAGCGCCAGCCTGGGGTTGAGTGTCTCCAGGTGACCTTACATTTCCCCTGCCATAAGAAATCCCATGATACCCCCCCAGAGGAGTGGCTGGAGGCCTGGACTTCATGCCAGGAAGTGTAAGGCCCTCTCCCCTATTCACTGAGTTCAGTCAACCTGCAGCCTCCAATCCCATAGCCACATATGGTCAGGGTGGCGTCGCTCCCATCTCCCATTCTGATCAGAATTATCTGACTTTCCTGTCACCTTGTGACTCTCTTCTTTCTCTGAACTTGAGCAAGGATTATAAGATACCATTTGCAATCATTTATCCAACATGTCTTCGCGTTGGTGTAAGGGAATAGGTGCGGTAGGGTGGAGGGGACGTATGGACTGATGATAATTTTCATTGTTAAATGACATTCTTTCTTGGCATTTTCATATAGAAATATCATTGTACTTTGCTCAGATTTGCCCCCATCAATCTCCCTTGGCCTCCCCGTTCTCAAATAGCCCCCGTTCTGCTTTCATGCCTCATCTAGATGAAACGAAAGTAGACAGAGATAATGCAGACATATTACTAAATCTAGATCCCTCTTGTGAGTGGAAAACGCAGCATTTGTCCATATCCCTCCCCGCCGCATTATCCCCTCTTGCTCACCACTCCCCACAACTTTAGATCCCGCACACCACATGGCCCCCACTTCTATAGAAAAGTACATCTTGTCCAAGTCAAGTAGATCTGCAGTTGTGCTGGAACGCCATCCCCACAGATGATTTTCTATTAAGAAAAATCAGTTAACATATATGTATATATTTCACATATAGAGATATATATATAGATATACATATATAGATATATATTTGGAATTTGTTAACCTTTATTTGTATGTGAAAGAGCGCTTTGCCCACCAGCATGTTCGTACATCCCATGTGTGCACAGCTCACAGAGGCCAGCAGAGCATGTAAGAACCCCTGGGACTGGTACTAAAAACAGTTGTAAGCCATCATGGGAGTGCCGAGAACAAAACCCGAGTCCCCCGGAAGAGTAGTCGATGCTCTTAACCACTGAGCCAGCTCTCCAGCTCCAATGTCTGCATTTAAGAGCTTGTGACACATTTTTCTCTTTCTAGCTCTCCAGACACCTTGTGTGTCTCCCACACTATACGGCACGGTTCAAAACTCACCTACTGGTCCCCTTCTCTTGTTACTCTAGTGTTAAGTGCTACCTCCCTTCTCTGAAGCCACTAAATGCCAGACAACAGCAGCACCAAAAACGCTGGCGAGGCGTTCAGTCCTTCTATGGAACAGACCCTGTTCTCTCGTTTCTGCTCAAGTCGCAACTGTCAAAGAGACCTTTCGCCAGCGACGCTTTCCCCAGACCCTACCTTTCTTCCACAGCTATAAATGGTAAGAATCAAAGCTGCCTCTACCGTCGGTTTCAGACAAAACATTGTGAGCAGCAGTTTCACTTTTCGGTCAGCTAAGAAAACAATCTTCTTTGTTTATCATTGTGGAAAAACGGTCTTTTATCTTTCCATGGGGAAGCAAATTCATGAATTTGTTTGGATAATTAGAATATATTGAGATAACCAAACTTAGCACTTAAGCCAGGTTACAACTGGCCATAAGTAAACATCAGGCTGAGATGAGGTACCTGTGAGTTCACCTCCTGGTCTAGCCTCTTGTTCCTTTCCAATGAGCCATGGCATTTGAACCCAAGGAGGGGTTTCCTTGCTCCTCCAGGCTACTCCATGTCATATCTGCAGAAGGTTGGCCTCTCCTAACTCAGTCAGCAGAGAACATGAAGAAGGCTCTTAGAGACCCAGATGTCCTGCTCCTCCGGGGTGCAAAACACAAAGGCAGAGGGATGGTTGAGAGCCAAACCCATTTGTTCCCCAAAAGCCCTTGTCCCATGGTCCAGAGCATGGCAGCAGCCTAAAGATTCTAGGCTACCATGGAGACCATGAAGGTCTGCATCCGTAATGAAGCCACACTCAGCACTACCTCCTGTCACCCTGCTAACTTCCACAGCATAGTTCCACCATGCCGCTCAAACTTCAGAACTCATCAGACAAAATCAGGCTCTGTTTGGAACCCTCCTCGACACGATCATCATGCTCACTAGACCCCCAGCTCGCTGCTGAGGACGCACGTTCTCTTTCTGGCGTGCTGATAGCTTTCTCTGCTCCCTTCCCACTCCAGTCCTCTAGGCCCCTGCCCTTGACCATTCCAAACTCTTCTCTCTCCACCCCAGCATCCTCAACCGCAAAGTTCACGTGTTTTCCTCACCCAGCGTGCCCCCTTCACAGTCACCCACAGACCTCAGCAGCCTCCCCCCTAGTCCAAGTTCTGAATTCTCTCTGACAATGCCCTTGTCAAGTTTTATGCTTCCTCAGATATTCAGTCAGTGATCTTCCAAAAGCCCAGCCTCCTAGGTCCTGGCCTCTTGGCCTCAAATTACATGGCAGGTATATTGTCTTCCATCTTGTTTCTGCCACCCACTTCATGGCCGTGCCCCATACCTGACTGATACCCACTGCCACCGGCAATCACAGGTACCTCTGTCTAAATGGCTACCATGACTGTGTCTTACCTTCTCCGCTTATTCTATCATGGAGACCTTTCATTTCCACCAGAGCCTCATGGTGCTCACCCAATCAGCTCTTTTTCTTCTTCATGCAGCCCTCATCTTCCCTCCCTTCCTCTCGCACAACTCAGATTCCATAGCCTACCCTACAGTCAGTTAACCACATATCTCTCAGCTCCCATCCCTTCTGTCATTGACTGCACTCTTTGGCTTCTCTGACCTTGAACCTGTGCAGCTCAAGATGGCTGCAAAAACGTCACTTGGAACTCATGACCACCAATTCTAAGTTGGTACCTGGAGCTTCTTAGCCTAACCTAGTTATTGTTACTTGCCTCTAATTGTTTCTCCACCAGACTGCTATGATCAAACATCCCTTCTAATATCTTCTAGAAATTTTGCTTCATTTTTTTTTTCCGAATAAGTAGAAGCAGCAAAAACCTTTCCAGATCCCGTTACCAACTAACTCACCAGCAAGACTTTTTATGTGGGTACTTCTGATAGCCTCTTGCCTCTCCTCTATTTTCATGGATCCACTATGCCCCTCATCTAATCCTCCCATTGGATATTTGGCCTGTAACTTCACACCTATTGCTTTAACAGTTCCACAGTTTCTTTCATCATTAACCTTCTCTCTATACTCCACCAACTAGGAAGCTCATCATCCATTTGAAAACTAATAAACCTAATCCCTCCCTTCACATTTAGGTACAGTCATTCTGTTTCCCTTTAAATGACGCTCTTTAAATGGGGTGGAGATGCTTGGCGATCCCTTCTCCAGGCAGGCCTCTTCTGCCTGCTCTACAGCCTGTTTCTCCTCCCATTTATTCCTTCAAAATGCTCCAAAAATGCTTCAAAAAGAGAGAGACTTTGTGCATTGCACTGTGCACAGCCACTTCAGGTCTCTGTCTTTCTTGTCACAGATTCCCCTGCCTATCTCCGAACTCTGTTTGCCCTGACCTTCACAGAACGCAGTCTCTTGATTCTCCTCTTTCCCCACAAACCATAGAGGCTTGCTCTCCTGTTTGTTCTGCTTCCTCTTCCCGAGCTCTCACTGCTGGGGAACCAGGGCATGAACCCCAGAGCTTCTCTCCTCTCCATCTCTGCTCATTCTGTGGGAACCTAGTCTCAAACCATGGCCTCGCTGTATAGCGCACCCCCATTCCACCTGGAAGGCTCTCCTCCCACATCCCACTGTGACCGAGTGGTTGATTTCTCCAGATCTGTGGTTCACCGGCATTTTATCAGGCCTCGTTTGTCATTTGACTGACGCCATAAGACAGCAGCTCACCTACTACTTTACTTTTATCCCGGCTTGGGTTGTGTCCCCCGGAAAACTATTGAAGTTCTAACTCCCAGTACCTGTGAGTACCACCTTATCTGGAAATGGAGCCTTTCCACAGGGCCAGGTTAAGATGTGGCCCTTTGAGTGGAATCTCACCCCAAATACCCAATGTCCTTATAGAAGGGGGATGTTTAGACTCAGAGCTATGGGGAGGTTGGCATGGAAGCTCCTGTCACAAGTCCAGGAACTACCAAGACAGTTCCTGGGACAGAGGCTTGGGAATGGGTCTCTCTGTGGCACTTTCAGAGGGTCAAGGACCTGCTGACCTCTTAACCTCAGACAATACACACCTATTGTTTAAGCCACTGGGCAACGAGGAAATGAATTTACTTTCCCCCTCCCTCTATACCATGCACCATCTAATACTGTTATTATTATTATTATTATTATTATTATTACTACTACTACTTTATGTTTTTAGGATTTGACTTCAAGAAGTTTTCCTTGTAGAAGACAGGAAGGACCATGGTCTTTATATGAGAAGGACTCTCTCTCTCTCTCTCTCCTCCCATGAAAGGAAGTGAAGAGAGAAAGCGAAATGAGACAGGACCTTGGAGCAGGAAGTTCCTCCCTGTCCGATACAGCAGTGCATACCTATACTTAACCACGAGTGTATTGCCACCCACAACCACGTGAGCAAAGATTAGTTCCAACAACTGTGCTGCTCCAGAGGATCTGTGTACTGCTACTTCCATCACCAGAGCCTGGAAGATGCCTGCCTGCCTGCCTGCCTGCTGCCTGCCTGCCTGCCGCCTTCCTGCCTGCCTGCCTGCCTGCCTGCCTGCCTGCCTGCCTGCCTGCCTGCCACTGAGGGATGGATGGGTGGATCGGCCGATGGATCGATAGATAGATCAATCGATGGATCGATGGATTAACGAATGGATCAATGGATGGATTGATGGATGAATGGACAGAGTAGAGCACTGTGGAATAATGGTAAAGACAGAAGTATACTTAAAGACAGACACTCATTCCCACTCTCACTCTACTATCAACTCAAATCTGAGAATTTCCCTAAACCCCTTAACAATTGACAAAGGATTATCCCTAGGCAGCCTGCCTCAACTATGCCTGTTCTTTTGCATGGTTTCATGAAGGACTTTCTTAGTTTCAAGAAAGACTAATGTGATCCAAGAGATGGATTATTTTTATTAGTTTCATTTTATTTTATTTCATACTGCTTTTCACACAAGGCCATGCCTGTCTTGACCTTGAGAGCTTCCTGACTGTGTGCTAATTATTTTTCTTGTTGCTATGAACAAGCAGAGCTTGGATCAGGCACATTAGATCATTTGACCATCCTGACACCCTAAGAAGCGACTTAGGGAAGGAAGGGCTTATTTTAGCTTACAGTTCTAGGACATAAAGGTTACTAGAGCAGGGAAGATGCTGTCAGGCACCAGAGAGGAGCCTGGAAATGGATCGGGATACCAAGCCTCAAGGCCTGCCCCTCAGTAACTCATTTCCTCCAGCACTGCTCCACCTTCTAAAGGTTCCACGACCTTACAAAACACCACCAGTAGAGGACCAAGTTCTCAAAGAAATGAGCCTGTGGGGAACATTCACTTTCAAACCATAACACTCTGGTAGACAGTACCCAGCTTTCTTCCTTTATTTTTTACTCCCTCTATTTCATTCTTTCTTTGATGGGGCACACAGGAATGAGCATGGAGTCTGATAGGTGCTAGGCAAGTTCATTACCTCTGAGCCACACCTCAGCTCCACCTTTGTTTGTTTGTTTGGTTAGTTGATTGTTTGGGTTGTTGTTGTTGTTGTTGTTTTAGACAAGGTTTCTCTGTAGCTTTGGAGCCTGTCCTGGTTCTAGCTCTTGTAGACCAGGCTGGCCTCGAACTCACAGAGATCTGCCTGCCTCTGCCTCCTGAGTGCTGAGATTAAAGGCATGCACCACCACTGCCCAGCCATTTTTGTTTTGTTTTGTTTTTTTATTGAAATTATTCTACCAGGTATCATGTAAACAAATTAATCTCAATTTCTTCCTTTTCATCTCTGTTGAGTCTTTAATTGTGCATTCTCTAAGAAACCACCGTGCCTTTCACAGTTTGTCTCTGTCCTAAGAGCCCTGCTATCTTAGCCATTGCCCAGCCCTTCTGGGGCATCAATCTTGTAGCCCTTCTTTTCTTCAATCCCCTCAAGATTAATGGGGTACTATTCAAAGATTGGAATCTGGTGCAAACAAAATAATCTGTTGAAGAAAAGACAGTGTGGCAAGGTTTCTCCACGGCTGTTTCTTTTCGGCCACACTGCAGATTTGAAATTTAGCACCTACACACTGTAATAAACTAGGAAGACATAACCTTGATGATATTATTCTTAGTGAAATAAGCAAGTCAAAATAAATATTGCATGATTCTGCTTAGAATGAAGGATCTATAGTGGTCAAATACATAGAAACAGAATGGAGAATGAAGCTAGAGATGCGTTTTGTGTTGATAAAAATATTTGCTAATGGTTTGGGATAGTAAATAATGCCTCTTGGTTCTCAGAACAGATCCATGAGGCAAAAGAATTAACATGAGTTCGATACCAGTCTAGACACATAGGAAGTCCTCAGTCCATCGAGGTTTCAGTATGAGACCCCGTTTCAGAAAAAAGCAAACACCAAGAAATAGCATTTATGTGGGAATGAGTCTGTGTACATCCTAGGAAACTCCCAGGGACCTGCTGTTGGGGAACAGCAAAGCCCACGAGACATGAGAGTGGGAGAGGAAATGCTGGGAGCAAAAGGTTACAGGGAGTGGGTAGACAGGGTGAGGGGGGAGAATAGAGGAGGGAGGGGGGATCCACCAAAATTTAAAGAAACTTGACAGACACTTGGTAAGCTAATTTCAAAAGTTTAAGAGGAAAAGGATAACTTAGCAGTCGGTGCACTTACTGCTTCTGCAGGGGACCTGAGTTTGGTTCCCAGAGCCTACACCTGGGTGGTTCACAACTACCTGTAACTCAGTTCAGGGAGATCTGACACCTCTGTCCACTGAGGGGCACCCGCACTCATATATCCCACAAGCACAAATACACACTTAAAAGAATCAAGATGAATCTTGAGAAGTTAAAAAAATATTTTAAGAGTTTGAATCTAAGCAGCCTGCATGGGTGCATCAAACTGTTCCCAGAACCCCTATATATTATTGCTGCTGTCATCATCAGCCAGAGAAGCTTTGTTCTAACTGCAGAGGTTCATAGTACGGGGATCCCACTAGAGATGACCACTCAGGCACCGTCTATAACCAATGGAAAGCCTTTATGCTTGCTGGCTGGGACTATGTTCAGATATTTGAACCTAAGTATATACTGGAACATTTAAAGGAGCTTTTAAAGGCAAAAACTACATCCCGTTATTTCACTCAACAGTTGCAGAAAGGGGTTTGCACAGGTAAGCAGTTTAACAGAAGTTAAGAGAAGTTAGCTGGAGCATCTTGGCCTCAGATTCCAGAATAGACTTGGGCAGTTTTCCATGGGATTCTCCCTCAAGGAGATCAAATTCTAGTTAAACCAGAAATGCCCTCAGCAAGAACACATGATGGAGGACCCTCTGCACTGTCCTGCCCTGCCACAAAAGAGCTGAGAGGAAGTGAGAACTCAGATTATCAACTATTAACTGGTCGTCTATATCAATCCACATCACCAGCAAGGCTCAAAGAACATTTTAAAAGAAAGGGTGGAAAGAGTCTAGGGGCAGGAAGAAGGAAGGAGAGAGAGAAGGAAGGGAAGTGATTTGGAGTACCAGTTCCGGTGCAAGGGAGGGGCATGCGGCTGCACTTCCACCCACAGCAGGCGAGTGATCACTCTGAACAGGGTCTGTCACATCCTGTCACAGACTGGGCAGGGCTCATGAGCCCCTACTGCTTCCTGGGCATGTAGACATAGTTCATGGATCCTAGAAGAAGAAGGGATATTTACTTGTTTTTATCATTTTTATTACAATATTGTTTATTTGTCGGAGGGGAAGCAGGTGCTACAGAATGCATGTTGAGATCAGAGAATGACTTGCAAGCGTTATTTCTCTCCTACCATCACGTGGGTTTGGGGGATCAAACTCTGTCAACAATCTTGGGGGGACGTGTCTTTACTTACTTGTTGTGGTCCAGGAAAGACATTGTCTTTAGTAGAGTGTAGTAGAATGTCCATGGTCCATGTAAGCAAGTTATTAGTTCATTTTTAAAAAAGAAAAGGAAAGAAAAAAGAAACAAAAATACACAAAGGTATTAGGTTGGAAAGAGGAAGACAGTCACTGGAAGTAGGCGGCAACAGAGCATGTCCTGGCTACTTTTATGTCAACTTGACACAAGCTACAGTCATCAGAGAGGAAGGAGCCTCAGTTGAGAAAATGCCTCCATGAGACCCAACTGTAGGGCATTTTCTCAATTAGTGATCAATGGAGGAGGGCCCAGCCCATTGTGGGTGGAGCCATCCCTGGGCTGGTGGTCCTGGGTTCTATAAGAAAGCAGAATGAGCAAGACATGATAAGCCAGGAACCAGCATTCCTCCATGGTCATTTTATTGGCTCCTGTCTCCAGGTTCCTGCCTTGTTTGAGTTCCTGTCCTGACTTTCTTCAATGATGAATGGACGTGTAAGCCAAATACACCCTTTCCTCCCCAAATTGCTTTGATCATGGTGTTTCATCACAGCAATAGTGACTCTGACTAAGACACAGGGTAACAAGGTTAACAGGAGTAATATGATCAAAATACATTATGTGCACATTTGAAAATATCATAATAAAATCACTATGTACAATTAATATCTACTAATTAAAAATAAAATAAAAGCAAATCACTCCAAAAAGGAATTCTATAGTCATACACACTATATATGTATTATATATATTACATGTATATGTGTGTATGTAATATGTATACACATATATATTACTATTGAGTTGGACCCTTAAGATAGTTAATTAAAAAATACTGTTTATGTTATGTGTGTTCTGATACAATTTTGGGTTTTTTTTTTTTGAAGTTCAGAAAACAATAATACAGATCAGCTAAGCTGAAAAGATGGAACATAGGAGCTCACATTTCAGTACTTCCCTGTTTACCCTGCTACAGTCCAGTCTGGGCTGAGCCCAGGCTGTCATTTAAGACATTGTCAGTGGGGATGGGGTTTGGTACCTAACACCCAGATCTAGAAGGGGTCTTCTATAAACTCCAAGAACTAGAAAAGGTTGTGGCTCACAATAGCCCCGTTAGACATCATCAGGGACCATTCGTGACAACAAGCTTGTCATGCCCCATCCTAGGTGGGAAGGGCAGCCTGTGCGCTGCAGGAAGATAACAGTGGAACCATGGTGCAAGCTTCTTTTCAATCTAAAGGCTGGAGTCGATTCCATCACCTTGGCTATACACATCTTCCTTACACAGTAACTGACAGAGCTGCTTCCTGATCACTTAGCGGAATCTTTCTCCCTTCTGGACCAGTGGCTTCCTGGAGGCCAGGTCTACTTTTTTCCTTCCTAGTGTCGTGTCTAGGAAAATGCCAACAAAGCCGGTGCCTGAATGATCTCCCAACAGCTGAGGACAGCTGCTTCTGGGTGGGGTCGTCTTCTTTGGCAGAGTTTTTCTATCTGGCAAGCTGACTGACAGGTGGGAGTTCTCACCCACTTCCCAACAGGGAGGCTGGAAGGAGAGCCTTTCAGTTTCTGGTCCCAGGTGGTAATGCAGCACAGTTGACTCCAAAAAGCACAAGAAATTCTGAACCTGGACGTAAGACCCACAGATGGTGCTGAAGACACTATGGAATACTTTAGGGCCTTCAGCCACTGTTTCCTGAAGAGCTTCCTGTTTGCTTGTCCACTAGCAGAAATGCAAAGTTACTATATCGTAGTTTTCCTTTTCAGTTTTCCTTCTTGTTGAGTGCAGTAACTAAAACATAACTCTCTATAAAAATAACTGCTATGACAATGATGCCCCTGGGGATGGGAACTGTGTATTGGGTGCTCGCTGTGTGCTGGGCACACTGTATTTTTACACAAACATCTCACTTGTTCCTCACATAATGTTAAAAGGTTGCTGCCATTATTATCTCTATTTTACGGGCGAGGAAACAGGCATAAGACAAACTAAAGAATGAGCCCTAGGTACAGTTAGTTAGGCGCGTATTCTTTTTAACTGTTTTGTTTTGCTCGGTTGGCTGTAGTTGGATGGTCAATTTGTATGTAATTCAAGGCAGGGTCATAGGATATATTTTGCTTTCAGTGTGGGACGTTGAGGAAATTTTGGGTGAACATGTACAATGGATAAAGTCCTGAGTGAATGTGTATTGTTGACATGGGCATAGCCACTAAAAGACCCAACGCCTCAGATTCATGGGAACGACAAACTCTTTTCCCAGGGTTAAGGCTCAGAGGGATGGCGAAGTATTTCGCTGGTCTGTGTACGGATGTGGACAGCATG
The DNA here is from genome assembly GCF_037038515.1 of Microtus pennsylvanicus. Lineage (NCBI taxonomy): Eukaryota > Metazoa > Chordata > Mammalia > Rodentia > Cricetidae > Microtus > Microtus pennsylvanicus. The sequence continues at coordinate 56,034,478 of NC_134589.1, read as the reverse complement.
TACAGGAAAAGTCCACCACAACTTTCTTCAGCCAGACGTTTGAGAACTGAAGCCCGCTCCTCCACAGTGGCTGCCCCTCCTAAGGTTAGCTAACCCTGCCTTCTCCTTGTTCAGCTGTTTACCATAAACTGCCGCCTCCCTGTTCAGCTTTAAGTGACAAACGTGATGAGCTTCTGGGGCACTGAGACTTCTCTATCCGAGAGACCAGACCACCTGACCCCAACTTTGCTGTACCTGTGTCTGTGGGTCCTTCCTTTTGTCATTCTTTTGTTGCCCCTATTCAGGGTCACAGACCCAAGCTGTGTAAGGACTTGGTGGGTTCAAAATGGTATAGAACTCATTGCTTAGCCTAGGTCGGATTAATGATGCCCAGTCCCCAGAGTGCTGAGATTGTATGTCGGCATTTGCCACCATGCCCAAGCAGGAATGGGTTTTTGTAGTCTACTGTGGTTTTGACTTTTCCTAAGATAAAAATTATATATGTCATAGAAAAAAATAACCTCTTCAAGAAATGCTACTGGGAAAACAGGATATTCACATAAAAAAAACCTAAAACCCTCGTCTCGCTCTGCACCCAAATCTACTCCAAATGAACAAGAGATTCAAATGTGAGGCCTAAAACCTCAGAACTAGCAGAAGGAAAAGATGTAAGACTCCAGTTGCTCAGGGAACATTGCCAGCAATTGACAAATGAGACCACAAGAAATTTGAAAATTTCTGTACCATAAAGGAAACAGTTATTCCCATGAAGAGACCGCCTACAAGAATGGGAGAAAACCTTCACTGGCCACACCTCTGAGAATTCACCTAGAACATACAAAGAGCTAAACATACTAGCAAGAAGAAAGCAAACACTCTGGTCAATAAGTGGGCTGATGAAATTGATGGACAGTTCTCAAAAGAGGAAACATGAATGGTCCACAACATGAAAGGGGACTCAGCCTCTCTAGTTAACTGAGAAATGCAAGTTTCTTTATTTTCTTTATCTTCTTAAAACTACATTAAGATTTCACCAGCTGGGTGGTAGTGGTATACGCCTTTGATCCCAGCACTCAGGAAGCAGAGACAGATGGACCTCTATGAGTTCAAGGCCATCCTGGTCTACAGAGCTAGTTCCAGGACAGACTCCCAAAATTACACAGAGGAAACCCCATCTCAAAAAATCAAACAAACAAACAAAAAAGATTCCACCTTATCCAGGCATAGTGGGGGGGGAGGGTCGTTAAAAATGAACAACAAGCAATTCTGGATGTGGACAAAGGGAAACATTTGACCACTGCTGGTGGGAGTGGAAACGTAGCCTGCCAGTGTGGTGACTTCTCAAAAATGAAACAATGACAAAGTTGAAAAGTCTATGATTATATGAGCCAGCATTGCCACTCCTTGGTATTTGCCAGAAGGACTCCAAGTTAACACACTACAGAGACAGTGGCGCATGATGATAATTGAAGCGCTATTACAATAGCTACATTATGGGGCCAACTGAGGTGCCCCAGAACAGGACACGGACAAAGAAAATAAGGTAGGTATATACAATGTTTCCTAGATTCGTAGGCTTAGAATTTTCCAGAATTGCATTATGTTTCCATTACCTTCTGGGAGGAACAGAACATTTTACAAGGAACCAACTCTTCCTTCTGTCTGCATCCATACCACCCTAAATGTGCCTGATCCTCCCAGAATTCTTCGGCCCCCACAAATGCCATGGATCATATTGAGAAACAAAACCTTCCTTGTCCTATGCGAGCACCTGTTCGCACTCCTAACACCTCCTGGCTTTTCTTTATGAGATCTTACATTTCTATTCTTTGCTCACAAACAAAAGCTAGCTAAAATGTCACCACAGCGGTGCTTTGGTCCCAAGAGGCTAACTTCTGCATTTGTGTATATGGCATATTGGTAAATGTGCAAGAATCTCCACAATAAAATAAAAATAAGAATCTAGGTGCAGGATGGTACTTCTGGCTTACAGTGGGAGCATGTATCAGAATGTAGTCGTCACTTCGGAATCTTGTCATTAGGGGACACTGCCACCAAGTGGTAAATGTCCTGGCCACCTTAAACAAAGTCTGCCCAGTTGAGCAGGCCATCTATTCAACATACGCATAGACCAGGAGCTGCTGACTCTGAATAGCAAAACAACAGTCAAAGATTGTCAACATTTTATGCTTGTTCTTAGTAACTCTGGGGAAGGATGGTGTGTGAAATCCTGTCTTCTAATTTTCTATAGACGTCAGGCACTGTTTTTAGGACATTGTTAAGGACGGTAAGATATATCACTCTGTGGACCTCAGTGATTAATCGTCCCTGTAAAGAAGTAACAGCTCCCACTCAACACACATTTCCAAAGCCAGCCCTGAAACGCCACAGAGAGCAGTGGTTTTCAACCTGTGGGTCACGACCTCTTTTGAGGTTGAATGACCCTTTCGCGGGGTTATCTAAGATCATCGGAAAACATAGATATTTCTATTATGACTGGCAAAATCACATTACAGTAACAGATGTAGCAATGAAAATAATTTTATGGTTGGGGATCACCACAACTGTGTTAAAGGGTCACAGCATTAGGAAGGTTGAGAACCACTGCCATAGAGTAATAGAGGGCCTGTAAGAAAGCTACTAAGAAAAATGATGCTATTAGACACCAGAAAGGTGAAGCTTGTCCAGACAGAGATTCAAAGACAGGTGCCCATGGAAGACAGAAAGCCTTTCACAGGTTTGAAAAGTTGGTACCCTTAAAAAAGCTAAAGTTGTCAGGGAAGAGCATCGTATGCCACTGCCAAGGCGCGGAGGTCGCAACTGGTGAGACAAAGCTTATTCTGATTTTCCATGGTGTGGGAACATCACCTGGAAGTGTGAGGTCAGTAGGGACAGCAAGGGCCTTTAATGTCCCATGGAAAATCTATGGGCTTTTACGGGTCGGGGCAAGGATTTTCGAAGAGAAGGAGCACATTCTAGGTTGTGCAGAAACAAGCAGGTGAACCTTGGGCAGATGTGTGGGGTCAGGCTGGCAGCTCAGAGGGCAGATGAGGAGAGCACAAATTCAATGCTAAACAAAGATCTGAAACCTATACCGTCTTACTTTTTTATGTTATGAGGTGAAGAGGTAGAGAGAGAAGGCAAGGGGGATATTGATGCCCTCGTATGGGTGCAGATAGGCTTGGGAGTGTATGACTCAGCTATATATTTCAGTCACCATAACAGAATAACTGAGATCACTCGCATATAAAGAGCAACGGTCCAATTGACTCAAAGGCTGGCCTGTTACTTTGGGACTGCGATAAGTCATAGCAAGAAGTGGGCACGGTGGGGCAAAGCTTCGCATGGCCGGGAAGGAAGAGTGAGGAAAAGAGGAAGGCTGCCTCCCATAATGCTCTTCAAGAGCATTTCTCGGTGACCTAAAGCCTCCTACTAGACCCCTCCTCAAAGTTCCACCACCTTCCAATTGTGCACCCTGGGAACTGACCCTGTAATACATGGGTCTTTAGGACAATCAAAATGACAGTGGGAAGAATAATTGAAGTCATCTGAAAGACACCAAACCTTAAACAGGATATCACTCATTTTCATCTATTTATGATACAAGCTTGAGTGACCGTGATGGGAAACAGCAGTAGGCATGTCCTCTTGGGGCTGAACACCTTAAAAATCCTCAGCATTATCTGTGACTACACCTGGAGACCCACCATGTTCAGAAAGAGTGGGTGCCGCCAACAATGAGGATGAGCTCTGGGGTGCAGAGACAGCAGACAGTTGGAGAATACTCTTCCCTTCCACAGTCCACCTCCCCTACCCCATGGGTACAATCAGAAATGGCATCAAAAAGCGGACAGTGCCTCTCTTTCCTGAGAGTCTGCAGTAGGAGAACCCAAGCCAGAGCAAGAGCACAAGCTCTCAGAACCCTGGGACTCTCGCGTGATCTCTAACGTTACCTTCCTGCAGGACTGTGCTAGGATGGGCGCTGTGCTGCTGCTGTGTCTCTTCCAGCAGGAATCCCCCGGATTCTTCATTAAGAAAAGAGAAAGGTCTGGATATGGTCGGGGTGGCAGCGCATGCCCAACACCATGAATCTGATCCCCAGTTCCATGAAAAGAATCAAGAAGGAGAGGAAGAAGACAGGAAGGGAGAATGGGGGTGGGGAGAAAGAGGAAAGAAGGAGGTAAGAAGAGGGAGGGAAGGAGGAGGAGAGAAAGAAGGAAGAAGAGAGGGGAGGGGAAATGTGGATGGACAAAGAATAGAAAGAAGGAGGCAGCATAGTATGGAAGGTTTGTAGGCAGGGCTGAGGGCTCCTTGACAAATGAGGAAACGTAGGTCTACTCCTTGTAGAGGGCTTGCAGCTATGGTCTCCTTCTGGACCTTCTGAAAAGACAAGAACTGGCTATCGGACCATCCTCTGCCCAGATCTGCCAGAGCAGAGTTTGGTAAATGATTACCATTTCTCAGCCTTTTTCCTCTCTGCAAACACGTGAGACTCAATACTGTAGGCTTGCAGAGCTGTGAGGAGAGTGAGCCCTGCTGAGCCTTCCTCAGAGGGGTGTGTGTCACCAACATGGCAGCACACGGAGGTAGGACTAAGGTCTGGAGCCCCCAAGCTGCAGAGAAGTGCTGATTTTGAGGGGTGAGCCTTAATCGGGCTGGAAGATAAAATCTTAGCATTCCCAATTCTTCACAAATTTAACCTGACCTTGGGTCTTGTGTATTGACAGAATAATAATAGTTAATGTCTCAGATTCTGCTGGCCGTGTTTCCTTTTAACACGAATATCTATGCAGACATGGTGTACTTGAATGAAATTTTCTCTATAAAACCCAGAACTTTGTACAGTGAATGTGGGCTGATATGAAAATTGAAAGAAAAAGAATCCATACATAAAAGAGAGAGCTTTTGCAGGCCACTCTGGCCACCCACGGAGCTCCTGTATCTTGAACATGATCTTCCCAGCTCCAGCCAGCAGACACGGCTGCAGCCATTCGCTGCCTTCTGCTCCTTGAAGGAGGGTGTGAGTGAGGGGCTCCCCTTGACCCTGTGTCTCATAAGCAAGCTGCTGGGTTAGAACCCTGCCTCCATTGCATATCCAGACCATGCTTCCCCCAAGGCCAGTGCTTTCCGAAGCATCATGGAGCAGCAGGAGCTGCCGCAGTTGCCTGATGATAAAGGAGACACCTCTGCCTATTGCAGGAAGCTACATGCCCCAACAAAGACGGGCCTCTTTCCTCCACCCCCACATCAGAGCAGGTAGGACTGCTTTCTCCATGAGATGGACTCCTTTCACACCTTTACCCAGTCCCGTACACAGCTCCCACCGTGGTCTCTAGGAGCACTGATGGGCTCTGTGAAGCCTGACTTCCTGCTGGAGGCACCACATGGAGAAGCCCCGAGAGCCAAGGTTGCCAGCAGTCTCTGCAATGGGGCAGGGCTCTGAGCCACCTTGAGCAGAAATGCATCAAACAGATACTACAGAATAACCTAATAAATGTCATTTGAGGCCAAAGAATTTCCCGATCCTGCCTCACTTCTCAAAAACCCCTCGAGAACTGATAAAGGGCGTCTATATCAAGCCTTTACACCTACCGTGTCACCTAGCAACACGAACAAGACCCCCTGACTCATGACTCCACTTTCAGCAGATTCAGTTGCTTACAGTCAACTGCAGTCTGAAGATATTAAATTATAGAAAGAGATAGATCTAAAATAAAATTTAAAGTAACATAAATATTCTTTTATATCATTGTTCTATTTTATTGTTATTACTTTGTCTCTTGCTATGCGCAGTTTATAAACTAAACTATGCAGAGACATACATGTGAGAAGGGAAAAAATCGCCTTTGTAGGGAAGTTGGTACTATGTGCAGTTTCAGAAACTATAGGCTGTGGGGGAAGGGCCTGGGAGACTATCTCCTCTGAATAAAGGAGCAACTAGAATGGAAGCCACTTCTCTCTTCTGCACAGTCCTGTTGTTTGGCTCTAGCAACTGCTCTCTGTCAGACTGATTGCTGACTTGGTTAAGACTTCGGGTGCCTAATGTGCATTTTATGTCCACAATCCCTTAGAGATGCGTGCCCCCCCTGATCTCCTCAGCCCTGGAGAAACTGGGTTCTGAAATAAATACAAGTAACCACACTGTCCTCAGAAGTGACCTGTCCTCGGAAGTCTTTTAAAGGTGACAAAGAATGTGCTGGACCCGGGGGCTCATGATCTGCTTGCTCCCTGCAAACTCTGAAGTAGAGACCCCGATGAAAGGCCTACATGCCATCAAGAAACCCAGCTCAAGAATAAGCCATGATTTTCCACCTCTTAGTGAAGAGTGTTCTAACAGTGCTCGAGGCTCAGATCCTCCGCCCATCCATTTCTCTTGCAAGGGAAGGGAGACACCGTGGAGGCCTGCCTCTTTCCTCTCAGGATGTGCCTGGATTCCAAGGACTTGAAAAGGTGCTGTTAGCACAGTCCAGGCCTGGGATTTTCAAAAGGTTTTGGCACATCAGCTGAACACGTCTCGACTTTGTCAACACAGATTCTGCAGCGGCTCAGGGCTGTGCACGGGGGTAACAATGGGTCAGATAAGATCTGTTTGGCATTTAGCATGCTGAGAAGTATGAAGTCCTCTTGACTCAGGGACAGTCTGTTTCAAGATAAATGGAGGATCTAGGTAAATAAAGGGGGTTTTATTTTGTGCCGTACTTTATAGTTAATGACACAAATACTGACGACTGCGTCCAATCCGCTCCATTTAGGGCTGTGGAAGCTGACATGCATCACACTAGAGGAGGCTGCATTTCTGCTGCAGCCTCAAGGTTGTCCGTGTGTTGCTAACCAGTCAGTGCATGTGTTCAAAAGGACATAGCAATGCACATGCCATTCAAAAGGCAGGGGGGACTCAGAAACAGAAGGGACACTGCCCTTCGAACTAATGTGCACAATAGTGAGACGCCATTGTCACAGTTTTTTGTTAGTGGTCCCCACAGTAAAATAAGGTGGCTATATTCTCCTTGTCTATTATAGGTGAGAGGACAGGGACACATAGTCACCATGACCAGAACAATAAATAACAGAGATGGAACGTAAATATGAATTTTGGTAAAGATAGACCTGACTCTTGGTAATCATTCACCTCCCTATAGTGAGTGTATTTCATTTTTGCCTGCACACCTTTCAAGTTCCTTCCTTGGGTACCAGCTCTTGCTTTACTCTATGAAATCATGCCTATTCTTTTTAAAAATACTTACTATTTTTATTACATATATAGGTATATTTCTGTATGGTGGGGAGAGCACATGTCATGGCACATGGTTGGACGTTAGAGGGTAACTTGGAGGAGTCGCTTCTCTCCTTCCAACATGTGGGTCCAGGGATCGAACTCAGATCATCAGACTTGGCAGCAAGTGTCTTTATGGACTAAGCCATCTCGTTGGCTCCTCTTTTGAAACACCCTGGATGAGAACGTCACTTATAAGCCCCTTATACAAACCTCCATCTAAGTGTTTTCCTCCTTAGACTCTAACTCATCTGGGGATGTGAGGGTGCAGGCTTGTGATCCCCGTAAGGATTCAGGAGCCTGGGGAAGCGAGCTCACAAGTTCAAGACCAGTCTGGGTTATAGAGAGAGACCCTGTCTCCAGAAAGAAAAGAAAGGAAATAAGGGTTCTGGGACAGGAGGATGACAGAAGCAGCCATCTTCTCTGACTCCACTTAACAGATTCTGGTTTTGCTCAAATCAGCCAGTCAGATTCTATTGCTTACACCAAAGAGTCTCACATAGACCAAGCCAAAAGAACACTTCCAGGGCTGGGGCAATGGCTCCATGGGGAAAGTATTTACTGCTACTTATGCATGGGGATCTAACTTCAGATCCTCAGAACTCAAGAAAAACCCAGGCATGGAGATGCGGGCCCATTACCCAGCACTGGACAGATAAAGACAAAGGATCCCTGCAGCTTGCTGTCCAGCCAACCTAGCTCAGAGAAATTCAGAGAAAAGACTCTCCAAAAAGAGCCAGGAAGTGGTGGCACATGCATTCAGCCCCACCACTCAGGAGGCAGATGGAGGAGAATCTCTGTGAGTTTGAGGCCAGCCTGGTCTACAGAGCAAGTTCCAGGCCAGTGTTACACAGAGAGACCCTGTCTTGAAAAACAAGCCAACAAACAAACAGAAAGTGTAATAGAGATGACATTGTACATGACAGACCTTCACAAACATACTCACACATGTGCACACATATATACATATATGCACACACACACACACACACACAGAGTGTAATCCATATCAGTATCTGTTACTTTGTTTTCTAATTGCTAGCAGGCTGTTAAATGGGATAATTCCTGTTGTTTCAGAATAGACAGCCAGGTCACTTCTCCATCAGCCTTTTGGCTGAGACCGATGCAGACCTGACAGCCAGCATGCAACGTCGTAAAAAGAGACAAGAAATACACTGCATTCTAAGCAGAATCAACCAGAAACCTCCTTCGGCGCTAGCTAGGAGACGAGAGAAGTGACTCTCTTAGCCATGCTCTCCGTTTCCTGGCTTCAGATGCTTTGTCTCTGGGCCTGTGCTGACCCTGAGATTGCCCCTTCCTCATCAATACAGCAAACAACTTGCCTGGGCCACTTTCAGATGCAGACAACCAGGCCAGGGCCTGCATCACGAACCTCTTCTCTTGGCTGTCACACTACTGGCCACCAGCCTGCCGTTCTAATACCCATGAGTCAGGCACCAGATGAGGGACAAGCAAGCCACTAAGCATCTCTCTCCTATGGCTTCTCCTTCAAGTTCCTGCCTTGACATCCCTTTATGATGGACTCAGAGATGTAAGCTAAAATTAACCCTTTTCTCTCCAAGTTGCTCTGGGCCACAGTATTTTATTACAACCCCAAAACGTAATTAATTCAATGACCCAAGATAATCCCTGCAACGATGATTGGGAGCCTGCAGGGAGAGGAGAGCATTGTGGTCTTTAGTGGCTGGCCTTTGTCCTCACCGGCCTGCAGACAGGAATAAGGAGAACCAGAAGGAGACAGAAGCCCAGAGGGGTTTATGGAGTAGCCACAGCCCACTGTTTGGCATGGCCAAGATACAAGAGTTTCCCACAGGATCAAGTGGACACTGTGGAATGTAGCTGGGCTCGAGCCATTTTTCCAGTACCCGATAAAGAGGGCTGTCTACTGGCAGCCAGACCTTCCTAACAGAACTAATGGAGAATGGGTAGTCATCAAGAGTCAGAGAAGTGGGCAATAAGGAGACCACACAGGGTTTTCTGAAGAATTAGGCAGTATCTCCAAGACAGCCAGTGTTCTGACACCAGCCACGTGACACAGCTCCATAAGTGGCTTGGCAGGGAGGGCCAGAGAAGGGGCAGCAATTTTGAGTGACGGAGGAGGTAGAAATGGAGCAGGGGGGTGGTGGTAGTGGTGGTAGAAGCTGTGGTAGGGGTGGACATGACGGTGAGGAAGGAAGTAGGGAAGGTGGCGGAGGCAGAGACAGAGGTGGTAGATATGGGGGAGGTGGGAAGGAAGTTGTGATAGAGGTGGTGGTGTGCAGGTAAGGGCCATGGAGATGATGGTGCGATCCACTGGGCTTGGGCCAATAGCATGCACGTGTATTTTGCCAATATATATGTCTATGCTACTTCATGATTGGCAACTGTAATAATGCTGTCAATTTGCTCTTTTTAAAGTTTCACCCAAGTGGATGATTCTGCCCAAAGCTGTACCTAAGTGTAGAAATGTAGGGTAGTTTGCTAAACTACAACAAACCCCTTGCCGCTAGCAACAGGAACTGGCATGCCAGGGAACCACAGAAATAAACAGAATGGGCATATTGTTTTTTCAAATAAATATTTGATGAGGGTAGAAGTGCAAAATTTTATGAGCCAGCACTTTTACTAATAATTTTATTTTTAAAGGTATTAATAAGGTTTTTCCTAAAGCCAACCATTCTGGTGCTACAGACACAGCAGGAGAACATGAGAGAAAATAGAGGCCAGTGACAGAACGGGCTGAACGGATTAGGACTGGCACATCTCATCCCCTGTGTCCATCCATGCCCACAGAGCTATGGAAAACCTACTGAGCATCTGACATGTGCCAGGTACGTGCTTGGGTACCAATCCTACTCAACCTGAGCTGTGCTGGGTGTACGCTGGGTATCAATCCAACTCAACCTAAACTGGGCTAGCTGCACACTGGGTACCAATCCTACTCAACCTGAGCTGGGCTGGGTGCATACTGGGTACCAATCTTAACTCAGTTGAATTCTCTCAGCATGACAGAAACAGAGTCACAGGGTCTTATTCCGCAAATGATGAAAAAGCAAACCAAAACCAAAACAAAACGAGTTTACAGAGCTTGTACAGAGAAGTGCTTTTCTTCCAAGATGTGGGAAGTAAAGCCAGGCTCTCGGATTTGACAGGTCAAGACTAGCACCCATCAAGAAATCAGTGATAGGAAAATTGCTTTAAACATGAAACATACATCTTGAGTCATTGTACCTTAAAGCATAAAAATGTATCAATTGTCAGTCATTTGATTTGAATAATGTGAAAATATGACTAGATATAAGAGACTATTAACTTTTAAAAAGAACCTCATTGCTCTCTCTGTCTCTCTGTCTCTCTCTCTCTCTGTGTGTGTGTGTGTCTCTCTCTCTCTAATTGTTGTTGTCCATATGTGTATGTGCTTATTGCTTAGTGTTGGTCACTTGATACTGAGTAACCAACCACAGGGCTCACCCCTGGGGAAGATGGATTCTTCTCTCTGCAGTCATTAATTACCTGAAGCTCTTCATGTAAGGGAGGGTCTTGTGAGAGTTCCCCCATCCGTGCTGGTGTGTCAGCTGGCGCTATTGCTATTCAGCTCTTGTTAAGATTGTATGGGTGCAGCTTCACCATCCTCTGGTTCTTAAAATCATCCATCTTCTCTTGCACAACAATTTCTCCCTTGGCACCTTGCACCCCTGCAGATTTTTAAAATATTGGTTGAATAAGTATGCTGGTGCACTCGCTGCTGCCACCGCCGCCGCCACCACTACTACCATACCACACCACACCACCATGTGCCACCACCCACCACACCACAACCACCACCATCACCCACCCCCGGTAGGGAACTTCCTACTACAGCAGATGAAATCAGTGACAGAACTGAAGCTGTACTCAAAGAGAATCACTTCTCAGATGTCTCAGTGTCCTCCACCAGCTCTGGCCCTCCCTCACCATCTCTTCTGGATGCTACCAACATCGGGGTTCTCACACTGACATCACTCCTTGACTTGGGAGGAAGATGGAGTTGAAGCTCCCAAGTGGGTGTCACTAGTCGGGACTACACCAAATATCTGTCAAAAAGAGACATCTTAGTCACTGCTGCTCTTGACTTTACATAAACCTTGCTAAGTGAGTTGCCCTTTCTTTGGTTTTATTTGGTTGGTTTGGGGTTTGGTTTTGATTTGGAGGAGTGGACTAGACCCTTCGTGAGTCTCAGGCTTGCCTCCCACCCGCAATCCCCCTCCTTCAGCCTTTCTAGTTGCTGGGGTCACAGGAATGTTTGTCTACACCTGAAAGTTGGCTTTTCTTGATACGGTGAAGCCTCTGGCTGACTTTCGTGTCTCTCAGCACAGTAATGGTCTCTATGAGTCAACGTAGTAATGGTCCCTATCAGTCAGCCTGTCTGTCCCAGACTGGAGGAAGACACAGTGACATGATTTTAAAAGGTCTCCAGCAATGACTAGGAACAGGCCTTACGCAGACAGCATGGACAATATCCAAGGACTGCCTCTTCACCCCTTCCCTTGATTGTCCCGGGTTTGCGTCTGTTTATTGTCTATTTATATTATCAATAGACCTTTAAGACAACTTCAGAGGAACCATCAGAAACCATAGAATTACAGAGCTGAAGAGCTGGATCTACCAGAGGTCCAGAGTTCAATTCCCAGCACCCACATCAGGTAGTTCACTACCACCAAAACTCCAGCAATCTGGAAGTCTGGAGCCTCTAGCCACTGTGCACTCACACACAGACTTATACACATACACAGACCTTTTAAAAACCCTTTCTAAAAGAGAAATCATAAAAGCAATTGTCATCTAGAAGGAATATCTAGATGTAGCTTGGCCTCAATGTCAAGAACACAGAATGTGGGCTGAACATCTAATTTGATTCTCCACGTAAAAAATGAGGGGGAAAAAACAAATCAATAATCCTGAGCCCTAGAGTTGAGAAAAAAGCAAGCAATCATCCCTTCATTAGAATGCTGTCCTCCTATAACGTAAACACAGGGTAAGCTTAGCTTGTTTCATTTCCTATACCACCTCTTCCTATAACGAAGAACTAATGGACACTGAACATGTTCTTTCCATGTAGGCAGGTTGTTAGTGGTCTACAAAATATTAAGAGACAGGATCTTGCAAAGTCCATAGTCATCCTACCCTGTTCTGTCAGTGTCAAAGCCAGAGCCAAACAGGCTCTCAGAAACTTGGCTTCTGCCCCTAGGTTCCTCAGGAGTGAGGGCAAACACAGCAGCGAACCTCCCGCATCCAAGAACTGCCCTTTTCCACCAACGTCAAACACGTTTCACAGCTGACCTGCCAAGAATGTGGATCCCACTTCAAGATACACAGTCTGAGACAGCACGCAGCAGCCAAAAGAGGGAATCTCCATTTAGCCTGAATTCTGGTCTATCCCCTCCAGATGGACAGTGTGTATATGGACTGGCGGTGATCCCAGCGCTTGGTTATGCTTTGAAAGTTCAGTCTTACTTCAGAAGGAGATGGAAGAGATAAAGCAAGCCCTCTGAAGTCCTCTGCTGTCTGTGGGGATTTGGAAAGTGTGGCTGATGGAGGCTTGAGCAGTTAGTTCCTTTATGAGCCATTGGACCTGACAGCTTCTGTGGCCAACATACCCACAGCAGGAGGCGCAGGCACTCTGCTATGGAAGGCTGGGGGTGGGGCTTGTTCTCAGGCTATCTTTGTGGCTCCTGGATCTGTTAGGTCAAACACGAGGGCCACACAGCAGCTGAAAGGAGAGATGTACCAGGCACACCGAAATGGGGATCAAGTCTGGATTCCAATGTTGGCTTTCCCCATGGCCTTGGAAGTTTCCTTTCAGAGTGTCTGACCTCAGTTTCACAGTCCTTAAATGTAGAGGGAAGGAGAGCCTCGACCCTGAGGCTCCATACAAACTTGACAACCTAGGATAGTTTTTCAGCTACAAGATGCCAATGCACCTACTCTCATCAATAACACAGTGCAAAATACATGTAACCCCTAAACTAACAGTCTGCAGAGACCAGCCTGGCAGAGAGAAAGCAGTGTGCTGACCCTCTCAGAGCTCTGCGCTGCCCCTGGGCTCTCAGACTAGAATGATTTTTAACGTGAGCTTGGGAGAGATGGGAACAGACATACAGCCTCAAGTGTAAACTGTCGCCTTCATCCAGACCTGTTCCGAGAACATGCAGATCTGTCCAGAGCAGATCTTTCCAGATCACTTCTGAGCGTTTAGACATTATACTTCACAAACCTGGAGAGACTGACTGTTTCCTCCATGAAGCAAACCACAGAAATTGCAGGCCTACTCATAGAAAACAAAATCACTCAGTTGCGTTAAAGATCAGAAAAACACCAGGTATACAAGAATAGACAACAGGTACAATACTGCTCAGTTCTGAAGTCACAATGAAATCAATGACTTTATGCTTTTTGTTTTAAATACTAAGTGTTCTGATGTTAGAAGATGTGGAAGACCTTAATAGGCAAGTCATCTCAAAAGGTTTTGGAAAAGTTTTGGAACATTAGTCAGCAAAAGACTTTGAACCGATTTCAGATAGACCTTAGATAGATGACATTCAGATAGGCTTATTAGTTAATTATCTGCAACTTTCAGGAGAGAAGAAAGAAATGAAGAAGAGACTTGTCTGAACCATCCTAGAAGATTCTAGAAATCCCAAATCATTCTCCTGTTCCTGTGATGGAACACCGAGGACTGGGTGCTGCAGAAGGAAAACAACAATCTCCGTTGACTATTGTCACACTGACCAAGGAACTCAGACCATGGGGACCGACGGCAGCAGAGTCCTTTACAGCCTGACTGTGCAAAAGACCCTCCATTCGGAGCTTGCACTCTGACCCTTTGCTGTGGCAGCTGATGCCCACAACTAAAAAGACTGTGTTTGCATCCCAAGATGCAGTTGCCGAGTGCCTTCCCTTTCCCCTCCTGGCACAATCCTCCCTGGATGCTTTGCAGAACACCCCTGTAGACCCTAACAACTTCAAGAATCACCTGAATGCTAAGTTAGATATTTTTCACATATTTCTTAGAGGTGATTTATGCTCAGGTCCAAGAAATTAAGCACAATCCTATTTTAGCATATCTTTTTGTTGTGTTAGGAACAACTGTTAAGAAAGTTCACTAATGAGCACCTTTCCCCGACTGTTGTGCTTGTTTAAGCGATAGGAAGTTTCTCCACACAGGCTTTGGTAGCTTCCCAGGGAGGAAGTCCCTGTGGATGCCCTGCAAGGTACCCAGGTCTCTCACTGTCGAACAGTTAATCAGACAGCATCTGTCTCAGATACAGGATTCAGGCTGTGCTTCAACCCCAGGTGCTGAGGCAACACTGGACCAGAGATAACAGGGGAAGAGGCCAGACAGATCATTGCTCCATTTACTCCCTATTAAATTCTAGAATCAGCCACAGCCATCAGAATAAACTCTTGGATGTTTCATTTAAAAACTGGGTCTGTGGAGTAGCAAGTAGCTTAGTGGGAGAGCATCTGCCTAGTATTTGTGAGGTCCTGAGTTCCAGTCAGAAAGTGGGGTGGGTGGTATACATTTGACTTCCCATACTATATTCCCTGGATCCAAATACTGCCCTCATCACTTAATAGCTGTAGATTCCGAACCACCTCCCAAACCTCTTCTTTCTCATCCACAAAATGGGGTTAAGCGTATATATTTGTTGTGAGCATACAATGACAGAAACATGAATGACGCATTTGTGCCTTTCCGCAATGCCCAAGTTATTAATCTGCAGTCAGTTTACAAACTGAGTTGCTATCATTGCTTATAATTCACCATCTGTTTATCTCACTTGACCACATGACCATAGGCAGTCACAGGTTTATTAACACAAGCTAAGCATTGCACTTCTCATAATACACAGGCTACAGAATGGCTAAGAAGGGATTGAAGAAGCCAGGGGACTCAAAGAGGCCTGGGGGAGCAGGAGTAGGAGTCACCAGAAGTAGATGAGACAGCAGTGGACTTCAGTGTCTGAGCTTTGATGTGTGCAAAACTAGTTCAAGACTCAGCACTGGGTCCCAAAGGGGGGGGGGACACATCAAGGACAGTATCATGCTGAGCAGAAACCCCGTGTGCATCAAACACTCTGAGATCAAGTCTGTGGGTGCCAGTGTGAGGTGGCCTTGTTTGTATGTGATCCAGGCCAAAGAGTTGCATCATTTGTTGGTTTGAAGTCTTTGGAAACTGCACAGGCCTAGGGAACTTTTGTGATGTGGTTTTCTGTTTGTTTGTTTGTTTTGAGACAGGGTTTCTCTGTAGCTTTGGACTCCCCACATCCTGTGCATTCTCATGAATTCTTGCACCCAGCAGGGTCGCAGCAGCCAGTCATACCTTGGTGGAAACCTGACTGTGAGAACCTGGTACACTCTCACCCATCCTCCGCTGCACACAATTCTCTACCACTTCCTCTGTTCATCCCTCCCCCAAAGATGCTTAGATACTTCTGCACAGTGACCTTCCCACAGTGACGGGACCAGAAGAACCAGGGTTGTCACTGCACTGAGGTGACACGGAAAGTGATCTGGCTGAGAGCCAGACTGGAGTGAAGAATCAGACACTGAAGACAAGAGACAGGTTTTAAAGAGATGAAGCTGAATCTCTACAAGCAGACAAAAAACTCCATAGCCTTCTAGTCACTCCTTTTCCCTGAGAATTTCACATAATTCCCCAGTTTATTTCCCTGATCTGGGGCATATCGCTCCCCTGCTCCATGCAAACACACACACACACACAAAGTACTTTTTAAAATTTATTTGGTTAAAACAATGAAAAATTTCATTTTAGCCACTGGTGATACAGAAAATGTAACAATCGTGTCTTGAGAAAAAGAGATGTCAGTTTCTATCATTTACTAACTCCAAAGACTGGCCATCCAAGGAGGGCATTTGAGCATGCTGTTAGGCACCTAAGTGCCTTTTCCCCTTCATCTTTAATTCTTATGCTATGACTCCAGGGTCACAAATTGCATAGCCAGGTAGCAAGTGTTCCGGACCAAAAGATTTTTATCTATCTATCTATCTATCTATCTATCTATCTATCTATCTATCTATCTACCTTTCTCTCCCTGTCTCTTTTCTTTCTCTTCTCCCCCTCTCTCCTTTTCCCTGTTACTCCATTCCTTTTTCTCTTTCTTCTCTTCTTCCTCCCTGTTCTTTATCAGGAAAGCAAAAGATTTTTCGAAAGTCCCAGGCAAAGTTTCTATTTATAGTGTCACTGTCCTGGAGATCAGGATCATTCCTAGACCAGTTGCTAATCAAAAGGAATGAGACAATTGGCTTAAGGACCCAAATAAAACTGGAACTCAGAACCAGCTCTGCCGAATAATTAGTGAATCTACCTTTAGGGCGGGGTCCCACCTTCTCCGAGAACAAAGTTTCCCCACAGCTCTGTGTTCAGCACAAAAGCTAACATTTCTAAGTACCCACTAAATGTCAGATGTTGTTCCTAGGCAGTTACATGAAATCTCATTTAATGCTCTCAGCAGCCCCATGAAATGGGAGCTGTTATGAACCATTGTCAACAGATGAACAAACAAACAGAGGTACAGAGACATGAAGAAACTGGCCAAGATTATACAACTAACAGGTGACAGAAGCCAGAGCCATCCTGGGACAGACAGAACAGTCTGTCTCCATCATCGCCTCTGTGGCTGTTAATCTCTCTCCAAGGCCAAAAGAGCCAGGCAAATTGGTTGAATGAATGAACCAACAGCTGAATCAATGAATACAAGCACCTCTCAAAGAAGCTCGGGGCTGCTAGGGGCTCCTCGTGCTGTTCAAAATCCCTGCCCCTCCCCATCCGTCTTCTTAATGGAGTCACAGGGTTATAACAGGGGCAGGATTTATTTCAGTTCATTGTGCTCTTGGGGGCAGGTCTGATCTTCTTGCTGGACTTCCTGCATAACAGAATCTAAGAAAAAGAAGTCTGCAGAAGTCTGAACTTTATCAGCAGACTGAAGTAAAACAACTGTAGGTACATGTGAGTCTCGGGCCAAGAATGAATGCAATGCAAAGCCCGTCCAGACTTCAGACAAATCCTTGAAAATTCTAGTAGCGTGGCCTGGGCCTCATTGGAAAAGGAAAGGAGAGGGTCCACGGGGCCACCGCAGATCAGAGAGCAAGGTCAAGTGACTGTCTCAGCACATGAGGAACTCCAAGGCCATGGCTGCAGGATGCCAGACTTCCACAGGACAAGCGAGCCATTCTGCCAAGCAGCTGAATATTTTGTCTACCCAGTGCAAGCATCTAGACTGTGAAGAAGTGATTGAATGGCTCTGGCTTCATATCGAGATCTGGCAGGGCTGTGGATGCACCGTGGCCCTCCGGAGAACTCCCAGAAAGTACTGAGAACTGGCTTGGCGGTGGAGGCCCAGAACAAAACTGTACAGCTGTGACTCAGTTTGCTCAGTGGCTACACAGAGAATTTTCTCTCCCACAGAATTACCAGCTAGAGCAAATAAAAACACAGGATGCTCAGGCCAGCCCAAATTCCAGATAAACCACACATAAATTTTCAGCCTAAGTGTGCCTCTGACTTGATTGAACTGAACACCCTGTCTTGTACCTGGCAGCCCTAATCTCTTAGGACACATTAACCCAGTTATGTGAATGTCACTGTGCTCCATCCCAGAAATAAAGACAGACCAGGTACTCCTTTCTGTATGTACCCAGCTATGTGGAAGGAAGAAAAATACTGTGAGCTGCCATAGGGAGACCAGGCACTCTATCACCACCCCGTCACTAACCCTCCTGTAGGGCTGAACACACTGGGTTCACTGGCACCTCCATAATGTGTGGCCCATCTGTCCTAGCCTGGTTACAGAGCCGGCCATCATCACATGCAGCTGTAGATACTGCACAGCAGCTCGTGACCCGCTTGAAAGGTCAACAAAGGCACCAGTACCCAGCCACTATTAATGGCAATACTACTACCGCTCGCCTGTTTTCCACGACCTTAGAACCCCAGACCTACATGGTTAAAATGGGCGAATGTTCCACCTGTATGAATGCTTTGCTACTCAAAAATGAAAGGATAAAGTTAAAGTGGGGATGACATTAGCTCTTTTCTGTGTTGGTGAGCTCTTTGTCACTTAAGCAAAATACCGGAGATGATCATTTAAAGAGAAGATGGTTGGGACTTACCATTTTGAGGTTCCAGCTACCAATCAGTTGTCCCATTGCTTTGGGTCTGTCTGGGTGAGGAAGGTCACTGTGGTGTATATTACTATTTCCTTCTTGCTATAACCAAATATTTAACAAGAAACAGCAGCTGAAGTGGGGGAAGGAGCTGTTCTGACCTTTGGTGTCAGAGGAGGCAGTCATCATGACAGGGAAGTCATAACAGAATCTACACTATCCAAGGGCATCACTGGGGCTTCTCACAGCTCAGCTGAGCAGGAAGCAGAGAGCTCAGCTAGAAGCAGGGCCAGCCAGAACCCCACAAGCCACACCTCAGAACTCTACTTCTACCAGAGAGCCCCTATGCCCCAAAGGTTTGGCAGACTTCAAAGAAGCACCACCATTTGGGGACCAAGTGTCCAAGGAGATGAACCTGTGAGGGACAGTCACAATCAAACCATAACACAGCAGGAAGATGTGTCGCTGCAAACTGCCGACCTCAAAAGCCAGGAAGCAAAAAGAGCTGGAGTCCAAGGTACCACAGTCCACTTAAAGGGAATTCTCGCAAATCTAAGGATCTCTCAGAATCACTCTCAGAAGTTCCATGTGCCCTAGGACACAGCCTCTGACACAACACATGGGTCTTTCAGAACACTTCACATCCTAACCTGAGACCCCTTTATGCCTTTGGACATAAGAGGCCACCTGCCAAGGAGCGGCAAGAAGCAACCACTTTCCAAGTGGGCTGAACTACCAACAGTGAGAGACCATCAGGCCATGGAGCCAGGCCACAGTGCAGGTTGCTTTCACTTAGGAAATACCAAGAGAGCTTGTCCCCACATCTTCTGGGACAAGCCTCCTTATACCACCTTGCAAAAGCCAAGAGCCTAAGGCCTTTCGTTCTCCTACACTCCACTGTCTGGGGTTGCAAGAAGGTGACAAGAGCATCCTCTCTACCACCTTTTAGGAGCTGAGAATGCTATGAGCCTCAAGAAGATACCCAGTAGCACCTGGTATCGAGGGAACAGCCAAGACCTCAGTCCTCTCGGCAGTCACACAAGGCTAACTCCCTCAGAAGGAAGGACAGACCTCTTTCCATTTAAAGATGTGGAGAGAGACGGACATGGATGGAAAGTAGGGACACCGAGCTCCCAGCCAGGAGCTCAGACCCTATACCTAGGCTATGACCAACATACCTTGTTTCTGCTTACCTTGCCTCCCTGATAAGTCACAACCTGAACACAGCCACCATTTAGTGATGTGGTTAATGCCATAAATCAACTGTGTTAAAAGTTGGAATAATACTTCCATTGTGTCTGGCAGATGTATCTTCCAGAGGCACCGAGGTCCAAATGGAAACAAGGGTAGAGAATCTAGACTCTAGGTTCTAGATTCTTCTGCCTTCCAGGCTCTCCAACCTTTGAATTCAAACTGGAATCTAGTACATTGCCTTACTCCTGGCTCTCAGACCTTCAAATCCAGACTGGAATGCAATTCTGAATCTCTAGCCTGCAGATGGGGTCAGGAATGCTCAATGGCATGACCATGTGATCCAGCTTCTCAGATAAATCTCAGCACTGATAGATGGAGGAAATGGGGATGGATAAATGGGTAGACAGAAAGACAGACAGACAGATAGACAGATGTATGGATAGATGGATGCTACGTCTATGATTGTCTTAAGTTTTCTATCAAAGTGATAAAATACCAAAATGACCAAAAGCAACTGGGGATGAAAGGGTTTATTTTGGCTTACAGTTCCACATCACAGGCCGCCACTGAATGAAGTCAGGATGGGAAGTTAAACAGAACAGGAAGTCATGGAGGGGTGCAGTTTACTGGCTTGCTTGGCATACTTTCATATAGCACTCAACCAGGACCACCAGCCCAGAGGTGGTGCCACTTAGAGTGAGCTGGGCCTTGTCTCATCAATCATCAATCAAGACAATGCACTATGGCTTTGCCCACAGGACAACATGCTTTTTTTCTTGATTAAGCTTGCCTTTTCCAAACTGGCTCTAGTTTGTGTCAAGTTGTCTAGTTGACTTAAACTAGCCAGCACAGTCATGGATGGGTAGGTAGGTAGGTATATACACAAATAAATGATATATTGTAGTGGATGGATAGATACATGATAGGTAGATACATATATATGTAATAGATAAGTGATGAATAGACCGATGATATATGGGTAAATAATGATAGATTGATAATGGATGGGTATGTACATAGATGTATGGTGGGTGAGTGGAAAGAAAGATAATACATACACATATGGATGATGGGGTCATGATAGATAGGCAAAAGATGGATAGTTAAGTAAATATAGAAGTAGATATAGATTAAAGATAGATTGAGATACATATTCTGCTCCTCTGGGAGTGAGTATCTGGTCTACTACAGTAACTAATATCTATACAGACAAATGACTCCATTCCCAAGCCCATCCAAGCAAGAGGTAAATGCAAGCCAGCCATTGCCTGATGTTGCCCTCCTTCCATGCTGGGAAAACATGGTCTTTGACAAGGACCCAGATGGAAGCAGAGCTGGTCTTGGCTTGGTGCACTTTCGTGCTCAGACACAGGAAAAACCAGCTCTTTAAACCAACCTACCAGTAGAGACAGCACTGTTAGAATTACACTCATTCCAAGCAACTGCGTTTCTAAAAATAATTGCAATTTCTCAAAGTTCAACTGAAGGCAGGAAAATATTTGTCTTAGTTAGAGTTTCTATTGCTGCAATGAAACAACAGGACCAAGAAGCAAGCTGGGGAGAAAAGGGTTGATGTGGCTAACACTTTAGCATTGCTGCTCATCACAGAGGGACATCAGGACAGGAACTCAAACAGGGCAGGATCCCAGAAGCTGGAGCTGATGCAAAGCAACCTTACTGGCTTGCTCCCCGGCTTGCTCAGTTTGCTTTCTTGTAGAATCTAGGACCACCAGCCAAGGGGTGGCACCACCACCAATGGGCTGGGCCCTCCCTGCATTGATCACTGAGAAAATGCCTTACAGCTGAATCTCACAGAGGTATTTCCTCAACTGAGGCTCCTTCCTCTCTGATGACTCTAGCTTGTGTTAAGTTGACACACAGAACCAGCCATTCAATTATCTAAGTGAGAATTTCTTCTGGAAAAGTAGGCTGTGCTGAGAATTTAACTCAAGGAAGCAGAGAGCAGTATGTGTTTGTTTATTAAAAACGAGATGGGAACACAATCCACGTCAGATCTTCCAGTCAGATCTGCAGTCCCTTGTGTAGGCAAAGTGCTTTTGGGAGGGGCTCTGTGCCCTGATAAAACCATGCAAGAGCTCTGGATCCAGAGACCCGCCTCTGGGGCCAGAGATTAGCTATGGGAGTTCAAGTGAAGAGGAGCCGGCTATTCTGGGAGTCAGATAACAAGGGAGTTTTCAATTTTCCTTCAGTCTGGTCAGCAGCCATTCCTGAGGCTTGAAAATAATCCAATTATACATTGCTTGCTTCTTAATTAGATGTCAAGATTCATTGTAGCATTATTCATAATAGCCAAAATAAAGGAATGGCCTAAATGTTCTTGCGTAGGTAGGAAGTTGGTCTCTACCTCAAGAGAACATAAGCCTACAATGGATGGAATTGCTGCTGCCTTTGACAACATGGATGAACATGGAAGACAATCTGTTAAATGCCATAAGCCAGGCACAGGAAGGAATATTGAGTGAACTCATTGACACTGGACTCCAATACAGTCATGGTTGGAGAGGAAAATGGGGTTTAGCAGGGGATGGAGAGGTAGAGAAGTGGGGGGTGGGTAATACATCCCTCAAACAGTACAAAACTTTAGACAGGATGAGTGAGAGAGGGGCTAGTATACAGCAGCATAGTGATGATGGTTCACAGAAATACTGCATATGTATCATTTGCTAAGGGTCTAGACTTCATGTCAAATATTCTTACCAAAGTAGTTAATGATCTAATAATGGAGAGGGAGGAAACTTTAGTAGGTGATAGATTATGACTAGGGCCCACGCTGCACATACATCCCCAAGCTCAACAGGCCACACGTGCAAAATGCACACAGTGCCAGATGCTATTAATAGAATGGCTTTTAAATAAAGAGTTAGAACTCTAGGTCTCTGTTCAAATCACCAGTGATGGCAGAATATCTCTGTACTTTCTCCCACCATGCCCCGGGAGGAGTGGAATTGTCATTGAGCACATTCCATGTGTCCCATAGTCCAGGTGTAGGGAAGCAGCCTCCTGTGTTAGATGTCCCCTGTGAGCTTATATTTTGAATTTTGGGAAGCAATAAAGCCTTTAAAATGTGAAAGAAGTAAGTTACCAGGGCCAGGCCTTCACAGTGCAGTCGGTAATGAAGGGCAGGTAGAGGAAAATACCACAGCAAATCCAAACAGCCATGGGCATGGGGTGGGGGACACAGAAGGGATAGTGGCCCTTCTAGAAAGCAGATCTGAACAAGAAAAGAGTAGGAGGGTGGAGCTGGTTAGCAGCACTCCCGAAGCTGAGCCTGGAGGACTGGGGATTTAAAGCCAGCCTGAAGAATATAATAAGTTTAAGGCCACCCTAAGCTACATAGTGGAGAGCCTATCTTGGAAGGGAAGGGAAGGGAAGGGAAGGGAAGGGAGGGGAGGGGAGGGGAGGGGAGGGGAGGGGAGGGGAGGGGAGGGGAGGGGAGGGGAAGGGAAGGGAAAGAAAGAGGAAAAGGGAGGGAGAAAAGAATACAAGCAGGGAAATGGAGTTCCCTCACTCAGCCTCCTAAAAGTGAATGCCAAAACCCAAGTCTGTAGCACTCCACCGAACAGCTGCCGCCCACTCCCTGTTGCTCTGCTCTGAAGACATGGGGCACACATGAGTAAGAGTTGTTTTGTTCAGCGTGACAGCACAGAAGCTATTAAAACGGAAGAGGGCCACTGTGACCAGAAATGCATCTTTGCAGCCTAAATGCATGCTGCCCTAGACAGCCTTCCCACGAGCGTTATCTGCCCGAAGCCTGTGTCAGTCCCTATTTATGCTGTTTACAACCCACGGGCTGTCAAACCTGGAAACTGTCCAGAAAAACACTACCTCTCGTGGTGTCTGTTTTTCTTGCAGGGATTATCTCTCCACTCCAACTACTACTCTTGGCATAACTTAAGCATCTACATGTGGTGAAAGCAAAGAAAAGAAGATGTGAGGGGAAGGCTAGAACCTCAAGGATTCTGTATGTGACATCGGCCTAAATGTCCATCAAGAAGCCAAAGGATGAAGAAAATATAATATGTATACACATACTCTTCATCCATTCATGTGTGACAGTAAAGGATGCCCTATGTCCAAAGCCAGCTCAGACAGGAGAAGGTTTATTTGGCTTACAGCTTACAGCCCATCATCTAGGGAAACCATGACAGCCTTCTTTCTTATATAACCCAGGACTGCCTGCCTAGGGGTGGCGCCACCCACAGTGGCCATGACCCTCTCACATCCATCAGTAATCGATAAAATGTCCCCAAAAGACGTGCCCACGGGCCAATTTAATAGAGGCGAATTTCTCAACTGAGGTTCCCTCCTCCCAGGAGACTCTAACCAGAACAACCACCCTCGCAGGTCAGACTCTCGCTCTTCACTCAGCACTCCGCATTGCCGACACTCACGGCGGTGATTAGATGAACAAGGCTGCTATGGAATGTGAGTGGCATATGGAAGAAACAGTCTGATACAAATGGATGTAAAGAGTAGAAGAATGTGTGCAGGCTGTGTAGAGGTCACACACACACACACACACACACACACACACACACAGCACTGCTACATGCTGGGCTGGTCAGGGACCAGCCATAAGCAGCAGTGACCTCCTCAGTAAAACAGCCTAAGCCTCACTCTCTCTCCTTCCTGGTTCCACCCACTGTCACTCTCCTGCTCACCCCAGACTCTGCTTCTAAGGGAATGCTGGCTGAGGTGGGAAAAGGATGTTGTGGCCTTAGCCAATCCTCCCTTCCAACACCTCTGCTCCCACCCCTGTAGGCTCCAAGAGATCAGCACTCCAGAGACCCAGGATCTACCAATAGCCATCTCCTTTGCTAACTCACCCCTCTGGTCGTGGTCCTGTGTCTCTTGTCAGTCACCACTATTGCCCCTGCACTTTTCATTTGTCCTGTAATTCAGTTTTCTGTTGCCACCATAACAAACCTCATTGGTGGCTTCAAACAGCAAAAACACATTATTACCTCATGGTAGTGGGAGTCAAGAATCTAAAGTGTGTGCACTGGACCATCCAAGTGCCAGCCAGGTAACATGGCTTCCAGGCGCTGAAGGATGACCTGTCCTGTTGCCTTCTCTGGCAGGACTCTGGTATTCCATGGCTAATGCTCCTTTCAAGTGACCACATCACTCAACCCATTTCCACCATCATGTGCCTTTCTTGATCTCTCACCTTTCTCTTCTATCATTCAAAACTTACCTGGGTATCCCAGGGTCCTCTCCCAGTGTTTTCCCCATTGAAAATGCCTTGTGAGTCATGAAAACAACACATCCCCAGGCCCCTGGAATTGGGACATGGACTTCTTGGGTAGTAAAGGGTCTGATCCAGTTCTTCTTCCTACCACATTTTTTTTAACTTAGAGATTTAAACCAGGCATAGTGGCTCACACCTTTAATCCCAGTATTTGGGAGGTGAGAGTAGGCAGATCTCTGTGAGTTCAAAGCCAGTATGATCTACATACTGAGCTCCAGGACAGCTAATGTTACATAGAGAGGCCCTATCTTGGTGGTGGTGAACGCCTTTAATCCCAGCACTCAGGAGGCAGAGGCAGGCGGATCTCTATGAGTTCGAGGCCAACCTGGTCTACAAGAATTAGTCCCAGGACAGGCTCCAACGCTACAGAGAAACCCTGTCTCAAAAAAACAAAACAAAAAAAACATGAATAAACAAACAAAAAAACCTTGAAGCATTGTTTTAATAGTAATTACACACCAGATGCCTCAACTTTCTTTTTCTTTCTGTTTTTAACTTTGAGGTTATGATGTCACTTGCTTGGTTTTGAAGGTCTCTCTTCTTCATGAAGGATTCAAGGGACCAAGAATGCTCTTAACACTACATGCTCTAGTAAATCCCCATACCTGCCTGATGCAAGGCCTCCTTGTAGCATTTAAGATCTAATTTTATATTTTAATAAATTAACCATACAACTCAAATTTGCATGTTAGGGAGTGAATTCCTTGAATTATTCCATTTCAGAAAAATAGTAATGTTATTTTCTTAAAATGTTCCAAGAAACTGGGGTGTCCCAAGCCCTAATGTCTTCTTTTAGCATTGAAACAACTCTCAAGGTCAAAAAAAAAATCTCTGCCTCAATTTTCACTTTTTCTTCCTTTTTTCAGACACAATTATTTTAAGAAGAGACTGTCCCTTAGGCATAGAGTCTTTATGTAGAAGATTTCCATGTATATCCAAACGTTACTGCTAGAATCATAGAGCTAAGGGCTAGAAGCAACTACATGGGTCATTTTTTTGGATGAGCGACAGAGACCCTGAGAGGGAGACCACAGATGAGGTTTGCATGGAAGCTGTCTACTTGCAGACAGCTCTCCTCAAGGAGACATAGTTCCCATTCTTCTCATACCACTCCTCCATTCTCGCCTTCATCCCTTTCATCGTTTTTTCTAGTTTCCTTGACCTCCCTGCAAAGGCCAGTCTCATGAGTCAAGAGCATCATCTGGGCTCTGGCTGCTGCCACAGCACCCTCCTCACAGCTGTGGACATTCTTCTACCGAGTGCTTTCCTTGGCAGGCCTGGATGGAGGGGAAGCGTCAAGGTGAAAGTGCTTTCCTCTCTTTCAGGAGATGTCATGACAGGAAGCATCCAGGAAGGATTCCTTTTATTCTTGTGTCTCTTTGCATCAAACTTAAAAAAAAAAAAAAGGAAACTGTGGTCCGCTGAAGTGAACCAGACATGGTCTGCAGAAGCAGAAGCCAGAAAGTGTGCAAAGATCCCTCACGTCAAATCCTTCATGTTCAAGCCACAAACATTAATGGTAGAATGGAAGTGAAGACTGCTCTTTCATTTCCCAGCCACTCAGACCCGAATGATCACACAGAAACTATATTAATTACAACATTGTTTGGCCAATAGTTTAGGCATATTTCTAGCTAATGCTTACATCTTACATTAACCCTTCTCTATTAATCTGTGTATCACCACAAGGCTATGGCCTACCAGTAAGGCTCTGGTTGACAGTTGGTGTCTTTCTCCTTTGGCAGCTACATGGCATCTCCCTGACTTTGACTTTACCTACTTTCTCTCATAGCTCTGTTCAGATTTCCCACCTGGCTTTACTCTACTAAACAATTGGCTAAAACAGCTTCTTTAATAACCAGTAGTAATAAAACATATCCATAGCATAGAGAGGATAATCCCACATCATCTCCTCTTTTTTGTCTAAATAAAAAGATGGTTTTAACTTTAACAAAGTAAAATTACATATAATGAAACAGGTATCAAGTAAGAATTATAGTTATAATATTTATCTCTATTATATTTTATTATAACTAAGGAAAACTATAATTACAGCTATCTATTCTTCAACTTCATCAAAGACTCCAGAAGGATATAATATTACCTATGTTAACAGAAACTGCATTGTAAGCAACTTCCAAAACTCTAGAATTAACAGAGACATCTCGCTGCCTGGACACTGACCCAAAGTTCTTCTGTAACATTGGGGTATCTATCTTCAGCCTACAGGCCAACATTATCCAGAAGACTTTTCCATGAAGCAGGAAATTTGAAAGACTGTTTCACCTCTATTGGCAGTTCGTCAGTCACTTTCTTCTGTATCCTGCAGAATGTCTGGAAGACTCATAAAGCAGGAATTCTGACGGACTGTTTCACCTTTAGGCAAGTTCAGCAGTGATTTTTCTGTGGGCCCTGCATGTCCATTTCATACAGCATACCATCAAGCAGTTCCGGCAGTTTCTTGCCCAAATGACTAACAAACTCTATAAGGAACCTCTTTGATGCCCATCTTCCTCTTGAAGTAGATTGGTGCTGCCAGGAGCAGATGTGTCTCATTGTCATGAAAAGTTCTAAGTTCTTAAAACATTTTAATTGCCATATTTTGTTAGTCTTAGAAAGGTTTGAAGAATAACTATCCATCTGAAATACATCTCTGTACATCTAGACAACCTAACTAATACGACAAGCTTGACTATTATAGATGACCATCTATTAACCTGTATTTTCTAATTATGCATTACTTTTATAAATGAGCTGTACAAACACAATACCTTAATCAAGAATAGAAATATACATATAACAAAATTGACCTTAAATTTGTATCAATAAACCAAGATCCATACCAATGCAAAGTACTCATCTCTATAGCATATCCTCCTTTAAATGTAAACAAACATTTATAAACAATCATTTAGGGAATTTGGGTGTTGTTCTCTAGACTACTTCCTGCTGATTAAGGTGCTGTTAATCAGGTCTTTCTTGGGGTATCCAGTGTGGTAAGTCCATCTCAGCCAGCAGTCCTGAAGCTGTCATGGATGTTGGATCATCTGGGCCATTGCTTCCGGGGGTCTTGTTTGATTAAACCATATTAGCCAGTAAGGAATTTACAGCTTTCTATCCTCTTTTGCTTTGGAAACAAAAACAGAACTTCTTTTCCAAAGCAACGTATCCTCAGACCCAAATTTTGAAGACAAGGTGCCTTTAAAATATATATTAGTTTAGCTTAGCATCCCATACAATGAAATGTCTCTCTGCACTTAGCTCATTACAGTCAAAAATTTAAAGAAAACACAAAAATATATATAATCCAGACTCTCTGTGTGTTTTTCATCTTTATGTGGCTTATTTTTCATTATTCCTTTAATCTATGACTGTCTGTACTCTGTCTCTTTAAAGACTTTTATTTTTTAAAACTATTCCTTTTTGTAACTATCCATACTTTTTCTTCTCTCTTTCAAACCTACATACATTTTTTTAAACACACTGTGGCCTATTCAGAGGTTTATTTCTGTATGAATCTGTCTTTATTGAATATCTGTAATGATTTTCTGACCAGGAAAATTAATTAATTACAGCATTGTTTGGCCAATAGTTTAGGCATATTTCTAGCTAACACTTACATCTTACATTAACCCTTTTCTATTAATCTGTGTATCACCACGAGGTTGTAGCCTACAGCTAAGGTCCTGGCTGGTGGCTGGCATCTTTCTCCTTTGGCAGCTACATGGCATCTCCCTGACTCTGCCTACTTTTTATCTCTATCTCTATTTGGATTTCCCACCTGGCTTTACTCTACTAAGCCATTGGCCAAAACAGCTTCTTCAACAACCCAAGGTAATAAAACATATTCATAGCGTACAGAGGGGAATCCCACACCAGTAGAACTATAGCACAGCCTTGCCTGCTTTAGCATAGGAAGCAGGTTCCCATTTTCTCTTCCTACCCCTGGTACCACCCATTTCATTCCTTCACAGCTAACCTCCTGTGCCTATGTCTATGTTGGCTTCAGGCCCTCTCCCTGCTTCCACTCTGTCCAGAGGTCACCACAGGATTTCCCTGCAATTGGCACAGCTGTTCATCTTTGTGCTTATCAGTGTTGCTTCCCACAGGATGAGGACATGGAACCTGAGGATTTTGTCCCAGTGGATGCTCCTCATTCCTGCCCATGGAAAAGTCACTTTCCCACAATAGCACTGACTTCCATGCTGCCTAAGCATCAACACCAGTTGCTGAGACTGGACTATGTCTATGTCTCAACCTATTCAGGCTGCTATCACAACATGCTGTACACTGGGTAGTCCCTAAACAATGGGGGATGGGAAATGCACGATCAAGGCACCCGAGAATTAAGTGTCTGATAAGGACCCATCGATGGTAAGTTCCTCCCGTGCTCTCACAACTTAGAAAGCAGGAGTCTCTCTCAGCTCCTTTATTTGAACACTAATTCCATTCACAGGAGATTCTACTCTCAAGACACAAGGCTTGTATCTTAGTCTAAGATCAATCATCTTCCGAAACCCCGCCACAGCCTCACTACAGCCACCATGGGGGTCAGGCTATTTCAGCACATGAATCTGGGGAGGTGAGGGGCACATCCAGGCAGACTGTTTGGCCGTTATAAATGAGGTGGAATATTCTAGATTTGTTTATTCTAAACAGGCCTCCCCTTGGAACTGAAAACAAAATCTAGGGTCGCCACAGAACACAAGTAGGAGCTTTCCCCAGCAGGACTTCTGGCTGCCCTTTTGGATGGGGAGGAGAGAAACGAATTCCAAATGCCCATGATGTGCTGATCCACATTCTGACCAAATCGCTAATTTCTATGCACATTTATATTTAAAACAATACAGTATTTAAGGGAAAGCACTGATTTTTTTTTTTCTGAGAGATGCATGCATTGGAGTAAAAGTGTTACTGTAAACCCTAATTGGAATGGTTCTCCTCACAGAGTCCTGGAGTCAGACAGCATCTGCTGTTTCCCCGGCTTTTTATCATGGCCTCATTAGCGTAGATGAGAAGCATTTTCTCATGTGTGGATGCCGCTTTGACTCTGAGTCATTAAAGAGTCGGCCTTGATTTAGGGAATTCTTTACAGGGAGAAAGGCATTTTGGCCCTATTCCTTCACGAAGGGTAGCTTAAGATATTTCCGGACAATATGTTCCAATGAAAAATAATGTTTAGACTGGCCTATGGGCTGAAAAAACAAAAATGTGAATTTCATATAGTTTAACTGAAGGTTTTAAATTTTCCAGATTCATAGCAGCTTTCCTTGTGTGCTGCCATGTGAATGCTGGGAATGGAATCTAGGGACCTCTGGAAGAGCAGCTAGTGCTTTTAACTGCTGAGCCATCTCTCCAGTTACCCTCACCATGTTTAATCAGTGAAATATTAGCACTAAAAAGACTTTGCACGTCACTTGCTAATTTGTTCTACAGATGAAAAAGCTGAGCTGCAGGAAGGTGACATGTCTTGCTACAGGCCATGGAGGCTTGGTCAAAAGTTCTCATCTGGGGGCTAGAGAGATGGCTCAGCGGTTAAGAGCATTTCCTGCTCTTCCAAAGGTACTGAGTTCAATTCCCAGCAACCACATGGTGGCTCACAACCATCTGTAATAAGGTCTGGTGCCCTCCTCTGGCGTGCAGGAATACATGCAGACAGAATATTGTATACATAATAAATAAATAAATAAATAAATAAATAAATAAATAAATAGTTCTCGTCTGCATTTGTGTGCCACTCCTCTTCTAGGAGGAAGATTCTTAAGGACCAGCCTCCGTTCAAGCATTAAAGTATTGTTGCCCTAATAGACCAGTCTCGCATTTTACCAGTAAGTCTAGAAGGGAAAAAAAAAAGATTGAGAGAAGGTCTTAGAACTCTGGACTTCAGTTTAACTGCTCACGCCTCTACAGGACTGCTTGCGGGTATTTAGTGTTTCTTCAACAGCAATCCACTTACACATACTGATCTCTATTCTTTGACAAATATATATGATTGTCATACTAGACCATAAGGAAAAGTATTGGCAGCCTCAACATCCTTTCTGAGAACTTTCTCTCTCAGGACTCTGTCCAGCTCCAAAGCACAGCCCTCAAGCAGATGCCCGGATCAGGTCCTTCCACCCACAGCTGAATCCAAAAGGTCAAGGCAAGAGATGCTACAGCAACCCTTCCAGATGTGTGAGACTCGCCGTGTGCTGAACCAAAAAGCATAAGATCACAGTCTGCATCCTGTCAAGAGCGGAGGAAGGGCCAGGGCTTTGACCTGTTGTCTGCCCACCAGGGAGGAATACGGAGGTGGACCAATTGAGGTTTGAGGAGATGCCTTTCTACCTTTGGTACCTTCTCCAGAGAGAGCTATCCAAGCACCTCAGAAAGTGACTGCACAGAAAGGAGGCAACTGAAGATGTAACTAATTAAGATGTGGTCATTCTGGAGCCGAGAAAGCCATTCATCCAATATGAGTAGCATCCATATAAGAGCTGAGCACTGCTCAGCACACAGAGGATAGACAGAGAGGGAAGATGACTTTGTAGAGACGGAGGCACAAGCCAAGAAATGCCTGAGGATAGCAGAAGCTGGGAGAGACAAGGAGAGATCCTCCCCCAGAGACTTCCGAGGAAGCACAAATCAGCTAATACCTTCAATTCAGACTTCTAGCCTCTGGTACATTAAAGCAATAAATTTTCTCTGATTTAACATATCAAGCATGTGATAATATGACTATTGTACAACAGTTTTCCTGGGAAGATGTGAGCAAGCCTCTATTTAACCCAGCTAGGGTACCAATGACAAATCAAAGTAATAATATCACTGAAGTCCAACTTGGTGAACCTATAAGTTTATTGGAGTTGCTTACAAGAGTGTCAGAGAGGAGTTAAACGAGCATTGATGACTAAAGATAGTTATATTTCCAAATGCCCACCCCAACATGGATGACAGCTTATGAGAACTGCAACTCTGGAGCTCTCTTCATTACTTGCAGGCAGCTCCCCAAGTCAAAGAGTTTCCTCCAGGCAGTTAGGGTGCTCTGGGTCTCCTTAAAATACATATTATTTATATAATCCTGAGAGAGCAGAGTCTTTTGCATCTGGTAAGTTTCGGGGACTTTCTGAGACTTATGAGTTGTTTATTTGCTTTCAAACTTCATATGTGTCCATGGGCTCCCAGCCCAATTGTGTGCAGTGGGAGAGGACAGGCTTCCCTATCCCTACTCATTCACAAAGGAGCTCTGTGACCTGGAGCTAGTCACATTCCCTATCCCTACTCATTCACAAAGGAGCTCTGTGACCTGGAGCTAGTCACATTCCCTATCCCTACTCATTCACAAAGGAGCTCTGTGACCTGGAGCTAGTCACATTCCCTATCCCTACTCATTCACAAAGGAGCTCTGTGACCTGGAGCTAGTTATATTCCCTATCCCTACTCATTCACAAAGGAGCTCTGTGACCTGGAGCTAGTCACATTCCCTCTTGTGGTTGCAATTTACTGAAAATGAGAATCTTGACTTATACCAGTAGTTTTCAGACCTTGTAAAAACTCAGCTCAGAGCCCGAGACAGAAATCATTCATGGAGAACCAAAACTAACAGTAAGCCTCTGTAACTGAGTCCAAGGGGAAGTGGGTAGAGGCCCTGCCCAGTCCACCTTTTCGTTACATTCATGGACTGGGGATTAAAGTCCTCAGAGTGGCCTGAAAAGCATCTTCTGGGACTTCGGACATCCTTTGCAGCTGTGGAGTTGATATGGCCTTCCCTCACCTGAACAATAAATAATCGTCTGTCCTGCTCTTATGTAGTAAGAGGCCGCATGTTTGTTCCCAGCTGCTCAGCCCCAAAACAACCACACAGAAACTATATTAATTAAATCACAGCTTGGCCTATTAGCTCTAGCTTCTTTGTGTCATTCTCTATTGCCCTCCACCTACTCCTTGGAAGTAAGCTAGAGCTCATGTTTTCTCAGCCAGCCAGAAAGCCCCAGGGATCCTTCTGTCTCAGACCCCTTGGAGTTTGGGCTATAGCATGTGTGGGACACCTGGATGTTATAAGGCTATGAGATTTGAATTCCAGTCCTCACAATTGCACAGGAAGTGTTCTTTTTTTAAGATTTATTTATTTATTTGTATACAGTGTTCTGCGTGCGGGCCAGAAGAGGGTACTAGATCTCATTATAGGCGGTTGTGAGCCACCAAGTGGTTGCTGGGAATTGAACTCAGGACCTCTGGAAGAGCAGCCAATGCTCTTACTGTCTGAGCCATCTCTCCAGCCCCAGCTCTAGATTCTTATTGGCTAGCTCTTACATCTTGATTTAACCCATTTCTATTAATCTGTGTATCACCATGTGGCTGTGGCTTACTGGGTCAAGTTCCAGTTACATGGCTTCTCTCTAACTCTGCCTCCCAGCATTCAGTTTACTTTTCCTGGCCTACCTCTATTCTGCCCTGCACAGGCCCAAGACAGTTTCTTTATTAACCGATGGTATTCATAGCATACAGAGAGGAATCCCACATCACTCTTGAAAAAGAAGCATTAAAGGGAGGAAGGAAGAAAAATGAGGAAGGAGACAGCAAAGAAGAAAAGGGGAACAGAAGAAAGGGAAAGTTAAGAAGGAAGGGAAGAAGGAGAAGGAAGAGAAGGAAGAAGAGAAAGGGGTGAAAGGGGAAGAAGAGTGGAGTAGAAAAGAAGGAGCAGGGGGGAAAGGAGGTAAAAGTGGAGGAGTAGGAGAAAAGATAAGAAAAGGGACGGGGAGCAAGGCATGTAGAAAGAAGAGGAAGAGAAACCGAGAAAGAAGAAAAGAAAAATAGAGGGTGAGGAAGGTGGAAGAGGAGGGGGAAATGGATGGAGAAAGAGGTGGGAGAGGAGGAGGAAAAAAAGAATAAAGAATCCAAACAGGAGCTACACATTTGTTTTGATTTTCTCCTCCTGCCCAACAGACCCTGACAGCTCTCTTTACTGAAAGATTAGTTAACATGAGGTAACTAACCCAGACGCTTATCGACAAGAATTATGTAGCCATATCCCGTTTATGTCCCTCCTGCTAAAGTATCTTGCAAAGCAAACTATTGGCAAAGCACAGACCTCACCTGGCCAACAGGCAACAGGACAGAAGCCCCTCCCTAGGGCCCAGGGGTCACTGGTACCTGCGCTGGCTGACAGCAGCTACTGCCTTCCACCTCGATACAGGTCTGCTTAAGCCAGTGTAAAAGGTGCCAGCAAACTGTAGATATGGAGCAAGAACAAACGGCTCCTTTTGTCCCAAGGGCTCAGCATTAAAAAGCCTCCTTTTCTTAGGTCATAAGGAAAGCAAGCGTTACTCACTTCAAACGCTCAGTGGACGTTTTCATGAGAAAACCGTTCACTGCTGGCAAATCTTCAATGACCTAGAGAGACAAACAGACCTTTCCCTCCTCCACCGGCCCACAGACTGGACTGGCCACTGCCTTCCTCTCTCCCCTCTGGATCCCGACGATGCCTATAACATTCTTCTGTTCATTTATTTATTTCGGGTACCTCAGAGAGTAAGTATTGTGTCTTGGTGCCGTGCGGTTTTGCTCAGTGTCAGAGCAAGGCAACTCCGATGCTTGAGCTGCGTGAAGGGCTGTAAAGGGGGAGGTGCGCTGAGGCGCAGAAAATCGACCAGCTGTTAGGTCAACCAGAGAGGAGCTGTTCTTCCCAGGGTGCATCAGGTGCAGTCACTGTTCAAACAGCATCCCCACCTCCCAGATCATCTGTGATGGGGTTAGCATTCCTTATCTACAATGCTGGCAACCAGATTATTTCGGACTCTTTATTCAGATTATGGAATAATTAAATATGCATAGTAAGGTATGTTGGGGTGGGATCTGAATTTAAATATGAAATGCATGTCTTACATATACTTTATACATACAGCCACGAAAGGATTTGTATCATATCTTAAGCATGCCTGTGCTTGAACTGAGAGCCATCCATGAGATCCAGTATGAATTTTCTGCCATGGAGTGCTGCCTGCTTCAGATTTGGGGTTTCAGATTAGGGATAACCAACCCATTCGGTTCTCTCTGGTCTTTAAATGAATTTTACAACATCGTGTCATATCGAAAATTTTATTGATTCTGTGATGCAATTATTTTATGCAACATTAAACAAGGTATCTTGGCCAGCGAAATTTCTACACATTCAGAACTGCTGCCCTACTTTTACTAGAGAAGAGGTTCTAACAGGTTTCCTTAGACACTGGACTGAATGTTGGCGGGTTTTGTGCCTGCAGGAAAGTGGGAACATATGCTATGCTAGTCATTGTTGGTGTCTCTCAAGCCCCTACACCAACGGTTCTCAACCTGTGGGTTACAATCCCAACCTCCACAGGAATCTCATGTCAGGGCTTTGCATTTTAATTTATAACAGCAGCAAAATTACAGTTATGAAGAAGCAATGAAATAATTTTATGGTTGGGGTCACTACAACATGAGGAACTGCATTAAAGGGGTCACAGCATTGGGGAGGTTACATGCTAAGTCCAGCAGTCTGACGGGCTTCTCCACTCTGAGGCACTTACGACTGTCTATACTCTAAATGCTCTCATACATCAGGCCTTCCTGTGGGTGAGGCCTAGCAAGCATCTTGCAGCATCCCCTCTATAGCCTCTTGGCTTCCTCCCAAACCACAGACATCTATTCTGAAATGTTTTATGTCGGTGATCTCATGGCCCAGTCAAAAGATATCAAAGGAAGGTCCTCAAGTGACATCCAAAATGTATATACTTGACAAGCGTCTTCTTCTGTCCCTATGAACATGGGGTTCTTGTGAATACAGGCTAAGCAATAGGTCTTGAGTGCCACCTGACCCAGTATGGCTGTGACTGGCTACTGATTCCAAGATTCCTTCAGATTCAGAAATGGGAAAAGATGTCTTATGACACAGAGGCCTATGGCTTATGTATTGCCTCCTGTGTAATAACCCTCCTGCCATGTTCTTCACCCAGCGCAGGCTTCCTCCTCCTCAGTCCTCCGCTCAAGGGTCTGTCCCTACCAGGCTTGTAGGTCTATGGAACCTTGGAGTTGAATTATTTCCTTTTATTGCTCATTTACAGCTCTGGGGTAGGTAGGGTCTCATAGTCCAGACTGGCCTTGAGTTCTTGCTCCTCCTGCTGCCACAGCCTCGCTAATACGGGGAATGCAGGTATACGTGACCACAGATGGCTCGGTCTGTAACTATGCACACAGAGCTGTGGTTACCCCCCCCCCCGCCCAGGAAGAATAAACAAGGCATGGAAAAAACACACATGTGAATCTCTGATGAAATTTCCATGCAAACACAGTCACACCGCCAAGACATTTTGTCCAGCCTCGGGGAACAGACATGATCCCCACTCGGTCACTTACTTATCCTCTTGACAGATGTCTGCTGGGCACCATCAGGAGTGTGCTTTCAGGTGACAGCCACATAAGCAAATATATGCAATGCAATATGGTATTTTTAACATGAGCTGTTGTGTTATAACCAAGAAGATAAAGCAGGCGGAGGCTCGGGCTATAACGGAACTCCTACAGACATGGCTGCCAGACAGACTTTCCTGAGCAAGTGGCATCTGCATTAAACGTAAGAACATAGAGGAAGGGCACGAGAGGGCTGATGGGAAAGCTTTCCAGATAGGAGCAGAGCTGGACTAGGGAAAGTCTGACAGGGCTGAGGGATCACAGAGGCACTAAAGCGACTTGTGAACAAGAAGGACTGTCATAAAAGAAATCACGGTGCCCATGGATACAGTCTGGAGAGCCACTGGGACATCTTGGACTGGGTAGCTGATTCTGATGCACATGCTAAAATCCTTTGTCTCAATTATGCTGACCTCTTCGGCAACTTTAGGCGTTGCACCCAGTTAGTGAATGAATAAGATCTGCTAACCAACTTCCCATGCCTGGCCACCATTCACCCAAATCTTCCCTACCCGGAGCTCTAGACAGGGGCATTTGAGTTTTAAGGTACCTTCTCACAGCCCACACTGAACAAGAGGGGTACAGAAGGAGAGGGTGGTTAGGAAAAGAAACTTCTAAAATCTTTTCAGTCCTGCCCTATTCATCTTCTCCAAGCCTGGGAAAAACTTCAGTGAGATCTCATGGCTATGTGCCCTCGGATCCTGATGATACATGGGAAAGACATAGCACAGGCTGGACAAGAGGAACATGCGGATGTCAAAACTGGATTTGTCCCAGGCCTCACAGAGAACCCCTAGAAGGGTTAGCCCTAAAGGAGGAATCGACCTTAGCCCAGACTGTCCCACCCTGTCAAGCGTGGAGATCATCTCTCATTCCAGTGAAAAGCTGAAAGCAGGCTGGAAGCGCGGGGCAGACCCAGGGGTGAGGTGATGAAGGAGGCCAGGAGAGCCGAGCTCTTGACTTCTACCAGCAGGCTGGTACCTGGGCTCCTACGTCCTTTCAATTTGCAAACCCTGCTAAACCAGTGGTTCTCAACCTGTGGGTCTCAGCCCCGTTGGGGGTCAAACAATTCTTTCACAGGTATCATCTAAGACCACTGGAAAGCATAGATATTGATATTACAATTCATAACAGTAGCAAAATTACTGTTATGAAGTAGCAACGAAAATAATTTTATGGTTGGGGGTCACCACAAACTAAAGAATTGTATTAAAAGGTCACAGTATTAGGAAGGTTGAGAACCCCTGTTCTAAACAAACCCAAATTTCTATGTCTATAATTAGCAGCACCAGTTTGATTGTGATCCTGTCTGGAGACTGCTTGGCCTGATGCCAATGATTAAATTAGCCTGTGAGCTATCTACTGCTGTGAGCTAACCAGTGACTGTGTGATATTTTCAATGACTATAATATAATGTCTGTAGAATTATGCATTCTATGGCTTTGGAAAGTCTCCTCTAAAATAGATTTAGACATTTCAGCCTTTATTAATTCCTTGCAGGGACTAACAAGACAGCTTGGTCTGTAAAGACACTGGCTGCCAAACCTGACAAACTGGAGTTTGATCCCTGGGACCCGAATGAGAGAAGGCAAGACTCAAGTCCCAACAGGTGTCCTCTGACCTCTACATGCATGCTACGGCAAGCATGCACATACATCAACACACACACACAACACACACTCACTCTTATAATAAAAATAATTTTACCCCACAGAGGCAATCAAAGTAAGAGAAACAAGTTAGGTTGTTTTGTTTTTTTGTGGGGGTGGGGGGAGTAAGTTGGAGGAGGGACAGAGAAAGAAAGTATGGGGAGAGATGACTGGAATTGGGGAACACTTGGGGGGAAACCTATTGCAGTAGAAATTCCTGTAATAGTTGAATGCTTGGGTATCAGGAAGAGGCACTGCTTGAGAAGGACTAGGAGGTATGGCCTTGTTAGAGTAGGTGTGGCCTTGCTGAAGTAGTGTGCTGCTTGTTAGAGAAAGTATGTCACTGGGGGTAGGCTTTGAAGTTTCAAAAGCCCAAGTCAGTTCCAGTGTCTTTCTCCCTGCTGCTTGAAGATCTGGATGTAGAACTCTCAGCTATTTCTCCACACCATGTCTGCCTACACGCTGCCATGATGACAATGAACTAACCCTCGGAAACTGCAAATCGACCCCAATTAAATGCTTTCCTTTATAAGAGTTGCCATGGTCATGGTGTCTTTTGACAACAATAGAACACTAGCTAAGATGCTGTTAGAAGCAGTGATGGGGACAAGAACGACAGCTCAGTAGCACATACTGCTCTTCAGGACCTGAGATCTGTCTCCAGCATCCATGCTGGG
Source organism: Microtus pennsylvanicus (assembly GCF_037038515.1). Lineage (NCBI taxonomy): Eukaryota > Metazoa > Chordata > Mammalia > Rodentia > Cricetidae > Microtus > Microtus pennsylvanicus. The sequence goes on along the minus strand of NC_134589.1, from coordinate 55,995,856 downwards.
TAACTCACAAGCATCTGGAACTCCAGTTCCATGGGTACGATGCCCTCCTCTTACCTCTGGAGGCACCTGCACTCCTGTGTACATAGCCACACACATACTCAAAAATAAAAAATACTATTTTTTAAAAGAAAAAAGAATCTGTGATGATCAGACTCAGTGCCTTATGTACGTAAACTGGATGGAGGAAAGAGATAAAAGTTCCAGGCTAGCCCAAAATAAATAGCAAAATCTTGTCTGAAAATTAAAGAAAAAACAGCAACAACAAATAAAACACCAGTATTGTGTTATGTGACCAATCACCATAGCTAGACAAGAAGCTAAAATTTTTCATTATAAATTTAAATAAAAAGCACAATTTTTAAGAATAATTACAATAATCAAATATACATATTGTTAACAGGTATTTAATAAAGTTGCAATGGAACTTGATGGGAAGATGAGAATCTTTGTTACCATTGTTACTGAAACCATCAAATACTATACACAAACTCTAATTCATAACACACCACAGACCTAAAGAAAAAAGCTGAAGTTAGGAAACTTTATCCCAAAACTTCTCAGTATGCCCCTCTTTCAGTCCATCCTACCCATCCTCCGAGCCAGGCAACCAAGGGTCGGTCACAGTTTTTGTTTGTTTTCGTTTTGACTTCTATCAGGATGTCACGTAAAGCAGAATCCCACATTTATTCTCTGATGTCTGGCTTCTTTCCCTCAGCACCAGGCCTTTGAGATCCATCTGTGCTCCCAGGCACTCCTGGAACGTGATCCTTTTTATTGTTGAGTTGTACTGCATGTTGTGAATGGGATGCTAAGCTGCTCACGGGCTGTTTGTGAGCTTGGGCTGCCCCGAGGAAGGCTGCCATGAGAGCATTTGAACCCAAGCCTTGCGTGCACAGACATCTCGTCAGTAAGGTAAATATATATAAATAAAACACCTGCTCAGGAGAGAGCAAGGGCTTAACTTCATAAAGACCTGACAAGCTGCTTTCCAAAGGAATCTATGCTTTTACACCACCCTGAGCCAAATCAAGAAGTAAGGCGACGGGGGACCCTTGAGCTAGCTAGACATACGATATACAAAATCTGAGGAAACATATGTTTTCATACCAAACAAAAGAACAATCTTCTCTCCTCGGTTACTCACCGACAGAGGGAGAGCTGGCGCGGAGTGAATTTAATGCCCACAGCCAGAGCGCTAGCTCGCTGGCATCATTTCAAAACATCTTCCAGGCGGGAGATGATTATTTTCTTCCCCTGGGAGCTCACATTCCTCACTCGTGCCCTCAGCCTCCGATAGAGAGGGGCAAATGTTTAGGAACGGAAAGGCTAGAGACCGTTCTGTACTTGGACCAAGGCCCCCACCCCCGAAGCATTTCCGTTTTATGTGAATACTTGATTCATCCTCACGTCATTTTGTTTAACTTCGTCAGGCGCGGGTTGGTCACAGGGAAACGCAGCATTTCCATAAACTGCTGGAGAGCCAGCTAGCAACCGTGGAGCCTTGGGAAGGAGGTTCTGCCTGTAAATCCAGCATGGTCCTGTCAGCCTTGAGGCCACAGAGACCCAGGCACACGGGCCTGAGAGTAAAGAAAACAGTGAAGGAAGAGACCTGAGGGTCTAGGGCAGTGCTCCTTACAGTTGGTGATTTGGGGCCCAGATTCAGCAAAGGGTTGTAAAGATAAGTTTAGGTTCCCAGGGTCTGGAGCAAGGGTTGCTGGACTGCATCCTGCAGAACCTCAAGTCCCTGCCTGAAGACAAATGCCCTTGGTTATGCAGCTCCAAGCTAGACCTGCTCCCTTCTGTGAAAGCAAATATGCTTCTGAGGGTCTCACAGATTGACAGCTACCTGCATCTTGGCTTGCAGGCAACAGGAAGTTGTCTGAGACACTGGATGTGACTTGAGCGTATATGAGACCTCAAAGCCCACCCCTACAGTGACACACTTCCTTCCACAAAGCCACACCTCTGTTTGAGGGCCATTTTCCTTCAAACCCTCACACCTTATTCCATAGAAACAACAACTGTATGCACAGCATTGTGCAGTGCCAGGGGATGTGAAACAGCCAGCGAGGATTTCAAGCCTGTGGGAAATTTTATGGATTCTATGAAGACGCTAAGCACTGAACTTGGTGACTTGGGCATCTGCTGAGTATGGCATTCCAGAGGAGAGGGATCTCTGGAACCAACCTTCTGAGGACATTAAGGACAGCTGATATCCAGGTTTGCAGGTGACATTTTTTTAAATTTATTTATTAAGGATTTCTGCCTCCTCCCCGCCACTGCCTCCCATTTCCCTCCCCCTCCCCCGATCAAGTCACCCTCCCTCATCTGCTCGAAGAGCAATCAGGGTTCCCTGACCTGTGGGAAGTCCAAGGACCGCCCACCTCTATCCAGGTCTCTTAAGGTGAGCATCCAAACTGCCTAGGCTCCCCCAAAGCCAGTACGTGCAGTAGGATCAAAAACCCACTGCGATTGTTCTTGAGTTCCCATTCTTCCTCATTGTCCGCTATGTTCAGCTAGTCCAAATTTATCCCATGCTTTCAGACCCAGGCCAGCTGGCCTTGGTGAGTTCCCGATAGGACATCCCCATTGTCTCAGTGTGTGGGTGCACCCCTCGCGGTCCTGAGTTCCTTGCTCGTGCTTCGTCTCCTTCTGCTCCTGATTTGGACCTTGAGATTTTGCAGGTGACATTTTTAAAGCATCTTTTTTCCCTCTGAAAGCAGTTAGAGTCAGATCTAAAATTTCAACATCAACAAGCACATACAGGTGACCTGAATGAGGGAGGGGTTGAAAAGCATGTAATGGAGATGGCGGAAATTATGGCAAACAGGAGCTACCAACTCCAGTAGGCAGCTGCTGCTCTGGGGAGTAAGAAGCCCTGGCTGCAATATCTGATGATTTTCTTGAGGAACCAGAGGGCAAAGCCAGCCTCCGACAAGTGGGCACACTTTGGGCTATTACGTGGCATCAATCAATTCAGTTTATTCTAGAATATTGAATGTTCACCCACATACACACACATTATACATACACCACACACTATACATACACACCACACACACACACACCCCACAACCACATCAGTGACTAGGAGTTATTCTCTAGAGCCCATGTGGAGAAGCTGAAGAACCTGGACCCTATGTCAATGGGCTTCAGCAGCAGCAGCAGCAGACACCTTCCCCCAGAGCAGAACGAAACTGGCCAGGACACACACAACCGGTCACTTCCCTGCTTCAGCTTGTCGCCTCTCCAGGGTGAACTTTTCCCTGGTCTCTGTCCCACATGTCACTCACTCTAGAAGGTCCACACAGGCACATAGGTGTGTGTCCTAAGTCCTAGGCATCTCTAAAGTCAATCAGGTTAACTGTCCCCAAAGCCATCACATATCCAGAGAAACAGCCTAAGCTTTGCCGCCACTACTTCTGAGGTGCCTGGGTTAAGAATAGGTGCTTCTTGCCTCCATGACTCCCAGTTCGACCATGCCACACTGGGTTTCTCCTTCTCCCGCTCCATTCTGACCTGGGGTGGGGTGGAGGGGCTGTCAGAGATGTTCACTAGTGAGCTGGTAGAAGGGCAGAGCACAGAAGAGAAGCATCCTATCTGAAGCCAAATCTCCACCCAAGCCTAGACAGGGGTGTGTGTGTGTGTGTGTGTGTGTGTGTGTGTGTGTGTGTGTGTGATAGCAAGAGAGAAAGAGAGAGAGACAGACACATACACACACACACGTGTCTTAGTCACAGTTACTATTGCTATGATGAAACACCATGACCAAAAGCAAGTAGGGGAGAAAAGGGGCTTCTTTGGCAACATCACTGTTCATTGTTGAAAGGAGTCAGGACAGGAACTCGAACAGGGCAGGACCCGGAGGCAGGAACTGATGCAGATGCCATGGAGGGGTGTTGCTTACTGGCTTGCTCCCCATGGCTTGTTCAGCCTGCTCTCTTATAGAACCCAGGACCACCAGCCCAGGGATAGCCCCCCCCACCATGGGCTGGGTCCTCTCCATGAATCACTAATTTAAAAAAATGTCTTACAGTCAGATCTTTTTTTTTTTTTTTGTGGTTTTTCGAGACAGTGTTTCTCTGTGGTTTTGGAGCCTGTCCTGGAACTAGCTCTTGTAGACCAGGCTGGTCTCGAACTCAAAGAGATCCGCCTGCCTCTGCCTCCCGAGTGCTGGGATTAAAGGCGTGCGCCACCACCGCCCGGCTTACAGTCAGATTTTACAGAAGCATCTTCTCCATTGAGGCTCCTTCCTTTCAGATGACTAGTCTGTGTGCCAAGTGGACATAAAACTAGCCAAGATACCTTGCCATAGTACTTTAGTGGGAATGGGAAAGGAGGTAGAAAATATAAACTTCAATAACATGGTAAACTTTAAAAAAAAATCATTGCGATGAACCAGATCTATTTCTTACTAAAACAAATGTTTTGTACATAAGATGACTAGAGGAATTATTTTTCAGTTCTTAGGAAAGACAGTTGTGTAGCAGGAGCTACCTGCTTTGGTACCTAGTGGCCTCTGAAGAACGAGGTTCTTCACTCAAGTTGTGGTCCAGCTTTAGAGGAGATGCTACTCCCAGAATGCTGCGGAGGAAAGCCTGAGAGTGTCGTGGCAGTGGGGATTTGACATGGAGAAAATGAGGAGGACATCAGGAGCTTGGGAAACAGGATGCTCAGAAGCCTAAGAGCTGTGCAGGCCACAGCAGGCAGGCAGCCTGACATGGCTGAAGCAGGACAGAGAAACACAGGGACGTGATAGTAAGAGGGGTAAATGCACAGGGCCAGCTCGAAGGAAGAGATAGTCTGAAAGAGTTCTGAATTCTTCTGGAGAAGACCTCTATGAGGGAAGAGAAATGTCCTTTAAGGGGATTTCAAAAGATGAGCCCAGTAAAGAGGAGGATGGGAAGAGAAAAGGGAGGGGGGAGGGGAAGGCAAGGGAAGGCACCAGCACCAACTGGCAACCACTGGGATAGATTGGAAGGGGCATGCAGCTAACTGTGGTTAGAAAATATTAAATACAGCCAGGCAATGATAGCACACACCTTTAATCCCAGGACTCGGGAGGCAGAGGCAGGCAGATCTTTGTGAGTTTGAGGCCAACCTGGTCTACAAGAGCTAGTTCCAGGACAGGCACCAAAACTACAGAGAAACCCTGTCTCAAAATACCAAAAAAAAAAGTAAGAAAAGAAGGAAGGAAGGAAGGAAGGAAGGAAGGAAGGAAGGAAGGAAGGAAGGAAGGAAAAAGAAAAGGAAAAATTAAATAGAAAATTCCAGAAATACTGAATTTATACATTTTCCATTTCATGCCACTCTCAGTAGTATGGTACAACTGCATGCTGTCTAATCTGTCTAGCCCGTACCGTCTAGTCTGTAGAGTATCCACCCTGTATACACCACCCACCCAGTACGGTAGTCACTAGGCAATCATCAAGGTTATCAGATCCATTGCTGAAATATTACAGTGTTGGTGCTCACTCTTATTTTCCTTAATAATGACTCCAAAGTTCAAGAGAAGTTATACAAAAGAGGTACCAGTGTATAGAGTAAGGAGGGGAGAGCTGATGTGTGGCCATCCTGCAGAGTAAATAGAAACACAAGGGGCTGGAACGATGGCTCCAGCAATTAAGAACATTTGCTACTTTTCCAGAGGACCAGTATTCAGATCCAAGCACTTAAGTCAGGCTCCTGTAACACAGTCCCAAGGGGATCCACTGCCTCTTCTGGTCTCCCCAGAGACCAACACACACACACACACACACACACACACACACACACACACACACACACACGGGACTTTGATAGCATCAGAGGCTTCAGACAGTCCCTGAAGGCCTGGTGCTGCATCCCCAGCACATAAACTGGGATTACTGAAGTCTAGATGAGAAATGACAGCCTGAATTAGGAACAGAAAGAATCTGAGAACCCTCTGGAATCAGATTTGACATGAACCAGCAACTTGAGATCAAAGACATAGAACAGGAGGAGTGGATGAGGGCAGTTTCCTAGAGACAGCACACAGGGAACTGGGCGGGTCTAACAATCCAGACCTGAACTAGAGAAGAAGAAGGGATTTGGAAGGCACTTAGTGAGGTCCCTTTAGGCAGAGCTGGAGGAGCTACAGGCGTGAGATTCCTGGGAAATCGTCTGAGAAGCAGCTACAAATAAGATTCTTGAAAGTGCAGAGAGGTCAGGGCTGGTGACCTGGAGGTGTTCTTTCCCTTGTCAGTGTCCTTTCTGGGCGAGGGGGCCTCCTCCTGACTGTGTCCCCCCACACTTGGAAAACAATCTCTCAATTATTTTTAGCACATCCCAGAGGTAGAAGAGAAAAATGGATCAACTCTAAAATTTTCATTACGTTCATTCTAAAATTATACTCTCCTGATTTCCAAGGACTTCCAGGGCCCGGTGTTGATATATGGCCACATAACTTTACCCTCTGTATATAATGCTGAATGACTTACGCCTCGTCCAGGGCTCGTGTGTGACAACGGATGTCAAACAGAAATAGAACATGCACCTCCTGCATCTGGGGATGAAACCTTACAGAGGATTCCAGGGGTCTAAATAAATAATCCCCAAGGTTTCTGGAAGGGAGCTCCATAGGACAGGAGGGCCACTGCAGATTTATGTCTGTGTCTTCCAGGCCGTGGGTGAGCCACAGTCCAGGGGCTAGCTGAGAAGTGGGAGGTCTAAGGAAACCTTGCTGTGAAGTGACAGCTGGTCCCAGGGCTGTGACTCCCAAGCACCTCCCGGGCCATGCACCAAATGTTCCTACTTTCTAGGCTTTGTGGCCGCTGCTCTCACTGCTGGACACAGAACTTGAGGTTTATTGGAATTTGAATGTGTTTTTCAACAGCCACTCAAGTCTAATACCAAGAGCATCGAGACAAATGAATATTATTGTGAAAGAAATTCTCCTAGCTACTCTGCATGCCCAGGAGTTGGCCCCAAAAGACCGTACCTCGGGGAAGAAGGCTTCCCTAGACACTTGTTAGTGCCCTTCTCCCTTCCCCCTCCTTCCTTCTTTTGTCTCTCTCTCTCTCCCTTTCTCCCTCTCCCCCCTCTCTCTTTTTCCCTTTTGCCCCTTCCTTCTTTCTGCTCCCTTTTTCTCTCCTCCTTCTTCCCAAGTTTTTCCACAAAAATCTTCTGTGCATAGTCTTGGGCTCTTTCTTTTTCACTTGCAAAATGAAGATGTCAGATCAATTCTCAGAGTACTAGCAGGAATTCTGAGTTAGTAAGCCCAGGCAGGTCGGAGGATCATGGTTGGCAGAAATGCCTCCCTCATGTGTGGGCCTCTCTTTGCAGTGTTGGGACATCCGAGGATATCCCTGACTTGTGTGAGGAGTACTGACAACCTTGGTGGAACAGGGGACATGAAAACTGCTTTCAAAACTAGTAGTCCAGTCTTTGCTTTCAGAGAGACTCATGGCTGGGAGCCTTTTATACACATGAATATTTTGAAACTTCCGGGATCTCTTGTTTAACGGTGACCACACCTCAAAAGACATCAGTCAGCAAGTAAATTCATTGCCTGGGTGCTAATGATGTATCCTGAATGAAAACCTAAAGCAAGCAAACAAACAAACCACAGAAATTCTGTAGACAAGGTAAAAAAAAATAAGTTTAGATGATTAATAAAACAGATTTGGTCCATAGAAAGGGTTGATAGACTTCTATAAACAGAGATCAATAGGCAGAGAAGATAATATGCATAAAAAGGCAAGAAGAAGGAAGCTAACTATAGGGACAAATAAAATAACAATGATTTCAAGGAAGTATGATGAAGTCCACATCAACAAGTCAGAACCCAGAAGGGATGGGAAGGACTATTTATAAAATGAAAAAGCAAAATCCCCAAAACCAAATTAGCACAAAATAATAGACAGTTTATTTATGCTAATAATATTTACAAAATGTAGAACATGGCAGTACACCTTCTCCTTCAGCCTCACACAAAAACCAGCTCCAGGATTGACTCTTGTGCTATTGCCACATCTCCAACAGATATCAATCCTACGTTGGCATTGATGGGCATTTGTGCTGTATGCATGTGGACTCCAGCATAGCAAAATGAGATCACGATGATGGCGGCGGTGGTGGTGGTGATGATGATAATAATGTTATGTGAGTTGAAAACCCCACTGAAATGGAATAGTTAAAAAATTGCCTTCACATATATGAAAAGAACTTTCATAACAAAAACAAATGGATGAAATAATGAAGGAAAGTTACAATTTCACTTACGAACAAATACAAAGTAAACTCCTGAAGGAAATGCAGAGTTTTTCAGTATGCATTCCTAACTGTATTTATAATCGTTCACCACCAATAAACAGACATTCCCTCGCTCATATGTGAGAGGATGAGCCAGTATTAGAGCATCTGTTAAATTTCCCCCAAACAAACAGAAGCTCAAAGGATTGCCCTCATAGATAATGGATATAATTTTACATAAGCTCCATCTTGTTAAAAAAAAAAACCTCATAAAATAGGTGTATAGGTTCTGGCTAGAGAGATGCCACAGAGGCTAACAATTTACTCTGCTCTTCCCAAGGACACAAGTTCAGTTCCCAGAACCCACCCGAAATGTACAAGTACTTGTAACTCACAGGGATTTACTTTCTTCTGGCCCCCACAGGCATCAGCATTCACATGCGCGCCCACATGCACACACGTGCGTGCGTGCGCGCACACACACACTTTTAAATTTTTAAAGAAAAAAATTATTTATGCATTCGTTCGTTCGTTTTTTGTTTACTTTTTAAAAAGATTTATTACGTATATAGTGCTCTGCCTGCATGTATGCTTGCACACCAGAAGAGGTCGCTAGATCTCATTACACATGATTGTGAACCACCATGTGGTTGCTGGGAATTAAACTCAGAACCTCTGGAAGAACAGTCAATGCTCTTAACCTCTGAGCCATCTCTCCAGACCCTTGCTTTGTGTTTATTTATAATTTCTTTGAGATGGGGCTTTTCTATGTATTCCTGGCTGTCCTGTAGACCAAGCTGACCTCGAACTCACAGAGATCCACCTGCCTCTGCCTCCCGAGTGCTGGGATTAAAGGCATGCGCCATCACTGCCCAGCTTTGAAGAAAATTTAAAAACGAGAAAAGTTCTAAATCTTGGCAAAAAGCCTGAGAATCTACACATCCGAGCTGTCTACACCTGACCCGGCACTGGATCCCAGCTCAGGGAAAGCAGCTCCATTCTGGGCAGATGCTCTCTGCCATCAAACTCCATTCCAGTTCTTGTCTGTGGTCAGATTTGCCCCAAAGGGCGGGAAGGAGAGCCAGCTACTCTCACCCCTCCTCTAGTTCTGTGTCCTGGAAATTGTGTACAGCTAGAAAGGCAGGCTGGGTACCCTGTTCCTTTCTGGTGGTCATAATCTGGGCCTCTTAGTCCCAGGTCCTCGGCCTCTTATTCAAGAACAAAATAAAAAAGCCCACACAGATTACAAAATCTTGAGAAAAACTTATTTAATGCAAAGTGATAAAAACAGACTGGAAATGTACCATCAAGACGGACAGTAGACCACATGGATAAGGACACTCAAGAGCCCTGTTTTGAGTGTTTGGGTCTTCTTTTTATGGGACTCAAGAGAAAGAGGAGTTTGGGTACTCAGGCAAGGGCATAATTCGGTGATTCTCTATTTTGACTGAGAGGCTCAGATTATGGGATCCGGGATCCCTTGCTCACTGCCCACACCCCATCCACAACGCATCTAATTCATTTTAAGCATATGCATATGCCTACCCAATTATGCAGAGGCATTGGATAGTAAGTAGAAAATTCTCTCTAAAAGTTTATCTCCAGGACATAGTTTTTCTTAGTACCCATACACCCAAAATCAGTCTAGGTGGGATCAACCCATTCCGCATAGTTCCTGGATTGTGTACCAGAATGTGTCTGACTAGAAACAGAATGTTAGTAGGCAGTTCCCCAGGGGGTAATTTATGTGCATTGCTAAAAGCAGATAGATGCACAGCTCTGCGTGAGTGAGGGACTTGGTTTGTTAGCAGGATGCTAGGAGCATTATTCAGAGAGGAGGATGGACACAGCCCAAGCCGAGCAGCGTCTTAGGCTAAGCCAGTTCCTGTGCTTGCTTGCCTCAGTTCACATTTTGCTCTTTCTTTGAGACTGGCAGTCTTGTTGTCGCATGTGGGAGACATTTGTACATATATATTCTTTATTATATATGTATATATAAAAGTATGTATGTATATATATTTTTTCCACCCCATTTTTTAGTTGTTATAATTGGGGGTAGGGACAATCCTAAATTCTGTGACTTCCTCATGATCAGAGATGGAAGTTCCAAAATAAGACTTTGTGAGCCATGAGTACATATACTACAAAGGTGAGCCTGCCACAGGCTAGGCTCCACCAGTGTCCTGAGCACAGCAGGATGGGGAAACTTTGGCAATGCCATAGAAAATTCAGGGAAGAGTCTGCAGAATAGGGGTTTCAGAGAAACCCCAGGAAATGTGTCCTTTAAAGGGTGGACAAAAGCATGTCTTAGGGTGGCACAGGGAGGCGCCTGAGTGAAGCAGAATCAAGAGATGGGGAAACTGAGAATTTGAGGTGACATTTAGATGGCTGTGTCAGTTGCCTGTCTCAGTGCCGTGACAGCGTGTCTGATGGAGCAACCTTAAGGCAAGCTTTACTTTGGCTCAAGTTTGAGGGCACCGTGATGGGAAAGTCATGGCAACAGGAACTGGGTCCGATGGTCACACTGCTTCCACTTAGAAAGCAGGTGGGGAAGAGTGCCCGTGCTGGGTGGGTCACATTCTCCTTGTATTCAATCCAGGACTCTAGCACACTCTAGTACTGGCCACATTGAGGGGGGTCTTCCCATCTCAATAAACCCATTCTTTTTTTTTAAAAAAAAAAGGTGGGGGGGGAGAAAAAATAAACACCTCCTCACAAACATGCCCAGAGATTTGTTTCCAAGGTGGTTCTAATTTCCATCGAGTTGACACTATTAACCACCACAATAACTTTTGAAAAAATACATTTCTGTAGTGCATAAAAAGGAAATGGAAAGGGAACACGAGACACATGGGATTGTCAAGATGAGAATTCATTGTCAGGGAAGTCTGGCGGGGGAAGTCACAGAAGAGTCCAAGACTCGGGGATTGATGGAGAAGCAAAGTTTTTGTACAGGCAAGAGGAGGGACGTCTGTTGTCCCAGTGCAGATTTACCTGGCTCTCTGGGGAAGGCAGGTGTCAAAGAGGCCGGGCAAAGAAGGCAGACACTGTAGGGACAGCAGAGAAAGTTTCTCTTGACGACTCCCATCTTGTCAGCAAAGTAGCGAACAGAGTTATCAGCTTGATGTGTGGCTGAGAGGACAATAAGCACTAGAAAATGCCATCTAGAAGGTCAGAGGAACGAATGCTCGGCTTATGTTTCCCTGAATTGGAGTAAACAATTACGAATTTAGGAAGGTGTGTGTGTGTGTGTGTATATCCAACCAGGTTCAATTAGTGTGAACACAGAGTGAGCAGACACTTGAAGTATTTCAGGGCCGTAGTTTCACAGCAACAACAATAAAATAGTGACCGTCAAAAAAACATTTAAAAGATTCATCACGCATGGATTGTCAGTAAGAACTGAAGGAAGCCTGAACACAGAAGACAGAAACAGGGAAAGACGCTATGAGCATCATGCAGCCAAGGTGATCTCGGGACCCAGGCGCCAGCGCAGGACCAGACAGTTCAGTGATGTCCTCACTCACACACTCAGTCCCCCTCATTTCCATTCTAAACAGGGAAATATAAAACATGATATCACACCGTGAAAACCGCAGGCTCTGTACATAAATCGAGGTACGAGACTGTGATGGGGGATGCGAGCATATTTAAGTCTTGGATGTGGGAGGCCATCATCCCATGCCAAGTTATTCCTATTCCCTGGCAAGCCCCAGTGATGCCTGACTCTTGCCCCACTCAGCTAGATAACTGAGCATTCTTCCTCCCCAGAAGCATCACCCCACAATAAGCTCACAGTGCCTCCTTACCCCTGCTTCCTGGGTCTGTCCCACACTCCCTCTGGCCTCTGTTTGGTGTGGGAGGCCACTTTCCTTTGGATGGACAGCCTCTCCTTACTTGATTCTTCCCTGCTGTGCTGCCTCCTTCCGTTACCTTCAATCTGCTGCACATCTTCCTGGAATTTTGATGCTTTCCTTGGAAGAAAAGAGACCCAAACCAGTCTCCTCCCCTATAAAATGGCCACAGCCTAGGAATGTGACACTTTCTGCCACCACCCTGCTCCCATCTCCCTCTTTCCCGCTGTTCCCCTGTTATATACTAAAAGCTATTATTTTTTTTCTTTCTTCCCCTCCCGTCCTCCACCTCTTTCTTTCTTTCCTTGCAATACTGGGGAATGAACCCAGGTCCTCCTGCCTGTCAATCAAATTCTCTGCCACTGAATTAAATACCCAGACTGCAGCCCCAACTTACTCTTGCCACTTCCTAATTCAATTTTCTCTCTTAAGTTGTGTTCCATTTGCTTTTTAATTCCCGCCCTAGTGACACCCTTTGCCCAGCCTTTGTCCTCTGGAGACCTAAGACATCTATCCACCTTCTCAGGGGCCCCTGACTCCACAGTTACCTTAATTTAATCTATCCTGTGTTGGCTGACCGTTCCAAGCTGCTGCCTAAGTCTTGGTCTGTTCCTGACGGTCTATGCCTCACCCCTGAAATGAGGCACCTTAGACTTTGTCTTCTGCCTACTCTCAGATCTTCTCACCCTGGCTTTCCTCTTTCTTTGTAGCTCTTCTTCCTACCACAGGCCTCTCCGCCCCTCCTTGCTGCCTGCCCTGCCTCCATACCGGCACCAGGCATCTCCTGCATACTGAATTTCAAAATTTCAGTCTGCTTAATCATATCTTAGGCAATGGGGACATCAAAATGAACAGGGATGGGGAACCTTGCCCTCCTGGAGCTGGGAGTCCAAGAGAGAGAAATGGATGTAATTGAAACAACTAATATACTCTCTGCCTTCCATATCATGGCTCTTTGTCAGCAGGTTCTACCAACCATGGGGAGAATGTATGGACCGTACTGAATACTGAACAATCTCAGATTTTTATTTCTTGTCATTTCCTCTTCACCAATAGAATATATAAAGTAATTGTACAGATGACTTAAACCATACAGCTGTGTGTGTGTTCCTATTGTAAACTGTACCATTTTCTATAAAGGACCTGAGCCTCTGAGAACCTCTGAGGTATTTGATAGCCACAGGAGTCCTGGGACTGATTGCCTGGGGATGCTGAGGGACAGTTTCGCATCAAATGCTAAATGAGGCGTGCTGGGATAAATAAGAGTAAGGAAACCATGCAGACAGGAGGGAGAGTGGGTGGGCTAAGCACTTTTCACGGGTGGTCAGGGGAGACCTCTGTGGGAGGATTGGGAGCAGGAGCTTCAGGTTTCTGGGTCAGAATGCTGCAAGCAGGTGCGAAGGGCTGGAGACAATTCTGCTAGCCCAAAAGGCCTGTCAGGTAAGGAGTAGGACTGGAGACAGAGACATGTTGGAGGCTGGGAGCACTCAAGAGACGAGGGAAGGTTTGTCCGGTGGGGCTGCTGAAACAGAACACCAGAGACAGGGTGTTCTCATTCTAACAAGGAGGCTGATTTCTCCCAGGTCTGCAGGCGAGAAGTCTATGCTAAGGACCTCAGAGATTCCTGCTCTAGTCTTCAAGTCAGCCCTGAACTGACTCACGACCAATTAATTTCTCCTCTCTCTAGGGCTCATTTATATGGGTGCTAATACTGTAGCTAGGGTACCTCTGTTACGACCTATCAAAGGCCCCTGCTCCCTCCACTACTTTAGGAGCCAGGGTTTGGACAGAAGAGTTTGGAGGTGCACACACACTCAGACAGGGCAGGGTACAAGATGTCACTCACATTTTTCAGAGTCAAGCTGCCACTGGGAGGAGAAAGCATGGATAGACACAGGGATCCCAGCAGGGGACTGTTGGAGCCAGGCTAAGATAAAGATGACCCAATGACACCAGTAACAGTGGCATAGACCAGAGTGGGGGACACAGGGGTGGAGAGGAGCTGTTAGATCCTGGATTTCTTTTGAACGTAGAGTCAACAAGTTTGATAACAAACGCAATGAAGTGGTATGAAGAAAAGGTAGGGAGGAGGTTTGGGCTGAGAAGATGGGAGGATGGGCGGAGCTGCTGCAAACTGAACTGGAGGGAAAGGAAGGAGGTGAGGAAGCATGGGAAGAAACACCTGAGCTCCCAGTAAAAACATTTATAAGAACGTAGATAGCCCCCCCTCAAGTGTGGGGGACAGATCTAGTGCGGACAGAGAAATCTCACTTATTCACTTACAAATGGTACTTCAACTTTGAACTCGACCACGGAAAGAGGTGGGAGGATGTCTCAGTTCCTCTATGAAGGTAAGGTTCATGAAAGCAGTGCCCATAGTGTTTTGTGAAAACTGTTTTGTGTGTGAGTTTGTGTATATGTGAGGATGCATGGGTGTGTGTATGCATGTGTGTACATGAGTTTGTGTATATGTGAAGATGCATATGAGTGCATGCATGTGTGTATGTGAGTTTGTGTATATGTGAGGATGCATGGGTGTGCATGCATGTGTGTATGTGAGTTTGTGTATATGTGAGGATGCATGGGTGTGTGTGTGTGTGTGTATGCATGTGTGTACATGAGTTTGTGTATATGTGAAGATGCATGTGAGTGCATGCATGTGTGTATATGAGTCTGTGTGTATGTGAGGATGCATGGGTGTGCATGCATGTGTGTATGTGAGTTTGTGTATATGTGAGGATGCATAGGTGTGTATGCATGTGTGTATGTGAGTTTGTGTATATGTGAGGATGCATGGGTGTGTATGCATGTGTGTATGTGATTTTGTGTATTTGTGAGGATGCATGGGTGTGTTTGTATGCATGTATGTGTACATCAGGACGATGAACTGAACAACATCTGTTGGGAGTTTCTGCTTGCTAAGCCCAAACATCCCCAAAACAAAACAAATTCATCAGCAGAGAATTTAATAAGGATAATTGTTTAAAACTCTACACAGACACACGGAATAGGTCTCTAGCAGGCTTTTGAGTGTTGACAAATGGTTTTAAAAAATCCCAGCTATTTGCATGACTACAAACAAACCTCTAATTTCTGAGCCAGTTTTCCCTTGTACAAAGAGCAGGCGTGAAATTAAATGGCCCTTAGCCCTTCCTAACTTCCAGCCACTGAAACCTTTCCTCAAGCACCCTTGTCTGGCCCGCGCCTGTTTTACAATCAGATGGCTCCCCCAAGTGCCCAAGGGGATGGATGGAACTGGAATGAATGCCTGTGTTTTGTACGCTGATAATTAATACTCAGAAACCCTCTGGTGTGTGCCAGATATTGGTAAGCTGCCTGGGTTCGCTTACTTGACTTCTCACCCAACCACCACGAGATTTAACCTGCATCTTACAGGTGAGAAAACAGACACGTGACAGGGTTCACGCCCAGGAGTCCGAGTGCCGCAGCCTGAGCTCCTCAGTCTCTGAGGAGGTCGAGGGGATGGCTTCAGGAGCTGACGTGGGAAGCTGTGAATGAGGCCAAATGACAGAGGACTTCCTTTCTCTCTACCTCTAACCAGAAAGCATTTCAGAAGCCAGCCAGGTGTTCTTAGAAAACCAGCACCATTCCCCATACCCACCTGTCACCGTCTGCTGTGAGGGAGCAAACAGGCTTCTCAGCTGAAAGAAATTACCTCCGGTTGTGTCGTTAGATCAACCATCTTCAATGGCATAATCAGGGAGTGCACGGAGATCGACTTGTTAACCCGGAACTCTGATGAGATTCCCCCTCATCCCAGTCAGACAGCTAGCTACTAAGAAGTCAGCAGAAATGCTGCCAGGGATGGGAAGGTGGGATAACCTTAGAACACTGCCAGGGGGTGGGGAGAACTGGCCCAGCTACTGTGGAAATGAGGGTGGGGCTCCTCAAAGAACTCAGTAGAATTACTCTATGACCCAGCCATACCTGGGAATAACTCAAGATATCCACACAGCCGTGTTCATTGCAGCGCTACACATAGAGCCAAGGCGTGAAATCAGCCAAGGCGAAGAGAAGGTCTTAGACAACAATGAATGCAATCAAAATTCAAGATCCACTTGTAGGAGACCATCATAATGAAACCCCGTTTTGTAAAATGGATATGCTATCATTAAAACAAAACAAAACACTCTTTTAAGGGGCTGGAGAGATGACTCAGTGGTTAAGAGCACTTGTTCTTGCGGAGGACCCAGGAGCTCCCACATGGTGGCTCACAACTATCAGTACCTCCAGCTTCAGGGGATCTAACGTCCTTTTCTGACCTGCACAGGTGTGAGGCATGTATTTGCTTCACATATATACACAGAGACAAAAACACCCAGACACATAAAATAAGTACATTTAAAAGATACAAGTATCTATTTAAAAATGACACATGAAACAGACACTTGCTCACTTTCCTTGTTTGCCTGCCAGTGGTCTGGATGAGTGTCTATGGTTCTGTTTGGATTTCGTTCAATTGTCTGTCTTTTGCTTTCAGAACAGGGGCTGGCTATAAAGTTCAGATTGATCTCAAACTGGTGATCCTCCTGCCTCACCTTCCTGAGTGTTGGGATTACAGACATGTATACCACACTGAGCTGAGGGTATTGTTTTTGGTTAAATTCAGCGAAGTGACCCAGAACAAGGAACTAACCAGGTAAGCCTGAAACCCGCTTCTGGAACATTCCACATCCTTTCCTCTATTTTCTCTAGGTTTTATTTCAGTGAAAGGTGCTCTTTGTGCTCTGTGTTTCTGTGGGATAGGACACAGCCCTCCAGCGTTCTCTTCTTAACCCATCTCTGATGTTGACCTTGCGGCCTCCTCCATAGTTGTCCCTTAGGCTGCCTGGAGTTGTCAGTTGCTCGTCATGGAAGAGAAACTAGGGTTGGCTTCATACATCCTGCCAGTCCAGAGCTCTCCAGACCCTCTTGAATTGAAATGAGCTGTTGATTTGTATGTTAACTGTGCCTCAGGGATACCATCCTGGCTGGCAGGTTATTGACCCTGAGGGGCTTCTAAGAAGAAAAAAACTTAGAACTGGGAACCAAGTTGTTCTAAGTTTCAGACTCAAACACTGTACTTTTGAGGGGATTTGTGGCCCACATTCGATGCTCAAAAAGTACGAGAATGAGGGAATTCCACAGGAGGCACCCAGGCCACAGGCTGCCCACATTCTCTCCCTATTCTGCCTTTCTCTTTGGGGATTCTCCACCCATACTTTTTTTTCTTTTTACCACTAGACTACCAGGGACACCCATACTTTTGTTGGATGTTTTTGCTCTTTGGCTTTTGGGGGGCCTGCCACCCACCCACCCAGCCAGCCAGCCAGCCAGCCACGAAGAAAGAGTTAAAGTAAGATATACAGAAATAAGAAAAGGAAAATTCCAGAGGCAAAATGTAGTCGGAATAATTTAAGAAAAGCTGGCAAAAAAACAAGCCAAACTAAGGCCAGGTCATTCATAAGTAATAACAAACCTGTTTTGTTATATGTAATCTTGTATGTTAAAGTTAGACAGAAAAACGGAGGTATATGGGAGGTGATAATGCTGTGAATATATTTTATTGCCATTGGTTAATAAAGAAGTTGGTTTTGGACAATGAATTAACAGAGTAAAGACAGGCTGAAAGAGATATAGAGAGAGTAGGCAGAGTCAGAGAGAGGCCATGTAGCCACCCACAGGAGACAGACGCCACCACCAGAGCCCACTGGAACCTTTGGTAAGTCATAGTCACATGGTGATACACAGATTAATAAAAATGGGTTAATTTAAGATATAAGAATTAGCCAGAAATACTCTTAGGCTATTGGTCAAACAGTATTGCAATTAATTCAGATTTCCATGTGATTATTTCTGGAGTCTGGGCTGTCGGAAAATGAACAAGCAGCCTCTGGCGACATTCCCAAGACGTGGCCATTAATTCCATTTTCTCTCTGGGACCCTAAAGATGCCTCCACCCACATTCAGCAGGAAGCAGTCTAAAGAAAACAACATCCACATTGCCAAGAGTGGATTCTGGGATACTTTTGGTTAGTTGGTGGGTTATGAATGTTGCTATAATTTAGGGTAATATATAAAAAGCAATTATTAATCTCAGATATTTCAGATATTTTGCATATGGACACAAATTCAAGTCAATTTTGTTACATTGTACATATATTTTTCCTCTTGTTTAAAGGACTTTTGTATATTGATGCAAATTTAAGGTAATTTTTGCTACAATACGCTGTGTATATGTTTCTACTCTTGTTTAATTGTTTAAAAATTTGTATATTAATACGAACTTAAGGTTATTTTGTTACAACATTATATAATATATATGTGTATATATATATATATATATATATATATATATATATATATTCCTACTCTTCTTAAGGTATTGTATGAATACAGTTCATTTAAAATGTAAGGTAAAATTCTAATTTTTGAAAGCTATTATTATGAAAGATTTAGGATAATCAAGAAACACAGGTCAGTAGTTAGGCATCTATAGCAATCAAATTTGTAGATATGTGTTAGGTATGCTTTCCTGATCATATAAAGATATATTTAGGGAAGTAGAAAAAGACAAGCTCTCCTGAGTAAATTAGGAGCATGAGGGCCTTGGGAGAGGGTTGAAGGGTAGGGAAGAGGCAGGGAGGGGAGCCGAGAAAAATGTAGAGCTCAGTAAAAAATAGATATATTTAGATAGATAGATGGTCTTCTAACTTTTCAAAGACCTACAGTATATGGTGTTTAAAATGTTTTGTTAATTTAAGGCTTTTCATGACAATGAGACACGTCTGCTCCCAATTTACTTCAGAGATGATTGGCACTGAAGACATTCCTTATGGAGTTTGCTTTCATTGTGACAAGGCTAGCCATTTGGGCAAGAAGCTGCTTTTGCCTGGACTGCTTGACAGTATGTTGTAAAAACTGGACATGCAGGACCCACAGGAAAGTGACTACTGAGCTTTGCCCAAACAAGGCAGGATAGTCCTTCAGGGTTCCTGCTTCACAGAAGAAACTGCCGGACATTCTGCAGGACACAAAGGAAAGTGACTGAAAACTGCCAATATAGGTGGGACAGTCTTTCAAATTTTCTGATTCATTGAAAAGGCTGCCAGATACTATGGGCCTATAGGCTGAAAATAGATGCCCCAGTGTTGAAAAGGAGACTTTGGGTGACTGTCCAGGCAGTCAGATGTCTCTGCTCTTTCTAGGGGTTTTGGAAGTTGTTCTGGTACCTTTGATGGATTGAAGACTAAATAGTTATAGTTGCATTTTTTCCTTAGATGTGATAGAAAGTTAGGGATAAAATTTTGGATTTACTAAGAAAGAATAGATTATGGAGTGTTTTCTTTAAACTTACCAAGCACAAATGAATTGGAATTCAGTACACTGTGAACATAATCTTTATTTGATAATGTTCTTATTGTATACAGTCTTACTATGTTAAAGTTAAAACTTTTTATTTAAAAAGAAAAAAGGGAAATATTATGTTAAGGTGTGTGAATTTGGTTTATGCTGCGCTTGTTTAACTCTGTGAAGCTGTGATTCTTTGTCTAAAACACCTGAGGCAATGGGTTTTTGATCCTACTGCACGTGCTTTGGGGGGGCCTAGGCAGTTTGGACGCTCACCTTAATAGACCTGGATGGAGGTGGGCGGTCCTTGGACTTCCCACAGGTCAGGGAACCCTGATTGCTCTTCGAGCTGATGAGGGAGGGGGACTTGATCGGGGGAGGGAGAGGGAAATGGGAGGCAGTGGCGGGGAGGAGGCAGAAATCCTTAATAAATAAAAAATTTAAAAAAAAATAAAAAAAACACCTGAGGTTCCTAATAAAGAGCTGAGTGGCCAATAGCAAGAAAAGGGCAAGGATAGGCAGGGCTGCAGACAGAGTATAAACAGGAGGAAGAAGAGAGCAGGAGAGAGCAAGGAGAGGAGGCATCAGGGGCCAGCCCATAGCCAGCCATGGAATGAGAAGGAAAGTAAGGTATACAGAAGAGAGAAAGATAAAAGCCCAGAGGGAAAAGGTAGATGTGCTAATTTAAGAAAAGCTGGCTAGCAACAAGCCAAGCTAAGGCCGGGCATTTATAAGAAAATATAAGCCTCCATGTGTGATTTATTTTGGGAGGCGGGTGGCAGACCCCTCCAAAATCCAAGAGTAAAGCATCACACAGGACATATGTTCTGTTCGCAGATGGCCTCTGCTCTTTTCACACTGGCTTGAATGTGACCTGCATATCCTGCTTTTCCTGACCTCAGGATGTGGCTTACATGTGACCCTACAGGTCACCCCCCTCACCCCGCACCTCCACCCCACACTCCCTTTCATTCCCTTCAGCATCTGGTCCCACTGCAAACCTGCTTAATTCTCTCAGTATGTCCCAGTTCAAAGGGCAAGAATAAATGCTTGGGGCTTTCATTGTCATAGCTTAGCCTATGGCTTGAATGACTTGCCATAATTCAACAAAATAGTAATCCATAGGAGGACCTGGAGGTTCCTGGCATCAGTATGAGAGCTGCCAAGCTTCTTCCCAGACTGCCCTGTCTGTGTTCTTTAGCATCTATTTTCTCAACTATTCAGTGTGGTAAAAATGCACAGAGCATAATTAAACTGTAAGTATTTTTTAGACACACAGTGTAGCAGTATTAAATATTTCTCATAATGTATAACCACACCATCCCTTTCCTGAACTCATTTTATGGAGAGAAAACACACCTCAAATGCCCCCATTTCCAGCCCTGTGAGCAACCACTATAGGTTCTTCACGGATGTGGGGCCAGGAAGAATTTTTCTTTCATGACTGTCTATTTGACTTGTGCCCTCAGGGATTGTCTCTATTGAAGCATGTGTCAGGATTCCCTTTCTTTTTAAGGCTGAATTATATTTCAGTGGATACATAGTTTATGTTTTATTTATCCATCTGCTGATCCGCATGTGGGTCGCTTCCAAGTGAGTACACTGCCATTAGCATTGGTGTACACGTATCCCTTCAAGACATTATTTTATCTTAGAGACAGGGGTCTCTACAGTTCAGGCTGTTTTCACCATACAGCTGTAGTCTGAATGAGCAATGTCCCTCATAGGCTCTAGTAGTTGAACATTTGGTCCTCAGTTACTTGTGGAGAGGAAGTATGTCACCAGGGGAGGGCTTTGAGATTAAAACCCTTGCAATACTTCCAGTTTTCTCCCTCTGCTCTGTGTGTGTCATTAAAGATGTGACTGCCAGCTTCCTGTTCTTGACACCAAGCCTGCCTCTTGCATCCATGTCTCCCCACCATGGTTGACTCTCACCCCTCTGGAACAGTAAGCCAAAATGCTTTCTTCTAGAAGTTGCCTTTGCTATGCCACTTCGCCACAGCAACAGAAAGGTAACTGATATGGTAGCCCAGGATGACCTCAAACTCCTGGTGATCCCCCTGCCCCAGGCTCCTGAGTGCTGGGAGAGTGGGTAGGAATCACACCTGGCTCTAACACTGCTTCTAATTCCTTGGGATTTATAGCTGGAAGTCAAATTTATAGATCAGATAATTCTCAGCTGGTGAGAACGTGCCACACTCTGTTCCCAGCCTTGTCTAGGCACAGAGGTTCATTTCCTTCCTGGTGCTCTTTTGTTGTGATAAGCAGCTATCCTAATTGATTCACATATTCTGAATGTTTTTCTAAAGTCTTTTTCCTTTTAGGCAAGTTGGTTATATTATTACTGTTGTTTTACTTTCTAAAAAATATATTCTGTGTGCTAATTCTTTCGGCTTTAAAATATTCAAATGTTATTTTGTGTACACATATGTAGGTGCCTGTGGACACCAGAAGAGGGCATCAGATCCTCTGGAGCCAGAGTTACAGGAAGTTGTGCACCTCTTAATGTGTCATTGGGAACAGAACTCCCCTCTAGTCCTTTACAAAAGCTGCAATTTCTTTTAAACACTGAGCCACTCCTACAAGCGCATCTACATATTTCTATCATATCATATACATAATGTGACATTTTCTCCCAGTATCATTAGAGCTGTCTCCTCCTCCTCCTCTTCTTTTTTTTTTTTCTTCCAGACAGGGTTAGAGTCTGTCCTGGAACTCACTCTGTAGACCAGACTGGCCTCGAACTCACTGAGATAAGCCTGCCTGTTTCCCCAGTGCTAGGATCAAAGGCACGCACCACCACAATCCTGCTAAGGCTGCCTTTTTTTTTTTTACTGGTCTTGGAACTTTTACAACAAATCATGTCTGTACATTTCTGGACTTTCTATACTATTCCGTATGTGTGTGTGCGCGCGCACGCTCGTGTGCATTTATGGATGTATATATACACACATCAAGCATATACCACGCTGTTTTCCTTAGATTCTTTTTCCCTACCAGTTGTTCTGGCTATTCGGGCTCTTTCTAGCTACTCTGAGTTCAGACTATACCTTTCTTTTAGTTTTTTTTACATGTCTGTGTGAGTACATGCTATGAGTATTCATGCTGGTGGAGGACAATGGCAGCAGATCCCCAGCTGCAGCTATTGGTGGGTGTGAGCTGGCTGATGTGAGTGCTGGGAACTGAACTCAGGCCATCTGAAAGAGCACCAGGAGCTCCAAACTGCTGCTGAGGCCTCTATAGCCCAAGCTTTCCATTTGTAAAGGCAAGCGCTATTGAGATTTTGATAATAGCATTGAATCTACACTGTTTGGGGTAAGTATTGACTTTATGAATGGAAGTTCATGTATGGAAATGGAGGTTGCTTTTAGTATTTAGGGGGGTGTTCCACAAATTGAATTAAGAAAACTGTAATGGAAATGTCTAGGTTTTGTAAAACTAAGTAGTTCCTTTAAAAGTATGCAGATAAGCTGGGCACAATAGCGCATGCCTTTCTTATCAGCTCTTGAGAGGCAGAGGCAGGCAGATCTCTGAGTCAAGGCTAGGGTAGTCTATACTCTGTTCTCTCTTCTACCATATGGGCCCTGGGGAATGAACTCAGATCATCAGGCTTGGTGGCCAAGTGCCTTACCTGTCAAGCCATCTTGTAAGCTTGTAACTTATTATACATCCTATAATTCTATATACTGTTACCAACTTTAATAGCTTTTATGTGAAGTCTTTTGAGCATTTGTATATATGATCATATCACTTAAAGAGATTATTATTTACTTTCAACAGTTTTTCTTCCCCATATTATTATCTGTAATTTCAAGGATCACCTAATTAATATTTAGAGGAAGCATTGTTAGTCCCTTTTCTTGGAGAATGATGCTCTTTTGGTTTGAGTCACATGTAGCCTATGCTGGTCTCCATCTCCCTATGTAGCAGAGAACGATCTTGAATTTCTGGCTTTTCTTCTACCTGGAGTGTTGGGGTTATAGGCACGTATGACCACACTGGCCTTTCACTGTGGGTTTTTCTATATGGTTTTCATTATATTGCATATTCTCTTCTACAGAAGTTGGGAGGGAGGCTCCTGGTCCCTTACATTTCTTGAAAAAAATCATTTCAGTGGAGGAAACATGTAGGCGGAGACTGCTCGTTTGTTTCCTGGCCACCCAGACACAGAAACTATATTAATTACAACCCTGTTTGGCCTATTAGCTCAGGTTTCTTATTAACTAACTCTTACATCTTAAATTAACCCATTTCTATTAATCTGTGTATTGCCACCAGGCTGTGGACTACCGGGTAAGGTTCTGGCATTCTGGCATCTTTCTCCTTGGCAGTTATATGGCATCTTCCTGACTCTGCCTACTTTTTCTATATTTCTGTTCTGATTTCCCTCCTGGCTTTACTCTACTAAGTCATTGGCCAAAACAGCTTCTTTAATAACCAATGGTAATAAAACATATTCATAGCATACAGAGGGGAATCTCACATCAGGAACAGGCTTGCAACTGAGGCAGATAAACTGAGATATCTCAGTTACCTAAGGCATCAACCCTGCAAAATAATTTCTCCTCCTGTGGGTAATCTGTGGTCAGGTATTACTTGGTAGAAGATATAGGAAAGGCCAGTTCAGACCAGTATAGGAGGCAAGCACAGTGAAGGCCAAATTTCTCTGAAGTGCCTTGTCAGGAAAATTCCAACTCGTGTATGATGAGGCATCTAAAACAGAATTGACAATCAGGATCAGGACCCACCCACTTCTGGCTCCTCCTTCCACCTGTGATCATTAAAAATGAACCCTAGAAAAGAACTTGCAGTTTTTGAGCTACATGTTTTCTGGATCCCACTCTCATCTTATCCTGTGGAGCACATTCCAGAGCATTCCATGTTTTACTCTTATGATTAGTAAAGCAATACTTTCTCCAAGACACAAAAAACCTGGTATCACATCATAGTGACCCTAAGACCCCTTCAGTATCACAACAGTGGAGAAATGGCTTCCTGCTTCAGGCTCCAGAGTCAACCAACAGTGACAGAACAGCTTCTGGATGTGGGAAGACAGCTCTTTTGGCTCCATTATCAGTTTTCTAATCAATGTGGTATGTAATCACAGCCAGAGTAACGAGATAGTCTAGGTTAAACTGATGATTAAAGGAAGAAGGAAATAAAATATTATTTGTAAGCAATTTAACTACTTAAATGCAAAACTGAAACTATCAGTCTATTATTAGAGGCAAAAGAAGTGAGGGAGGGGACAGAGGAAAGATTAACATCGAAATTCAGCTCTCTGCATAAAATCACATTTATATGGAGGCCTGGTAATATAAATACCTGGTAATAATCTTATTTTGTACTCTCTCTCCACAGAAAAACTAATTATTTTAAAAATAGTAAAGATTTCAGAAAACAGAAGAGATTTCAGATGGAAAGGAAGTAAATTTCATGAAAATAATCTAGCCCATTATTAAAAAGAAACAGGCAAACCAGTACTTCCAACATTAGGAGGTATATGTGTACGTGTGTGGGGGCAAGGTGCATGCATGACTGCGTGTGATTCTGTGTGTACTACCTAGCAAAAAAAGGAAACAAACATATCAAAGTAACATCTCTAGGACTAACTGGAATTTGGTGCAAACCTGAAGTTGATTACATATAATGTGCATATATACACCAAACCCAAGAGTACCACATGATAAAAAAAATCTAGGGCTGGAGAAATGGCTCAGCGGTTAAGAGCATTGCCTGCTCTTCCAAAGGTCCTGAGTTCAATTCCCAGCAACCACATGGTGGCTCACAACCATCTGTAATGAGGTCTGGTGCCCTCTTCTGGCCTTCAGGCATACACGCAGAAAGAATATTGTATACATAATAAATAAGTAAGTTTTTTTTAAAAAATCTAAATGATGAAAAATCAGTACCAAAATTTAAATGCTATGTTAGAATAAAGTAAATCAGAAAGATGGGGAGAATCAAAAGTAATTTGCAGGCAATATTATTTTTTACACAGATAGCCTGATAGAATCTACTTTAAAACTGTAAGGAAAAACAAATTCAGTAGGGTGGCAGATACAAGATCTATGGGAAAATGAGTTATAACCCATGGATTTACAATCAGTATTTGAAATTTAGGCCAAGAAAACAATCCTGCTCATTAGAGCATCAAAAAATATGCAGAGATAAATCAAACAAATTGAAAATACAAAACACTGTTTAGAATGATATGAAAGATTTAAAGAAACTGGAAAACATTCCAATTAATGGAAGACGAAGCTTTAAGGGATAAACCGATCCCCACATGCTCATCCCCTAGTGGAGAACTACATCTGAGGTCCTCAGCAGACTCCTCTGCAGAAACTGTCAAGCTGATGTTAACATCTGTATGGAATTGACTGAGGAATAAAGGACCCTGAAAAGGAGAACAGCAAAGTCAAAAGTTACTGCAAAGTAATGGCAGTCAAGACAGAGAGGCTGAGCAGAAGATCCCGGAAGTTAGTCCAAATGCCTGTGACTGGAAGGTTGTCTGCACGAGTGCTGAGTCCTCCATGAGGACAGAACAGCAGGATGTCACAAATAGAAGCATAAAGTATGAAGTGGTCTCTTCTTCATTCACTTCATCTAAATAAGTGGAAAATGGGC
The DNA here is from genome assembly GCF_037038515.1 of Microtus pennsylvanicus. Classification (NCBI taxonomy): domain Eukaryota; kingdom Metazoa; phylum Chordata; class Mammalia; order Rodentia; family Cricetidae; genus Microtus; species Microtus pennsylvanicus. The sequence goes on along the minus strand of NC_134589.1, from coordinate 55,969,808 downwards.
CGAGTGTAAAGATATGACAACCAAACTCTTGAAGTGGGAATAGTCAATGATGCAGTTCCTTGGAAAGGTCTGGCAACTATTCAAAACATCAGTAAGCAAAGGGCCCAGAGCCTTCAGAGATCTTGAGAAATTAAAAATACATGCACACATAGGAATATGCAAGTGAACAGTTACAAAAGGTGGACTACAAACATTAAAAAATGAACAGATAAACAAGATGTGACATCCTTAATAATGGCTGCAAATGGGTACCTAGAAAGGCTTATCTCACATTTCCTGGTGTGGGGTTCTTAGTTGACCTTGAACTTAAGATCCTACTGCTTCAGCTTCCCCAGTGATGGTACCACCATGTCCAGCACACCTCAGATCTTGATAACATGAGGATCACTGGTACACTGTACACTTTTTCAGACATAAAAATGTATTTATGCTATTGTGTGTGTGTGTGCGCGCATGCCAAGTGCACACACATACGGAGGCTGCCAAGGTTGACACCGGATGTTTTCCTCAATTACTCTTACACTCATTCACCTCCCCTCTCCTCCCTTTCGGCATACCACATACAGGTGTGTGTGGCTACACTTGAGTCTTTTTTTCTAACATGGAATCTAAAGAGTCAAGCTCAGGTTCTCATGCTTGGCACTGGCACTGCTGTATAAGTTGTCAATTAAATGGTCACAGCAACCATAATGTAAATAGCGTTCTGCCTGTAAAATTTCTATACATATATAAGAACCGTGAGGCAGAACCTATAGTTTTTTGGTTCTTAAAAGTGATGTAATGTGAACACAACTCTGAGGTAGACAAGGAAGGATGGTATTGCTGCCTCAGACTTACACACAGCTTAACTGTATTCATCAATGGCTGCCTTGTCTGATGCAAAACATCAGAAAGGTAACTGTCTAGGAACTAGCGACAAACCACTGCTAGGCCTTCCAAACCAGCTGAGCAGCCAGGACTCCAAACATGCCCTCACGGTCAGTGTCTACATTCTCAATGTTGTAGCTACACTGCTGGGTAGTTTATCAACCTAAACTCAAAGGACAGCCTGAAGTTCTCTTCTGCAGCTGGTACGTCATGCTAGTGAAAGGAAACCTCTTACACTGAACCCATAAGTGCTGTACTTAATAGAAGGACCCAGAGTTCTCAGGTAACCTCACCCCTGCCTATATATGCATGACCAAATCCACTAAGCCCACAGAACCTTCAACTCATTTCCACAACAGAGCAGGTCCTCGTGAGATTTTCAAGCACAGGACCTCCAACCAATGGCACATTTCTTTCTTTAAAGGTAGTGACATTTTTATTAGTAGTACAGCCACTGCATGCCTGTGGAGGTCAGAGGACAACTTGCAGGAGTTGGTTCTCCCTTTCTACTATGTGGGTCCTGGAGGCTGAATGCAGGTCATACATAAGGCTTGATCCTTTACCTACTGAGTCATCTTGCCTGCCCCAGGTGGTGGCTTTAAATTAACATTTGTTTTATAGTCTTGGGTTTGAGTCTCTCAGCTCTCTGTTCACTACTATTATCTGAGCTAGAACTTCTCCAATCCCTTTTATTTCTCCTGCCCACAATGGGCGACTGTCCTACCACCTGATTTTGGTGGGCTGTACTCAGAATCAGATGAACAAACACAACATAGAGTTCTATGAAACCTGGAGTGCCTCCTGCAATCCTGGGCTCAAAGTGGAATGTGAATCTTAGCTGACACTTAGCTGAGGAGCAGACAAGGGAGGACAGGATGCAGAGCTGAACTAAGCTCTATGATCAAGTAGGCACCGTGTTAGCATAACAGAATAATTCAGCCATCTCCAGGCTCCTCTTTTTGTTCACCTTCATTACCCCCTTCCCCCATAAGCTCCCCAGGCACGACCCCTAAAGCTCTTTTTTACACTGCTCTCTTCTCAGGAAGCAGTGAGAGAATACAACTAACCTCTCACCTGGGAGTCTCAGCACCAGAAGCCTGGCTGGCAACACCTGTCAACTCTGACACATGCAAAACTGCACCTGCTTCCTGCAGCATTCTGCAGCAAGGTAGGTCCAGACACCCAACCAAGCACAAGCTTGGAAAGATTGCACCACAGCTGCTAAAAAAAAGCAAGCTGTGCCACACTGTTACCTCTGTGGTCAGGGAACAAGTAGAAAAAGGAGGAAAAGAAAAGAACCAGAAACTTCTGGAAGGAGATAATTACCCTCCATATGAAATGCACAGACAATTTAATGCCATTTTTCTTGACTTTCTTTTTCAGGGTATGACTGCAGAAAATCAAATTACAAGGTCATCATTACATCCTAGATTTATTACAACTGACCTGCAGGCAAAGGGTAGACTATTCCATAAACATGTGGATTCCATGGCTATGTCTTAAATAGAGGAAGGATTCAAACAAGAATACAGGATAAAATATTCCAAAGCTCCAAGAAGCAGTTATGTTACTGAGCTACATTTTTACGGACAAATAAGGCAAAATCCCTGCACATCAGCTTTTTTGATATTTTTATATACTTTCATATGGTACAAGAGAAAAATAACCAGAGCTCACAATGTACAGTTCTTTCACTATTTTCACAGCTTGTGAACACTATACACCCTTTTTGTTTTAATAAAGATACATTGTAATAAACTCCTTGCCCTTAAGTTTATAGTTTATAATAATCTATGATTAATACACTAAAATTGCCTTTTTTATGTGGTCACCCACACAGCAGAAAGTGAGATAGCTCCTGGACAGTCAGAATTGCTTTGATCTCCATTTGCATAATGGCAGAGTGAGGCTATACTGAGCCAGACAGGAAGTTGACAGCAGAGAAACAAATTCCTCTTGAGTCCTGGGAGCAATGGAGGATGATGGCTTGGTACAACTTAAGGAAGACATAGAATAATGTAATAATGTCTCCTAGTGAAACTCAGAGAATCTAAGGGTTAAGGGCTCAGGAGTAGAAAATGGGGAAAACAGGTAAGCAGACCAAGAGATAAACCATTTTTAAATTCTGCAATGAATAGGGATGTAACTTTGAACAGCACCATTCTCCCTGTATTGTTTTATAATATTTATGAGTGCCACTCTGGGAGACATAGCAGTACCTACCAGTGCTTGATTCTGCAAGGGCATCACCTGTATCTCAGGCCAACTTGTAGTGCTGACTAACTGCTATGCAGAGCCTGATGCTCAGTGCCTGGCTAATGGGTAAGTGAAGACAAGCAGCACATGAGGTGAAGGGGCTTTCTTTACACTTTGCCTTCTTGTGGGGCAGAGGTGGGTAAAATCCACATCCAAGGGAAATAATGAACTGGTAGAGGCCCCAACAGGTGGCATGCCTATCTGAAAGGCTATCATTTCAGACCTTCATTCTGCTCAAATGTGCCTCCCTAACAGATTGCCTCTTTTTACCTAGCATATCAACTGAGCCTGGCTGTCTCAGCTTTTCAAGCGTTCCAGCACACAAGAGAGATTCAGGGTTACAAATCCTTGGTAAGTAGCATCCCTGGTAATGTCAGAGTTCCAAATGTAAGAAACAAGCGAAATACTGGATTGAGCAAAAGTCACGTGCTAATAACAGTTTGTGAGGAAGGAAAAGAAATAGAAACTGAAGACCTGGCCCATGATGGCAAGAAGCAAAGAATTGTGATTTGGTGTTTTGCTGCCTTCAGGAAATCATCTAATCATCAAGGCACATTGCTACTAGTTACTTCTCCCTGTTAGTAAGTTACAATGGCTCAAGTACCGGGCTTGGGGCCAAGGGAAAATCTATAGCTGCTACAAACTGTTCTGGAGAAGATAACAGAATCAAAAACATCTGTAAACTTTGCCTTCGGTACTGTTTCCTTCGTTCAGTTCTGGCAGTTGGTGGCAGGCAGGGCAACAAGTTGGCAGCACCCTTCTATGACAAGTGGCAGACTCCTGTACCTTTCCAGTGAAGAGCAGGGCTGGAAAAGGACAAAGAACACATTCTGTCCCGTCTCAGTGTTTTAATGTTCACCTCTCTGAAAGCAACATGGTTTTTGGTAAAGATAGATTCATTCTAATTTAACATGATATTTTGAACAGGAAATCTGGCTGAGCACATCAATTCCCAAACATCAACTGTGACTGTAAAGCAACAGAATATCAGATCAGGAAATCTATTGCACTTGGTGAAAAAAAAGGAAATCCCTCCTTTGTCTCCCAGCTCCGGAAGGCAATGTGTCTCACTGGCTGTGCAAACTCTTCTCACTCAAGCCCAAGTCTCTATGTTCAGACATAGTACATCCATTACTGTGTCCTTCCAGGCTTTGGAAGTCTGACAAAACACCATTCCAGTAGCTGTGTCTCCAGGTTTTGAGTCTAGAAATGAATTTAAGGTGTGATCTAATCACAGTCAACAACTTGATCGTACTGACTTCCACACGTCATGAATATGTTCATCACAAAAGAGCAAGATGAGGTCTCTGACCAGCACTAACACTGTGATCAGTCAGGTATTACAGGGATGCACATTCTAGGTGACAGAAGTATACAGACATGATGGAAACGAACACCAATCTTATTGCACATGGTGTCTGGGCGAGCAATAAAAACACTGTGATACAGGATGAAAACTCTTTACGTCTTGCTTCTTCTCAGCCCTTTTTCCTAAAGTCTGATGTAGCAGCAGTATCAGTCGACATACATGGGAGAGCTGGGAGTAGCTGGCATCTGATCCAGGATTTTACAAACATAGCATGCGACCTCAACAGTACGTTCTTCATACATCAAAATAAAGGGATGTTTCTGCAAAAAAAATGGAACAGAAAAAAGCATCAAACATTTATATCAGAGCCCTAACTCAACCTTTCTCAGTTTCTATACAGCACAGAACTACAAGTTCCCAACCACATACAGCTTCAGTATATCATAGAAGAGGCACTGATCACATGAACACCCTAGATGTGACATACTGGGTTACCATCTGGAGGCTCCACCATGACAGTGAGTCTCAAAATTTACCTGCATATAGAAAGTATTCACTGAGGAAGAAAATGGAGTTCATGGTTCCTCAGCATGCAGTCACACCATATGAGAGCCAAAAACTACAGGAATCTCAGTCATGCCTCTTAGGACACCAGAGAAAGTCTCCCCATCCTCCATTGGTAGCTCAAGGATCTTCAAAAGGGTTTTTCAGTTTCAAACCTTCTAATTTCTACTCAAAAAGAGGCCAAAAGATACTTTCCTTGTGCTCTCCAGAGTGCATAGCCTACAATCTACTACACCAACCCCCCCTCTTTTGTTTCTATCATTGTAAACAACAAGTTGTAATTTCTCTGGTGATAGCACTGGGATTATCTTTACAGTCATTGCTGGGTTGACCACAACCTGGCTTAACAGTCTTGGAAAGCCCTAAATGTGATAAGCAATCTAATCTTTTCTTAAAACATTCCCATATCATTGGACCACAGACAATACTCTCTTCTCTGCTCAGAGGAAAGCCACACAAAGAAGACTGCTTATCATGAGAGGCATGAGAACTTCTCAAAGATATGTGAATTGCCAGAATGATGTACATTAGCAGAGGGACAGCAATAAATAATAAATAAAATTTCCACTAATTTTTTCTTACAGAGGAGTTACATATATTAAAGATAGGAGAATTTTCCAAATTCTTTTTATGAGGAATGAACTAATAAATTATAAGAAAAATTGTAGCCACCAAGTTTCCTCTGTCTAAAACCTGTTGTCTGAAACTCTCTGTAAGGACAAGCCTCTCCTTGGAGGCACATGCTGCTTACTGAACCATGGACTTACAGGTCCATACTCACCAGAAGCTCTTTATACTTTGGCCTTTTGGATTCGTCCTTCGTAAGGCTAAAATAACATAAAAGTAATGGTGTTAAGATGAAGTCACATTGACCCAATTATTTTGTTTTTTACAGATGAAAAGCAGGACCAGGTCAAGGTCATCTTTGGTCATATAGAAAGTTCAAGGCCAGCCTGGTTATATAAGGCTTTTTAAGCTCTTAATAGGACAGTACAGAAATCCTTCAATTGTAGATATAATGATCTAGACAGTGATTTTGACATACGTAAGAAACAAAAAACATGGGATACATATTCACCACCGCTACCTACTGTGGCACAGAGGCAAACAAGGAGAAAAATGTAACATAATCACCACAATCACATAAAAATAAAACCAAAGAGGAGGTCTAGGGATCAAAACAACGTAGAGCTGGGGAAATGACTAAGTGGGGGAAAGAACTTTCCTGAAAGCCTGATGTCTTAAATTCAAATCTCTAAAACCCAAGTAAAAAGCTATGTGCAGTAGCTTGCCATGTGTAATCCCTATACTCCCAAGAAATGGGAGACAGAGACAGTTTGTGGACCAGCCAGCCTGGAGTACACAGCACAGTGGCAGAAACAAGAGATCCCACCTCACGAAGCAAGGCAAAAAGTGAGAATGAACTCCTAAAAGTTGTTCTCTGATCTCTACATCTGTTGGCAGCACACAACACATAAAATAAAATTTTAAAAATAAAGAGTCTGTAATATACATTAGATTCTTTAAAGCAAATATTCATTAAAATGGAATATACAGAATGGCCAAGTTTATGGAATTATATAAGTGCATATAATATGTGCAAATTGGTAAACAACAGACTGTTTTTCAGTGACGAGAGGGAACCAGTGTCAACTGTCATCCACAAGATTTCTTCTATCTAGTTCTTGAGCCATTATTTTCCCCTTTGAAAGATCACTACCAGCAGAATTTGGTCAGAGAAGATGAAAGAGACTTGAAAACTCCAGTCAACAATTGTTTTCTCATTATTCAGAAAGAGGACAGTGTTAGACCCTGCAATAGAAGCTTTATAAAATACGGGGTACAGAGAAATGGCATTCCTATAAAACAAAAGCATGCTCAAGAGTAAATAAGGCATCTTTAAATCATGCTGAATAAAATGAGCAATTACCAAACTTTTTAAAGGCTAACATAAAAATGCTAATTAAAACAGAAGACAACACTACCAACTATGTCTATATACATTTATTCTTTGCTAGTGTTCTGCAATATATGTATGCATGCACATGTGTGTGGATACATGTGCATAATTTATATGTGGAGGGCAGAGATTGGCATATTTCTTCCTCAATCATTCTTTACTTCATTTATTGAGGAAAGACCCCTCTCTGAATCCAGAGCTCACTGAATCTGTTGTCCAGTTAGCTAATTTGTCCTGTCTCCACATAGAAGTGCTGGCACTACAAGCAGGCCATCTTGCCCATATAGCTTTAATGGGTTCTGGGGATGAGAGAGTTCCAGTTCTCATATCTACAAAGCAAGTGCTTCATCCAGTGAGCCATCTCCCTAGCCCTACATACATTTATTCTCAGGTGCCATGTACATATAAAAGATCTGACACAGTAGACAATTTAACAGGCATGGAGTTCATGCCTCCTTTGGAATAGGATTAGAAAGAGCCAATATGTACATTTTAACCAATTAAGTTTTGGGCTTGACCTTACTACTGATACCCACACTATTCTCTAGGTTTTATCAGAGTAGAGATCCAAGCCTTAAAGTCTGGTCTCATGAGTTACTGAATAGTAAAAAGATCCAGGTGATCCTGGCATAATCTTATTATGATAAGATTACCAGTCTCATTTAGGCATTTAACCTGGTAACTTATACCAGGAACTGGTGATCTGGAGGCAGCTGCTTCACCACCACCTACAGCTGCTTTTCACCAATACCTATGTAGAATAAGAGGGCAATGTCTCTTCAGGCTGGCTGGAATCTCCACACTGCAGTAATCCATAGTCCTAGCTGGGGTAATGTAACAAAGGACTTCTTTTCCAATTCAAAGCATCCATGTAATTGAGATTAAGTTGCCCAACTGGACTATTCTGCCACATGTGTCTGAATATTAGCAAATAAAGTACTTACCACAAGTTGACAAAGTTGATGAAACTGGGGGAGAATTCCCTTTCTTCGGAATTACTTAGTTGTGGAGGGTCTCCTTTCACCACTTGTGTTAGCTGATCAAACACACTATTCCACTTTGGATAAGGAAACCGGCCTGTGGCCAACTCGTACTAAAGAGAACAATAAGGAAACAGAAAGACACCAAGCATGATTTACTACTCCCTACTGGAAGAGTGATGCCAATCCAAACACCCAACAAAACTCTTTAAAGCCCTCCCTCAAACTCTGTCAGGTTAGGGAGGAATCCCTGGATCATGAGGCTAAGTAAAGGACATGAATGTAGATACATGAGCCTCGACTGAACTCAAGTCTTGGACTACAGGGGAATGCCAAACTCTGAACACCTCCATAATGCAGGCCCAACCTCATCGCAGGAAGGCTCTGGGAGGCCTGTCTAGACATCTACAGCAAACAGTTTCACATTTTGTAGTCACTTGCCTAGGAGTTCTCAGTACCAACAGTGGCCAGATCCCTTTATAAAGTAAAAAGAACATTTAACAAATGAAAATCCAGTCTGAATTCAGAGAAAACAGTATGCAAATCCTATAGTTCAACCATAGTCAGACTATAATTACTGAAGAAACCAATTCAGACTTAAAGACCCAATAAAGGGCATACAACAATGTCATTAGCATACAATACACACCTAAACAGTACTGTGGTCCTAAAACTTTGCTAACAACCATTATGTCTAACATTCCCTGGCTCTCTTCTGAAATTCAATGAAAATCAAGGAATTGTGCACTTTCCCAAGATATGAAGCTAATTTACAACATGCATCACGAATCACATTTTATGTGCTTTGGCAAAAAAAACTGACAGATGAGGCTGAAGCTCCCAACTTGTACAGAGAATGCTTCATGAGAGTGAACATTCTTAGAAAACCAATTTCACTTTCTCCTCAGAACAGCTGTGAGCGCACTGCTGTCGCCACAGGTGCACAGGGAAGTGAGAAGGCCAACACACACGCCTGCATCGGGGAGGAAATGATCACAGCTTTGGCTGAAGTTTCTCTTCAATAAAGCTGAAAACGCTTTGAAAGGTCAACCTTTACTATAAGGAATAACCTCCCTAGGTTCGCTCTGGAGAACAGGCTGGACAAGAAGTCTGTGCCTTCTATGGTGAGGGACTACTTTCTTCAAGATTATCCTAGGAGAATCAGCAATGAGAAGACTCTAAGGACTGAAATACTGTTTCCAAACAAAGCTTTTGCTAAAGCAGGTATTTGTTAAAACTTTTCACAGGTATGGGGTGTAATTCAGTGATAGAACTCTCATCTACTATGCCGAAGGCCTTGGTACAATTGCCACCTCTCCTCTCCAATGAAACAAAACAAAAGCAAAATTTCTCTTTAGTAAGGAAGTGTATACTTGTCTGGGTATATGTACATAGGTGCACAAGGCTTTGTTTGTGTGCGTGCGTGTGTTTGTGTGCAGGTACACATGAGTGCGTCTGTATGTGTCAGGTGCGCATGAACATGTTTGCGTATGTGCACTCACACACAGGTGTATGGAAGGTACTGGATAACTCTGCAGATTGTTCCTCAGGCATCGTCTATTCTGCCTTTCTGAAATAGGGTCTCTCTATGGCCAAGAATTCACCAAAGAAGCTAGACTGACTGGCTAGTAGTCACCTGTCTCTGCCTCCCAGCACTAGCATTGCAAATGCAGGTCATTATGCCTGGTTTTTTGTTTTGTTTTTGCTCAGGGAGGTATTTCTGAATTTAAAGTATGCTTTCCATGCAAAAAATCACCTAAGTAGGAGCAATAGGTCTGCCTATAGTCTGTGAATTGGTTTCATGACAAGAAAAAGAGGAGACAGCTATAGACCCGCAGAGGCAAACTGTTAGCTCCTCTATAAGAGAAACTCCATTAGTCTGTCAACAGTTCTCACAAAAACTAACAAGGCCATGTCATTCTGATTATAGGAAAAAAAATTAAAATTTTTAAAAAACAAGACCGGTGAGCTTCAAAAAGCTCATTGCTCTAAATCTGAACTAAGGGGTCTTGGCTCAAATTGAAAACAGGAGGAAAATATAAGAAGAGGCGTTTTACATTGTCTCACAGAACCGACACGGGACAGAAACTTCACAGATAATGTAGAAGAAGCTACAAGAGGCTATTCAAAAGCAGAAATAAACAACAATCTTACCAAGGTCCAGATCAATAGTAAATGTAAGAAAATAAACTTTAGAGAAGAAATGAGGACATAAAAAAGTATGACTTTGACTATGTCCCCTCAAAGTTCTTATTAGAAGCCAAGACCCAAGGTGACAATCTTATGAGATAGGGTTTGAAGAAGTGACTAGGTCATCAGAGTGCTTGGTGTCCCACAAACAGGATTAGTGCACGTACAAAGCAGACCTTAGGCAGTCATGTTCCTTACCTCTTTTACTATAACAAATATGTCAAACCCTTGACCTTGGACTTCTAAGTCTCCAGAAATGCAAGAAATAAATTCCTGGTCTTACTAAGATAACTAACTTATGGTATTGTGCCAAAGCACTCCAAACTAAGGCAGATTCATTTAAAATTAACCCAAAATTTCAAGATAGTCTCTAGGTAAAGATGAAGAGCTTCTGCTTGTTACAAATCATGAAGTTTCTCATTATCCCTTTTCAACATTTTTACCTCTTAAATCTCTTATTGTTACATTACTATGACGAAGTTGCGCCAACAGAAACATACCAATGTGATCCCCAAACTCCAGACATCAGAGCGAACATCATACCCTTGTCGTGATGCACTTGGGTCTATTCTTTCAGGCTGGAATACAAAGAGAAGTCAAAGTCATTTATTATGTGAACCCTAAAGAAGCAGGTTAATGGAAGCAGTAGCTGGAGTGGGAGACAAAAACCTCAGCACCTTCCTAGAAGAATTCATGCCCCAAACCAGGCTGGGAGTAACAGGAAAACACCACTGTGTTAGAAACAAACAACCAACAAAAGACTCCACTGAACTCAATGGCTATGTAAGAAAGACTGTGCTGGCTAGTTGTATGTCAACTCAACACAAGCTAGAGTCGTCAGAGAGAAGGGAGCCTCAGTTGAAAAAAATGCCTCCATAAGATCTGACTATAAGGCATTTTCTTAATTAGTGATGTGGGGGATGGGGGGAGGGACAGCCCATTGTGGGTGGTGCCATCCTTGGGCTAGTGATCCTGGTTCCATAAAAAGCATGCTGAGCAAGCTATGAGGGCCAAGTCAGTAAGCAGCACCCCTCCACGGCCTCTGCATCAGCTCCTGCCTCCAGGTTCTAGCCCTATTTGAGTTCCTGCCCTGACTTCCTTAGATGATGAACAGTGGAAGTGAATAAACCTTTCCTCACTTACTTGCTTTTGATCACAGTGTTTCATCATAGCAATAGTAACCCTAACTAACATGGGGACTATATTATGGTCTTTCTGACTTTCTCCCCTAAATAATCAAGGCACTGGCAAAGCTGAGGTAAATGTTGGTAAATAGGAAGGAGCAGGAGGATTCTGTCAGCCTTTGCTCAACAGTAAGAATGACCAGAAGATACTTGAAACAAAAAAAAGGCACAGTAGGAACTGTCGTCACTGTACGTCCCACCCTTTAATTCTCCTCAATAAGAATTAAATAGCAATAATAATTTATTACTTGAATTACCTTTATAGATACGTGCTTATGAATCGTAAGAAAAATCAAAGCACAATAGTGTAATATATCATCTTATGAACAGCAAAACAAACAAACAAAAACTGTTGGCAATGTCCATAAAGGGAACATTTTATATTTCCTTGAAATTAGGTACCATTTTTATAAAGTGTGTCAGTGGATGCAGAGGAACAGCATGAGAGTATTTCAGTGGCTTGAAGTTAACAATGGGTTGTTCCTGGAGACTGACAGTAACTGTTACTAAAAGAAGCATCCCAAAGTGTAATAGTTGTACTATACCACTAATTTGGAGATGTATACATTTTAATTTGAAAACAAGTATTGTGCTGCTATCTAAATTTTCATTGAAAGCTATCTAAATTTTTTGTTATAAATCTTATTTTACTGAAAATGATACATACTACATAAAAACACTGATTCAACCACAGGAGAAAACACTGTCCCAGTATCACTAACCCACACTATACAGACCTGGTGTTCTGAGGCATGACACACACCTTCTTACATAGAATGGCAACAATGCATAGCACATTCTGAGATGATGAGGTAAAATAGAAATCATGAATATCTTTAAGCCCTAACCCTATCTTTGAATATCACCAAATATTTTCAGTGGAAAAGAAACATACTAAGTAATATGTGGATCAAGAGTCTCAAGAAGTAGTAAAATCTATTTTAAACAACATAAAAATGAGATTCCAGTTTAGCATGCCTTGCAGGATGTGGCTAAGTCTTACTCAGAGGGAAATCGTCTACTTAAAGCAAATAATGGAGAAGACGTCTCAGATAATAGCCCAGCTGTACAGACGAAGGAACTAGAAAACCAAACATCAAACAAACACAACAACAACAATAACCACAAAAAGAAATTAGACCTAAGGAACTGAGCACCAGGAAGTAACAAAGACAGTGAGTTGAATGAAATAGGAACTTAGGAGCAGGGAAGAAGATATCTACATTAAGGGAGCCATTTTAGGGTTGGCAAGAGACTTGGCTCTAGAGGGGATCCCAGGTGTCCACGGGGATGTCCCTAGCTAGGTTCTTCGGCAGCAGAGGAGAGGGTGCCTGAACTAGCCTCCCCCACTATCACACTGATGATTATCTCGAATATCACCATAGAATCTTCATCCAGCGATGGGTGGAGATAGAGACAGAGACCCTCATCAGAGCAATGGACTGAGCTCCCAGGTCCAGTTGAAGAGCAGAAGGAGGGAGAAGATGAGCAAGGAAGTCAGGACCGCAGGGCTGGTCCACCCACTGAGACAGTGTGCCTGATCTAATGGGAGCTCACCAAATCCAGCTGGACCTGGACTCAATTAGCATGTGATCAAACAGTACTCTCTGAATGTGGCTGCCAATGGGGGTGGACTGAGAAGCCATCCATAATGGCACTGGACCTGTTTCTAACTGCATGTACTGGCTTTTCAGGACCCTAGTCTATTTGGATGCAAAGCTTCCTAGGCCTGGATGTAGGGGGGGAGGGCCTTGGACTTCCCACAGGGCAGGGTACCCTGCCCTCTTGTCAAAGAAATAGAAAGCAACCTACAGTTAATTCCAGAAACAACACTTTCTAATGGAGATGTTCACCCCTGCTATTTCAGCACTGGGTTCTAGCTAGGACAATCAGCAAGGTAGAGGGCGGTACTTTATTCAGAGACATTTAAATGTCTACAATTCTCTCTACACAGAAAATTCCTATTAAAACTACCCGTGGTGCTAAACTAGCAAGGTCACCAAGGCAATACCAACATGCCCACAGAAGCCAACTACTGGTACTTCCACATAGTAAGAGTAAAGTGTTAAAAAAAAGTTTCATTCCATTTTCAGTAATAGTATCCAAACCCATGAATTGCTTTTTTTTTTTTTTTTTTTTTTTTGAGACAGGGTCTCACCACGCTGTCCTGGAACTTACTATGTAGCCCATGCTGCCCTCAAATTCACAGAGATTTACCTGACTCTGCCACTGCCTCCTCAGCACTGGGATTAAATGTAGTATTGCCTATGTAATAAAACAAAATCCTTGACTATTTTATGTTAATGTTATTGTGGTCATGTAAAAGAATATACATATTATAAGAGGGACAATCAAGTGTTTAGAATAAAATGATTCAGCAAACATGCAAGTGCACAACATACACATGCACACACACACGCATTCACATACTTATATGGGGGGCAGAGAACTTGGTAAACTGTTAATAATTTCCATATAAAACATTATGCAAAAATTCTTTATTTCAGATCTTTTTAATATTCAACAAGTTAAAGAGTAATTCCAGCTTCTCTAGACTGAGGAAAAACTGTAAAAGTCCACTACAAGGGCATTTCTGGTAATTCCAGTACTTGTAAAATGAAGATGGAAGCAGGAAGATCCCAAATTTCGAGCCAGCCTGGGTTTCATAAAACCTTGTCTCAAAAACATAAGCAAAAGGCATTTCTGACATGCAACAATATATCAAGAAGAGTCAAGCTACTTCCAGGCTTTCAAAACTAATGTTCTTGTCCATGTATGTCGGCCTCTGTAAACCAATTGATAGGACTATTTCATTTGATCCAGTCAACATCAGAGCTGCAGAGTTCAGCTGGCCTGTAGGATAAAGTTGTAAGATAGGATAGGACTGTAGGATAAAGCTGTCCCAGAGTTGGATAAAGTCAAGAAGAACAGTGAGGCCTTACACTCCTTTTCTTGCTGGGGTCTCAGGACAATATTTCAACACAAGAACAGAGACTGTGTCTTTTGTTAAAAGTTAAATGAATTCAGAATTGTTTGCTGTATCTGGGCCACAGTTACATCTTTAAGACTTGCATGAATCGAAAGGACTTCTTAAGGAATATAACATAGTGCTAATGTTTGAGAATGTTTTGTTCCTAAGTGTTGTGGTGCTAGAGAACTGGTTCCCAAGGTGTCAGTAGCAAGACAGTCAATCATTTAGACAAAGGGCCTTTAAGAGGTGAGGTCTCTAAGAGCTTAGCTGGTCAAGGGGGGACTCAGAAAGGATTGATGTTGGGCTATTAAGTCAGGTCTCTTAGCAGTGGGTTATTATAAAACAGGGCCCTTTAGCCCTTTCTGCACACAGACAATTCCTTTTCCATTTCTCTGCCGTATTATGGTAAAGCCAAAGGCTCTCACCAGAAACAAATAGATGAGAGCTACTCAATCTTAACTTTCAGCCTCTAAAAACATTCTTTCCTTACAAGTATTCAGTTTTAGGTTTTCTATTACCACAAGAAGAGCAATAAAATCCTACTGTTACAGGGAAAATTGTTCTGGCTAACCTTAGCACTAAACCAGCTCTGAGCCGGGTCATGCTCAGTTATTCTCTGGGCTGTATGGTTACTGAATGTGTCAATTATGGCAGTTACCAAATGTGTCTAATCATTTTTATTTCTTGCCTTTGAATCTGCTGTGTCATTTGTTCCTAATTAACACAAAAAGAGTATTTTCTGAACTGCATTTATCAAGTAACAACATTCACAAAGCTCAGTTCAAAAAAAAAGTCTTTTTATCTACACACACATTTACTTTTTTTTTTTTTTTTTTTTTTGATTTTCCGAGACAGGGTTTCTCTGTAGCTTTGGAGCCTGTCCTGGAAACTAGCTCTTATAGACCAGGTTGGCCTCGAACTCACAGAGATTTGTCTGCCTCTGCCTCTGCCTCCAGAGTGCTGGGATTAAAGGCGTGTGCCACCATGGTCTGGCTCACTTTTACATTTTTGTTTGTAGAAAAAGTGAATGAAAAAAATCTAATAAATTTAGGTTACTGACAGTGCAACAATTCTATTGACAATATTAAACATTTCATAGGCAATACTTTCCAAACATGGAGCCCATGTATATACAGCAAGAGAACACATGCAAAGAACAGGCAGCATTCTGTTTCACATGATCACACACTGAGGTAAGAAACAGAACTGATAGCAAACTGACGTCCAAGTGATGAAGAGAAAAAAATGCATTCAAGGTTTTAAATGAATATGAAACCTGAAGAAGCACCAAACCCATCCACCCAGAGCATGCCAGGGAACCTTGAACATCTAGCCTGTGACTATCCTGACTTAAAATTTTTATAGCACTTAAAGAAGCAACCATAGGGCTGGAGAGATGGCTCAGCGGTTAAGAGCACTGCCTGCTCTTCCAAAGGTCCTGAGTTCAATTCCCGGCAACCACATGGTGGCTCACAACCATCTGTAAAGAGGTCTGGCGCCCTCTTCTGGCCTGTAGGAATACCCGCAGACAGAATATTGTATACATGATAGATAGATAGATAGATAGATAGATAGATAGATAGATAGATAGATAGATAGGAAGAAGAAGAAGCAACCATAAAGAAAACAAAGGAGGAAAAACTTTCTTCAACTCTTAGCTAATCTTTATTTTAAAAAGGTCCTTGGAGGCATGATAGCTCAATGAGTAAAGGCATTTGTTGAGTGACACTGGCAACCTCAGTTCAATTCTTAGAATCTAAGTAAAGGTGGAAGGAGAGAACTGATTCCATAAAAATGTCCTCTCACCTCCACACATGACCACAGAAGACATGCCCTTCCAATGATGATGATTTAAAAAGTCTACAATACTGAAACAGACTGACAGAAAAGGCTCAATAAACAACAGCAAACTTTATCATCACTTGTAGGAGCATGCTGTTCTCCTCTAAGGACACTAAAGGACAAAACTGGCACCTAGGGGGAAAAATTAAAATATAGACACCAAACATCAATCAAATGTAGTTCAAACTCTTGGCTGTGGAACAAGCCATGCAAATTCACGGGGATAAGGCAAACAGGGAAGTTCTGAAAGAACAGTGTCCATCTGTCTTCCTGATTAACGCCCAAGGCCTCTGCATTTACTGCTGTGTTCCATCCATTCTGAAGTAACAAATCACAATTGGTGCACAGTTTCAGACTCTGGAAGACACACTGTATTCTGTCAGGAACTGTCTTCCTGTACTAAGTTACTCTTCTACAACTTGTGACAGCATCCTTAGTGGCCTAGAACAAACATTTCTTAACCGATTCTGATTATATCTTATGGTCAAGAAGTACAGGAGATAGAAGCAACACAAAGACAAGGATAATTTATCACTTGGTTGACTGGGTGAGTTGAAGAAAATGAAAACAAAAATCAGGAAAGACCATAAATGCTAAATGCCAAACAAGAGGACTAACATGTACATAGCAGTGCACTGAAATAATTGAGCAATGCTTTCAGAAGTTAAAACTTAAGCTTGGAAATGCTTAGGAAGAAAAGTGCTCTAGCACAGTGAAGCTGCATGGATGAAGGCAAATTCCCTCCACCTAGAACCAAAGGGCACAAGCTCTCTGTGTGATGACTGCCAAGCAAGAGACTTTGCTGCACACTTACTGCCATATACGGTCTACACCCAGCATCTCTTGTCTTGGCGATGGAGTCCACAAGTTGTCCACTGATGCCGAAATCACAGAGCTTAATATTTCCGCTTCTGTCCAGAAGAATATTGGAAGGTTTGATATCTGCAAGAGATACATGCCATCAGTACACAAATGATCAATCAAGCAACTCTAAAGTACTATCCTCAAAACTACTGAAATCTGGAGTCCTTAAATTCAGATATACAAGAAACCAACCTTTACTTAGCACATGCAATCATATTTTAAACATACATCAATAACTAAAGTCAAAGATGGTGGCTCATCCCTGTAATCCCAGCACTTAGGACACTGTTGGGGGATGATTAACCAAGAATTTAAGGCCAACCTGGCTACAGAATAAGACCTTGTCCATAAAACTAAAAAGAGACAAGAACTGCAATTTAACAGTCAAACTCCTTTCACCACTATAATTTAACAAGCCAAAAGACTTTTTCTCTTACCATCTTCATACATATAAAACACAAACAAATCATGGTTTTCAGTAGTCAGAACAAAGAATGAACTTCATCAGATAATATACTAAGCTAACTTTCAAAAGATATCAAGAATTACACAACAAAGTATAAAGTAAACCAGTCATGAACCGATAATTTCGTTGAGTATAGCTTCAATTTATGAAATCATTATTTTAAAGGAAAAAAATTATTTATTCTCAAAAATGCAGTTATTTCTAAGATATTTTTTAAGATTAATTTTTATTTGTATGTGTGTGTGTAAGTGTAGGTCAAGAGTGTGAGGAGAGACCCTAAGAGATCAGTAGACATCAGATCCCCTGCAGCTGGAGTTATAGGAGGAGGCTGTGAGTCACGCAGTGTGGGTGCTAGGAACAGAATCTGGTTCCTCTAGAGAGCAGCAAGCTACTGAGCCAATTATCTAGCCCATCTCAGGGTCTTTTGATCTTAAGTGGCTTTCTCCAGTTTCTCCCAACCAACTTTCCCTTGGACTCATTTCTATGACTTTCAGAACTGTTGGCCTTTGTTCGGCGTGCAAACACAAAGCTCCTCCTGACTGATGATAATTACTACCAATATGTCAATGAGCTGACTGCCAAAATTTCCCCTACGCTCTCCAATTCTCTATTTTGATCATAATTCTTCTATCTATTTCATTGTCAATATCACAGAAAATTTAGTAAGTTGAGACATAGAAAACATCTATATATAACTTGAACAGTCCAGAAAAGCTCCCCTATGATAACAGACCCAGAAGATCACCTCTCGAAAACACCCATTCTTAATCCTCCCACCCTTTCTCGTGGGACCTGCATCATGTCAAGGTTTCTATCCACACTTCCAAAATATGGCTCCTGACTAGTCTCAGCTCCGTCAGGGTATGTCTCATGCTCTTAGAGCAGGGGAGAAGTCTAGTGAATGTGACATAAAATACAAACATGTAAAAAAAAGTTCCTGTTGCTAAAAACACCCATCCAGGGAGTGAGAGTCCTTTCTTCAGGAGACTAGAAGCAATATTGCGAGCTAAGGTGGTCATTAATGTCAGATAATCAAAGATTTTTACAAGCAGGTCATGTTTTAGAGGAATTTCAGTTTATAGTGTAAATTTTAAGTCTCTTTTACAAACACATGCTCTAAAGTGAGAAGAAACAGTTCATAGGAGAAACACCAAGGCTTTAAAATGATTAAGTATAGGGGCTGGGAGCATAGCTAAGAGGTAGGGAGCACTTATCCAGAATGCACAAGGACCTGGGTTCAATCCCCAGAAATGAGGAAAAGGCCTAATGGTCCCATCTCGTCAGATTCGTCTTTGAATGTCTTCATAGCCACTCTGATGCTTTGATGGTATCCAGTCATCAATTACACTGAGCAATGAGAGATTTATTTTTAGCCATTCATATTTCCCTTGTATTAATGTTATTGGCACATATGAACTGTACAAATACATTTCATTATCAACAGTAACTATTTCTAACTAAAATCAATAATCTCTAGCAAAATGTAACTTTCAAGCCCAATGTACTTACTAAATGAGATAGAAATTTAAAAAATTCCAGGGGAAGAAAAGCTGATGCTTAGGATACACAGTATTTGGATTTGGTTTTCTCTGTGTTTTTTGGTTAGTTGGATTTTTTTATTTTGTTGACCAGAAACACAAATATTCCATGGAGGTTTATATAGTATTATGGGAGTTTTCATTAAAAAAAATACTTTAACCAATATAAGGAGAAAAAGTTGATTCCGATTCCACAGAAAGCAATCCATACCCACCTCTGTGAATAATTTTCAAGTTTTCTTTTAAGTGGTTTAGTGCTTTCACAGTCTGGGGAGGAAAAAAAAAAAGAGGTGGGATAAAGATCTTGAGTTTTTAATAAAATAGCCCAACAACCTATCACAAGCAATGGCCTCCATAGCCCCCTGTATGCTTTCTCAGCTTAGCATTTCAAATGTTGTCTTTCTGTATTTTGAATGACAATGGCATATAATCTTACATCAGAAAAGTTGCCTCTACATGGTCCTCTCTGACAGTTAAGAAAACAGTAACATGACTTACATATGAAGTCACTAAAAAGTTGTATTGTTTTTGTACCTCAAACCTGTACAATCATAAAAACCAGTACATGTTCACTATCCATGATGGTGATAATTTCCATAAATCCTCAGTCCCTCACACTTAATCACTATACCCCTGAAGTAAGTTCTGCAGATCCAGCAAATCTGCTCAGTCAGCAGTAATTTATTCTGTCCTGGTTCACACTACTCATGATTAGAAATCATAGGCTTCTTCAGAAAGGGAAGCAACAGAGACTTGATAACAGGCCAACACATTTGCTGTTAAAGAGGAAGGAAGGAAGGAAGGAAGGAAGGAAGGAAGGAAGGAAGGAAGGAAGGAAGGAAGGAAGGAAGGAAGGAAGGTCAAATCTTTACTGTCAGAAGAATTATATGAGGAATGTAGAAAATACCACCTTGTATTAGCTAAGAAACTCTTCCCATGTGTTCATTGGTCTATTAATTAGCAAGAGACTTTTCAGAAGGTAATTTAAAATATGCTTACTATATAAGGTGATCACCTAGTCAGAAAAATACAAACACACATGTCTAAATAAGTTATTCATGTATATACTATATATATTACAATACCTGATAAAAATAATTTTATATTTATTTTCCAAATTTCACAGCTATCCTGTTATGTTGTAGTTAAGAGTGGGGTTATGAGTTTGGGCTATGGAGGTTTTGATCATCAACAACTTAAAACTATAAGTACCAAAGCAAATTATTATTTCCATGCTTTCAGACTTACCATCTGTAAAAATAGTATATTACTTACCATAGAGTTACTGAGAAAATTATGTTACAGAATCTTGGCTCAACATAAATAATATTCACTCACCATTAACTACTATCATTATTCTATTATTGCATAATACTATAGTAGTGTTCTACTGTATAGTACTATTTGTATTCTAACACTGTGAAGTGGCAAGTTCTAAGAAAACAATAGCTTGTTACAATAAAAGAGTGGCTAAACAATGAGATTTACATATTCATCTGAGCAATGAATAAGTTTCTAGTGCAAGTCAGTTTATTTTATAATATGAAAGAATATATATCTTAAAACTTAGCTAACTCATAAAAATTTAAATTTCATCATTAATTTGACAGTGAACAAAAATTTTAACAAAATTATCAATCTGAAAGTAATTTGCTAACTATGGTTTTATCAAAATTTTAAAAGTCTACTAGATACACACATCTTTTACAACTGAAATAGAGTTCAGAAATTGTTTATATTTTTTAAATCAGATTCATTAGAAATCATTAAGTTGGCAACTGACAAATAAACTAAATTGGAAAAGAAACTGATTCAAAGAAATCTGAAGCAACCATAGTATGATTTAGCTCACAAACCAATTAACTAGACAAGTATTTCTGGCTCAGGTTCTCAGGGGTTCTAATGTCTTATTAATTTTGCTTTATAAAAAAATAAGTTGCCTTTTCCTTTGTAAGATAAATTGTACACATCAACTAAAAGATAAGAGCAAGAAAGTAAATGACCATAAATTCAGTTCTCAAACCACAACACATAATTTGCAAGAGAACCCTTTCATTTTTTGGTCTTCTGGTAAAAGCAAAGTGATCAAATTAATCAAAATGTTGGCTACTAATTGGAAGTCAACATTTTAAATTGCTTAAACTAAATAATAATAATAATCCTCAGTCTTAAACCATAGCAAAACATACCTTATCTAAAAGCTTAATTTAAGAGGCTTCAAAAAAGCTGGGCAGTGGTGGCACATGCCTTTAATCCCAGCACTCGGGAGACAGAGACATGCAAATCTTTGTGAGTTCTAGGCCAGCCTAGTCTACTCCAAAGCTACAGAGAAAACTTGTCTTTAAAAGCCCCCCCAAAAAGACTTCTGCCACTTTGATTAGCCTAGGAATATAATCTACTTAAGATAGTAAAAAACGACAGGAGAAACAAATATAAAATTTCATTTCTAGTTTCATTTAAACTAGTCTGCTACAGCTCTTTGAGATATGGATGCAAACAACACTGCAGTATCCATAGACCAGATTTTGAAAAGTGTTCTTCACACCTATTACGTTAATTATGGCACAGAAGTGACTAACTCTTATTCTACTAAAAATGACTTTCTCAGGGAGGCAACAACAATCTGAAAGCGTGTGCATTCACATACATCAGCAACCTCTTCACGCAGTGCACATCAGTGGTGTGATAGTCAGATACTTACTGCTAAAGTGATTTTGCCTAAGATCTCTTCCGGAATAACGTCATCTAACACACTATATACATATTTGTAAAACTTATCGAACGAGGTAGACATGAGCTCCATACAGATCCAACAGTCGCCCTGTAAAACAACAGATGCTCGTCACCACTAAAATTCTAATATTAAGCAGTGGCCTCCCCTAGTTAGGACAGAAACAGAATTAAGAAGACACCTTTCTCTGTTTTACACTGTACCTCCAACTCATAATCATTTTTAATACATCATTAAGGATCTGGGAAAGATATCCTACCTGAGTTTAAGGATAACTATGTAGATAAAGCCTGTTTTATCCACTGATTGTTTTTTATTAATTTATTCATTTTTTTAAAGTATGTTTGTGTGTGTGAGAGAGTGCAGTACCCTTGGAAGTCAAGAGAGAGTGCCAACTCCCCTGGGACTAGGACTACAGACAAGTGAGTGCTGGAAATGGAACCCAGGTTCTCTACAAGAGCAGTCAGTGCTTTTTAATGGCTGAGCCATCTCTTCAGTCTTATTTTTCCCACTCTTAACTTACACAAAAAACTTTTGTGCTTTGATAAAAATTTCAAATTTTGTCATAACTGTGCCTAAAATTAGAAAAGATATGGAAAACTATCCTTTCTCCTTGACAAGAAAGTTTATCTTGAGAAACTAGTAGAGCTTCTCAAATTAGAAAAACAAAATGAACAGTAAAGACACCTTGTTCAGACCAGAAGCCTTCTTGGTGAGGTGCATCAGCTTGCTCGGGGTTCCTTTTCCCCTGTCTGCCCCACACAGAGTGTACACTGTCTAATACAGTACAACTGCTCATTTATTATGTTTGTCTTCAGAAAATCAATACTGGCAACAATTAAGACAGTGGAGGAAAACAATTTTATCATAGAGACACAGGAAAAAGTCCCTGCTTTCTTGCAGTCACTGTGATCTGATAACAGTACAAATAGTGTTCTAGTGATAAACAATCCCAAAGTTTCAAATTGTGTGTTTATGTGCATAGGTGAGAACATCCTGTGCTGTTCTACCCCATTCCACCAGTGAAGGGAGTCAGCGTTTTAACCTATGTAACTATTCTTTCTATAGGACCTAGTATATATGTAGCCATGTTTCTATAAAAGCCAGTTATGAGATCAACTGTCACAATATTTCAGTGTTCTGCTTCAGGTATTCCTAGGGTATTCTAATTGTCACACCTTAGTGATTGGTATAATTATGATTATCACTTACTGTGCCACTATTACATTGAATATTTTCACAGGTATATGTGCAAGAAAAAACAATGTAAGAGTTTGGTAATATCAGGTCTCAAGCATCCACAGGATACCTTGGGATGAACCTTCTGCAAGTAAGTAGCCATACTGACATTTATAAAATCACCGCACAAATAGGAGTACATCTTTAATATTCTGTAATCTACAGAAAGAAATAACAAAAACTAGAAAACACTAAACAGCTCAAAAAGGGAATGGTGTACAACACTGAAGACTACTGTGGTCACCAAGGTAGGCAGGGAAGATAGGAGAAAGTGCGGGCCCTTAGCAGTTAAGGAACTAGCAGCTGTGTCCATCTGAACAGGGTATAAAGCACTGACCAAAGTAGAAAAGCTACCATCAGAGATAATGCCGAAAACCATCTTCAACAACTTTTATGCTGATGCTAATTTATGGATACAGTTGTACTTTCAGAGACTTTGTACACAGTAACCTCTTATATCTCAAGCCTGTTCTAGATAGAGGAAGTGAATGCCCCTTAAGGAAAAACCAGCCCTTGTAACTGAGCTGAGTAGAAAGCAGCTTCCCTGAGTCTTTTCTTCAGTTAGGCCCCACAGCACAAGCATATCCAGCTCACAAGTGTGACGAGCATACTGAAGAACACTGAGAGGAGTAACAGGACTAGAACATTTATGTCACTAAATGACTGGGGAACATATTTTAAAAACATATTTGACATAATGAACTTTTCTATTTTCTGTCTTCTCAATGTTACACCTTTCTACAAGGTTCTCACAGGAAAACCAAAACTCTCCACCAAAAACACACACTCAACTTTATTTTAATATAACGACACCTTCTCAGTGGATTTACTACAGCTTCCTTTTAGAGGAAACTACAGTGCACTCATACCACCAGTAGCAAGTAAGTAATTTCAAGGGTAGAAAGATCCCTCCTGTTGAGAGCCTGGGAGGCCTGACATTTTCTGTTTATATAGGTCTGGGTTTTTCCCTTCTCATCTATGAAATGAGACTGTCCACCACCCTCTGTAGACTAGAGTAAAGGTTAGGTGAGTTCACACAGCTAAAGCATACAGTGCCTTGCATGTGCTAAAAGCTACAGTTACTGTGGATGAGAATGGGGGTCAGAGCAGTCCAACAACAGGAGGGAAGAGGAACTCCAGAGGAAACATCCTTGCAGTTTCTAAGGTGCACAACAAAGTTCTATCTCTCTTGACACCTCCTTTAGCGAAAAACAGACAAAAGCCTTGAGCCATGCTTGAAGAAGGAAAAGGAAGGAACCGAGAGAAAGAGGAGTGACAGTAACAACACTGTCATGTCAAACCATGCCTGGACACAAAACAAGAAATTCCTGAATGTGCATTTACTGGGAAACAAAGGTAGAAGATGATGAGATACTGAATTAACAAGATAAGGTTCTCAACGATATACTCACACAGCAACAATAACCACTTAGAAAATAAAATATTTATTACAGACATCATTCATAACAAAAATTAAAACAATAAGGCACAAAGGAATGGATCTAATGAGAGAGGAAAAAGACTTACAAAACAACCAACTATAAAATGTTGCCAAAAGACCACAACAATTTAAACAAATCAAGACCCCACTACAGATAAAATGAACTTAATAGGTATCTCTAGAATCATCCATATAACAGCTATGAAATCTGAGCGGCTCAGGGAACCTTCCTTATGACAGAACATGTTCTAATTCACAAAGCAAGTGTTCACAAAACAAACAAGAAAAAAAATCAATATTAAGGTCTTAGACCTTATCAAATCAGTAGAAAAACACTATAAACTATCAATAACAAGAAAACCCACAAAATGAAACAAACACTCAAGAGACTGAACGATACTCTCCAGAATGAACAGCGTACCAATGAAGAAATCAGGAAGGAAACCAGATGCTTTTCAGAACTAAATGAAAATGGAAGCGGTCTGCCAGAACTTCAGTATACACCTACTGTTCTTCTAAGAGAAAAATACATAGCTATGAGTAGTTAGTTACACTAAAAGAAAAATAAAAGCAATCACAAATAAGTGGCCTAATACATTCCAAGGTCTTATAAAAACAAAAACATTGATCAATGCATAATGAAAGTCAAGGTAAAAAAATACTAGAAGAATAAAAGAATTATACGCAGAAGCAATCAAAGAAAAAGTTGGTTCTGTCTGGTATGGTGGCCACACCATTAACACTAACACTCAGGAAGCCAAGGCAGGCAAATCTCTAAGTTTGAGGTCAGCCTGGTCTACGGAGTGAATTCCAGGCCAGCCAGGGCTACATAGACAGAACTTGTCTGAGAGAGACAGTGAGACAAAGACACTCACACAGACACACAGACACACACACAAAGGCTGGTTCTCTAATAAACAAAACTGATAGACCCCCCCCCCCGTCAATCTAACTAAATAGAAAAAAATTAAAATTTAATAGAGTTGGAAATGAGTATAGTACAACATATGCCAACGATAGAGAATCACTAAGAATTGGTTTGAAAATATATATGTATGTACATATATTTGTTTTTGTTTTTTGAGACAGGGTTTCTCTGCGTAACAGCCCTGGATGTTCTGGAACTCTCTTTGTAGACCAGGTTGGCCTTAAACACACAGAGATCCACCAGTCTCTGCCTCCCAAGTACTGGGATTCAAGGTCTACTACCCAGCAAAAAATATATTCTTAGAAAACTAGAAAATATAGGAAAGGTAAATTTACAGACATATATGTCTTACCAAAATTAAATCAAGAATATAAAAGAAACTAAGCAGATCCACAAGGAGCAATAAAATTGAAGTGGTAATAAAATCCCCCAGTAAGGAAAAGCCCAGGAGGGAAAAGTCTGACTAATGAATTCCCAAAGCTTTTCCAGAAAAGCCAGCACCTGCATCCTCAGACTTCTCTATAAAATAGAAAGGAAGAAACACCATTCTACAAAGCTTCAGTTACAATAACACCAACCCACATATACAAAGGATAATTTCAACAAAATACTTGCAAACCAAATTCAAAAACCCTAACTATCAAGTTGGTTTCATTCCGGTATTGTAAGGATTGTTTCACACTTACACTTTATACATACTACATTCCTGTTGCTATTATAAAACACCATAACCAAGGCAACTCTTAGAAGTTTATTTGGACTTACGGGTCTAGAGGGACAAGAACACATCATAGTAGAAAGACATGGTGGTAAGCAGCAGCAGAAACAGGAAGCAGAATGTTTATACCTTTAAGTGCAGTCATGAACCAGAGAATGAACTGTAAGTCAAATGTGACTATATACTTTCAAAGCTTGTCCCCAGTGCCATACTTCCTCCAGGAAGGCCATAGCTCCTAAAAACTCTCCCAACAGTGCCATTAACTGCAATTAGGGACCCAACTGCAACAGGAGACCAAGTGTCAAGTGTCTGAGCCTATGGGGGACATTTCTATTCAGGCCACCTCATACAATAAAATAATACAGCACAGTAGTAAAACTCAGAGAAAAATCACATGATCATCTCAATAGATTCAGACAAGGCTTTTGACAAAGTGCAATATTCCTTCAGGCTGAAGGTCCTAAAGAAACTAAGATTAGAAGCACATATAGCTTAGCCCAATATAGGGCATAAAGAACAAATTTATAGTCAAGATTATTGTGAATTAAGAGAACTGAATGCATTGCTCTAACATCAGAAAAGAAACAAGGAAGTCCACTCTCATTTGATGCTAAAAGTCTTAGCTAGAGCAAGGAGACTAAGAAAGAAATTTTAAAGGCTACAAATAATAAAGGAAGAAGTCAAACAATCCATTTACAGATGACATAATCCTTTTTTACTACTGTGTAGCCCTGGTTGCCCTAAAACTCAACTTGTAGACCAGACTGATCTTGAACTCAAAGAGATGGACCAGCCTCTGCCTCCCAAGTGCTGAAATTAAAGCTGTGCACCATCATGCCTGGCTGACATGATCCTATTTTTGAAAGACCCTAAAGACTCCATCAGAAAACTCTAGATTTGATAACCACAGTAAAGTAGCTGTGGTAGTTTTAATAAGAATGGTCCCCATAAACTCAGATATTTGAATACTTGGTCCCTAGTTAGTGGAATTATTTGAGAAGAATTAGGAGGTATGACCTTGTTGGAAAAAGTGTTGTCACTGGGAGTGGGTTTTGAGGTTTCAAAAGCCCATACCATTCCCAGGTGACTCTCTCCACCTTCTGCTTGCTGTCATGCTCCTTACAATGATGGTCATGGACTCTAAACCTCTGAAACTGCGAGCTCAATAAACTCTGTCTTCTTTAAGTTGCCTTGGTCATGGTGTCTCTTCACAGCAATAGAAAAGTAACTAAGACATAAACTGTTTTTTATATCTACTATGAATATAAAACTCAGTAGCCTTTTCATATACCAGCAATGAACTTTCCCAGAAAGGGATTGGAGGACAAAAAGAAAACAAACAAAAACAAAACCCTCATTCATCAATTTCAAAAAGTAAATAATAAAATACCTAGCAAAACCCTAACAAAGAGGATAAAACTGTAAAGCCTGGAAAAAGGAAATTGAAGAACAGACTAGCCGGGCGGTGGTGGCGCACGCCTTTAATCCCAGCACTTGGGAGGCAGAGGCAGGCGGATCTCTGTGAGTTCGAGACCAGCCTGGTCTACAAGAGCTAGTTCCAGGACAGGCTCCAAAACCACAGAGAAACCCTGTCTCGAAAAAAAACAAAAAAAAAGCCCCCCCCAAAAAATGGCCGGAATTAATGTTGTGATAATTAGATAGATATGATCCAAAGCAACCTACAGGTTCAGCACAGTCCCTGTTCTGGCTAGTTTCAAACAAGCTAGAGTCATCAGAGATGAGGGAGCTTCAATTGAGAAAATGCCTGTATAAGATTGGGCTGTAAATCCTATACAATAAAGGATCTTCTGGAGGCATTACCACCCCTGACTTCAAACTCTATTACAGAGCTACAGTAATGAAAACAGTGTGGTACTGGCATAAAAACAGAGAAGTCGACCAATGGAATCGTATAGAAGACCCGGATTTTAACCCACAAACCTATGAACACCTCATTTTTGATAAAGGAGCTAAAAGTATACAATGGAAGAAAGAAATCATCTTTAACAAATGGTGCTGGCACAACTGGATGTCAACCTGTAGAAGAATGAAAATAGACCCATATCTATCACCATGCACAAAACTCAAGTCCAAATGGATCAAAGACCTCAATATCAGTCTGAGCACACTGAACCTGATAGAAGAGAAAGTGGGAAGTACCCTACATCAGATGGGCACAGACATTAAGGGCAACATTGAATAAATGGGACCTACTAAAACTAAGAAGCTTCTGTAAAGCAAAGGACACTGTCACTAAGACAAAAAGGCAACCTACTGACTGGGAGAAGATCTTTACCAACCCCGCAACAGACAAAGGTCTGATCTCCAAAATATATAGAGAACTCAAGAAACTAGACTTTAAAATGCTAATTAACCCAATTAAAAAATGGGGCACTGAACTGAACAGAGAATTCTCAACAGAAGTTCAAATGGCCAAAAGACACTTAAGGTCATGTTCAACCTCCTTAGCAATCAGGAAAATGCAAATCAAAACTTTCTAAATCAAAGAAAACTATGAACAGATCAAAGCAGCTACCTGTAGAATATGGATTAATATCTAGAATCTATAAAGAACTACAAGTTAGGGGCTGGAGAGACAGCTTCGGGGTCGAGAGCATTGGCTGTTCTTTCAGAGGACTGGGGTCAGTTCCCACCCACAATGCAGTTTATAGCTGTCTGTAACTCCAGTTCCAGGGGATCTGATACCTTCATGCACATAAAATAAAAGTTAAATAAATTATTTTAAAAAACAACAAGTTAAACACAACAAAATAAATCTGATCATCTAATCAATAATTAATCTAAAATAGAGAATTTTCAAAGGAAGAAATACAAATGGCCAAGAAACATTTGAAAATAGGTTTTCAAAAGGCTTAGACATCAAAAAAATACAAAAATAAAATGCTTTGAGATTGCATTATACCTCATCAAAATGGCTCTCATGAAGAAAAGAAATGCTGATGGAGGTGTAAGAAGAGAGCAACCCTTATAAGCTGCTGGTAGGAGTGTAAGCTTAGAGTATCATGGAAATCAGTATGGAGGCCTCTCATAAACACTAAGAGTAGAACTACCGCATGATGCAGTCATATGACTTTTATGCATACATCTGAAGATCTAAAGCGGCCACCAGAGATGCTAGCACAGTCACATCTCCTGTTGCACATTCACAACAGACAAAGTACAGAACCAGCCTGACGTCTACCAACAGATGACCAGATGATGAATAGACTTTTAAAATATGGTACAAAATCACAATGGAATTTTATTCTTTTGTAAAGAATGAAGTTATATTCTTTGTAGGAAAATGAATGAAACAGTAAATATATGAAGCAAAATGAGCCAGATTCAAAAAGACAAATACTACATATTTTCTGCTACATGCAAAATACATATTATACACACGTGCACACACATACACATAAAGACAAACATGGATACATACATTCATACACACATACACACAGATGACATGAAAGTAGAAAAGGAACTGAGAGTGGAGGAAGAGGTCTGAAGGAGGGGATAGAAAGAACACAAAGGTGTACTCAAACACTGACGAGAGCAGAAAATGGAAGGTGTTCAGCAAGAGGGAGTGTAGTGGCTTGAAAGAAAATGACCCCCAAAGGGAATGGCACTCTTAGGAGGTGTGGCCTTACTAGAGGAAGTGTGTCACTGTGAGGGCAGGCTTTGAGGTCTCTTTTGCTCAAGATTCCCTCAGTGTGACAGTCAATCAATATTTTCTAACCTTCTGGTCAAGAAGCTGTGAGCACCACATCTGCCTGCATGACAACATACTCCCCATTATGATGATAATGGACTGAACCCCTGATTCTGTAAGCTATCACCTCAATTAAATGTTTTCTTTGTAAGAGTTGCTGTGGTCATTGTGCCTCTTTACAGAAAAAACAAACAAAAACAAGAAACACCTAAGACAGGAAGAAAGGAAAACGGGGAAGGGTAGTTGGGTGAGGCAAATAAGAACAAAGTATAATGAAATACACACATAAAGGGAGCTAGAGAAAGGAAAGGGAAGAAGAAAAGTGATATGTCTATTTTAATTAAAAATCTACTTTTAAAAATGTCACCATGAGACCCATTTCATTACTAACGAAAAATCATAAACCTAATGATTCTTAAAAATCTGCATTGAGGGGCTGGAGAGATGGCTCAGAGGTTAAGAGCACTGGCTGCTCTTCCAGAGGTTCTGAGTTCGATTCCCAGCAACCACATGGTGGCTCACAACCATCTGTAATGAGATCTGGTGCCCTCTTCTGGCCTGCAGACATATATACAGACAGAACACTGTATACATGATAGATAGATAGATAGATAGATAGATAGATAGATAGATAGATAGATAGATAGATAGATAGATAGATAGATAGATAGGTAGGTAGGTAGGTAGGTAGGTAGGTAGGTAGGTAGGTAGGTAGATAGATAGATAGATAGATAGATAGATAGATAGATAGATAGATAGATAGATAGATAGATAGATAGATCGATCGATCTAAAAAACTACACTGAAGCACTGACACACATTTATGTCACATTCTTAGTAGAAAATATTTGGGGTTCAGAAGCAGCAACCACAAATAAACAGAACTATTCACATCTGTATAGATGATAATAATCCTTTAATGTAAGAAGCTGTGAGTCCAAATTTCACTGGAATTCTTCCCTAGAACTAGTAAGAAAAGCATAACAAAAACAAGCAAATGAGTAGCCAAAGCAACCCTAGGCAAAAAGCCCACAGGTTAACTTAAATGGCTCTGTACTTTAATAATGACACACAACCTCCTTGTTAATGGGTCACTTTGCTGAAGATTAGAATTTAATCTAGCCATTTTCTTATACATCCAAATTAGATATGCATTTATCAGCTAAAACCCAAAGAGTTTACCCGTACCTCTCTGAAGAGTGCACCATAGAACTGAACAATGTATGGGCAATCACTACTCCGCATTACTACA
Source organism: Microtus pennsylvanicus (assembly GCF_037038515.1). Taxonomy (NCBI): domain Eukaryota; kingdom Metazoa; phylum Chordata; class Mammalia; order Rodentia; family Cricetidae; genus Microtus; species Microtus pennsylvanicus. Next base: position 55,938,793 of record NC_134589.1, on the reverse strand, counting down.
TCCAAATCCATGAGAAGTTGTTTTTGTTCTTTTTCATCCACAGTTGATCGTATTCTCTGGAAAAGAATGATAACAGATGTCATACAAACAGAACAGTTTTAGAAACTTTAGTTAAACCTTTACCATAGCACTGGAAATTACCAAACTTCACAATATGAACCAGACAGGAAAATTACCAATTCTTTTCCTTTATAATTGTTAAGTTTCATCACAGAACATTTAACAAAAAGCACTCAGGAATTCTTTTAAGGGCACAGGACTCTGGATCACACATTCACTGATGATGGTGGGGGTTACACAACAATCAATGCTCTTAGGCTCTGAGAATTATGCCCACATGCAAATACAAAGTAAATCATAGAGTATAGAAGTTTTCATATGAATAATTACACACATATATTTTTAACCATCATCTCAGAACAGTATAGGCTCTAGCATCCAATGCAACAACAGCCTTAACTACCTAGCAGCTTCATTCACTAGACTGTGATGGAAAACAGTCTGGGACAGAAAAAATGAGGACCAGTATGGGGAACATACAGAGGAGAATCTAAGCCTTTCAAATCCTGACTGAGGTCTTCCTTAATGAACTTCCTCTACATTTCAAACAGGAAGCTCTCCCTGGCTTTCCATTGGTGGTTTGGCATGCAGGTCAGCAGAAATCTGTGGGAAAACACTAAAATGGAGAAACAAAGGGCTCCTTTTGCCTGATCCTAAGCTGAAAAAACAGTCCTCTGTACACTGCAGACCTGGGGCAGAGTCCTAACCAAACTGTACAACTCTGCACATTTCTAAGATTGTCAGAAAACATCTATACTCCACCTCCCAATCCGAACACTATAAAATACATAGGCTTCAGATGAACATTTCTACTGCACTAGTAAGATAGAATAGAAAGTTCAGAAAATAAGACATTAATAATGGAAGTACAGTTTAACATTAAAGCATGCAAAGACCTTTTAGTCTCATAAAAAAGTTCACAATGTCACACTGTGTCACTATACACAACACAAAGCACATACTTACAAGGTAAGTTAGTATCAAAAAATACACAAGGTAGCATTTTGTCCTCCAAGACTTCAAGGTATCTGTCCTCAATGTTCTTGCAAGGGTGAAGGCAGTCAATTAAATTCTTGAGCCCATTTTACAGAAGAGAAGCCAGAGGCAGAGATACAAGAGAGTATTCCATGTGACACGAGAACAAGCAGTTAAAGAACAGAAGTGGGTTCTCTCTCAGTTTTATGTTTTGACACTACACCAGGCATCCATCCCATATACTCCAAATAGATTCTTAAAAAATGTATTTAATTAAAACGCATACCTTGCTAGCTACAGTGTTTCATACAAAAGGAAATGTTTTGACTTTGATTTAGAAGATTACATTGAATATCACTGTCGTAGACTAAAGATAAAAGAATGAAAGACAGAAAAAACAACTAGCCCTGTAAGAACAGTTTCCTTCTTTCACTCTTATTTTCTCATTTCCATAGTTTGAGAATAACTTTACTTCTAACTCAACATTAACGTCTTGCTGCGAAAGGATACCTGTTAAAAGTTTAAGTAAGCAGACATGTGATTTGTGCTTGCTCAAAACACAAACATGGCAAAGATAATTTTAATTAATAATCAGTAATTATTTGAATTATCATTTATTTCTATTTTAACAATACAATTTGAATGTGTGGTTGTAAAAACAGTCAATGTGATTTTTTAAAAGAATTTTTATTATTTCCACATATCAGAACTTAAAACAAAGTTTATAATTTAAATTAAAGAGAGAGAAAAAAATAAAAAACCTCACACTACCCTTTGGTTAAGATTTCTATGAATTCTCACTATTTAGGTTTTTTCTTAATACTTTTTATCTTTTCTGCATATGTATATTAGTAAATATAACTATACTAACACACACGATTAGAAAAGATGATTTTAAATTGTTTTCCTAGGTTTTCTAAGTTTACATTTTTACAAAGTTTATGTCTAAAAAAATAACATTACAGTGAAAACCACAACAGTTCACACCCATGTCTGACTTCTGTAAGCAGATTTCCAAAAACTTGGCCGTAGCTAAAGAAAAAAAGTGTGCTACTCCACAGTGCAGAAAAGACCAGCTGAACGTTATAACAGCACTGGCAGCACTGTTACTAACTAGACTGTGGGGACAGTCCCTGGGCAGCTCTAGGTTTGGCAGGAGAATTTGCTTATCTGCAACACTGTATGCAGTTCACTTCTGCACATAAAGGAACACCACCACTGATGGCTTCTTGTCCACAACACTGGAACTCTGCACTATACTCACACCTCCTTACATTCATACTCTGTTCAAGAAGCACTGTGGGTAGAGGTGGACAGCCAGCTGCTGGGATTCTACCTGAATGGTTTTAGACTGAGAAAACACAGCTCAACAACTACAGAAAAGTTCTAAGACTGAGTTTTAACATTTATCTCAGTGAACACTTTACAAACTAAACCAATTCAAGAGGTCTAACAGTTCTCCCAAAGGAAAATTAACTAAAAGTATATATGTATATTAACAGTACATTCAAGTTGATGACTCCAATTCAGGACCTTGATAAAGAACTCAAGTTATACAATATCCTCAGATAATGAGTAGTATAGAGCTAGTAGTAACAGAGTCACTACCAGGACACTTTCTTACGGGAAATCAAAGCAGTGGCATGGGAAAGGTTTCCACCATTTGCAACAAGTGAGGCCAATGTGGGCTAACACCAAGGGAGCAGAACCCCGAAAAGCTGAACATGTCAGTAAGAACAACCTCCCCTTTCCTTCCCAGGCTGTCCTTAATTCCAGCCACAAGAACACAGAAATGCAAAAGTGAAACACACTCACCATGCTCAGAGGTGTTTAGAAACATGGTTAAGTTCACCATGCTTAGAAACCAGGGAACTCATGCACTGGTTTCAAAGAAATGTTCACTTATTTACATCTTAAATTTAAGCTGAGTAGGAGTGATATTAGCTTGGGCAGCACAAGCCTTTATCTTTTTCTTCTTTCTTTTTTCTTACTCAAAAGAGTAGATGAAATATCCATAAGAAACCATGAAACACTTTAAAAAGTCATCTCATGATTAAAGAAATTTCAATTACAATCAAATATAGGGAAAGGCTACAAAATCATACTTTTCTTTATTATGGTCATTCTGAGCTTTTCACTGGTCACTAATTTATTAACAGTGTTTAGTGAGCATGTGCCTCTGAGAAAACAGCTGTCATTCTTGAAAAGTAATTCACATCTCTTTCTAATACAAAAGTATCTTTGGACTATTCCTATTTTTACTTTATTTAAATGTAACATAGTTTAAATAAACATCTAAAATAGTAATGGGAAATTGTAACATTCATATACAAAGGTTTTTTTTTCAGTGAAGAAATTATATTCTCGAAGCAGCAAAATATTTTAGTTGTCCAAATTTGTATTCAAGATCATTTAAGTAACTGGTAAGACTTTAAAAGCAGATAAACATCAATAAAATAAGTCTGTAGGTATGATCAGAAATGCCAAATGGCTCCACTATCATCACAGAGGGAAAATACAAATTAAATGTGTTGCTCTCTAGCTTTTGGAATAGTGCTATCTTTTATGGCTCTTTAAATAAAAATAAACACCAAAGATCTTCATTCTCCTAAAATCACTACAACAGAATGTACCACCAGCAAGAGATGTGAATTCAGATAAGAAATACAAAAAGGAGATGTCCTACACACTGCTATAGCCCCATCACTCCATATGACCTTCTTCTGGGCCACATATAATTGTAAGAATTTTTATTTTCTGTCTTCCACTGACTCATATCCCTGCTGAACAAGTTCATCCTTAGAGTCTCTATATGGATAACACATTTAAATTCCCAAGACATCTCAGAGCACCATGACTAACAAGGACAACCAGATGGCAGTATCATCCAAAACAAACAGGGAAGGTGAGGTGTGGGGAGGAGTATGAAACGCAGATCAAAGATATATGTGTTTTCATGTTCAAAAGTAATCTACTGTTCAAAACTTTATCTACTGAGTATTGCAAGGGTATTTTCAGTTACTAAATCCAGAAGAAAGGATGTGAAGTTTGGCTGTAAGCTCATGGAAGTCTTTTAAATCAATCTATAAAATTTTAGTTTTATCTTTATCAAATTAACAAATTAATATTAGTATTTCCCATTTTTCTCATTGAGAACACCAGGGCCTGATACTTTTTACATATTCTGGCTGTGCACTGAGAACTTGGAAGAATATGTCATATCCCACCATAGGAAGAACACAGAGTTAATAAAGGTGCTTCTTCCTCTTCACTGAACACATCATGTGTATTCAAACAGCATGATACTGACCAGCACTAAGGTTTCTAAGGTCTAAAGATCATGTCATCACTCCTGTACCTATGACATTAAAAGAGACATTGGTCCAAATATAAAGAACAGGCAGGGGTAAGATCTTAAGACAGTAAGCAGTGTTAGGAAATATACCAAATGATAGTTCAGATGTTCCCATGGGGAGTAACATATACTACGCCTAGTTTTCTCCAAATAGCTATATATGCTGGGATATAATTCAGTTATCACAATTCAGGTAAGTCAGTTTCAAAAACTAGATTCAAGAACACACAATGGGTGGTTAAAATTCACCTATAAACAAGCATATCCGAACTAACTTTCTCCAACTCTCAAGTTTCCTTTAAACTGGTACTCTGAAGGTTTTCAAACTTCTTCCCTCCTGGTCCCAAGACCTTCCCTCTTACTTTATTTGATTGTTTGTTTGCTTTATGGTAAATACTGAACCCAGGACTTTAGACATGCTAAAATATATTCTACCACGTGACTATATTCTAAGCCTCTTCTAACCCCTAATGATCTATCTATCTTATTTACTGAATTTCATGTCAAACTTTAACAAGAAAGAACCCACACTATAAAAACCACTAACTTGGAACTACAACAAAGAAAGATAGATGTAATTCAAAACCCAGTCTGACTGGAGGCAGCTTCTATGTCATATCTGGAAGTCCCCACTCTTAGGCAGCCACAATTTGTACTGTGTATAGGAAATACCACACTTCTAAGCAAAACTAGAAAGGTAATGGTTCAGTCAATCATGGCTTTCTTAATTTAATCACATGATCTAACCAATAAAAAGATCACAAGATAATAAAAATCATTCTTGAGTCAAACAACACAGCCATGAATTCTGCATTCCATCTAGATTTACATAATCAAATGTCACTATGATCTTTCAATTGTCTAATAAAGCATTCTATGGTATCAAAAGGTAACTTTCCCATTGAAGTCACCTCTATCATAATCACATTAGGACTTTCAGAACAATATGCAAGACATAAATATAAATACTAAAATGGACACTCTCCTCCAGTGATTACTGGCCATCAATATCCACCAAGACCATTCAGTGATGGAATTTTTAAGAAGTGTTGGCGCAGTCCCCGGTGTGGTGGAGAAACAAGCCAACTGTACTTTCACCATCCCTGTCTTCCCGTATGTTGAAGCATCCCCCCCTGGAGGGAAGAAGTAGGTTCACAACACTTCAGAAACTTGGGATGAACTTAACAACTCAGGAAGCTCCTGAAGCTCACAAGATTCCTAAGTCATCCCCTCCTACACACTTCCACCCTAGGGTTATACAAGCCATAACAACTGCCAGAGAGGAGGCTCCTGCTGGCTCTGCCACCTACAAGTTGTGCAGGGAACTAAAGAAATGCAGCTTTCATGACTCATCGCCCACTCTGGGTTGGGGCTCTCAGTGGTATAGATGCCTGAGTCACCAATGCTGCTGTAAGTAATCCCTCACCTATGTTCCTGTGAGCAGCCCTAATGAACTCAGTGGTTCACTAAGCTACACTTGGATGGAGCTATTTCTCTGGTCTGCTGTTGGTGTCCTACCTGGGGTAAATAACTGTTCACTTCTCCCCAGGAAAAGTCATGTAACTCTAGTCAGTAGCCAGATGTGGTCGATGGAAAAGCAAGGGCCACCCAGAGCCTGTTAGAACTAAGGTAAAGCGCAGAACCTCAAGTTGGATCAGTAGATGACTCATAGAAAATGAGTGGACTAAGCACATGCCTTCAACCCCAGCATTCGGGAGGCAGAGGTAGGCGAATTTCTGTGAGTTCGAGGCCAGCCTGGTCTACAAGAGCTAGTTCCAGGACAGCTAGGGCTGTAACACAGTCTTTAAAAACAGTGGGGGGAAAGTGCAATAGAATGCCAAATGGGTGGTACTTCTCATTCACAGTGCTGTACCCAACATTGTTTTTTAATTTATATTTTATATTATTACATTTGCAGGAGGCGGGGGGGGCACAACATGTATGTACAAAAGTCAGAAGACAACTGGTGGGAGTTGGCTCTCTCCTTCCCCCGTGTTTGTCCCAGAGACTGAACTAAGGCTATGAAGTTGGCAACAAGGGCCTTTACTGCTGAGGCTTCTCACCCACCCAATATGCCCTCCTAAGGAAAGATACAAGTGATGAGATTTTTTCATGCTGTACTAGACCTTGGATAATCTTCCTTTCTTTTTAAATATTCTTAGCCATCCAAGAAACTGGTACTAGCTTGGAATAGACAGTAGGCTTTCAGAGATCCTGTCTACCCTCTGTAAAATGGCTCACTTATATAATGCTAACCCTTGAGTACCTTAAAAGCATCTAGAAGAGTAGTTAAGGAGTTTAAATGAGAGAACCTTGCTGAGTGGGAAATGGCTCTCTTAGGAGCCATAAGGTTGTTGGCTGAAAATTCAGTACCAGGAGTTGTGCTTCCTTTTGTCAGTTATGGGCCAGGGAGACCCTAAGCCCCACAAACCATAAAATCTATTGCCATTGCTACTGATTACATGTCAGAACTAAAGTAGAATCCCATGCTGACAGTACCAGAAGTTTTGACTCAGACATGAAGGAATCAGACTAAGACTATGATGGGAAGTCCCTTCCCGGTTGGCAGACTTCTGTGGTATAGGAAAGGCACTGTGTAGGTTGCTAGGGGCTATCACTGACAGTGTTGCTCAGTTATGGGTCTTGTGAGCTATACCATGCCACATAAGATGTGTTAACTGGAGTAATATGCATTCCACAATTGACTAGATTTAAGGCCTTTTACAGCAGAGGGACCTTGTATCTGCTACAATATTCTAAGGCAAAAGCCCATGGCTAGGGATATGATAGGCCCCAGTGTGGGGGAAACAAAACAAACTATTGTTTTGTTAAACTGATAAGATATGCCTGTCCAACTGCCTTCTTTTTCACTTTTTTATTATTTTTTTAAAAAGGAAAGCAAACAATGTTTTTTTCATTTTCCACACCAATCCCAATTTCCACTCCCTCCCCTCCTCCCAACCCCTCTACCTACATCCTCACCTCACCCCCATCCACTCCTTAGAGAGGGTAAGGCACATTGCTTTGGGGAAGGTCCAAGGCCCTCCCTACTATACCTAGGCTGAACAAGGTATCCATCTAAAGAGAATAGGTTCCAAAAAAGGCAGTACAAGCAGTAGGGATAAATCCTGGTGCCATTGCCAGTGGCCCTGCAGTGCCACATTCAGAGGCACTAGTTTGGACCTATGCTGTTTTCTTCCCTGTCCGGCTGGAGTTGGTGAGCTCCCATTAGCTCAGGTAGACTGTTTCAGTGGATGTCCCCATTATGGTCTGGGTCTCTTTGCTCATATTCTTACTCCTCCCGCTCTTCATCTGGAGCTCAGTCCAATGCTCCTATGCAGGTCTCTGCCTTTGTTTTCATCAGTTGCTGGATGAAGGTTCTATGGTGGTATTTAAGATATTTATCAGTCTGACTACAAAGCAAGGCCAATTCGGGCACCCTCTCCTCTACTGCTTAGGGTATTAGCTAGGATCAAGCTAGGGGATTCTTGGGAATTTCTCTAGTGCCAGGTTTCTTGCTAGCCCCATAATAGCTCCCTCAATCAAAATATCTCTTTCCTTCCTCTCATCTGTCCTTCCTCCATTTCAACTATCCTGTTCCCTCAAGTTCTCCTCCCCCTCCCCTTCTCCCTTGTCTTCCCCTTCCACTTCCCTACTTCCCCCACCCCTCCAAGTGCCTTTTTAATGTTTGTATTTGTAATCACAGGTTACTGCTTGTTGTCAGCCTAAGTGACTCATGAAGATAAACTTCTTTCTTGCAACGGGCAGTGTTTGGTACAGATTCATAGCCAGTCAAGCTTATGACAGTAGATGACTGTCGCTGTAATACAGTAGCCCAGTGTTCAGTGGCAGATGAAAGAAAACAATCAGATATATCCATTACCCCTTCCAAGTCTCAGAGAACTTGGGGCAGGTAGGAGGAAGCACAAACATTGAGCTGGAGGAAGAGATAGAATCACTCACAGCTCTTTCATTCAAACTGGGAGAAAGGAGGGAAGTTAAGACTCAGAAAACAAATAAAATGCAAAAGGTCCTGGAAACTCTTGGAACTTGGAAGACTCACATAGCCTTGAGGAATAGAAAAACAGTAACAACTGCTCTCCACAGCAGGCTGACTGCCTCAAAGATAGACAGAGAACACCAAGGCCGCAGCTTTCCTAAGAGCTAGGGTGGGGCTTTTCTCTCCTACAACTGCCTAAGTCCTCCTACTCCTCTAATCAATTTCTCACCTTCTATGTCCCTCTAAGCAATTCCAACAAATACACTATCTCACTAGGCTAGGCTTGGGTAGGATCCTTTCTTTGGTCTGTCATTGGTGCCCAACTTCGGGTAAATGTTTGTTTACATCTCCCTGGAAAGATTACACAATACCACACCTGTACAGTCTTCACCAAGGGCAGACATACCTAACCCACAGGTGGTCGGGAAGGGCTGAGCTGTAGGGCTACTGATACTGTCAGAGAAACCTTGTCCTTCCCACTAAACAAATAAGTTCTAGAGTTCAACAACACTGAAGCAAAAATCCAAATAAGTGGCAAGTCCTGGATTAAAAACAGTTGAATAAAACGGAAAAAGCAAAGGAGCAGAGTTGAGGGTAGAAAAGAATGAGACAAATTAGGCAGATCATCAACAAAAAGAAAATGTCTGAAGCCTTAACATTTACACTATAACACCATTTGCAGTGTGGTACAAAATCCAACCTAAACAACTAGCCTGTTTTCCTGTTTGGGGTAGCAATTTCCCCAAACAGAGGGCTGCAACATCATCATAATACCCATATCCTAGACAAGCAGGACTTACTGTGGGAAGACCTGGGTGGATGATTCGCGGCCGTCTTCCTTCTCATAGTTAGCAATCAGTGCTGGTCACCATACACATGTGTCAGGCCATGAGTCTGAGTTACTGTATAACACTTCGTTGGTCCTTTCTCATCTCCTCCCACATCCCAGGAGCTGCCTTGTTTTTGACTCTGATTTACCTATAGCCTGATGCTGCTAGGTGTTTCTTCCACATCTGAATTTCTCTAACCCTAACTAAGAAATCTGATCCTAATAATTTCTTCATAGACTGGGTTCAAACCTTAAAATTTACCCACTACAATCAACCCTTGTGGACAGCAATGCAGAGAACCTTCTCTAGTTAGAGGGCAGTAATATCTTGTTTCACTTCATGATTACCCCACCATCAAGAAAAATGGGTCAGTACCCTCAAAATTCACTGCTGTGCCGTTCACAATAGCCACAAATGAAAACACTTGCATATCACCAGCTAAGAAGTAGATAGTAAGAATGCAGTGTATTCACACTGTGGGATACTATTCATCCCATTCATTACATACAAAAGAATGCAATCCTGGTCATACAGAAATTGTTGGAGCTGAAGGCCAGCCAGTTGTGCACAGTTTCATTTGTGGGGCCTAAAAAAAGTTTCTCTCAGAAGCTGAGAACACAGTAGTGGATACTGGAGCAGTGGGGGACAAGAGAGAGCTAAGAGTAAAGGTTAATCGATAGTTATTACTACAGTTGAAACTTTTAATATGCTATTTCATTGCATAGAAATTAACATCTTAATAGAAAAGGTGCTGTATATTTCAAGAAACTAGTTTGCATCCACCATTTAAAAAATGATAAATTTAAGGTAACTGGTATTTTTAAATGAATTTAAGCACTGTGTGTGTGTACTTGTGTGTTGTGACATTTCCTCATGACTTTTTATTTTTATAGATCTACTCTAGAATTTTTTAATTTTAAAATGTTAATGGGACATTAAATAAATGTTATTTGTAGAGAGTACTCATCAAAGTCAAGAGTTGACAGCTGCCCTCCCTTTATAGCACTTCAGGAGACCTTACTGCCAACAATGACTTCGCCCTAGACAGCTATGGCCCAATCATCATAGCATGGGTTGACAAACAAATGGTATTAGTCACACTCAAAAATGAGCAACAGCTCTTTGTCCAGTGTACAATTAAAGCTTTGAGATTAAAACTGTCCACATCTGTCTGCTAACACATCAGGAAGTGTCTAAAGACACATTTTACATGTTCCTTGTTGACTCTAATTTATTACACCTTAGTCAATTTTCATATTAGGTCTTTGAAATAATTATTTTAGGTAACTAAGAAGACACCCTTCAGCCATTTCTTATACACAGCAAAATCAATCTGGGAAAAGGCATTCTCAAAAGGAAAAATAAGGAATTGTGACATAAAAAGAAATTCCAGTTCACTTTTGTAATGCTATTCCAAGTAAATTCTAAAGATGATTTATAGGGTAGACTTAATTTTAGTGAAGTAATCTTTCTCCATAGTATCAAAATACATATTCAAATGCTAGCACTGAGCTTCTTCAGGAAATGTTTTTCAGTTAACCACAATAAAAAGTTACTCACTGTGTGGCTCATCTCTCTTGAAATATAACACAGCAAATCTAACTCATTCTTAACCACTCATCACTTCTATGTAATTATGTTGTCAGGGTGGTCTGTGTGCCTACATGATGACATGTGACAAAAGACTCTGTTTTCCCAAAGAAATCAACAATAAATATGTTTAAAATTCTATAGCAGGCAATGGGTTTTTGATCCTACTGCACGTACTGGCTTTGTGGGAGCCTAGGCAGTTTGGATGCTCACCTTACTAGACCTGGATGGAGGTGGGTGGTCCTTGGACTTCCCACAGGGCAGGGAACCCTGATAGCTCTTTGGGCTGACGAGGGAGGGGGACTTGGTTAGGGGAGGGGGAGGGAAATGGGAGGCAGTGGCGGGGAAGAGACAGAAATCTTTATTAAATAAATAAATGGAAAAAATTCTATAGCAGGTGACATCTATCATTCATCAACTGGTATCAAATTAACATACATTGATCTTATTCTTCCAGTATTAATGATGTCATGGAATCCAATGATACTTGCTCATCTATATCAAGTTATGCCTTACTGCTATCCTCTCATGCACCAAACTGCCGTGTGTGCTCAATTACTTAAGGGAATAAACAGAGACAGTTCAACTAGGAAGGGTACATTTGACAGCAACAAGTGTAGGTTCCTTAAGTGCTCTGAGCACCTCATAGGAGTTGGAGTTCATATTAGCACTCCAATGGAGTCCTCAAACCAGACACTGGTATTATATAGTATCTATTACATATATATTATGAGTGTTGAATAATAATTCAACATTTTCACCCTTAAAACTTGAGTAACTATTATACAGTCCCAAATATGATCAAATTAATCACCAATAAATGTCAAAATAAGTGCTTTCTTTTCCTTTAAAGTCTTTTACTCATTTTAAAGTTTATCCACATTACTAAATAACATATGGTGTTGATCACCACTGATGAAGTACATTCAGCTCCCAAAAAAAAAAAAAAGTCAGTGGGGGCTGGAGAAATGGCTCAGTGGTTAAGAGCACTGCCTGCTCTTCCAGAGGCCCTGAGTTCAATTCCCAGAAACCACATGGTGACTCACAGCCATCTATAGTGAGACCTGGCACCCCCTTCTGGCCTGCGGGCACACATGGAAGGAATACTGTACAGATAATAAATAAATAAATCTTTAAAAAAAAGTCAGTAATAATATTTAAAAGTACTTTGCCTCATACTTAAGGGGCAGGTTTAGAACTTGAGCTATCCATAAAACTTTTCCTTAAGACCCCATCAACTGAAACTGGATGCTACATGCAGACAGTACAAGAACGTAAGGACAACAGAGTATTCATCAGAAGCATCTAAATCAAATGACTTTCTTCCTCCTTATACTGCAGGAACAAAAGATAAGGATACAGAAACCATTCTAAGAACATTTTGTTTTGATGCATACTCTAGAGCAGAGGTCCCAGTCTGTGCATTTTTAGGTCTTTGAGACATGGAAAATTTCATGAATGTACACACTTCTTCCTACCAAAAGCATGCTGTAAAAAATAAGGTCAAAAATAAGAAGCTGGAAAGAAACATAAAATGTTTCCTCAACACTAATCTAACATTATCCTAATATGACCTAGCAGTGAGGAAACACTGAGCACTGGAGACAAACACCATCAAATAAGATGTTGCCGCAACAGTCCTGATGGCATTGAAGTATTGTGAGACAGAACCACTGCCCAGTGTTATCTTTTTCAAGCCACTGTGACAGATCCAAAATAGAGATTAACAAGATTAAGTAAGACTACCTGCAAAGCCACTCTCAACTGTTATAAACTGAGATGTTATTTGTTCTTATAGCTATTTTAAGTTTAGTGAGAGTATGGCCACATCTTGTTTTTTCTTTTAAAAATGCCCCCGAATTGCTGATGTGCCTTGAATATCTTAAACAGAACACAATACTTTTTAAACACTTGAACAGACAAAGTACAGTTATGCAAATCAATTAAGAATGACAAACACTACCACTTCATCACAGGTACACAGAGGCCTGCTGGGTATGGCTTATAGACCAAATCTCCACTTCTGGCCCTTTTTTTTGAGGGGGGGGGAGGTAAATGAACAAATTAAATGGCACAATACAATAAGGACAGAATGTGACAGTATCATCACAAGGTATGCATTTATATACAACTTTTAAACCAGGGAACAGGGCAGTACTGAGTAGAGATGGAATAAACCAACAGAAGCCGAGCCGGTCAGGACCGAGTAAGGTTGAGGTTAGTGGCAACAGCATGTGTGTGGTTTCCAGGAAACCTTCAGTATGACTGCTGTTAGCCCTAGCCCCGCACCTTGCCCAGCCCAGTGTGCTGCTTCTTCCTCCAGCTCCCGCCTGGCCTGGCTCAGAGCAGCACTGCCCTGCTCCCAGGGGTGTGGTGGCCCAGCCTGAACTCACCTTGGCAGTGAAGGGGCCAGAAGTTTAAAACCTGTTAATGCATTATGGCAAAAGTGCAATGAACATGCACATTTCACACACTCACATTCCAGAGCAAGAAAACACACAACCAGTAAGACAACCTCTACACAAAACACTCTCGGTGAAAGCAGAGACAGAATCTTTAACACCCATTATTACCACAAAGGTAAGAATAGAGCAGTGGTGTTGGTTCCCCACAAAATTTCAGCTAATGGATTAAAGTACCAAAAGTAATCATGGCATCACCTACTTTAACTGCCATTATCTGCCCACTTGGTTTGTGGACCATTTTGTTGACAGAACCATAAGCTCCTCGTCCAATTTCTCCAAGGTCTTTCAAGTCCTCTGCAGTGAAATCCCAGTGTTGTTCAGGGGAGATCTTCAGTTTTCCTGATGACTCAATGCTGTGTGTTCTCAGTCTCTCTCTGTTAAAATATTGGGAAGCAATTTTTCCACATTTTAAATAGGTTTTAACTTTTTTTTTCTTTTAACTAGCACTGAGTATGGTGTGGGAACGTTCATCAGCTCATAAGGACACCAGCATAACCTCCAGTTCTGGAGCTGTTTGCATCATCTTGCTTTATACTCACTGAATTTTGGTAAAATACATTTAGGTATCCCGAAGGCACAGCTTCAAAGACATTCATACAATCCAATCTCCTTTTGCTGATGAAACTAACACTATCTACCAGTTTTTATTATTCAATAGTAGGCCCTTTTTGAGCCTATAAAACTGCCTTACCAAGCTGAGTCCCAGCATTGAGAATTCATTTCTACAAAATGCTTACCCTATCATATCTTCTAGTTGGTAAAGCGGTTTCCAAAATTTGCTGTACCAGTTCTAAACTCCAAAGGCTAGGAAGTGCCATAGCAGTTAAAGAGTGTATGGAATAAGTTGGAAGCAGCATTTCCAAGTATTTCCCAGTAGTTTTAGCAACATGTGGGAATGCGTACTTTAATATACTATCCTGTTATTGTTTATACCATGTTGAAGTGGGAAAGAGATAAAGTGCCAGCTTAAAACTAAAAGGAAGCCTGTACTGTCTTATTCAAACCTTCCAACCTCTGTTCAATAACAGGAATAATGGGCTGGGAAGAGAGTTGGTTACTAGAAAAGGCAGAGGTCGGTCACAGTGCATTAAATACCATAACCAAATCCCAACACAGAAACCAATTTTCTTTCTCCTCTCCCTCTCCCCGCATATGAGAACAAGCTGTATCAACCTAGAAAGTGCAATACATACAAACAGACCACTGAATATCAACTAACTAGTTTTCAATTTCATACTAAATTACCAGAATCTGTTTCAAAGCCGAGCCTTGTGATATGAACAAGGAAGGTTTACAGACTTGGTTATCTATTTTGTTCTTGCAAAACTCTGGAATGCTTCCTGCATTTTGTAGAAATTATTTCCTGTGGCTAGTTCTAAGGGCCTCAAAAATTTTAGAATGCTAAAAATCTCTTTTCCCAAATAACCATAGTGACTGTTGTTGATAATAACCAGATTCAAAGGTACAGTTAAAAGCTTTGTATATTTTATCTAAATAACTTAGGGAAGCTCCAAATAAGAGAGTCTAACACTGCGGGATTGAGTCCTGAGTCAGTGGCTTCCACTCACTCAACTGCTTTCATCTGCACCCCTGCCTTTGAGAGGCCAGCTTCCAGTGACAGAATCTGCCCAGCAGCCAGGGCCAAGTGACCACTTCAGTCCTGATGAAACCAGTGCTGATCTCTGAAGAAAGAAAATATATTCAGGGATGACAAAGATTTTTCTCAGGAATCTGCTTCCTCACGTAGACAGAGTAAGTCAGAAAACACTCTAACATTAAGAAATTCTATTTAGAATGACCACTGCTCTATAATCATTGGTAATACCAGCTCTATGGCCCGTTTTAATTATTGATGAAACACAGCACTGGCCGAACAGTAAAGCTAGCTAAAAAAAAAGTTCATGGAAATTACTTGTAAATTGGAAGCAATATTTTAAATACTCACTAACATGAGGGTCACATGGTTTTCCCTCCTGGCCTCAAGCTGTTTTCAGGTTTTTGTTTTGGTAAAGATCATGGGATACTACTTCATGGCTATATGCCACATGCATTTGCTACCATCCTTGAGAACCTCTTATATAATAGCATGGAATATCAACAAGCATAATGCTCTATAATTTTAAGGGAAAATTTTATCATTATGGAATCTCTCTGCTAATAGTTTAGTCAGCTGTATAGCTTTGAGATTAACCCCTATTTTCTTTTTGTAAGTGAACAGTTAAGAAGAGATACAAAATATCTTACTGAGCTAATAAAATGCCCCAAATTTGGTAATGCACCAGATATTCAACTTTTTGAACACAATGACAAATCACAGAGAACATTCTATGGTTATGACATCACCACACCATGTTCCCACAACCTTCACTCATACTAAGCCAACAAACTTTCCAGGGAAACTAAACCTTTAGCAGCTTCCACATAAAAAGCCCAAACTTAATGGCTTCCAAAGAAAAATAAGTGTAATGCTAGCTTAGGAACCCTGCCTGAACCCAACCATGAACTCTAGCTGTCAGTCAATTTCTGCGCTAAACTACTTTAGGGGCTGTGGTAGTTTTAATGAAAATGGCTTCCATAGGCTTATATATTTGCATGTTTGATTCCCACTTGTTGAGACTTTCTTTGTAGAAGGATTAGGGGGTGTGGCCTTGTTGAAACAAGTGTGGCATTACTGGAAGAGGTGTGTCACTATGAGTGAGGTTTCAAAAACCCAAACCAGGCCCAGTCTTTCTCTGTCTCCTGTCTGTGGAGCAGGATGTAAGCTCTCAGCTACTGCTCTAGCACCACACCTGCCTGCCTGCCTCCATGCTCCTTACCATGATGGTCATGGACTGGTCCTCCGAAACAGTAAGCAACTCACCAATTAGATGTTTTACTTTATAAACTGCCTTGTTCATGGTGTTTCCTCACAGTAGTAGAACAGTACTAAGACAACGGCCTAAGAAAGAAAGCCTATAAAAAACAGAAAACATGTCTATTGGGAAGCTTGGCAAGGGGGCCAGCATTAAGGTTCAGTGGGTAAAGGCACTTGCTGCTAAGCCAAACTACCCTGGTTCAATCCTTAGATCACACATAAGAAGGAGAAAACAGATTCCCACAAGTTGTACTCTAGCCTCTAAAAGCATTTACACACATGCACACACACACACACTGAAAAAAATGGTAAAAAAAAACATAGAACATATGTTAAGTTTGTACTCTTATGACTGTACTCTTGAAGAGGAAGACGTTCCCTAGTTCTCAAAGATAACCCCTTTCTTGGGAAAAACAAACAAACAAACAAACAAAAAACTAACCTGTTTTATCAAAAAATATCTCCCCAATAACCTTCATGTTCTCTTCACAGTTTTCTACAAATCACCCAACACTGCCTTTGGCGAATAATCCATAATGTCCCAACTGTATTACTAAACTGGGAAACTCAGCCATGAGTAACCACCATGCTGCCCAGCACCCATTCTCCTCTCCATCCTTCCTACATGAGGCAGTAATGCTGTATGTCCTGACTGCTTATGAACTAAATTGTGTTCCCTCTCAAAACTCATATAACAAAGAAATCCTTCGTGTGACTATATTGAAGATAGGTCTACAAAGAGTTAACCAAGGTTAAAGAAAAGCTAATAAGGGTGGAGCCTATTTCAACAAAACTGGTCTTGTAATAGAAGACACCAGAGAGCTTGCTTCATTCCCGCATGCATTAAGAAAAGAGGTCCTATGAGCAGCCAATGAAATGGTGCCACCTGGAAACCCTGGAAAGAGACCGCAGAATGGAACTATCTTGCTATGAACTTGATCTTGGGCCCTGGCCCTCTACAATTGTGAGAGATGGTTTCTGCTATTTAAGCCATAGTCAATGATTTAGCTTTAGTTTTTAAGCAGGCCAACCTAAGATACCAATAATCCTTGCAGTTAGAAGTGGTAAGAAGGAACACAGCACTTAAAAGGAGCTGATACAACTACTTCCCTCCTCCTTATTGCACCAGGCTCCTTCAAAGCCCTTGAGAATGGAAACGTTATCTTCAGAATGACAGGGTGATCACAAAAGCACTCTAGGCTTCACCTGTGAAGCCTACTCTAAATGAAACTATGGAAAGGGGGAAGGAAACTATGAGGTTTATGCCATTATCCCTGTACTAAATGTGTGTATGCACGCAAATTTACTCTGAACTAATAAAGTCCCTAATGTTATTTTATCGCTCAAGAGTTGGAGAGTCCCATATCCCCAGCATCTGGCACAAGAACAGACAGGTCAACAGGAAAGTTCACTCACCATATAGTGGCTGGCAGACAACAACCCCAAACATATTCAAACCCACAGCAATTCTAGCCAAAAGCGCTGCCTTGAATGGAATCCTCAACTCAAGTATCTCTGGTTTTTTAGAGACCTAAGCCTTTAATCTAATAATTCTTGGTTCCTAAAAAAAGAACAAAAACACATACATACTCACATAGAAAAAAACTGACACACTTCGCAAAGGTTAGATAGAAAGCATACAAGATTATAAGCAGGAAATTTGATAGCAGGCTCAAATCCATTCAGCACAGGCCCCTGTGCATTAATGCACAGAAACTAGAATCTGAAATCACAGACTTACCTTGTCATAAGAAAATCTGCAAACTGTCCCTTTTGATCCTATAAATTTGTACTCAAGTCTTTTCAGATTATTTAGCTTTTAGACAGATACAGCCAACTTTTCCATTTACTAGTTAACACTATGTCTAAGGTAACTGTAGTCTTTTCACTGACCCACACAGAATCTATAATTTCCCAACGTCTACAGATTTATAAGAACAAAGAACAATGATGTTAAGTTACAGAACGTTAATCAGACCACAACCTGAAAAAAGTTGTATTTCTTCGTTTGTTGGCTTGTTTATTTTTTGAGACAGGGTTTCTCTGGGTAGCCCCAGTTGTCCTGGAACTTTCTCTGTAGACCAGTACACAAAGGTGGTCTTGAACTCATAGAGATCTGCCTGCTTCTGCCTCCCAAGTGCTGGGACTAAAGGCATGTACCAGCACCGCCAGGCAAGATGCTGTATTTCTATCTCTCATATCTAATAAAGCTGCCCATGGATTTCTATATAGGTGGGTAGATTTCATGTTGTTTTCTATATGGATGGGTAGACTTTACATTGCTTGTTTTGTTTTAAATACAGTGACACAACAAAGAAGTGACAGGTGGCTCCAGACACTTGAAACTTCATACCTGCCCTCTGTTAATACAGTAGTGGTGGTATCTGCTTTGCAAACTCAGTGGCAAGACAGGTTTCCTAGCCACTTCTATCTAACCAAATATCCTAAGCCAACACCCTTGCCAAAACTGAATAGGTAGAAAGAGGGAAAACCTCACCACAATTCAGAAAGAAAACACTTTTTGTTTGTACTTTTCTATACAATGTGCATAAGTAACAAAAACTAGTTTATAAATTTCACTAAAATATTTTAACATGGCAGTCATTAAACAACCACCTCATTTTGGTCAGGGCTGCACAGCATGCTTGCATGAACTTGGCAGAATCAATAACACCCACCAGTCAAGGGCACACTTTGCCTTGTATTCTAATTTGAAATGATACTAAGACCAAGTAAATTTCCTCCCTCTTTTGTGAGACAGGGTCTATTGGTTCCAATATTTTTTAATTAATACTCCAAATGTGTTTGTTACTGTTTGGAGTTTGAAAGCTGAGGAAAGATATGAAGAGATGAGAAGAGGACACATGAAGATGCTATCTGTCTTCCTAAGTCGCCTGAACTCTGGGGCTCTCCCTCTAGAGCTTCCTAATGCTCCCCTCCTCCCCACTGCTGTTCATACCACATGGCCATGCCCGATGGTTTAGATGGCCTCATACTTGAAGAGTGAGTCCAATATCTTCTCCAATAGTTCAAGTCTCCTGCAGAGTGAATTCTTCACAGGTGTCCAAAGGAAACTGGCCAGGAACTGACTAGTCTTAACACAGAATGTAGTTTAAGAAAACAAAACTCAGTTCTTTAATAATCCCCTGTCCTCCCCAAATGCATATCTATCCAGAACCTTAACTGTTACCTTATCTTTACAAATCTAAAGTAGTAGAAGCACTGGGAGTGGTAGAATCCACCTTTAATTTCAGTACTAGAGGCAGGGGATTTACGGGTTTAAGGCCAGTCTGTGTACATAACAAATTCCAGGCCAGCCTGAATTATGTGGTAAGACTCTGTACTAAAATAAAACAGACAAACAAACAAAAAAAAAACCAAGAATCTTGCTATTCATATACATGCTATAGCTTTTCAAACATTTCAGACACAATGACTTTCCTTAAAGGAGACAGAGAAAGAGGAGGTGGTAAAATGAAGAAAAAAGCAGAGATTATAGCTCCTCTGAGACACGGCCAAAAAAGCCTGAAACAACCAAAAGGAGAAAGAGAGGGTGGAGGCTTCTCTAGAGCCTAAGATGCGTGGCTCAGTCAACACCTTCATTTTCCATTTTTGGCCTCTAGTACTATGAGAGAATAAATTGCTATTGCTTTAAGGTATCAACTCCGTCACAATTAGTTATAACTGACATAAGAATAGATTATGAGTCTCAAACTTTTCTGTACAAAAGCAGAGAGTAATTACTTCAGACTTCACAATACAGTCATTGCAATACATACTCTGCTGTAAACATGCTGCCGGATCATCGTGGCTGTCCTACAATTAAACTTCACTTACAAGATGAACCTGGCCAGGAGCATGCTGACTACATGACGTGAATGCTGCCTGGTTACCATTTGAGCACCTAAATCACTGTGTGTATTCATTCCTAGATCCCTTTTCTCTTTTAAATTCTAATATTATACTATTAGAAACCCCAATTATCTACTCAGATCCTACAGATTTATTTCCAGAAATTAATCCCAAAATACATTTTTGGGTTTTTTTTTTTTTGGTTGTTTTTCTTTTCTTAAAAATCTTGCCCCCACATCAGCAGGATTAGGGATCTGTTAACCTTCTCCAGGTTTTCTTATCATTTAATTAAGAGCACTAAGAAGGCAGCAGATCTTATTAGTGTGGCAGGTGCCGCTCTCAGCTACTGTCTTTCAGCAGGTAATAGTAATTACCTTGATGGATTTATTGTTCAAAATAGGAACCTGATTTCTCAAACATGCTGATGCGTTTCCTTTAAAAAGCAAAACGCACCTTCTGTCAAGGCCCACCTCCCCTAAAAGCCTTTCCTTGTCTACTGAAGTGGAAGTGTGCTTCCCTGGCTCTTCGCCCCCTTCTAAGAAATGCACTTACCTATTTCTCTCCCTATGGTACCAAGCAGATCCTCCTTTCCAAATCACTTTTTCCTTTTTGTCTTTAAGCAAGAGCCAGGATGTACATAATGCTTCAAAGTTGTTTTACTCTCAGAGCTCTCACTCACACACACACACACACACACACACACACACACACACACACACATACACACACACACACACACACACCTGCCAATCTTCCTTAGACAAGAAAATAAACACAAACAAATCCTGATCCACAGCAAATGCTCCTCCCCGCATACGCTGTGAAGCTCTCTAGATGAATACTGTGCATCCTTCTGCAATGCAGCTCTGTTAATTCCGGAAATTTCCACAGTAAACTCAGCCTGTCGGTTACCATGGAAACTGCCTGCTTCCTGGCACTACTAACAAAATGAGAGTCTTTCCCTAGACCTAAGAGGCAGCAAAAGGAAAATCTGTAAAAAGTCACCAAAAAATTTGCTCAAACAATCCAACTGGAAACACTCACATTCTAAGGATTTTAGTCAGAAAGTAGTAAGAATCTGGTGCACTGTAGACACCTATAACCCCAGCATTCAGGAGGCTGCAGTAGGAGGATGAATGCCCTCAGCCAGTTTGGTCTAAACAGTAAGATCCTGTCTCTTGGAAGGAATGAAAGGAGGAAGAAGGGACAAACTAGAGAAATCTTCAATAGTTGGGCCAATACTGAGTTAAGATGGAAATTTGTCTTTAAGGAAGAGTGATATTAAAAGAGGATGAGGCAAATAATTCATGTTTATATACTGCTGCTACAGCCAACGTATCTGCTAAGAACTGGCCATCTACCAGCTATACTAACGCTTAACACTAGTCATTTTCCTGGGCTGTGCTTCATACAAAGGAAGATGAAGCTACAGGCTCTATGTTTTTAACCCCTATCCCCACCACAGCACTTAAAGGGGTACCTAAGGAATTTCACGAAAGACTCTCTTGGCATTACACATTACTAATTAGTCCCTTCCCAACTGCTTCCTTGAAAATGCTGGGTTTCTATGACATCACACACAACCAGTCTGCCTTCCACCTCTCAAGCACCTTTTCTTATTCTCTGCATGTTCCTTAAGCCTCTACTACATTTCTTTAGTGTTTGGTCCTATGTGCAATTTTCTCACCAAAATAAAGCCCTATCTTCTTACTAGGCAACTTTATTATCAATATCCTGACGACTCTCAGTTTCTTTTAAATCTCCAATTTAACACCTTGTCAGGTCCATGGATGTGACCAGGTTACACCACACTCCTAGCTACTCAGATACCTTTGTGGCCATGATGGAGCGAAATCCTCTGAAAGCACAAGTCAGAATCAGCCCTCCCTCTTAAGCCACTGCTGTCACATACTGTGTCACAGTGAGAAGTCGACTGTATATTCTGCTAGCTACTAAGTTTTTCCAAAAGAACATATATTATGCTTATTTTAGAAAAGAAGTAGTAACAGCACAAAGCTTACTATTTTACAGTTTTCTGTATTAATAAAATAGATATTCTTTTTTTTTGTTTACTATGACAGGGTCTCACTATGTAATTCTGGTTGTCCACTCATTACACGGACCAGGCTGACCTTGAACTCATCCACCTGCCTCTACCTCCCAAATGCTGGGATTAAAGGTGTGTACCACATCTGGCCAAAATGAATACTCTTACCTAAAGCATGTATTAATATTTTTAAAGATGATATGTTCAACCTAAATGATAAGCATCTATATTAAAAAATGTGGATTTTTTTTTGTTGTTATTTACTGAGACAGGGCCTCGCTATGCTGTCCAGGTTGGCCTTCCTCTTGGGCACAAAGTAACTCCCACTTTGGTTTCTTTAATAGTTGGAACTGTATGTCTAAGACCATATCTGACTCTAAAACATTCATCTGAGAGCAGAGTAAAGAAAAGTCTCCAGTGTTATCTAAATGCAGTCAACTACTCAGGCATACACTATACTTGGCATGACGCAACAAATGCTCATGTAGACCGAGTACCAGATAATACTTGATAACAACTTGATAAAAAATTTTATTCAGGCTTAATGCTCTTGCAGAGGGCCTGCGTTTAGCTCCCAACACCTACATCAGGTAGCAACGACCTGTAACTCTAGTTCTAGGGGATCCGATGTCCTCTTCTGGCCTCCACAGGTACCAATACCCATACAGTGTACATAAACTTACACAAACATGCCTACGTATATGCACATAAAGCAAATAAATAAATTTTACACAAATAAATCCCTCTACAGTTGTATCTGCCCAATGGTAGAAACTTTAAAAGCAGTTTTTAATGCCCTAGATAAAATTGCTAGTACTGCTATATAAATTTAGTAAATAAATCATTCTAGGTTTCTTTCAAATATCCTAGTAAGGTAAACTGAATGAGAAAAACTGACATTTGTCACATACTTTTCTATTAGCATAAGAACTGAATTCAACCAACACTCATGTTCATATATTTATCACCAAATATCTTGACTGTTGAAATGTATACTTTGAGAAAAAGGACAGAAAACCACTTCTACTGTTGAGTAAAAATAATCTAGCCATATAACTTTATTATTACTGTTTTGCTTCTTTACATTACAATACCATTTACATATAGTGAAACATCCAAATCATAACCATGTAGTACATTAAGTTTTAGCAAATTCATACACACTTAGGTATTCGAAGATTTAACAAAACATAAAGCCTGTTACCCCACATGGCTCCCAAGACAAGAACTATTCTGATCTTAACCACTATCATTGATTTCAGCCTTGCCAACTCTGGAATTTCAGGTAGATGAACCAAATGGTGTGTGCTCTTAGCTTTGTCTTAGCACTTGTGGATTCACGTATGCTTATGTGGATCAGTAACTTTTATTGTATTCTAGTAAGACAAAATTTATCCATTAATTTTCCCAGTATTAGACATCTGTATTCTTTCTAGTTTTGGGAACCACAATGAACAGTTAGTATGAGTGTTCAAAACCAAATTTTAATAAAACATTTTCACCCTGAGCAACAAAACACAAGGCTAGGCCATGTTTAAATTCATAAGAAACTACAAAGGAGTTTCCTAAAGTAATTGAATCCTTTTCTATTCCCTCAACAATATATAAGAATACTGATACCATCCTTTTATTTGGGCCATTCTGGCAACATCATTCTCATTTCAATATATCTCTTCTGATTACTAATGTATCTTCTCTTTCCATGCATTTATTACTTGTCCCTAAGGTTCTTTGTAAAATGTCCACATAAGCCTAAAACCCATTTTTTGAATGGGATCATTTATTCTGAGTAATTCATTATATATCTGAAAGTTCTTTGTCAGGTAAATGTGGAGTATTTTCTCACTTTATGACTGGCCTATGTACTTTCCTAAGAAACTTCTGGTAAGCATAAACATTATCATCAGTGAAGTTCAATTTATCTTTGGTGGCAATTTACACTAAGCATTTTCCTTTGTGTGTCAATTAAGTCTTTGCCTGTGCAAGATAAATACATGAGGATGTTTTCCTTTATAAGTTAAATGGAATTGCTATTTTACCCTTTAGGACAATGCTGTATCTCAAGCACATGGTGTGAACTAGGAATCGGGGTTCATTCTGTTATAGACCTCATCCCAGTGTGTTCCATCATCATAAAAGGCCTATCCTTTACCTGGAACTGTACAGGAATCTTGGACAAAAATTAACAGATTGTGCATGTGTGCTCATGTGCTGAACTTCCTATTCCATTTTATTAATGTATTTGTCTAACTATAATATCATTCTTCTACAAAGCTTTACTTATTGTATCTTCATACTAAACCTTGAAATCAAGTAATTTACATCCTTCACCTTCATTACTTTTTATAAAAGTATTTTTAGTATTCTATATCCTTTATATTAACACATAAATTACATAATTGAAATGGCTCTGTGTGTGTTTGTGTGTGTGTGTGTGTGTGTGTGTGTGTGTGTGTGGTGTTAAGGTTGCTAAGTTATTCCTGAGTTGAATTAATAAATGAATATGATAAGAACAGATAGCCTAGTAATACAACACTTCCCAATTCAGGAATACACCATTGTTTGTGTGCACGTGCAGTGTGTGTGTGTTAAGGTTTTAAAGGTGTTCCTGAGTTGAATTAATAAAAGAAAGTGAGCCACCATGTGGTTGCTGGGAATTGAACTCAGGACCTCTGGAAGAGCAGGCAATGCTCTTAACCACTGAGCCGCGGTGGTGGTGCAAGCCTTTAATCCCAGCACTTGGGAGGCAGAGGCAGGTGGATCTCTGTGAGTTCGAGGCCAGCCTGGTCTACAAGAGCTAGTTCCAGGACAGGCTCCAAAACCACAGAGAAACCCTGTCTCGAAAAACCAAAAAAAGAAAAAAGAAAGTGATAAGAGACACATTAGTAATACTGTACTTTTCAACATAGGAATACATGTTTTTGTGTGCACATTTATGTGTGTATACCTGTATAAATGGCAGTGGGGGTGATAGAGGGCTTGACACATGCTAAGCAAGCACTCATTACTGAGCTACATACATGACTTGTCCAGAAAAAAATATCCTGCCCATATATTCAAGTCCTTCTTTCTCTCAGTAATTAATGTACTAGAGAATTCTTAATGTATTTTCTTTAACTATATCAATAAATATTTTGTACATTTAAAGCCACTATAATCATTCTAAAATTTTTACTTTTCAAATATCTATGTATACTAATAGGTGATCATGGAAAGAAATGATTTCACCTGACCCCTTGCTAAAGTCACTTAATAATTTTGGTAATTTTTGTAGATTAAGATTTTTCTACATATGCAATCACAACACCTGTCTTTTAAAAAAATTAGTTTGCAATCCAATCTGTAAATCATTTTGTTCAGAGATCACACACATAGCACTGAGTCTTTCATCACTAAATAAGTACATTTCCTCAGAAGCTAGAAATGAGTTTAGTTAGTTTAATTAAGTGTTTTTGATAATTAATATTGTCAATTACTTTTTGCCTCTATTGAAATGCCCATATTTTTCTCCCTTGGTTTATTAATACAGTGAATTATAAGAATAATTTTCAAATATCCAATCAAGATGAATCCAATTTTGTGTTTATGAGTATTTAACTGTGTTTATTAACGTTGGAGTTCCATGGTCTCCTTTGCTATGTAATGTTCTTGTCTGGTTTCTATAGGTGTTATGTTGACTCCAAAGTTGAGCTAAAAATGTTCCTTATTCTGTTGTCTAAAAAGTTCTGTAAACTTAATACTATGTCTGCTTTTCTTTATTTTATGTATGTATGTATGTATTTGCTGTTGTTTGTTTCTGCCAGGGCCTCACACTACATTAGGCAGGATCACTAACAGACATGATATTGAGTTGTGCCCCACACCTTTCCTTTTTTTGAAACTTATTTATTAATTATGTATACAGGGTTCTTACTGCATGTAAGCCTTCAGGCCAGAAGAGGGCACCAGATCTCATTACTGATGGTTGTGAGGCACCATGTGGTTGCTGGGAATTGAACTCAAGACCTGTGGAAGAGTAGTCAGTGCTCTTAACCTCTGAGCCATCTCACCAGCCCCACCTTTCTTTTTTTTATTTGCTATCAGGAAAACCACCAAGGCCTCACCGTTCCTTTTTGAGATGTTTAAAGTATAAATTCAACTTTTTACCAGATGAGGGATTTCTTGAGTCAGTTTTGGTTATTTATGTCACAAACTAACTCAACTTGCTAAATTTGATGAAATAAATTACTGTATTTATATAGTGATAGCCCCTCTTTCAATTTTTACAATGGTAGCTTGGAGGTGTTTGTCTCTTTTATTGGGAGAGGGCATCTTGTCCTCCCATGTGTCACAGGAATATTTTAATGTCCTAGGCATTTATCACTGCTGTTAGTTTCCTTGTTTTAAGGTAGAGTCTAGTTCTATAACCCATGCTGAGCTCTTGGGTTTTCCAGACTCCTACCTGCCATACAGCAAAAGGGTGTAAAGCACCTCACTTATTTACTTACTAGCCTTTTAGGAACAACTTTCAAAATGGTTGAGTATTCTCTACTATTTACCTA
Organism: Microtus pennsylvanicus; assembly: GCF_037038515.1. Classification (NCBI taxonomy): domain Eukaryota; kingdom Metazoa; phylum Chordata; class Mammalia; order Rodentia; family Cricetidae; genus Microtus; species Microtus pennsylvanicus. Next base: position 55,912,224 of record NC_134589.1, on the reverse strand, counting down.
TTTCATGTCACCTAGAGTTCTGCTATTTTTACTATCTACTTTCTTCTAATTTATAACACTTGAATTCACTCTTTCCTAGCTCTTCAATGTTACTTACTAATTTCTAAAGAGACTTTGTGCCTTGCGTAGGCAGTGAGATACTTAATAAAAATATCCTTAGGCTTCTTTTTCTGACTCTTTAGAATTTTCATAAATTTCTCAGATTGAGTTTAACTGATGCCCATTTCTGGGGGGCAAGGAAGGGATGACTTAGAAAACATGTAGGGCCAGGCTTCATGGTATACACACAGAATCCATACACTTAGGGAGTTGAGGCAGGACTTTCAAGCCAGCCTGTGCTATACAGAATTTAAAATCATTCCTAAAGCTCTCTCTTAAACTCTCTACCATCTCACACACACACACACACACACACACACAGACACAGACACACACACACACACACACACACACACACACATACCCTACACAGTATTCAGAGATCAGTTTTCAACGGGAGCACATAATTCTTTCAATCAGAAGGTTTAATTTCAGTCTCCTCTAATGACAACTTCTAAATATACATGGAGTATCTTCCCTTTGCTCTTCTAACACTAGTGAACAGATGTTTGTGAGAATCAAGCTCACAATATAAAAGAAACCAGGAAAGGAGACAGCACTAGAGAAGAAACAGTAGCTGCCCACAACCTTGGCAGCCGGGTCATCAAGTGTTTTGGTATGCCTACTGCTCAGTGATATATTGCAAGAACCACGCTAATAATAAAGACTAGAATCTGAGGTTTTTTTTATTAACTCTACATGATAAAAAAAGACTTGAAAAGTGACTAAAGAATATGAGATGATACTCTTGGACTCTGAGGAAATATCAGTTACCATGTGGTGATTATTTTACTCCTGACTCAACTGATGTCGGATGGGGTATCCTTACTTAAAGCAAACTGCAATTCCAACAGTATTTTCTTTGCCTGAAGATTGTCAGATAAAAGACACTTCTTTTAAAAAAATTAAATGAAATAAATTCCCAGAGGAGGAAACTGGGAGATGAGAAAGAAATATGCTGAAAGCTGAATCCAAAAAAAAATCATTTACATCAAATGAAGCAAAAAAAAAAATACAGGTAACACAGGTGTACTACCTAAATATGTACAGTTACTTACTTGACTCAACTGCCCTAGGGAAATCACCAGCTTCAACAGCACAGTATACAAAGTAATATATTAACTCTTAAACAAGATACTTTGGAAACATCAGTAAATCAAAATTTAGTTGCAGCTGAGTTTTGTGTATCTTCTGAGAATCTAAGTTCAGAAGATATCATTACTAATTATCTTGTTAATTTAAACTTTATAAGTAATTCTGTGGAAACAGTGTCAGGTCAGGAAAATTCATTCTTCTTCAGCACAGTTAATAATGAAACACAAATAGGAAATCTGGTTTTGCCATTTTTATACCCACAGAAAAGTCAAAAGATGCAGTTAATTCTGCCACACCAACCCCAAAGCAAGCCATGAAAATGGAAGCACCGACTTAGACTCCTTAAATAAGAATGTAGACTACAGTGCAGAAGTTTTACAAATTGAACATTCACACCACATGGAAGGCATAAATAAGGAACATCTTTGGAAAGTCTCTAACCTACATTCAAAAGTCACTCTTTTTCAGCTACAAAAACAATAATCTCTAGCAAGATTGAAAACTTTGAAAGCTTTTATAAGCCAACTATGGCAGGAGAATTGGCTATCTAAAGAAAATGTCAAGATAATCGAGAACCCCTTCACAACATACAAAGTCACTGTTATATAAATAAGTTTTGAAAGTTATGATTTTTGTATAAGCTTTTTCCAGTTAAATCAAAATCAAAAGTGAACTTTGTCCTGTAGATAAAGTTCTTAATGAAGCTATGGAAATGTCCTAATGTTACAAACAACATCCTGTTCTTATAATGCTCATTATAATAGAGGAAACTAGAAGAGGTGTTTGACTAAAGAAATGTTTTATTACTTGATAGTTTTCCTAATTAAAGTTAAAACAGTAAGATTTATTTATAAAAATAACGAAACAAAAATATAGTCAAAACTGCCCAGATTGCATCAATCCTGGTTCTGCCACTGGCATATGACTTGAACAAGCTAGTAACTTGACTCTCAGAGGGCTGGGAATGTGTAGCTTGAGGATAGAGAACTTGCTGGCTTATGCAAGGCCTTAGAGCTCAGTCTAAGTACTGGGGGGAAAAGAGGATACTCAGTCCCTAATCTGTAAAATAAGGGCACTTATTGTATCATTAATAGTCTATTTCTTGGTATTCCTTCCCTTTCTATGAAGATACTTTGTTCAGAAAAGATTTTCTATAAGATGATATACACTTATAGTAGAAGTTATCTAGAATATTAACTATTACCTTATCCTCAATATTCATTGTGTTGTGTAACCCTTTGGCTTTAATTATATACCTATAATGTAAAGGAAAATATCACTATTAGTATTCCATTTCAGTTGAACTCAGCTGTCAGGAAACATGTTTTAAACTTGTATATATATACACACACACACACACACACACACACACACACACACACACCTCACCATTGTAATTGTCATCTAAGTGCCTGAACATCGTATATTTGTAAAACTATATTTATAAACCAAAAGTTTAATCTTAAAAATATTTAAAAATCATAGTTTTATATCTATTTCTTAATAGGTATGATTTTTTGAAGTGTGTTTCTATTGTTTTTACATCTAAAATGACAGTGTAACCCTTAATATTATACATTCCCTTCTATGTAAAGCTTATAGGGAAGAATTATAATTAAGTAGTTGAGAAGTTTATCCAAAGAGAACTGATAATGATATAAATAAAAATACTATTTGTATCCATACTGGATTTACGAGAAATCAATTTAAAACTAAAGATTATAGATATAGCCACACATGAGGAAGGGGTGGCAGTTCCCTGAGAACTGCCAACAGAACAACTGGATGTGTTACTGCCTGTGGTACTGAGCATGGTCCTACTGATCTTATTCTTACTTTGATTTTTGGGTTTTGGTTTTTGTTGTTGTTTTTAAATGAAAAAAAAAACCCTCTAAAAGGATGGTCCTGAGCTCTATAATATAAAAAAGATATCTAGGGACCTAGAAAATAGGAGATACTCAATAAATATTACCTGCCCTGGATCACAATAATTATTTTATAAGTCGATAGTAGTTATTTTAACTATATTATCATTTTGTTTCTTCAAGAAAATAAAACTTATTGGTATTATTTAACTGTGTTAGCTAGTATAAAACTATATTATTGCTTTATTAGGTGACTATAAAGGAAAACACCTGAAATTAAGTATTCCCGTGTTACATTTTGCTAATAAACAATTTAAAATAGGTCATACAAATGGGGGAGAACTTTACATAGAAGTGAAGATCATTCTAATTTCCTATTTTTTAATTATAATTGTTTTCAGGAATAATGTATATATCTAGCTGTGTTCTTTAAACTTAATAGACCAAAAGAAGTACTTAAGGTATTTTCTTGATTTGGGCCTATCAACTGAGAATCTTCTCAATCTAACCTAATTAATCTCTAAAGTTTTATCTACAGATTCTGACCTGCTTCATTTTTTATTTGAACTTTAACAAGAGTCTTTTACTTAATCCTATACATATTGTTAACTTCCCTATGTATATAAACCATTGAACTAACACTGTCATTCGCCAACCACAGTTTTCAAGCTCAGAAATTTTAAGTTAATTTCTACAAAAATAAAAACAAAATTTGTTACCTAAAGAAAAGATAGTAACAATACTAGGAAGATCAAAGTAAAAGAGTAAGCTGTAACTGAATTTGCAAGGCAGAAAAAACAGAAATGAAGAATAGCCTACAACAGAGGATTCACTGGATGGATGGATGGATGGATGGATGGATGGATGGATGGATGGATGGTTTTTACTACAGAAGATCAAACACAAGAAGCATCAGTGAAGGATACAGGATAGGGTCAATCCTAGAACCTATTTAAACCCACAGGACATAAGAAGTCACAGATCCTTAGATGATGCCAAGCAAACTTAATCTAATGTTGTTTACTCTGGAGTGACTGTACCAAAGGCACAAGCACAGGAAAAAAAAACAGTAAAATCTGTAATAGAGAAAGCTTATCTCTTTGCCTAGTTTAATCCCAAAATGCAGCAAGCAGCCCCATGTATAAACCTTCCCTCCACAACAGAATCTACTCTCTGCCTATTAAAAGGGGAGAAGGGGACAGAGACAGAGTAGGCAGAGATGAGAACTATCCTGGCGCTACTTGGGGAATGAGGGAGAGCCCTCTCCCGTCTCCAGCTAAAAAGCTCTTTTCTTTTAGCCTGTCAACTTTGTACACTAAGTGAAGAAAGCGCCTTCCACAGAACTTCATTCTCTCTGCCCTCCCACCAAACTCTTCACGTTTCCCACTCTGTCCCTCAGTTCATCAGATGAAATAAGTCAAGCTTGAACTGCACACCAGAGTCAAGCCAGAGACAGTGATAGTGCTGAGTAGAAGCCAGTATTTAGCTTCCACCTACTGTTCTTATCTACAGAAAAAGTTAAAGACCAACGTTTCCCAGGTATGCTGCCCTACGCCTATTTCAGCAGTCAGAAAGCTGAAGCAGGAGGAATGCTGTGTGTTAGAGGCCAGTCTGGACTGCAGGGCCTCTCTCAGAAAGCTGAAGAAAATAAAAGTTCCCACCCTTCACCCAACAGTAAGTGCTCTTCTCATTATAGCTTTCCTGAGAGCATGCACTACAGAGTTCAGAGTGCTGGTGATTGACATAGGACTTTAAAATGGAATCTCTGTTCCAATAGGTCAAACAAAGGTAAACAAGGCCTTGGTCTCATCAAAGGCCCTAAATTGTAGTTCCCAATGCTTACGCCCCAAACATATCAACACTCATTTATTTTCAGGTTACTCTAAATATATATTGTGTGCATGAGGAAGGGGGTCCTTGCATCTGTGTGGGGGGGGGGTGCATGTGTTTGGGTGTGTCTCACCTGCATGTATGTTTGTGCACCCAGTACTCACAGAGGCCAGAAGAGGGAGTCTTAATCCAGGAAACTGGAGTTACAGGCGATTGTGAAACACCATGAGGATGGTGGGAATTAAGCCTGATTACTCTGAGTGACCCATTCTCTTAAGAGTCAAACCATCTCTTTAGCCCATTTCCAAGTTAACTTCTAAACTTGTTTTTTCTTGTTGAATAACTGTGCTGTGTTATAGCAATAACTGTCCTGTGCACACTTTAAACAATTTCGTTCAGGAAGGCATCAACCATTACCACAATAAAGTTATAGAACATAACATTAGAATATCTACTTCCCAAGTTTACATAGCAAATATGATTTTAGCACAAATCTGACACATAAGAATAGCCCTGGGGTGTGAGGAAGACAGTGTCTGGTATAATGCAAATCTGACAGAAATATAGAAAGGGGTCATACATTTTTTTAATCTATTTTTCTTTACATTCTGGTTTAAACAACTTAGTTTTTCATTTTAGAAGCCAAATGGCAAAACATTAACAGCTGTTAAATGTAGAAGAGTCTCTATTATATGACTAATTTTTCACATGCTAGAAATATTGATAGTTTTAATCAATGGTAATTAAAGCCTGGTATTTCCTAATGAGATGATTTCTTTATCCTCCAAGGATTCAAATGGAAAGAGGAAAGAAAGCAAAGGAAGACTGGAGGGATACTCTCCTTTCTTACCCTTCAAGCATGTGTCTAGCTGGCAACCACAGTAATAAAGTGAACTACGTTTATGGGTGCATTCTAGACTTGTTTTCACCAAATGGTAAAAAATGTGGAAGGAGCATTGTTTGGTGCTGGAGCTTTGACTGGTTAGGTACTGGGTTTCCTTGCTCAATATAAGTCCCACATGATGTTTCAAAAGAATAAGACTGAAACTCTAGGTAAGCTCTTAAAGAGAAAATCATGAGTGGATAGCTTTCTCAGACAGATAAGCTATCCTTCATACTAAGGTTATTGGTGAAACCTTTAATATAAACACACAGTCTGCCAGGCGGTGGTGGCTCGCCTTTAATCCCAGTACTTGGGGGGCAGAGACTGGTGGATCTCTGTGAGTTCAAGGCCAGCCTGGTCTACAAGAGCTAGTTCCAAAATAGCCAGGGCTGTTACACAGAGAAATCCTGTCTCAAAAAAACAAAAACAAAACAAACAAACAAACCCACAGTCCTCACTTGTCGATATTACTACAGCAAAAATAAAGTATTTCAGTCACACCTCTTAAAGGACACTGCACCCACTTGTTACTGTTTGCAAATACAAGGTGTGCCTAACTTCAGAAGAGAACCAATAACTGTGCCTCTTTGAGAAGACTACATATATCTGAAGTCCAATAAAGCCTGAATCCAGACATTAATAAATTATTTTTAAAACATGATACTCTGTTGCCAGCTTTTAAACTATAACTCTCACCACCTGTTCTCTGTCTCAATACTAGGCCTAAATGAAAACACAAATGGATACATGTAAAGCCTCTAGCTGTCATGTTCAGGAAGGTTTGGGGGAAAAGATATCTATTTAATACACCACATCACTTAGACTGAAGATTTTGGTAAATTATGATTTCTAAAGTTATTAGTTAAAATTAACTAACATGTTCCCAGTATTTTCAGTAAGATACATTATCATTTCTATCTTTTTAAGATGTTAATAAAAGATTACACCAACATCTATACACTAACTGGAACCAACTTTGATTTATATGCATCTTCTAGAAACAAGAATCAATGTTTCCACTAAGTGAACAGTGGGAAATGACACTAAGAAGACAGCTGTATTCTTAAATACAACCTGTACTTTAACTCAAAGTCCAAAGTTTATTAAGGGTATTTAGAAAGATAGATGGGAGCCTGTGTCTTTGGAAGTGTTTTCCAAAGTAAACATTTAAAAAGGAAAATTGTGTTCATCAACTTAAGACTACAGAAATCAGTAACTTTCTATTTAAGTTCAAAGAGTGTAACATTTCAAATCATTGTAAGGAAACAGAAACAGCAGTCCTGGTTTGCATAAAGTGCAACATCAGGAAAGTGTTGCCCTTAGTCCCTTGAGAGTACTCACATGTGTGGGTTCTGGACTCCAGTAGTGTTAGGATGGAGAGTAAACCTTGCTGTTGATTTGACAGGTGGATTGGCAAAATTCAACTTCAGTGCTTTGCGCTTACCTGAGAAATGACAAATACGAAGTAAAAATTTCAACTAATCACAAATACATGCAATTTTTGTCATTAAATTTAATTACTTTTTTAACATTCAAGAATTATAAAACAGCATTACTTTTCAGGTATGAGAAATTCAGTGAAAGGCAGAGAAACTTGCTTTAATAAATCAGTCAATATAGAACAAGAATCGAAAAGGCAACAAGTATCTTACAATGAAAACAAAGTAAACAAAAGTTATATTATGCCCACTCCCACAAATCACTCTCTGTGATGCTCAGTGTCCAGAAGTCTAATTCTTGGCAGGAATAGTCAAGTCTCAGTGGTAAGCTCAAACACTGCAGTGCTAGAAGTCAAAATGTCTTCAGTTAGTCCCCATTCCTTCAGAGCACTGCAAATGCTGGTGGGGTGGGGGGGGGTGTGAAACATTCTGAAGCTGTGATAGTGGAAACCATCACAGCATGGTCAATTTCAAGCTAACAACACAGGTACCCCAATAATTACTTCCTGGAAGCAATTTCTTCGGTCTTAAAAGCAGGGAAGTATCAGCTTTTTTTTTTTTTTTTTTTGGATTTTCGAGACAGTTTCGAGATTAAAGGCGTGCGCCACCACCACCTGGCTACATTTTTTATACCTTTATCAGAAACAGAATATAATAGCAATTTCCAAGATCAATACAGTTGTAGTTTCCAGGAAACAATGATGTTTGCAAGCTATACAGGGCACACCATTTTAATAGATGATCTCAAAATTTCATTCAGGCCATGGTTCTGCTTCAACATATTTCCTTGCTAGCCATATTTCCTTCTGGGCCAATAAACCGCATAGAATCACACTTCTTTAGGATTTCTACAGATGTTCTGTAACAGAACAGGGTTTTCACTCATTCTGGTTTTATGTTCATTTTAGGGATATTTTCTTTGGTACTCCTGTCTCCAGAGTGTTTTATGCACGCATCTAGCTACTCAGCCAATCTCTACAATCAACACATTCCCACCTCAGTAAATTTTAAAGGTTTACCAGAGCATACCAACTGCGGATATAAAGACTGGAGAGTGGAACAAGGGGTGTCAGACTGAGAGGATGGGCAGTCCTAGAGCAGCTGTGAGGGATAGGCCTTTCTAGAAGATTAGAAAGATACTAGGCACAGCTGCTTCAGAAATAAGAATGGTACAGGAGTTTTCCATATGATTTGCTGTGTCCGGTATCAAAACTTTAATTTCAAACCACTACTTTCATCTGACTCATTAGGGACATTCAAACTACATGTAAAAGTGCTCTGCATACAAAAACAATTAATTTTAAAAGTATATATTACTAGGGAGTTGGGGAACAAAACATTTTTTTGTTGTTTGTTTTTGATACAGGGTTTCATGTAGCCCACCTGGCCTCAAAGTCGTTATGTAGTTGAGTAATGAGTTTGCTCTGTTAATTCTCCCGGCTCTACCTCCTGAGTGTAAGTGCTAGGATTATAGACATGCATTACCATTTCTAGTTTAAAACTCTTAAAATTAAAACCAAAACTAGGAAAAATCACCTGGACAAAGCAGCAGGCTAAAAAATGGGAAAAGTTTTTACCAGCTACCCATCTGATAGAGGGCTAATATCCAAAATATATAAATAACACAAAAAACTAGACATCAATAAAACATAATTCCATTAAAAATGGAGTACAAATCTAAACAGAATTCTTAAACGAAGAAACTCAAATGGTTGAGAAGCACTTTACGAAAAAGTTCACATCTGTCATCAGGAAAATGCAAACCAAACTACTTTGAGATTTCATCTTATATCAATCAGAACGGCCAACACCAATAAAATAAAAGACAGCTCATGCTGGTGAGGATATGAAGTACAGAACGCCCATTGCTGTTGAGAGCATATAGTAACTATGGAAATAAGTTTAGTGGTTATTCAAAAAGACAGAACTCAATTTATCTCAATTTCTAGCCATACCACTCTTGGGCATAAACTCAAAGAATGCTTCATCCTATTAAAGACACTTGCTCAACTATGTTCATTGTTGCTCTATTCATAATAGACAGAAATTGGAAACAACCTAGATGTCTGTCAATAGATGAATGGATAAAAGAAAAATGTGGTACATTTACACAATAGAGTATTACTCAGCCATTAAAAAAATAAAATCATGAGATTTGCAGGTAAATGGATGGAACTAGGAAAAAATCATTGTGAATAAGGTAACTCAGACCCAGAAAGACAATATGGTGTGTATTCACTTATATGTGGATGCTACACAAGCTATAATCCATAGAACTACAGGTAAGGGACTGGAGAGCTGGGGATGGATCTCCCTAGGAAGGTAAATAGAATATAGTTATGGATGGATGAGGAGGAGGGAGGACTGGAATGGGAGGATCAAATGGGAAGGAGAATAGAAAAGGGGAAAAAGGAAGGGAGTGTGGGGAGGGACTAAAACCAAGGGCCATTTGTAGGGTTATATGGAAACCTAATCAAGTACAAGTTTCTTATAATATATACATATATGAAGGTACTCTAAATGCAAAGGCTATATAACGGGGGAAGAGAACCCCAACTGGACACCTCTCATTACCGGGAATGGGTTACAGCTAATCAAATTCTTGGTCAAAAGGGTCCCATAGGAATCCCTGAACAACCCAGGCTATTGCCAAGGCTACTAATGTCTCTCCACAAACTGACAGTAAGTCCCTATGGCTGAAGACAACCTACACACTCAGTGAACACAGAGAAGTCAAGCTGGTGTTCACCTAGATCTTCACCCCTATTTGTGGTACTGGAAGGTACTCTACATGCTAACAAAAGAGAAAGGTAAATACCAACCAGGTTACAAACCTCAATCTACAGGAGTGACTCACTTGTAAGATATGCTGGAGCAATAGTGGCACAAAGCTTGTGGGAGTGACCAACCAATACCTGCTTTGAGTTAAGACCCATTCCATGAGATAGAACCCATACCCAATGCTACTTGGGTGGCACTGATCTCTGCCTTGCTCAGCCAATATCAGATAAGCTTCCTCCTGCAACAGATGAGAACAAATACAGAGACCCACAGCCAGACAATATGCAGAAAGTGAGAGACCTTGGAACACTGAGCCCTAATAGGGAGGGTTCTATCAAATTCTTCCTCACAGGAACCAGAAAACTCTGTGGCAGAGGAGGCAGAAAGTGTAAAAGCCAGAGGTGATGGTCGATACCGAGAATCAAGGCCTTCTCGTCACAACAGGGCTGGCACACATATGAACTCACAGAGACTGTGACAACATGCACAGGGCCAGCAGGGGGTCTACACCAGATGGTGAAAGAAGTTATCGCCAATTGATAGTCACTAGAAAATGAAGGTAATTTTCTCTAAGAGAGTCTCAGTGGGGAAACTACTTTTAAGGTAGGCCCCATGCCCAGCAGTAGATGACCCACACAAAATAAATTCAAAGGCATCTTTGGAGGTTGTTTCATAATGTTAAGTCAGGGAGGGTTTTATTTTGTTGTTGTTTTGTGTTTTTTTTTTTAAGCTAACAGGTTCTTAGTGTGTATCTTAGAGTTTCCAGTTTGGGAGTTTTAAGAGTGTGTGAACATGTGTGTCTCTACATCTATATGTGTTTCTTGTGCTTTCTCTTTGGTTCTTTTTCTTCTTTGGTTGTTCTATCATAGCCCAATTTGCTTGTTTTTAATTATCATTGTATTGTGTTGTATTGTATTATTATTTCTTATTGTTTGTTTTCTAAGGAGAGACACAAAGGCCATGAATCTGGATGGAAGAGGAGATAGGGAGAAACTGGAAAGAATAGGGGGAGAGGAAATTGTAATCAGAAAATATTGCATGAAAAAAACATATTTTCTAAAGAAAATTTTAAAAATTCAATAAAATCAATTTTGGAGGTGTGCGGTAAAAAGGGAGACAGTGACAAAGTAAATCCAGCCAAACTGGAGCCTATTAATATAGACCAGGTTAGCCTCAAACTGACAATGATCCTCTCCTATGCTGCCTTTTGTGTGCTGGGATTCCAGGTGTCACCACCACATGTGACACAGCTAGGCAATCTTTAACACTTAGAAACAAAGCAAGAAGCAAGCTAGTTGGGTATGGTGGCTTGTACCAGCACAGAGGAAGCTGAGGCAAGGGAATTACCACAAGCATGAGGCCAAGCTGGTCAACACAAGCAGGTTCAAAGCTGCCAGCGCTACACTGTACGTCTCTCTCTATCTCTAGCAAAACAAAACAAATTTGACAAAGAACAGTAATATAAGTAAGAACTCTATGAAGTGCTAACACCAGAAACATTCAAGATGTTTTATTTGCTAATGTGGCCCAGTCTAGAGGGTTTGTTCTAAGTACAAGCTTGGCTAGATAGAGAACAAGTTGATCAGGGTGGCTGGGTAAAAGAACCAAAAACAACAAATTCCTTTGAAAAAGCAAACTGACAGAATTCAGTAATATAAAATTTTTTTTTAATGAAATGCTCCTTTCTTCCTGAAAATCTGTTCTTGTGATACTCAAAGGCAAGGGATTTGCCCTGATGGGATTCACTGTGTTAATTTTCTAAACAGTTCCTTCTACTTTGTATTCTGTGAATGGAAATGTTGTTCATGCCACCCTCTCACCGCTGAACTGTGGAGTCAGGTCATTTGTCTTCCAGTTTCTAGGTTGACAAACAAAAATTATTGAGCCACAATGGACAATAGACTGAGTCTCACCATTGACTGAAATGATTCTGATGATTGTGTTGATGTTGTAACGTGATAATACTCTGGGGATGGTGAGGTAAAATAAATGTATTTTGTACATTAAGTTATATATGACTAATACAGGATCAGATTGTAGTGGGCTGAATGGTGACCCCCAAAGATACCAAGGACCTATGAATGTTGCATATATAGCAAGGATAGCAGAGAAGATTAAAGACGAGCAAGCATGTATCTTAGTGAGCTAAAACCCAACAAAGTCACCAAGTTAAAAGCTGAACACTATTTGTCACATGTTGTGCTTAAAAACAACTAACACACATGCATGATCTCTCTAGATGAAGAAAAACTGACAAAAGACGTAGATCACACATGAGTCAAAGAGAACAAAGAACTGTTATGAAAGCAAAACACTAAACGACTTTCTCAATTTGTGGGTGATGGGCCAGTAACAGACAACCTCTGCAGGGTATACTGAAGCATGCTTCTACAATGAAAGCTCACTTGAGCTATCTTCTTGAAGATAAAGATATCTAAAAGCACACAGAAAAGAGGAATTCTTTTTCAGCACTGTGTCTTAACAAAAATCAAATTGAAAGAAAGGAGTTTTAAGGGCAATTTACTTAAAAAAACAAATGCACATAGTTTAACACAATGAAATTTATTTATGTAAGTTAGATTTAAACATGTTCTACACTCAATCTGTAAATAAGTATACATTCCAACCATTCGCTAACAAATATATGAAAGACCTATAAGTTTTCAGTCTCTCCAGATGCAAATGTCTTAACAAGAAAACTAAGTAAGACCCAATTATCCTGCCAGTTCTCATGAAGACACCTTAACCCTACAAACGATTAGCTAATGATGAATTTGAAACTAAATATCTTGAGAAGGAAGGCCCCATGCTGATAAGACTAAGGTAGGGGAGGAAAGGGGTGGTCTCCTTTCAAACACCACAGGTACCAGGTTTTCCTTCAAAGCATACTCTTCCTTCATCCATCAGTGCTGTCTCCTCCTTTTCTCAAGTGTCCCAAAAGACCCAGGGGATCATGCACAGCTGCATGTATTCAGGCATTTCCTATTGAAGGGTTGGTGCTGAATATGGAACCTGAGGCTTCTTGCACACTAAGCACCCACTCTGACACTGAGCTATAGCCTCAGTTATTTGTAATCACTAAAAACTCAAACACACATAACACTACTAAGGATTTTTTTTTAATTAGAAAGAGAGAAAGAGAGAGGAGAGAAGAGAGAAGGGGAGGGGAGGGGAGGGGAGGGGAGGGGAGGGAAGGAGAGGAGAGGAGACCTGAAATGATGTTTCACTAGCAGTAAACAACTGGTGCTATAAAAAGCCCATGAGGCCGGGCAGTGGTGGCGCACACCTTTAATCCCAGCACTCAGAAGGCAGAGGCAGGTGGATCTCTGTGAGTTCGAGGCCAGGTCTACAAGAGCTAGTTCCAGGACAGGCTCCAAAAGCCACAGAGAAACCCTGCCTCAAAAAACCGATAGATAGATAGAGAGATAGAGAGATAGATAGATAGAGAGAGAGAGAGAGAGAGAGAGAGAGAGAGAGAGAGAGAGAGAGACAGACAGACAGACAGACAGACAGACAGACGGATGGAATAAAAAGCCTATGAAAGGCTGGAGAGATGGCTCAGGAGTTAAGAGCACTAGCTGCTCTTCCAGAGGACCTAGGTTCAATTCCCAGCACCCACATGGGAACTCACAACTGTCAGTAACTAACTCCAGTTCCCAGGGATCTGACACCTCACACAAGCATACATGCAGGAAAAACACTAACACACATAAAATAAAAATAAATTATATTTTTAAAAAGACCGTGAAAGACTTCAAAGACAGCAAGAGCTATAAAATAGAACTTAACATAATAGATAAAAAAAACATATATTTGTGGCAACACCCTTTTGGTCACATAATAAGGAGCCAGCAGGGATAGAACTTCCCCTTAACTATGACAGCAGAAACCAAGCAGCATATAATACTTAAATCATAGGAGTTTCCTATGAGAAGATCAGTGCCAGGAGAGGAAAATGTTTCCAATGTTTACTGATCTGGGAACAGACATGACACACACAGCCCCAGATAACTCCACTTCAGATGCTCAAGTAACTGGAGTAGAAATATGAGTATATATTGCACTTGATGATTTTGCTGTATGTACAGGCCAGTGTTTGTATTTCCCAAGAACTGCACCGGATCACCCATCACCCGTGTTGGAAACACTGCCTAACTTGGCTTAGAGAAAATGAGAACATTTTGTTAATACTAGAAAAATTAAAATCATGCCTGGCCCACCATCTGACCTGGGCTGTTTGGCAGCCTATGACCCAAGACTAAAGGAAGCAGCCTCTTGTCACCACTCTCAGAGTTCTGCTGTCTAATTTGTCTGAAGAGAACACCCCATACCAGCCAGAATGGGCTTTCACTTCACCTACACACAATGTTCTTCTCAAAGTTCCCTTAAGAAAGAAAAGGTACTGTCAAGTATGGGACCATCAAGGTAACTAAGAACCATAAATCTGAAAATTGGGGCTCCAGGAGGCATTAGGGAGGGAGGAGGTCAGTACAATTAAAATACACAGTAGGTATATTATATGTACATGTGAAAGTCCCAAAGAATAAAAAATATATTTAAAAATATTCAATGATTTTGAAGATCAAGATTTACCCAAGTGGATCCACGGAGACACAGAAATGCCCTTCCCTTGTATTTCTGATTAGCTAGCAGAATACTGAAGGTGAAGGGAAATATACCCACCTTTACTTAGCTCCCAGTAAGAGGAAAAGAATCCTAAATATTCTCCCTGAACTAACTGCTCAAGCAACACAAACCTTTAATACCATGTTCCCAATCAGCTTCTCCTACCTCACAGTTTGGCTCTCCTTCAAAGACTCCAATGAAGGAGCTGACAGTATTCTACTCTTGTTCTGTATCTATGGTCATGGTAATCCAAGAACTGAAAACAGCTCTCACTCACCTTCTACAGATGAGGAAAACACTCTTTTCCTCATGATTCATTAAGAATCAGCATTATGTACAGTTACAAAGTCATCAAAACTGGCTCAATTGGAAAAGTACTTGCTATAGATACAAATAGACCGGAGTTCAGATCTTCAAAACACACAAAAAGCCAAGTGCAGAGGTACCATACTATACCCCAGGATTCCTGGGCTTACTGGGTTAGCCCGTCAGTGAACTCCAGTTTCAGGAAGAAATCCTGTCTCAAAAACTAAGGTAGGGAGTGTATAAGGAGCACATTCAACATCAACCACAACGTCCATTTGCCTCTACAAATGTATACACAGGGCTGTGCACCAGCACAAATACATGCATACATCATCATCAAGCTTGTTCCCAGAGAGACTCTATGCTCACACTGGTCCACCGTGCTCCCCTCTGACCATTGAGTTTGTTCATGTTACTGAACTGTTAACCTCCTCAAATTTTAACTATCTTGATTTATCTCTGAAATCTGCAAATGTGCTATACATAATAAATACCTAAAACAAAGGAGTGTTAAAAAGTATTTAGGAATTTCAATTTTATTATTTTACTTGCTGGTATCTAGATGCCCTCCAATTCAACCTAACAGGCTTATTTTTTCTCACTGTATCATAAGAAAGAAGATTCTATTATCCATACGGCCAGAACAAAATAATTCCACCTGTAAAGCTAAAGACCATTTATAATTTATAAAATATGGCCACAAACCCATATATCTCCAAAACCATTGAATTCAAAAAGTGAAAAAATAATGGTTAATATTTATTACAGTTATAGTCAAATATCCACAGTCTTTAGAGGCATATGTTGCTTTAACTAGGAGAATACATCAGAAGGGTTGTTATTACCTTCCAAGCCAAAACCTTTGAACGTCTCTGAGTATTATGTGAAGTACCTCAGCCCACAGGAATCCAGGATCCAGGTATGCTACCTACCTATGAGACTTTCTAAATGTACACATGCTGAATCCCTACTCTCTGCTTCCTGTCTGAAAAACGGGTGAACAACTTCCCCTGCCACATACTCCCATAGTCATGTTGACTTGCCTGCCCAAATGCAAGAGTCCAAGCCATCACAGGCTAAGCCATCTGAAACCATGAGCCAAAATGAATTTTTTTCTCCCTTTATTTTTGTTTCTCTCTGGTCACAAAGAAAAGTAAAACAAATTAAAACATTTAATCCCAGAGAGCTCTACCGGAGCAGGTCTGAGCCAGCGACTTTGGCTAGAGCAGGCCTATGACTGCAAACTCCAAAGGAGCAGGAGTGGATCCAAACCAGGGACAGTTAGGACACCAGGACTGAGTAACTGACCTAGGCCAGGGCAGGCCTGAGGCAGCAAACTCTACAGGAGCATGAATGAGCCAGCAACCTGGGCTAGAGCAAGCCTGAGACAGAGAACTCGATGGGAGCAGAGCAAACCCTAGGAGCGCCATGCAACCTCCAGAAACATGGAAGGACCAACGAGGTGAATGGAATTGTGGCACTGATTGCACCATGAGAAGCAACCATCTGATCGACTGGCACCATCTGCAGACTGGCACCTAGAAGACTGATCACCAGAGTCACAGACTGCCCCAAATACTCCAATCAGATGAAAAGATGGGTAGACAAGGAAGAACATGCACAGCACCACAAAAAGCAAGATGACACCAGTAAAAACTAGTGACGCTACAACACAAGACTTGAACAACCAAATATAGATGAAGCAGAAGAAAATGAACTAAAAATTAACTTTAGGGAATGTTTGAGGCCCCTAAAGAAGAAATAAACAACTCCCTCAAAGAAATGGAGAAAAAGACAAAGAAAAAAATTGGAAGATATCAACAAATCCCTTAAAGAAAACCAAGAAAAGCAATCAAACATATGAAAGAAACTATTTAAGACTTGAAAACTGAACTAGAGACAATAAAGAAAACACAAGTCAATGGAATTATAGAAACAAAAATCATGAGAAAATGATCAGGAACCACAAGTGCAAGCATAACGAGCAGAATACAAGAGATGGAAGAGAGAATCTCAAGTGCTGAAGATACAATAGAGGAAATAGGCTCATCAGTCAAAGAAAACATTAAATCTAACAGAAGCTTAACACAAAATATCCAGGAAATATGGGACACCATGAAAAGACCAAACTTAAGAATAGGTAAAGAAGAAGGAGAAGAAGTTCACTTCAAAAGCACAGAAAATATATTTAACAAAATCACAGAAAACTTTCCCAACCTAAAGAAAGATATGCCTATGAAGATACAAGAAATTTACACAACACCAAAAAAAAAGTCCCCTCACCACATAATAATCAAAACACTAAATATACACAATAAAAAAAAAGAATATTAAGAGCTGCAAAAGAAAAAGGCCAAGTAACATATAAAGGCAGACGTATCAAATTAACACCTGACTTCTCAATGGAGACAATGAAAGCCAGAAGGTTCTGGTCAAGTGTTATGTAGATATTAAGAGACCATGGATTCCAGCCTAGACTACTAAAACAAAACTTTCAATCATCATAGAAAGACAAAACAAGATATTCCATGACAAAACTAGATTTAACCAATACCTAGCCACAAACAAAGCCCTATACAAAGTACTAGAAGAAAGGAATTTGGCTACATCAAAAAACAAAAATGATGATCTCACAGCAGCAAATTCCAAAGAAGGAAAAAACACACAAAAATAACACCGCCACCCATGAGAACTAAATTAACAAGAGATAGCAATCACTGATCATTAGTATCCCTTCATACAAATCAACTCAATTCACCTATAAAAAGACACAGGCTAACAGATATGAAAACAAAATCCACCTTTCTGCTGCATACAAGAAACACACCTCAATCTCAAAGACAGACATCGCCTCAGAGTAAAATGTTAGGAAAAAATTTCCAATCAAATGGACCTAAGAAACAAGCTTGTGTAGCTATCCTAATATCTAACAAAATAGACTTCAAACTAAAATCAATCAAAAGAGACAAAAAAGAACATTTCATATTAGTCACAGGAAAAATCCATCAAGAAGAAATCTCAATATTGAACATCTATGCCCCAAATACAAGGGTACCCTCACATGTAAAAGAAACACTTCTAAGGCTTAAATCATACAATAAATCCCACACACTAGTAGTGAGAGACTTCAACACTCCACTCTCACCACTGGACAGGTCAGCCAGGCAGATAAGAGAAATAAGGGAACTAACAGATGTTATGACTCAAATGGATTTAACAGAAATTTATAAAACATTCCATCCAAAAATAAAAGAATATACCTTTTTCCCAACACCTCATGGAACCTTCTCAAAAATTGACCACATACTCAGTAACAAAACAAACCTCAACAGATAAAAAAAAAAAAAGGAATAACCCCATGTATCTTATCAGAACACCATGGCTTAACTAAATTCAACATCAACATATGGAAATTAAACAATGCTCATCTGAAGCATCAATGGGTCAATGAAGAAATAAAGGGAGAAATTAAACACTTCCTAAAATTCAGTGAAAATGACCACACAACATACCCAAATTTATGGGACACAGTGAAAGCAGTTTTAAGAGGAAAGTTCATAGCACTAAATGCCTACATAAAGAAGCTGGAAAAAAATCCCACACATTTAAAAACTTTAGGACAAAAAGAAGCAAACTCAAGAAAGAGAACTACACAGCAGGAAATAATCAAATTGAGAGCTAAAAACAAAATAGAAACAAAGAAAACAATACAAAGAATCAATGAGACAAAGAGTTGGTTTGAGAAAAATCAACAAAATGGACAAACCTTTATCCAAACCAACCAAAAGGCAGAGAGAAAATACCCAAATAAACAAAATCAGAAATGAAAAGGGGGGCATAACAGCAGACAGGAAATCCAGAGAATCACCAGGTCATATTTCAAAAACCTGTACTCCACAAAATTGGAAAACTTAAAGGAAATGGACAACTTTCCGGATAAGTATCACTTCCCAAAATTAAATCAAGACCAGACCAAATAAGCAAATTAAATAGACCTATAACTGTTAAAAAGAAATAGAAACAGTCATCAAAAGTCTCCCAACCAAAAAAAAAGCCCAGGACCAGATGGTTTTAGCTCAGAATTCAAAAGATTTTCAAAGAATACCAATACTCCTCAAATTGTTCCACACAACAGAAACAGAAGGAACATTGCCAAACTCTTTTTATGAGGCTACACTTACCCTGATACCCAAACCACATGAAGACATTACTAAGAAAGAGAATTACAGACCAATTTCGCTCATGAACAATGATGCAAAAATACTAAATAAAATACTGGCAAATCAAATTCGAGAACACATCAGAACCATCATCCACCACGATCAAGTCAGCTCCATCCCAGAGATGCAGGGATGGTTCAACATATGAAAATCTGTCAATGTAATCCACCATATAAATAAACTGAAAAATAAAAACCACATTATCATCTCATTAGATGATGAAAAAGCTTTCAACAAAATACAACACCCCTTCATGATAAAGTCTTGGAGACAGCAGTGATTACAAGGAACATACCTAAACATAATAAAGGCAATATACAGCAAGCCAACAGCCAACATCAAACTAAATGGAGAGAAACTCACAGCAATCCCACTGAAGGCAGGAACAAGACAAAGTTGCCAACTCTCCTCATATCTATTCAATATAGTTCTTGAGGTCCTAGCCAGAGCAATAAGACAACAAAAGGAGATCAAAGGGATACAAATAGGAAAAGAAGTCAAACTCTCACTATTTGCTGATGATATAACAGTTTACATAAGAGCCCACAAATTCTACCAAAAACTTCTACAACTCATAAACACGTTCAGTAATGTAGCAGGATACAAGATTAACTCAAAAAAATTAATAGTCCTCCTTTACACAGAAGATAAATGGGTTGAGAAAGAAATCAGAGAAACCCTTCACAATAGCCACAAATAGCACAAAATATCTCATGTAACTCTAACCAAACAAAGGGAAAGCTTGTATGACAAGAACTTTAAATCTTTGAAGAAAGAAATTGAAAAAGACACCAGAAAGTGGAAAGATCACCCATGCTATTGGGTAGGTAGTATTAACATAGGAAAAATGGTAATCTTATCAAAAGCAATCTACAGATTCAATGCAATTCCCATCAAAATCCCAGCAAAATTCTTCACAGACTTTGAAAGACCATATAAAAAAGCAATAAACCCAGGATAGCCTAAACAATCCTGTACAATAAAAGAATTTTGGGAGGCATCACAATCCCTGACTTCAAATTCTACTACAGAAATACAGTATTAAAAACAGCCTGGTATTGGCATAAGAACAGACAGTAGGACCAATGGAAGAGAACAGAAGACCTGGATATTAATCCACACACCTTGGAACACCTGATTTTTGACAAAGAAGCAAAAAAAAAGTATCAAATGGAAAAAAAGAAAGCATATTTAACAAATGGTTCTGGCATAACTGGATATCAACATGTAGAAGAATGAAAATAGATCCATATCTATCACCATGAACAAAACACAAGTCCAAATGGAACAAAGACTTCAACATAAAGCCAGCCACACTGAACCTCTCAGGACAAGTGTACTCAGTGAGTACACTTGAATACTTTGGCACAGGAGACCACTTCCTACATATAACCCCATCAGCACAAACACTGAGAGAAACAATTAATAAGTGGAACCGCCTAAAACTAAAAAGCTTCTGTAAAGCAAAGGACACAGTCAACAAGACAAAATGGCAGCCTACAGAAGGGGAAAAGATCTTCACCAAACCCATCAGACAGAGGTCTAATCTCCAAAATATACAAAGAACTCTAAGAAATTAGTTATCAAGAGAACAAATAATCCAATTAAAAAATGGAGGACAGATCTAAACAGAGAACCCTCAACAGAGGAATCTAAAATGGCTGCAAGGCACTTAAGAAAATGCTCAACATCTTTAGTCATCAGAGAAATGCAAATCAAAACAACAATTCCATCTTACACCTGTAAGAATGGCCAAGATCTGTTGTAGGAAGCTGCGGGCCTCTTTCCACAGCCTGGCTACTGGCCACCGGCTAGCTTTAAACCCTAAGTAACAACACACAGACTGTATTCTTTTAAACACTGCTTGGCCCATTAACTCTAGCCCTTACAGGCTAATTCTCATATCCCAATCAACCCATCTCTAATAATCTGTGTAGCATCAGTCTTACCGGGAAAGATTCAGCATGTCTGACCTGGCAGCTTGCTTCATGGCATCTGCCCGGGAGAGGGGAGCATGGCCTCTGAGTTCACTTCCTCTTCCTCCCAGCATCTGTTCTGTTTACTCCTCCCACCTATGTTTTAACCTATGAGGGCCAAGCAGTTTTTTTATTATAATTAACCAATGACCTTCCTCCATCAAAGATCAAAAAAACTGATGACAACTTATGCTGGAGAGGTTGTGGGGTAAAAGGAACACTCCTACATTACTGGTGGGAATGCAAACTTGTACAGCTGCTTTGGATATCAGTATGTCAATTTCTCAGAAAATTAGGAAACAACCTTTCTCAAGACCCAGCAATACCACTTTTGGGTATATATCCAAAGGATACTCAATCACACCCACAAGGACATGTGCTCAACCATGTTCATAGCAGCATTGTTTGTCATAGCCAGAACCTGGAAACAACCTAAATGCCCCTAGGCTGAGGAATGAATAAAGAAAATGTGGACGGGCGATGGTGGCGCACGCCTTTAATCCCAGCACTCGGGAGGCAGAGGCAGGCGGATCTCTGTGAGTTCGAGACCAGCCTGGTCTACAGAGCTAGTTCCAGGACAGGCTCCAAAGCTACAGAGAAACCCTGTCTCAAAAAAAAAAAATGTGATACATTTACACAATGGAGTACTACATAGCAGAAAAAAATGACATCTTTAATTTGCAGGCAAATGGATGGAGCTAGAAAACATCATTTTAAGTGAGGTAACCCAGACTCAGAAAGACAATTACCATATGTACTCACTCATAAGTGGTTTGTAAACATAAAGCAAAGAAAACTAGCCTACAAATCACAATCCCAGAGAACCTAGATAACAATGAGGACCCTAAGAGAGAAATACATGGATCTAATCTACATGGGAAGTAGAAAAAGACCAGATCTCCTGAATAAACTGGGAGCATGAGGACCATGGGAGAGAGTTGAAGGGGAGGGGAGAGGAAAGAGGTGAGCAGAGAAAAATGTATAGCTTAATAAAATCAATTAAAAAAACAAGTTAAAAAAATTTAATCCCACCGTGAATATATAGATTCTATTGTCAACTATTAGCAAAATAATGTAGCAGCAGGCATCCTCTTCAAACTTAACCAATCTGCCACTATCTAAGGAATGACTACCTCTCCCACCATGACTATGTCATCTGCCAGAAGGGCAAAATTTAATTTTCTTACCTGTCTCAGCACTTATGGGACCTGAGGAACAACATCTGAAGTTGACTTCCAGCCTCCACACACAGAAATACACGAACCACACATACATACTAAACACTTGTTTCAGAATTTATTGTTTCTATTTTAAATACAATTTCCTTGTCACTTATTCTAGATCTTTCAACAGCCAGTTCTCTAAATTTAGTCATACTAAAGCCTAAAGAACAAGTTGGGCTTTAATTTAAAGTCCTTAAAGATATAAATATATACATTTTCATGTACCTGCTAGAACAACCTGAACATTCTTGCTCCTATCATTTCTCATATTTCTCAGATGATCCCTATAAAGTCTCAGGAGTGTGTCTCAGTTAGATCTAATGACATTGTAATCATTGATATAATGGAGACATGTTACCAACACTACCTACCAGCCCTAACTCCCAGCATGAATGCTCTGCAGACTCTACAGGAATCTAGGAGTTGGAATTCCACAGTCATATCACCACCCTATATGGTACCAAAAAGGTAGCAGCTGTTAGTTAAAACATCTCCAGTCCAAGTCCAGGGAAGGAAAGAGAGAGTGTTAATGCTCTGAATCCTTCATTTATTCCCGCTCAGAGTTTTCTCATATTTTTGTCTTTCATGTTTTGTGGCATTGGGGATCAAGTACAGGGCTTTGCATAATTAAAAGACAGAACTACACTACTTAGCTCTACCCCACAAAATACTTCATAGAAAACACTTAGCACCTTAGCCATATTTCTTACTATTCTATCAGTATTTTTTCAGTCAATATTATAAAACTGTGTGTGCCATGATGGAATAAAAAGAGCTGTTCAATGCAATGAAGAAACGCAAAAAGGTTCCTGGCTGAAGCACACTGACTGGCCTGCAGCTCCACTGAGTCAAGGTAATGGGGCTAACGAGACCTGTAGGTAGCAGGCAGGTAAAATAGTCACAGCAGTACATAAACTGAGAAGCCACTAAAACTACCAGATCTGAGTTGTCCTCCTTAAGAAGTTTGCTCAGGATAGTATTAGTAACCACATATGAGTTCAGATTCTTGTCAAAAAGCGAATGTGATACAATCTTTCCTTATCTGCCCAACTGCCATAGTGATTCCCATCAGTCATTAAGTAATTAACTCTTCTGGACTTCCCAATTCTGTAAGAACTTCATTAGCAAACAGAGTAGGATGAAGTAAGCTTTAAGATGCAGAGAATTCAGTGAATACACCCATTTGCTCAGGGGAAGAAAGTACAGTTGAATTTTAATTTACATCTAACACTGGGTTATTATCAAAGCAAACAAGGAAAGTGGCAAAGAAGCCGGCTCATCCATGCAAAATTAGTGTCAGTCCAGATAAAGTTAACACAGCACTGTTCTACTCCTTTCCACAATACAAATAGCTTCTTCTGACCCATTAAATACCTCCTGTCTCAGTGACTGTTCTACTGCTGTGAAGAGACACCATGGCCTAGGCAACTTTTATACATGAAAGCAAGCAAACTCTTAAAAAAAATTTACTTGTTATTCAGGAGTTTAGTTTATTACCATCATGGCAGGGAACATGGCAGCACTCATGAAGCTACAGCAGGAGTTGAAAGCTACATCCTGATCTGAAATTACAGGGGAGTGGTAGAGGTAGACAGACAGACTAGGCCTGCCATAGGCTTTTGAAACCTCAAAGCCCACCCCCATTGATACACTTACTCCAACAAGGCCACATCTACCCCAGCAAGGCCACACCTCTTTATCGTTCTCAAATAGTGCTACCCCATGATGACTTAGCATTAAAACATTTGAGCCTTCATATTCAAATCACCAATCTTCCATGTTTAAAACATCAAGATGTAAATAAGACTTTTATTTCTTAGTAGGCACAATTAAGCACTTCTTGTTACCCATAAGTATATTCTATGAATGGATTTCTTTTTGAAAAGGTTAGACTATGAAAAAATGTCTTTTCACTTAATGTGACTTTTAGTTGGATTTAGCAAATAAAAGAATTTTTAAAAAAATTAGGGTGCTCGCTTCGGCAGCACATATACTAAAATTGGAACGATACAGAGATTAGCATGGCCCCTGCGCAAGGATGACACGCAAATTCGTGAAGTGTTTATTAAAAAAAAAAAAAAGGGCATAGAACCTTTGATTCACGATTAGACCAGGGTGTTGAGACCCTGTCTCAAATCATCATTATCATCACCACCTATTATTTCTACCACATAACCTGTGTATACATGTCTACTCTCTCAGAGTATATGGTTCTTCAAAGGGACCTCTAGATTAATTTCGCTTCAAAGTCTCCAGCAGTCAGACACTGGTACAGATAGGTTTCAGTCATGCAGAGTACTGTTATCAGGGTCACTCTAAAGGGGAGATATGCTTGTCTACACTTAGTCCTCACTTCAGGTTAATGTTTGCTTGGTAGTCCCACTTGATAAGACCAATATCAAGATGACAGCCACAAACTTCTGGTGGTATAGCCTACCCATTTGGACATTTTTGTCTGGATTTGGGAAACACAGAAAACCAAGTAGTGAGAATATCACACCGTGTTTGAAAAGCACCACCCTAAATTTCTAAGCAAACCTGAAAAGCTTTGAACAATAATGCAGCTGAGACTGGCCTCTGGAGCCTTTCCACATGACTTCTACTCTCCTCCATTCGGCCACAAAAGTTCTGTCAAACATTTCTCTACTGTCAGTGAAAGCAACTGGCACATGAAGGAAAACTCTGTAACATGAGAGAATCCCATTTAAATGCTTTCCTTCTTCAAAAATAGCATAGGCATAAATGTAGCAACCATTAGGAATCTTCCTTCTAGTAACAAAAGTAATTTTCAGGGAGAATCTGGGTTCTAACAACTTCCAGTGTGGAAGATAAGTAAGCAGTATCTCTTATGGTAGTATGTGAAGAGAGAACAAATGGACCCGACTGCCCATAGACCACAGATACATTTCTGGAGCTTTAGCACAGAAGTGTTTTTGTTCCAAGGAGGACTGTATACTGGCATTTTATCATGGACCTCAGAGAAAGTGATGAATATACTAGGCATCAGTCTCTAGAGCTTAGGGGCCAGCTCTACAAAAATGTCTTCTGTCAACTCACTTCATCTATATCAATCTAAATAAACTATCCTAATACCAAAAAGCAGTAAATGTGTTCATTTAAGTAAACTATACTAACGCCAAAAAGCAGTAAATGTGTTCATTTTGTTTCATAAGAAAAGCTCAGCTGCGGTCATTAATTTCTAAATAACAAAATTTTAGTGGTTAGTTGCGGGACTTTTACTACAAAAAAATACAGAATTAAAAATGTAATCAGCCAGGGCTGGAGAGATGACTCAGCGTAGTAAGGAAGATTTACTGCTCTTGCACAGAAGTAAGCTTCAGTTCCCAGCACCTACCCACATCAGGCAGCTCACAGTCACCTGTAACTCCAGTTCCAGGGGCTCCAAAGCCCTCTTCTGGCTTGGAGGATCCTGTATGTGTATGATACACACAGACAGATAAGTAGGTATTGAGACATATACGTAAATAAATAAATAAATATTTTTTAAGGAATGAATTTTAAGCCTTTATTTAAACATGAAAAATTAGCCCTTTCTCCACCACTTCTTTCTTGGTTCTCTACATTCCATTAATAAAGCCAAAGTACCACCTTTTACAAACACTCTTATCAGCTCAGCAAACTATGAATATCCAACACAAATTTCTGAAAAGATTCAAGAAACATCCTTCCTCCAGTTTTACTACTGCCATTTATCACCACCAATTTAAAACAGTAAGAGATAATTACTATAAAAGAAAGGTTTCACAATTAAGAGTGTGAAGGTACATGCTTGTAATCCTCACACTCAGAAACTGAGGCAGGAGGACCATAACTTCAGAGTTCAAACCAGTCTAGGCTACATTGTGAGCTACCTCCTGGCTCAAAAATACTGAATCAACCACAAGAAACCTCTCTTCCACACATAAACCTTTCCCCAATACATCAATGTGCAGCATCACTAAAAATGACTACAATGTAGTAATACCACAGAACAATGCTCACCTCTGGAGCATAAACTTTCTACATAACAGTTTGGTTGTAAATTAATAAGAGTCCTAGAACAGGTCTGTAATCCTAGTATCAGGAGATTGAAAGTGGGGGTGAAATACCCCAAGACCAGCCTGAGCTACAAAGTGAGTTCTAAGTCTAGGTTATGGGTGGAGACACATGGAAAGGGGGGGGGGGGGTAATGTTCTATTGCTATGCAAAAATTCTCAAGCAAAACACTCTTAAAAGGCACAAAAAGGTTTTTAAGCCACCAAAAGTGTAAAAGGCAAAGCTACAGAAAGCAAATTTTCTTTAGCGACCAAGAAGTCTTCGGCTATGGGCGACAAATACACTGAAATAAAACCTCAATTCCTGGACAGCCTCCTAAAAAACTCTCTGACTGGATTACCACAGGATTTCAAATATTTTCTGAGGAAAACCCTATAACCAGGGATCTGTAATAGACATTCTTCTTATCTCCTATTCACCCCAAAGTCAGGTGGTTGGCAGACCTCAGGCAAATTTGGTATTTGTAAAAAAATAAAATATTCTCAAAAATATGTTTCTAAGTAAACCTTTATGTTCACTCCTAGAGACTGGTTTTATAAAACAAGCAAATCACACTGTGAAGTTCATCTACTAAAGACAGAAGATGCATTCAAACTTGGTCATAAATTACATAAACATATTTACATGAACAAAGGTAATTTCTTAACACAGTTAATCAATAGGCTCTAACTGAAGTTCAGTCTTAATAATGCAGAAACTGTACATCTAGAACTCTCACAAATGAAAAGGCATTTCTTCTTCAAGTAATTTTATATTCAGAAAAATTCAATAATCCAATAGTATTAAAAGAAATATAGCTATCATAAATAAATTACTTATTTTACTATCTAAAATATATTATATTAAATATTTATAAAGTCAAAATTCAGACATGTACAGAGTATAACTTATTTTTTAAAAACATGAGGTACAAAATGAATATTCAATTTCTACAAAAAACTGGACCCCAAATTAAAATTGGAATCTCACACTATCTGTGTGTGTAAATATACATATAAACATTTCCAAAACCTTTCACTAACTTAAAACAAGCAATCAATAACTGATAGAAATAGTGATGTAGAAACATAAAGAACAAAAACTATGCATGTCAAACAATGGGAACATTAATCTCTCAGAGCTTCCATTAGTCATGATCATCTTACAACAGTCTTGATTGTGATGGAGAACTGGGAACTGCTGCTTCAATTGCACCTTTAAAATGCCTAATTTTCTGTTGTTTTGCTACATCCTCTCCTACAACTCTGTATGATATATACTTAGTGCTAATGAACTAAATATATTTCCCTAATTCTGAAACATCCTTTGGCATTTCTAGCAAAGTATGAGCCAATAGGAAACCAACTGTTCAAACGATGATTTCAAATTTTTAATTTTTAAAGAAATGGTGACTACTTTAACAAATACAACATTTGCATTTAAAACAAACTAGAAAACTGTTACATTTTTTAATTTATAAAATCATAGGAAAAGTGCTAACATATAAGCTTATCCTTATCTTAAAACATAAGCAATGATTTGTACAAAAACAATTGCTGTTAGCTAAAGGCTGGCCAACCCTACTAACTTTCCAGCACCCGCTTCTCTCCCTGATACGTGCACTAATTGTCCTGAATTATCTCGAGTCAGATAACACAGTCAGCTCCGCTTAACTCTGAAGTAGGTTAGACCCATAGCAGGATCCCTAAGCCTCCAGCTCTCATTAAGAAAGCAGCAACTGCAACTGGGGTAGTGGAATGTACCCCCAGTTCCAACTGCTCAGAAGGCTGAATGAAGCAGGAAGACCACTTGAGCACCAAGCTCAAGGCCAATCTCAGAAACAAAGTCAGACTCCATCTCAAGAAGAAAAGAATAAAAGGAGAAAGGGAGGATGGAAGGAGTGAACAAGAGACACATATGTTCTTGAGCTTGGTCCTGGGCACATCAGCTCCTGCAACTACTCACACCCTGGCTTCAGTTTCTCAGCAGCTTGCAGCATCAGTAGTGAGATACTGATATCAGTGGGGAGTCAACTGTCCACTCCACTGTGAGCCTTCTGTGGGCAGGACCTCTTTGTATTCATTTCTGTACAGGAACCTCACTCACTGTACGGTTCTTAATGTCAATGTGTACCTCATGAAGTGAATAGGGTGATACTGAATCTCAAAAGGCAGAAAATAAAGAGAAATGGGAAAGAGAAAGGGAGAGTTGGGAAAAGTCAGGAGAAAGCAGAACAGTGAGAAGCAGCATGAGAAAGTGTGCAAAAGTGTTCCTGCATATGCCCCTCCCTCACAATCTCCCATAGGTTCTGGGGCTCAACCTCTCTAATTTGTTAGAGTCAGCTATGAACAGCACAGTAGGCACAGCTGCAGCAACAGGAGAGGACAGAGCCACTCAGAGCCCTACAGTACTGTTAACTTATCCTCAGAGGTCTTTGAAGCACTGCACATTTTAGAGTTAACATATCTAAGGGCCTCTTGTTTTATTCACACAGCAGAACTAAAGGCAAAGAAAATAAAGTGAACACAGTAATAAATTCAAAATAGATCAGCCTTAGAGTATATAATTTTCAATTGTTAAATATTAAGCAATTATGTTAAAATGTAAATGAAAGCTAAAATGTACCATGAGTGTATTAAAAATTAGAATAGAATAAATTGAAACTACAACTCCATACCTAAATAATCGTAGGTTCACTATGAATAGAAATTGATACACACTTTTGGTTTAGTATTTAAGCTAAGAGGAAGATAACAGTGTGCCTACTAAAAAAACTTTTAACCTAGTATATTGCCTCGACTCTATCATATACTAGTATCATGGGTAACCCCATTCAAGAAATAAATTTTTGTTCAATACATTACAAAAAAACCACAATGTAGCCGGGCGATGGTGGCGCACGCCTTTAATCCCAGCACTCGGGAGGCAGAGGCAGGCGGATCTCTGTGAGTTCGAGACCAGCCTGGTCTACAGAGCGAGTTCCAGGACAGGTTCCAAAGCTACAGAGAAACCCTGTCTCGAAAAACCAAAAAAAAAAAAAAAAAAAAAAAACAAAAAACCACAATGTCCAGCCAATAAAAATTAAGCTTTCTGATCCATCAAGGGAAAAAAAGGACCAAGAAACTTTAATATAACAGAAATGCTTTTTCTCCAGTATAAACTCTCCCTACAAGCTAACTTATTAAGAATGATATACATCAACTGATCATTATTCTTACCCAGACAAGAAGAAGCAGAAGATAAAACCATTTCATTTTGGAATGTTTTCATGTTAACTAGAGTAGTATCCTTGAGATAAGTCTTTTTTTAAAAAAAACTGCATTTTATAATCTGTTTCAAGTTCAAAATGTATTTTATTTTAGTTTTGTAAATAATGTCTTTTTATTTTTTTTTTTTAAAAATCTAGTCTATTTTCTATGAACCCAAACATTTTATTTGGTTTTTTACCTGATACTGGTGCTGGGATTCTAAACTAAGTCCAGCCCATGAGTCTAAGAAGATGAATGCCCTAATGGGGAGAGGGGTGCAGACAGATGGACATGACTGCAACAAGACTTGTTTTAAAAAAAATAACGAAATAAGAGCTTTAAATCCTTTAAATAAAAGCATAGTCTTTGCATGCAGTTATGGGCTTTGTGCACCACAATCTTAAAGGTGAACT
The DNA here is from genome assembly GCF_037038515.1 of Microtus pennsylvanicus. NCBI lineage: Eukaryota > Metazoa > Chordata > Mammalia > Rodentia > Cricetidae > Microtus > Microtus pennsylvanicus. Next base: position 55,882,185 of record NC_134589.1, on the reverse strand, counting down.
TGCAACTTGTGAATTAAATTACAGTTAAGTTTTTCAATGCCCACATGCATCTGAATCTCTATACACACCTTTTCCCTATTGTAATTTCAAGTAAAAACAAAAACAATTTATAGTCAAGAATATAACCAAGAATGGGAAAGAACAGAATGAAAAATGGAAGCTCTCTCAGTGTAAAATCACCATGGTCTGTTAGTTGAAACAACAGAGGACACATTCCCAATACCAAGATGGATATGAAAAAAAAAGTAACAGAATATCAAAATTTTAGCTTACTTTGTGCCTTTTCACAGAAGTTTATCTGAAAGCCTAAAGTAAAAGAGATAAGTTGCAGTTCATTTGCTGTAAATCAAGCAAACCAAATCAGAACATGACATTACATCTTTCTATTACATTGTGAACAAAACCAATGCAAGAACAGTTCAAACCACTTTACCCACCGTAGAGACAAGGACAACAAAGCACTATATAAAAACTATAAAAAGCTATAAAAACTCAGCTCTTTGGGAAGCACTGCAATACACTCGAACTTTAAATCACCTTACAGTGCTAGTCTTTATAATTCCAAAATATTCAATAAAAAATTAAGGCTGTTTCATCAATTTTTGAATGTTTTCAACCCACAAAATCAGAATATATAACAATTTATTTTACTAGTCTAAATTATTGATTTATAAGTACCCAAGCTAATTATTACCCATGACTAAGAAACTTTAGTAATTCATAAGCTATAAAATTTAAACAAATAAAACAAAATTTTCTAAACAATTCACTAACTTCAAGTGACAAGAATAAAATCACTAAAGAAAGGGTAAAAATCTTCCATAATAGGTGTGGGGGAATGCTTGCTGGATGTAATGGTATGCTTTGTAATTTCAGCACTCTAGTTGATGGCAACTTGGCCTATATAGCAAATGAGACATTATTCCCCTACCACCACCCCACAACAGTCTCAGTACTCAGGACAAGGTAGGGCTTACAAGTTTGAAGCCAGCTAAATTCAGACAGCAGGACCCTGTCTCAAAAATCAAAATGAAGCTCAATGCCTTTGCAAACATTCTTTTTAACCCATGTTTTACTAAGTAAGTCATGTGGTTTTCTTAGAAACCTCCCAATACTTGTATATATTACTGCTTTGGGGAACAAAATCAGAGAGGCAAATTAGTTATACAAATTTAATCAAAACAGGGTTTTTTTAAAATATAAGAGCTCAATCTAAAAGATGTTTAACTAGTCCTTCATATCCAGTTACCAAAATCCTTAAACTCTAAGAAGATACAATTAACATTTACAATGAATAAAAGCTAGAGAAGTGCTTACTTTCACACAACTAAGTAACCCATTGATGACCATTTAATTTCCCAAATAGTCATCAAAAAAGGAGACAGAAATGGAAACTTCCAGGGAACAAACTCCTGGGAAGCCTGGACAACAATGTACTCAAACTCAACATGAAGGGTAAATGCAGCAGAAGAAAATACAGGAAGAAAACTAGAAATCCATGGTCTTCAGACTGGAGCAAACAAAAGTCAGCCAGCTTCCTAGCAGGCAAAATGAGCAGAGTACAAATAAGAAGGAAAGGGCTCCTGGAATGGCACTGGAAAAGAACCCTGAGAGTTCAGAACCTCCTAGTTCAGAAGCAAGTTTGGTCGGGGTATCAACACAACAGGGAGAGACTGGGAAACAAAGTAACAATCATCCTTATTTATGGTAACAGTTAACTTCAGAGACAAAATCAGGGAGAAGTGAGTTAGAGGCCAGCATGATCTACATAGCAAGTTCCAGGCCAGTCACAACTACACAGTAAGACCCTGTTTCAAAAAAAATAAAACATAAATAAGCTTGAAAGGTGTATGTAAAAGCAGGAGTCAAAACTGAGTACAAGGTTTCACATGCAGAAATACACAATAAAGTCTGATAAATTAAAAGGGGAGAGGGGACTCAGGAGTGATTCAGTGGAAAAACATTTACCTAGCATGTAAAGAAGCTGGGGCTGAGAATGGTGAACTATGACCAATTTTACTGGACCACATTAAAACTAACCTAGTTTTGGGTGCTAAACAAATTTCTAAAGCTAAAGTTCTGCCACCAATCCAGAAATTTTCAATTGAAGGTTTTGAAGGGCTTGATGCATAACTATAAACTTGCTCATTTTACCTAATTTTGGATGAGATAAGTGTCTGATTACTGAGCCCTCAACTGTTCACTTCTTAGAACTGCTTCTCATTCTCTGTAGACTTGCAGCCACTGACGAGCAAAGGATAATTAACTCAACAAGGTATTTCACCATTTCCTTGGTGATTCTATCACTTTTCAAAATATCAATCAAATATGCTTTTTAAAAACTATTCTAGCTAAATCATTTCACGCCCCATGTGTGTCTGTGTGAAAGACTTGGGCAAGTCAGCAAGTTAGTCCCCAGTGCATCAATGGGCTCATATTCAAAGAGCTTGTGCAGATGGTTGGAGTAAAACAATAAGGAAGCCCAATACCTTCTCTTTTACAATGTGTGCGTTCCCACTAATACACACATTTTTTCAGTATGAGGCTTCTACTATTTCCTAAACTCCATCCTGCCATTCATTTACACTAAGTCTTCCATCTCAGCAGTGCTAGCTGTCAAGTGAATCTTGATAGTAACTGGTCACTGCAAGCCTTGTTTCTTTACACCCTTATCTACTCTTTAGGACTCAAGTTTATGACCCTCCATTCAATCTCCCTACTGCATGCAGGAAAATCCTTCTATTTTCCTCGTCCCAGACAAGTAAACCTCTGCTTCCTCCAAAGAGGACCCTACAGCACCAAATGCTAATAAGGCTACAAAGGAAATAAAGCTTTATAAAGATTTCCCCTCCCTCTTGCTCTGGCTCATCCCAGGCTTTCCCCTAATTCTCAACTTCTCCTCTTGATTCTGAGATCTCTTAACTGGCCATTACTAGAAATCTGTAATTTACTGTTGGGAGATGGTTCATAATAGTTTTAAAGCCTGATTATAAAATGAAAGCAGAACCCAAGCAGCATTTGACAGTGGTAAATAAAAAAGGGTATCACACCAGCATTGTAGGCCCTCCATGAAACAGCTCTAGTTTTCTTGTTTATACATAAAGTTAAAATCCAAAACAACAGAATCCCCATGACACAGGACACCTAAGAGGAGCCGGAGTGAGAGCCCATTACTGGAAGTGTAGCAGAAACCAGAGGCCTAGAACCAGATCAGTGACTCATAGCAAGGAACACAAGTAAAGCTGTATGAACTAAAGGGTAAACTGTGTGACTCACCAGCTACACTACAGCTTCCACAACAAGATTCTTCTTTGTTTTTGTTTTTGTCTTGGTTCTTTGTTTTGTTTGGTTTTTGGTTTCCTTTTAAATTTGGTCTTGCTTTGGTAGGGGAGGGCAGAGACAGATGTAAGGGTATAGGGATTTAAGTAGGATTGAAAAGCATGATGTGAAACTCACAAAGAATTAATAGAAGTTAAAAAAAATTTTAACTAACAACAACAAAAAAAAAAAAGTTAAAATAATGTCAGGAGCCCAGGAGGTTGTAAGGTGTGGTTAAACTTAGCTCTGACTGTGTGTTGGCCCCTGTAGAGTTATACAATTATCTCAGTTCCCCTTCCTTTGAGCTGGCAGCATATCACAGTACAAAGCCTCCTCATCTGAGCATTTAGGGGCTTTGAGCTGCTGAAATATACCACAAAGCCATATTAACATAAAATAAATCAGAGATTCCTTACTGGCTCATGCCATAGCCCAGGTACAAATCCTTCCTTCTAGCATAAGCATGAAGATTATTATTGTTGGCAACCTTCCAACTTCCACCTTAAGATCCTGGTGTGCCTGACAGCACAGCTACACAGCACATCACTACAGGTCTGAAACAGAGTTATCTAAACTTGTCCTAACTCTGTATCTTCATTGCACTTAGGAGGAATTTCTACAAGACTTCTTTTCTGATGGGTTGTTTCTGTTTTACTTCTCATCATTACCAAAAAGGAGCTTTCCTAGTTTAGTAATTCCAGGTTTTCTCTATCACTCAGACATCAGTAATCAAATTCATCCCATGGTTTTAAAACTCTCCATTTTGTAATCCATATATGACTGCTCTTTTTTTTTTTCTTGTTGCCAACAGCCATCCTCTCTACTTTCTGGGTGTATAACTGAATACTACATTGTTTCAACGTAGCATGGTTCCCAGGATGAACAACTTAGAATTATATGACATTAAGTAACTACCTATCTTCTATCAGACTCAGTAAGACCCTGAATGTTTTGGAATGATCAAAATGTTCAGTAATAATCCAAAATAGAGCAGGTTTTCATTACTGCAGAAGCAGTTATTCTGTTCCCTCCCTTGGATGAGCAACACCAACAGCACCTTCCAGCCTTTCCAGGTGTTTATCAGAGCCACTTACCCTATTTAAAGTCCCTCCTCTTTTTATTCCCAGACACTTAGCAGGGCAACAAGGAAGAACTCTCGGCCAACCCCACACCCAACATTGGTATTATGATACGTATGTTTTGGTTTCCACCTACAATTTTTGGCTGGTAACTCCTTCCCTGAGGCAGGCCATGGAAACAAGAGTTTTTCTTCCCCAACAGAGTCCTAACAACTCTAATCTTCCCTGACTTCTCAGCCTTGGCACTGAATTTCTCTGGCTGCTGGGGATGCCTCCAAGTGAAATATTATCTGCTCAGAAATCCTGAGTTCAATCCCTAGCACCCAAAGAGGTATTTCCCAATCTACCCCTCCTACAGTAGAGTAGGCTGTAGGATCTTCCTTATTCCAGAGGAGTTCTGGCCCATAACCTGAAGGGAGGAACGTTGCTCAGAGAGGCCATGACTGTAAAGCAGACCAGCCTTGTTAGGTTGACCCATCTAGTCTATGAGCACAGGATATGCAAGAAGTCTCCATAAAGGTTCCAAAAGATAAGATCCAGTGAGCTTTTGAGCAGTTAACATAAACACACACACACACTCATTCATTCATTCATTCATTCTGTATGTCGTCTGTCTGTCTCTTTCTCTTACCTGGGGAATGATCTGAAGCTCCAAGATCCCTCTTCTTACCTTGTCCTAGGCATCTACTCCTCTGCAATATTTTTATAATAAACCAGTAATGAACCAGTCAGCTTCTTTCCTGGATCAGGAACTCCACAATTTCTGGGCTTTCAACTGGCATATAAAGATGGGGAAGGTGATCAAGCTGTGCAATGAGTTCTGATCTCTTAACAAACAATATCTGAACTGAAGTAGAAGTCACCCAGCAAAACTGATCACTGGCTGGCTGGGGAGGAAAAATCTGCACAACTTTGAGGTCACAGTAGTCTTCTGTGTCAACAGAAGCTAAAACAGACACCATTTTTCAAATAAAATGTCTCACCTGCAACTCTTGCTGGGCACAGTGTGGTGTTCTGAAGCCTCTGACGTCCCCTAAAATAACTACTACTTCCTAATAAACACCTAACCCAGGCCCCAGAGATACTGCCAAAAGAATCCAAAGAGAGGCTGGAGAGATGGCTCCACGGTTACCAGCACTGGTTGCTCTTCCAGAGGCCCTGAGTTCAATACCCAGCACCAACAACCATCTGTAGCTCCAGTCCCAGGAAATGCAGTCAATGAATCAATGTCCTCTTCTGGCACCAGGCACCAGGCATGCTCATGGAACACATACATACATGCAGACAAAATACCCGTACACAGAAAATAAAATAGAATCAGGAGACACTTAATAATGTCACTTCTTGGCAAAGCCACATACATACTCAATACCTATGAGCATGTCATTATGTATGTTCCTGCCCCCACACACACCCCTATGCCTGTGCGCGCACACGCATGCACACACGCGTGCACACACACAAATACCTATTGTAGCACTTTTCTTATCTTTTTAGAAAAATTGTTCCAGCAGTTTTGAGTAGGATGAAATGCAGTAGAGATGTAAAAGGTTCATGTAATATCCACTTCTGTGCTCACTCTTCCCTAGCGGTGGGTGCAATGTGCTGTTCTCGAAGAATCAAGCTGCACATGGTCTGTTTTCTCCTGTGAAAGGCCCCTCTTGGGCCTTTGGCCGATGCTCCTTTTACTGTGCCACCAGTTTAGCTGATCTGAGAATTTCTTTCACCATGTCATCATTCTAAGGTACATTAGACAAAATGTGACAAAGTATGTATTTTAAAACATTATTTCTTACTTAATCTCATTAAATATGCTCTAATTTTTAAAGGCACATAACATGTGCTTTAGGGGAGAACCAATTTACTACACTGTATCTGTACCAAGTTATATTAAATAAACAGTAAAAGAAATGCTGTTTGGGGCTAGAAGTGAAGTGCATATATAGTAAAGTGTTGCCACGTATGATGATTAACCTCAGTTATCAGTTTGATGAGATTTAAAATTACCTGGGTGGAAGAGTATCTTGATTAGGTTAAAAGAGGTGAGAAGTCACCATTTTGCGGGGGGTGGGGGGCACCATTACTACATTAGAAATCTGGACAGTATATATAAAAAGGAGAACATGAACTGAATATAAGCACTCACTGCTCTCTTCTTCATGACTATAGACACAAACGTAGCCATCAATTTCAAATTCCTGCCACTGTGACTTCCCTGCCACAGCAGACTGAACCCTGGAACTATGGGCCAAAAAACCTTTCTTCCTTGAGTTGCTTTTGACAAGGCATTTTATCATAGCACCACAAAAAGTAACTAACACACACTGCAAACACAAGGTCTCAAGTTTAATATTTAATATCTATATAAAAGGCCAGGTATAAGTGGCATATGTCTATAACCCCAGAAGGTGACAAAGGGCTCCTGGGAGCTCACTAGATAGCCAATCAAAATTAACTGAAGGTCCTCAAATCCCAGAGAGACCCACTCTTTTTTTTTAAAAAAAAAAAAAAAACAGTGGCTATCTCAAGGTTGATTTCTGACCTCTACTTGCATGCATCCTTACACACACATATGTACTCACCACCTGTACACACCACTTGTACATACAAAGAAACACTATCCAGGCATAAACAAGCAGCAATAGAATTTGATACTCTTCACTGTCTGCAGTTAGAATCTATAGTTGGTTGGTTTGTTTGTTGTTGTTGTTGTTGTTGTTGTTGTTGTTGGTGGTGGTGGTGGTGGTGGTGGTGGTGGTGGTGGTGGTGGTGGTGTGTGTGAGAAATAGTCTTATATATCCTAGGCTGGCCTTGAACCCACTATGTATGGAGGATGATGCTGAGGTTCTGTTCCTTCTGCCTCCGCCTCCCAGGGCTGGGTCACAACATTCACTACACCCAGTTTATATGGTGCTTAGGCTAGAAACCAGGGTTTCCTGCAGGTCAGACAACACTCTACCAACTCAGTTACATTCCCAATCCCGAAGTCGGTTCTTTAAACCACAAACTAAATCAAAGGCAGGATTTTCATATTCTATACATTTAAATATTGCTGGGAAGAGACAGCACAATGATCTTAAATCTCCACTTTTTCTTAGTAGACACAATACATGACATTTTAAAATTTATGTTCCTGAATAAAGTTATCATACCTTTACTTCAACTGGCACATATAAATTGCTCACTCGAAGAGTTAAATATGTGGGAATTAATCACACACAAAACACCTACACTTAAGACCTAAAGAGAAAATAAAGAAAACTGTCTAGATCAACACACGAAAAGAATCAGAGGTACATTTATGCTATAGTTACTTGTACATCAAGTGCTTTACAAATGGCTCCGTGTTTTTCAGAACTGAATGGGAATCTAAACTGGACATGCTGGTACACACCTGTAGTCTCAACCTTAGAAAGATTACAAGTTTAAGTTCAGCATAGAGGGCAAGACCCAATCTAGATAAATAAATAAAAACGTAATAAATTATAACTATGCTAACTACTTTGAAAAAGCATTTTTAAAATGATGTTTCCTAACTACTCAAATTTAAGGCTCTATTTTTTTAATAACCTTCTTTTATTTATTGTGTATGTGCATCTGTGCATTCAGGTGTGTGTGCATGTAGAAGCCAGAGGTCAACATACACGATCTTCCTCAATTGCTCTCCAACTCATTTTTGAGACAGCATCTCTCACTGAGTCTGCTGACCAGCAAGCTCCAGAAATCCTTCTGTATTTGATTCCCCAGGGCTAGAATTGTAGATGCATACTGCCATGCCCAGCTTTTCACAAGGGTACTGGTGATCCAAACTCAGGGCCATTTCCCCAATGTCCTTATGTTTTTATAACAAATTTACAGACTGAGCCATTTTCCCAATGTCCTTATGTCTTTATAATGAATTTACAGACTAAGCCATTTCCCCAATGTATTTTTAAGAAATCTTTAAAATTCATTACATATTAAGTGACTAGCAGCTAAAGCAGAAAAATATCATTTCTAATATTTACACATTTATAATATTTTGATTTAAGGCATTTCACATGCAATAACCTAATGTGATTCTTAAGACAACCTATAAGCTGTGTATCCTCTGTTTTAATTGATAAGAAATTGTGGGAAATTAGAAAAAAATCTGGTAATTTCCCAAAGGTACAGAGCCAACATATGGCAGGCTTGGTTTTTCCTAGTCCAAATCCAGCATTCACCCAACTTTGATGTCCTGTTTCTATGGCACTGTTCCTCGCAAAGGTAAAGCCACTAGCACAGAAGAAATCATCCTGCTGTGTTTTCATTGTTGAAGTTGCTCAACCCTCAGCTGGCAAGCTTTATTCACCAGAATATGTTATTCTCTAGCATGCCCATGGTGACTTTACGGAACATTAGGTCCTAGACGTATGCCCAACTCACTTGAGATTGATCACTTTGATATGCTTTCACTAGCTTGGCTACACAGCTAGGCTTTTACAAGCCACCACTAGAAGGGCTCTTGCATATTAAGATGGCAAATGTCCATTTGTAAGTTCACTAAAATTTCTTGAGCTAAAGAATTACACTATTACATAGTACTGTACCATTCAAGAAATCTTTTGGTTAAATTAGTCTATGATGACAAATTATCAAGAAAATGATTTTTCAAATTCTCAAATTACTGAGGAAATAATTTTTCCAATTCCCAACTAATTATTGAGAATAAAAGCCCATTTGATAGTAGCTCATTTGAATATTTTTCTTTCTCAAAAGAAAGCTTATCCTAAAGTCTAATACATTTTTATAATACTATTTACCCAACTTGGCAAGCAGATCTACATTTTGATAGCTTTAGTCACCAAATAATCAAGGGATGGAAGGTGGGGGGAGGCATGCTCAGTTTGTAAATGTTTATACTTCTGTATATGGGCATGAGGAAATTCAAAAGAAAAAAGAATGAGTCAGAATGAATGAGAACACAAACGTCTGACTAATAACAAAATCAGCTACTATTCTCTATTAGTTGAGATTGTGGGAAGAATGTTTTAAAAATGGCCGGATGAGAAGTACAACTTCTCTGTGACAATGTACCTAAATGAACAAGTGATGATTGTTAAGAAGCCAGAGTCACTACAATTCCCATTCCAGCTACCCACAACCCATAGCCCATTTACAGCTACAACAATACCTCATAACAGCAACATTATCACCATTTGAGACTCTCAGGTCCAGAAAACAACAAGATTTAAAGTTTGAAGTAGAATAATATCTTCTCTGGAATTCTAAAAATGGGAGCCCTTAATAGTGAAAAACAGTGATCAACAGGTTAGAAGAACTGTCCAACCCATAGATAATAAAGTTTAGAAAAAGAAATTTGCAAGTTGGGTCATAAGGGACTAGGGACTCATGGCATAAAGAAACAGAAATCATCGCAGGTAACAGGATAAACACAGAGAATGCTGATGGCCAACATGCATGGCATCCTTACTGAATGCCAGATCCCATGTTTTGTGTGCATTCTCCTTGTGCCTACAAGACAAGCATTATTCTTACTTTCCGACTAACAAACAGAGGCTTAGAGAGGCTAAGTAATATACTCACAGAAAGCTTAAGTCCTGGTAGGGTGGAGGAGGACAGGAAAGATTCAAACCCAAGACTCCAGAGCTCTGGCCATTAAGCATTACAACATAAAAGAAATATTGTATTCAACTTTGGACCACAGTTGATCACAAATGTCAAGCCATGAAACAGTACAAAGTCCTTTGTCAAGCATGGTTGGTGCCTATCCTACAGGAGACTGTTCAACACCTGCCAAAGTGTAATCCATATGTCCTACAACTGAATCTGCTGGCCAGTAGGACCTGATCACAAACAGCTCCAAAGAAGTCTTTTGAGTAGCAAGCATATGAAATGGGGGTGGGGAGGGGACGGAAAGCCCAGGAAACACAGCAAGACCTCATCTCAAAAAGAATAAATCCAAAGAATCTAAAGAATAGGAAGTGAGACTCACAACCAGAAAAAAAATTACTAATTTGCTGCCTAAGCTCAAGCTTTCTAATTCAGATTATACTACACAACACCTTGAACATTTCAAGTACTTCTCTTTATTCTAAGAAATCAGATTCAAAACACAAAATATAACTTAGCATGTTCTTCTATCAATCAAAGATGTATCAATAAAGATTTTTAAAAAAGTAACAACAACTCAGGGACTGGAGAACTGGTTCAGGGGTTAAGAACACTTGTTGCTTGTGCTTGTGCTTTGATTCCCAGCACCCACATGGCAGCTCACAGCCATCTGTAAAGTCAGTCCTAGGGAATCTAATGACCTCTTCTGACCTTTCCAACACCAGGCTTGCATGTGGTGCTCATACAAATATGCATGCAAAACATACACACACACACACACACACACACACACACACAGGTCTTTTTTAAAATTAAGCAATAATTCAAAGGCAGTTTATCGCCCTTCTCCCTTTTAAAAGGGATTCTAGAAATCAAAAAGCAGAGATAGAGAACAGAGAACACCAGACTAACTCCTGACCAGGTGACCTTGAGTTTCTAGGAGCTCTTCTCTCCTGCAGAACCCTCACGTTTGCTCTTCTCTCAGCCTTGGCCGGATCTCTGTTCTTTCCAGACAGGCTTTCTCTGTCCATCTTATCAAGGAGACTGCCCTGTTATCTTCCAACACAAAACCCAGCCTGTTGCCTTCATTTTCCTTAAGCCACCTCTACTGTTTATCTCCACGTCTTCCCTTCTCCATTCTCAGAGGCACATGCTCCATCAGAGGGGGAATGCCCTGTTCACTGGTCTCTATCCACTCACAACAGCACTGTGCTGGCTCTAAGCAGTTGCTCAATATTTTCTGAACAACAAAAAGAAAAAAAATTATGCAGGTTTTCAAACTATCAGCCTCTTCCCTCAAAGGAAAAAAAAAGGGAGGGGGGAACCTTGAAATATATACATTGCTTTACTGAGTTATTTATTGTGTATTCAAGCAGAGGTCAGAGGACAATTTGAGGGAAATCAATCCTCTCCTTGCCATGCAGGTCCCAGGGATTGAACTCAGATCAGGCTATGTTTCTACCCTTGAAACAATTTTTTAAAAAACTGTAAGCCACCCATTGTGGACAGGACACAAGACAAGATAATCCTAAATTATCTTAGCCGGCAGTAAAAGAGTGACATGAAGACATCAATCCTGTATTCTATATAATGTAATATGCAGGGCAGCAGGCATCCAATAGCTAACTCAATCTGAATTCATTAACTTGGGGACTGCACAGACTCTATCTTCTGAATGCTGAGCTCGTCCTGTTGATTTATCTATCACAGTTTAATATACAGACTAAATTGTTCTTACCAGAGGGATGCAAATGCAGATCGTATTTCTGCTGCCTGAATCATGCTATGCTATCATAAACACGAAATAGTCAACATGTAACGTGTTAACTAGACACAAGAAGCTCTTTATGGAGACTTTAATCAAAAGAAAAACTAGAAACTATGGTCATACGGATACCAAGGCTATCTAAGTGACTCTAATAATTCAACATGAGTCGTTTGCTAAAGTTATCAAGAGATTTCTGGGCTTGTCTATTTCAAAAATAGTGCTATTACCCAAAATCCCTCCAGGAAACTTAAGAAATGGTCCATAATGGACTCGGGCCTGTTATTTTCACAACATCCCCTGTCAAAACCCACACAGAGCTCCTAAGGCCTCCCAGTGGGGAAAGGCCATCACAGGAGAGCTGTCTCAGATGCCCAGACACGATCACTTTGACCTCTGCCACTCGGTTTCCTGAATCTCTCTCCCTTTCAGCCGAACTCGGTCTTCTATTTTTATCTGATTTTCTTTTCTGCAGGCGAGGAGAACACACATCTCCAGCCTGGGTCGAAACGCCTCTCCCGGGCCAATGGCAGTCTCCCCACCTTACAGGTGGCACAGGGCCTGGCGAACCCCCCGCCCCGCCCACGCAGACACCCTGCAAAGTTTGGGGGCCGGGGGGCCACGCAGTGGCCCGGCTCCGGCGGCGCCCAGCGAGGCGCAAGATGGCCCTGAGCCGGCCCCACTGCGGCGAGCGGGGGCGGCGGGGCCGAGGGCCGGGACGCGGCCGACCTGCGAGCTAGACGCCCGGCCGCGCGCCTTCCCGCAGCCCGCGGACGCCAGGTGAGCGGCGGGCGGGGGCAGCCAGGTGGGCCCGAGCCCGGCGGAGCCAGAGCCGCCACAGCGGGCAGCCAAGCTGGGCCCGGGGCGGGGAGACGAGGTGAGGCCGAGCCCGGGACACGGAGCTCGGGCGGCTTCCCCAGACAGCCCCGGGGACGCGGCGGCTCACAGGCCGCGGCTCAGCCGAGCGCCTCGCTAGGGGCCCCGAAGTCTCGGCGCGCCCGCCGTCCTTACCCTGCATGCTGCTGACCGCCGGGTGGCCGGGGGCGGGAGGCCCGATGGGGCCCGGGGTGCCGCCACCGCCCCCGGAGCCGCCGCCGCCGCTCGGGGTCGGAGCCGCCATTGTTGGAAGTGAGGAGCCGAGCGGCGCCGCGGCGGCTGCAATGCAGCAAGCTCGGCCTCTCGCTCCGCTGAGGGCGCGGCGTGCGCCGCCTTGGCCCCGCCCCGGACACGCCTCCAACACGCCCCCCGTGCACGCCCCCGCCAAAGCTGACGCGCAGCCTCCAATTCTGGCTGAACTGCAGCATCCAGGATAGAGGGCAGGGCCTGGAGTCCTGATTGCGGTGGCCATCCACCCTCCAGGGACCTAAGTGGCTAGTAGAATCAGAAATATTTATGCATTCTCTGGGAGGGAAAGACCTATGACCCCAAAGCTTTCGAACTACCTTCTCGGAACCTAAGAACCCAGAATTAGAACAGGAGCTCTGGAAGAAATCTCAGAGGTCAGGCTTCCTGTCCAGTCTCTGATCCATCGCTTCCAAAAGAGTCTGCTGTAGCTGTAGTCTCAGACCAATGCTCTCTGCACTGCTGGCAGTTGGCAGGGGTCTTTGAAAGAAAAAGGGAAAATTCCGGTTTAGGCTTTTCAGCCCAGAATGCATGTAAAATATTTTGTCTATTTCCTTATTCTGTGTGGGAAGAGAACAGCAAACAACCAAAGGAGGAACTGTGATGGCTCTCAAACGTATCTCCTTTTCAAGTGCGGGTTAAAAGGCGGCTTTCTTTGCGGGAAGCTATTTTTTAGTTCCAGGAAAAGAACCAAAAATCATTGAAACTGACCGTGGCCATGCATGTCTTTAATTCCAGTACTTAGGAGGCAGATCTCTGTGAGTTTGAAATTAACCTGGTCTATATATTGGCTCCAGGACCTTGTCTAAAAAAAAAAAATTTTTAAGAATTAAAAATATAAGATGAAATTCTTCCAAATCAACTTGCCATATTAGAAAACATGGATGGATGCAAAAGCAAAACAAAACAAAAACAAAACTCAATATAGTGTATTTCTTTTCACTTGGATATGTCAACACACAAGGAAAAGGCATCAAGGGCCCCATAATTTGGTAGCAATGTCCCGAATAGCTTATCATTGCCAGACTCTAACTGCAGTGTGGCATGACATGTGCTTCACCAGGAGTGGTTCCCAGGCAGCTCTAACGTCGCTGTGCTGTGCGCTGTGGTGTGTTAATGTCATCCTCGTTCTCAGTTCCAGGTCTTTGGGGTCTGGAGTGATGCCAAGAAATAGTTGGGAGGGATTTAATTTCCCCATTCCCATTCCGACTCTTTGGTGTGAAGAATCAATACGTTCACCGTCTAATGAAAATGCGTTTGTAAAGCGCCCCCCCCTCCTAACACGTACATAGTTATTTAGTAAGAACTTAAGATATATGTAACTGTTCCAATCTCTTAAAGGCATTCCCAGAGTTTGGATGAGAAGTGGAAGATGTACATACCATCCCTTCTAATATTGCCTTAGAGGGTATAAAGGTTGTACAAAAGAATTTTGATCTATGGAAAACATGGACCCAATGTAGTTAAACGAATATGAATGAGAAAAACAAGTAACAAAGAAACCCGGGGAAAACATTCAACCCAGGAAGTTCATGATGGCAAGGCCACTGAAGAGAGATATGAACCCAGCCAAGCTATTTGTCTAATGTCGGGCTTGATTGAGATAAAGCTGATAAAACTTGCGTCGCTATTGGTATTCTAAACTGATAAGGACTGAGAACAAGAACGTCTCATTAAGTCTACACAAGAAAGGACTTTGATTTCTTAAAACTAATGAAGTTATATACCTGGTTCTTGCTTGTTGTCATCTTCCTATTTTTCTTTTTTCTCTCTTTTTTAATTTATTTATTTATTTATTTATTAAAGATTTCTGTCTCTTCCCCGCCTATTTTTCTTGTATGTTTCTGTATTGCGTTTGTTGTATAGGGAGATTCCTCAAAATTCATTTGTTGAAGTTGCAAGTGTTACAGCTCTGGGGGGAAACGTATCCTGATTGTTGGAAAGCCAGGCTATACCTGAAGCTGGAGTCTGGTGGGGGATGGTCCCCCTGCAGGATGTAGCAATCCTGTTTCTGTCCAAGAGAAAATCTTTATAGCTGAGCTCTGTTCTGCAACACCCCCACACCCTCCTGCCAATGAGGTTTTACAGCAGAGGTATCTATTTCTTCTCAACCTCAGTTTAAGATGTTACTTCTTCTTCTGCTTCATTCTGCATAAGAGGAAATCCCTACAGACATGTAGCAATCTGCTCTGGCTCCTGCAAAAAGTTGATACTTCTGATCCCACCCCCCCCACACACACACACACCTCCAGGGAGCTTCCCAGCAGAAGAATCCATTTCTTCTGCTCTGCTTTGCTCCCAAGGGAACTTCCCAGCAGACTCTTCTCGCCAACCAAGATCTTTACCCAAAACTCTTCCAAGAAAGAGATTTATTTGGGAAGAAGGATTCCAGGAGAGTGGCCGCCTCTACCAGTGTGGAGAAGAACAGCTGCCAACTGAATAGGGAGAGGGGTTTATACATGGCTTCTTAAGGGTGAAGTTTTTCCAAGGAGAAAGAAGATTTTCAGGAAGGGAATTGGTCAGATTTTTGATTCCCTTGAACTTGAACTTGAACAAGCTCAGATTGGCTAGTTTTCCTGCTCAGGGATTGGTTGGTTTTATGTTCAGTTGGTCAGGGGCATGGTTGGCTTTGGTTTCAGGGCCAAAGTATTTCTTTGGCTAAGGTTTCAGGGTCAGGGTGTGTTTCTTTGGTTCTGGTTTCAAGGCCAAAGTGTTTCTTTCACTGACTCTGGTTTCAGGGTCAGTGTCAGTTACTTTGGCTTACCATTTTACCCTACAGAAGTTCTAAACTCCCAGAACCGTGACAGGGACTGTGTCTGAAGATGACAGGGTCTTTAAAGAGGTATGGTAGAGGGCTGGAGAGATGGCTCAGTGGTTAAGAGCATTGCCTGCTCTTCCAAAGGTCCTGAGTTCAATTCCCAGCAACCACATGGTGGTTCCCAACCATCTGGAATGAGGTCTGGTGCCCTCTTCTGGCCTTCAGGCATACACGCCAACAGAATATTGTATACATAATAAATAAATAAATATTAAAAAAAAAAAGAGGTATGGTAGAACGCCCTTTAAAGTACGCCCTAACCCATTTGCCCAGTGTGCTTATCTTATCATAAGATGGTCTGTGAACACACAGGTGAGATCCTCCTGAGGAAACTAGAAGATGGCAACCAACAAGCCAAGAAGAGAAACCATCATTGCCCACACCTTGATCTCAGAGCTCTGAGCAAACAAATTACTGTTGTTTAAGCTACCTGCCTGTGGTACCTCATTATGGCAGCCACAGCAAACACTATATATGGCTTTTAAAAATGAATTTCTCAGCCGGACAGTGTTGGCACATGCCTTTGATCCCAGCACCTGGGAGGCAGAGGGAGGCAGATCTCTGTGAGTTTGAGGCCAGCCTGGTCTACAAAGCAAGTTTTGTTTTGTTGTTTTGTTTTCTGACAAAGAGAGAAACCCTGTCTTGAAAAAAAAAAGCTTCAAAGGAGCTTAGAGTGTGGGGTAGTAATATGAGTAGCTGGACATAATTTGAGGGGAGAGGGGAAGACAATCAATTAAGCAACCTGTATCAAACTACAGCCACTTTCCTGGGAGAAGCTGCAGAGAAAAAGACATGTTTGCCTAGCCAGTGGTTAGGGAAATTTGGCTAGAAAATCTAGCTTACTGCTTCTCTCTGATTCCTGTCTCAGTGATTAGATTAACAACTCAATGTTCAGGGGGTAGAGTTATAACTTAGCTCTTAAGAGCATTTGTTTCACAGACGACTTGGACTTGATTCTCAGCACAGCATGGTGGCTCACCAACATCCACAACAGACTCTGACATTCTCTTCGGACCTCTGCTTACACCAAGCATGCACATGCTACATCTACATGCATGCAGACAAAACACTCATATGCATAAAAGAAAATAAATCTAAAACTTTTAAATTAGAAAAGAATATATTTTCAGCCGGGCAGTGGTAGCGCATGCCTTTAATCCCAGCACTCGGGAGGCAGAGGCAGGCAGATCTCTGTGAGTTCGAGGCCAGCCTGGTCTACAAGAGCTAGTTCCAGGACAGGCTCCAAAGCCACAAAGAAACCCTGTCTCAAAAAAAAAAAAAAGTAGTTTACAGATGGATTTCACCTTAGTACCCCAACTTCAACCTCTAGAAAAGTAATCAGACACCCCTGATGTGGCTAACAGGGTCGTCAGATATTTCCTGTAAGGGCTCCACAGATGGCTTCCAAAACACCCATCTCCTTTCCACTTAACATCATCAAGGACTTAGGACCAAGCCATCCAATGGCACAGAGAACTGTGTGGTTTCTGGATACCGTTTGAGCAGCTTGTCAACTGGAAACATGGGGCATGAGAGGAGCTTGGACTCATCCTACCACCTGAAAAGCCAGGGTTTCAACCAGAGTCAGGTGGCCATTCAGGTGATGTTACTAATTTTGACCGCCAATAATCATGCATCTGTGTAGAACTGCAGGCAAATGTTTGTCACGGCATTGTCCGGATCAATAAGAACGGAAGCATTAAAACTCGAAGTCATTACCACCAAGGGAAAAGTAATATTGACAGCCCTGGCCATGGTCTGAGAAAATAGAAATACACTAGAAAGGATGGGGTTTTATTCTCCCACAACCACATCCACACCCAGCACTCAGTACCTGTGTTCTTTTTCTCTAACTTCACTTCATGCTATGCGGTGGATTGAGAATTTCCAGCCAGCCGAGGCTAAATCGGGAGAAATTGTCTCAAAAAGAAGGAAGGGGAGGGTGAGACTACATCAAAAAGAAGAAATGGGGAGGGGAGAAGGGAAGAGAGGGAGTGAGGAAGGAAAGAAGAGGGGGAGACAAGAAGAGTCAGGTAAAATGAAACTAAAGCGTGGCTGCATATAACTGTAATCCCAGCATTGGGAAGCTGGGGCAGGGAAATCCCAAATTCAAGGCCAGCCTGGGCTACAGAGTGAGCCATAATGAGGGCGGGGGGGGAGGGGTCTGGGGGCAAAGGAGAGGGGAAGAGGGAGAGAAGTGAGCAGCATGTGCTCTGGGAGCAGGGAGCTTGGAGATGAAAAGAGAGGGTAAGAGGGACCATCCAGGGATGGTGGCACGATTCTGTTTCTTGAAGTTTTGTTACACATGCATACACACATGACAAAAAAAGCTATAATGTCTACTTAAGATTCATGTACTTTTGTGTATATATTTCACATCCAAAAAAAAGCCTAATAAATGTCAAACTCTAGCTAATTATATATTGAAGTATTTGAGGAGGCCACGTACTACCTGATACTCTACAGTAGACTTTGAAAAACGGTTGAGTTGAAGAACACGGGGATGGAAAGATGAGTAGACATCTGCTGAAACAAGCTTTATAAAACCTTCGTGACAAATCCAGAGGACCAGCACACCGATTCAAATGGCTGAATTTTTAAATAACAGGTCTGAAATTTTTCATAATATCACCAAATTCAAATCACAAGTGGTGTGGGAAGTCCTTCTGTATATGTGTTGCTTTTATTGGTTAATGAATAAAGAATCTGCTTTCAGCCAATGACTTAACAGAATATAGCCAAGCTGGAAGAGATATAGATAGAAAGAGTAGGCAGAGTGAAGGAGCTGCCAGAGGAGAAAGATGCAAGCTGCCAGCCAGAACCTTGCCGGTAAGCCACAGCCATGTGGCAATACACAAATTAATAGAAATGAGTTAAATTAAGATATAAAGAAGATGAAAGAGCCAATAAGAAGCTAGAGCTAATAGGCCAAGCAGTGATTTGATTAATACAGTTTCAAAGTGATTATTTCATGGTCTGGGCAGCCGGGAAAGAAAGTGGCCTCCTACAACACACAAGGCCACTAAAATCATTCTAAAATTAAATATGTTGCTAAATTATGCTGTCAATAAAATTACAAAAGAAACAATGTAATTTAAACACAAGTGAAGTTCATGACTATAGAATTTAGTCATTGTTTAGGAATGGATGGTGCCTGATTGTGTTTTCTGGTGGGGTGGTTGTTTGTTTGTTTGTTTGTTTGTTTGTTTGGAATTAGGTAACAATATATGGTGTAAATTTAATAGCATTGCTTTAGCTCCTTGTTTCTTCTGACTTCAGGCATTTACCATAAAGCACAGGCTAGTTTTATAGAAATAACTAGTGATCTTTTCAGCAGTCCCAGTCTTCCACATGCTAGGATTATAGGTACGTGTCCTCTTGCCTGCTGAGAAGGCCAATATTGGCTATCAACTAGACAGATGCTAGAATCACATAGGAGATGGACCTCAGAGAGAACTGAGGCTTTCCAGGTTGGGTTAATAGAGGTGAGAAATCTCACTCTAAACATGTGGGTGGCACCATCTCACGGGCTGGGGTTATGGCCTGAATGAAAAGGGAAGAAACGAACTGAACACTAGCATTCATCTCTCTCCGCTCCTGACCGCAGGTGCAATGGGAGCGGCTGACTCACGCTCCTGCATGGCTGCGCTCTTCCCATCACGAGGGACTGACTGTATCCTCACGCTTTAAGTCAAACCCTTTCTCCTTTAAGTTGCTTCTCAGGTATTTGGTCACAACAAGAAGGAAAGTGCAGATGCACCTGGCTTGTTCTGTCTTCTTGGCCAGAGATGTAAACTATAGTCCATATACCACAGAGTTTACCCCCTTGAGCCGCACAATTCGGTGACTACATACAGTGGCAGATGTCGGCCGCCATCACAAGAAGCAAGTTTAGAATGTTTTCCTCACCCTCAAAAGACTTCTATCCCTTTTACAGTCACCCTCCACGCAGTGACTACCAGCCATGCCTTCTGTATTGTCACTTGACACAGGCTAAAGTTGTCTGGGAAGAGGAAACCTCAACTGAGAAAATGCCTCCATCAGATTGGCCTGTTGACCGGTCTGTGAGGGATTTTCTTGATGGATGATTGATGTGGAAGAGCCCAGTGTAGACTGTATCGTGCCTGGGCAGGTGGTCCTGGGAGGTATGAGAAGGCAAACGGAGCAAACCAGCAGGAACAAGGCAGCATCCTCCCAAGGGTTCTGCTTAAACTCCTGTGTCTAGGTTCTGTACCCACTTAAGGGACTATCAGACTCCTTCCCAGGGTGGTTGAGTCATTTGTCTTCCCAGAATACCCAAAGGTACGATTTCACCACATCCATATAGATTGTTAACAGTCTTTTTGACTGTAGACTCCCTAGTGGGTATCATGTTTGGGGAGCATTTTGCCTATATTAACCTATGAGATGAACGTTAACAGGTATTGCATTTTAATACATAAGACTATATAAAGACTATATAAGAACTACTAAGGAAACATGCACCATTGTGTGTTCCAAAGGGACTGCCATGAACTCTGAGAACATTATCAGTCACTTCTGAGTGAATCAGATCACAACAGATTCAACCAATCAGAGCTAAAGAAAGCCGTCCTCTTTGCAAGAGGCACATGCCAAAAGTTGGATTGTGTACTAAAGAGATACCAGAAATTAAAATCTGCTAGTGATTGAAAAAAACCAAGCACTTCATCATCAATACAGATTAACCATTATTACTGTCCATGTAACTAGTTTTGGAAGGTGGGAAGGAGTGGAATTGCCCAACTTTGGGGAGAAACAAGAAAATAAAGTTATACATAGCACAATAATATTCATGAGCAAGAGAGATGTCACAAGAGGAAAAAACTGAATTAATTTTAAAGAATTTCTGTGTTTGATTGGGCTTGGGTTTTTTTCAATATTCACTGAAAGCCAAGATGACCTTGGACTCCCAGTTTTCTGCCTCAGCCACTGTGTGCTGGCTGAGGCTACAAGTGTGCATGCACCACCATGCCCAGCTACCAAGAATGCTTTATATTCTTGCTTGTATAGGATACATAATTCATAGAAAAACGTTTAATTATTTTAATACCTAAAGAGCACACAAGCCAATATGCTAACGCAATGCAATAAAAATGAATAAAACATGAATGACTTATTTATATTTCATTATTTATAACCTGTGATTACAACTCTCATGTGTAATTGTAGCAATGCACATTAAAACAATGATTTATTGTATTATTCTGATTATAAAATAGACAAATAGCCGGGCAGTGGTGGCACATGCCTTTAATTCCGGCACTAGGGAGGCAGACACAGGTGGATCTCTGTAAGTTCGAGGCCAGCCTGGTCTACGGAATAAGTACTAGGAAAGGTTCAAAGCTATACAGAGAAACCCTGTCTTGAAACACCAAAATAAATAAGTAAATAAAATAGAGAAATGTTTGCCTTTTTTGACCCTACTACCTTTTTCAGACAAGGCTTCACTATATAGCCATGCCTGGCCTGGAACTTGGTACATAGACCAGTCTGGCTTTGAACTCTCAGCAGTCCACCTGCCTCTGCCTCCTGTTGGGTAGCATTTTCCTCCCACCAAGATAAAAAACATTCCATCTTGAAGGGAAGCTCGTTTATCCTCAAAATGCTCTAAAGGTGGGCAAAGCATTCCATTCTGCAAAGAAACTCCTTAAAATCAAGGAATTTACAACACAAAAGCTTCAGGAAGTCGGTGAAATTGACCTGATCACTGGGCCCTGCCCTTTCAAGCACTACAAGCCCAGGGGATTACACTTTCAGACCATCAGAACGGCCTAAAAAAGAAAGATACCTTCTAACCCATTGAGCCACTTGCAGATTTCAGTGCACTCTAGGTCTCCAGCCTTTGTGGGCTGCCATCCACGCTGCTGTGGGCTTTGGTGATGTCACGGTCTTGAAGAAATTTCTGTGATGGTAATTAACCTCTCACCTACACTCCTGTAAGTAATCCTGGTAAACCCAATGGTTCACCAATCGGACTTCGCTGGCTTCATCTTTTTTTCTCTTTCCTAAAAAATAAGGCTAACTTATAGAAAGGGGTAATTGTGGGCTGCTGAGGTGACTCTGGGTAAAAATGCTTGCTGTGACAGCCTGATGGCCTGAGTCTGAGCCCCAGAACCCACGGTGGAAGGAGGAGCCTGGCTCCTGCACTCTGCTCTGATGTCTACACTGAGGTTAGTGCATGTAAGCAGCAGTGCCCACCTGTGCACAGGCGCGCGCGCGCGCGCGCACACACACACACACAGACACACACACAAGATGAAATTA
Source organism: Microtus pennsylvanicus (assembly GCF_037038515.1). Lineage (NCBI taxonomy): Eukaryota > Metazoa > Chordata > Mammalia > Rodentia > Cricetidae > Microtus > Microtus pennsylvanicus. Next base: position 55,860,203 of record NC_134589.1, on the reverse strand, counting down.
TTAAAGAGGAGAGAAGCAATTACAAGTCATATTAAATGTGAAAAGTAATTTCATCCAGGTTATATAGAAATGGCAACATGGTCAATTTTGTTCTCTTCAATTAAGGTAGACTGATAAAGTGTCATTCACCAAATGTAACAGGGAAAATGGACTTCAGGGGTTGAGAGTGGTAGAATGCTCCTCTAGCAAGTCCAGGGTCTTAGTTCTAACCCTTAGCACATGAGTATAAAGAGTTACATAACTAATTAGCAAAGCCAGAAATAAACTCAAATACTTAACAACAATACAGTATGATTCCAGATGTGTTTTCAAATAAGAGACAGCCATCTGCAAACAGCTAAACTTTAATTCATATCTCAAACATTAAATTGGGATAAGGTATAATGGATCTGAGTCAAACTGCCATCATCTTCAAGACTTCTGCTGCATTTTGGTCACAAAAGATCATCAGAGCTTGGCCTACTGTTTATTTACCTTCCTCATAAGAGAGGATGAGGAGGGTCATGGAACCCTCCCCTGAGTATCTATCCACCTCTCCCAGTCAGTTGTATTCATGGACTCATATAAATGAATACTTGGCCCTCCTTTGATGTAACTGTTTGGGAAGGATTAGGAAGAGTGGTCTTGTTGGAGGAGGTGTGTCACTGGGGTTGCACATGAAGGTTTCAAAAGCCTAGACCTCTCTCTCTCTCTCTCTCTCTCTCTCTCTCTCTCTCTCTCTCTCTCTCTCTCTCTCTCTTTGCCTGGTGGTTGTTGTCTCAAGATGTAAGCTATCAGCTACTGCTCCAGCCCCATGCCTGCCTGCTGTCATGCTGCCCCCATGGTGGTCATGGACTCACCTTCTCAACATGTAAACCCCAATGAACTCTTTCTTCTCTAAAGAGTGGACAAGTGGCATTCTCAGGTATAGTTGAAGGGGATGTGGAGAGATGTCTCAGTGGTTAAGAGTGCTTACTGCTCTTCCAGGGGATCCTGGTTTTATTCCCAGCACTCACATGGTGGCTCACAACAGTCTGTAACTCTAGTTCCAGGGAATATGATGACCTCTTTTTGCCTCTGTAGGCACTGCACACATGTGGTACACAGATATTCATGTAAATATTCGTATACATCATATAAGGATAAATTCTTTAAAACCATTCATTGGCATATATGTATATGCCCTCTTCTCTGTATGCATGCCATATGCATGCAGTACCAAGGAGGCCAAAATAGGGCAATGACTTTCCTGGACCTGGAGGTTACAAGAGGTTGTGAGCTACCAAACGTGAGTCTTCGGAACTGAACCTGTGTCTCCAACAAGAACAAGTGTTCTTAGTTGCCGACTCATTTCTCTGGCTTAAACCCATGTAAGCATTAAAGCATTCATTCCCTCCTGGCTGTCGATAACTATCATCTTCCAATATTGGTATGTGATACCTTTGACTACACGTGTTTCTCCATGAGCAACCCCAAACTCCCTGAAACATCTGTTTCAAAGCCTTTCTAAAACAGAGCCCTTCCGCGGATTAACTTTTCATTTTCTCTCCTTTCCCCGACACACTACATTCTGAGAAATAGTAGTTTAAAGAAAAGGACACTGGAATCTGTTAATCCCAATCTTTTTCTCTCCATGTGTTCCCCAGTACTCAGACCTGTGTGCTAATTAGCTGTGACAGATAACTCTGTCTTGTCACCTCTCCAGGGGAAGAAAAACTAGCTTCTCCATTGATCCAGGTGACCTTCGGGGGCTGCCACGTGCTCATGGAGGTTTCTGTTGGAAGGAGATAAGTTCAGTCTGAAAAACCAAACGCAGACAGAATCTCAGTCTGGGCAGACATCCACCATCCCCAGTACAAGGAACAGGAACAGATGGGACCTCCCACCGCACTCTGCTCAGGGATTTTTCAGAGTCCTGGTTATCAAGGCGAGGTTGACATCACAGCAGGGCAAGGACTGGCTATTCGAAGTTGGCAGATCTGTAGGTACAACAAGGAGTTAGGGACCTTAAAGCGAAGCAAGCACTCTAAAGACAATTAGAGTGAACTTTAAAGGATTCTAGGTTAGTCAGTGAGATAAATAACTACACACGAGGCTTGGGTGAAGCTAAGAGTACAGCGCAGCACTGGTGCAGGCAGAGCTGGAGGCTCTGCTTCTATCCACAGGCAACAAGGCTAACAACAACACCGCCACCGAAAGAAAACAAGTAGGACCCTATAGAGTTCACCAGCTTCACCGGGCTGAGTGGAGGCTGCCCTTCCATTAACGAGAGCTGAAGCTTAAAAGGTGAACGAGCTGGGCAGCAGTGGCACACACCTTTAATCCCAGCACTCGGGAGGCAGAGGCAGGTGGATCTCTGTGAGTTCGAGGCCAATCTGGCCTCCTACAAGAGCTATTCCAGGACAGCATCAAAAGCTACAGAGGAACCTTGTCTTGAAAAACCAAAAGTTAAATAAATAAATAAAAATTAAAAAAAAACAAAGAAAAAAGGTGAACAACAACAACAACAGATACAAACATCTTTAGAGTGAAGCCTTGAGGCAGAGGCAGGCAGATCTCTGAGTTCAAGTCCAGCATGATCTACAAAGTGAGTTCCAGGACAGTTGGGACTACACAGAGAAAGCCTCTCTGCTTTTTTTGGTTTGGAGAGGACATCTGGGGCTAGAGCCCTAAACCCTTTCTTAGAGGGGAGACCAGGATTTGACAATCATAAGAACAATTATTTAATCCCCGGGACTGTGAATGCTGAGTCAGGAGGACTTGGAGAATTTCAGGCCAGCCAGACTAGGGAGCACAGCCCTGTTCCAACAAACAACCCAAACCCTCAAAGCCCAACCCCTCTGAAAGTCTCTACAAACTATAACAACAAAATGGTAATCTCAGATGTTCTAGGACCCTAACGAGACAGAAATAACATATTGCAAATGAATAGGAGCTTGTCATGGAAACCTGTTAGCTGCCAGCTAGGCATAGACACTGCATTGAGGCAACAGTCACCTTTCTGTTGGGTTTCAACCTGGAGGCCTTTATTCAGTAGTACAGGACATACTGCCATGCGTAGAACCTAAATCACCTACCTGAGAATTTTACAGTATTTACAGTCATTATGAATCTCACCTTGGGGTATCATGTTAAAACACCATGGCAAAAAGTGTGGCAAAACAATATTTATGCCTAGTTATAGTTCTTATGATCATGATCTAAGATAATACGATAACAATCTGGTTATCCTTATCTTCTCCCTAAGACAGATGCCATAAAGGCATTCTATGAATTACCACTAGGCTTTACAGTGAACCAGGTACAGTTTGTTCTCAGAATTTTACATCCATTTTTCTCGTGTGCTTCTTGCAATAATCCCGAGAGGAAGATGGATGGTGAGCTCTCATGTTACAGATGAGAGCACTGAACCACACATCGAGATAGCTGAGTATTACACATTACGTGGGTAGGACTTGGTGGTGGGGCTTGGGTAGATGATGAGTTCCAGGCTAGATGGGCAAAATTCTACTTAGAGGGACAAAAGAAGTGGTGGAGGATCTTCGAATCACTGGGGGCATGATTTCTGTTAAAATATTGTTTTAGATGTATGCATTTAAGTGTTTTGTCTGCATGTATGTCTATGCACAACGTGTATGCCTGGTGTCCCCAGGGGTCAGAAGAGGCAGTGGATGCTCAGGAACTAGAGTTATGTATTCTTTGTGAACTACCATACGGTTGTTGGGAATTGAACATCAGTCCTCTGGAAGAGCAGAGAGTTCTCTTAACCACTGAGTCACTTATCCAACCCCCCAGGGGAATGATTTTGAATAGAAGAGTGGACCCTGGCCACACCTTTCTTTTGTTTCCCTGCCTTAAGTAGTGGTTCTCTTCTCCACACACTTCTGTCATGCTGTGCTAACTTGCCACAGGCTCCAAAACTACAAGGGCAAACCTCAATGGACTGCAACCAACCAAACTATAAACCAAATTATTTCTCTCTTTTGTAAGTTGATCACCTTGGTTATTTATTGCATTACCTGAAAACTCACCAACACTATGAATAACCATATCTGTCTTTTGAAGATTAAAATAATAGCTTTTCCGTGTATGTATTGTACATGTGTGTGTATTTGTGTTTGCACATGACTTTGAGGGTGTCCTCAGAACACCAAAGTATCAGATCCCCTGGAGCTGGAGTTACACGCCCTTGGGAGCCACCCAATATTGGTGCTAGGATATGAACTCTGGTATTCTGCAAGAACAGTATGTGTTTTTGACCATTGAGCCATTTCTCTAGCTCCCATGGATAGGTCTTTAAAATCATGAATTGCGGTATTGTTCCCCAGATCAGTGACCACAGAATTGCATTAAAATGTTTGTTTAAAAGATCTAATTGCAGGCTCTGCCTCCAAGAGACTCCAATTTGGTGAGAGGTATCAATAATGTGGTTTTAACCTGCTCCCACCGTATGCTGCATTGCCAGAATGGAATTAGAATGGAACTCGGTACTTTTTCTTCAAACACTTTGAGTCAGTTAAAATATTTTGAAGCTAAACTAGTCATTATCTTGTTTCCTGTGCTTACATATACAATGAAAGATGCAAAAAAAAAGGGTGGGAAAGAGGTAAAAATGAAAAAGAATATTTTAAAAATATAATAGACACTGAATTTGAGCAAATACTATTTTACTATTCTGGGCTATGGAGACTTTTTAAGGTCTCCTTTTAAGTTTACTTTATTTTTCATAGTTTTAACCATTGCCAAAGTAAGAAGCCAAAACCCACCTCACAAAACTCCAAATGAATAAATTACATTATTGGTGACATATTTATTTTTAATATCATCTGTGACTATTAATTTTCATAGTCTCTCATGTGAGTCCGTAGCTCCTGCAAGCTGATCATCATGCAGTTTTCATTTTTTTTCATAATTTTAACCAATAGTCTCACAATGAAAAGCACTAAAATGTTTCATATGGAATATTTTATATGTTAATTCTTGCCTATTAGGACCCAAATAGAGGCTGCCAAACATTTTCCATTAGTTTTAATAACATCTCATAAAGTACTTGATAGAATGCCGTTTGACTACAAACTGCTGAAAAAGGTTTTTTCATGTTCCAGAGCTATACACCTATACATACGCACTAGAATATGCACGCATATAACCTTTACTTATACTTCACATAGATTATCTGTATGATAAAAACTCCACAATCTGTATGTACACATATGCATTACATACGTATTTTTCTGGCTTCTTGATCATATCTTTATTCAGTTAGCATTGCCATTGATTCTACTGTATGTGCAAAGGACTTGATTATGATATAGCTCCGTTGGTAGAGTGCTTGACTAAGTCTGTACTAAGTCCTAGGCTCCCAGCTGGCAATTCACTGGGTAACAATGCCTGAGTTTGATTCTGGAATCTACATGATGGAAGGAGAGAAGGGACTGACTAAGATTGCCTTCTGATCTCCATACTCAAAGACCTTGGCACAGATATGCACAATACATAAATAAATAAATTTAATTAATTCATTTATATTCTGCCTTCCAGCTTCAGTACTGCAAAAAACTGGGTGTGGCAGAACATGCCTGTAATCCTAGCACTTGGAGGTAGAGGCAGGAGGGTCAGAAGTGAGTTCAAGACTAGCCTGGACTACAACAACAATGTAAAAATGTAGTTCTGCCACATTTATCCATATTATAGCTCCCATCTTTAAACTGACATATACTAAGCAGGAAACCTTTAAAGTTAGATGTGCATTTTCTAGGGTTTCATTAAATCAGGTAATATAATCCACAAATTTACTGAATTCAATACATGTCATCTTGTCTGTCTCAAGAGGTTTAGAACAAACAAAAATATTGTTTTGTTTTTTTAGACAGACTCCACATAGCCCAGACTGTCCTTGAACTCGCCCATTCCAGGAGAAGGATCTTTCCCTTCATCATGTCTCCCCAGTCTGCTCAAAGCAGGAGCCAAGAGAGTCAGACCATTCTCTCCGGTCCCAGGGAAGCCAGATTTCCTGCATGCTAGAAATGCAGGCTAGAAATCACCTAGTTGCACTCCCTTCTCCCTCAGTAAATGCTTATTAGTAGCAACTATTTGTTGGTGTGGTCCAGGGCTCAGACCTCATAACTCTTTATTTTCACTCATTGTCCCTGGGGCTTAGACGTTTGTTATTTCCTATGCCTGGAAAATCTTGCCCTGCACACAAGACGTGCTCCTTAACTTCGGGTCTGAATTCAAGGTTGTTTTATCTGTTAGTCCTCCCCTAATCATCCAACATACAGTGCAATCCAACCCTGATACCTTCCGTCTTACCTAATCAATTTTCTCCACTTCATTTACCAACATCCTTATTACCCATGTATTTATTTACTATTTAGTTATTGTTCAACTTTCTTCAGAAAATAGTCTTGCCAGTGCCAGAGCATTGGGTGTGTAGTTAGTTCACTGCTGTATTTCCCTAGCTAATGGAATTGTATGGGGCACAGGCGAGGCAGCTGGTAAATATTTATAAAGTAAATGAGAATAGATGGCACTTTTCTATTATTTCCTCAGCTAAGTTAGACGTCTTTCTATTTTTAAAACGTGTTTTGGTTGTTCATTCTGTTCAGAAAATGTCATGCCTCGACCCAATTGCCAGCCTAATAAAACAAAATCAAATCGCCAAAAGGACATCCTTACTAGAACTGTCAGTTTGAGGTTTGTGGACTCCAAGGTCGCCTCTCTTCGCTCGCTGAATTTCAGAACAAAATGTTTCCCGTGGGAAAAGCCTCGGCTCCCGTCACATTTTCATAGGTGTATTGCGCAATTCAAAGCTCCGAGTTACTCTGATATTCTTGAACGCTGTTCAACTAAAGCCCAACGCGTTTAACCGGAATCTTATCAAGGTCCCGACCAAACCACCTGATCTTGGAAGAGAAGTTTCTCGGAATAAAAACAACCCGCAGGGAGGGTCCCCCTAAATGTCTCATGAGTGAGCCAAGCTCTCCTCGGGAACTGTGAGAGACACTTCCGCCTCATTCTGGCTGGTAACCTGTCAACCGCTTACGTCTCTTGACGTCTGGGTTAATGACTGCTTTGACCAACACTGTGAAATGTTTTCTCACTAACTACGATCCTTTCAGCGCCACAGGCTCTTAAGAACACGCCGAGTCTCTTTCCCACTGCTCAGTTTTTCAGGCGTGTGAACGTGCCAAACTCCCCTCGCCCCCGCCGTGTTTCTTCAGAAACGTCAACCCCTCTAACCACGGGACAGGGAGAGGACACCTCTCTACACCTTCGCTGTCCAGTATGTCAGTGACTGGACTGAACGCCAGTATTTGGACATGAGGTTCAGTCACCCCGGTTTAGTCACGAGGTGACTGCTGTGGCCCAGCGTAGGGCGGCCAGAAAATGGGCGGAAGGCTGCGGCCGTTCCGTGGGTTAGAAAGGCGGCCCCAGCCGGGACGTCTAGTGGTCGGAACCACCCGCTCGGGGGCCCTAGCTGGGGGAGGCGCAGGACCCGGGCCACGAGCTGTAGCGCTTCTCGGGAACCAATGGGAAATCCGGCCTCAGGACGCCCCTCTCACGCCCCGCCCCTCGCTCCGCCCCGGCGCCGCGCGTCACCAGGGCCACGGAGAGCGCGCAGCTGTCCAGCTTCCGGAAGTGTGCCTGAACGGGTGGCTCGGGCAGAGGTAAGCCGGTGAGTTGGGCTGGCGGGCGGGGTCGCCGACGCCTGAAGTCAGGCTTATTGTCGCTGCAGCTCGCTAACTGTCGGGAGCGAGCTGCGGCGGGGACAGCGGTCTCGTCCCCCGTCACCCCCCCCCCGTAGCTTTTGCTGGCAACGGGCGCGTGCGGGGGAGGGGATGGGGCGGAACGGAAAGTGTGCTCTTCCGGGTTGCCCGCCCCTGGAGAGGGGTCCGGACCGAGAGGCCCTGGGCTCAGGTTGCACGGCTGGGAGGCCAGCGGCTAGTTACCTCGCCCTCTGTGACAACTCCGGAGGCGCCCCGCAGATCCCCAGAAGTCTGCTCTAGCGCTTCCTGGGCTTAAACAGCTGCTGCTTGGGAGCCATGGAGGAACCAGATCGGGAAACTTAACACTTACGTTATAGGGCGGTCCCAAGATCGGCCAGAGCAGAAGCGAAGCCTAAAGTGGGCTGATAAACAAAGGGCTACCTACGTGAGGGTAGCTTGCCTGTGTAGAGACGAAAGCTACTCTAGATGCGCGTTTCTTTTCGATTCGTCGAAGCGTCAGTAATACAAATAAAACTGATGATCGTGAGTTCCTTTTGTGAGGAGAAGCAAGTCCTCATCAGGGTAAAACCCCATAAGCTCCTCTATAAAGTTATTTAATTTTGAATAAGTGGACCACTTGTCATAAATGCCTGGGGGTAGCTAGCAGTTGGCCTTTGCTGCACAGCACGGAGCAAGTAGTATTAAATAGCGTAAGGTTTAAATACGTAAGATTTAGTATTAATGTTTGCTGAGTAGTCTCCAAATTAGTTTCAGGTACTAGGTGTGACTAAGGTTATAAGTGAAAATTTTGCCGACTGAAATTCTGCTATTTTTGTAAAACTCAGGAAATAAGTTCATTTCGGTAGCAAAGGATATTTGTATAGATGTTAATTTCTGAAACAGAGGTTTCTTTTTAAGTTTTCCCTCTAAACCATCCTAATGCTGAGCGACCCTTTCATACAGTTCCTCATGTTGTGGAGACCCCGGACCATAAAATCACTTTGTTGCTACTTCATAACAGTATTTTGCTACTGTTACGAATCGTAATGCAAATATCTGGTTTTCAATGGTCTTAGGCAACCCATGTGAAAAGTTCATTCGACTTTCCAAAGGGGTCATGATCCACAGGTTGAGAATCACTACTTTAAGCTTAAAAAGCTTAGTTTGCTGTGATTTCATGACCATTATGTGTGAAAATATATTTTAATTTTCATTGCAATGTTTTTGGCTACTGATTATTAATTTCTGCAAATTAGAATTTCAAATTCTCTTCTTGATGTTGATTTCTAATTTATTTGTACTGTGTGTACTGGCTGGTTTTATGTCAACTTAACACAAACTTGAGTCACCTGAAAAGAGGGAACCTCACTTGAGAAAATGTCTTCGTAAGATCCAGCTATTAAGTATTTTCTTAATTAGTGATTGATGCTGAAGGACCCAGCCCATTGTGGGTGGTGCTATTCCTGGGCTGGTGGTCTTTGGTTCTGTAAGAAAGCAGGCTGAGTAAGCCAGGAAGAGCAAGCCAGTAAACAGTGCCCCTCTATGGCCTCTGCATCAATCCTGCCTTGCAGGTTCCAACTCTGCTTGAGTTCAGGCTTCCTTCACTGATGGACTGTATGATGTGAAAGTGTAAGCCAAATAAACCCTTTCCTCTCCAACTCTTCTTCCACCATGGTGCTTCCTTATAGCAGTAGTATCTCACCCTAAGTAGGACGGAAATTGGGACCAGCATAGCGGGGTGTTACTGTGACAGACCTGACTGTGTTGTTTTGGGAGGATTATGGAAAGACTCTTGAACTTTGGACTAGAAAAGCCATGGAGTGTCCAAGGCTCGATGAGCTGTTCTGTGGGAGCGTGGAAGATTATAGAGTGCTGAGAGAAAGGCAGATGCTAGAGGCCTGGGTTGTGAAGGTCTAGAGGGAAGTTGAGAGTCACTTAAGGACTATCAAGGCTGTTGTGTATTTTCAGTTAAGCGTCTGTGGTTCTGGTTAGCTGTGCTTAACAAGAGAGCAGAACCACTAAAGCCGTTTCACAGGGATCGCGTATCAGATACTATGATATATTTGATATTTCTTGCATATTAGATACTTACATTACGATTTATAACAATAGCAGAATTACAGTTATGAAGTAGCAACAAAATAACTTTATGACTGGGGGTCTGTAGAACATGAGCAACCTTAAAGGGTTGCAGCATTAGGAAAGCCGCTGTTCTAAAGTAAAACCTTTCCTTTTCTGGGATAGTTATCAGCTGTAGCTAATAAATTAGTGGTGATTTAGAAGATATCAGTATCACTGATGTGAAATCTTTTAGAAAGTGTTTTCTCATACACAGAAGCTGTGTTCCAGAAGTGGCCAAGGTTGTTTCTTGTGCCGGCAGCTAAACCTGGTAGTGTTAAGAATCACCCAGGTGGTGCTGGCTTTGATGTGATGAAGGGGTCAGGAAAAGCAGCTGAGATTTGGCACTGAAGAGGCCCTTGGAGAAGGTGCAGCTTCAGTTGCAGGTAAAGCCCCAGAATTGAAGATGTCATGGGGAGAAGTTGCAGCTTGGTACCATAAAGAGAGTCTAGGAGAGCTACTGGTGAAAAGTGCAGGCCAGTTGCATCAGAAGACCACAGCGTTTTGGAGGTGTCAGTACTGTGGGATGAGCACCCAGGACAGTGGCAGCAGTGGAGCGGAGCCAGCTGGAGCCTAGAAGACAAGCTGTGTGTGCTGCGGAGGACTGAGCCTCAGAAGTGACCCAGGCCCTTTAGAGAAGCCCAGAAGATAGTGAGTGGATCCCAGACATTCGGCATTGAGTTGTTTATATAGTTGGAGTTTTGTTTTACTTTGATTTGGTGTGACTGTGCTCTGGTTCTTCCCTCTTGAAGAAAGTACTTATTTTTGATTTTACAGAAGTTCATAGTTGAGAGGCTTTGGACTTTGAAGAGATTTTGTGTTGGGAGCAGTGAGACCCCAGATCCTGAATTTCTTGTAATCCCCTGATCTGAGTGCCTACAGCTGCTCTGAGCACGAGACCTTCAGGAGTTCCTCATGGCAGGAGAGTGGTTTCTGGTGGGTTTGGCTGGGGCGTGGCTATCTTTATATAATCTGCCCCTGAACACTATAAAGGGGGCATTCTTGGGGAATTCAAGGATGACCCGTGTCGCTGTCTCTGTGTGTGTGTGTGTGTCTGTGTATTTTAACCTCCAGCCCCCTTGCCCGGAGCTCGCAAATTGGGTGCCAGCGCACAGAGCGCAGACACGGGGTCGCGGTGTGTGGCAATTTTGGGTTTTTGTTTTTGTTTTTCTCAAAACAGGGTTTCTTCAAGTAGTCCTGGCTATCTTGGAATTAGCTCTGTAAATCAGGCTGGCCTTGAATTTACAGAAATCTAGCTGCCTCTGCCTCCCTAGTGCTGGGATTAAAGGTGTGTGCTACCACCACTCAACCTGAGATTTTTAATTTCTTTCTAAAGACTTTGGACTTTAAGAGACTGAATATTTTAGGGACTGGATTTTTTGTGTGTTCTTGATTTTTTTTTATGTGTGTGTGACTCTTTCTCTGTCCCACCAGCCAGCTCCCAAATTATGACATAGAGACTTTTGAAAGCTTAGCTGATTGTTTAGGCTTGTTTCTAACTAGCTCTTAAAACTTAAATTTATCCATAACTTTTAATCTACGTTCTTTTATGTGACTCAGTTACATTTACTCTGTACTGTCCATGCTGCTTCCTCTGTGTCTGCCTCTCATTTTCCCAGCATTCTCTCTGCTCCTAAAATCCTGCCTAGCTACTGACAGTTAAACTTTTTATTAAACCAATCAAAATGATATATATCTTCACACAGTGTGATGGAATATTCCACAACCTTTTTTGGCACAGGGTTTCTCTGTGTATCTATCCCTGGTTGTCCTGGAACTCACTCTGTAGACCAGGCTGGCCTTTAACTCACAGAAATCCCTGCCTCTGCCTCCCAAGTGCTGAGATTAAAGGTGTGAGCCTCCAAGGCCTGACTGAGACTAGATTTTTTAAGTGTTTGAATCCTTAAAAGAATTTTGGAATGTTTACATTGATATTCATGTTGATCTTAGGGATGAACAAGAGAAAGGTTATGCTGTAACAGGGATACATTTGTCATGTTGGCAAGGAGTCAGCTGTGCTGGCTACTTTATGTTATATTGATAAAAGCTGGAGTTATCTGAAAGGAGAGAACCTCATTTGAGAAAATGCCTAAGTTCTGATTATAGGGCATTTTTTAAATTAGTGGTTGATGGAGGTGACCCAGTCCACTGTCGGTGGTACCATCCCTGGGCTGGTGGTCTTGGGTTTTGTAAGAAAGAAATCTGAGCCAGACATAATTAAGTTAGTAAGCAACACTCCTCCGTGGCCTCTTCATTAGCTCCTACCTACAGTTTTCAGCCCTACCTGAGTTCTTGTCCTGACTTCCTTCAGTGATAGACTATGATGTGGAAGTGTAAGCCAAATAAATTCTTTCCTCCAAAACTTGCTTTTGACCAGGGTGTTTCATCACAGTAATCATAACCTTAATTTGGACACTGTGGTTACAGAATACTTACCCTTGGAGTTTGTAGTTGTATGAAATGCGTGCATGTTCATGCTTTGTTTTCCCAAGTGTTTCTTATGCCCTTGAATTAAGTATACCGCAGCTGTGGGGTCTAGCTTTGGTTGATACTAGAAGACAAGAGTACCTCACTCCTATAGTAACAGCATTGGAAGGTTGATGCATGCAGTGAGATTACCCCGAGTCCAGGCCAACCTGGGCAATAGAGACGGTTCTATCAAACAACAACCCCAAACACACACACCCTCACCCTGAAAAATTCCATCAAAACAGCAACAAAAAATTGATACTAGATGTGTTACATGTTGGAGATGATCTGACCCGTCTGTTGTAATGACATATGTGTTACATGTTGGAGGTGATCTGACCCATCTGTTATAATGACATGCTCTCAATTTCTCCCTTTTCTTTGTCATAATATTGTGGCCATACTATTATTTTTTTTTGGCCATACTATTATTGATGAATCACAATTTCTCAAATGACTATTTTTGTTGTTGACTAGTTTTATTTTTTAAAGGATTTATTTATTATGTATACAACATTCTGCCTGCGTGTGTGCCCGCATGCCAGAAGAGGGCGCTGGTTGTGAGCTACCATATGGTTGTTGGGAATTGAACTCAGGACCTCTGGAAGAGCAGCCAGTGCTCTTAACCACTGAGCCATCTCTCCAGCCCTTGACTAGTTTGATTTCAGATTGGTACAAGCTATAGTCACTTAAGGGGAGGGGTCCTCAAATGAGAAATTGCCTCCATGAAGATAGGGCTGCAGGCAAGCCTGTCTGTGGGGCAATTTCTAGTGATGAGGGAGGACTCAGCTCATTGTGGATGGATGCCACCCTCGCCTGGTAGTCCTGGATTTTTTTTTAAAAAGCAGGCTGAGTAAGCCAGAAGGAAAAAGCTATAAGCAGTCTTCCATAGCCTCTGCATCAGCTCCTGTCTCCAGGGTCCCTCCTTGTTTGGATTCTTGCCCTAGCTGACTTTCAGTGATGAACTGCTAGATGGAAAGTATGGGTAAAACCTTCCCCAAATGACCTTTGGCCACAGTGTTTCTCACAGCAGTAGATACCCTAGGACAGTCCTCCAGTCCGCTTGACCAGATATTAATGTAACATGTTAATGAATATATTTCTATTTAAGTTGCACTGTAGTTGAAGGATACATACTTGAACTTTGCAGCTCTCTAAAACTTGTGCCTAGGATTTGTTTTGATTAGTGTTTCTTATGCACTTGAACTGAATATATTACAGTTGTGTCTAATTTTGATTGCTACTCCTAGGAGCTAGCATAGTAAGCATATGAAAATTGATATTTTTTTCTTTGTGGAGAGTCCTTATCCTGTTTCTTATTTCAGTTATTTTTCCTTAAGCCATCTTTACATTAGTTTCTGTTGACTACTGCTTTTCCTTGACTTTGAATCATATTTTCCTATTTATTTGTATATCTTGTAATCTCTGATCACATTCTGACTCTTTTGGAGGGTGTGTTAGCGATTCTGAGGACCAGTTATCTTCTCGAGAGATGTTGCTGTTTGCCGGAGCAGGCAGTATACTTACTCTAGGCTTTATTTATGCTTTGGTGAGCAATCTTTGGAAGGAGCAGAGTGCTTCCCCACAGCTTTCCAAGTTAATGAAATGAAACACCTTACTGTGGATCTGGTAGCAGAGTGCTCTTTGGTTTTGTCAGGGCCCATGAGAGTGGGCCTTACTGGAGATTGTGCTTGTCACTCTCAACATGGCCTTCCTCCTTCCCGTCTCGGTGTCTTTTCAGCCTGAATGACTAAAAATTCAGTACCTCATTCCTGACTGGCCTTTTGTGTGTGTTCTACTCTTTGATAAACCTTGGTATTTCATCCTTGTAGTAGGCATTCTCACGCCTATACCAAGGAGGAGGGGACATCCCATGCCCAGTGCTCCTCCTTGCCTGCTCTTCAGAGTCCAGTCACTTGAACGACTTTCAGTTCTGCTGTTGTTGTCTCAACTTTTGAGACCATTGTGCACCACTTGAACTTGAGCTTCCTGCATTCTGGCTGCAAACTTGTCCTCATATAAGCAGCCATATGGTCTTGGGCTTCCCTCAGCAATTCCTCTCAGTACTACATTCTCTCCCGCTAGGTGGAGTGCCTTACATGTTTTCTCTAGCTTGGGAGTTGCGTAGCTGTCCGACTAGTCTGTATTATCACTTATTTTGCCAGAGCCAGACATAGAATTCCCAAAATGTATTTTTTTTTACTTTAGTGCCACTGAGTACTACCTGAGTATATAATTGGAATATGTACACTCTTTTAAAACAACAAACCCAAAAAATAAAAGCTGTAAATTTAGTGAGGTACACATGAAAAACATATGCCATTAAGTTGTTCTCCTCCTCTTTTGCATCCTTGAAAAAATTGACTCTGGTTGGATTTTGAAGGTTAGACTTATCTTCCCTTTCCTTGTTTTCTTTTTATCCTTTCTTCCTTTTCTCCCACTCCTTTCTGTTCTCCTTCCTCTTGTCCTTTTTATTTAATCTTATTTGTTGTTGTTGTATCTATGTATATTGTGTGTTTGTGTGTGCTTGTGCATGTGCCCCGTTAGTGAATCAGAGAAATGGAGACTGTTCACTTCTTCCTTCATGACATTTTAAGAGTCAGTCCAATGATCCACTGTTATGAGCAACTGTAATAAAGTCAGCTATTAACAAAATAAACGATCCTTTGAAAGTACTTCAACTTTGGCTCTTGGTGTTTCCGTTTTCACTGCCCCATTTTCTGCCTTTTAAATCCTGATGCTATGTTAGCTAGCTTTGTGCCATTGTAACAAAATACCGGAGAGGTTTGTCTTGGCTTATAGTTAGAACTGTAGGCTTTGGTCTGTCTATGGTCTCTTGTTCCTGTTGCTTTAGCCCTATGATAGTATGCTGAGGCTGTACATGTGGAGGAGACCTGTGCATTTATGGAAGCATATGATCCTTTCAGCATTAGTCTGCATTCCTAGGGTACTGTACTATTAGCTCTTGTCCAGCTTTATTTAGATTTATTTTGAGATTCTTCTATAGAATTTCTGGATATTTAAAGATCAATGAAAAATATAAATATGGACAGAATAAATGTGTAGTTTGCTTTGTAACTTCAAGTTTGCAATGTCTCAAAATAGAATTATATACACATCGAACAGTTAGGAGCCTGCAGACCTTTCAGGGAGGCACACATGTATGTTGTTCCTGACCACATGTTGTTGTTGTACAGCATTGGCTCTCATTCTTCAACATCCCCAGAAGACGCAGTTTTCTCCATCCTGGAAGCCCCTCATCTAAAAGGCCCTGTGAAGCCAGACAATGCCTGTTGACTTGGGGCAGGCCCTGGGCCTGCTGCCTTCTCTGGCCAAGGCCAAAGCTGAAGATGCCACATTCTCTGGATCAGATGATACCCAGCAAAGAGAACTCACTAACCCTGAGACTGCTCGCCAGCTTTTTAGGCAGTTTCGTTACCAGGTGATGTCTGGGCCCCAGGAGACCCTGAGACAACTTCGAAAGCTCTGTTTCCAGTGGCTGCGGCCAGAGGTTCACACCAAAGAGCAGATCCTGGAGATCCTTATGCTGGAGCAGTTTCTGACTATCCTTCCTGGGGAGATCCAGACATGGGTGAGGAAACAGTGTCCAGGCAGTGGAGAAGAGGCAGTGACCCTTGTGGAAAGCTTGAAGGGAGATCCTCGGAGACTATGGCAGTGGGTAAGTGTAGTATCTTGTCTGTGAGTTAAGCCCAGGTTCCTCTGGGGCTAATCTCGTTCATTGTCTTTTTCCCTCTGATAGTTCTTACATTATATAGGGTTTCCAAATAACCAGTCCTTTGATTCTCTGATGCAAGCCAGTCAGTTCTGACAACTGTCTATATAGATGCTCAGCTGCTCTCATATTTCAGGTGCCACTCACATATGCCGCAGACCAGGTGTCTTAACAAACTGGCTGCCAGATTTGGTGACTTGCGGGACTCTGGAAAGTGCTTTTGTTACTGTTAACCAGTTTATTATGTAGAGTCAAACTCATGAACAGACAAGTCCTCTGCCAGGATGCCCCTCATCAGAACCTTGGTGAGTTCACCAACTGGCAGCTCTAGAAATACCATTCTTTAGACATTTTTTCTGGGATTTCATCATTTTAGCACAGTTGGTTAATTCACTTGCCATCAATGGTTGGATGTTTCTGGTCACTTTCCCTTCCCTGGAGTTGGGGGGGGCGGGGGTGGAGTCAGCTGAAAGTATAAAGCCTGAAATCCCATGGTGTGGTCATCTGGCAACCCAGCCCCATCCTGAAGCTAGTTAAGGACCACCAAGAGCTGGCTTCCCAGAGTAGACTCCACGGTTTGTGAAAAGTTTGCATTATGCATAATGAAAACTTCTGTGCTGAACAAGCATTCAAGGAGTTCTCAGAACAGAAAACAAAGACCATAGTATGTGCTGCTTACATTAAATCTGGGTCTCCTCATAGCTTACTTAGTTTTGTGATTTAGTCTTCATTCACATCACTTAAGAAATTTTGATTTACTAAAAGGCAGCCTTGAGTTTTAATTATTGTCTGTCTCATGGTCTGTTGTAGAAGGCTAGTTCCATTAACTTTTAGCAACCTTGACTCTGCATCCTTTGGTAATTAACTGTTTGGTGTCCAGATTGGCATCCAGGTTCTAGGACAAGATATCCCGTCTGAGAAGGCGAACGCGGCACACTGCCAAGGCAGTGAGGTGGAGCCCAGACTGGAAGTGGTGCCTCAGGAACTGCCCCTTCAGAATTCACCCTCAGCTCCTGCAGAGCTGCTGAGCCATGGCGTGAAAGAGGAATCAGACATGGAGCCAGAGTTAGGTGAGGGACGGTTATCCATTGTGCTATGTGGTGCTCTCGGGGAGAAATTTTGAAATTGTGGTTAGTAGGGCGAAATGTATGCTGAAGCTATATAATGCCCCCTGGAAAGTGTGGAAATGACCCAGGTCTGTATTTTAAACTCTTATGTGTTCAGGCCATACCATTTGTGTTTTGGTTCTTTGGAGGGAGCTAAAAGAAGTATGGGTGAGACTGTTTGGGAGTTTGGAGGAGGTTGTAGTTGTTAGGAGATAAATATAAGCCTTTGGATTTGATTGGCACTGCAGATTGTTGGTAATTTGTAAAGAATTCATGGTGCCCTCTGGAGAGTGGTTAAGGGAGACGTCTTAAGTCTGAAAGTCTATTTTTTTTTTTTTTTTTTGCCACAGCTTTGGCTGCTTCTCAGCTTCCTGCTAGACCAGAGGAGAGGCCTATCAGAGACCAGGACATGGGAACAGCGTTTCTCCCAGCAGTACATCAGGTGAGCCGGGTCCTCTGCCTTTTATCCCTTGTCCCAGGAGGATTGATGGGGCCACAGACTCAGAAGAGGAGCAGAGATGAGGCTCAATGCACATACACTGAGCTGAGCCTCTGCTTCTCTAGCCAATCATCTTGGCTGATGGGTCTGGCCTCTGGGAAAGGGGGCAGGTTGCTGGGAAGTCTTTGACCAGATATGGTAGTTTCTGCTTTTTTTTTTTTTTTAATTACTTTGAGCCTATGCTTAGAAAGGGCTTTTTATTTCTTAGTATGAAATACCCACACAGGGGTCTGTTAGAAACTCGGAATGGTTATTTCTCAAGTATGACAAGCGAATCTTTCCTCTCTGACATCATGGGAATATAGATAAACTGCACACACTCAAAATAAATAGTTTGGTAAGTTTCAATGTACGTATGCAGCCCTAAAACAAACATAATCAAGAATAAATATTTCCATCACATTCAAGTTGCCTTTTAAGTTTTTCTTTTAAAAGTATCTTAAAACATTTTTATGTGTATGGATGTTTTGCTGGTATGTTTCAGATGCATACCTGGAGGCCAGAAGAGGGCAGATTTTCCAGAAACTCTGGTTATAGATGGTTGAAAGCAACCATGTGTGTTGTAAGGAGGTGCTTGTTTCCCGGCCACCCAGCAGCTCAGACCCAAAATAACCACACAGAAACTGTATTAATTAAATCACTGCTTGGCCTATTAGTGCTAACTTCTTATTGGCTAGTTCTTACATATTAATGTAACCCATTTCTATTAATCTGTGTTTCGCCATAAGGCTGTGGTTTAATGGGTAAAGTTCCAACCTCTGTCTTTGGTGGGGCTATATGGCTTCTCTCTTACTCCACCTCCTTTCTCCCAGCATTCAGTTTAGTTTTCCCCGCCTATCTACCCTATCAGGCCAAACCAGTATCTTTATTAACCAATGGTAATCACAATGTACAGAGGGAAATCCCACATCACATGTGGATGCTGGGAATTGGATCCAGGCCCTATAAAAGAGTATCCAGTGCTCTTAACTGCTGAGCTGTCTGTCCAGCTCCTCGTTTACTTTTTGAATTCTTATCTCTTGTCATTTTCTTTTGTACCCCAGCTATTCTGAGAGACCCACTAACTAACTACCTTCTGTTAGCACACATTTGTTCGTATTTTCTAGAATTAATATAAAATGAAATTTTTACCAAATATAACTTTCTTTTAATGTCTCCTCACTGGTTTTGTGTTGTCTATTCCAGGGGTGCATCTGCTGAACTACATCTCAAGCAGTTGCTGGATAGCTTTGTTTTTATTATAAATATTCTTGGCCTTAATATAGTTATTTAGACAAAGTTTGTTCTATTTTGCCCAGACTTTGTGTGTGTGTGTTTTCATAGACTAGTGGCTATCTGAAACTGTGGAT
This sequence comes from Microtus pennsylvanicus, assembly GCF_037038515.1. Classification (NCBI taxonomy): domain Eukaryota; kingdom Metazoa; phylum Chordata; class Mammalia; order Rodentia; family Cricetidae; genus Microtus; species Microtus pennsylvanicus. Next base: position 55,841,241 of record NC_134589.1, on the reverse strand, counting down.
AACACTGTACACCCTGTACATAGAATGGGGCTTTCTTATCATATCAGTCCTCTGATAAAGGTTAATTGTAAGTTATGAAAGGTAAGAGATTAACATTAACACCTAATAAACAGTAATTATATTGGCACACTGTAATGAGAGTTACACGAGTATGGTTTCCTGTGTCACTGTGTCTTACTGTGTAATGCTGTACTCACCCTTTATGTGCTGATGTCAGATGTCACAGGCCTGTGACAAGATGGAAAAAGGTGGATGATAGTGCTGTCACCCACTTTGGTCATAACCTCATAATTCATAGTGTGACAGCAAAACTTCTGTAGTTGTAATTTTCTTTGGGCTGTCAGTTCTCAAACAATAACATGGAGACTTATTAGTTATATGAAGGCTACCTCTCGACTACCTCTTAACTACCTCTTATAACTTAGATTAACCCATTTATGGTAATCTATTTTCTGCCATGTGGCATTACCTTTCTTTCATCTTGCATCTTGTTTCTTCTGCATCTGACCAGCAACTCTGCCTTTCTTTTTCCCAGAGTCCTCTCTCTCTCTGGAAGCCCTGCCTAGCTATTGGTCATTCAGCTCTTTATTAAACCAACCAGAAAGCGCCTCGGCAAAGACATAAATATTCTGCAACATTTCCCCCTTTTGGTCTAAATAAAAAGGAAAGGGTTTAACTCTAACACAGTAGAACAATAATATATAGTAAGAACAATTATCAGGTAAGAATTACATTCACAATGTCTACTCCATTTGTATTTGGCAAATGCAGAGACAATACTCCTTTATCTGTCTTATCCTGGTGAGTCAGAAGTTTTATACATAATTCATTTTGTATCTTAACTTGTATTAAGAACCCCAAACCTACCTTTTTAGACCTCAAGACATTTTCTTAGGTAAACAATTTAAGCTTTTATGTCTCTCAACCTTATATATTTTTTACTCCTTTTGTGAGTTTCTTTTCTGAATTTGGTAACACAGAAAACTAACTATATTTAGTCTTCAACCCCATCAGAGACCTGAGAAGGATAAAATATTACCTGAGTAAATAGGAAGTGCAGAGCAAGCATCTTCCCAAGCTATAGAAATATAGAAGCAACAGAGACACCTGGCTGCCTGGATAGTCACCCAAGGTTCCTCTGCAATGTTGTAGCATCTATCTTCTGCCTATAAGATCCAGGATATCAGAGAGACATTTTTGTGAAGTAGGAAGGACTGTCCTACTTGTTTTGGCAAAGATCGGCAGTTGCTTTCTTTTGTGTTCTGCTTGCCCAAATTGGACAGCATACTGTCAGCAGTTGAGGCAAGGGCAGTTTCTTGCCCAGTGGCTAATTTTGCCGCAATGAAAGCAAATTCCATACGAATGTTCTTTAGTGCCTACCATCCTTTTTAAAAGGATCCTAGGTGCTGCTAGGAGCAGACATGTCTCACTATCATGAAAAACCTTATGTTATTAAAACATCTTAAATAGCATATTCTGTAGGTCTCTGAAGTGTTTGAAGACCACCTATCTATCTAAAATATATCTCTGACCTTAAAAACATACCTAACATGACCACAGATTTGATTGTTAGATGACTAACTACTAACCTGTATTTCTTAGTTATCCTAAACAGTTTATAAAAATGACTTTCCATGTAATAATAGCTTTCAAGGACTAGAACTTTACATTTTTAAATGAGCTGCATAGGTCAATTACCTTAAACAAGAGTAGAAGCATATATACAGTATATATAACAAAAGTATCCATTAATGTCTATCAATATACTATATCCCCCATTTTTCTTTTCAGAAAGAGATCCAATTTCCTTTATTGAGGTTTTTGTTTGGCCATGACCAGTAATAACTTGTAATTAACCCTCCCCCCCAAAAATGATGAACATCCACTATACAACCAGAAACCACCCACCCCACTTCTTGTGAGTGTGGGTGCAATGTTCTTTAGACTCGTTCTTGCTGTCTTGGGGTGACAGCATCTTTAGGGGTCCCTGAGAAAGTTGAGATAATGGTCAAGTCCTGGGGAAACTAACATTTGTTGTCCAGTCTTTGTGTAATATCCAGGGCTTATCTGAAGTCCTGGCTGGAGTAGTACATGAGGCTGGACCATCTCAGCTAGCAGCTTTGAAGTTGTTCTGGAAACAGAATGTTTAGGAAACTGCAGCAGTTGCATTTTGAGGCTAGATCATCTGGGCTACTTTTCTTTATTGGTGTCTGGTTCTTTTGTTCTATAAACAGAATTTTAAAGGTAACATATATATCTGCAGTAACACAAGTATGGAATGTATGGTGTGAATGTCAGCCAAAGATGGTTTTTCTGCTTTATGTTTGAGCAGATAAAAGGCATCTGTTAACTTTATAAGTCCATTTGGACTTTATAACCAAACCTCTATCCATGCCATATAAAAAAGATGGCATATAATAAGTCATGAGGACTCTGTAGCCAACAAAATTGATCATGTCTCATCCCATGTAGAGGGATCAGCATATACATCACCTGTCCTGTAGCTTTTTTCCCTGGCTTTCTCCCTCACGTCTGCGGCCAAGATCCTCAGGAGGCCTCCCCCAGTCCAATTTGATCTTTATTAATTTTGAAGGAACCCATAGCTTTTAGTTTCCCACAGAAACAAAAAATCTCCCTAACACAACACATTTCCCTACTTTCATTCTGAAGTTGAGACATCCCTGAAGTTTATGGGCTGCTTTAATTCAGCAGTCCATTCCACAATCCAGTGTCTCTCAGCAGCTGCAATTCACTCATTAACACTTAAAAACTCAAAGTTGACTAAGCAACATCCAGGATCCTGGCTCCTGTGTATTTCCCATCCTTATGTGGCTTTTTTTTTTTAAATTACTTTACTCTTTCTCTAAAGACTTCATTTTATTATTTTAAAACTATTTTTATGACTGTCTATACCATTTTTTTAAAAATGTTTTTCTAGCACCTAAGCACATTTTAAAACACATTGTCACCCATTCAGATGTTTTCTTGGCCTGGACCTGTTTTTTTTTTTTTTTTTTTTTTTTTTTCCTTGAGCAGACTCAAGTATTCTCTGAGCATGTGAACCAAAGCTTAAACTGTTAGATGGTGGTCAGACCCTGTGCTGCGAATGACTCTGCTCCCCTTGGTTCCCTGAGAGTCTAACCTCATGCTGTCAGGTATGGGCCCCAGAGAGGCATTTACCTGCTCCAACCCTGGAATGAGTTGTGTCTGCCTGCAGCAGTCACTTGTACCCAGTGTGGGCTGCTCAAGTGCTCAGCTGTACAGCAGAGCCTCTTAAAAGTGCTGCACCTCTGTATGTTGAGCCTACCCAAGAGACTGAGGCCGCTAGGCAGCTCCTCCGAACCTTTTCCTGCCTAGCTGTTGGCCATTCTGCTCTTATTAAACCAACCAGAAGACGCCTTGGCAAAAACACATCTTCACAGTGTAGACAAATATTTCACAACATTACTAGCATTAATGTTTCCTCCTTTTTCCAGACTCATTCTTACTACAGGTCTCGGCAGTATATATGGCTTTTTTTTCTCAGTGAGTAGAGAATGTTTTCATTTCCACCCAGTAAGTATTTCGTGGCTTCTCTGTGGCATGCTACCATCCTTTGTCCTTCTGTTAAGGGGCCTCTGTTGGGTAAAATAGGGCCAGTTGGGCAGAAGCACGGTGGTGCTGCAGCAGCAAGTCTGAGCAAACAGCTGCTAAGTGACAAGTGGTGGGTAGCGTGTGCAGGGTGGATTGCTGGCTAACTAACACTCTGACTCACATCCTGTTGCGGATTGTATCATCACTCAGAATGACACATAGTTGCTGGGTGTGGTGGCACACCTGTGATTCTAGCACTTTAAAGAATGAAGTAGGAGAGATGTGGGTTCTAGGCCAACTTAGACTCTGTCCTGAGTTTCAGGGCAGACTGAAGTGTACTGAAGAAGCTGTCTTGAAAAACAATAAGCAAGCAACAGATTATAAGTGAAACAATAGTGTACAACTTAAAACCTAGGTATTCTGAGAGTGCCATTTGATGCTCGCAGTCTACCGTTGACAGTGGGCAGCTTAAACCAGAGATGTGAAAATGTAGGTGGGGAGGGTTGGGTACAGTACTAGAAAAGCCAGCTACTGAGGGCTAAGGTTTATTTGAAAACCGTCTATTAATTCCTTTTCGTTTAGTGGCATTTTCATTCCATGGTATTTAGTTTCTGCAATTCTTTGTAAATTCTGGATATTAGCCCCTATTTGAAGTGTAACTGCTAAAGATTTTTCTCCCATCCTGTGGGCTGTGTTCTGCTGCTTGCTTCCTTTTCTATTCAGGTTTTGATTTTCATGTGGTCCATCTGTTGACACTTGGTCCTGTTTGTTACTGCCAGTTCTTGTGCTGTTGGTGTTCTATTCAGAAAGTTCTTGCTTACCTCAGTGTCTTGAAGAGTAGCCCTATGTTTTCTTCTAGAAGTTTCAGCATTTAAGGTTTTAAATTAAGATCTTCATCTTTTTTGAGTTGATTTTTGTACAAGGTGAAAGATAAGAAGTGTTTGTAGCTTTGTCATCTTACGTTCAAGTCCTCTATTCTATGCTTTTGGTCTGTGTATTTTTATCATAGAATCAAGCTGTCTTTATCAAAGGATTATTGTTTCTGGAGTATGTTTGGGCAGTCCTGGAGAATTAATATACTTAAAATAATGCAGACACAACTATCACCAAACTTTCAGGTTTTGGATAACTTAAAAGATCAAAGCTGGACGTGGGGATACTGGCCTGTAATTGTAGCCCTTAGAAGGCTGAGGCAACAGGATTAGAATTTGAGGTCAGTCACAAAATAAAACCATAATCAGATATTCAGTTGCTCACTAGCACTGTTCATTGTTGGTAATTACACATACACATATATTAGGTGATTGGCTATACACACATAGAGTAACTGTACTAGCCAGTTGGTGACTATGCACACATACAGTGCCTATATTATCCGATTGGTAACTGTAAACATGCACAATACCTTATTAACTGATAGGCAGTTATACATACAATGCAGTGCTTGCATTAGCGGATCGGCAATTATAGACACATGTGGTACCTATGTTAACTGATTGGCAATTATACACACACTACAGTGCTTGTATTAGCTGATTGGCAGTTATGCACACATACAGTGCTTGTACTAGCCGATTGGCAATTTCACATACATACAGTGCCTGTGTTAACTGACAACCACCCACCAAGCACTAAAGCAAAAAAAGTCATCCATTATCTGCCTTAGCAAAGCATTTGTATTTAATGGAATCCTTTGAAAATGAAGGGAAGTTTAAATATAAATAAACCTTACCTCCAATCTTGTCTGTAAATTGGGAATTTTGCTAATTACGTCAGAATACTGAAGGGGTGTGAGTACCCCTACGTAGTACTTCATTATCAGAAACTATGAGTGGGTAGGACTCCTGCCTTACACTGAGTTGAAGGTGGCATAGCTCATATGTCCACAAGGTGGTGCTCTTTCCACACAGAACATGATTCCCCATCAGAGCACTTACTTGCTCCAGAGTAGGACCTTGGGGTTTTCAGAGGGAAAGGTGATGGCTGCCAGTACCTTGCATCTCTTGTGGGGGTTACATTCAAGCCTCAGCTACTTGGCATTTCTGGAGTGTAGGCTTTTCAGCACTGCTGAGCAACCCCGACCCGCAGCTCTGTTGGCTGATGGTGACTGTTGGAGCTTCCGGTGTTTGTACTCGTTGCTTGACACTACACTTAGCAGCGGTTTTGTGCCATGGAAAATGCTCATTGTCCAGCAAAGCTGGCATTCTGTCAGGTGCTTGCATGGCATCCTTTTCCCAGCCAGCCCCGAAATGAGGGTCTGTGTGTTCCAACGAAATACTCCTATATTCAGCAATATTTACTCAGGCTGGCTGTTTCCAGGAGTTTCATTCATTAAAAAGTAACAAAACAATGTTTAAATTTAATTTTGTATATAAAATATAGTTAAGTATGTATATTGAGAGAACTTCTGAGCATTCTGATGTTTTTAATACCAAAATATTCTCTTTCATCCCACCCCTTCTTAGCGGCTACTAATTTAAGACTGTTGGTGTCTCTCCTGGGGACATTCTTGACACTAGGTGGCAGACTTGCTTTAGAGCTGAGGGTGGGGAGTGCGGCCTCCTGTTCTAACAGTGGTACTTGTATTCTTTCTTTCAAACCTCCCAACAAATTCTTGAGCTGAGTGCTAATAGCAGGTGAGAACCAAGACTCCAGAAGGCTAAGTAACTTGTTCAAGGTCATACAGCTAGTAAGTGACCAGTCTGGGACTTGGGGTCAGTACGTATATCTCCACAGAGCATGCTGCTGGTCACTGTTGTCAGCTTCTCATGGGGAGGCTGAAATTTCAGTTTGAAAAGTGGATGGATATGAGATGGGTGGCTTCCTGGTTTTGGGGTTTAAGCCTGCAGTTGAAGAGAAAAAGAAAGGCTCCTTTGGGTAACAAGGGAATACCTTGCTCAGGAGCCCTGAGAGTAAAACCAGCTTTCTGTTAGGCCTTCTGTGAACCATTGAGGGATCCAGATACACATAGATGCAGCAGCACCGGATGCTTTTGAAGCCACCAGCTTTTGTTTCAGAATCAGGTTTTGCAATTGACTTCACTGTTGATTTCCCTACCTTTCACTCTCCACTTGCTTTTCCCTTTCTCTCTGGAAGATCTAGGTTTCCAATAGTGGGGCTAGCAGGTCCTCAGTGTCATGAGATCAGTGTGTGTGGTGGTAATCTTCACTCCTAAGTACATGCAACAGAAAACCCTGAAGTTTTTCCCTAGTGTTTTCTAAACTAGACAAGAAATGCTGATCTGGAGCCTTTCGTCTTCCCTTTGGTTTCTTTGTTCTTGACCCGTGCTCCTGTGAGTTCTTAGGTCTATAGCACATTCCTTCCTCTCAGCTTTCTGTGCTCTGGGAAGCATGTTTACACCCCTTCATTGGAATGATACTTCTGTATTTTTTTTTTCTAGGAGCAGTGGAGACACCTGGATTCTACTCAGAAGGAACAGTACTGGGATTTTATGCTGGAGACTTATGGGAAAATGGTCTCAGGAGGTGAGGGCATGGGCCTCTTTGATAGGAGGAGATGAAAAGACTGGGAAAGTATTAGATGTTTTCTGCTCATTCCAACAGACCTGCCTGGGGTTTGTGGGTGAAGGGATTCATGGTGCTACCGTAGGAAGTTGAGGAAAGAGAGAGCAGGTTTGTAAGTATGTGTGTCCCAATATTGAAAGTGTTCTGTTTGTCAGGAACTGTGTGAGTGTGTTATATTCAGTAATTCTTTTAATTTATGAAATAAATGTGCATGGTGATGATCTTCCCCACCCTAACCCCTTATATTTTCCTTTTTGAGACAGAGTCTCACTTTGTAGCCCTAAAACTCATTCTGTAGACCAGGTTGCCCTTGAACTCACAGAGACTCGTCTGTCTTGCTTCCTGAATGCTGGGACTAAAGGCCTGCGCCACCACTGCTCTGCCATGGCATTCCTCTTTTAAAGATGCTGGAAGTAGCATCAAACCAAGGACTTCCTCACTCTTCCAACAGCTCCCAGGGCCTGGGTTATGGTGAACTCAATTGTGACTGGTTTTGCGTCTGTGTTGTCTTCCTATTAAGTTGGCTAAACTAGTAGCTGGTGGAGTCCCTGTCCTGATTCTTGCACTAGCCTGCCAGTGGTCCCCAGACCCTTGGGGTCACCTGTCTAGGTTATTGTTTTCATGGCATTCACCATATGTTCCTATTCTCTAGTTCTCAGCTGGAATCACTGTCTCCATGTCTAGGGCTCTTTTTTAAAAGACACAGTTTATTCCCAGAGGTTCATCTAAGCCCACAAAATTTATCTCTCTTGGTAGCAGGTATTTCTAACTCCAAACCTGACCTGACTAACATAACAGAATATGGGGAAGAGCTGGCAGGGCTGCAGCTTCACATCAGTGAGAAGATACCAAGACTCACCTGCAAAGGTCAGTGGGTTTGGTTGGTCTCCAGCCATTCTGATCTCTTCATATTAAATTGGAGGTAGTGAGTAAAGAGTTTTTCCGTTAGTTACAGCTAACTGTGACCTGGCTTGAATGCCAAAGTTGGGTTTCCTTGTCACTCTCTTTAGGGCTGTTAACATACTTATTTGACCATGAAAGGAAGACCACATGTTGCATCTGCTTTCAGTCTTGTCTAGTTTGATAGTTTTCCTTCTCAGAGAGAATTCACATTCAGACAAAATGGGGCCAATACAGGTAGTTAGAATTCTCTCAGAAGACACTTTGTAGTAGCCATTATTACTATCACCAACAAGAAAATTCAGAGAAAATAACTTTTTTGGATTTTTTAAAAATATTTTAATTTTATTATTAGTCTATGCTTATGATTTGTGTGTAGGGGCATGCTTTGTCACTGCATGTGTGTAGAGGCCAGAGGACAGCTTTATGTAATCTTTTTTCACCTTTTTGTGGGTTCTGGGTATCAAACTCAGGTCATCTGGCTTGTGTGACAAGCATTGTTACCCACTGAACCATCTTGCTGGCCCAAAATTAAACTTTTCTTACTGTGTTCTAATCAGTAGTAACCACCTGCCATCAGCAAAATAAACAAACAGAAAATTTATTTATTTATTTTTTGTCTACCTAACTTTCATTAAATAGCAGCAGCGACTGATGCTTATCATGTTTGAAGACTGGGAATAACTCTGAATTTATTGTGCTGTGCACTCCTTTGCCCTGGGTGCCCTTTCTAAAACATGTCTGTCATAGAAAATGTAACAGTTCCCTCACGGACACCCTTGTGTACACACATGCCCATTGAACTCTAGAACCTTGGGAAGGGAAAGGCCTTGGGGTGGAAACTGTATGACAGATCTTCCTTTCCCCAATGGAATCTAGTTATTTTCTTTTGCTAATGTATCGCAAAGAACAAGAACTGATAGATTTGACTTGACTTTATTATCATTTTTTTCTTTTTGGTGCTGGGAGTCAAGCCAGCTCTTATACATGCAAAGTACACATTATACCCAGTTATGGTTTTAATTTGAAGAAATATATATTGCTGGGTTCTGTTCTTAGCATCCACGTGGCAGCTCAGCAACTGTCTGTACCTCCACTTCCAGGGAATCTGATGGTCTTTTCTAGCCTCTCTAAGCACCACGCATGGACATGGTGCACAGACATATGTAGGCAACGTACCTATAGACACAGGATTAAACATTTTTAAAATTACAATATGAATCCCACCAAGTGAACCAAACAGTCCAGCTCTTTCTGGGCTCCTTTCCTCTGTGACACTCAGGAAACATTCCAGCTTTTCCCACCACTCTGCTGACATGAAATACTTTGAAATCGATTGCTACGAAGGAACCCTGGTCCTCTGGAAGAGCAGTAAGTGATCTTACTCACTGAGCCCATTATTATCGTTATTACTATGACATGATGCTGGTTTTTTGGTGCAGTTTTGTATTTTCAATAAAAATTAGTAAAAAGCAGAGCTTGTCTATACCTTGTAGCAATAGGATTTTGTGATAACCAGCTCACTATATCCCAAACTGTTTGTTTTGTTTGGGGTTTCCTTTGTTTTTTCATCCATCCTGCTTACTGACTTGGCCCCGCTAGGTTCTGCATTGAATAAAGCCTGTCTTTATAGCTGGAGATAGAATTGAGAGAAAGGGTAGTAGAAGGAAGTTTGGAGAGATTAATTTGATGGTGATGTGGGCAGATGGGAATAGGACACTGGGAGAGAGAAGTCTGTGTAGAGCCAAAGTGGGGGTCCAGCTGTACAAGGAAAGGGCTCTAAACTAGGGCAGAGGCTACAGGGACATGATGGGAAAGGCCAGTTGGAAAATGCAACAGTTAATCAGACTGCCAGATGTGCAGTTAGACCTGCTGCAGAAGTCCCAAGAGAGAAATACTGCTAAGACTGTTTTCTTTGACCATATGGAAGGACAGAGTAAAAGCAGATCTGTGTTTGTAATCAGAGTCCCCAAAGGGATTAAAAAACCTCACCACCAAAAAAAAAAAAAATCTCAGGTGATTCCTAAGTAGATACCTTAGCAGCAGGGAAGAGTGGTGAGAAGAACATCACCGAGGAAAGGAGCCTGAGAGAGCTGGGCTGTCTGGTTCATTTCTGATGAAGGAAGCACAGCTCCGGGAGCAGGGTTGGCAGGAGCTGCTTCTCTGTGCAGGGCTGTACGGAAGCGCTGGGGAAGACTGTTCAGTTTTGTCTGTGTTGCTTAACTAAATAATTTAGAAGTTGATTTTGAAAAGATAACGTACAGAGTAGACACAAAGAAGAAAATGATGAGATATTTACATCCTGTTTGGATTGGAAACATTTTTCTAAGCTTAGAGGCAATAAAAGAAATCTTTGAGGAGAATATTAACAGATACCATGCTTATGAAGTGAAAAAAATGTATACATAAAAATTGCTCTTAACAAAATTACTGCAACTAAATTGGTATAAAACATTTTGGTGAACTTGATAGATAAATGATGTCTTTATTATTATTTTTCTTAATATAGCGAAAGTTAGAAAGCAAGTTGATAAGAAAAAATTACTTTCTCAGTAAGATTTGAACAGCATCCTAGAATATGAAAAATAGGTGAAAAAAATTCATCCTTTCATCACTGAGGAATTAACACTTAGAATAACAAAAATCCATTTTTTTTGCTGTTCATTTTTTAAATTGTGTTTATTGAGCTCTACATTTTTCTCTGCTCCCCTCCCATCCTCTCCCCTCCCCTTCAACCCTCTCCATGGTCCCCATGCTCCCAGTTTACTCAGGAGATCTTAGTTTTTTTCTACTTCCCATGTAGATTAGATCCATGTATGTCTCTCTTAGGGTTCTCATTGTTGTCTAAGTTCTCTGGGATTGTGAATTGTAGGCTGGTTTTTCTTAGCTTTATGTCTAGAAGCCACTTATGAGTGAGTACATATGATAATTGTCTTTCTGGGTCTGGGTTACCTCACTCAAAAACGATGTTTTCTAGATCCATCCGTTTGCTTGCAAATTTCAAGATGCCGTTATTTTTTTTCCGCTGCGTAGTCAAAAATCCATTTTTCAGTGGCCTAAATAGCATATGTAGAAAAACCATTCAATACTCAGATATTTATTAGCTGCCTCCTCATCTCCCCCTGCTTACCAACATACCAGAGGGTGGGAGAGTCCTCCTGGAAATTCACTTGTCTGTAGGTGTTAAAATCCTTGAGCTGGAGAGCCGGTTCAGTGGTTTAGGACTCTTACAGCTGACACAGAGACCCTAGGTGTAGTTCCCAGTATCCTCATACAGCTCACAACAATCTGTAATTCCAGCCCTGGGGTCTGATACCCTCATCTGACCTATGTAGGTGCCTACGTGTACACATAAAATAAATTGAACATTTTTTCATACTTTTGGTATAGCAGTTGTGCTCTGAAGAATTCCTCAAAGGTATTGATTAGAAAATGGGTAAAAACTTAAGAGAATTGCTTATTACAGTGATATTTATTGTGGTAAACACATGATTAACAGCATAGGTTTCCAGAGGGGGGAGTTCTTAAGTACAAAATGCGTTTATTATAGCCTTTGATGGGTTGCTGTTACTTGGCTCTTTAAGGTGCTGTTTATAAAGATTTATTTGAAGACGAGAGAGATGGTACTTTACCCTTTGAGTGGAATATGTCCTGGCACTCAGAGAATTAATACATCAGTTCTAGTTGTCTGACAGGTGCCTAGATAGCCTTTTGTGTCTATTTGTTTTGTTTTCTTTAAATTTTTTGAGGCAGAGTCTTATGTAGACCTACTGGCCTTGAACCCGCTATGTAGCTCAGAATGATCTTCAGCTTCTATTCCTCCTTCATTCCACCTCCTGGGTGTAGCATTACAGGTATACGTGAGCAGACCCAGCTTAAATAGCCTCTTTTAAACATGGGTGACCTAGGCTGCCCTTGAATTTGTAATCTTTCTGCATTGCTTTCCCACTCTGGGATTATAGGTGAATGGTATTATACCTGACACTGAATAGAATTAGATTTATAGGGATAATGTAATTTAATTATTTTTCCTTTTTGGATTTTTGAGACAGGGTTTCTCTAGTTCTGGTGCCTGCCCTGGAACTTGCTCTGTAGACCAGGCTGACCTTGAGCTCACAGAGATCCGCCTGCTTCTGCCTCCCAAGTGCTGGGATTAAAGGCATGTGCCACTACCACCTGGCTTTGTAATTTAAAAAAAATTTAAAGATTTTCTTCCAACTAAAATAAAATCTTTATCATATGCATCATGAGTAATAATTAAAAACTTACATTATGGGCTGGAGAAATGGCTCAGTGGTTAAGAGCATTGCCTGCCCTTCCAAAGGTCCTGAGTTCAATTCCCAGCAACCACATGGTGGCTCACAACCATCTGTAATGAGGTCTGGTGCCCTCTTCTGGCCTGCACACATACATGCAGACAGATTATTGTATACATAATAAATAAATATTTTTTAAAAAAAACAAAAAAAACCCCTTACATTATGAGAAAAAGTGTAATTGCTTATACAAGTTAATAAAGTATGTATAGCTGGGTATGGTGACCAGTACCTGAATTCCTAGCTACCCAGGAGGCTGAATAGGCATATTACTTGAGCCTAGGAGTTTGAGGCTAGCCTGGCCAACATAGCAAAACCAAAAATATGTATGCAAACATACATAAAAGCAAGGCACACACAGCTGCTCTATTTAACCATTGTGGCACAATATAGCCTTATTGCATTAACCCACAATAAAATGATACATTTAATAGGGTTTATTAGTTAAATTTTATGTTTCTTATAAGAGAACCCATGTTTAATATTAAATCAGTTTTAATGGTTACTATATAAATGCTGTGTAACCAGATAGAGAACTGATGTCAGTATGACATCAGTGATATCTGAAAATAGGTTATACATATGTACATGCAAATTACTTTAGAAAGACTGGAAGTCCAGCCGTGGTGGTCGTGCTGGCAGTGGCGGCAGCTGCTCATGCTTTTAATCCTAGCACTAGGTGCAGAGGCAGGTAGATCTCTGAGTTTGAGGCCAGTCTGATCTACAAAAGTTCCAGGATAACCAGGACACAAAGTGAGATTCTGTCTCGAAGTAAAGACTGGAAGAAGATATATGTAGTCATGTTTGGTAGTGCTGTTGGGGTTTATTGGTTTTCTCGTGTATGTTTATTTTCCCTTTCTAAATTCTTTTAAATTGTGTTTACTTTTTATATATAATCAAATAAAAATCTTGGGGCTACAGGGATGGTTCAACAGTTGAGAGCATGTGTGTCATTCTTGCAAAGGACCTGAGTGTGGCTCACAGATGTCTGTGACACCAGCTCCTGTGTGGGTACCTACACCCATGTGCGTATATACACAAACGTACTCAATACACATAATTAAATAAAAAAGAAAACCAATCATCTTAATATGCACGGCTTGCAATATATATATATATATATATATATATATATATATATATATATATATATATATATATATATATATATGACATGCTGCTTGTAGAGGGGTCAGAAAAGCCTATGGTGTTAGGACCTGTGGTGTTAGAGTGGCTCAGTTCCAGAGCCAGTCTAGCATTGAACCCAGCACAGGTAAAGGCAGTCTGTAATGCTCAGGAACCCAGGTGCGAGTTTTCTTCCATATTTTATTGATACCCTCTTGGTAAAAAGAAAGAAGATGGCCTGGGTCCATCTTTTCATCAATTGGAGACACGGGAATAACAGTTACTGCCATTTAAACCTTCTTTTTCCTTTCAGAAGACAGACAAGAAAATGACAAAGAGAACCTAAACTTGGAAAATCACAGGGACCAGGGATCTCTGGACGTTTTCTGTCAGGCATCAGGTGAGGCACCACCACAGACTGACTTGGATTTCCTGGGTGAGAGTGAGCTGCATCGCTTTGGAGGAGAGAGTGTCCCTGAGGCTCTGGAAAGCCTTCAGGGTGAGGGAACAGGAGGGCAGCTCTTGCCTCCTGAAAGGGGCTCTGGGAGACAGCTAGGTCAGCACATACAGAGTTCTTCTTCAGGAGAGCTGTCGTCAGCCTTATGGCTGGAAGAGAAAAGAGAGGTCTCTCAGAAGGGACAGGCCAGAGCTCCCATGGCCCAGAAACTGCCTACCTGCAGAGACTGTGGGAAAACCTTCTACAGGAATTCACAGCTTGTTTTTCACCAGAGGACTCATACTGGAGAGACATACTTTCATTGCCCCATTTGCAAAAAAGCGTTTCTGCGAAGCTCGGACTTTGTGAAACATCAGAGAACTCACACAGGAGAGAAGCCCTGTAAATGTGATTACTGTGGGAAAGGCTTTAGTGACTTATCAGGCCTGCGCTACCACGAGAAAATCCACACTGGAGAGAAACCCTATAAATGCCCCATCTGCGAAAAACGATTTATTCAGAGATCAAACTTTAATAGACATCAAAGGGTTCACACAGGTGAGAAACCTTATAAGTGCTCCCACTGTGGCAAGCGGTTCAGCTGGAGCTCCAGCCTTGACAAACATCAGAGGTCACACTTGGGTAAGAAGCCCTGCCCATAGCCACACCCCAGCCAGCCTGCCAGTCCATTGCAGCCCTGCTCAGCTCTGCCTGGAGGGACTGCGACCAAAAAGGACCTCTTCTCTCTGAAGAAGGTTGCAGGGGAGAGGAGCTGGGCACTGTTTTGACATGGAGCAATATTGTTCTGAGTTGGATTGATTTAGTTTTCCCTTTTGCACCAGGAAAAGAAACCAGTCTTTTTCTTTTTTTTTTCTTTTTTTCAGCTGGTCTCTTACTTCAGACCCCTTGGGAAAGGCATGTCATGTAGATAATGGCTTTAGTAGCAATCTCTGACAGGACCCTAACTGGTACAGCCACAATGCTGTGGCAGTGAGAGCCTCTGATCAGCTTTAGAACTATGGTTCTAGAGTAGGCTGATTATTGCAGAAGGGGAGGTCGGGAGGCCTGAGTGCATGCTTTGTCCTACAGGTGACAAAGTTCTCCTTTAACTGCCCCTTATTTGAAATAAACTGAACTAATCTGGTCTCTGTCTTCCTTAGATCTGCTGTGTTCACTGTGTGCCGACTATCCGTTCTGAGCATACCACTTTCATAGGGCAGTGCACTTGGGAGCTGAGCTCCAGGACCAGCCCATAGGATCCTATCAGATTTGTATGTAGCAAAAAGTAACTAGAAAGTGAGCGAACGGCCCATGCTGGGCATACCTTTATCTCAGGTAATTCTGTTTGTGAGCAGCCTTGTTGGAGGCTGTCTTCCACTTGATCAGATGACCCAAGTGTTCCCTCTTTATCCTGGCATCCTTCTTGGCCTATTATTTTTGCTAGAGTATTTTATGTTTTTAAAATGTTATTTATTTCCTTATTTTGCCTGCATGGCATTAGGAAGAAATAAATAGTATTGATCTAGTTTTTTTTTTTTAAAGATTTATTTATTATGTATACAATATTCCTCCTGCATGTACACCTCTATGCCAGAAGAGGGCACCAGACCTCATTACAGATGGTTATGAGCCACCACGTGGTTGCTGGGAATTGAACTCAGGACCTCTGGAAGAACAGCCAGTGTTCTTAACCTCTGAGCCATCTCTCCAGCCCCTGATCTAGTTTTTAATACTACCTAGGACTTAATTAACATATATGTCTCAACTGCCCATGTGTCCTGTAGTTACTCAGTTGCCTGTAGTTCTTTAAGGTTGAGGTGTTGTGGACTCCTCCCCTTCCAGTTTGGCATGGTTTTTGGTATTCTTGTTTAGCTCGCATTTGGGCAGTCGTTGGTGAGACTTTATAGGTATAGTTTCTGGCATTCTTAGGAGACACAGTCTCACAGCAACTCCCTGATCTGGCTCTTAAAAATTTTTTCACTCTGTGCAATGTTCCCTGAGCCTCAGGTGTGGGAGTGTTTTATAGATATATCCGTTGGGACTGGGCTGCACAATTCAGTACTTTGCCTGTGATTTTCTGTAGTGGTCACAGACAGTTGCAAAGAAGTTTCCTTGATGAGGGGTGAAGACTATGCTTCTCTGTGAGTATAAGGACAACTATATAGATTGTTATTAAGAATTATTCTGGTTTAGTAAGTTACTGGTTGTAGATTCTCCTGCAGTGACCATGACTTCACTAGCACTGAGTTAGTAGTTAGTAGTTATCTAGTCTCTCTGATTGAGCAAATCCTAAGTCCAGTTAGAGTACTGTTGGTTACTGCCAAGGTATGCATTGCCATTACTACACCCATAGGGTTATTGTGCCATGCTGGTTGTTGATGTGTTTCATAGGCATCGTAGCCAAGTAGGACTGTTGGTTGCCTCTTTGGAAGCTTGCATGGTGCCTTATGGTACCATGAAAGTTAGTTCTCAGGAATGGGGTGTTTATTTATGTCAGTTACAGCTCAGGGGTCTTTGTGCCCTGTTTCTGAAGTGCATGGTGTCTTCAACAATACGAACTTAACCTTCCACCTCTGGGGGTAACCAAGAGCAATAGCAATAGGCTGTTTGGGAGTCTTTTGGATAGTCCTTGCCAACAGCTCAAAAGACAGCTTCTCATGTTTGGTGTTGGGATTTCTCTTAGTCTTTGATTCTTGGAGGCAAAGACTTAGTTCAGATGAGAAAAGTTTATCAAAACTATAAATGCATATTTATATGTGTATTAATAGGTGTCTTTGATAATAGTATGATTCCTTGTGACGTTTTCAGACATCCTTATTGTTTTATCTACTTCCCTTCATCTTAGGAGTTTATCTCCTTCCCCCATTCCTAGAGAAGCTCGCCCTCTTCCATTTCTTTCTTAAACCTTTTCAAGTCTAGTTAGAATTGTGCAGGACAGGACTCTCATCTTTGCTTTAACAAGTCCTCCAGGAACTTCTGGTGTCTGCTCTAGTTGGTGGACCACTATCAGAAGTAACCTGCTGCAAGGATGTGAAGGAAGAGCCTCCCTGCGCACCCTGACCTTGCTTACCAAAGTCACCTCTCGGAGCTGTGTGGAAAGCCTTTGGTTTCTAGTGGGTATCTCTACAGTGGGAAATCTGGAAAGTTTCAGGTGAGTAGCTTTATGGGAGAAGTTTCTCCTTGGGTCTCCCATAAGTAGTGTTCAGAACAGCGCTAGCAGGATCTTCTTTCGTGTTCACAGTTGTGTCCTCATCAGACAGTAAGTAAAAACATTTCCTAGGTGTGTAACTGAATCACAGGTCACTGACAGATACCCTGTAACAGCTGCTACAGCAGAGGCATTTGTGAGTCTTACTGGAACAAAGCCACACCCACTGTTTACTTGTTGTCTAGGCTGCTTTGGGCTACAGTGGCCACATAGAGGGTTTCTAGCCAAGCCTGGCTTGCAAAGCTTTGAGTACTTATTCTTTGACTCCCTAGAGAAATACTAATGCTTCTCAAACAGTAATGATGGAAATTCTGACTGATGGGCACTGCCTATGCGCTTGAGGCTCTGAGAGCACCGAGTCCAAGACTGCTCTGTGTAACAGGATCAGAGTTCATTCCTGGCTTGATTCTCTTGGTCTCTTCACCATTATTTATGACTCAATAATTCTTAGAGGAGTTGAAGAATAAATCATTTTATTAGAAAAAAATTCACTAATACAGAGTTCTCCCATTATTCCTGGGCCGACTCTCCATCTCAGCTTCACTGCAGGCACCCTGAATCCCCCAGAGAAATTCTGCAGAAGGTTGGTGCCTATGATTTATTCCTAAAAATATGCTGTTACCTCCCTCCCACTTTCCTGTCAGGGAGCCTCCAGCCACCCTCCTTCGCTCTCCAAGGGCTCGTCGAGATGTTAAATCTGGAGAAGCAAGGCAACCCCAGCTAGAACCCACTTGGATGGGTTTTCTTTAGTCTTCAGGTGGAAAGTCCACACGAAGGTGGGTCCCCGCTGACAAGTCTTGTACACAGGACAAGCATAGGCACTTCGGCAATCTTGTTTATCTGCTGGAATGGCCTTGAGGAACATCACAGGCATGGGGGGTGTCAGGTCCTTCAGCTTCGCCTCTGTAATGATCCCAGCCTAAGAACAAGAATGCAAATAGAGCCACTCAGTCAGCCATCAGCCAGCTAGCCTTGCTTCTGCGAGAGACAGACATCCCGCCCTCATTCCTGCCCGCTCTTCAGTCTCCCGTTAACCCACAGTGCAAACTATCTCATACTCTAAAAATTTCTATTTGTTCAGCATAAATCAGTGGTTTTTTTTTTTTGTTTGTTCTTTTGAAAGGGAGGTGTTGCTGTGTAGCCAGAGCTGTACCCAAAGTCATGAGCCTCCTGCCTTAGCTTCCCGAGTGCTGGGATTATAAGCACGTGATACCACAACTGGCTTTAAGTCAGCTGCTGTTGTAAAACTCTGAACGTATAGACTGATCCATCTCCAGGTAGGTTCCCCTTCTTTTATACTTTTTCATACATCCCTTTCCTTAGACTATAAAGAACAAGTATTTGACAGATGTCAGGCAGGTGCTAGAGAGCTAGTGGGGAAGGCTGCACCGTTTCTGCCAGCAAAGGCTTTCAGTTTTGAGGTTAGAGCTGGGACCAGTTGTGCTACCTCTTTGGAGCTTCATTATGTGGTCATTTCACCTGTAGAGCATTTCAACTTTTTGCAAGGAGGCACATTGTTTCTTTAACTGGGGACAGGAAGAGTGTTCACCAGTTTGTAACTTTTCAGCTGGGACTGTCTGTCTTCTGAGATGCCTTGATAGGATTATGTAGGACCACTGTCTAGTTGGCTATAAAGTTTCTACTGATTCTATGAAACTTTCTCAGGAATGAAAGAGTCCCTAGTCAAATAAATTTGGACTTGCAACAAGCACACTGAAGACCAGATTTTTATAGAGTTCAGAAGGTATTTAACTATTTAATCTGCTGCTTTCCCAACTGCTGGCCCACGCGTGGTGCTGAATGCTTCACAGTGTCCATTGGGAACGCTGACCCCTGTGCCCATGTGACTCTGATCTGCTTTTGTTATGGACAGAATAATCAGGTTTGTTTTCATGAAGTGTACCGAAAGGATTTGTCTTTCTAGCTCTCTGAGGCTGATGGGAGGCACGGTGTGTGACAGAACTAGGGAACTGTGGGGCTCTCATTGGTCCTCAGGGCAGAATGTACGTGCTGAGGAGGAGCAGGGAGTGCAGACTATTTGTTTTCAACATACCATAACGCCAGCCCTTTTAAAGCATATGAGTCAGTGTTCCTGGAGAGTAATAACCTTCTAGTTTCAGATTGGGTTCGTCACTGCAGAAATGCAGTGCCCCATTGCCAGTTTTCATCAGTGCTGTGGCATCATCAGCTGTCCGTGTGCCAGACGCAGTCCAATTCTCTTACACGGTAACCTGTTTGATTTTCACAACGCTGTTCTCCCACTTAGCAGTTTGGTGAATGGGGGTCCACAGCCACATGGTTAGTAAATGGTGGTCTTGTGTTAGATGCACCGGTTTTTGCACAGGCCTCATATTATGTACACTCTCCTCCAATCAGAGCCCATGCTCTTGCACCATTCTTGGCTGGGTAAAAATGGTCTCGGGAGAAAGTGCACCTTGGTCAAAAGATTTCAAAGCACTGCACCGGGGAGTCACTGTGCATGTCACCCAGCTTGCCCCAAGGTTCCTTTGACTTGTCCCCAGACTGTACATACCTGTGTGTCCCAGCAGGCACCTTCCATGAAGAGGCCATAGATGTAAGCCCCTTCCCGAGGAGGGCTCCGGATCTCCTCTCTGTTCTTCTTCGTCACATCGCATTGCAGGGCCATCTGGTCTAGTGGCCATTCATTCTTTCGGGCCATGGACTGCATAATGGCAGTCAGGAAGGACTGGGGGTTGAAGAAGCCTGTCAACCACACAGTTGAGGGCATCGAGAAGTCGCCTGTCCAGGCCTCCAGCTCTTTGATTCTGTTAAGCAGATCCAGAAACCAGGCTGCCAGACCTGCCGTGGAAGGGTAAGCTCGCCTGGCCCAGGGTTCTGGGACCACATCTAGGTACAGGGCATTCTGTAAGTTTTCCATCTCACTGGTCATGGTCAGCTCCCCCTAAAGACCAAGAGTAGGACAAAGTAAGGGGGCAGACATCTCAGGAAGCACTGACCTCTGCATCCTTTGACTCATAGTAGGAGCTGACTCCAGCTGTAGAGGCTGCTAGTGTGGGCCTGGCTTGTATTTGCTTTTGCAATATTTGTCTTATCAAGGCTGTGTTGCTTTAGAACATGCCTAGTACCCACTGCTGCGATTTCACAGTGGCAATGCTAAAAGAAAAAGCTGCTGCTACAATACCTTGCTGGGGCAGTACAGGTGCATGAGCTGCATTCCTACTGGAATTACTGCGCCTAGGTGCTGATGGCTCCCACAATAGGTCTAGCAAATTTAGGAAACTTTTTACAGGCTCAGTCCTGTTGGCTGCATTTTATGTCCCCAGTAGCTACATTGTGTCCTGGCAGGCATGGATGTCCCTAACAACATAGAGGCTTCAACACTCAGGCCTTTGGATTGGTTTTACTGTCGCATTTCAAGCGAGGATAAAGAAGTCAGGTGGCAGTGAAAGGGGCAGAGTAGGACACTGATCTTCAGTGGGAAGTCCTCATTTGTGAAAGGGGAAGGGTGAATTTAAGCTGGCTCTCCTGGATCCCAAGAGCATTTGTGAACTCAGCATGAACGTGAGTAAAGGGGCCAAGGAAAGGCAGGGGCAGAGCACGGCAGAGATGCAGAGGATAATGAGACTAGGTATTAAGCTGGGTTCTCAGAGTGCTCCCCATAGATGGGAAGGCTATGTTTCCCATTGATGGAAAATGTAGAATGTATGCACCTTTTCCAGGGCGTGTTACAAACCTTATGTGTTACAGCTTAAAAAAAAGTTTAAGCTGGTATTGGTGGCACATGCCTTTAATTTCAGCACTCAGGATGCAGAGGCAGGCAGATCTCTCTGAGTTTGAGGCCAGCCTTGTCTATAGAGTGAGTTCCAGGACATCCAGGGCTACAAAGAGAAGCCCTGTCTCAACAAACCAAGACAACAACAAAAAACTTAATGTGCCTATGTTACCATTTGCTTGCCAATGTGGTTAAAAGGATATATACAAAATAATAGATTATTACAAAAAAAACAAAGTAACACAGAGCTAGCAAGAAAAAAATAATGAGAAATGATCACCCACATTTGTGTAAAAGATTTCATAACCATGACTGGTCTCCAACTCACATTCCTTCTGCCTCCCAAGTGCTGGAATTGCAGGTGTCTACCACCCTGCCTGGGAAATGATAGTGCCAAGTTTGCTACCCCACAAAACTGTTCTGGGTCTTATCAAGTTTGAGTTTATCTATGGAAGTTATTGACTGTACATGGGGAGTCTTGGATTTGTTCCATGCTGCAACCCCACAGGATTCATAGGTCTTTAGGTCACAGACTGTTGGTAGTGGTGAAGTATGATGAAAATGCCCTGGTTCTACTTTGAGGACCGTGTCAGTGAGACAAGTTCATCCATCCATCCTTTGAGACTTGAGACAGCACCTGACCTTTGCTTGTGAAGAGAAGTCATTTGTTTCTGGTTATCAACAATACTTTTACGAGGATTCAGTGAAGCCTGAAACCAAGACTAAGTTTTGTTATAAGACATGATGTGTTTACTATTAAAATAAGTGGCATGGTCTAGGGAAATAGCTTAACTTAGTTGGCAAAAATGTTTGCCAGGCAAGTATGAGGACCTGAGATCTATCCTCCAGATTCCCTGTAAAAACAAAACAAAACAAAACAGTCAGGTATGGTGGTAGGAGCCTTTTAGTCCCAGTGCTGGGGAGATGGAGAGCTCACTGGCCATCTAGCCCTGTGTAACTGGTAAGTTCCAGGTCAATGAGTGACCCAGATAAGATGGATGGCTCCTGAGGAAGAACATCATTCACGGTTGACCTGTGGTCTCCATATGCATGTGTGTGTATATACTCCCCTCCACCCACACAAACAGACCTCCCTGACACAAATGTGAACAGCAGTGAAGCTATGCACCGTGCACCTATGACTGTGGTATGTGCTTAGATGTATTTGTCCAAACCCATAGGAAGGGCAACACTACGAGAGATCCCCAAGCAAACTGTGGACTCCGGTGTGTCACTGCATTCGTCAGTTGTGATGAATGTAAACTTTGCGGGGTGCTAGGAGTATTTTGTGTGGCAGGGCTGGCCGGATATGAATCTGTAATTGCTATGCACTTAAATACTATGCTAGAAAACTAAGGTCTAATTTTTTAAAATGCAATACTTAATTTAGAACCTTTCAGAAATCTAAACTCCCTTTGACAGCCAATAAACATAAAATATGTAACTTAATTCCTTAACATTTTTCTCACATCCGCTTATAATCTCATTTGCAATGACTAACCGAGAATGTACTGCCTCCTAGGCTTCCCCACTTTACTGCAGAAGCAAGAACCACCGAGGAAGCAGAGCCACCTTGTAGTTTGGTTTCTGAATGTAGGCATTTTCATTACTTTGAGTAGAAGCAGAAAGGGTTGGTCTTTTAAGTAGCTGGATTCACCAAGTGTACCTGCATTGCCTTCTGAGGCCTAGGGGAATATAGCACTGGTGGTCTCCATGCCAACCTGTTCTAAGATTTTGCCAGATGGACATAGGGGGATAGATAAAGTCTATGGCCAAACTCTGGGCACCAGCCCTTCACTTTAAAAATAATTCATCTTTTTAATTTTGTGTGCAAATGTGTCTAAGTTTATACTACTGCATGCAGTCTCTGCAGGGGCCAAAAGGTGTTGGCTTCTCTGGTGCGGTAGTTTTAGCCTGCCAGAGGTGCTGAGACCCAAACTGGGGTCCTCTACAGAGCAGCATGTGTTCTTAAAGATGAGCCTGCAGCAGCCCTTAGTCCAGCTCTTCTTAAAAATCATACAATGAAGAAAATGGTTTCCTAACTTCCTGGCCTGGATCTGAGCAGCACTGTTAATATCTAAGTCTGCCTGCTCACAGGGTAGGTCAGCAAAAAGAAAACTTACAAATCTGGCTCTTCCATCTATTTAGCAGCCTTGTGTTCCAGGGCCCAGGGACACACTTCAGTCTGTGTACCACCTTTCCCAGGTATGAAGGCTGCTTGTCTGTGACCTTACCCGCTTGATTCATCCCTATACACAAGTGCCTTTGTAACCTTCCTTTAGTGCAATAGAATGGAAACCTTCTTTGTCCTATAGTCACAATGTGTTCGAAGCTAGATTCATAGGCTGCGGTTAGTCCAAAGCCAAGAAAGATGGCATAGAGACCAGAAACTTCCCTTTGGAAGGCTGTGGTCACATGGTAACAGCAGCATTCAGCCCATAGAGGACAGGCTGGGGATAACACTCCCTTGAGGGCTTCATGCCACACCCTATACTGAGGGTCAGGGTTAGACCATTCTTCTCAGGAAAATGCTTTCTATAACTAGCTTTCTCCGCCACCATGCTGGGGCTTGAATCTGGTGCCTTCATACATTCTAGGTAAGCACTACACCCCTGAATTACTCCAACCCTTAGTGGTGGAAAACAGTTTCGCTACATACTTAAGGCTAGTCTGGAATTTGTAATTTTACCTCCTAAGAGCAGGGATTGCTGGCATACATATATGCATACATATAGACACATACATATATATATGTATATATATGCACACATATGTATACCATATATAAATATGACATATAGACACACACACATCATTACCCCTGGCCACTAGATTTCATTAATATAATAAGAGTCCCACATCTTCCACAGTGGCTAACTCATTTTAGTCTCTGGTAGAGAACAAGATAGCTAAAGGTATCAGCCCTGGGTAGCTGCTGAATGGGCGATGATTCAAAGGATCAGAACATGACGCCCCTTACATTTGATCTGAAAGTCAACATAGTCTGCAGGAGTCAAGACCCAGAGCCAGCCTTTGCATTTGAACATTTCACAAATTTAGAAAAACTAAAGCCTAGTGGAAAAAGCCAAGGCCATCCATCATTTGAATAATGAGACGTTCCAGACATGCCCAGATGTCAGGCTAGCCAAATGAAATGGGACCCATGGGGGTTCTGATGTTTTCTGGCAGCTGCATTTCAAAGCATGAAACAGGTAAGTTTAATTTCTCTAATGTTCCTTTTAATGCAATATACCAAATGTTTGGATATACAATCAATGTAAATTATTAATGACAGTTTGTAGTTTTTGGTCTTCTTTCTTTGAAATCTGATGTGTCATTTACATTAGTATCTACTGTATTGGACAAGTCTAAAAACTTGGATTCTCGTGTTTTCCCCTGTAGGAAGAGAATTTTCTAAATAACCTATCATATGTGTTTTGTTGAAAATTACAAAGAGTGGGAAAAATGAAGCACCATTTAAAAATGTTGTAGATGAGGCTTTTGTGCATCTGGCTAATGAGAATGAGAACACCTAGGGAGGCCAAGAGCCAGATGTCTGACAGTGGTGAGTTCCTGAGAGAAATCCTCTCTGTGGTACGTGTCTGTGGCCGGCTGGCTTTCCCCCAGATTTCATCTCTACCCACATTCTGTGTACTTTGAGATGCTCCAGGCTTACGGGGCTGTATCTGGCAGCTCAGCTAGGACTTTCTGGGCATGTGGTTTTTATAGCCATTTTTATCACAAAGGCTAAGAGTGTTTGGCTAATGACTCAAAGGGTCAGGCATTTGTAACTGTGGTGCCCTGTTCAGGATGTCATTTGGCTTGGCTTGTGTGCTAGGGGACTGGAGATGACCACTTTTTCCTACACTGAACCAGCAGCAGCCTTGAGTGGGGCATGTCTGCTGAAGAGAAGCAAAGGACAAAGGGGAAGATCAGCAGGTCACCTAAGACCCTTTTCCCCAAGCTTGGAAGCCGACTTCCCCACTGTTCCATCTAGCAGGTGCTGGTGTGCTCTATGTCCTAGCCAGCCTCCTGTTGTAGCTGCTGCTTTCCCTGCTCTGAACTCTGCCTCCTTTTGCCATGGGGTACATCCTCTGCTTTTCCTCTTTCATGCTGTGCTTCAGAAGCTGCACTCACTCCCAGGGTCATCTGGCACTGCTTATAGGGCTTCCCCATGAAGTCATCAGGGAGAACAGTAGGACCGGTGGACCGAGATAGAGATGGGAGAATGTGTTGTGAGTCTGATGGCCAGGCTACTCGGGACTGCCCTCACAAAACTGTTTCCTCTAGAGGATTCTGATTGGATACTACCCTCCAGGTCATACAGGCTGCTCACTACTTCTAGGTCATTGTATCACCTTCTAGAAGTTCACCTTACTTACACTGTTCTTTGTCTAGGTGAACTCTAGAAGGCTCTGGGTCCTCTGCTCTGATCCTTAGCAGCCCTGTCCTTTTGTCCCCAACTGTCCCTATCTACCTTTTCTCTCTGTGCCGCCTTCTCCGCAGCCTTCCCTGATCTCAGGGTCTTTACCTGCTTCCTCCTTTAGCCTGTTTACAAACTCCACCTTCCATCAGGCTGACCTGGCAGGGAAGGCTCCTCTCCCGCCTATCTGTATCCTTCCCCACAGAGCCCATCAATCAACATTGTGGGAACTAGCCTGAAAGGAATGAAACTCCGTACTGCTTCTCTGTCTCTGCACAGTCATTCTTCATGATTGACTACACACAGCCACAGTGAAGGTTCTTAGAAGAAAAATGAGTGAACAAATTGGAAGTCGAATGGGTAAATAGCCTGCTCCAAATTGCATGGCGTCAGTAAGTTATGACTGCAGCAAACCTATTCAAGATAATTGCCACTGTATACCTACTTCCCCAGGACTGGAGATGCAGCATATGACAGGCAAGGGCCTGGTTTACATTTGAGATTGCTGTGGAATTTTGCGTTTATCTGATTATATCCTGGCACAGAACTTTAAAGCCATCAAACACTGCCTGTCCCCAATAGCCCGGGCATTCCCATTTCATCTTCTATATTACTTCCTTCTGTCCACATTGTGCATGTGTGTGGGGGTTGGAGATTAAAAGAAAAATTAGAATAGTCGTAGATTTTGTGCTACTTGGTACTTTCTTTAGGTGTCTACATGTAGAAAATTCAGTTGTTTTTTTTTACACACACACGACTGTGCTAGCCACGAAGCACCAGCAGAATCCAGACTTGGCTTTTGGGGGCCTGAGTGTTCACTGTAAGCTACAAGGCCAGTTCCTGGATAATAGACATACTTCTAAGACACTGGGGGTCAAACTCAAGGCCTTGTGTATGCTGGGCAAGCTCTTGCATTGAGCTGTTCTGTCTGCCAGAGATGATAACTCCTTTTATTAAAGATGTCAACTTGTAGAAGACCCACTGAATAGGGACCGAGCACTATGCTGATTCTTTCAGATGTCCCCAGGGCTAGACTCCAGCTTCTGTGGAGTGACACCTTTCAAGCATTTAGATGGCTTCAGCACAGTGGCCCTTCAGCTCCCAGGCCCCCTGGTGTCTGCCACTCTGTCCCTGGGTTACAGCCATGTCCTCTGGCAATGTTTCTCCTGCTCACCTGTAAACCGAGGTGCAGCTCTCTTAGTGAGCGCCGGATCTCTCTGGTGAGGATGTTCATGCGTTCACACTCCTGGAAGGCAACTACAATGTAGGGGGTGCGTTCCTCCACCTTGGCCATGAGCTCTGGGATGTTAAACTCATCGGTCACCCGATCCAGTATTTCTTCCAGAAGGGTCTTGACCTGTTCCCATGGTAGAAAATATGGGGTTAAGGAGGAACTCCATGGAAAGACATGCCTGGTATGGTAAATCTGGCCAATAACCTCACAAGCTCCGTGGGTATTAGGCTTCTACCTTTACTAATCTGCTAAATGGACATAGTATCAGACTGCCTTCTAAATCCATAGTTCTCTACCTATAGAATAAGTGTAGCTCTTCGGCCTCAGCAGAGAAGTTGCTCTGTACAGGAGATGAGGGTTAGCACAGAAACTCAAACCAGTCAAAGTGCTGAGGATATAAGTGAGTGTGGGGTGCTTAGTCACACATGGGACATCTGTATCACTTCAGGGATCGGGACAGGAAGACTAATAATAGCCAGAAGCTGGTGAGGACCTGAGCAAAGCAATGTCAGGACATGATAGGACTGTCGTACTTTTCAACTCAATAACAGCTGTGGTTGCTTGCAAAAGATTAAGGGAGTCAGCTTCTACCTCTGAGGTGGTTATTGAAAAAAAAAAGACATGGATTGAGGGTGTATGGAGATGAGAGTTCTGAATAAGGAGTTAGAGGAAGGAGTGGGGGGTGAATATGATCAAAATAGATTGTTTGAAATTCTCAAAAATTAAAGTGTTTTTTTTTTAATGAAGGGATTCCATCCTCCTGTGATGGACACTAGATGACAGTCACCAATCACCTGCTGCCCCACCTCTCATCACACTCCAGTTTGCTTGCTTAGGCCAGGGTTGAGGAGTGACCTCAGGACACTTCTCTCCAGAGGCTGGCTAGTTCTCTGTGACTTGTGTCACCAGCTTAAAAAGATAAACACACCTTTCTAAGAACTGAGGTTGAAAAACTCACAGGCTGACCCAGTTAGCCACAGCAACTAAAGTGGAAAGCCATAAGACTCTGACCTAAGATGCCCCTTGTAGGTCACACGGGCTGCGGTGATGAGCATCTGTAACGTGTGGGTGTGGGTGTGGGTGGGTGGGTGGGTGCGCGCATGTGCATGCGTGCGTTCCCATGCACACATCCACAGCCTTCCAAGTCAGCTGTTCCCATATCCCAGGTCCAGTGAACCATGCATCTAAAATCAAGCATGCCTTGTCATTATTCCATAGACAGTATAACTGTTTGCACAACTTTAGACATTGTAACTAATCTAGGGGGATTTAAGGAATATGAAATGGATGGGCTGCAGCTCAGTAAAGTACTTGCCTAGCATGTCGGAGGCCCAGCACTGTATAAAAGTATACCAGAGGATGTGCATAACTTATATGTAGATACTAAGCCATCAACATAAAAGGCATTTGAGACTTCGGCATCCCACAAGGAGGTGTGGATATTGAGGAGACACCCCCCCCCAGCCCCCCGCTCTGTTCTGTATTTCAGGGAGGTTTTCTGTTTGTGAAAGAGGCCTGGCCATCTATCATGTAAACTCCCACAATCCCTTTTCCCACACTAACTATCAGCTTATTAGACCAGGGGAGCCAGAATAACCCGGATTTCTCTGCTAGAAAATTGGAAGTGAGGGTTATCTGGGGGCAAGCACTTGCAGGCTGAGTCTGCCATTTTGGAGTAAATGAGTAAACCCGGGAGGTTTGTTAGCAGAGAGAGACAAATGAAGCTGTGCATACATAATGGCCATATGGGCAGCAGAGTAGCCAAGGAGGAGCAGGAAGGGAGCAGGTGAGCAAGCACAGCCCTCCACGTCCTAAGAGCTGAGCTCCAGAGGCTTGCACTGGCCCGGGCTTTGTTGGCTCTGACATCTCCATCCCTTCCTCCAACAGCAGGCCTCTATCTCTTTTGAGAAATTATTTCCTCCCCATCTTTCTGGACACAGTCATCGGCCCAAGCATTTCCTTACTCAGTCCTCATGGATGCAAGCAAGTCAGTTAGGTCTCAGGTTTTCATCCATGGAGTCTTGACTGGCTCCCCTCCCCCAACTCCCAGGGTTGACTTGAAGATCAAATGAAATGAGCTGATGGATGTCACAGCATCTGAAAGCTTTAAAGGACTATATAAATGTAAAGGGTGATTAATATTCACCTTGCCTTGAATTGCTAACACATGATCCATTCCCCAGGAAAAGAGCTGATGGTAGAAAAAAGGAAACCAAGAGCCTATCACCCCACGCCAAATGGGTCTCTGGTTGCTGTCAGAGCAAAAAGTAGAATAGAATCTTAATGGTACCTGAAAGCTGCTGCCAGGGCCGAAGACAAACGGCTAAGTTTATATTATATTTCTGTCTCTGGAGTGGGATTGAAGAAACAGTTCTGTATCAGCGAGCGGCCATTTGGCGGTGACTCACAAAGAGATGAAAAGATGGTCTGGAGGCATTGCTCCAGAATACAGGAGGATGGGGACACAGTTCTTTCCTGCTTCTCATCAGGTCAGAAGGGGTCTGGAGGCCTGGGGAGGAGCTGGGCACAGACAAAAGAGGACTCTCTTGTGCTCAGGGAGCCCCAGGGGTCCTTCAGAGGGGATGGGTGGGTTCCAAGGGATTAGCTCTACTTCATTTCCATAAACCAACACCTTTGCTTTTTCTTCTCTTTGGGAAAGTAAATACATATTTACCAGAAATATCAAGAAAAACACCTTCTAGAATCTTCTCTTATAAGAGGGAAAATGCTGTTAAGCTGCCAATATTTGACTGGGTCGTGCAGATTTCCTTCAATGTACACTTTGTCTTTTCAGTCATCAGCCAGCCACATTCACTTGACAATTGTCATTTATGCATTTATCAACGCACCCACCCACCACGCCTATCAGTCTCTCTCTTTCTCTACACACACATGTACATATACATATACATCTATCTCTCTTTCTCTGTCTTCTAATCTTTTTCTCCCCCTTAAGTATTGGGGATTGAACCGGGGTCTTATGCATGCTAGGCAAGCACTCTACCACTGAGCTGTCCCTATAGATGTTTTATTTATTTACTTATTGAGACAGGATTTCACTTTGTAGCCCTGGCTGGCTTGGAACTTGCTATGAAGACCAGGCTGGCCTTGAACTCACTGAGATCTGCCTCCTGAGTGCTGGGATTAAAGGTGTCCACCACTGCCCAGCAATTTTATTATTCTTTTTAAAAAGAAAAACTCTCCTTTTTTCACTTTACATACCAATCCCAGCTCCCATTCCCTCCTCTCCTCCCACACTTAATTTGTAAGCCAGCTCTCTAGGTCTTAAAGAAATTCAATCCATCACAAGTAGCAATCTTTGTGATCCTAGACTTTGAGGTTTCTAATAGTACCTTCATAAAGACACTCCTACAACAGGTCAGACAATGCATTTGTGGTTTTTCTGTTTTGCATTTAAATATTTGAGAAATTTAAGCTATACTTTCTTCAAAGTATGAGGAATCTGGTTTACTTTTCTCCAAATGGCTTTTTTTCAGCCCCAATAAATCATGTCCTTGAGCATTAAACTGCTTCATCACTACAGACGGGACAAAGGCTTGTATCCCAGAACACTACTGGAGGAGACCACTGCTCTGGCAGATCAGAGTCTCCTCTAGGTTCGGATGTTGAACCCAAATATTCAGTATCTCAGAATATGACTGGATTTGAACGCAGACCTTTACAGAGGAAATTATGTGGTAATGGGGCCATTAAAGTTGGCCCCAATCCAATCTTATTAGTGAAGAAGAGGAGGTTTGGGTACACACAAGAAAGGAAACAAGGCCACATGAGGACATAGTTGAGAAGTGGCCGCTGCAAGGAAGAAGTGATGCCTCGGAGACAATCACACCCACCTGTACCTTAGTGGGGACTCTCGTTTGCAGGTATATGAGGACATGGCTTTCTCTTACAAGTTACCTGGGTAGTGGAATTTCGTTATAGTGGTCTTAGCAGAGGATGTACAGGATGCCCTCCTCCTGGCTGTTAGCAGATCTGTTCGCCCTAAATGGTCCTCAGTGAAACCCACATGGGTTAAAGTATGGTGGACACTGTTTGTCTCCTCCCCAGTCTTCCCAACCCTTGCCCTTCTCTCCTTCTTTTAGACTCACAGCAGGCAGCTACACGAACCCCAGCTTCCCCTCATGGAGGTGAAAACATAGCAGTAATAGACTTGGGTCAAGGTTTCAAAAGTGTGGGTGAAAAGGCGAGCTCTGGCTTTGCCTCTCCTGACCTGCAGAGCTGTAAGAACAGAAGAACCAACTGCAAAACAATTCTGAGGAGTGGGACAAGGCATGATGGGATGTGCACCCAATAACCTGAATGTATGCTATGCATGATGGGAGCTGAACCTTGCTTCAGTTCTCCTGTCCATTACTTACACGTCCTGGCTGTGGCCAGAAACAAGGGCATTTTTCTTTCTGGGTGACTCACTGCTTCCCCTCATCCTCTGATTTTATGTTACACATGGAATGGTGGAAAGGCTAATTAATGTGCTCATTTACATCAAAGTCATTAATGTACCAAACTCCTGGGTTTAACCCTGTGCCATGGTTTGAATCTGAAACGTACCCCATGGATTCGTTTTGAAGGCTGCAGATCTCTGGGCAGTAGGTAGGGCCTAGCTGGCGAAAGAAGGCCACTGGGGTCTGTTCTTCACCTCTGCTTCTGACCATGCTCGCTCTGCTTCAGGGTCTATTCCAGTGAAGAACATGTCTATCCCATGCTCCCACCATGGACGGAGCTGTTCTATCTACATTGCCTTCCATGCCGTGGGAGCAGAAATCCCTCTGAAACCATCAGCCAAAGCAAGCTCTTCCTAAGCTGTCTCTGTTGGGTATTCTGGTCACAGAGATGTGTCAGCCAACAACTTCCTAACACTCAGAATTCCCTTTTCTTTTTTCCGGCATCTGAAGACTGACCTTAGGGGCCTTGCGCATGCCAGGCAAGTGCTCTACCACTGAGCTTACCCATCCCCCTGAGAGTTAGATTTTCCAACCCCTAGTTCATTCTTAGCCATATAATAACTTTTTAACTCCTGTTTGAAGCATATCACTCCCAATATTTAACAAAAGTCTAGCTCCCTCAGTGTCAGTCAGTTTGCTTTCGCAGAATCAGTCCCTGCCTGAGGCGTGAATGTTGGGTAAGTACCCAGCTTTTCTACCCTAATCTTCCAAGCTGTTTACTTGTGAACCCCCTGGTGGCTCCAGTTAGAGCAATGGTTTTCAACCTGTGGATAGGTGTCCCCACACCAAATGTCTACATTACAATTCAGAACAGTAGCACCATTAATGTGATGAAGTAGCCAGGGAATAATTTTATGGTTAGAGGTTATCTCAACATGAAGAACTATATTAAAGGGTCGCAGCATTAGGAAGGTTGAGAACCACTGAGTTAGAGGGACCTGGCAGTGCCCTGGGGTGGATGTGGGTTGCAGACACACATCTCTTCTGAGTAGAATTCACTGGTCTCAGAAAAAGATTATCAATAAATTTCACTCTGGTGGCCCATTCTTCAGTCTTCTGTTCCCCCAACATCATGTTAAGCCCCCTCCCCACTTTGCCTTTGGTTCTTCTCAAACCCATATGCCAGTCACCCTAGTTTGTTTTCTGCATTAATTTCTCACTAGCTTCATAAAACTTCAAGTTTTGCGCTTGAAGCATTTAGTGTCCATTATCACTGGGACTGGAGGTCCTTCACCATGATAGAAGTGTGGCTGCCCAGAGGGGCTCTGGTTGGTAGCTGAGTAGAAAGGTGTTTTGCAATTAACCACAGCATCATTCTTTACTTTGCCCACAAAAATCCAGAAGTTGGTATCAACGCCCCCATGCCCTTGCTGCTCAGTCCCGAGCTTCCCTCATTACAACAGCCTGGCTAAATGAAATCTGACTTTGAACTGGCAAGGCCATCTGCTAATGTTAGCGGAAGAAGGCGTCTTCTTGCAAGCCTTGGGGGTCCCCAAACTAACGCAGGCAATACCCACCACGCACCTTTTCTTCCCTTGTAATGCCGGCTCCATCTCCAACTTGGTGGTCCCGAGGCTGCATCTCCAGCACCGTTCGGAAGAGCTTTTCCGATATCTGGGTTAGAAAGCCAATCTCGGCATTCGGGTGGAGGCCGTACAGGTAGGGAGACTCTGGGGGCAACTCGGCATCGATATACTGAAACCAAGGGAGAGAGCAGCCAAAGAGTGAGTAACTTGTCTGCAAGGTCCGCTGTGGGACACAGCACCAAAACTCTGGTGGAGGACCACAGCATATTTGACCGACTGGGCGCAGTTTCCCCCAGTCTGCTCTAGACGTCATTCTCACTTCACACCAGACCAGTTCCCCATGACTCCCGTACAAAATACGCATGTGATTGGGAGAGAGGTGGCAGGCAGCTTGGCTGTAAACTGAAAGGCTCACACTCCCAAGAAAAGGTGGAGATGAAGCATCTTAAAGCACGGTGTCCCCTCAACACATCTCTGGTTCTGGTAGCCACGGATAGACTGCCTAAAAATCTTGCCGTGTTTATAAAAGTCGCTTTCTTCACCTCCTGTTTTGTGTACCCTTCGCAGCCTTTTTTTTTTTTTTTTAAGGTGAAGACTATAACCCCAGTTAAGCTCCTCAAGGGGCTTTGAGATCTCTTGGTGTTGTTACTGACTAGTTTAAATGTTGCTTGTTCTTTAAAGGCAATTTTGTGATTTTCCTTGCATTGCTGGACCCTTGGCAGGGGCCCTGGAACCATCTCTGATCTGGCAGATTCCAGAGAAGTGGAAGGAAGGGATCTACCTTAGCCCTTTAGGAATGTGCCAGTCCCACTACTGTGGGACCAGGCCTCCTCAAGGATGCTGCTCTGGCAGGTAGACTGTTCACAGACACCAGGGGATGCTCTTGCACCACTATCTCCGGCAAAGCCTCTCAAGGTGGTTAGAACTTTCTTATTTCTCACAAGGAGAACCCTAGTTTTGAATTTCTTCTTTTAGGTATGACTCTTCTGGAGCAAATGACTTCTATGACTATGATTCTTAAGTTTTAGAAATAGATGTTTTTTTTAAAGTTTCTATGACCACTCTTTTCCCTTAAATTTCGTATAAACTGTGTTAAGTTTTCATTCTTTTGAGACTGCTTTAAAGTCTAAAAATCTTTTTGCCCCCCTCCATTATCTCTCAGTAGATTTCTCATGGCAGGTTAAAAAGAGAGCTGAACACTTTAAAAATAAATACAACAATAGCACATGAAAACGGAAATGATAGTAAGAAAAATCTCAGTGAAAAGACCTTTCTTTTATGTGAGTGTATATGTCTGTGTCCATAGCAACCAACAGGATATGGGAGGAGAGACTGATCTGGACACAAGATCATTTTTTTTCTCGAAGTTCTTACCTGAGCGTTTTCCCTGTTAATGTTATTTTTGTCAACATCTTGGATAAAAACAAGTAAATAACTGCCCCACGTGCTATTTGTAGAAAAGATTAACAAACAGAATTGTGGAACCAAACACCAAAGGATACAAAGATCCCCATGCTCAATTTCTCTTTAACTTGAGGCTGGAAATCCTGAGCCTCTTGAGTTGAGCAAAGCAATCTCGGGGCAGAGAGCAAGGTTAAAATATGCTCAGCTCTTCTGATCATCCTTTTCTGGCCCCAATCTTGTTTCATTGTGAGCACGTGCAGGCTGCACTGTGCAGGGCAGACAGGAGGAATACTCAGTCCCCCCGTCCCCCATGAGACCACCATACTGCTGTAAACACAGCAGTACCTCACCTGATGATAACCACTGTAGTCCATGTTGCCCGGAAGTGGGAACCCCGGAGCCAGAGACAGCTCTCCTTCTAGCATTTCCTGCCGAATGAATTCCTCCAGGTAGGTTCTGCAGAGTCTCCTGTCCCAGTCGTCTGTGATGTGGCCCCCGTACATGATCTCACCAAACAGGTAGCGCAAGTCATCATAGGGCACCTGAGTTACAAGGGAGAGAGCAGGAAAGAATGGTTTCCCCACAAGCTTTGGGGCTGGATACTTCCTGAGATAAAAATGTCTTTTAAAACTGCTCCCAGAGCCTGGCAGTATTAGGTACGCTTGGGGCTATCACTAAAGGCTTGAAGAATTATAGCAGGTTTTCCCTAGGAGCCCTTCACACAGGCAATGAATGTCAAATGGAGGAAGTGAGGACTGTGACCCTTTTAAAATCTTCTGACGTTGATAACAAGATCAGTTGTCTCCTTCTGAAAGTTCATAGCCAATAAAAGACAGCTTAGAAGATCTCTGGGATAAGAGTTAGGGAGGGAAGGCGTTTGAGACAAGCCAACTAACAAAGGGGAGAAGCTAAGAGGCTGGGCTTTCCAGGACCTAGGACTCTAGGCAGGATTTCTCAGGGCGTTTGAGCCTGTGGCCTTGCTGATGCTCCAGTCAGTAGGATCCTTGATGGTATGAGCAGTCCCTTAGGTAGAAGACTTTGTTAGCAGAAGTTTCTCTGAAATGGAAGCAACCAAGAGGAGGCTGACTACAGTATGAATTTGGCCTTTTCTCCACCCGTGGCAAAACCACGGCCACGGGAGGAGCTGTGTGTAGCCCATGAAAGCTCTGCCCCATTGGGCACCTAATCAAGTTGGGTTGGGAACTTACAGTAAGTGAGTATGAGGTCTCTTCTTGCCAATCCACAATCCCTGTTCTGCTGGGAGGACATACAGGTGGTCTGAGAAGTATCTGGATGGAGTCTCATGAGGCTGACTGTTAGGTTCCTTTGTTTCCTGTGCTCTGACCTCACGGTAGTACTTCTCAGCCTTAGATTGGTCCTGGGCTTGGGACTTCCTTATCTCACTTGTGTGGGGTCTTAGACCTTCCTCACGCCACACAACCCTTGTGCATGGGAAGGCCACATTATAATGACCTTCACCCATACCCCTTTGCTATACCTTTGTGTTAGCCTCCAGGAAATTGTAGAGCACATTGACAGAGATGGTGAGGTCCCCCGTGTTAAAAGGGTAGGAGCGGTTCCATCCCTGCGGCCCAAACTTGCGTCTTTCGGCAACCACTGCGTGAAAGTAACATAGAGCGAAGAGGATGCTCTTGAACTCCGTCTCCCGGGAACACATTTCCAGAGTGTCCTGGAAGAGAAACAGCATTAACAATGCTGACACCGTTTCTGTCACCTGTGGTAGGTGAGGGCGTGGTGAAGATCTGGTTCACACTGGGTAAGGTTATGGTAAGTCATGTTTAGGGTTTGATGCCTGGTGAAGGGACTAGTGGTTGTACTCAGGTGGGGCAAGGTGGGGCTCAGAGTTTGAGGCAGTCGTGCGGAAGAGATAAGTTCCAGTCCAGCCCCTGAGTTAAAATTCATATTCGGGCTACATACAGTGCATTTGGTCTATGATTTGACTTTGTGCATATGGATTAACTACTTAGGTGCCTGAGCATAGGTAATGCCAGCAGCAGATGGTCTGTGGATATGAATGTCTTATCCATTCTATCAATGTCACTGTGCCCCAGGTAGGTGTGAACCCCTACAGCCTTACCTCTAAACTGTCCTCCCCTGCCCATCATGGAATAAGGATGTGTCCTTCCAGCTATGTGATAAGGGGCTTCTGTACCGAAGAGCTTCTGAAATGAGGGGGCAGCTGGGGACCAGCCTCACAGCACTGAGAGATGGTGGGCCATCTGTGCTCCCCACTGCTCCCCACTGCCCTCATGGCCTGAGCAGGAGAGGTCAGACAGGAGACTGAGTGAACAGTATGGAGGGGTGTGTGACCACAGAGCATGAGGAGGGGCAGAGATGGAGCCCAGGATGAAGGGGAGACAGAATCAACAGGAAGGAAAGGAGCAGCCGCCACTTCAGAGGAAGTTGGTGAGGTCCTGCTTGGAGGACTTTGAGGAGGATGGCGGTGATGAAGGACAGGGGATAGTAGGGAGGCGATCTCTGGATCCTTGGGAACAAACAAACACTTTCTTTTTTTCTAAATGAGACTCTCTG
Source organism: Microtus pennsylvanicus (assembly GCF_037038515.1). Taxonomy (NCBI): domain Eukaryota; kingdom Metazoa; phylum Chordata; class Mammalia; order Rodentia; family Cricetidae; genus Microtus; species Microtus pennsylvanicus. Next base: position 55,804,802 of record NC_134589.1, on the reverse strand, counting down.
TTCATTTTGGAGCAAGATGTAGTAGCTAGAGCCCAAAAAGGTGCTCTCAAGGCTTTCACCACTAGATTCATTCAGTCCCCATACTTCTAAGAGCCTCTTCCAGGCTGTGTTCATACGGGGCAGGGCCACAGAGGAAACACTGGGAGCTTCTGGCGTTGCTCATGTTCCCATGAGACACTCCTGAACACATGGCATCTCTGTGGTGCCCTCACTGGGTCAGAGGTGGGATGGAGGGTAAAGATATTACCTTGTGAGACATTAACAACTGTTTTCTGGATAGAGCAGTTCTCCATAAACTATAGGATCCTATGTTACTTCTTACACATTTGGGAATAAGAAATCCTGACAACATGTGGGAAAATGCCTTCAAGCACAAATGCCTCTAATGCCCAGACTGGCTGACAGTGATAAGCACTCACAAAAAAGTTAGAATAAAATAATCACCCCCAAATAGTGTAATTATCAGGGAAGCGGGAATGAAAAGGAGACCAAGGAATTTATGCCCTCATATGGTTAAGGTGTCCTCTGGGGGAGCAGGGTGAATTTACAAAGGCCTCCACTGTAAACAGCGAGCAGCCTCATGAATCTGTCCTCAGACTGAGTTACTTTAGTTACTTAGGGTGTCTATAAACTGTCAATGGACCTTTCGAGGTAGGGACTACATGGCCAGGAAGAGAGAACATCTCTTCGACTTTATTCCCACTTGAGTAGCCAAGCCTGGACATCAGGAGTGCAGGGAAAGAAGCCTAGGGGCAATGACCCACACTCTGGCTGTGAAGAGGAGACCATGTCCCACAGCCTGGCTGTGAAGAGGGGGCCAGGTATATTTCATGATAAGGAAGTACAGCAGGTGAGATCTGCCACCTCCCAACTGTCCAAGCCCCTCAAGGCAGGGCAGCAGAGAATGGCTGGCTGCTGGGCCTGTGGGTCTAGAGCCAGATCAGCACATTCTACTGCTTTCCCCTTCTGACGGTCCCCACTGCCACTTCTTTCCCCTTCTGACGGTCCCTTTCTCCCTGCCCCCTCTTATTTTTTTATAATTTATTTATTATGTATACAGTGCTCTATCTGTGTGTATGCCTGCAGGCCAGAAGAGGGCACCAGACCCCATTACGGATGGTTGTGAGCCACCATGTGGTTGCTGGGAATTGAACTTAGGACCTTTGGAAGAGCAGGCAATGCTCTTAACCACTGAGCCATCTCTCCAGCCCTCCCTGCCCCTTCTTGTACTGGGGGTTGAACCCAGAGCCTTGTTCATGTGATGTAGTTGCCCTATACTCCGACTTATAAGTTAAAAAAAAAAAGGCTGTGTAAAACAAACAAGACATAAAATTTCCCATCGCTACCATTTTCAGTGCAAGGCTCACAGGCACTACATGCTGGTGTTGCTGTCCAACCCCACACTTACGAGGGCAAGGCTTCTCTGTTTGGGTTTAGGTGTAAGCCTGTATGTTCCCCATACATAGAATAGTAAAGATAGAAACTTTAGATGTTTGACCTTTGTACTTGGCACCCAGGAGTACTTAGGAATTTAATTAATTACCTGGGGAAAGTAAGGAAAATACCCCTGGCTAGGAGCCTACCCTAGCTTCTGCCCTGTTTTGCAATGGCCAGGGTATTTTTTTTTTTAACCAAAATTTCAAGCTAAAATAATGCTACAACCCCTCGTGGTGCTCCTCGCTGTTGGGTGATATCAGGTGTTGGAGATAGGCGAGGGAGGAAGACATGAGAAAGGAGGATGGACAAGTTTTGAGTCTCAGGCCTCTGTGCAAGCTTCCTTCTTCAGACTCCGTGACTTCCATGCTGTGGTTGTAACATGGTGTCAACGAAACCTTTGGAGACTCTGCCACTGTTTTCACCGTGATGTAAGTTAAACCAGGCCCCAAGGGCTAGTAACACAGGTGGTTAATATGGACTAGCTGGGGACTAGCAGTATGGGATGGCCCACTTAAGGTTCCTGGATGTGACCTGTGTGTTAGCATGACTGGAAACCAGAGACTCACTGGTAGCATCAGAGAGAAAGACCTCTCTGATGAAACTTCTCTGGCCCCTCGTCGCTACCCTCCTGTGATGAACATCTTCAGGTATTTCCCTTCCCCAGGGAGAAGCAATGAGAAATGGTGTCTTCCTGAGAGGCTGGAAGAGGCCTGAGCTATACACACTGCACATAAGGGTTCACTCACCCATGGGCCTGGCTTTAGATTTTTTTTAATTAACCTTTTTGGTTAACAAACAAAATTATAGGTCTTATTATGATACTTTCATATGCATATATGATTGTATTTTCCCATACTCTGTCACTGCCCTCTCTTGTGTCTCTTTTCCCTCTTCAGAGACCCTGCCCTTCCCTCTGCCTTCACACACACACACACACACACACACACACACACACACACACACACACACTGCAGATGACAGACATGTGCTATTGTGTCTTCTCCTATCCTCTCTTGTTCTCCCCTTCTTTCCTTTTCGTCATTGTTCATCCCACAATACAGTTTTTCTTCGACATTTATGTCATTTTTTTTTTCTTGCCTAGGTTTTAAATAACGCCTCTGCAGCATGAGTCTCAGATTCCAAGTAATGAGAATTGTGGTAATGTTCCCGAGCCCTCTGCCTTGGTATTCTGAGTCTCTCTAGAGGACAGTGCTCTCAAGCCTGACTCTGTGTGAGTCTCATTTTCTGGAGTGGGAACCTGGGGTTTGTATTGCAATTGACTCCCCCAGGTGCTGCTCCTGATCCAGAGACCACATTTTATGAGTATAACTTTTGGATACAGTCCAAGTCCAGCTTCCCACTACACAACACCTAGATTATTTGATCCCTTAAGATTGAGGATGGATGGAACTAGCCAGAGATAATAAATAGCTGAATGGAGCATCATTCTCCTGCTTGAAGATGGGATTCTGTTTTATATCAATTAGAAGCATAGCAACTAGCCCCTTTTTACTTTGAAATATTAGTTAACATGAAATTTCCCCCTCTTATATAAGAAAGGCCCTGACCCCAGCACCCTGAGCTACATCTAGAAACTGAGAGCTGGGATATACTTAGTGGGCACTGGGTACCAGTCAGTGCCAGAGAGTGCACATTCGCCCACATCTGTCAATGCTGATCAGCAGTCCCTGGCACACACTTTTTGGCATACACTTTTTTTCCCACTGGGTTTGGATTGGCTCCTTGTGGGGTGGGGTACTCTTTACCCTTCCCTCCCAGACAGTACCTGAGTGAAGTTATCCAGGGCTTTGTGCAAGTTGGCATGCATGCCCGTAGGGGGTTCATTGGTGATCTTGATAGAGTTTTCCAGAATGCCCTGGGGAATGATGTGGCCCTCAGGGGAGGGTGCAGGCTCAGCACTGATGAAGACTCTGAAGTCTGGGTGACTTTCCTCGCTGAGCTCCTCTAGCTTCTTCTCTAGGGTACCGAGCCACTTGGCCACCAGGTGGATGTTCTGTTGGGAAGGAAAGATCCTGCAGTAGACATATACTTACATCTATTAGCAGTGTACAGTCATCAGGTGGGTAGCTAGAGGGACCACCTCACCTTTCATTAGCTTCATTTTTTTTTGTAATTTTTAAATTTTAGTCAAGATATAACCACATCATTTTCCCCTTCCAATCCCTCTCGTACCATCTCTAAGACTTCCTCTCAAATTCACGACCTCTTTTTCTATGATTATTGTTGTTACACACACATATACATTTATACAAATGTATAGATATAAATACAAGCTGCCGACTCTGTTTAGTGTGGCTTGTGTGTACATGATCTCAAGGCCGACCACTCAGCACTGGGGACTTGTCCCTGGAGAACACTTTCTCTCTCTCTCTCTCTCTCTCTCTCTCTCTCTCTCTCTCTCTCTCTCTCACCAGTGATTTGTTACCTATCGTTCTTTGTCTAGGGAGTATTAGCATGACTATGGGGGTTGTCATTGTTTGGGTTTAACTTGAAGAAATTTTTTCTAAAAAATGCAATAAAATAGGCACAATGTAAAAGTTATCACCTTGGCTACTTTTGAGTGCAGTTATTTGTGTTGGGTGGTTCTAGGGCTTCAACACCAGTCTCACGCATGCCAGGCAAGTTCTTTGTCATTTAGCTGTGCCCTAGACCTGTAACATACATTCTAAACATTCAGTGGAATTGTATTCACCCTGACTGCGGCGTAACGCAGAGCCCTCAGTGACAGACATATCTAAAATCACAGCACAGAAAGATACCAGCAATGGTGACCTCCTGCATCGTCCAGTTGAACGCTGTATCCTTTGATAATCATAAATCTTCTAGTATTGTGTTCTCAGACTTGACTGCACAGGGATCCCCTGGAGGACGGCTTCAAGCACTGATTGCTGGCCCTTCCGTACAGCTTCTGATTCAATAGCTACAGGGAAGCCCAGCCATTTGTATTTCCAATAAGCTCTCTGACGCTACCACACTCTGGGTACAGGGACTATGTTTGAGTCTAAAACCCAATTATGTTTTCAGTCTGATTCTCCACCGCCTGCTGCCTGGATTATTTGAGCCCCAGAGAATGAAAAGGGATGAACGTTGCTGCAGTACCTGGGAGCTGGGAAGAAACAGAATCTGAGGCCCCACTCAGACTTACTGAATCATTGCATATTAATGGGACCCTCCAGCAAGGTGTATGCACGTTCAAGTTTGAAAGGCACCGATTCAAGCTCTCTCTACCTGCCTTCCTCTTCACCAAACCATTCGCCTAATTGCCACCCAAATTATCTCCCTAAAACACAGGGGGACACTGCTTTCAAAGGCCCATGAGGGTCTCTATGCTCATCCTAGGCTTCTCTGTCCAGCTTTTGAGCCTGTCTTTTGCTCCCAAATCTCTTTCCTGTCTTTTATCAAGATCAGCACTTAGTTCTTCACACTCCTTTGGGGTAAGCGCCTTCCCTTTAGTAAGCAGGTCCCTTAGCATCATTGCAGTGTCTCATTATGATGAACAGATAAAGGCTCCTCAAATCGATTTTTGAGCAAGCAGCCTTGCAGAGTCTTAAATACATAGATCAGCACTGAGCACAGTCCGAGGACCACAGTAATTTGGCCTCTGAATGCTGCTTTCTTTTCTATAGAAAGAGAAGTAATGATCGTGTTTGCCACACTTATTTCGGAGTGCCTGCAGAGCCCCATAGGCAAGGAATTTGAAAGGCTCTTTATACTGGAAATGGCTCTGTGAAGGTCCGTAGCAGAGAGTGAAATGAAATTTGTTAAGGAGTCCATTTAGAATCACGTGAGTGAAGCAGAGTTCAGTGGGCTTTCTGGAGAGCCAAGGTTGCTGTTAGGTGGCAATGCCAGCAAGCTAGCAGTGAGTGATCCTGCAGGTACCTCAGAACTCCAAGTCCCCACAGAGTAGGGCAGGGCTGGGAGGAAGACCCGTTTCCTATGGAGGGAACTCTGGGGAGTATTCAAAGATCCCTGGGACTTCCAGAACTGGGGAAACTCAACCCACAGCTATTATAGCCAGGAAGAGTGGAGACCTCCTGAGTGTTGGCTGGTCCCAAGGTCCTAGGAAGCCAGGCAGGGAGCCTAGGGAGAAGATCACTTGCTGTTCTTGGGTTGGGAGCTCAGGCAGTTTTTCCCAGTATGACATGGTATAGGGCAGTCATTGGAAACAGGGGTTGGAACGAGAGTTCAGAGCCACAAGTTCTCAGAAGCACTTGACCATCGATGCCAAACTCTTCCCGAAAAGGGTATTGTTATGCAGTTTTCCAGTTTTGAAAGAGGAATGACTGCAATGGTTTTTCCGCTTGCAGGAACTTTTTGGGGGGTGGGGCACTGAAACAAGGTTCTCACTACACAGCCTGTGCTCGCCAGGAACCTCATAGATAGCCCAGATTGGCCTCAAACTCAAGATCCTCCTGCTTCTTCCACCTGACTGCTATGGTTGCATGCACATGTCACCATGCTTGGTAACACCAGGTAAATAGTAAAACCAAAATACCTAGGAGTCTTGGGAAGATAAGTGTTTTGAGGGGTCCTTTTCTTCCACCCTACTCTGTAGTTCAGACATGTCATGTTTGGTCAAGACTCCCAGCGTTTCACTCAAGAGGAAAAGGAGAGAGCTGGAGAGATGGCTCAGAGGTTAAGAGCATTGCCTGCTCTACCAAAGATCCTGAGTTCAATTCTCAGCAACCACATGGTGGCTCACAACCATCTGTAATGGGGTCTGGTGCCCTCTTCTGGCCTGCAGGCATACACACAGACAGAATATTGTATACATAATAAATAATATATATATTATTATCTATATATTATTTATATATAGATTAAGAAAAAAGAGGAAAAGGAGAGCCTTCAGATCACTCGGTCTCATCCAGAGAAACAAGTTTCTATGGAGATGCCCATCCCCCGGGATTCAGGGTGGAGTAGTGAGCTCAGCCTCTGAGAGTGTCCAGACACTGCGGCGACTGTGGGGGTACTGGTAGCCAGTGGGTGCTAAGGAGGGAAACTCAGCTCCGTGCCCAGGCAGAACTACAGTTTTAGAAACAGACTCTGACTTCCATGGCAGCTGGCTGGGTTTCTTTAGTCACAGTTGGCCAGGAGCAGGGCAGGCAGATGAGTCTGCAAACAAGGGGGTTGTATCTCCGGGCCCCTGGAGGAAGCAGAGACTCCAGCTGCTGGCAGGGTTTCTCTTGGGATTCCTACTGTTCCCGAAAAAGGAGTTTCAGGGAACGGCAGCTCTCTCAGCAGCCGGGTGCCCCATAAATAAAAGGATGATTAAGGAGAAAGCAGCAGCAAGATGTGGGGGAGTAATCAGGGAACTGATGAAGCTCTTGGTAATGAAGTCAGGATGGGTGGGTGACTGGATTCTACCGCTATCCTTCCTTTAGTTTCCTCATTAATTCTGCCACCCAACAGGTCTGCAAAATGCACGTTATATATTTTAATCATATTTACCCTCCCTGCTACTCTCTTGCTATTGTCTCATACCTAATAGGCTTTCTAAAAAATGATTTATTTTGCATACATACGTGTGTGTGTGTGTGTGAGAGAGAGAGAGAGAATGTATGTATATATGTAAAGAGAGAAAGACACAGAGAGAGAGTATGTATATATGTAAACAGGTGACTACCGAGTCCAGAAGAGGTGGCTGTCACAGGCACCTGCCATAGGTGCTAGAATGGACCCCTGGTCCTCTGAAAAGCAAGCACTTTTAACCACGCGATCCTCTTTCTCCTCCCCCATAGGCTTCTGCTGAGCAGCTTAAGGCAGTGATCTTGAGGGCCAAGGTAAATAAGAAACAGCATTTTCTCTAAGGAAATCTGGTGAAGAATATGTCATAACGAATCAGTCAACATGCCAATGTTTGCCCTGATAGGACTGACTGAAGAGGGCTCATGGAGAGAAGAATAATGCGCTGTTTGTTCTGATTCAGCCACAGCTTCTAAATGAGCTGCATGGGGGACAGGTTTCCGGAGAATGATGGCTTTTTCCTCTCACCCTTGTTCCCGTGGAAGCACAGCATTGGTTTTCACGTTTTCAGATACCAGTGTGAGCTCCCAATGAAGAAGCTGGCTTTTAGTCTTCAGGTAACTTAGAACTTCTCACACAATGAATAAAGAACACAGAGGAAAACGACATTCACAGGAGGAGATTGGCCTCTAAAAGTATCCACCTGCTATGGCCTTAATCAAGTGCTAATTTCTCGAGCATGTATCAGAGTGGAATCTACTTCCTTCTGTAGTGGAACTCAGAACTGTTTGGGACATGGTCGAGTAGGTGTGGGGAAGAGTCCTTGGAGGAGGCCTTGGGAAGAGGCGTGAGACCGCAGAGTCAGAGCAGGGCTGGAAGTCAAGGGGAAAATGACATGGAGGAACAGATGGGTAAGGGGGTCAGAGGGCGCAGGAAGCCCAGAGTCTAAGGGCTGCAGCCTAAACAGACACAAAGACAACAGTGATCCAGATCCGGGCAGAGGGGTTGTACCTGCAGAATCACCCAGTGACCTTTCTTGGCTGCCAGGTCCAGGGCAGCCTCGGCAACCACCTCTTGTCCTTGCCCCAGAGACACGTTGTGGAAGTTCCGATTGTTGAATGTATATCCGAGTTTTCTTCCTAAAAAACCATGGAAGTGTTAGTGTCGTTTATTGAGTCTAAGCATCCATGCTGCTATTTCTAAGAAGTTCCTCCAGTTGTCACCCTCAAGCCTAGGTTAGGTATGCCTAGACCCAGATGTTGTGGGATATTTTGTGTTCTGACAAATAAAGCTTGGCTGGAGATCAGAGGGTGGAGCTAGCCACTAGTTAACCATAGAAGCTGGGCAGTGGTGGCGCACACCTTTAATCCCAGCACTCAGCAGGTGGAGACAGGAAGAATAAGGTAGGGTGTAGACAGGATCTAGCTTTTTTTTGGATGCAGGAAGGATACAGGTAGGAAGCAACTGGTGGCTGCTCCTGGTACTCTTCCAGGTTTCACCCTGATATCTGGCTCCTGGCTTTTTATTGATAAGATTTATTAGATTAACACGTCACCCAGACCCAAGCCTCATATTTTCCTTCTCTTCATAGGAGGCTATTTCAGATGTGCAATCTCAGATAAAAGGATACATCTGTCCACTTTTCCAGATCACCCCACCCCTGCTTCATCTGCTAACCCTCAGGAACGGTTTGGGGTTGTTGATGTTCTCTTATGCAGTCCCTACGTGAAGAGTGGGCATGAGTCCACAAAGTGCTGAGATAGAAAAGGTAAAGGGTAGGCATGTATCTGTGTTCCCTTCTAATTTCTTTTGTCTTCTGAATAGATCCAGTCTTCTTTGGGACTTTGCAGGGAGGCGTGGGCAGAATTTAGTCAGCACCGAATTCCCCTCTACCGACCTCCTCCTTCACTATTCACAATACATAGGAGGCATTATGTCATCCTTGTATATACAAAAGGAGAGCGAAGAAAGAGAAAACAAGGACAGGGATTGGTGTGAATGTTATATTGTGCTATTAGTGTAGGAAACAAGATACAATAATAATAATAATAAACCATCATAGCCACACCACAGAAGCAAGACCAATGCCACGGAGTTGCTCTTCAAGCCCAAAGAAAACTGAACCTAAAAAATGACCTTAATATAGGGGACCAATTCTGTTTATGCATTAACTGTTAGCACAATCCAATAAAGCTTGCGAAAGGTATATGTCATTCTTTACATAAAAGGACCATAAAACTGTGTAATATCACAAAGGAATCATTGAACAATTTTCCTGGGAAGGTAAAATGGATGGGGATAAGTTAAAAAAGAAAAGGAATACAAAGCTGTACAAAAATGTTTTACTTCCAGAAGAGCTAAAATTATAGATATAATTTGATACTCATGCAAGAAAGCTTTGAGGAGAAAACAGTTTATATTGGGTAGCCCTTTTAAACACTAAAAAGCATGTAGACTCTCCTTCAACTGGATGCAAGTAGGATGATGACTTTTTATATTGAGAAATAGTCACCATAGATTTGACCGAGATGAACCCAAGCAATACCTTTATTAAACACAATAAATCCTCGCTGGCAAGCATTTGATGTCAGCTTTAAGACTGGGGAGATAAACACCTAATTCCAGAGCAAACACCAGGCTAAAAGGTGTGGGGATTATTAGATGGCACCCGTGATGTTTGTTCGCTCACAAAGGAGCCTATTTATTTCCTTTATTCGCTGGAGAAGGATACGGGGAGAGAGGTGCTTAATAAAGATTAGTCGGAAAATGACAGACTGGAGGGATCGTGGTGAGACAAAGCCTGGCACTGCAGAGCCAGCTTGGGCCAATGTGCATCAATCCGGGCTGACAAAAAAGAAAGGGATCTTGTAAGTGGTAGGAAGGGGGACAATTGACAGGGCTCTTTTTACCCCACACTCAGCTGACTATATTAGACGTGAGCCTTGTGGTGTGCGAGGTGAGTTTCTGGAGTCTCTTCCTTCACCGCTGTGAGGCCCATAGGTACCATGTAGGTTATTAGAAAGTGCCCTGAGGTATTGATGTTCCTATGAGGTTCACATTCACAGTGCTTGTGAGATGACTTCCACCCTCACCTTACTGTGCGTGACCCGCTTTCCTATTTCTGACCTGTCTGCCTCTCTAGATGGCTATGCCACCTCCAAGGACTGCAGAGCCCGTTTATCTTCTGCAGCGCTCCATCTCCCTACTGATGCTGTGAGGATCCCAGAGCTCCAGGAGGCTACTCTCAAGGGCCATATACCTACAGTGTTCTGAGACAGGGGAACGGTTTTCTAGAATTCTCTTGCTACTTGCTAGAAAAAGCCCCCTCTTCTGATACATGTGCCTTTTGGTGACTATTTTTTGTGTTCTGTGCTTCCTACCAGATTTCTGGCAAGACGAACTTTTATGAAGGGCTTAACTTGATTTCTGTTTCATCATTGTCATTAATGCCGATGAGTTGGCTAACACCTGCCTTCCCTATTTTCTTCAACCGTAGAGAACGGCCCTTGGCACCATTGCTGCTACCCTCGCTAGGGATGCACTCAGGATGTTACCAACCTTGAGAAGGGTTGCGTGGCTAAGCTGTTATTCTTACAGTCTCAAGACTATCACAGCTGACTCCCAGGTTCCATCTTTCTTCCTCTCCACCTATTACTTTTCTTCAATCAAACTTTCCAGGTTAATGCTTCCTCCATTTCTCCCCTTATCTTCACCTTTACCATTTTGGCTTAGTTTAGTATGTACCCAATATTGCTGAACTTGAACCATGATCTCATAAAATCTTCAACTCCACTGTTTCCTTCTATGCCTTCATTTTGGAACTGTTAGACACCTTAACTCAATTTGAACCCAAAAGTTAGTAAAAGAGAAAATTAACGGATGCCTTTGGTGAACTGGTGCTGCCGCAAGCTCGAGGCCTTCTGCTTCAACGTTATTGGGAAAAGCTTTTCATGTATGTCATCCCCCGTCTCTGTTTTTTTAAATTTTTTATATTTATTTATTATGTATACAATATTCTGTCTGTGTGTATGCCTGCAGGCCAGAAGAGGGCACCAGACCTCATTCCAGATGGCTGTGAGCCACCATGTGGTTGTCGGAAATCGAACTCGGGACCTTTGGAAGAGCAGGCAATGCTCTTAACCACTGAGCCATCTCTCCAGCCCCCCTGTCTCTGTTTTTAAACCTTCCCTCTGTTGCCAGCAAGTTGCTTCCTCTCTCCTCTCTATCTCGTATGTTCTCCTCTGGCAGGAGCCCCTTCGATTGGTTGCCACTGTATCCTTTCCTGTGTACGCCCCCCCCCCTTAATAGAAGGGGCATCCTCTTTCTCCTCATCAATCTGTTCTCTAAATACGGTCTGTTCGTCTGTTCGAATCTTCAACTTTTCTCTTTACCCTCCTGCTCCCTGGCACATGAAGGCATGAGTTCTCTCATCACCAAAAAACAATACAAGTCTTCACAGCGCCCTCTGGAGGCCAGTCTTGGCTCATCTAACCCACATTTCACTGCCTCTCAAAGAAAACACCGAAGAGAGACCTAAGTAACATATTGATAATCTCGTTGCAAAGATGCTGGATGAAACCTGTGCCTCTGAACTTACCTAGTGGCAGCCTACCCTAATCTTTGTGAGCTTGCCATTTTGGAAGAGCAGCCAGTGCACCTAACCACTGAGCTACCTTTCCAGTCCCCAGCTTGCCATTCTGAACACACAAGAGGATGCAGAAGAAGCCAAAGGTGAGCTGGACATCTGCTTTCTGATCACAAAATAGAAGCAGCTGAGCTCATCTTTTCAAAGTCACGTACTTGGACAAAGGAGCAAGGGGACCAAGCAAGACCATGCCACAGACGTGTGAGAGGCCAGAGAAGAGGTCTGTGTGTGGACAAAGACGTAGCTGGCTTTGAAAGATGTGACGGGATGAGAGGGAAGGAGCGCGCTGCACCGCCTTGGAGAACAGAAGCTGAGTCTCTGTCATTATCGCGCTGTACACGCTGCTCCGCTTTTAACTTTTCAAAGTCTTTTCACATCAGAGATTTCATTTTTATCCCCGCGGTCACCTGAGGGGCTAGGGAGGCATGTTGGGTGATAGAAAACAAGAGGAAAGGAGAAAATAACGTGTGAAGACAGCTACGAGACAAGAGAGAGGACGGGTGAAATTAAAGTGCCGTTAAGGGAGTGATCAGAGCGTGCTAGGAGAGATGTAACAGGGGTGGGAGTGTTCACGCTCAGAGGCCAGGAAGTACGGAGTCAGCTCTCTCTTCCGGGTCCTTGTCCCCATCCTATTTGTCCTCTTATTTTTCCTCCTCCTGCTTCTCCCTCCTTCCTTTCCTTTCCTGTTCCAGTGTTCAGGGTGGGGCATCCTGGAGGAGTCCCAGCGGCAAAAAGTACCAGAAAAGTATAGACTCCCTGCCGAGGCTCAGAGGCAAGCTTCTGCTGCTGAGTGGACTCATAGATCTATTGGTATGAGGGGACACACATTTCAGCAGAGAATTAGATGAAGACAAGGAAACAAATCCCCAACCTGACTTTCGGGGTTTTAAACGCCCAGTGCTAGCAACTGCCATAGCAAGACAAAGGAGAAAAGCCACGAAAGAGTTAAGAGTATAAGGCAGCTGCCTAGGATGCAAGGGGATACTAATATTTTAAGGGTCTAAGCAGAGGAATATGATAAATTATCCGACACACAGACTGTGAAACCAAGCAAGGAGACAGTACTTAATATGCCAGTACTAAGGGTGATTGGGGAAACTGCTTGGGTCAGCTGTGTGGACTCAAAACAAGAACTAGGGCTCATCAGACAAACTGATTAGATTCAAGAAATGGGAAATATGTAGGCCCAGAATCTGTGTCTAAATGGGAAGATTAGAAAATAAATCAAAGCATCAGGAAATCAGGGAGGGCTGTAAGAAAAGAAAGGGGCCCAGGTGCCTAAGTGATCTCCTGTTGATGAACAGCAATATGCTTCCAGACGTATGCATTAAGATGAAGCCACGGGCAAGGCTGAGGCAGTGCAGCCAGAGACAGATAAACAATGTAGATTGGGGAGGGGCCAATCTGCCTGAGATGACGGGACCGCTTCAGATAACATGATGGAATAGTTGGAGGTCAATTGGCGAAGAACAAAATTGCCCATCAACAGAGTATATGAAAGCTTTCAAAGGGAGAACGGTGAATGAAAATGAGGAAACTAAATTTATTCACCTGGAACCAACAAAGCCCCTGTGGATAGAAGGAAGGCCGAGTTCTGTAAACGTATGGAAGCCAGGAACATAACAGTTATGATAAAGGTCTTACGATATTCATTCATTAAATCATTTAACAAATATTTACTGAATGAATTCTCTGCACTAGTCACATTGTGAGACTCTGGTAAGATGAGGGCCAAGATGACATGGTTTCTGACCCCATGGAGCTTAGTGACAAGCAGGCAAGCAGACATAACATCCAACAATGAAAGAATGATTAAATTAGAATTGTATTAAGCGGTGTGACACAAATATTCAGGATGCCGCGAGACTACAAAATGAAAAAGCAAGTGGCCATGCAAGGATGAGGTCAGGACAAGCTGATCTTTGCTGGATGAGTGTGGTGGTTTGAAAGAAAATGGCCCCCAATGGGAGTGGCGCCATTAAAATGTATGGCATTGTTGGAGTAGGCATGGTCTTGTTGGAGAAATTGTGTCACTGTGGAGGTGGGCTTTGAGGTCTCATATACATTCAAGCCATACCCAGTGAGATAGTCAACTTCCTGTTTCCATCTGATCAAGCCACTCCATAAAACATTTTCCTTTATAAGAGTTGCCATGGTCCTTTGTGGAAGCCTAGGCAGTTTGGATGCTCACCTAACTAGACCTGGAAGGAGGTGGTTGGTCCTTGGACTTGCCACAGGGCAGGGAACCCTGATTGCTCTTCGGGCTGATGAGGGAGGGGGACTTGACTGGGGGAGGGGGAGGGAAATGGGAGGCGGTGGTGGGGAGGAGGCAGAAATCTTATAAATAAATAAAACTTAAACAAATGTTTACATAAGAAAAAAAGAAGTAGCATAGGTGACTAAGTCACAAAATGAGCATGTCATGCAGAGTATGAACAATTAAGCTACTAATTATTGACTATCTCAGAAATTACACAGGTAGAATAAGAAGAAAAATATATGTTTTAATTATATTGTTCAGCAAATATAATTGTTTTGAAAAGATAAAAAAAAAGAGTTGCCATGGTCATGGTGTCTCTTCATAGCAACAGAAACCCTAACAAAGATAGACGTCGCTACTAGGAGTGAGGTATTGCTGTGAAAGGCCAGACCATGTTTCCAACTTGTGAAAAAGAATTAAAGAAAAACTTAGAACCAGGTGTTGGTGTACCCCGAGGCTGGCAGATCTCTGAGTTTGAGGTCAGCATGGTCTACAGAGCAAGTTGAAAGACAGCCAAGCTTAGGCAGTGATGGTAACCATGATATAATTGAACAAAAGGGCCATGTTCTAGCTCCAGCAAGCAGCAGAACTTGGCAGCTTCAGCCATGTGGTTTGGCTTTAGAGTCAAGGAGCCATTAAGGAAAGCTGATGAGGCCAGGCATGTTCCTGAATGGAGGCCCAGAGAGGCCATTGTGTGAAGCTGTAAAATTGAAGCCTGGATTGCCTTGGAGACCCCAAGATGATAGAGATGCCAGAGTTATAGGGTACCTACTGAGGAAAGCTGCTGACAGGGAGTGGAATCACCCCAAGAGAAAGAAGTGTGTTGCAGTCAACAAAGCTGAAAGGAGTTGGAGATCTGAAGAGCACTTTGACATCAGACATGGAGATACAGAGTTTGGAGTTTGCCTAGCTGATTTTGGTCTTGCTTTGGTCCAGTATTTCTTCACTATGCTCCCTTCCTTATGTTTTGGATTGGCAATATATATCCTGTGCCTTTACATGTTAGAAGTATATGATCTGCTTTTTAATTTTGATTTTTTTTACAGAAGATTACAGTTAAGAAATTGAATCTCAGAAGAGACTTTGAACTTTAGAGTTTTTAAAATAAGTTTGGGACTGTTATAGAACATGGGGACTTTTGAAGTTGGACTGAATGCACATTTGCATTATGATATGGCTACAAGCCTTTGGGGGCCAGGGAGTGGAATGTGGTGATTTGAAAGAAAATGGCCCCCAAAGAGAGTGGCACTATTTGGAGTGTGGCCTTGTTGGAGTAGGTATGGTCTTGTTGGAGGAAGTGTGTCACTGTGGGGGCAGGCTTTGAGATCTCATGTATGCTCAAACCATACCCAATGGGACAGTTCATTTTCTGTTGCCTTTGGATCAAGATGCAGAATTCTCCAGCACCATGCCTGCCTGCATATTGCCATGCTCCCAGCTGCCATGCTCTCTGCCATGATGATGACGGACTAAACTTGTGAAGTGTCAGCTGCCTACCCGATTAAATGCTTTTCCTTTGTAAGAGTTGCCGTAGTCATGTGTCTCCTCACAGCAATAGAAACCACCACTAAGACAATGAGTAAATACTGCACTGTTGAGAATATTTCAGATGAAAGGAGTCTTTGGCTGAAATGCTTACAATAGCCTTGTTTAGCCGGGGAGCTAAACGAGGGAGTCTGGAGGCAGGTGAGGTCCAAGACTGGACAGAAAGGCCAGACTGTACGGCTACTGTGATCAGATGAAGGATGCTTGACTTAACCTTTAGGATGATGGGAGTCCTTGAGGACGCTTTAAGCAGAGTGATATTAAAGGATTTGAGATTTACCAAGGGGACTCTGTCCACAGAGTAGCAAAGGATTATCGGGGGAGAAGGGCGGAAATGAGTCAGGCGGTAATCTTCATAAATCAGGTGAGAGATTATGGCCATTCTGCAGAATCCAAAGAGAAATCGAGACAATTTGATAGGACTGGGGAAGGGCCATTTAAGATAACTGATTTCTTCTTGGTAACTATTGCTGGCATTTACCAAAATAGAATGAAGCCAAAGAAAGGTGTGACTCTCCCTTGAACAGACATGCTGAGAGCTGAGCCGGTGAGCAAAAAAGACCCACAGGTAGATACAGCTCATGAAAGAACAGAACACAGAACAGATGATTCCAAAGTTCCCAGCGGATAAAAATGGGTCACCAACCAAGAAATGCGACCTATGCTCACTCACAAACAAAGTAGGCTTCTAGAACACAGCAGATCCGTGTAGCCAAAGTTCTAAGGAGAAATAATTTTGTAGCCAGGAAAAAAAAAAACTATTCAGCAAATCTGAGGTCAAACAAGGGTTCAGAAATGTTATTTCTTAGGGATTCTTTTCTGATGTGTGCCAGTAAAATGAAAATGGAAAATAAGTGAAATTAAAATATATATAATTAAGGTGGAATGTCAAGAAAATAACACCAGGAATATCAGCTTCCTAGAAAGCTAAAATAGAATTCATTCATATTGTAAGAGGATGCTAATAACTCTAGTAAGAATGCCTTCTAGAGTCGAAAAGAGAATGCCTTTCAACACAGAGAATGAGTATGAAGCTAGTGATAATTATAAATGATATTTATTTCTTTTCTCAAGGGAATTTGCAACTCTAGGAAAAACTGGAAGCACTCAAAGAAAATCTTCATTTACATATGAAACAAAGTGGAATTTCACATGAGTTTAAGTGTCTGCAAAAAAAAAATTCTTCTGAGGATATTTAGAGATCATGACATTGAACCAAAATCCAGAGGCTATGGGTGTGTTGGCTAGTTTTTATGTCTACTTGACACAGAATTGACTCATTTCGGAAGACGGAACCTCAATTGAGAAAATGCCCTCAGATTGGTCTATGGAGAAGTCTGTGGTGCATACTCTTGATTGATGATGGATGTAAGTGGGCATCCCATAGGGGGTGGTGTCACCACTGCCAGTGGTCTGGATGGTACAGGAAAGCAGACTGAGAACTTCATATTGTTAAGGTAGCCACATGTCCCCAGTTGACTTACATGGTAATTGCAAAAATCCCTATTAAAGTCTGAATGGACTTTAATTTTTACAGAACTTGACAAAATAATTTTAAAAGTTTTATGGAGATACAAGAGACTCCAAGGAGCTGAAATAATTTTAAAGAAAACTGTTGGAGGACTCATTTTATGATTTAAGATTTTATCATAAAGCTCCAATGTTAGTATTGACATGCAGAAACACATAGATCAAAAGAATATAATTAATAGTTCCCAAACAAGCTCTTACACTTATGATCAATATAATTTTAAAAATAAGATATTAATTGTTATTTTTAGTTATGTGTATGTATCTTTGTGGGTGTATACTGAGTGTGGTGCCCGTGAAGACCAGAAGAGGGCATCACATTCTCTGGATCTAGGGGTCCAGGTGTTTGGGAGTCACCTGATGTAGGTGCTGGGAAACTGAACTCAGGACCTCTGCAAAAGCAGCAAGCACTCTTAACTGCTGACCTATTTTTCCTGCCCTGGATGAACTTGACAGGGGTTGCCAGACAATTCAATCGTTTTAGCAGTTGATTCTGAGACAAGGTATCTACACACTAAATGACAAAATCAGATGCCCTATTCATACTATATACAGCATGAGTCACAGGTCTACACAGAATGGCTACAAAGAAATCCAATCTTCTCTCTGCTTCATAATGCTGTGGCTTTGCTTTAGCAGTAACCCTGACTTCTGTCTGGCCTGCGAAGGTCGGGTTTTACACAGTGAACCTTGAATGTAGAAAAGAGAAAGCAATAGACCCAGTGAATGAAAGGGCACAGACTACTGCCAATCTTGGCTCTAAAGCAAGCTTTCCTCACCTTGGTTTTCCACATCTTTCAGTGGGTCCACCCCTGGAGACAGGATGAAAAACATTGGAGTGGCTGGTCCCGACTCTTCAAATGAGGCTACAAAATCGAGTGCTCTTCCCATGACGTATTTGCTTCCTAACTTCTCCTCAACAAAGTCTCTGCAGGAGATAAGCATGCATATCAGTCCAAAAATCATAGCATTTGAGAAGCCGCGGCTTCTAGAAATGAAAAGGCATATTCACACTCATGAGGTTGATTGTTAAAGATTTAGGACTGGCTTCAAGTTCACAACTTGTCAAGACATACTGTCTGTACTACTAGTTCCAATCCATGCACTTAGATCTGGGCTCCTGACTGCTCTCCAACCAGACCATTGCTGCCTCCCTCTGTAGACCTGGTATCTTCTCACATCATCTCACCTTTTTGGAGACTGCTAGGACCAACGCCTTTGAATGACTATGGGCAGCTAAATCTGACCTATTCCATATCTCCGTGATGTGCCAACATGCCCAAGATTTAAGGTCCCACAGGACTCTTGGATATTCTATTTGTCACTGGTTTTTCTTGCACTCCTGCCCACAGTGCTCTTCCCCAAAGTATTCCATTTTGTGTGAAGCAAATCCTTCCAGCCTACTAGATGTCTAGACGAATTCCTGACGTTTCTTGACCCTTCTGCTATTCCCCGAGACATAGCTTCTCCTGTATCCTTCTCAGCTGGGCTTATTCTCTTACACTAGGTGGATCTCAGGGTGGGCAGTGGTCATATAGTATTCATGGTCTAATAGTTATCTTCAAGTCCACACTTTTCCTCTTGTGTGGCTTCACCGAGACTCGTTTCTCCTGGCTGTTTCCACTGGCCATGCACAGCATTGCTACCTATCATCCCATTTGGTACTTTCCACATTCATTCAACACTTGGGCTCTTGGCTCATGAATGTTCCTCCAGCCTGAGCGACATCAACATGTGTGGACAGACCTCAGATCACTTGATTTTCATTCCTTACTTGCTCCTTTGCACAGTTTATGGCCGCCCTTCAATCTTTGTCAGTACCTGGGAATAGTTTTGTAAGTCTGAAACAGCTCATTCTCAGACCCAAATCTTCAATCTTTATAGTCATTGGTACTATATCGTTATTTCAACAAGCCTTTGCCTGAACGAGTGCCATGGAAAGTGCAGGAATTTCAATTTCTGGCTCCTCTGATTATTTCCCATCAGCCCATTCTTCTTCCCATTTCTTTCCTATCTAGTGTCTTAATATTCCTATCTTATAATTCCTATCCTTAAAAAGTAATGTTCTGAGGTATAATAAACACCCTACATGACTCACCCCCATATGTGTATTACCCAATGATTTTTTTTTAAATAGAGGACTGAGCCAGTGACCTAGGCCAGAGTAGGCCTGAGACAGTGAACTCCACAGGAGCAGAGCAAACCCTGGGAGTGCCAAGTGACCTCCAGGAATACGGGGTGACCAACAGGGTGACTGGAACCACCACACTGACTGCACCACGAGTAGCAACCATCTGAGCCTTGGTTCCACTGGCACCTGGAAGATTGATCTCCAGAGTCACAGACAGCCCCAACTATACCAATCAGATGAAAAGATGGGTAGATAAAGTAAGAACACATGCCACACCACAAAGAGCAACATGACACCAGTAAAAACTAGTGACCCTGCAACAGCAAGACTTGAACAACCAAATATAGATGAGGCAAAAGCAAATGACCTAAAAATAACTTTAGGAGAATGTTTGAGGCCCTTAAAGAGGAAATGAAAAATCCCCTCAAAGAAATGGAGGAAAAGACAAACAAAAAATTGGAAGACATCAGCAAATCTCTTAAAGAAAACCAAGAAAAAGCAATCAAGAATATGAAAAAAACTATTTAAGACTTGAAAACTGAACTAGAGACAATAAAGAAAACACAAGCTGAGGGAAGTATATAAACAGAAATCATTATAAAATGACCAGGAACCACAAATGCAAGCATAAACAGTAGAATACTAGAGATGGAAGAGAGAATCTCAAGTGCTAAAGATACAATAGAGGAAATAGGCTCATCAGTCAAAGAAAACATTAAATCTAACACAAGCTTAACACAAAATATCCAGGAAATATGGGACACCATAAAAGACCAAACCTAAGAATAATATGTGTAGAAGGAGGAGGAGAAGTTCAACTCAAAAGCACAGAAAATATGTTTAACAAAATCATAGAAGAAAACTTTCCCAACCTAAAGAAAGATATGCTTATGAAGATAAAAGAAACTTACAGAACATCAAATAGACTGGGTCAAAAAAATCCCCTAGCCATATATATATTAAAACACTAAACATTCAGAATAAAGAAAGAATATTAAGAGCTGTAAAGGAAAAAGGCCAAGTAACATATAAAGACAGACCTATCAGAATTACACTTGACTTCTCAATGGAGACAATGAATATCAGAAGGTTCTGGTCAAGCCTTATGCAAACCTTAAGAGACCACAGTTGCCAGCCCAGACTACTGTACCCAGCAAAACTTTCAATCACCATAGAAGGACAAAGCAAGATATTCCATGACAAAACCAGATTTAACCAATACCTAGCCACAAACCTATCCCTATATAAAGTACTAGAAGGAAAACTCCAACCCAAGGAAGTTGGCTACATCATCAAAAACACAGACAATTGATGATCTCACAGAAGCAAATCCCAAAGAAGGGAAAAAAACACACAAAATAACATTGCCAACAATGAAAACTAAATTAACAGGAGATAGCAATCACTGGTCATTAATATCCCCTTAATACAAATTGACTGAACTCACTATAAAAAGACACAGGCTAACAAATAGGATACGAAAACAGAATCTATCCTTCTGCTTCATACAAGAAATTCACTGCAACCTCAAAGACAGACATCGCCTCAGGGTAAAGGGTTGGAAATAAATTTTCCAATTAAATGGATCTAAGAAACAAGCTGGTGTAGCTATCCTAATATCTAACAAAATAGACTTCAAACTAAAATCAATTAAAAGAGACAAAGAAGGACATTTCATATTAGTCACAGGAAAAAATACACCAAGAGGAAATCTCAATTCTGAACATCTATGCCATGAACACAAGGGCACCTTCATATATAAAAGAAACATTTACTTCTAAAGCTTAAAACATACATTAAACCCCACACACTAATAGTTGAAGACGTCAACACTCCCCTCTCACCACTGGACAGGTAAGTCAGACAAAAAATGAACAGAGAAATAAGAGAACTATCAGATAATATAATTCAAATGGACTTAACAGACATCTATAGAATATTCCATCCAAACAGAAAAGAATATACCTTCTTCTTAGTACCTCATGGAACCTTCTCAAAAACTGACCACATTCTCAGTAACAAAACAAACCTCAACAGATACAAAAAAAGAATTGGAATAACCCCATGTATCTTATCAGATCACTATGGCTTAAAACTAGAATTCAACATCAACACTAATTCCAGAAAGCCCACAAACACATGGAAATTAAACAATGCTCACCTGAATCATCAATGGGTCAAGGAAGAAATAAAAAAATTAAAGACTTCCTAAAATTCAATAAAAATGACCACACAACATACCCAAATTTATGGGAAACAATGAAAGCAGTTTTAAGAGGAAAGTTCATAGCACTAAATGCCTACATAAAGAAGCTGGAAAAAAATCCCCCACTAGTGAATTAACAAAACATTTGAAAACTTTAGAACAAAAAGAAGCAAACTCACCCAGGAGAACTAGACAGCAGGAAATAATCAAATTGAGAGCTGAAATCAACAAAATAGAAACAAAGAAAACAATACAAAGAATCAATGAGACAAAGAGTTGGTTTTTCAAGAAAATCAACAGAATAGACAAACCTTTATCCAAACTAACCAAAAGGTAGAGGGAGAATATCCAAATTAACAAAATCAGAAATGAAAAGGGGGGCATTACAAGAGACACAGAGGAAATCCAGAGAATCACCAGGTCATATTTCAAAAACCTGTACTGCACAACATTGGAAAACTTAAAGGAAATGGACAACTTTTTGGATAAATATCACTCCCAAAATTAAATCAAGGCCAGACCAGATAAGTAAATTAAATATACCTATAACTGCTAAAGAAATAGAAACAGTCATCAAAAGTCTCCCAACCGATAAAAGCCCAAAACCAGATGGTTTCAGCTCAGAATTTAAAAGATTTTCAAAGAAGAACTAATACCAATACTCCTCAAATTGTTTCACACAATATAAATGAAAGGAACATTGCCAAACTCTTTTTATGAGGCTACAATTACCCTGATACTCAAACCAGTCTCACTCATGAACATTTTGGCTTAATCTAGGATTCCCCGTCTCTGAGCTCATTTACTGGTGTTATATAGCAGGGCTGTCACAACCATCCAGCATGTGCGTGAGTTCTGAGGTTCCAGAGTCTAGTCTTCATACTTGCATGGTGTGCTTCCCCATTTCTCCAGCCACAGACCTCTTTTCAAGCTTCTTCCATTCTCTTCAGACATTCAATTTGCCATCTCCTTACACACTAATTTAACTGATTGAGAAGATAGAAGTCAAATATCCTTATCAATTCTCTGCCACTCATTTATCCATCTAAAGTTATAACCACCTCACTCTATGCTTCTGTGATGCTAAAAGAATCTCCATACGCTTTCTGGATCCCTCCATCTTCCTTCTTATTACAGGTGATTGGCATCTTTTTAAATGCTGATATTGATGAGTATCTCCTCCCAAACTTTCTATTAAGACATCAAGATAACAGAGGCATACCTATAACAGAGGCCTACCCAAGGCAGTCTGTCTCATGGGTTTTAGTCTTGGTACAAAGGTGCCCATTACTATATGAACATGGCCTTGAAGTTCAGCTATGCCAGGCTGGCTTTCCTGAGATTGCCCTGTAGACATGCTTTCCCAGAGCCTGTGGCCTGCCCCTACCGCATGGCATAGGTCATCCGGTCAGGTCTCATGGCCCTCATCATGCAGAGACGCTGCAGGGATGTCTTGTTTTTCCATTCCTGGGGGAACTTCTCCTTCTCGGGACACTCTGACTCCACAAACTTTTTCCAGCTCTTGGCAGATGCTTCAATGTCTCGATCCAGATTGCAGAATTCGTCCATTGATGAAAGTGCCTAGGGAATGTCAGAGAATCTTGTTCTAAAACACAGTTCCTTAGGAAGCTAGGATTTGCACTGCACTGGACTGAGAGGCACGTGACATCCTTTACATAAACAGGTATCATTTATAATCTACTCTAGTGTCTTGGATCTTAGAAAAAAGAAAGAGGAAAAATATACATAAGTTCATTCTTAACACACTGCCCACCAGTATAATACAGACATTGTAAATAAAATGTTTGGGACTGGGTCACACCCAGCCATACACTGTTACATGGGAAATGGGTCAAAGCAGGTGCTCTAGGTTTTTGGGTCACAGAGCCATAACACTTATGCCATAGGCTCTTCTTAACATTTTCATACCCACGGTACCACCACACTCTGCCCATCCATCTCTCACACGTCTCTAGAATGCCCACCCATTTCCATGGGCTGTCTAGTCTGTAAGCATCAACTTCAAATACAGAGCATGGGGACCACACTTCTTCATTTAATGCTTTTCTGTGAGGTGTCTTTCTCCATCCCATCCCATTTGAGCTTTCCTACATCAACCTTGGGTGTGTGTCTGACTCTACTGATTCAGTTAAGGTTCTGTTCTCATCTTCACTAAGCTTGACTCCTTCCTTTGCTTGTGCTGATCACGCTTATTGTTTGTTAAGTCTCTACAAAGTCAAGTTCAGAATCATCAAACAGAGCAGAGTCAAAGAAACATACTCTGCCCCCAATCAACTGAGCATGAAACAATCCCTGAGCAGGAAAACCAACCAATCCCTCCGCATGAAACCAACCAATCCCTGAGCACGAAATCCAACCAGTCTCTGAGTTTGTCCAGGCTCAGGGATTGAAATCCAATCTGTTCCCACTCTGAAAAATCTTCACCCTGAAAAAACTTCACCCTAAGAAGCCCTATATAAGCTCTGTGCCTGTTCAATTGGGAGCTGCCATTTTCCACCCTTGCAGAGGCAGTCACTCTCCTGGATTCCTCCCTCCCAATAAATCTTTTGAATGAATTTTGGGTGAAGGTCTTCTATCAGAGTGAAGTGGAGCAGAAATGCAATGGACATCTCTGCTAGGAAACTCCCTTAGTGGAGTGAAGCAGAGAAGTAAGAATTTTCACCAGCAGGGCAGGAGCAAAGTCCTACCTTTCTGCCAGGGTTTTTCCCTTAGCAGAGCGAAGTAGAGAAGCAACAACTTTCACCAGAGCAGAGAAGCGACGGGCAGCTCTGCTGGAAACTCTCTAAGCAGAACGGAGCAGTGCTGAGCTGTAATGGCTCTCTCTGAGAGGACCAGGATTGCTACATGTCTGCGGGGGAAACCATCTCTCACCAGAATACAGCTATTGGTATAGCCTGGCTTCTGACAGTCAGGATGCATTTTCTCCAGGGTTGTAGGTAGCCAGGATACCTTCCCTTCACAGGCATAGGTATAGCCTGACTCCTGACAGTCAGGCTACCTTCCCCTTCAGAGCTGTAACACATGCACACCCAACTTTGTTTTATCTCTCTCTCTCTCTCCCTCTACCCCCAAACTGAGTCCAAGTTGTGTGGCCCATATACTCTTGGGTACAGTGCCTGTCCTGGAATGTGGTAGACCTACCAGAGGTCACCTAAGGAAAATTTAATCTTCCTCTCCCAGCAGCTGTCAAAAGCCAATAGACCTACAGTTAGGGAACTAAAGACCACCTCTCTCCCTCCATGCTGTGGTCTTGACTGGCTAAGCCAACATGGGTCTTGTGCGTGCTGTCTCAGTCACTGTGGATGTATGTGTGCAACTACCCTGTTGTGTGCAGAAAGTGAATATTGTCTATTTGCAGTTATCCATCGTCTTCTCTGGCTCTTAAGATTGTTCCATCCTTTTGTCTGCAAAGATCTCTGACCTTCTAGGTAAGGGATGTAATATAGATGGTCCATTTCGGGGCATGCAAAGCGTAGTAAACCTTATTATACTGCCTTAGTAGATCTATGGTATCATTCAGTCTCGATAAAAATTTGGGTGAGTATTATGGCTTAAATATAGGCTTTGTTTTGAAACTTTAATCCCCAACTTATGGCGTTATTTTGGAAACTTGAGGTAATGGTTAGCTGAAAGAAGGTTTGTGGGAGTAGGTATTTGTGGGTATATTATTCCTGGACACTTTCTGTCTTGCTCTCTGCTTTCTGGTCTACCACAGTGTAAATCAAGCTGTACCTCACACCCTCCCCGTCCCAATAAACTGAGCCCTCTAGCGCCATGAACCAAAATATTGCCACCTTAAGTTATGTTGTTAGGTATTTTCCCATAGAGTCATAAAGCAAATGAATTCAGGGGGGATTTGACACAGACACACCCCCTTATACATTCAGTGACTGCAATGCTTCTACTCTGTATTTATATTTCATTTCTCCAACAGTAGACTGAGGGTCTAAAGCACAATGCAATGAAGGTTAAGGAGCTCAAACTTATTATCATTATTTGAATCCATCCATCCATTTATATATTCTTTCAACATTTACTAATGTCCTACTACATTCCAAGAACATCAGAATATAATAGTGAAAAAAATAGATGAAGTGTCTTCAAGTAGCTTTTAGTCTTAAGGAGAAAGAAGATAATAGAAGTATTGGAAGGCATGCAGGCTTCTGTTGGGTAGGCACAAAGACAGAGAAAATGAGAAAGCATTTTATGGGAAGGATAAAAATGAGCCAAAACATTGAGGGTGAGATGGGACTGTGAGAAACACGATGTTAGCAGAGAATCCTTACTGGGAACAAGAACAAAGGAAGGCTGCAGAAGGACACAGACACTGCCTGGATGTGTTTGCTCTCTTCTCCTGTAGGGACCAACAAGCATCCTTTTACCTGAGCTCTGTGTATGACCAATCCCACCCCAACTACATAGTGTAAGAAGTATCTTCTTTCATGACAAATGGTGAGGGGTGCTTGGAGGAACAATGGACAAGGCCCAGGGAGACAAGAGTTCAGTCCCAGCACCACCATTGCAGCCCACTGGAGTTGTAGTTTACTTGAACTTGGGTTTGTTCATGCAAACACTGAGGCCAGGCGATCAAGCACCATATCTTACATTCAAGCAGAGACACCATACTTGAAGACCATAAAAGATCCTTCCATGGAGGCTTGGTAGCTATTGGATTTCAACTGCCTTGTCTCTAATTCCCAAAAGACTGTGAGTTCCCTGTGGGCAAGAACTTCCTCAGGCATGGGCAGCCTTTGGGACAAGTTTAATAGACACTTCCTGCAGAGCCACAGACAGGCCAGGGCTGGGGCAGGGTTGGGCAAAGCCGTAGCTGCTGTCATTCTTTCTCTGTGTGCTGAGGAGCTGACTCTTGTCTAGATCCATGCTGCCCCACTTCTCAGCCTGCGGCATCACTAACCCTTTCCTGCCCAATTACCCTTACTGTGTCTCCCCAAAACAGAGCAAATTACACCATGACCAGAGCTCCCAGCTGCCAGGATGGGGTCTGAAACCACATCCTTGAAGCTTTTTGGTGAACACAATTGCACCATTTAATCTCCCAAATGAGGGAACGGGATTTCTAGCCTTCTAATAAGCTAAATGGAAATGACTAATTAACCTAATTACTTTGGATTGTGCAGCAAAATACAACAGTGCTAAATTGGCACCCAGAGTGGCAGTCGGGGGCCTTTTCAAAGGCAAACAAAGAAATTCGGCACAGATGAGATTTTTCTAATGAAGAGCAGAACATGCCCATTACCTGAAAGTTCAACATTTGAGGGGACTGCAAACAGCCTTACAAAGGATAACAATAAAAGCAGGATTTTATCACAGAAATGTCATTCATTACTGGCTTATTAGTTCTTCTGGGGGAAGGAAGCAAGGCAATCAACCTTCCTCATTAGATAGAATCTTTTAAAATGTTTTTTTTATCATCTCCTATTCAATTATACTCAGTTTGTTTCTTTAGGCTAAAATCCAAGCGTACACTTGAAAAGCATTCATCAAAGGCTTCCGCGACACGTACCACATAGTGCTTTGTGCCTCACCTGTGCACATCCCAGGATGTGCTTGAGTTTGATGGACCCGGGTCTGTTGTTCCACATAACAAACTCAGAGAAAGAGAGAGAGAGAAAGCTTTGCTCCTTTGCAGAACACTTTAAACAGCCAGATGAGCTCAGCCCACAAAACAAAACACAAAAGCAGAGGGAAGCCAAGCCAAGCCAAGCCAAGCCGAGGATGTGTTCTGTGAAGGGAAGGAAGGAAAGAATCTATATACTAGCCTGCAGTAAGCTGTGGAAGGTGGAAGCCTCGGCTTCCTAATTGCTGGGACTGGAAAGACAGGCACAGTCATTCATTCTCAGCAGCGCCATTGCTTTTGGCCATTTCTTCACTTTTGTGAAGGAGGGCATAGTGGGAAAGAACACAGAGAAAGTCAACTGGATTTGGGCAGTCCACAGTGCTTGCAAGGCTTTCTTTCTGTGGACATATTCTATCAGGCACCCCTGTATCAGCCACAGCATGCATGTCCATTATACTGGGGGAAATTGATATTCAGGATTCTTATGAGTTTTGTTCTTTGAAAGATATATTTGAAGTATTATCCCCCAGCATAGTTTGTCTTTCAAGTAGGATAAATTTAAAAAAAAAATTAATAGTGTCTTTGTGGGTGTACTCAACTTAAAATGGTTTCTCTAGGGTGGAGGGTGGGCCGTAATCCACCACGACTGGAGCCTTTACAAGAGGGGAAAGCCACAGAGACACAGAGAGGAAAGGCAGCTTTGTGCCAACTGTGCAGTTGGAGATGGACTGGGTCTCCAGGCTCCCAACTGAGGAAAGCCGAGGCTACCAGAAACTGGAAGATGCAAAGACAAATTCGGCCCAGAGGATTTGGAGGCAGCCTGGTCCTGCCTATGTCATCACTTCTGATTTCTAGGCTCCACAGCGGTACACTTCTGTCATTTTAGGAAACTCGGCTTACAGTGCTTGACAACAGCATCCCGTGAAGCAAACGCCACCACAGCCATCAGCAGATTCTGGCTACTGATCATTCACTTTCGGGAAGACACTATGATGGTCATTTTTCAGATAAGGAAACAAAGAGTTAGATCA
This sequence comes from Microtus pennsylvanicus, assembly GCF_037038515.1. Taxonomy (NCBI): domain Eukaryota; kingdom Metazoa; phylum Chordata; class Mammalia; order Rodentia; family Cricetidae; genus Microtus; species Microtus pennsylvanicus. Next base: position 55,776,931 of record NC_134589.1, on the reverse strand, counting down.
CATGCCAAAGGCTACACACACACACACACACACACACACACACACACACACACACACACACACACACACACTTACACTTGGACCTAGGTATGCCTGAATTCAGGGTCTGTATTAATTTGTCCATCTCCATTGCTGCTCTGGTTCTGCACATGGGTTCATTCAGAACTGCTTTTAGAACACATTTTCCATAAAGGCAGCAGATTCTGAGTCAGGATTTCCAAGTCCAGCAAGGTAGTCACTGGCCATGAGGATTACTGAGAGCTTGACACAGGGTTAGTGTGATGGAGGGACTGGTTTTTTATTTTTACTTTTTTTTTTAATTTAGGCAGGCTAAATTAAAAAACCCTGTAACCCTGGCTATCTTGGAGGAACTTTCTCTGTAGTCCACTCTGGCCTTGAACTCACAGCGACCCACCCGCCTCTGCCTCGGGAGTACTGGGTTTAAAGGTATGTGCACCTACCACCTGGCAGGATTTTTTTTTAAAAGAAGCTTCTTCTTTCTGTATTAATGGTTATCTTTGACCTCCTGAACGCAAGAGATTCTCCTACTTCAGTGTTTGAACAGCTGGGGCTATACAGGCAAATGCCACTTGCCTGGCTCAGAGTTCAACTGTATTTCATTTGAATGATTTTACAGCTAAGTTCAGAAACTTAAACTCATGTTAGTAATTAGAAAACTCATAGGGATGTTTGGAACAATTTGAGTGTATGAGTCAATGATTTCAACAATAGCATAAAATCTGAATACAAATATTTTGGAAGAAAGACTAACATTTGAGTGGAGTATACATGTGTAAAATATTCAGCAGGTTTCAAAGACAACACGAAAGCAAACTATCTCATTAATAATAGTTAGGGTTTAGGTATTAAATATCTAACAAAGACTCATTCTAAACAGTTTGGTTGTCACTTGTGGAACCACTGAGAGAAGACAGATGCTCTAGGAGCCAAGGCCCGGTGACAAGAAGCTGGATGCGTCAAGGTGCAGCCCCTGAAGGGCTACCAGCCTCTCCCTCTCTGTTTCTTTGTTTCTTGGCTGCCATGAGCTTTCCTCCATTTCATGATGCACTGTTTCACCACAGGCCCAAGAGCAGTGGGAATCCTGAGAATGGATGTGAATGTCTTTAATCCCAGCAATCAGGAGGACAAGGCAGAAGATTATGAGTTCAAGGCCAGCTTGGGCTCTATACTGAGAATCTTTCTTATAATAATAAATACATGTTTAAATTCCATAATGAAACCAATTCCTTTGTATTCTAATGATTAATAAAAACAAGAAGAAACAAAGATGAAAGCAATGGGGACTGAGAAACCGTGAAGAAAAACCTCTAAAATTGTGAGCTGAACATATGTTTACTCGTTTTAAGCTTATTTTGCTCCTATGCTGGGGATGGAACCAAAAGCCTTGTCACTGTGTGCTAGAAGTATGTGATTTATTTTTTACCTCATAGGAGCTCACAGTTAAGAGATGACATGAGTTTCACAAGAGTCTCATAATTTCCAACAGTGTTAGGGCTCTTGAAGACTCTGGGGACTTTTAGAAATGGACTGGCTACACCTTGCATTATGAGAGGGCCAAGAGCTTTTGGGAACAAGCAATGGAAGATCATGGCTGTCAACTTGATAAGCAGTAGAATGGGCATGGTGAATTTTGATTGCCAACTTGGTAGGATTTAAAGTCTCCACAGAAACAAGCCTCTTGGCATGCTCGTAAAGAAGTTTCTAGATTGGGTTATGTGAGGTGGGAAGATCTACCCTGAAGTTATAAGGCGCTATTCCATATGTAAAGTACTGGGCTAAATAAAAAATGGGAAGTGAGTAGAATACCAGCATTCATGTCCCTGTTTTCTATTCTGTGGATGCCATGTGACCAGCGACCTCAAGACTTTCCCACCATGACTGACTGTACACTCACACTGTGAGCCAACGTAAGCACTCAAGTTTATCTGTCAGGTGCTTGCGGTACCAACAAGGAAGGCAGCTAACGCAGTCCTGAAAGAAGAAAGACTAGCTACCGATTCTCTAGAATGGAAGGTAGGGAAGTATTTTGAGCCACAGTAACATTAGCAGAATTAGCCACGAATTTCCTAAGATGAGTCCTTTGATGTGGGCAGCATGTTTATAAATGATCACATTCTGCATATAAGTCAGCTTGGATTAACCTAAATGGAATTAGGATGAGTGGATGGTCTAATACGCAGAGGTTATATACTGTGCTACTGTTCACATGACATCCCTGAGGTAATAATCATTCTGCAAATGGAAGAGAGATTGGTGGTTGGTTGGGAGGGAGGAGATTGTTGAGGTTATGAACAACCAATCGGGAGTCTTTCTAATGATGGGACTTTGTGGATTTTAATAGTAGTAATCATTTCAATCTATGCATGCCCAATCTGGAAAAATATATTGGGAAAGAAATAAAGGAGCATTCCATTCACAACAGCAAGCCAAATCAATTCATAAAATGTCCGAGAATGCATATGATGAAGCTAAGTAAACACAGGTACATACATCACACACACATAAAAGAATGTGGGGATCCGTGAACTCAGAGGAAGCTTGGGGGACCATCTCAGCGTCAGTTTCCTGGCTATGCTACTGTAGGACAGTACTCCGAGGATTAAACATTGTAAGAAGCAGGTTATGAGGGAATCATTTCTTCTAACTGCTTGTGTATACACAATTACCTTAAAAAACAGAGTACGAAATCTGGAGAAAGCTGATTCTCTTACTCCAGATGTGCACTTTTTCATGCTATTAAACATCTTTACAATGTGAGAACAAACATGGGAGATCATATGTAGGATTCATCCTAAAAACATGCTATTTCATGTGTGCCCTTGGGTCTGGGCTAGAAAGCTGCCTACATAGAGTGCGCATGTGGCCCCTCTGCAGCTGGAAGTCACTTAGCTCTCATTTCCTGGCTATGAATGTGGAATCCATCCCTACTGAAAAGACTACAGTTTGTGGTCTTTTCACCATCCATAAGATCCCAACTAGACTAATCTGCCCAGCATGGATTTGTGTCCTGGATTTGCTATTTATAAGGGGTAGGACCTGCGTTTCTTGTTCCCAGGAACAAACAAGACCCATCTGCCAGATGGACAAGAGGATGAAATAGTAGTGTGTGTTCAATGAACTCAACAGACATGAGCTACTCAAGTGCTATAGTTGCAGGGTGGAAAGGGTTCTCTGCTTGGGGTTTCAGTTCAGACCAACAGAGATGCCCGGCAGAGCTCCAGTTCCTGCCTGACTTCTGGAAGCGGTGGGACAGTATCTTCACCAGAGTCCCTGGGCTGGCCCGAGGAGCCCAGATTCCAGCCCTAAGCCTTGGCAGATGAAAAGCAGTTTAGTCCTAAAGAGAGAGCTCTCAGCCCAGAAGATGCTTGTTTCTTCTCAGCAGGCTGGGGAGGATAGGACTGTTGTGGTGGTACGAGGAAGGGAAGGGATGCACCTGAGTTCAACACAACTCCATGTTCCAACTCAGAGAGCCACACTGATGTCATGAGGACACATATTTAAGTCAAACCTCGGAGAGAACTTGACTTTTACTGGGGGTCGGTACTGACCTTGATGGCCCCCCAGGCCTGGTGGGAGAGGAACTCCATTGGGCTGGGGGTTCCTGTCTGGACTGGAGCTCGAAGCAGGAAATCCAGCTCTGCGGCGTTGACTTCCTGGTTCACTAGGAGAATCTGCGGTTTTGGGGAAAAATAACACTGTGATTCTTCAGCTGTGGTCACGGAGACTGGAGTTCTTGGGGATTGTCACTTGGCGTAATTACTGCTGCCTTTAGCTCGAGAGCTTGCCCATCAATTTTGGCTGTTTAAAGAGGGTGGATTGGAAGGGTATATTCATGCAAATTTCTTCTGTGTGCATCTGTTTTCAGCCCAAACACCAGCACGACTTAAATGCACACAGAGGATGACTATATATCTTGGTTAGCAAGTATTACAGATCAATCATAAGTGCCACGGAGTATGTGCCTGCAATTTAATTGAGCAGATGACACATATACAAACAACATGATTTGAGGCGCGTGTCAAAGCGACATATGAATATATGCAAAATAGAAACGTATATAGAAATCAATAATGTGAAAGGGGTTTTGAAGTAGAGGACTGACTTGCAGGCGGAAGGAGGAGGAGATCAATCCAGCCAAGATTTCTGTCTTGGGGTCTTGGGGAAGCTAAGAGGCAGAGATAGTAAAACAGGAATGGTGAATTTTCCAGGGAAGGAAGGTTGAAGGAACAGGGGCTTGGAGGGGCTTAGAGAGGCATGTGTGTACGGCGGAAAGCCTCTGGCTTGGCTGTGGGTATGATTCACAGGGAGAGGTGGGATCCAGGTTTCTTTGTGAAGGTGAAGCTGTCTGGGTCGCAGCTGGGAATAAAGAGGATTAGTGTGATACAGGCATGCTAGCGTGCACCCACGAATTCAGACACTGAAACATAAAAGCAGCACAAATACATGGCAGACTATCTGACCTTGAGCATTGTAGGGGGTCTTGGGTTCATAGAGCCGGTGCTATACGCTTACTTATACATTGGAAAATCCTGATTCTAAGTGGGAAGGAAGGTATGTACAAAGGAGCGATGTTTTAAGGCTTTTTGATGTTGGGATTAAGCAGCAGATCAAGGTCTCTTTCTGATGATGCAGTGACATAGGAAGTCCTAAGTTCCAAGCTCCTAGGAACCCAAGCTGTTAGAACTTCCCCAGATGTACTGTGGCTACAGCCATGGAAAGCCCTGCTAGGTCAGAGCCAATCTGATTGACTAGGTGTGGTTTCTGGAGTACCATTTTGAGAAGGATCCCAGATTACCCAGTACCAGCAGGAAAAAGCTAAATGATTGGTTCAGGAAGTCTGCTCCAAGTGGGACAATGGCCAATTAAGAGTGTGGGTTAGCAGTGCACGGGCACATGTGGACTGGCCAGGTTGAGCTTGTTTGAGAAATGACATCAAACGAGGTTTCCTTAACGTTTACTGACTTGATGGTAAATATGACTTGAGGAAAGAGTTTTGAGTTACTTTTTACCTGAAAGGTGAGCTGGGCAAGGTAGGTGAGCTTATCACACTCGAAGAGGCCGCGCGTGGTGTACTGGTACACCGAGAAGGTTATGCTGTCTATTAGATTGGCAACTCTCTCTTTGACACTTTCACCGGGAGCTGCCTTCTCCACAGCTTTCTGGAAGACAATGCTGAAGGCCTAGAAGTGAAGAAGAATCATAGGCAATCTATAAAACCCCCTTTCCTGTGGAGACTATTTTAATTTTCTAGTCTACTCATTGAGTGCTTCTCCCAGCACTTCCTGCTAAGTAGAGATACTATTAAGATACCACTATGCTATAAGGGACTAGAGAGATGGCTCAGAGGTTAAGACCATGGACTGTTCTTCCAGGGGACCCAGGTTTGGTTCCCAGCACCCACATGGCTGTTCACAACTGTCTGCAATTCTAATCCCATGGGATCTGACAGCCTCTGAGGGCACCAGACATCATGTTAGCTCTTAGTCCTTCCCAAAATGCATCTTGGAATTTAACTCTGTCTCGAGTTCTTAAGAGGGTGGACACTTATTTTGACTATGGTATTTGGAGGTGGGGACTTTGGGAGGTGAGGTCATCAACAGTAGGGCTTCCATGACTAAATCTTGGTAACTTTATAGGGGAGAAAGAGTAGGACACAGGAAGTACCAAGTGATGTCCTGTTCAGCTTCCAGACTCTGCCAACAAGCAGACTGTCAGCAGAGCTAGCCTCTAGACCTTGGACCAAGAACTATGTGCCAAAATCAACTTCTCATCTTTATGGCTTACCTAGACTGTGGCACTATCTTATTAGCAACACAAAATGGTTTCATAAATGTGCATATTGAATGTTGATGAGTGCAATCAATGAGAAACAAATGGGTTGTAGCCAAAGGACATGATCCAGGAAGTTTTGATTGGATAATTACCTAAATACAAAGATGATACAGCCAGCAATGACTATTTGAGTTAGTGATGCTACCTAATCGATGACATAATTCTTGGAGCATAGAGAACATGTTCCAGACAACTTCATTTTCTGAAGCTGACCCTGGCACATAATGGGTAGCGAGAATTATTTCAGTTTGTGACTTGCCTTTTCTATTAGAATCTCAGATGCCGTGCTTGTTTCTGTTAGCTGTGCATTCATTCTCAGAAGTCCTTGTAAGTATTTTTTTTGTCCCATTGTCTTTTCCTGCAGTGATAGGAACACAGCCCCCTTTAAATTTCTTCTCTAAACTACAATAAGGGCATGGTATGAAAAAGAAATTTTGTGACCAATAACCTACCATTTTAAAATTGGTGATTTCTTAGAAAATAACTATTTGGGATGCTACATTGATATGGATAGATCAAATAATGAAAGGGAATAAAAGCCAATATATTATAATTAGACTTAACTATCAGTTCATCAGATCTCTGTTTTTTTCTCTCTTTTCCTTTTTGTGACTCCAAGAAGGAAAATAAAGCCCTTTAGTCTTTACAGCATCAGTATTAGGACCTCAGTGGAAGCCATGTATGTCTGAGCCCTAGTGTTCTTCGCTTAAGACTGTGAGATGAAACTTGTTCTCTCTCTCTCTTTCTCTCTCTCTCTCTCTCTCTCTCTCTCTCTCTCTCTTTCTCTCTCTCTCTCTCTCTCAGTGCTGAGGTGTTTCTTGTTAATGAAGCCCTCAGAGCTTTTTTTCCCTTTGCTCATGACTTCAGCAAATATCTTCTGCCCATACTTAACCTAACCTGATGTGAGGTTTACCTTCCCTTAGTAGATTTTAAACAAAATAATAGCTCATTAGAGGACGCAAAGCTTCCACTCAGAGCGAGTGCATAGAATGGGGTAGCCAGCTTTCCCTGGGCCATTACTGCCCGTTTCCTCTAAAATTCCATCCAAAGGGAGCAGTCAGTAAAGACCCTTGAGCCACGGAATTGGGAGTAAGGTGATTCACAATCCAGGAAAATACCTAGAGAAATTAGAAATCCCGAGTACACGTTGCCTTTCCCTCACACTGGGTGGATTTTGGCTGCTGGTTTCTCCTCCCTGTTGGTGTGTGAATGGTTCTGAGGCTGGGCCTGATCCTCACATTCCTAGCTTCCTCCAGAAGCTCTCTTCCCCACAGAAGGTTCTGTCACGGACTCTGGCTCTCCTTGAAGATCCCCAGCAGCTGTTCTTGAGCTTTTAGGGGCTAAAGCAGTTTTTCACTTACTAGTATTTTTTATAAATTCTTCTCACTTATATGAAAATGACGAGCGCTCTGCGAGCAGGGCTGGCCCTTATGCTTGTATTCCCCAGAATCCACCCATGTCTTATGCTTGTATTCCCCAGAATCCACCCATGTCCTATGCTTGTATTCCCCAGAATCCACCCATGTCCTATGCTTGTATTCCCCAGAATCCATCCATGTCTTAGTAGGCACTAGAAAATGCTGAGCGGTTGACTGTGGGCCACTAATGCCCGAGAGCTATTAGAAAAAGTTTAAGGAGTGCTTAGACAGGGGGTTAAATGTCAAATGCTTTAAGGATCATGGCACATAAGACCAAAAAGGAAAGGGTTGGGAATTCACGGCAGAAGGCACGTGAGCACCTAGGGAGAGCAGCCTTAGCTCCAGCAAATTCATACCCTGTGGGCAGTGAGAGCGCTGTTGCCAATCTTCCTAAGAAGCCAGAAACTGGAGTTATGTGAAGTCTCTATTGACATTATTTCCTGAAGTGTAGAGATCAAACAAAGGGCTCCATAAGTGCTAGGACTAGGTGCTAGGTTCAAATCTCTTTATTATAATTTTTAAAGATTTATTTGCTTAAGTTTTTCTCTATATGGGTGTTTTGCCTGCATGCATGTCTGTGTCCAATGCCCATGGAGTCCAGAAGAGTCTCTCTCTCTCCCTTTATCTCTTTTCCTCCCTCCTTCTCTGCTGTCTCCCTCCTTCTCTTCTCCATCTCTGTTGTTTATTTCTCAAGATGTTTTCAGCTACTTAATCATTACACATTTAAATGTGTTTTCAAAGATCCAATGGGTCAGTAAACAACTGTCTTTGGTCATTCTTTACAACAATGTGAGAATCAAAAGTCTTTTCATTTTTTAGACAAATTCTGCATAATAAACTGGTCCTGAATATATGACCCCTGTGCCTCCACACCATGAGATTGGCATTACAGGTGGTCTAATATGCCACGTGACCTCTTCCCTTTTTGGAAGTCAAGTTTCAGAGCCTCCTGCCTCAGAAGCTATCACTGTATAACTTACAACATACTTCTAAGCACATATACACAGGTTTCTGGTGAACTCTTCTTTCCAGAAAGCACCGCCGTGGAAGTTCCTGGTACTTAGAGTGATTGTCAGCTACACCTCAACTAAGGACAGCATGCCATAGTTAGCTTATGCTTACTCTGATGCTGGCTTTTTACTATCTTGTAATTCTTTTGCATGTTCCTATGATAAGAATATAAGCTTACGTTTCTTTTTGAAGCCACAAATTACCATAAACACAGTTCATTTGAGCTGCAGAGACTCAAGGCTATAAGAAAGAGACTGGGAAACGGAGACATGCCATTGCCAATTAAATGAGCCTCAGGGATTGGAAGCCTGACAACTTCTCAGTTTCTTGTTACCAAACCTATACCTTGGCCTTGGCTTCCACACGTTGATTTAACTGAAGCTATTTCATGGAACTGAGGTGTGTTCTCTTTGTGCATGCATGTTGTATTCTGAGGGAATGCTGATGCTTGTCTGTCTGTCTGTCTGTCTGTCTGTCTGTCTCTGTGCCCAATCTTTCTGCTTGTTGATCCAAATCTCTGTTCAGAACTTCACGCCCCACCCCACGACATTTTAATGCCTCTTTAATTATGGTCTTTTGATGAATACACCAGGGGATAAGCTGTACTTTCTGAGAGTCCCCAAAATTTATAGGTTTTTATTTTTTCATGAGTAAGATAAGTTTAGTCAGCACTTAAAATGTGCTAAGAACTTCAGTTTTATGGGTATTTTAACAACCCTAAGTAGCAGCTTTGGGAATATTAGGATAATAAGAAAAGTAATTTAATGCTGGCCCATCCTAATTGCTAGAGTAGGTCTTTCATCAATAAAAACAATATACATTTTGGATCTCCTCCATTATGTTTTAGCTCTTTGGGGACAGAATAGCTTCTTATACTTCCTCTGTTTCTCTGGTACCCTCTGCTGCGTGCCGTCCAGTATTAATGGATATTCAATGTGCTTACTGAACAGATGGGGCCAAGATTCATTTGCAGCAGCATCCTTTCCTGTTAGAGTAAGTTATATAAGAGGTAGGGGTCTGTCACATAGGTCTAAAGTCAATGTAGCTGCTCCCTGGCTTCAGTCTTAAAGATCTGCCATCACTAATGGAGTATGTGGGTAAGTTCCCATGGTGCCCTAGGTTGGTAGTGCTATTTTGAGATTATTATGATTATGGGGGAAAACCCAAGGTGAAAGTTACCTTGAGGGAGAACTGGTACATTGGGTGGATCTTGCTCAGGTCATTCATTATGAAGTAGAGCAGAGATGCCCGGGCTGCTGCTGGCCGATAGTGCTCTCGGGCCTCGTTGATTTTCACTTCAGTTGATTTGGCTTCTTGGACCTGGAAACACAAATAGCAGTTCATGGTTCAAACCAATCAGGACTTCAGGGAAGCAGCCTGGGCCTTCCATGTGAGGAGATACCTGTCTGCATACAGAGTGCAGTGAACTGGGGGAGGGAGGGTTAAGCGGATAGATGCTCAAAAGTCACTATGATATTCCTTAGTAGAACCCAAGTGCAAAAGATTACACACTCCTAGTGTGAGGGTATCAGTTAAGGGTGACATACTTCCTTGAGCTGGGAAGTATGGAAAACCCTAAGCCCCATGTCTAATGGGAAGATGTCTTGGAAAACCAAGAAGTGCATATCACTATAAAGTAAAACATGGTAGAAGTCCAGGAAGGAAGCACAGCACAATTTTCATTCTTGTGAATGTGCGTGCATGTGTATGTGTGTGTGTGTGTGTGTGTGTGTGTGTGTGATGCTGGGAGTTGATTGCAGAGTCATGCACCTGTCAGAAAGTCTTTCACCACTGAGCTACAAACTTAGCCCTTTTCTTAATTTAAATGGACTAGTTATATACTGAGCCACACAGAGACTCTCCTTCAGTGGAATATTTTGTTCTCAGAGGGGTTCTTGTCTTGATAATAAGAAGAGATTTAAGTATCCAGAATATATATTTCTATAAGATTGAGTCTCTGCACATGGTCTTTAGCTTATTTTGTCCTTATATTCCAAAATAGAATAAACCCATTGGTAACTATTCCAAAGTAGATAAACTTATTGGCAACTGGAGAGTCCGTCAGGAAAAAGCAATGATCACGATTCATGGTCTCAGATCAGATTATTATAAATTACAGGTGGAAATTGTGGGGTGGTTTGAATGAGAAGGCCCTCATAGAAGGCAGCTTATATGTCTGAATACTTGATTCCTATTGGTGGAACGGTTTAGGAAGGATTAGGAGGTGCGGTTTTGCTGGGCGAGCTGTGTCATTGACAGTGGGCCTTTTAGTTTCCAAAGTCCATGCCATTCTCAGAGAGCTGTCTCTGCCATGTGCTTGTTGATCAAGAATTCAGCTCTTGGCTACTGCCCTAGCACCATACTGGTCAGCTGACACTGCTCCCCACCAGGTTAGACTCTCACCTCCTGGAACTGAGGGCCCCAAATTAAATGCTTTCTTTTATAAGTTGTGTTGGTTAGGGTATTTTATCATAGCAAAAGGAAAGTAAGACAGAAGTGGCTACCAGGAAGTGGGCTACGGCTGTGGCAGGCCTGACCACGCTGTTTTTTTGGAGGGATGTGGAAGACATCCCTCACGTGGGACTTTGGACTAGGAACATGGTTGAACACAGTAAATGGTGCTTACTGGGCCATTTTAATAGGAACACAGAAGACAGCACTGCTGAAAGCATAATAATCCTCTGTGGAGGCCACAGCTCAAGAGATTTCGGAGGAAGAAGACATTAGTAACTGGACTAGAGACCACACTTGTGAGAGTTTGATGAAGAATGGGGCTTCTTTTTGCCCCTGTACTAAGAATCTGCTTGACGCTAAATTAAAGAGTATGGAACAAAATTCACTGGCAACAGAGATTTCAAGTCAGCCGAATACTGACTCTGCCACTTGGTTTTTAGTAATCACCCTTATGAAGAATTAAAATAAAAGAGAGCAAGCAGGGCCAAAAGAAACACAACATGATAATTTTGAAATGAAAAAGAGCACCAGGAGATTTAATGTTGGAGCCAATGCTTGTTCTGAAAGGATAAGAAGAGGTCTGATGTGAAATGGAATAAAGGGAGTGGTGCTCTCATGGCAAGGTCCAACCAATCCTGCAATTTGTGAAAAAGACATTGTGTGCACCAACAAATCAGAGTATGCAAATGTCAATCAAGGAGCCAGGTGGGTTCTATCCCAAGTAGGCAGAAGAACTTGGCAGCATCAGCCATGTGGTTCTGGCTTTAAGAGTCATGAAGGATCGAAGAGTAAAGGGTGTAGGATCTTCTGTGGTTAACGAAAGTGGCACAGGCCAAGTGTGAGGTTGGGAAGTCCTTGCATTGAGACCCAGAGTGGCCACAGCGTGGAGCTGTGAAAGTGAACTGTACTGGAGATCTCAGGATGTCGGAGGTGCCAGAGCCATGGGATAGCTGCCAGGGACAGCTGCAGACAGAAGTGGGACCAGAAGAAGAGAGAAGTGTCTTGCAGTCAGCAAAACTGGAAGGGAAGAGCCACAAAAGCCCTTTGACACTGGACATAGAACTACAGGGTTTTGAGTTTGCCCTGCTGGGATTCAGTTTTGCTTTGGTCCAGTGTTTCATCAGTATGCTACATTTCCTCTCTCTTGAAATATTAATATTTATCCTGTGTGTGCCACTGTGTGTTGGAAGCATGCAATTTGCTTTTTGATTTTACAGGAGATTATAGTTGAGAGATTGCCATGTGTCTCAGAAGAAATTTTTGACTTTGGACTTTTTAAAACTGTGAATGACTGTGAGGACTTTTGAAATTAGACCAAATGCATTTTGCATTATTATGATGTGTCATAAGCTTTGTGGGCTGGGTTGGAATGTGGTGGTTTGAATGAGAATGGCCTCCATAGGCTCATATATTTGAATTTTTGCTCCCAGTCAGTGGGAATTTTGAGATGAGGAGGTGCAGTTTTGTTAGAGGTATGTCACTAGGGTGGTTTGTAAGGTCTCAGAAACCCATGGAATTTTCCAGTAAACTCTCTCAGCTTTGTGTTTGTTGATTTGGGCACAAGCTCCCAGCTACTGCCCCGGCATCATATCAGACTGCCTACTTCCATGCTTCCTGACAAGGTTGTTATGGGTTCTAACCCTCTGGGTCCATGAGCCCCAAATCAGATGCTTTCCTTTTATGTGTTGCTTTGGGCATGATGTTTCATAGTAGCAACAGAGAGTAACTAAGAACTGTTACCAAAGAAGACAATTAGAAGACTTCTTCTACCCAGCACTTGGGAGGCTGAGGCAGGAAAATCACAAGATCAAGGCCAGCCTGGGCCAAACAATGAGACCTTGTCTCAAAAACAAAGACCTCTCCTAAAACCCGCCCTTCCTCTCCACCCATGCCATAAAACAAAAGCAAAGCAAAGCAAAGCAAAACAAAACAAAACAACCAAAAAACAAAAAAGAAAAAGCAAAGAAACTTCACAAAGTTTAACACATCAAGAATTGAGGAGGATTAAACAACCTAACAACTATTAAATTAGTACACTTAGAAGCAGTACATACTGAAGAAAGCACAATGCAAAGATCTTTCAAAAAAGAGCAGGTTTTACCTGGGAAGGAATGGATAAGGATGTGTGAAAATAACAGTTATTTAGATGAAATGGTGTATGAGTTAAATAGAGTTGAAAATAAAATAAGGAAACTGGGAGAAAGGTCTGAAGTTCATAAAGATACAAAGATGGGAAATTGTGAACATTTATAGGAACTGGCAGGTAGGAAGAGGAAATCTAAATACATTTAACAGAAACGTGTAGAGAATAAAGAAAATGAAGGAAAGCTAATGTCGGAAGCCAAGAATTTCCCCAAATTAACAAAATATTGGAGCTTTCTTATTTGGAAGAAGTATATCTTTTAAGTATGATAAATATGAATGTAGCTTCACCATATAGTGAAATTGTAGGAAATCAATGATGACAATAAAATATCAAAAGCAATCAGAAAGCATAAGGTGCCTACAAAAGAATAGCAATTAGACTGAAAACGGACTCTTAACAGCAATAACAACCCACAAGATACATTATGAAAAAAGAACAAAAAATGCAAGAAAATGATTAAAATTTAAGTACTTGAAAATTGTTTTGGAAGATGCTAGATATATTGCTTAATTTTATATCTCATTAAAACATATATATTAAAGTCGCATTTAAAATGAAACACATTTTATATGTAAGCAAAAAATGTTAAAATGAAATATAGTGAGCATCTCTCAAATCTTCAAAGTCTAAGAGAAGAAGGATAAAGAAAAAGGTCAATGAAGAAGGAGCAATCTCACTCCAGTTAGAACTGCTACCAGCTCTAAGGATAGATGGAAGAGCCTTATGTAAACACGGTAGTCAGTATACTAATTTCAAAATAAAACTTCAGAAAAAAAGAGTTGGGATGGAATTACTCTGCACAGGTGAATAATGTTGATCCCAGAAGGCATGGGTCAACATGAAAATCACAATACAAGGTATGGGATACCTCCCTTTTATTCAAAGATGCCTCTGAGATCCCCCAAACAATACAGGCTATTGCTATTGCCCGTGTTACCACAACCACGAGGCAAGACCCTATTGCTGAAGATGCCATATGCTAGCTGCAAGGACATAGAAATGTTAACACAAATTAACAGAAAAATGTGTCCTTGCTGGCTAGCTTGCACAGTACTGGAAAGTTCTATGTGGCTGCTGGAGAGAAAAGGCGCCAATGGTCTTACCTAGAATTTGACCCTGCGTGATGCAATGTTGACCTTCCAGGTCAGACGTGTCTCCTCCTACAATAGTGGCATGACAGCAGTGGGGTAACTAACCACTTTCTGATTGGATTTGATGCCTGCTGTGTAGGAGGTATCCATGCTTGTTACTTTAATCTTAATCAAAACCCACGGACAGACAGAGAGGTTAAAGAGTTAAAACCTGCTATTTCTATTTTACCAAATGGTCACAATAGCAAGATGCTTCCTAAATATTTATGTTTATACCCATAAACCTGGGCTGTTCTAGCCTTGGTGAGAGAAGCGTCTATCAGCACTGGCAGAGATACATGGATGGTCAACAGGCTGAGAAGAAGAGATGGGGTGCTCATCCCTAAACAACGCATCTATACTATACTCAAGGCTCAGAGGACATCACAGAAGAGGAGGCTGAAAGAATGTAAGTGCCAGAAGATGAGGAGTATTGTGAAATGCTGTCCTCCATACATGACACAGCTATCAGAATCATCAGATCACAGCAGCTGTGGCTGCTACAGAAGATCGAGCCAGCCTGATCTTGCAATAGATGGAGTAGATGATCTCTAGGTTCCTCTCCTCCCTGAGGCACTATTGGCAGTGGGATGGTTGCTGGGGAGGAAGACTCATTCTTTATTGAAGACATGGACCACTACTAGGCTTCCCGTGTTCCTGCAAACAAAGCCACCCCAGGAGCACACTGGCAGCTCTAACTTAACTTATTGGTTATTAAAATATAAAAGACATGAATTTGGAAGGGGTCTGATGGAATAGGAAGATCTGGGAGAAGTTTCAGGGCAAATGAGGGGTAGATATGTGTCTTCATCTCTGTTATATTGCTGTGAAGAGACACCATGACCAAGGAAACTCATGAAAGAAATCATTTGATTAAGGGCTTTGAGGGTTTCCTTACAGTTCAGAGGTTTAGTCCATTATCATCATGGTGGGAGCAGGTGCCATGCAGGCAGGTAGTGGAGCAGTAGCTGAGAGCTACATCTTGATCTCTAGGCAGATAGAAGGGTGGGGACTGGGCCTGGCATTGGCTTTTGAAGCCTCAAAGACCACCCCTAGTGACCTGTCTCTTTCAACAAGGCCATACCTCTTAATCCTTAAAGTCCTTTCAAATAGTGCCACTCCCTTGTGACTAAGCATTTAAATGTGTGAGTCTATGGGGGTCATTCTTATTCAGACAACCACCATATGATCATATTTTAGTGTATACATGTATGAAATTCCCCAAAACAAAGGAAAAATTAAACAAAAAGTTTTAAGAAATAGTTCATTTTCTTAATGTCAATAAATTTTTTAAAGTTAAAGAACAGATGAATATTGTTGCAGAGATGTAGAAGGGGAACTTTTCTGTACTGTTAGTAGGAACGCAGAGTACTATAGCCAAGACTGGAACACTTGAAGTTCTGTAGGTGATCTTGGTTTGGTCACCGACACCTGTTTATAACTCCAGTTCCAGAGAATCTGGTATGGTCTTCTGTCTTCTGCAGGCACTAGGAACTTATATAGTACACTACATGCACTCATAAACATACTCATACATACATACATACACTCATACACATAAAATAATAAATAAATATTTTTAAAGTACCATACCCAATATGGAAAACAGCAACAAACAAACAAATAAAAACAATAACAACAAAACTGCCCAATTCATCTATGAACTACCACTGGGCACATATCTAACGAATGAAATCCACGTGTCAAGAGATAGTTTTCTACAAACAACATTCTCAATTCACAATAGCCAAGTTATAGAATCAACCAAGATGCCCGCTGACCCATGAATAAAGAAATTCTGGTAGATACCCACAATGAAATACTATTCAGCTAAAAGTATGAGCTTCTGCTATTGGTATCAAAGTCAATGTAACTAGAAGCAACTGGGTTAGGTAAAATAAGCCAGCCACAGAAACCCAACACTTTTGTGTTTTCACTCATTTGAGAAGCTTTGAAAATGGATGACACAGAAGCTGAGAGAGGATTGGTGATCGCTAAAAGGAGGGCACAATGAGGGAGTAACAAGAGAGGGGTTTGATAAGAGATACCCCTATATCTTATAGTTGTAGCATCCTATAGCCAAGAGTCTAGAAGATCTATTTCAGACTCACTAGGAAGGGATGAAAGGCTGAAGAGCGCACATGCAGTAATGCTTGAGACGACAATGCTAATTAAGAAGAAACTCTAAGAGGAACCCAACTACCATATGTCAATGATGCAAATAAATATAAATTGGGTAAGTTCAGTCGCTGAGCCTCAGAAGAGCATTCAAAAAACCTCATGATTTTCAGTCAGTGTCATTACAGATTTAGTTTTCAGTGCCCCCCTGCTTAGCACCGCTCATTAATCTCTACACGCCTCTAGTCAAATTTTATTCTCATTTTTCATAAATATCATAAATTTTTACCTCTCTCCCAACCTCATATCTCATCACTTCTCCCTCACTTGTAGCAGACAGGATTGACTCCTGGGTCCCCAAAGCACAGTCACAGAAGGTTTTTGGTCAAAGACAGAAAGCACATTTACTGGAGTTCCATAGTCAGACTGTGCATCGAGGGCCTGACTGTGCTGGCTTCTATGTAGGTACACTGTGATATCCTCAGTAATAACACTTCTCAGAGCACACCTTGCTTTACGCCCCCATGACTGTTTGGAGAGACAATCAGGAATGAGCTACCTTCATTCTTGCTGTCCCCATTCTCTAATGATCTGCATCTCTCCTAGTTGCACACGCGGACCCATAGACCAACTGTAGATTCATGTTTGCCCCTCATGCCTTATGACGCTGGAAACTGGTCTCCATTTTTCCATGGATAACTTTCCATCTCCTCTGAAGCTGACATTCTCACCAGCTCCATTGTATTAAACATCCTGACTGCTGCGAATTCAAGGCCATTCCTCAAGTGCCCATCTCCCCTTACGACCCATACATGCTGCACGTTATAGCCCCAACCACTGTCATTGAATCTGGAATATGACAGCTACTAAAAAATAACTATTATATGAATGAGAAGAAAAAATAAGACTCTTTAAAAAAGGTGACAAAATTGATGAGAAAGTTCCATGTGTTGGTTCACTATTTTAAAGAAAAGACAAGGGAAGTAAGGATGAGGAGGCAGGAGAGGTCGGCAAGGCAGGTGCTACCCTCTGACCTACGCCCTCTATGTGAGCTGGGGCTCTCTGGCCTAGGGCTGTGGACTTTCTATACTTTACAAGCATGCATGGCCCCCTCTGGAGATGGAGCAACCGCTGAGCTAGACTGGACTTCTCAGAGTTATCACAGTTTATTTCTTAGCTCAGAGCGGGAATGACCTGGCTGACTGTGACTGTTCACTTGCTCTGTTTTGAACACTTTGGACTGAACGCAGGGCCTTGTGCCTATGAGGCAAGTGTTCTCCTAATGAATAGCTCCACCCGCCTTTTATTTATTTTTTCCATTTTGTTCCTATTTGGAAAAAAGCCTTTCCTGTTTGGAAGAACTCCAGGAAAGGGAGGCCCTCAGCACACTCGTTTGGAGACACGCTGCTCCTGTCCCCGTGGCAGATGTGTGATGTCCTTATTAGAGCCAGCCTCACGATGACTGGTCTGATCTGGGCAGCAGGGAGATGCAGAAGGGCCCGTCGGAGGTTTGGTAGGAAGGGTGAAGAGTTGAGTCTCTCTTTCATCAAGTCATTCTCTAGTCTCCATGGGAAAAAGCCTTTCCAATACGCTATCCACGAAGGAAGTTATGTACTATAACTGCTTTCCCAGGATGCTATTGTCATTGAGAGCTAATATTCTGGAATGTTACCAACATTTCTCATTAGAATCAGACTTTGAGATTTTTTTTTTTTTTGCCAGCCCCGTGGATTGTCTTAGGACACAGTCACATCTGGATTACCAATTTATACAACTTTGGGGGCTATTCCACAAACTAGGGCAATTCTCTCTGGGTACCATTCCCTGCAGAAAAACCATGGCCCTTATTTGCGAAATAGAAACATCAAGTCTTTTCTGGAAGGTGGGAGCTCTGTAACCCAGGATGAGCAGGAGTCACTCCAGGATCAGACCTGGATTTTTAAAACAACTTTAAAAATTATAATCTTCCTTTATTCTCAAGAATTTCATACATGCATATAATGAACTTGATCATAACTACTCCCCCATTTTCTTCCTCCAATCCCCCCCATATCAGTCTCAACATGTCTACCTCCCAGTTTTACGTCTTTCTAGACTTTTTAGAAGGAACTTGGGAAGACGGAAACAGAAGCCAGCTTCAGGTAATGAAGCAGAGGAAGTGGAGACCAAGGAAACACCTGGCCCGGGCACTTCAGAGTGTTGTACCTTATCCTCCACCTCCGCAGCCGTCTGCTTGGTGACCTCCAGGTTCTCCACCAAGGCTGTTTCTCCCAGGAAGTTCCCCGAGGCTGAAGAGAGGCGAGACAGCAGGTTGTCCTCTAAGGTTTTGAGGGTGATTTTGAATCCGTTCTGCTGCTTCGTGAGATCCGACTGTAAACAGTAAGTAAGGAGTCAAGTAGAGATGCCAAGGCAGTCTACTCTACGAGAGGGCTGAATAAGTAACTGTTGAAGGGCTGGAGCCCCTCCCTGCAATGCTTATAACAGCAGAGTGCTTCTGAGCATGAGCAGAAGTGAGCAGGTGAGTGGGGTCTCAGCTGCAGCTGCGCAGTTGGCCATGATGAGAAATTCTGGACGTGGAAATGCAAGTAGCCTAGCCTGACACTACAGTTAAAGAGGCAACTGAATTGAGCATGCCCAGACAGCAGTCTATGAGTGCTGGCTGTACCATTTACACTGCGGTAGATGTTAGAAGGAATCCACAGGCGATCTGAAGCATATGGGGGATTGTGGGCTTGTTCTACGCAAACACCACATCATTTACACAGGGACTGGAGCATCAGCTGGTCTGGTATCGGAGGGACTGGAGGATGTAATCCCTTACTGCTTTGGAATGGAGACCATGAGCTGGCTTATGCTCTTTCTATGTTGGTAGCCTGTGACTCCCAGTCCTTATGTCTAAGAGTTCTATGCTACACCTTAGAACACAGCTAATATCACTTAAATGGAACTTGTGCACAGAGAGTCATGTCTCAGTTCTCACTTCACCAGCACTGGATGAGCAATAAAGAAGTACTTGAAAGAAACCCACCGCCTCACATAGTTCCAGCCAGATCCTTCCTTGAGGCTGGAGTGGGACTGGAATCTGAGGAGCTGTCAGGTCCTCTTTGCTTTGTGATCATTAGGCGTGGTATCCTAAAGCCCTGGGGACTTTTTATTTGTATCCTGGCAGTTGGGAGCTAACTTCAGATGACTCTAGCATCTTTGACCTGAGAAACCTCTCAATCCCCGTCAAGAACAACTTACATGTTAGGGTTTTTAGCCATGCCAATCCTTACTCACCTGTTTCTTTTATTTTTAAAAAATTTTAATCATGTGTATGTGTGTCTGTATGTACACATTTGTACAGGTGCCCCAAGAGGCCAGAAAGGGTCAGATCTCCTGGGGCTGGAGTTATAGATGGTTGTGAGCTATCTCACATGGGTGCTGGGGATTGAACTTGGATCCTCTACAATAGTGCTAAGCATTCCTAACTGCTGAGCCATTGCTCCAGCTTCTGTTCTGTCTTTTACAAACTCAGATCTCAGTCCAGCCTGAGGCTAGGATTTTCTGTTCTCTTCTGGAAACACTTTGTACCCGGAGGCTTTCAAATCACTTAGAAATTAGCTCAGATGCTAGCACCTCATAGAAACTTTCTTAACTCCTGTTTAAATTAGTCCCCTTAAGCTGTGCTTGCTGGTGTATGTGTGCGCGTGTGCTGCTCTCTCTCTCTCTCTCTCTCTCTCTCTCTCTCTCTCTCTCTCTCTCTCTCTCTCTCTCTCTCTCTCACACACACACACACACACACACACACACACGATTCTGCCAAATGGGAGGCAGAGGCATGAGAATGGTGAGTTTCAGGTCCGTATGGCCCTCATGTCCTTGTTTTCTTTAATTTCCATATTACTTGGTTTCATTTCCAGAAAAAAAAAATTCTCATTAGTAGCTAAAAAGACATTATTTCTGTTTGCATTTCTACTTCCCATGTTTCTCTGTTTTGCACTAAGCTCTACAGACTGCTACATGGTCTCTGCTGGGTCTTCCACGTTACAATCTTGTTTGTTGTGGACTCAGACTCCCGGGCTCTCTTGACTAATGCATGATGGGGAGAGTTGCGGGGAGCTTTGAATTTCATCTCACATATGTTGTGGAAGGCTGGTTTCCCTTTTTGACCTGTATTATCTAAGCTAATCACATTTAAAGAGAGGAAGGAAGGCATGCTCATGCTATGGGCTGAACTATGCTCCCCCAAATTTGTATGCTAAGACTCTAATCCCCCAATTGACGATATAGCACAGTTTTTAGGTATCAGAGGGGAGCCCTTACTAGATGAGATTAATGTTCCTAGAAGAAACACAAGAGAGGGGCTCCTTGCTCCATACACGTCTAACGGTTCATGCGAGCAGGCAGCTCTCATCGAGCCAAGAAGAAAAGCCTCATAAGGAACAGCTGTGCCAGCACCACACTCTTTGGTTCCCAGACTTCAGAAATGAAAGGACCTAGGTTTCTGCTGTTTAAGATGCCCGACCTGTGCCTTGACCTAACACAGCCCCAGCAAGGATGGCCCTGCTTCTGTTATCCATGCACAAGTTAATCCTCCTTAGTTCTAATTGTCTCCTGGGAGTATGTGAGATCAGATGGCCATGTATCAGAGCCCTGAGCCAGGCCCTGCTCTTGGGGACTGGAATGCCCAATACCCCAGCTATCCTGATGCGGTTCCTCAGCTCACCACATTCTCCCTTTCCCAACTGGGTGTTCACAGGTGACTAGGTAGGGTCTGGACTCATCTAATGTCTTGAAGAATCTATTCTCTACAATTCTAGGAAAACTGCCCCCTGGCGGCAGAGCATTGCTCCCTTCCTCAGGAAATCTCGGACACACCTTCAGCTGCTCCAGGTCTGGTCGCTCCATGCTGACCACAGCGGCCAGCAGTTGGTCCTCCAGGCCATCCCTAGTCACTGTGAAGTTGATCAGGGTGGCCTGAGCCTGCAGCTCAGGCTGGTAGTGAGGGTTGGCCAGCTTGGTGTGAAGGATGAGCCGGAACCTGGGATTGAATTCACACTCCTTGTCTCCGATCTTAATGAAGCTGAAACACAAAGGCTCAAGTGAAGGTGGGGTGCCTTCAGGTAGAATTATAGATTGTTTTAAAACAAAAGCATACTCAAACAGTATTATCATATTATAATCACTCCTAATTATGTCTAACAACTACCTAGGACCTTCCTTTGTCTTAATGTTGGGAGTGGGTTGGAAGGACTAAGTTTTGTCTCGGAGTCGTCATGTTTCATCTTTACACTGTGAAACTCGGGCACAGCTGTTCCCACTGTGTTAGTATAGATTCAGATGCTATGGAAATGTCCCAGCAGATGGCAGCACAGAGTGTGGCGGAAGGGGTAGCTGCTTGCCTTTGGCAGGGAGATCTTCTTCGGCATGCCAGTGGGCTTTCTTTATCTCAGCTAGAAAGAGAAGGGTTTTGATGGGCAAAAATAAACACAGAAGCAGGTACTGTCTAAAACACAGAAGGGTAACTTGGGGACTGAGCAGCTGGTAAGGTTCTTGCTAAGGCTTGGATGTGGTTTGTCCCCCGTTTGTCCCCAAAGATCCATGTACTGGAAGCTTGGCCTTCCATATGATAGAATGTGTGTGTGTGTGTGTGTGTGTGTGTGTGTACACGCGCCTGCAAGGGGGCGCTGGTGGAAGGTAATTGGAAGGGGCTAATGCTATCTTTTGGGAGGGGACTGGGTCTAGCAGGAGGGGATTAATCTCTGAGAGAGTAAATAAGCCTGGACCCTCCACAATTTCTTGTTCCCTGTCTCCCATGTGGGCCCCCACCTCATGTACTCCCCCCACAATGCCATCTGCCATGTTTGTATGTTGTAAAAAACACTCTTGTTGGATGTAGCTGGCCTACTTTGGACTTTCTCTTTCCAAAACTATTAAGAAAATTCATGTGTGTACTTCACAAACTACCGAGTCTTGAATATTTCACTCTAGTAACAGCAAACAGGTAAGAATGACCCCAGAGCCAACCACAGCTTCGTGTCAATTAGCACTTCTGCCATACGAAATGGAAACCCTTCTAATTCTCATTTTCTCATTCACATCAACCACCTCTTTCTGCTCTGTATCTGCTAAGCCTTCAAAGTCACAAAGGGTCATCACATTGGCAGGGAGCTGAGCACCAAGCCTCACAGATCTGGCTTGAATAAAATGTTTGTCTTAGAAGTCTTTCTGCTTTTGACCATTTCCCCATAGGGTTCCTTTCAAATTGTGCACCATGGCCATTACAAAGAGGGCAAGGAATTGCAGGCTTCTAGAAGCCTCTCCAGAATCCAAGGGCAATGATATGCCCTACTGCTAGAGAAGAGGAAGGTCGGTCAGCTTCGGAATGCTCCCTGACCTGAGCCGAGGGGAAGAGGTCTAGAGGGGACCTCTCTACAGCTCTACCCAGGGCAGTGGAGCAGAGCTGTGCACAGGGCTGCTGTGCATTCGAGTCTCACCGTCCTTTCTTAATGACTTCTCTCCCAAGCAGTGGTCCCAGCACAGGATCAATGGACTCCTCAAGGTTCTCAATCAGCACCACATCTCCAGCTTCCAGGGCACGCTCTATGGTCTGGAGGCAACTGGGGAGGAAGTTAGGCAGTGAGCTCATGAATGCACGGATCTGGGGCAATGCAACAAGAACACTGTGCCTTGGAGGGAAGTGCAATGAAGGCAGGGAGGCACAGCTTCCAGAAATGTCTTCAGCTATTGCACTTTACTTTAAAATGATGTTTCTGGTATACACACACACACTCACTCACTCACATACACACACATATGCTTTTTACATCTTTTAGAAATAGAAATGACAAAATAAAAAGGAATATGAAAATTAATCATGGACCCTCGGCCTGTTACGTACAATTCAGTGTTTACTGTGGACATCTGGCTATTTGAGTGGTCCTTTGGTACTGGGTGATTGATTTGGGGCCCCATGGAAAACAAAACCAACAAGCACTCTATTACACTTTACATGAAACAATGTTTACACACAATCTGCAGCCAGCCTTCCATACACTTTTATTTATAATGCTTGATTCAGAGAAACATTGTGTAATAATGACTGTATAGGATTATTAATGACCAGGGAAAAAGTTTGTACATGTTCAGTACAGATGCAATTGGTACCAAGTGTATGGCTGACTCTCCGTGCAACTTGTTGGTTTGGAGAATTCACCACATTATATACCCAATTTTGGCTTTTGTATTATTGAATTCATATGGCACTGTTGCTTTATAGTCTAATTTTTTACATAAAATATAAGCATTTCCTCAACAAACTGGATATTCTTCCAAAGTAATTTTTTACACATGTAAAGTAAGATTCATTATACTTAAGAATAGATTTTATACATTTTCTGAGAATACTAAAATGGCATGTGGTACAAGTTGGTACAGGCCACCAGTTAACCTGTAACCCTTTAGCTCACAGTACAAGTTGGTACAGGCCACCAGTTAACCTGTATCCCTTTAGCACACTGTACAAGTTGGTACAGGCCACCAGTTAACCTGTATCCCTTTAGCACACTGTACAAGTTGGTACAGGCCACCAGTTAACCTGTATCCCTTTAGCACACTGTACAAGTTGGTGCAGGCCACCAGTTAACCTGTATCCCTTTAGCTCACAGTACAAGTTGGTACAGGCCACCAGTTAACCTGTAACCCTTTAGCTCACAGTACAAGTTGGTACAGGCCACCAGTTAACCCACAAATAGCTGCTTTTAAGTTTCACCTTAGGAGTCCGTTAGTGTTGCAGTTCTGAAGGGAAAGGCTTCCCCAACCGAAAGTGTTACCTTCTCCAGCGTGGAAGGTTTCCTTAGTGCAAGTGTTAAAGCTCTGAAAGGAAAGGCATCCTGGCAATTGGGAGCCAAGGAATACCACAAAGTCACACTGCACAGCAAACCTCTCATAAGAGATTTATTAAAAGGGAAAAATCTAGAAGGGTGGCTGCCTCTCTGCTCAGATGAGAAGCAGCTGGGAACTGAGCAGAAGGCATTGTTTTTGTAGAGTTTCTTGGGGGCTGGAGCTTTCCAGGGTGCCCTGGGATTGGAGGGATATTTTGTGGATGGACCTTGGGGCAGGCAGAGGGATTGGTGGAATTCTTTGGTCTGATCTTGAGGCAAGCTCAGGGATTGGTGGGATTCTGTCTCTTTGCCCTGGTCTTGGGTCAAGTCAGGGTCAAGGGGTTTCTCCTTCATCCTGGTCTTGGGGTTAAGTCAGAGTCAGGGTGTTTTTCCTTGGCCCTTTTGCCCTACAAGTCCTATACAAATACAGGAAACATATACTTTTTTATCTGTCTATTTTTAAAGATTTATTATTATGGTCTGCATGCTGTGTATGCT
The DNA here is from genome assembly GCF_037038515.1 of Microtus pennsylvanicus. Classification (NCBI taxonomy): domain Eukaryota; kingdom Metazoa; phylum Chordata; class Mammalia; order Rodentia; family Cricetidae; genus Microtus; species Microtus pennsylvanicus. The sequence goes on along the minus strand of NC_134589.1, from coordinate 55,752,438 downwards.
TTTGTGTGAGTGAAGGCTGAAAGAGGAGGAATCAGATCCCTTGGTACTGGAGTTACAAATGATAAGTGAGCTGTGGGTGCTGGGAATTGAACTTGGGTCCTCTGGAAGACCAGCAAAGGCTCTCCAGTCTTCCTAAACATTCATAAATAACTTTTGTTAAATTGTTAACAAACAACTAAGGGATTACTTCAGAAAAATCTTGTGAAAAAGAGACTTTGGGTCTGGTGAGATGGCTCAGTGGATGAAATCACCTTCCATCAATGATGACAGACTGAGTTTGATTCCTGTAAACTGTAAGACCCTCAAGGAGCTTGAGTGGTCAGGCCCCTTCCCCGAGGTCCTCCAACTGTCAGGTTCTACCCACAGAACACTCTACCTGCCCTAATGGCCGTGTAATCTCTGCCCTACAGAGTAAAAAGCCCAACCTCAGGACTTGAAATCCCACCAATCCCCACCCTAGATAGCTCCATCCTGGAAAGCTCCAACCCTAAGAAACATTATATAAACCCTGTCTTCTGTTTATTTCTCTACTGCTGCTTGCCTGAGCAGAGGCAGCCACCCTCCTGGATTCTGACCTCCCTATAAATCTCTTGTGTGAGGTTTGTTGTACAGTCACACACTTTGTGTGACTTTGTATTATTCCTTGACTCCCAGTTGCCAGGAGACCTTTCCCTTTGGAGCTGTAACAATTTGGGGAAGCCTTCCTCCACCAGAGCAGAGCTGTAACACTTGCGGTGGGATGTCCTTCCCCTCAGAGCTGTAACAGTTGCAGTGGGATGTCCTTCCCCTCAGAGCTGTAACACTTGCAGTGGGATGTCCTTCCCTTCAGAGCTGTAACACTTGCGGTGGGATGTCCTTCCCCTCAGAGCTGTAACACTTGCAGTGGGATGTCCTTCCCCTCAGAGCTGTAAGACTTGCAGTGGGATGTCCTTTTCCTCAGAGCTGTACCGCTTTCGAGAAGTGTTTCCCCTCAGAGCTGTAACGCTTACAGAACCCACATAGCAAAAGGAGAGAACTGACTCCTGCAAGTTGTCCTCTGACCTCTTCAACATGTGCTGTGGCCCATTCACCCCCAGCTCCAAGTAACTAAATATCTAAAACAAAAACTCCAAAAGGCATGCCAACTCTTAGGACTGGGAGGTTTTAAAGGGAGGTGTGTGATGTGCTTTCTGTATCTGAGCCATAGAGACAGGCTGGGTCTCTTTTGTGCTGAAGGTTACTGGAGTTCCTAGTTTGAGAAAAATATTCTAAATTTAATGTTGCAACTCTACCATGGGGCCCCCATTTAGATGGTATTTTAAGCACCGCAGATCAAAATGATTGTATAAAATGCAGAAATGGCAACAGGTCACTCCAAACTGAGCAGGGAATCATCATAAATATCCACTTCTATTGGGTGACCAGAGCCAAGCTAAGACAAGTATTATCTCAGACAGGATTCCTTCAGAGTGTGTATTCAAGGTACATTAAGAACTTCATGAAAAGCTGGGCTGTTGCTCAGCTGACAGAGTGTTTGCTTAGCATGCATGAAGCGGTGGGTTTCATCTCCACTACCACATAAACTTGGCTTTGGGGTTTACTCCTGTAGTCCTAGCGTTGGAGCAGTGGAGCGAGGAGAATCAGAAGTTCAAGGTCAGTCTGGGCTATCTAAGACCCTCTCTCAAGAAGAGAAAATAACCCCATTCATAATGATCATTCCGTTCTCATCTGACATTACACCAGACAAAGCAATAATCTTGTGAAAGGTTCCCAATTGCGAGCGTCTTTCCAGGACAGTTAAAAGCATGTTCAGAGTGTCTTTCCACATCCACCAGTTTTGAGGGGACTGGAGTATGGTTTGTGTGACTATGCAGATCAAAGCAGGGCTGCATTGCTGCACTGTGTGTTTGCAGACTGAAGACAACAGGAGATGACTGTGAGGCAGTGCTGAAGGTCCACCTACTGCTTTGACCACACCTTAGCTCTGACATTGAGGCTTTGCTAGTTTCAAAGGCGACAGAGCCAAGTATGCCAGTATTATCTGCAGACCATCTGGGGTACTTTATATACATGACAGGATCTGTTTGCTTTCTGTTGCTTGGACCGAAGACAGTGATTCAGACAGTCAAGAAAACTCATCTTGTCCCATCTTTCCAGAGAATTTTAGAACTAGCACATTGACCTGAAAACCACTCAAAACACAAGCAAGACAGCACCTTTCACACCTGGTCCCTCAGAAGAAGCCCCTGGTAACTAACTGTCAAAACCACATGGACCACAGTTTAGGATGGTCTGGCTATTATTAGACTTCCATGGCTCTCCTTTTGGGGCACTGTCTTCTGTGACTGTCATTGGCTCCTGGCCCTCTTCCCCTATAGGCACTTTTCCAGGTGAATACCTTCCCATAGCTGTGGGACAACCCAGCAAGTCATCTTTTTTTCTTCCAAAGGAAAAGGGAACAGATCCATGGTAGTGCTTGGAGCTGCTACCAGGACTCAGTTTCTTCCCATCCGTTCCTACAGGTATAGAAGCACTTTGCAGCCACTCTGGGGCGAGGGGCCAGCCTTGCATTAGGCCATTTTTCATTTCTTGTGACACGACCTCAGCCTGTGACTTCCCATTTATCACTGCCAGTCCCATCTCTGGGCAAAGGCTCCCCCTGTCTGTGATCTTTTCTTAAGGCCACATAATAGTCTGTTCTAGTCACTTCCCTCTGACATTTGTTTCTGCCAGGCAGATCCAAGGGGAGGCTCTTCTGTCAAGCCATGCCTCCCTCATGCCTTGTGTTCTCTGATGCAGTGAGGATGGAGTGATAGGTGCCAGTCAAGGTGGTCTCCCTGGATTTCAGCATGAGCCTGCCGGCGCATGTTAAACATCATGAAAGTCATGATGTAGCGGGAGGAGAAGCTGATGCTTACTTAGCTGTCAAGCCAGGTCATAGATTAGCACTGTGCCTGTCAGTCTCCAGAAGAGTCCTCTGGGAACTGGAAGCAAAGCCTAGGAGCCCAAGAGCCAGGCTGAACAGAGTGAACCTACTACAACGACCAGGTTGCCCTCCTCCATCAAGAGCTAGTCCTGGTTGCTGCTTGGTTGCTGCTGGCCTGCACTTGGTGTGCCTCCAGGCTTGATCTGGATCAAGGGAAAAAGGGTCCTTTTTAGTTCATGGGTATAGTCCACCAGGAGAAGTCTGTGGGGAGGAACTTAAGGCAGCTGGTTAAGTTGTATTCATAGTCCCCAACCAGAGGGAGCTGAAGGCCCATGCTCAGTTTGTGTCTTAGTCAATGTTCTGTTTCTGTGAAGAGACACCATGATCACAGCAACTTTTACAGAGGAAAGCATTTAATTGGAACTGCCTTACAGTTCAGAGGTTTAATTCGTTATCATCATAATGGGAAGCATGGTGGCATGCAGGCTAACATGGTGCTGGAGAGGTAGCTGAGAGTCCTACATCCATATCAGTAGAGAACAGAAAGAGAGAGTGAGCCACTGGGTCTGGCTTGAACTTCTGAAACCTCAAAGCCCACCCTTAGTGGCACACTTCCTCCAATAAGACCACACCTACTCCAACAGGGTCATATGTCCTAATCCTTCAAGTAATGCCCCTCCCTATGAGTCTATGGGGGCCATCCTCACTCAAACTTCCACATTCCACCCCCTGATCTCCATAGGCTTGCAGCCATATTATAATGCATTTAGTCCAATTTCAAAAGTTCCTACAGTCTCAAAATGGCTTAAAAGCACATAGTTCAAAGTCTCTGCCACTCAGGGCAGTCTCTTAACTAAAACCTCCTGTAAAATCAAAATGAAAAAGGAGATCGCATACTTTCAAAATACAATGGCACAGGATAAACATTACCACTCCAAAAGGGAGGAAAGGGAGCAGGGTGAGCAAATACTGAACCAAAGCAAGACCAAAAACCACTGGCGGAAACTCCAAACTCTGCGTCTCCACGTCTGATGTCAAAGCTTAGGATATGTGGCCTTGTTGGGTGTGGCTTATTGGAGGATGTGCATCACTGGGGGTGGGCTTTGAGATTTCAGATGCTCAGGCCAGGCCCAGTGGCTCACATTCTCTTCCTGTTGCCTGCTGATTCAGATGTAGGTATATAATAGGGTATATATTGTGGGGTATAGGGTGATGATTTGATTCTTGTATATCTTATGCAATGGTCAAGGTAAACAGGGTTTCTGGCTTCCTTAAACACTCACCATTTCTTTGTGTTGGAGAACCATTGAATTCTTCTCTTCCTATGAAATGTATACTAAGTTATAACTACAATCATTCTATTGACCACACGATTCCTAAAGAGAAAGAGTACAGAGCTGGTACCCAAGTATCTTGCTGAAATACTTCCTAAACTGAGAGGGAAACGTGAAAGAAATAAGGAGGGTTACCTGATGGAGAGATCAGAAGAGAAAAAGAAAATCCACTAGGGCTTAAGTCTGCTCCATGCAGTGTTTCCTTCTTAGACAAACGGCAACAGTTTCACCTTGTGTACCCATTCACTTACCCTTTCTGGCCAATCTGGGTGACTCGGAGCTCTTCTCCATACTTGTTCTTGATCCATTTGATGCCCTGCAGTTGAGGGTCGACCATGAGCGGCCAGCGCTCACAGTTGATGAGGATGGTGGCATTTTCCATGGACATGCGGTCTGCAGGGAGGCCCTCATTCTGCCAGGCAGCCACAGCAGCATCATCGGTCAGCATCCTCAGGGGGTCCAAGGTTGAGGTGGTTGGGATGGGAACCTGATGAAGAGATGACAGGCACACTCTGAGTGGAAAACCCCACCTCTGTTGGGGAGAATCCATAGTATCTTACTACATAACATAACCCCTTTGAAAGCAAGATCAACACGCCTCTGAAGAGTGCTGTCCTGGCTGTGTAATTGCTACTGAAAGCATCTTGATAGATGATCTATCCTGAAACCAACTCTTCGCTTCTCAGTGTCTTCATCTTAAACCCCTTCTATGGCTCATTTATGTCTTAAAAAAAATGACTCGTTGAATGTGAATGCATGTGCGTGTACGTGTGTGAGTGTGCATGTACCATGACATGCGTGTGGAAGTTCAGAGTATAATTTGAGGGAACTGGGTCTCTCCCTCTACTATGTGGGTCTCCATGGTCTAACTCAAATAGTTCATCTGGGAGAGCGAGCTATCTTGCCAGTCTGATTATTTATATCTTAATTTATACAATCCATAATCATGTGGACATTTACTTCTCTGCTATTTTTGTTTCTCAGGTCAGTTTTCCAGTGGCATAATTGGCACACACAGACCGCTTTTTCCTCTCACCTATTTTACCAGCTCACAAAGAGCTGAGGAAGCTTCCTTGCCCCTACCTACATCAATCTTCCTTCCTCAAGACTGTTCACAAGGCCCTCCTAGCAAGCACACCTGTTGGGGCTTGCTGGAGAGCACACCCAAGCCCTGAGAACTCCACCCACGTCCCTCTGTGTACCCTCAGAGCTGGAAAATTCTTTCTGTTTTTTCTATTTTGGTCTCTCCCAGTTCATCCAATTCTTCTGTAAGCAATATTTTCCACTGACTTACATATCTTTAAAAAGTGGTAAACTCTATATAGTGTAAAATGAAACATAGTAAGTTTCGTGGAGGATAGCACATTCTCAGTATTATACAGTCTTCAACCCGATCAATCTACTCCCAGGTATTTTCATGACCTCTCATGCTCATTAAACAATCCCTCCCTGTGTGTCTCCACCCCAAAGCTCCTGGCAATTCCTAATATGCTTTCTGTCTCTATAGATTTTCTTATTTTGGATATTTAATAAAAATGGAATCATACAAGATGTGACCTTTTGTGTCTAGCCATTTCCATTTAGTATAATGGTTTTGAGGTTTGGACTTTATACCCTTTAAATTTTTGATTCAACTGTCTTTGCAATTTGCTTTGTGTAGCTATCTCTGGAAGGCTGTGTAACCCCTTTTAAACTCCTCTTCCTTTAGGCATGTTCAACTGGCAGTCCTTTGGCCACAAGATCCCCAGGACGGAAGTGAATGTTGTTTCACAAAAATCATTGACTTACTTAAAACACTATGATATTTTTTGTGAGTCATTGGCAACTTAATCACATGGTTCTAGAGTATGAAATTTACAGGTGAGAACATCATGCCACAATTAAAACAAGTTTAAATGAAGGAAAGAGAAGGCATACGCTATAGCATCATGTAATCTCTCTCTCTCTCTCTCTCTCTCTCTCTCTCTCTCTCTCTCTCTCTCTCTCTCTCTCCAACATCTTAACTACATAGCTCAGGCTGACCTTGAACTCATAATCCTATCATTTCAGCATCCTGACTGCTGTAATTACATATACATTACATATATATGACATTTGAAATACATTTCTGATCTCAGGATAAAAATTACAAGGGACTGAATTCCCTTGAGAAGCTTGATGTAGCCAGACATGGTAGTGGAAGCTGAGGCAGGAGGATTGTGAGTTTAAGGTAGGACTGAAAAGTATAGTGAAAATAAAACAAAGCAAAACCAGAAATTGTTTTGCCATGTTTTCTTTGTAATCTTATGAATAAAACATTATTCTGGGGTTCATAGACTTTACCAGATTGTTTGCTGTAGTTCAAATGTGTTCCCCAAAATTCAGGTGTTGACAACTTAACTCCCAGGGAACAGGTCATTGTGGCTCTGCTCTGTAAATGGCTCCCATTGATATCCTGGGAGGGAATTAGTTCCCGTTAAGTGGGTCACAGACCTGAGTTTGGTCCCACCTTTCTCTTTTTTCACTTTTTTCTTCCTCTTCTGTCTTCTGGCATAGGATGTCAAAGTACTAAGGTCCAAAGCAGACTGCGGCATCATGAACCAAATAAATAGCAGTCCTTTATTGATAGCTGCTCTTCAGCACTGTTTCAGCACCAGACAATAGACTAAGACCCTGCCAAAGGCATCTATGGCACAGGAATGCTTATGCATCTCAAACAAGCCCAACCTCCCACGCCATTAAGAGCCACACATCTTCTCTCAGTCCTTGGTTCTTCCAGCGATTTTCTCCCATCACAAGTGTTCAAGATGAATGAGATTATTGCTCTGTTAGCTCAACTAGTTAGCACAATGAATGTCACTAGTTACTGCTGAACTTGTATCTGAGCTATTTCTAGTACTGTAACTATCTGAAACCAGTCAATCAAACCATCGCATGGGTAGAATTTTATGAGTAGATCTGGGAAACCTTAGACATTGCTGTACAAATGCATTTTGCATTCTAGGGCTGTAGTTATGGGTGGAGTTTGGGATATGCCTCCGGGTTCGCTGTGAATTGTGCCCACTCTTTCTGTTGCTGAAGTCTGTGGACCTGATCAGCACTGTTGGACAATGAATATGCCGAAGCCATCCTGGCCTGGCATGTCTTTTGTGTTACATTGGCATGGCATGTAGGACACTCTGAATTTTTGGCTAGTGTTTGGGAACTGATGAACCTGAGTGATAAGGATTTGCCAAAGGAATGCTAGGGTCTAGGTGAGGTTTGAAATCTCCTTTACTCAGCAGCCATCATTTCCCCACCCCCATTCCATCACTTTGATATACAGAGGGAGGATCTGGGAATAGCTACACAGAGGTGCCTGCCCCTCTGAATGGCCCATGGAAGAGCACCTGAGCATTGATGACAACGTGGCTTTTATAGCTGTGTTTCTGAGCCATGAGTATAAACTGTAGGGTTTTGGGAGCCAACAACAATGGGCCAGGAAGAACAGAGAAGGGACTTCCCCCACTGCTCCTATGAAGCCCTCTGGAAAAGAGACATCTTTTGGTGTCTCCCAGGTTTTGCCACTTGGAAGTCAGTCAGGAGGTGGAGTTCATCAAAGAACCAGAGCATGAAGGACCAAACATGGAGTTCCCATGAGAACCCCATCAAAACAAGGTTCTAAGTCATACTGCCTGGCAGTGGAGAGGATATGAGCGTGTATGTCCCATGCCTGGTACTCAGTGGGCGTGTCGGTGCATATGCAAGGACTACTGGAAGGTTTGGGTTATGATGGTCATGTGATCTCAGTGGTACACACAGGCTGACACAGTCAGGACAGATTCAGGCCACACATACCTTCAGCTGGTTCAGATAGGGTTTCCAGGTCCCGTCCATGAGGCTCTTTCGGTATTTTTTGGTAAAGAAGCCCAAGTAGGAAACGAAAGCTGTAGTAAGAAGAATATCTCCACATAATGTCCTTTCCTGCTGTTTGAAGTTCTGCACAGCCTCTGCCCACCTGATGTTTTCAGAGGCGAGTCCTCCAACCTGCCATTTAAAGGGTGGAAAGGAGAGAGAAGCGTCAGATGGAGCCCACAGAGCTGTGTGTTTAGTCAAGGAGCTCACATGCCATATGTCCACAGCAAGAAGGCCCAGAGAACCACTGCGAATCCTTTTCTGTCATCGGCCACGTCCTGGCTGCAGGTGACACTCCAGCACACAAGCCCCTGCTCTGCGCATTGCATGGACCGTGAGATGGTAACAGGTTCTGGATGCTGGTTGCTGGGCTCTGCCCTTTCTACGTGTGGAGACAGCTATACCAGTTCTGTGGGGTGTTGTGAGGACCAAACATGTTCATGTGTGTTACCGCTCAGCATAGCGCCTGGTCTGTAAGCCATGCTCACCTCCCTAAGTGCTGGAGATATGTACATAAAGTCAAGTCCACGTGCCCTAATCATTTTCCGGTGGGTGGGAAGACAGAGGTGGATTCAGACAGAAGAGGGAGTATACACCCAAGTGTGTACAAAGTACCAGAGACTGCAGAACACACCTCTGCTAACCTGGCCCATTTCTGGAGGACACCTCTCTTCTTGGGAGGAAACCATCATACATTGTGAGAGCTGGCAGAACAAGAAGTGATTGGCCAGCCCAGCATGTCCCTGTCCTGTTCTTAGACTAGAACAGTGGAGTTCAAGGATCTCTACAGAATGTTGGTAGAGACAGAGTGGTTTCAGAGCCCATATGTTCAGACATTCAGCCCTGTAACCTGGCATGGCAATGCATTTGGAGACTCCCCATTTGATGGAGAAGGCTGTGTCGAGTTTTGGAAGTCAGGTAAGGAGCTCGATGGGAGGGCGGCTAGCCAGATCTGGCCAGTTTCTTACATGTCTGCAGGGGGTCATCTCCAAATTAAACTGTTTGGTGAAACCGACCATCTCAATGTTGCGCAGCAGCCGTAACTGTAACCACCCATAACTGCAGAGACACATTTTTCTACCCGATCTCCCACCCAAACTGATGACATGCTTTGAGATGGTTTTGCACTAAGTACTCAACCAGCTCTCCTACTAAGTGCTCAGCCTGTTTCACTCTGACCTGCTTTTATGAGAACAATGTAACCAACGTCACCATGTCTTGCCCTTCCCACATAATCATCAGCTTTTACAACCTAAAAAAAAAGCTAGTGCATAGCTTTAATCCTAAATTATGTACTTCCATGCTCCTGACCCATAATAAAGTATGTGTATGTATACATGTGTATGTGTATATGTATGTAAGTATCACTGAAAGCAGCCAATGGGTTAAAACCAACTTAACAAACTATCCCATAAGCACTGAAAGCAGTGTGTTCTTGGTTGCTAAGATTTGTGTAGTTTTGAGTGCTATTCAGAGTCAGTCAAAAAACCTCTTCCCTATAAAATTCTGTTAAAGATTTCTGTTGAAAAATATTTCCCATTTCTTTCCCATATCATTGATTTATGTTCTGTTCAGTAAACACAGAACAAAGTCCTTTGTTAGGGACAGACAGACAACAGGTTCAGGTCAAATAACTACAACAGACAGGCCACAGACCACAAGCTCGAGACAGAGGGGACATGGGTAAAAAAGTGGAGATTTCATACCTATGCTCATTCTTCGTCTACTTCTTCAAGAGGAAATCTATTACCTGTCTTTTTTTTACTTTTTAATTTATTTATTGTTTTTAATTGAGCTATAAATTTTCCCCACCCCCTTCCTTCTTCCCGTCTCTATTTTCTGTCTTAATGCAACATCAGAGTATATAGCAACTGACACACATGTGGATTAGTGCCTTCATTAAACCACGGCTCAGTCCAGTGCTGGCTACAACACGTGGCTCCTTAAAGAAATACGGCTGTAGCTGGAATGAGGGAGGAAAGGGATTTATTATAATTCTCTTCTGTGGGAAGGGTGGTGCTGGGAGTAAAGAGAAATCACACTCAGTAGAAGCTGTTCTCCAGTCTTTGCTGCTGGATGTGAGAGAAACACAAGCCATAAGGGATTTTAAAAGACTACAAATTCTTTGACCTCTCATCAAAAGTGGGATGTTCAAGTCAGGCATGGCGGCTCACTTCGGTAATCCCAAGACTCTAGGAGCTGAGGCATGAAGACTGCGAGTTTACAACCAGCCTAGACTGCAGAGTGGGAGCCCATCTCAACAACAGCAAGAGCACAGAGCCAGCCACAGGGCAAACATGAGAGTTACCCATCTCCTTCCTAGACTGCAGAGTGAAAGCCCATCTCAACAACAGCAACAGCACAGAGCCAGCCACAGGGAAAACATGAGAGCTACCCATCTCCCTCCCTGAATTTGGAACTATTTTAAAGGACTAAGGCACAAGTGACTGACACTGAGCTAGACTTTGGTCCCAGGTTTTATGAGAGCGCCACACTCCACTTCCGGTCTTTCCAGACACTTACTTGTAGAGTCCCGGGGTAGGGATGGAACACATAGAGATTAGAGAGATTTCACGGGGACAGAGAGTGGCCCTTTTGAGGCCACCCTCCCAGCCTTACCTTGTCAAGGTACCTAGCAGATGAAGAAAGTTATTCTGGACTCCCCAGCCCAGCCCAATCCCAAGACTGAAGGACCCTGAATTTTTCAGGCATGGAGATCACCTGGTAAGCTAAATTCTACCCAAAGCCCTGCCCTTCAAAAGTGTGAAATATTGTAGAATGGTTACTGTAGTATTTTTTAAAAAACTGTTTGGTTTAATGCATTCCTCTGAAACAGGACGGAAGTATCATTAGTCTGAATCTTATAAACGGCCTGGACTGTGAAGCCCTCCAACACTGAGCCCTAGCAGACAAATTCGGGGGACACAAAGAGCTGCTTTAACCCCTCCAGTATTTTCCTCTGGTCCCACCACCACCAACACCAGCTCTCTCCTGCCCCAACCAAGGATGGAATATCTACACTTGCTCCTGAGTTAATTTTTTTGGGGAGGTGGGTGATTTGTTATATTGTAATAGATACCCAAACATAAACACCTTTGTCCTGACATTTAGACTTGTTTTCTCAGGAAGGCCAGAGCCTTTCCATCTCTCCCATATATCCTTAGGTGTACACATAGGTGTCCACGGATAAGGTCACATTGGGAAATGTTCAGAATCAGTCATTTTCATTCCTTTCTGCTTCGCTGTCCCCAATCTTACAGCTTCTGATCAAGTATTACATGGACAGGAGCTCTGGAATTGACCCACAAAAGGCTAACTTCTCTGGCCCACGCATATCCACGGAGTACGGCCACATCCGCAGCAGCTGTCTAGGGGTCCAGCGTACCTTTCTGTCTAACTACCTCCTTACGGAATCAGCTTTGAGCAGAGAAGGCTGAGTACCCATACTTGTCAGGTGTCAGGTCCCTGTAACTCGGCACATTTCCACATTTCGATGCCACCCCGCCCACCTCCCCAAGGCCAGTCAAAGTCGCCCTGAGGGGAGCTCTTCAAGTCACATTCCTGGGGCACTTGACAAACTGCTAATGTAGTCAGAGCTCAGACTCACCAGGCGGTTCGCAAGGGAGATGGTGCCTGCGGTCACTTCAGCTTCTTGCCGACACCGGAGTTTCTCTGCTGTCGCCTTCTCAAACTTGGCTGTGAGCTTCGCCAGGTTTTCGTTAAGGTGCTGTTGAGGAAGGGACGCAAAGTTGGTCGGTAATTCCAGGCCATCGCTAGTGGTTCTGAGATAAGGCTTTATAAGAGGACTCTGAAGGGCATGCTGGATAGGGGAAGACCCAGAGACCAAGGGAATGCTGGGTAGAGGAAGGTCCAGAGACTAAGGTCAGTAAGAAAGCAGGTGGAAAGGAAGCCACATGAAGGGTGACCCCAGAGACAACCTCAGCCTCTTCCTGCAGGCAGAGGCTGGGATGAAAGCCCAGAGATAGCTGATCAAAGCTGAGGAGCGCCTGGCTTGTATAAAGGCGATGAGGTGAGATACGCATGGAGCAGAGAAAAGGGAGAGAAAAAGTCCCACCTCTCCTCGGGGAAAGGGGTTCCAGTGAGTTCCACAAGCACAGGTGTTGATGTTGGAGGCAAAAGCAGACCACAACTGGAGAAGCAAGAATATAACTGGGAGACCCGGCGGGGGTGGGGTGGAGGTGGGACGTGGGAGTGTCACCTACAGGATGGACCACGCTGGGCTGAGGCTGGGCTGCCCTTCTTTGGCTAGAGCTTACTTAGCCCTCACCTATTCTCCCCCATCATAAAGGGCAGGATGTGTTTTAGAAAAGACATAGCTTCATTTTTTTTTCTCTGAATTTATCAAGAATGAAGAACAGAAACAAGATACTTGTCACTGTTAGAGTGTACATTCACATAGGTGAAGACACAGGGACACACAGCAGATACCTCCGCACATGCTCTGTGTATGTGCAGTAATGGAAGTCTAAGCTGCGTAGTGGGCCCTTGCTAAGGTGTCTGAGCTCACACAACCAGCACTTTAAAAAGCAGCCAGCATTGGATTAATGATAGTGGACTGAACACACCCATCACCTCTTCTTCTTCCCAGGCAATCACTAAAGTTAGTAGGAAGGAACTGCAATAGGCATAAGCTTTGCATACCATATGAGTCAACGTTAGGAGTGAGAGAGTCCAGCAGATGGTGGAAGACCATGCCAGTGGAGCTGCTGGATGGCTGGAGATGGACAGAGGAGCCTGTGGCTTCCTCAGGTCACCACGAAGGCTATTTACCTGCAGAGCCTCCACCAACTGGAGATTCTGGAAGTGTGATTGGGTGGGTGGTAAAAAGAAGGACTAAATTGGTACCCCCAACTGTAGATGGAGTGGTGGGCCGTTTCCCACTGCCCAGGAGGGCTCCTGGCCACCAGCTAGTTTTACCCAAAATAATTACACAGAAACTGTATTCTTTTAAACACTGCTTGGCCCATTAGCTCTAACCTCTTATTGGCTAACTCTCACATCTTGATTAACCCATTTCTATTAATGAGTGTAGCACCATGAGGTGGTGGCTTACTGGGAAGGATCTTAACCTGAGTCCATCTTGGAGAGGAGAGCTATAGCATCTGCCTCACTTCCCTTCTTCCCAGCATTCTGTTCTGTCTACTCTGCCTATCTAAGCTGCTGCCTATCAAAGGCCAAGGCAGTTTCTTTATTAACCAATGAAAGTAACACATAGACAGATGACCCTCCTACATCACCCAACAAGTATCTCTATCCAAATGTAGAAGGCATCATTACCGTGAAGGAGAAATTCTAGCACTTAGGATGCATCCAGCATAGCTCATCTGATCTTAGAAATAAATCTTATCAGTCAGCCCCGCCTTTATCTACAGAGACAATACCAGCTCTTTAAAAAGGTATCTTTAAATTGTTGATATTTTCGTACTTATATACAGTGCGTGGTGACCGTATTCATTCTACCCGACTATTTTCTCGTATCCCCCATTCCTGCTGGCCCCCTTCTCCATGCTCTCCCCCTCCAGCTTCCATGTCTCTGTAAGTTTTCTACAGCTGATGTGTGTTCATTAATGCAGTGGCCATGCCATCTTCTTAGCTTCCCCTGAGAAACGACAACGGACAGACAGTGTTAGCAAATGCCTACATTAAGGCAGACAAAAGGAGAAAGACAGGGCTCCCAATAGCAACAAGAACAGCACTAAAGGCCTCGGGACCAGTTCTCAGAGAGGTCCAAGATGGTTCAGCTATAACACGAGAACAGCATTTTATTAGATGGAGACGAGAATGAAACCAGTATTAGGAAACACCAGTTTATTGTTAATGTAAACTAACAAGAGTGATTGGAATGTGGGTGAGAAAGGTGAACTCAGAAACCATGCAAGGCTTCAGAAATCTCCCAGTAAGCCTGAGAAAATGAACAGTGGCAGAAACGTGAGGGAAAATAGAGGACAGAGTTAGGAGGTTCAACGTTTGATGTACTTGTAGTGCAGAAGATAAGATTACAAAGAAAATGGAAGGGGGAATGCCGGAGAAGAAAACAAAAATAGCATGTCAGGGCTGAAGACAGTAGGTCCCCCATGTCAGCATGAATAACATAAAAGAATGGGATATTAGAAACGTGTGATATGAAAAAGAGGGAGCCGTAGTGAGGTGGAAGGAGTTAAGTAAAGATCAAAGTTGGGAAGGGGATAGGGGAGGCAAGAGGGTGGGATTGGGGTTTATCTCAAACTGGGAAGGCATGAAAAAGCCATATGGAAACCTACTATTCTATAAGATTATTAAATGTATAATTTATGTGTTTATAAATTATTTATATAGTTCTAATTATTAACATATAATTTAAGAATTTGAAAGGAGACACCTTGCATTGGGTGAATAATACTCTCAGAAACCATTGGTTATTATGTGAAAATCGAAATGCCCTCCTAAGAGCCATTGATCAGGAAGGCCACAGGGACCATCCACAACAATGCAGGTTATTGCCGTTTCTTTTTATTGCACACTAGAACTAGATGGTGAGACCCTAGCGCTGAAGATACCTAAACTTTGTAGGCTGAAGAGCGTCAAGCTGTAACTGGCCCGGAAGCTTCCTCCCCGCTGGCCAGCTTTCAGAGTCCTAGAAGGTGCCAAGCGGACTGCTGGGAGGGAAAAGTCATTTGTACCCTCACCCAGCTGTGAACCTTTCAAACTACAACAACCACCTGCGAAACAAGATGCACCCACTGGTGCAATAATGACATGGCTGCTATGGGGGTGGCCAGCTGCCTTCTGATTGGATCTGAGGCCCACTCCACAGAAAGGAACTCATACCTTGGACTGTAAGCCTGGGCAAAACTCCAGGACTGAGGAGGTCATAGGTTCTGAGTGGGGGGACCTACTGCTGTTGTTTTGCTGAATGGACATGTTGTTGAGTTATCTTCTAAATATTTATGTTTGTGCTCATGGATTATGCTGTGGTTAAGCTTCATCAGAGAAGCTTCTATTTGCGGTGGGTGGTGGTCAACACAGAGACTCTTAACCGAGTGACTGATGAGTAATGAGCCCTAAAAGGGACATTGACAGTGCCTCCTCTGGGACTCAGGGAACACAGCAGAAGGTGTGTGTGTGTGTGTGTGTGTGTGTGTGTGTGTGTGTGTGTGTGCTGATGCAGGGAGGCGGAAGAATGTAAAAACCAGAAGACGGGCAATTGCGCTGAGAAATGTTGTCTTCTGGACATGACATGGTTGTTCTACTTGAACTCAGAGCAGTTGTGGTTACCTGCACAGGGCCTGTCTGAGACTGAGATTGTCACCATCTTACCATGAATGAGAGAGGGGCTGGTGAGGCTCCACCCTTCTCCCGTGGTCTATTGTCAGTTAATGGTCCCTGGGGGAGGAGCTATCATTTTCTTCAAATATGTAACCACTGGTAAGTTTCCCATGCCAGTAAGTAACCCCATCTATGCTCATCCAAACAACCCTAGTTAAACTCAATCGCGCGCGCGCACACACACATACGCACGCACGCACGCAAGCACGCAAGCACGCACGCACATGCATGCACAGAAATAGGATCGGGGAGCAGGAAGGTTTCAGTGGAAAAGAAAGAGCTAAGAAAGGCAATAAGGGATATGCTAAAATGATCAACAGTCATCAATGCAAGTATGAAATTGTGAAGAGATAATAAAGAATGAAAGCTGAGTACATCAGTGGTGGGCATCAGGGGCTACGGATAATAAGAAGGTCAAAGGCTTCTGGAAATGTGGGCAGCACAAGGGTCAGGAGGTTGACAGCTCCGCAGACTAGATCACAGAGTGTTCGGCATTTTAAGGAAAAAAAATGAATAATCCAGATTTCCAGTCTTCAAAGTTTTGACTTGGGTTTGTTAGCAAAATAAATGCATGACCAGACTGTAGCTGTAATTTACTTCCCCTTAACCCTTTACTTCCAGGGAATGTGACTTGAGGGTGGGATACAACAAAATAAAAAAATAGACCAAGAAAGGAGGCATTATGGGGTTCTGACATAATTGAAGCAAGCTCAAGAAATAAATCAGTGGTCCTTGCTTACCCTCAACACTGACTGGAGCCCTGAACTAGGAACAAAGGAGACAGATACCAGAGACAATGACCTGATAGAGCACCTGGCTGGGTGGAGAATGGATAAGTAACGGCAGCTACATACAAGCAAATCATGGATGAAAACCTATAAAAGAAGATAAAAACTCCAAAGGGGAAAAGAGACTGTTATAAAAAAAAAAGGAAGTCAGGAGATAGAAAAAGGTTCAGTGGTTGAGAGCATTTGTTGCTATTGCAGCTGACCCAGGTCTTATTCCAGCACCTACGTGATAGGCCACAACCAGTTACAACTCCAGTTACAGGGGATTTGACACCTTCTTCTGATCCCTGAGGACAACTGGGTACAAGCATAGTGCATATATATGTAGGCAAACATGCATAACACATAAAATAAAAGTATTTTTTAAAAAGAAAATATAATGTATCACTTAGATCTACTGTAATCAATAGAGATATTCACTTAATATAAATGGAAGTTATTGATTTTTTAATTTTTCATGAATCAGTCTATGGGCAGAGATACTTAGTTTTGGTTACAGAAGCCAATGTAGATAGTTTTGGCCATGGCAATCACAAGGCAGAAATGATGATGACGGAAGTAGGGACACAGGAGTATGAGAGAAGAGCAGAAGTTTGGGATGATTGACAGTTTCATCCTGAAAGATGAGGCTGCCAGAGAGCCACCTCCACGCAATGGAGCAAAAATAAAGAAGATGTTATCTAAAACCAGTTGTCATAAATTTTCTGGGAAGATGTCAAAATCAACAATTTAGACCAGTCAGGTATCTGAATAAGACCCAGGGAGTAGAAATATCGGTCTAGCATAAGGACAGAAGTTGAATGTTCCAATGAACAGAACAAGAAGATGCTGAGAACCAGCCGGCCACGAGTCCAGTCTTAGGAAACAGGCACTGATGGGGCTGACGACAAAATGCAACACGGCCATTCACTCCAATATGAAGACATTAGCTAACTGCAGGCAGTGAATGATATAGAGGAATCTTTTGATTATTTGTATCATGGCCAGAAATCAGATTTCTATGTACATTTTCTGATATTTTCAATATTAGCAACTGTCTTAGTCACCGTTCTACTGATATGAAGAGACACCATAACCCAGGGAACTCTTTCTTATAAAAAGAAAGCATTTTGTTGGGGGCTTGCTTACAGTTTCAAAGACTTAGTTCACTATCATCATGACAGGGAGCATGGGGGCAAGCAGGTATGGAGCTGGAGAAGTAACTGAGAGCTCTACATCCTGATGTGCAGGCAGCAGGATGTGTGTGTGTGAGAGAGAGAGAATGAGTGAGAGAGCGAGAGAGTTGTAGTGATATTTCATTTGTATTTTAATAAATGAGCCTTGCCTGAATATCAGAACACAAAACTGCCGCACTAGTCAGCCATACAGGCCAGGTAGTGATGTCACACACCTTTAATCCCAGCAGCCACACTGGTTAGCATAGAGGCTGGGCAGTAGTGGTGCATACACGCCCTTAATTCCAGTATTAGAGAGGAATATAGGGTGGGATGAGACAGGAACTCGTGCTCTTTCAGTCTGAAGATTTCATAGAGGTAAGAGCTCTCTAGTGGTTTGACTGCTTTGCTTTTCTGATCTTCCAGGTTGAACCCCAATATCTGTCTCTGGGCTTTTATTATTTGTGTTACAGAGAGGACACTGGTGCCTATCATGAGCTTTTGAAAGCTCAAAGCCCACACCCTGTGACACACTTCACCAAAGCCACACCTTCCAATCCTTCTCAAATAGTGCCACTGTCTGATGAGTAACCATGTAAATACACGAGCCTATGGGGGTCATTCTTATTCAAGCCTCCACAAAAACTGTGGAGTAGGCTTTGAGGTTCCAAAAGTCCATGCCAGTCCCAGTCTCTCTCCCTCTCCCTGGGAGATCAGGGTGCAAAGTTTTCAGCTGCTGCTCTAGTACCATGCCTGTCTGCTCCCTGTCATGGTGATCATGAGCTAACTCTAAACTGTAAGCCACCCCCCAGTTAAATGCTTTCTTTTATAAGAGTAGCTTTGGTCATGGTGTCTCTCCACAATGACAGAATATTAACTAAGACCTAACAGCTTCTTATGTCATCTGCAAATATGAGATAGAGGCCTGAGGAGACAGTTCAGCTGCTATGTAGCAGGCTCCGAGATGGCCTTAACTGCTCAAAGCAGATCCAAGAATTAAAAGAGAGCTGTTGTTTCTTATGAAGACCTTTCTCTACCATTTGATATTTTCCCTGCTCTATGAAAATATTCAACTTGTTCTTATTGATGCATTATAAATTGTAATGTCGATATATGCTTATTGCAGAAAATGAGAACTAGATGATCAAACAAAAACCATCCACCATTTAGAGACCAAACACTGTTAACAAAGCATGTGTGTGTATGTGTGTGTGTGTGCGCGCGTGTGTGTGAGTGAGTGTACACATTTGAAAATGTGAATATACATGCATGAATGGAGAAGGCTGTAGTGACCTCAGCAGCATCTGGAGAGGCATCTCCTTGGCCCAGGTGGGCTTCCATGAAAAGGATGGGTGCTGCCTCTTTCTCTCTGATACAGTAGGAAGCGCGTGGTCATGTTCTTGGACTGTTAATAGGTGAATGTATAAGCCCAGGAAGGAGAGGAGCTTGTTAAAAGCCGAAAATATTGTGGCTGAAAAGAAACGTTTCTTATGGTAGCCAATTGTTCTCAGCCCATTCATCTTACATTCCCAGGTTGAGTGGGCCCGTCATGTGAACTGACTGCTGGAAAGGTATAAATATTTTTAAACATCCCCTCCGTACCAAATGTTCCTTTAGTTAAAATAACTGGAGTAAATTGTCTTTTAAAATTCAGTTCTTTATACTTTTCTGGGAGAGACTGAACAATATAAAAATTGTTAGGAAGTCTGTCCCCTGCCTTTCCCCCAAAGCTGCAATGGGGTTGCTAAGGTGTTTTGTACTAGTGGAAGGCTGGTTATGGCCGTTACCACCTGTTCTAAGGAAATGGTCCATGAATAATATCCAGGTTTAGAATGCAGGTATTTAGAGGAGATTTGTTTCTTCACCCAAGTTATTATTGCTATTTATCAAGATGTTATAGATTGACCCTCTTAAATATGTTAGCGTGAGCTATGTCCCCAGACTCGAGGATTTATATTACACAGAGAGGCTGTTTGCAATGATCTTCCACCTAGAGTTTTCATGAGCCTGTTGTCACCTGACCATCAATAAATCCATGCCACATGAGCTATGCAGCACATCCACAATCCACCTCCTCAGTTTGTAAAACCTGCTTTATCATCCCTACACAGTCACAGCAAGAATCGTGTTTGCCTGGCAGGCATATGGAGGAACTAGACATCCAGAACACTGTTGGGACCGCACTTGATCCTGGCAATAACTGAGCTAATGCATGTGGTTGGATGTGCGTGTGTGATTGATAGCACAGAAAGTGTGTGGGGGGAACAACAATGGCGATCACGGTCCCTAAGGCCTTTCTTGCTGTTTTCTTTGTCATAGGCTGCCTCTGGCTCATGCTCCACACATGGTTGTCTTCCATCCCCAGGATAATCCCTGGAGGCAGATACTATTATCCAATCTGCTTTCCTTCAGAGAGCTACAGTCTGGGCACTCTGAAGACATAAGAAGTAAATATTACAGTTGAGATCAAAGTCAAGGTCTGTTGAGATAGGTACATTACTTATTTATTTGTAAAATTTTTTAATAATTTTTTCACATAATATATTTTGATCATATTCTTCCCTCTCTCCTGACTCCTCTCAGGTTCTTTTTACCTCCCTAGCCAAGCCAACTTCATGTTCTTTTTCCTTCTCTCATTCTCTTGGAAAAAAGCAAAACAGGAAAAACAACAAAAATCAGTTGGATAAAAAAAATAGCAAAGCAAATGAAAAAAGTGGACAAACCCCACAAAACATGACTTGAGTTCATTTTCTGATGGCCAGCTTGGAGTGTGGCTGTTATACCCAGTGACACTCCCCTAGGGAAAACTCTTTCTCCTTTTCCCAGCAGGTCTCTGTAGCTAATAGCTTCCTGGCTAGGTGTGGGACTTCACGGAGAAGGACAGATTTTCAGCTATGCTACCTTCTGATGACTACCTCTCACTTAGCTAATTTTTAATCTTCTTTTTGGCTAAAATTCTAGCCTAGGGCATCATGTGTGCTAGACAAGAACTCTAGCAAGCTGTCTGCGCTCTACCCAGCCGGGTAGCATCCATTTCGATGGTAAAAGAGAAACTCAAAGGCAATTTTCTCTCTAGAACAGTGGTTCTCAACCCTCCTAATCCTGTGACCCTTTAATACAGTTCTTCATGTTGCAGTGACCCCCAACCATAAAATTACTTCCATTGCTTCTTCATAACTGTCATTTTGCTGTTATGAATTGTGATGTAAATGTACGATACACAGGATATCTGGTATGTAACTCCTGTGGAAGGGCCATTTGACCCCCAGGTTGTGAACTGCTGCTCTAGTCATTATAAAACAACCCCTTGCATCTGAGTGAAGCAGACTTAATGATGTATGGTGTTTGTAAATGCTAATAAACCTCACATGAGGCAAGGACCACACTTAATCTCATTATGTAGCCCAGGCTGGCCTCAGACTCATGATCCCCATCTCCAGCCTCCTGAGTGATGGGACTGCATCATGATGACTTGCTTTGAAAAACTTCATAGGACAATGAGGTTCTCACACACCCTCTTTACACCGCAGAAAGTGGGGAAGACTGACAATTGGTCAGAGGTGAAGTCAAGACAGTTCTATCCACATTTTAGGGGAGAAGGGAACCTCAAAGCCTTAACCTTTTGCTCGTTACTATCGAAAGTACAACAGCATTTAATTCATATCTGACTGACAAAGGAGCAGCCGGACAGCCATTGATGCTACTCTTAGTCTGCTGTGTGTCTCTGGATCACTTCTTTCCTCATAGGAGATTAATACGTGCCCAGTCCCCTTTTGTGCCCAGAGCTATGTACCAATTGCCCAGTGGGTTTTCTTGTTTAGTCTATGTATGTTGGAGAAAGAAATGTAAAAACTATGCCAGTGGAAAAGGGATGAAATTTTACACGAACCTTTGATTTCTCCTTAGGCATTGTATTGTCAGGTTCTGGCAGTGGTCAGAGGGTGCTGTGCACCCTATAGGTTGACAGCATTGGGCGAGGGGGGGCGGGTTCTCGGTTCACTTACAGCAATCTTGGCTTTGATGGCTGCCAGTTTCTCCTGGGCAGCTGTGAGGTCTGAGGTGGCTTTGTTCAGAGCTTGGCGCTTTGGTTCCACGTCACAGAAGACCTCGTAGAACCTCACAATGTTTATGACCCAAGAGCAGAGGCCCGCAGCTGCATAGGACTTGGTGGCCACAAGCTCCGGGTTGAACGCAGGGTCTTGGAGATAGGGCCTGATGGCTTTGAGGCAATTCTCATGGATGTTTTCCTTGTCAAAGTGGATTAGGGAATCCAGGAAGCTGTCTACCTTGGCCATGGCGATCTTGGCAGCCTTCCAGCTGCGGTCCTTGGGCACCTTGCCCCCTGGGGCCATGAGTACCATTACTGCAGCGCTGACATTGCTGACGGCCAGAGGCGGGGAACCAAATGTCTTCAGCTCTGTCAGGTTGGTCTGAGAAGAGAGGAGGAGGCTGTTAGAGGAAAATGGATGAGTTCTCTTTGTCCTGGGCCACTAATGGAGTTAGGCTGTGGAGTGATCAATCTGAAAGGGTTGCTTTGAAGCCTGCAGCAGCCCTCTGAATTTTAAATATCATGACTCATCAAAGGGAAAACAGAGTGACTCCCCAGTGACTGCAGACTTCCCTGACTGGTTACCAGAGACTCAGCTATGTCCCTCCAGCACGAAGTGACTTACGGCCCATTAGAAACACACCATTATTTCACATCTAGCGGAGAAATAAAAGGATGCCAATATACTCTGAAACATGCAGCATGACATGAATAAAAGATAAGGTTATTATAAATTAATTTCCATCTTGGATTGAAGAGGATCGCACTGAAACTCAACTGTTCTGTTTTTTTTTCTTCCTTTAATTAAACTGCTGTCTTCCCTGAGCTCATTCTAAATACACTTGACTGTCCTGAATGCATAGTGGGGTTTCTGCCAAGAAATAATTCAGACAGAAAGCCGGAGGTGGCCTGAGAGTCAGCAGCCTCTGACTGGTCCCAGGTGTGTCCTTTGCTACAGAAAGATGTTGACCTTGACTCCAGGCCTCAGTGCCCTCATCTATAACCCAGAAGTGTTGACTCTGACACTTAGGCTTCCCAGCTCTTGGTGCGCTCCTCTATAACCTGGAATTGGAGTGGCACTCATCTGGACATGGAATTGTGGCTGCCAGGGATGAGCATGTGAAGGTGATCAAGGCAGGCTGTAGCATCGACTGAGAAGGACCAGTACGCCTATTCTTTCAATGGTGTTTTTTAAAGTGGGGTGGGGAGGATCTTATTTCAAAGTTTAAGACCTGCAAATGAACTTGAACTGTTCTGGAGATTGGAAACCCACAGCGAGGGGGGGGGGGAGGGTGTTAGTCTGGTACCTGAAAGGAGGTGTGGGGGGAGATGCCACATTTACTTCTTTTCGAATTAAAAAATTGCTTTTAATTGAAAAAAATTACATCACTTCCTCCTTCCCTTTCCTCCCTCCAGTTTCTTGCTCAGATACTTTTCCTCAGAATCTTCCCACAACCCCTGTCAAGTAGACATCCTCTTTTTCTCTGATTATATTTGTGTGTGTATGTGTGTAAACGTATATAAATAGAACCTGCTGATGAGCCCCTTTATTGGTTGTCCAGTCCAGAGTCATCAGCCTTGAAGCCATATACACACAAACGCCAGAAATGGACTCAATAGGTCACATTCACTCTTGAACTCTACTCATATTAGATCATCAAACTCTTGGCAGCAGGAGTTAACAACACACAAACACAAGTGGGAGCTAGCATGGGTGGGGACGTGTCTTGAGGAGCCGAGGGAGGGTACAGTAAGGAAACACAAACTGGAGCAAGAATCTTCACCCCCTAAACTAGTGAATTAGGCATAGTCAGTGGGTGGAATAGAAAACATGTATGAAGATATAGGAGGTGAAGAACCCAATATAGGAGGTGAAGAACCCGATATAGGAGGTGAAGAACCCAATATAGGAGGTGAAGAACCCAGATCTTGTACTGCTGTGATTTCAATGGAATTCATCCCAACCCATCTTTATATCCATATTTATCTACCAGTCAATGGTGACCATGTTGGTCTAAGAGACAAAACCCCACCCAAGTTGAGATGGGCTTTCTTTTATGACTCACTTGTGTAGGAAGGGTGGGGAATGGATGTTCATAGGGAATTCTGGCTATTTTCTTGGCCCTGGGTCTCTTTGTGGGGGTTCATTTTTGCATATTGATCTGCTCACGTTGTCAGGCACTTGGCCCTACTCTCTGGACTCTCTGCCCTGGGACTCTTTCCCTCATTTCTCTTTCAGATTCTAAATGCTTCCTGCTGGGATTTGGAAATGTCCCTGAAAGTCTAAAACTGAGCTCCCAAGGTGGCATTGTTTATTAGGGTACTTTGCTTCTTTAAGGAGCCTAGTGGGAAGCACCTGGCTTAACAGGGGAGTGGCCTCGAAGAGGCTTCTGGGATTCAAGCCCCTTCTCTTCTTTGGCTGGAGGTGTAAACACTAGCTCCTACAATCATGCACCATCCTTGACAGAGACCTGGTCTTGGTCAGGAGCTATTAGAAACATAAGCCTGAACAAACCTGTCTTTACTACAAGTAGCCAGTGTGGGGTATTTATAATAGTGACTCAACACTGACTCTACACACTTCCTTTTGGGGGCCATTGACTTATGAAGCTCATTTCTATCTCAGGATCTCTATAAGAATGTTTGTTCTCAGCCGGGCGATGGTGGCGCACGCCTTTAATCCCAGCACTCGGGAGGCAGAGGCAGGCGGATCTCTGTGAGTTCGAGACCAGCCTGGTCTACAGAGCTAGTTCCAGGACAGGCTCCAAAGCCACAGAGAAACCCTGTCTCGAAAAACCAAAAAAAAAAAAAAAAAAAAAAAAAAAAAGAATGTTTGTTCCCAAGGGATTTACACGACCAGTGCCACCTCATTCCTTAAGATCTTAATTCTAACATTCTCTACTCAGAGAGACTTGACCCACCAACCTCTTCTTCTTCCTCTTTTCCTATCTTACTACTATGGTGATTTTCTTCAGAAAACTTACTGCAACCTGAAACGATTACTTCATCCTAGTCGACTGACTATATAATCTTCTTCCTCATGAGAACAGGGACCCCTGTTGAACCTGATTTCCTCTGCTCAGAAGAAAATCTCTCTAGCAGACAGTCATCAGATTGGACACGGAATGGTTGAATGGGGTGACAGAGTGATGATAGCTCAGCTCACATCCTTAGCTTTGCAAGCAGAAGGCAAAAGGCATTGACTCTGATGGAAGTCAACACTTGAAAATGCCTCGGCGAAGATCTTGTTTAGTTAGGGATGGACCTCAAGCCAGCAGCCACAGGGCAGTACAACCAGGAAGTACACAAGGTTGGAAGGAACATTTCTCAGGAAGAAATAGACACTATTTCCAGTGAACACACGTTAGGAGCACTTGGCTCCACTCCACTCTTGTCTCATGCGACAGATGAGAGGAATCCATCTCTCTGGAGCACTGGGGCAGGAGTCAAACATCATTAGAGTACTGTAAATTCTGCTAAAGCATTGCTAATGTTTCTTAATGTTAATGACAGGCTTCTTTTATTATAAGTACCTTCTCTTTCTTTGGTGTGTGTGTTTACATGTGTGTGTGCTTTCAATTAAACTTGGCTAAATACTTAGACCTTGATCTTCTTGCTGTTTGAATCTTTAAGTCAATGGGGGGGGGGGGATATTCCTGCAGTCCTCACCACTATGGCATCTGAAGCAGGACCCTTCATTTGGAGAAATGACTGCTGTGGCTGATATAAACCTTGCTGTGCCCCCTTTCTGGCTAAGTAAGCTAATCCCACCTTCTGTGCCACAGAAACCATCTGTCCCCTTCACCTCTGCTCCCTGCTGCCTGCCCTAGAACTCTGTTTCTCTGTACCACATTTTCCTTCATAGTGTCTGCTATGTTTTACTACTTTGGATAAAATAGCATTATTTAGCTCATTGTCTCCCATGTCTGCTATAACCTAAGCTTCCTAGAAACAGAACTATTACTTCTGTAAGGTAAAGGGGCCAACCAAAGAAACGCACATTGACCCTGAGACCTGAGTCAATTTATTGGCCCTGAAACCAGAGCCAAAATGTTTAAATAAACACACCTTGGTCCTGAACCAGAGCCAAAGAAACACACCCTGCCCCTGACCAAACTCAGCAAGAAAACAAACCAGTCCATGAGCACAAAAATTCAGCCAATCTCTGAGCTTTTCCAAGCTCAGGGATTGAAATCTGACCAATTCCCACCCTGAAAATCTTCATCCTGGAAAAACTCTACTCCTTAGATGCCCTAGATAAGCCTTGTAACTTATATAGTTTGAACAGTTTCCCACCCTGGCAGAGGCAGCCCCTCTTAAGTGATCAAAAACAATGACGAGATAAGAGTGGTTATTATATTTCAAGGCATTTTAAACATTTATTTGCATATGTATGTGTATGGGTGTGAGTTCTGTCCTCCCACCATGTGGGTACCAGGGCTCAAACTTGGGTTGCCAGGCTTGGTAGCAAGTGCCTTTACCTTCCGAGCCATCTTGCTGGCCTTTTCATACTGAGAGAAAAACCACATATGACAGTGCTGACAGAATGTAGAATTGCTGGCATATGAGGATTCCACTATAGCTTAAGGAGGTAGGTGTGGGGAGGCCCATTCGAGGCCCAACATTTCGGTCAAGGTGTAAGGAGTGGGAAGGAGCAGCTTTGCAGAGATCTTTAGGAGTTGGGTGGTAGCTGACGAGTCAGCCCTTTGGAAGGCCATGGCAAGAACAAACATGGACCAAACTGGGACTCAGACAAGCAATTTCATCATCCTTCCTACACTCCTTACAATCTCTCCTGTCTCATCCCAGTCTTAGAGCATCCTGCCTGCCGGTACCCCTCCTCTTACCCTACCTCTATTCCCTGGGGTCTTTTCCAGCTCTTGGTGTGAAACCAACTTAGCTCCAGCAATCTGACCCTCTTGGCCCTCCCTCCTAGACCATTCTCATTCCTTGTATTAGTTTCCAATATACAGAAACGCTATCTAGCAGGATCCCCCATTGGCCACACCTGGCAAGGACTCGGTAGGTGATTTTCACTATCCTTTCTGTCCTCCATTATGGTCTCTCCAGTCCTGCTCTTATCTCTGTAGCATCCTGTTGCACGTGCCTCTCCTCCCACCTCAACCCCATTTACTAGTGATTCCAGCTCTTGGTACAGATACAGGTTCACTTAGCCCTTCTATCCCTGTCTCTCTAGATATATTCTTTGTTCTACTGAAGTATGCTTGCAGGAGCTCCCCTCCCACCACATCTCAACTCTCTGGGGATCCCATCTCTTGGTGGGGGAAAGGATCCCCCATCTCTTTCCCACAGCCCCTTCAGTCTTTTCTCCTAGTCCATCACTATTCTTCTCTGCTACCCATTGATCTTCAGAAGCACTCTCTACCCGGGAACCCACGGCTACCCCACGTTTGTAATATTCAAAGAGGACTACAGAAACCAAAGAACAGAACACCCACCCAAAAAAGACAAACCAGATGTCAACACCTAGAATCACGTCAATTATTCTAACTCCAGATGTCTAGACACCAGCACAAAGCCACAAACATGAGTGAGATAATGTGCTACCACCAGAACCCAGTAACCCTACTATAATAGGTCACAAGGCATGCGATGTAGCTGAAGCCCAAGACAAAGATTTCAAAATAGCAATTACAAATATGGTTAAGGGCTTTAAAGAAGATTTGAATAAATCACTTAATAAAGTCTGTGGAAACACAGAGAAGTGGAGTGTAATAATGAAAACAGTTCAAGACATGAAAGCAGAAATAGACTTCTTAAAGAAAACCCAAAATGAAACAAAACT
This sequence comes from Microtus pennsylvanicus, assembly GCF_037038515.1. NCBI lineage: Eukaryota > Metazoa > Chordata > Mammalia > Rodentia > Cricetidae > Microtus > Microtus pennsylvanicus. The sequence continues at coordinate 55,725,204 of NC_134589.1, read as the reverse complement.
GGAAATAAAACATTTAGGAAATCAAACAAAAATTCAGAGGTAAACCTCAGCAGCAAAGTACAAGACATGGAAGAGAGAACCTTTGGCATTGACAACAAGACAAAAGAAATGGATACCTTAGTCAAAGAAAATGTTAAATCTTAAAAAAAAAAACCTAGGCACAAAACAGGAAATCTGGGACACTATGAAAAGATCAACTGCAAGGATAATAGGGATAGAAAGAGAGAAGAAACTAGGGGCAAAGATACAGAAAATATTTTCAAGACCCTGGAACCTTACTGGTAGGCCACAGCCTCATGGCAATACACAGATTAATAGAACTGGATTAATTTAAGATATAAGAAATATGCAGAAATATGCCTGAGCCATTGGCCAAGCAGTGCTGCAATTAATCTAGTTTCTATGTGATTGTTTAGTCTGGGCAGCCAGGAAATGTAAGAGCAGCCTCTGCTTACATAAAGGCAATTTACATAAAACCTACAGCCAATATTAACCAACACCGAGAAACGCAAAGTATTCTCACTAAAATCAGGGACAAGTCAGGGTTGTCTACTCTTGCCATATTTATTGAAATAGTACTTGAAATCTTAGCTGGATAGGAAAAGAAGAAGTCAAAGTATCTTTATTTGCAGATGATATTATTTTATAAATAAAAGACCCTCAAAACTCCACCAGGGCACTTCTACAGCTGACAAACATTTTCAGCAAAGTAGAAAGATAGAAAATTAACACACAAAGATCAGTAGCCTTCCTATACACAGGTGACAAATAGACTGATAAACAAATCCAGGAAACACTATCTTTTAGAGTCATATCAAAAATATTTGGGGGTAACTAAGCAAGTGAAAGATTTATATAATAAAAACTTTAAGACATTGAAGGAGACATCAGAAGATGGAAAGATCCATGTTCATGGTTCAGCAGGATTACATCCTACCAAAAGCAATCTATAGATTCAGGGCAGACCCCATTAAAATTACTAAACAATTTCCTTACATATTGAAAAATTTTCAGCTTCATATGGAAACCAGAAGTTTCAGGATTCTTAAAACATTTATGAATGATAAAAGAACTGCTTGGGGTATCAGTATCCCCATCTCAAGACATACCACAGAGTTATGGCATTAAAGACACATGGTACTGACTTAAAACCAGATACTGATCAATGGATTAGAATTGAAGACCTAGACACAAGTCCACAGAGCTATGGACAACTGATTTTTGGCAAAGAAGCCAAAAAATACACACTGAACAAAAAGTATCTTTAAAAAATGATGCATGTCTAACTGGATATTACATGTAGAAGAATGCAAATAGATCTACATTTATCACTATAACCAAAATTTAATTCCAAATGAATGAAGGACCCCAACATAAAGTCAGATCCCTGAAACTGATAGAAGAGAAAGTGGGGGAATACTTTTGAACTCACTGGCACAGGAAAAGCCTTTCTGTGTGGGACACCAATAGCACAGGCACTAATAAATGGAACCTCATGAAAATGAAAAGCTTCAGGATAGCAAAGGACACCAATATTCAGGCAAAGTACCATACTACGAATGAGAAGATCTTTACCAATTACACATACTAAAAGGGTTTAATATGAAGAATTTAAAAACATCAAGAAAGCAACCCAATTAAAAATGCTGTACAGATTCAAACAGAGAATTCTTTTTTTTTAAGATTTACTTATTTATTATATGTACAGTATTCTCAGTATTCTGTCTGCATATATGCCTACAGGCCAGAAGAGGGCACCAGATCTCATTACAGATGGTTGTGAGCCACTATGTGGTTGCTGGGAATTGAACTCAGGACCTTTAGAAGAACAGGCAGTGCTCTTAACCACTGAGCCATCTCTTCAGCCTCTCAAACAGAGAATTCTCAAAAGAGGAAACAGAAATGACTGAGAAAAACTTAAAGAAATGGTCAACGTCTTTAGTCACTGTGGAAATGCAAATCAAAACTGTTTTGAGATTTCATCTCACACCAATCAGAATGACAAAGATCAATAAAACAGGTTGTAGAAACTGGCAAGGATGTAGAAAAAGGGGAACACTTATCCATTGCTGGTGGGCATATAAACTTGTACAATCACCATGGAAATAATTGTTGGTAGTTTTTCAGGAAGCTGGGAAATTATCTGTCGCAAGAGATAGCTATACTATTCTTGGACATATATTAAAGGACTCTATATTCTACCACCGAGACACCTGCTCATCCATGTTCATTGCTGCTCTATGCATAATAGCTAGACATTGGAAGCAGCCTAATTGTCCACCAACTGATGAATGGATAATAAAGATGTGGTACATTTCCATAATGCAATACTATTCAGCTGTTTAAAAAATGAAATTATAAAATTTGCAGTTAAATGGATAGAATTAGTAAAAAATCATCTTGAGTGAGCTAACCCAGACTCAAATAGACAAATATTCTATGCATTCTCATAGATGTGAATGTTAACTTCTAAGCCTTCAATTGGTGTAAATAGAGAAGTTGATTGGCATGCACCTAAAGCCTTTACTACTACTGTCAAGTGTTTATGGTATTAGAAGGTACTCTGCATGCTTCCAGAGGAGAGAGGTAAATACTAACCCAGCTACAAATCCTGTGATCTATAACGGTGACTTGTCTGCAAGATATGTTGGTGCAATAGTGGCACAAAATTTGTGGGAGTAACCAACCACTCTCTAGTTGGTTTTAAGGCCTATTCCAGGAGATTGAATCCATGCCTGACACTGTTTGGGTGGCCAAGAACCATGAGCCTAGGGGAAAACCAAATGCTATTGTTCTCCTAAAGAAACTGGAGAGAGGGGGCTGGAGAGATGGCTCAGTGGTTAAGAGCATTGCCTGCTCTTCCAAAGGTCCTGAGTTTGATTCCCAGCAACCACATGGTGGCTCACAACCATCTGTAATGGGGTCTGGCGCCCTCTTCTGGCCTTCAGGCATACAGACAGAATATTGTATACATAATAAATAAATAAATATTAAAAGTGGGAAAGTTTAAAAAAAAAGAAACTGGAGAGATGGCTCAGAGGTTAAGAGCGTTGGCTGCTCTTCCAGAGGACTTGAGTTCAAGTCCCAGCAACCACATGGTGGCTCACAACCATCTGTAATGAAATCTGGTGCCCTCTTCTGGCCTGCAGGCACCAGAACACTGTATACATAATAAATAAATAAATCTTTTTTTTAAAAAAGAAACAGAGTAACTACATGATTCCTAATGACATTCTGCTATATCCATAGATTAGTGCCTCTCTCTCTCACTGCCAGAGAAGCTTCCTATTGCAGTGCATGAGAATTAACACAATAGATTCACAGCTAGACAATGTGCAGAGACTGAGAGATTTTAGAGCACTCAGTTCTATATGTGATATCTTTAGATAACAGGTGACCAGCTTTTTAAAAACCTAGGTTTTAGTGACTGAACTTAGGTCTTTGTGTTTTCAAAGCTAGCACCTTTAAGACTGAGCTACTTCCCTGGCCCTGTATTGTAAAATTATTGCCAGAAATTTCAGTACAGTCCTAAGTATTTGAAGGAGCCTATGCACATTTCCATTCCTCCAACACTGAATAGCATGTTTTAATTTTTAATTGACAGGTTAAAATGCTATTAAACATTGATTTATTTAATTTATATATGTGTATGTGGGTATGTATATTCACCAGTGATTCTAAACATTTTCTCCCTTTTAAAAATGTTTATTTTAGATGAGATTGAGACATGTTCAGGGTCATATGTCTGTTAAAAAAAATAACAACCAAAAACCAAAATGTCCATGTAGCGATGACTAACAATATTCTGCTATTCTCATAGATTGGTGCCTAGCCCAATCACCATCAGAGAGGCTTCATCAAGCAGCTGATGGAAACAGATGTGGAGAACCAAACATCAGGCTGAACTTGTGTAATCATGCTAAAGAGAGAGAGAGAGGATTGTAGGCCAGAGGGGTCAAGGATATCATAAGAAAACCCACAGAGTCAACTAACTGACAACTAGGGAGCCTGCATGGTACTAACCTAGGCCCTTGGCATATATGAGACAGTTACATAGTTTGGTCTTCTCGTAGGACCCCTGACAGTGGGAACAGAGGTGGTCTCTTAAATCTTTTGCTTGGCTTTTTGAACCCTACTCCTCATACTGGGTTGCTTTGCCTACCATTAACACAAGGGAAAGTACTTAGTCTTACTGCAGCTTGATATGCTATGTTTGTTGGTCACCATGGGAGGCCTGCCCTTTTCTGAACAGAAAAAGAGGAGGAGTGGATGGGGTGGGGGATGGAGAAGAAGTTGGAGGGAGGGACTGGGAGGAAAGGAGGGAGGGGAACTGCAGTCAGGATGTAAAATAAATACATTTAAAATAAAAAAATAAAAGTGAATCTAATCAACCACCTGACACATGTGCTGAGAACCAAACTCATTCCTCTTATCTGCTGGCACATCTCTCCAGCTTCTCTAAACATTTTACTGATTTGTGTGAGCTATTTGAATTTATTTTGATTACTGTTGTTTACCCGTTTTTCTACAGGTTATCACCTTTTTTATTTTTTTCTGATTACTGTATTAGTCAGGGTCCCCTGCAGACAAAAAGATGAGACAACATACCTGCTCTCATGAGGAAATCTAACGAAAGGAAATGATCATAAAAGTGGAGATCTAGGCTGTTTCTTCTTTTTTTTTTCTTTTTCTTTCTTTTCTTTTTTTTTTTTTTTTTTTTTTTTGCTATGAATTGGCTTGTGGTCTGGAACCAAACGGTTCAGAATATTTGCCCACCACACAGACACTCTGTGTCTGTAGCCAGAGATGTGTAAACAGACCACAGCCTACTCTTGTAAGAACCAGCTGGGCCTCTATGTTAATTGCCATTTACTACAAAAAAAGGCTTCTCTGATGAGATCTGAGAGATGCATTAATTTGTGGGTGTAATGAAAAAATCCTTAAAAGTTTGTTTAAGAACATGTCCCATTAGCATAATAATAGTAGTAGGTTCTCCGTGGCCTGTCAGCTCACCGCTCTTGGCCCTGGTAACTGTGTCAGATACGGGTTTCAGCTTGTAGAGTAGGTTTTCAGCCAATCAGAAAGTGATGGGTTACTCCTGATGACATTGGTGCCACTATTTTGTCAGTGGGCATATCTGGCCATCAGGTCATTAGTGATGCCAAGATATAGCTCACAGTATTCTCAGATGAGTAAGACTGATGCTTATTTTCCTCCCTGGAGAGTACATAGTACCTTTCAGCACTATGAAATCCAGAAAAGAAGACATTTCCAGGTCAATACCAGGTTGACCTCTGTGTCCTGTGACTCAAGCATGTGCTGTCCTAGGGTCTTCACATCAAGTTCTGGAGGGTAACCAAGAACAACAACAATGACGTCATGTTTTGGGGTCTATGAGATCTCACTGCCCAGCAACTCCAATAGAGATAACCCATTCCTGACAAGTGGTCAAGGTGTTGAGAATAACTGACTATGGAGTGTTCAGCTGTAAGTGAGACATCTATATCACACCCGCCTCCCAAGGCTCAGGGATTGTTTTGGAAGAAGGAGACGACATATTATAAGAGCCAGAGGTGGTGATAACTACAAGAAAAGTGTTTGCCAGACACAAAACGCCGGTTGCCCATAAGAACTCACCATGATTGTAATGGCATGCACAAGACCTGTATAAGCTCAAGACATACAAACATCTAAGGAGAGGGAGGTAGGGAGGTAGGGGAGAGAGAGAGAGAGAGAGAGAGAGAGAGAGAGAGAGAGAGAGAGAGAGAGAGAGAGAGAGAAACAGTCACAAAGTCCCACTCCTTTCAGAGCTACTGGTAATTTATAGCTGCCAGGAGAGGAAGAGTTATTATTCTTTAAGAGTGTAGCCCCCAACAATGAGGGCTGCTGAGAAGCCAAGGATAATGGCATGGGGTTTTGATCCTACTGCATGTACTGGCTTTGTAGGAGCCTAGCCTGTTTGGATGCTCACCTTCCTAGACCTGGATGGAGTGGGGAGGACCTTGGACTTCCCACAGGGCAGGGAACCCTGACTACTCTTTGGACTAGAGAGGGAGGGGGAGAGGAGGGGGGAGGGAGAGGGAAATGGGAGGCGGGGAGGAGGTGGAAATTTTTAATAATAATAATACAAAAAGAGTGTAGCCCCCAGTAGGTCTAATACATTAGCCCCTGGTCACTGACCACATTCCAAGAGCATAGAAGCTTCAGTAATATATTCTGTGGGTTTCAGAAAAGATGAAGTAGAAGTTGAGTGGATATGAAATGAAGAGTGGATCTGAGAGGTGAGTACAGAGGGGATGAATATGTTCACAATACAATGTATGAAATTCTTGAAGAATTAATAAAAAATGTTTCCATAAAAGCAACTGGAGCTCAGCCAATCACAGCAACTGAGGTATAGCCAGCCATCGGCACCAGGTGCTTATAAAAGCATAGTTTTTCTTTATTCTCAGTTGAATGGGAAGACGTTGGAGGGTTAAGGCAGGGAATGAAGATCCGATTTATGTTTTGAGAGCTTGATGTGGGGTGGGAGAACTTCTAGCAGGGGAGGGGGATGGATATGAAAGTTGGGCTATCAAAGCTGCCTAAGGAAGAGAGGAGGATGGGTTGGTTTCGAGTTTTGGCTGAGTAGATGGATGTGAGTTAGGGCAATCTGGAGGATCTGTAACCTCTAGCTGTGGGCAAGCTGGGGCTGAAGGAGTGCACGCCTGCATCTTGATGACTGTTCTTCCAGTGACTTCCTGGGCTCATGTGGGCCAAGGTCATAGGACTCTGGAGGACAAAGCAACCCATTGATACAACCCCGTCTTCTGGGTCATGGGAAGAGAATGGGGAAACTAATGTGACCAGTGATGGAGGAGAGGAGAGATGTACACAGTACACAGATGCTTCCCAGTGCAGTTGGAGAGTCTTGTGTGTGTAAAGGCTTTCTATATTTTCTCTTACATACTGCAAGCTTCTTGTTGAATTTTATGGTATTTTGTGCTCTACAACAGTTTAGAGTTTCTGCGTTGTCAGGTTTAGCACAATTTTTCTCATTGACACTGTACTTTGTTTCTATTCAAAGAAAGCTTTCACAAATTTAGAACCTGGGCTGAAAACCTTTGCAAAGTTTGCTTGTTTTAAGCTTTCTTTCTTTCTTTCTTTCTTTCTTTCTTTCTTTCTTTCTTTCTTTCTTTCTTTCTTTCTTTCTTTCTTATGTATCATTTCAGTGTTTTATAAGCCAACATTGCCTTGTTCTTTCATTAAACGAGGGCACACGGTGGAAAATTCAGCAAAGACAAAAATGAAAGCAAGCGGCCCTCATGGCTTTACTGGTAAAAGATATTTATGCCCTGGTGTACTCTATCCAGAAGAGTTTTTAAAAATCTCTCTTTCTGTTAGTCTGACATTTGCTCCCCATTCTGTAGCTTTATGTATGTGTCCATATATAATATACCTATATATGTATAGACGTACGTATACATATTAATCATTCTATTTTTAAGTCTTATATTTTTTACTGCAAGTATCACACTTCTAACGTCATTATTTTATAAATCATGATTTAAAATGAGCAATGTACTGTTCTCTCACTTGGATGTATCATAATTTAGCCAGTTATGAAACTGATTGAAAAATGTGAACTTCTAATGATATTAGGGACAAGCTAAAAAACCAAATTAGACTTCAATTAGATTTATATTTAACTTATGAATAAATTGGAGGAAGGATGACAGACTGAGTAGTCTTTGCATTTCTGCATTTCCAAGCTTGATCTACGAGTTTGTCTACATCATTTCTTAATCCTTCAAAAATGACGTACAGCTTTCTTCACAGCTTCAACAAATTTCCTTACACTTATTTGTACGTTATGTTTTGGTTGTTATTTTGAAATTGTTTTCCAGCTGGCTACTGCTGATATTAGAAAAGCTATTTCATCTTATAATTTATTTTATAACAAGACCTCCTCCCTTCCCTTTTATTTGCTTTACTATATTTCTAAAACTTCTATGGAAAATAATATATTTATCTGCTATCCCATAGTATGTATGCAGTTAATATTTTCATTTATTATTGTACTAGTGAAGAATCTAGGACAAGTTCTTTTTATTAATAGTGACAAAGGAGCTTGTTAGGGTGCTTTTCCTACGCTAATGGGAATATGTCTCATACCCTGATGGTAGGTGCTTTGTCCTTGGGTTGGGCTAGCCATTTCTGATAGCAATACATCCAAATGCCCTGCCATTCCTGCCTTGCTGAGTAATGGTTGTTGAATTGTACTAAGCACCATTGTTACTGTTTGGCTATGTAGTGTCCTGTCCCAAAGGCTCACAGTTTGAAGGCTTTAACCCTAGAGAGTGGCATTATTTGATGAATCTGTAGACTCTTAAGAGGTAAGGTGAAGACAGAGATAATAGACTGCCAGGGGAGGTTGCTGGTCCTTTTCTAGCTCGTTCTCTGCTTCTGGTTGGCCATGAAACAAATAGTTCTCTTCTACCATATGCCTCCACTGCTGCGATCTGTCTGCGTACAAGGGACCTAGAGACCGCAGCCTCTGAGACTTGAGTTAGTCTTCCTTCCTTTGTGTTGTTTCTGTCAGGTATATTGTCATGGCAACAGTGAAGTGGCAAATGCAGGCACTGTTGACATTTCTCAAAGTTAACATAGTGTACCAGTTGTTGGCATACTGGTGTTTGATTGGACTGCTGGAGTCACATGATTAGTATTTCATACAGACTTCGTATGACTGCTCATTAGTTAACCAGAGGTTTCATTTTCTTATATGGTGGCTATCACTTTTAGGATTAATCTTCTCCCATAATAAGTTCAATAGGAAAGAAGCCTGCCTAATTCTGTTAAGCTGGATTTCCAAAAATTATTTGAGTATAAAAATCTGATTTAATATTACTAATTAATAAGCTAGATAAGTCAAATGATGGACTGAAAGAGAATATCATAATGTATATATCGAGAATTAATAGAAACAATTTCAGAGCAATAAGAAATTAGTAGGAAGAAGAAAAATTGTCTCAAGAGGAAATAGGTCATTTATGCCACAGCTAGACTCTGGACTTCTGCTAGGACCTGTCCTATCTGCAACCACTCATAGGTCCTTTCTGGGTTACTTTCACCACCTCACTAGGGACCCAGACTTCCCACATCCTTCTCCAGGGTCCCACCAGTGAACAATCCTGATCTACCCATCCATGTTTTTACTGCAACCCACCAGATTTAGTCTTGGTCCCATAGCCAGTGTACCAGCCTAGCCTGGCCTTCCCTGACATTAGTGCAAAGGAGCTCTGGACTCGGGCCAAAATCCTCCCTCCCCATCCCCTAAACCACAGAACTTTCCCATGTCATATCCAAGCTTTCTACCCAGATTGACCCATCCTCATAACCCATACTTGGAACAGGAAGTACATCCTGAACACCAGCCCAGTCCCCTCTATTCACAAGACTTCATGTCACACAAGTCATTTCCAACCTCTAGACCTTCTCTTTTCCGCAGCTTACTTTGTAACAAACTCAGAACAAAGGACGTCCACATACCCAGATCTCATCAAAAAATGTAACACTATGAAAGATCAAGCCAGTATCTTCTCTACAAAGTCTATCCGTCCTAGAGGAATATTTACCAAGGAGAATGACCCAGATTAACTCCAGAACACATAATTTAAAAGAACAATAAAAAGCTTGACCAAAGGACTCAAGAAGTTTAAAGAAGACACTTAGAAATAGCTCGGTGAAATCAAGAAGAAAGATGCCAGGGAGAATCAACACCTGAGTAATGCCCACCCCCCCCCAAAACAGAAACATAAGGCTAATGGAAATGATGGAGATGACCCAGGTATCGAGAGCAGAATTCAATAAGGAGATAGAAATACTGAAGAGGACTCAAGATGAAATGAAGAAGGAATTGAAAAACCCAAGAACTTATCTAGAAAACTCAAAGGGAAGCCTGACAGGTGGAATGAATCAAACAGAAGACAGAATATTAGGTCTTGAAGATAAAGTACATGACCTAGACCAAATAAAAAGGAAGATGAAACATTAAAAAAATGTATAGTAAAGGGACTCACAGGAAATATGGGACAACATGAAAAAACAAACCTTTGAATTGCATGCATAGATGAGGGAGAAGAGTCCCGAGTCAATGGCATAGATCATGTTTTCAACATGATCATAGAAAATAACTTGCCCAAACTAATGAAGTGCACAGATCACCAAATAGACCAGAGTAGAAAAGAAAATCCCCAAGGCATATCATAGTTAAAACACTATGCATACATAAGAAAAGTGCATTGGAAGCCGCAAGAAGAAAATTGCAAGCCACACATAAACGAAAACCCTTCAGAATAACAACCGATTTCTCAATGGGACCCTTGAAAGCCAGAAGAGCCTGGAGCAATGCATTCCAATCCTAAAAGACTGATGGTCAAACTAGAATAACATACCCAGCCAAACTATTTGCCATGATTGAAGGAGAAAGAAAAGTTTTCCATGGCATAAGCACCCTAAAAATTCTATCCAAACAACCAAACCTAAAGAAAATACAGAAAGCAACATTTCAGGTTGAAGAGAGGAGTGGGCATAGCAGAAAGCCTGGGGAAATAAATACAAAGCCACAATTATTAAAACATAAAATGCCACTGAGAATACCAACATGGCCACCAAAATCCAACTCCTGCCCACAATTAACATACACCTCTGAATAAGAATGTTACCAGCAGCACCAATTCTCCATTCAAAAGAAACAAACAGGCCAAATAGTTCAAGAAAAAAAAAACAACAACAACAAAAAACCACCTATCTGCTGCCTATGAGAAACACATGCTAGTTTTAAAGATAGGTCCCACCTTAGAGTAAAAGGATGAAAGTACTGCTATCAAGTGGGATAGGAAGCAAGCCAGCATCATGACACTAATATCTTAGAAAACAGACTTCAAACTAAAACTAACCAGAAGAGATAAAGATGAATACCATTCTAATCAGTGAAGCAGTTAACCAAGAAGACATTACTATCCTAAACATACATGCACCACACTCTGGGGTGCCCAACTTCATAAAAAAGAAACCCAAAAAAATCTACTACTGGATTTAAAAACACAGATTAACATCAATTCATTAATATTAGATGACTTCAGTACCCGACTTTCTATAATAAACAGGTCATCTGTATAAAATAAAAAAAGAAAATCAGAACTAATTGACATCATTCATCCAATGAATTTAATAAATAGCTTCAGAATATTTTACCCAAACACCAGGGAATACACAATCTACTCAGCAGCACATGGAAGCTTTTCTAAAATAGAACATATTCTGGAACACACACACACACACACACACACACACACACACACACACCAATTTTAACAAATTCAGAAAGACTGAAATCCCTTCCTGTATTTTATCTTACCACAATGCAATAAAACAATTGACAGCAAAAACTCTCTAGTAATATTCAAACTCATGGAGACAAAACAACTCATTTCTGAATAATGAGTTGGTTAAAGAAGAAACTAGGAAAGAAACCAAGAAAGGAGGAAAAGAAAGAAAGAAAGGACAAAAGAAAGAAAGAAAGAAAACGAAAAGATTTCCTGGAACTAAATGAAAATTAAAATATAATACAAAATTTCTGGGACATATTGAAAGCAGTTCCATGAGGGAAATTTATAGCTCTAAGTGCCCACCTGAAGAAATCAGGAAGAACATAGTACTTAAAAACAGAATCTAAACATGTATCCGATTATACACCATGGAAAAGTTGTCTTTTTCTCTGAAATGCAAGGATGATTCAACAGATACAAGTCAATGAATGACATAAACCATATAAATGAACTAAATGACAAAAATTATGAGATCATAGCAATAGATGCAGATAAGTTCTTAGACAAAAATCCAACATGTCTTCATTATAAAAGTCCTAGAGAATACAGGGCTACAGGAAAATAACACAATACAATAAATGCTATATACAAGAAATTCACATCCAACATTATCCTAAATGGGGAAAATTTTGGAGCAATCCCACTGAAGTCAGGCAATACAGGGATGCCCACTAACCCTATTCATTTTCAACATTGAACTAGAAGTAATAGCTGGAGCAATAAGGCAAGAGAAGGAAATTAAAGGGATACAAATAAGGTAAGAAGCTAATTTTCAGATGATATAATTTCCCCAAACACACAACCTAGAGCTGTTGCCCCTGGTTATACCCACCCAGAGGTGAAAGATAAGTCCCTATTGTTGAAGACATCATTTACTTCAGAAAAAGAGCCCAAAGACCTTTGAGTTGTGAATGACCTGAACACCTCCTCCCTGAGGACTCACTTTTTATGGTACCAGAAGGCACCATGTAAGCTTCCAAAGGAGAAAGGTCACCAATAGTCCTACTCCGCTACGACGTCCATGAGCCACATCAATAACCAGCATGGCATGATAACCCCAAGAGTACAGTAGTGGCATGCATATGTTGGCAGTAACCAACAGCTCTCTATTTGGATTTCACATTCAGTAAGCAAGAAAGAAACCATGCCTGGTACTGGAAACCTAGCTAACTCCTCAGTGCTAGTGGATTCTTGGTTATCGGAGGAGACTCTACAACCACTAATTTCTAAATCAGCATAATCTCTAACAACAATTCATAAACATTTGTCTTTAGACAGACAGATAAGCATAGTCTTCGCCCCTCATCCAGGAAACCTCTTTGAAACAGATGGAGGCCACTATAGAAAACCACAACCAATCAAAAAGTGGAGTTGTGAAGCCCAGTCCCAATGGAAACATTCACAAAACACTTCTGCACCTACAGCCCAGGGAACATTGTGTAAGAGGGGGGCAGAAAGATTCTAAGAGCCAGAGGATCAGGGAGTTTGCTGTGAGATTGTCTCTCCTAGTAACATCAGAAGCTATACCCATAAAGCCTCACCAACATGACTACCCAAATGTGAACAAGGAAAACACCAATATAGACATGCCAAAGTGGATGAGAAAAAACCCACAATGCCTTAACCTTTCACAAAGAACCATAGGTGACCGAGTAAAGCTAAGAGCAGGAAAGATAGTCTTCTCTAGGGAAAAGCACAACAATTTGTTGTCCAGGGCTAAATGATCAAACTTGAAAAGATACGTACAAGTAACATTACAAGGACTCATGGACTCAACAGGTTATAACTTGGAACATATATGTATATGGGTACATATATATGTTAGAAATTTTTCCTAATGCAGGCTCTCTGCTGATGCAAAAATCCCAATCAAGCCAAATCACAACAAGCCAAATTAAAAATATCCAGGTTTAATGGGATTCCTGTGCTCTTGGGTGGCCCCAAGGGGGAACCGGGAGGCCACTAATGTGACCACCGAGGGGAGAGGAAAGAGACCATGTGTTTCTCCTCTGGGAGCTTACTTAAATACCCTGTGGTATGCTGGGATTTGGAGTTCAGACCAATACAACTCCCAGGCCTGGGGTCTGGGATGGAGTGGAATATGGGAGAGTTTGGAAGGAGGAAATGTAAAAAAGAAATATTGTAATTGTATTGTAATCTCAAAACTAAAATTTTAAAAAGAAAAAGGGTCAAAACTCTTAACTAGCAAATGGAGAAGAAAAATCTAAATATGTGAATATATGCCCTGTATCATAAGTGAAACTGTTTAAAATTGAAAGTAAATTTTTACCCATTTCTTTGAGGAAAAACTAAAATGTCTAAAAATACCCAAGGTCAGCAAAGAAGTAGGGAAAATCTGTATTTCTAAGTATTGACAAGAGCAGCCATCTTGAACAGAAATCAGGCAGTGTTTATTAAAAAGAACATGTTGAGTTTCTTATTGCTTCTGCAACTCAGTGATTTCAAAACATTCAGGTTTGTTATCTTACAGTTCTGGAAGCACAACACGAAAAGGAGATGCTGGAAGGGCTGGCTCCTTCTGCAGCTGCAAGAGCACACACTCCGTGCCTCTTCGAGCTCCTCCGTTGTCCTTGCTCCCATGCTCATGGCCTGCATCACACCACAGTTCCCCACTTCTTCCATCACGTATCACTTTCTCCCTTTGGCCTTCCTGTCTCTCACCTCTGCAGATTTCCATGATTATGTGCAGAGCCCACCAGGACAAGCCAGGAACATCTCCTGCTCCCGGGTCCTTCACTTGATGGTATCTCTAAGAAGACCCACTCTTTCCATGTGCAGTGATGTTTCACATGTCCCAGAGATTACAGTATACATATCTTTGGAAGGGACACTATTCAGACTGTTACATTGCTCAACCAAAGAACTGTACTTATTTGACCCCCAAATGACTTGCTATTTAAAATATAAAGTATAAGAATATTTTCATTATGGAAAACAAATAAACCCTACGTGCTCGATGCTAGATGAACCAATAAAATACAGAGTAAGTCAAACATGGGACACAGTAATGTACTAAATGAAGTTTCAAGACAGGTACCCACATTAAATCATCTTGAGAGGGGGAACATAAGATTCTACATATGTGAGATCACAGATCATTTTTCTTTGCCCATGTCACTCAGCATATGTGAAATCGATGTTTATTCCATTTACCTGCTGATAGGCAAAGGTTGTTTCCATCTCAGAAGGTAAATAATATTTTTTTCAGTCGCTTTATTTTTTGGGGGGATCCATATACATTACCTTCCAGTTAGATTACCATCAGAGTATAAAAGATCCCTTTTCTCTATAACCAAGAAAGCTTAGGTCTCGGTCTCTCTCTCTCTCTCTCTCTCTCTCTCTCTCTCTCTCTCTCTCTCTCTCTCTCTCTCCTTCAAATGGAATTTACAAAGAAAGTAGATTAGGTTTAGGTTTTAGGTGTTTTTAACACCTGCATTCACTGTGATAGTTAGTTTTATATCAACTTGACACAAACTAGAGTCATTGGAAAAAGGGACACCCAATAGAGAAAGTGCCTCTGTAAGACTGGCTTGTGGGCAAGTTAGTTGTGCATTTTCTTAGTTAGTGGTGGCTGTGGGAAGACCCAGCTTATGGTAGGTGGTGATACCCCTGACAAGTGGTGCCTGGGTGTCATAAGAAAGGAGCTGAGCAAGGCACGAGTGAGCAAGCAGGTGGCAGCCCTCCTCACGGTCTCTGCGTCAGTTCCTGTCCTCACTGCTCTCAGGGACGGAGTGTGATCCTGGAGGTCTAAGGTGCAAATACCTACCTTTTCCTCCACCCCTACAAGTTTATCGCAGCAATAGAAACCCCAACTAACAGAGATGGTTAGTGTTAACTGTCAACCTGACAGAATCTAGCAGCACCCAAGAGGTGGGACTCTGGGCACGCCTGTGGAGAATTATCTAGATTATACTAATAAGATATGGAAAGACCCATCAGACTTGTCATTTTCCAGGCACAGGATTCAGGTCTGTACTAAATAGAGAAAGCAATCTAGTAGCACCAAGCATTTATTCCTTGTGCTCTGCCATCTTGACTATAAGTGCCTTGTGACCAGCCATCTCAAGCTCCTGCCTCCGTGACATCTGCTATGGTCACATAGGACTGTGGGCTAAAGGAAACCCCCTTTGCTTAGTTGCTTTCGACAGGCTTTCCATCATGCAATAGGAGAATAAAATGAAGACACAAGCCGTACTAGAAGGGTGTGAAATGACGGCTTTGCTAGTCTTCGTGATTATTTCATTATAGTCATGGAAACATCATATTGCGTAGCTCAGACACATACAATCAAAAGAGAAATCAAGTTACTAGCCTTGGCTTGCATTTATGTTTACATACTTCTCATCCTTCTTCTTCGTTTTCCAGCATTAGTTGGGATAGAATTTTCCATGTAGCCCTGACCTTGAGTTTTCATCAATCTTCCTGCTTCTGCTTCCTGTGTGTTGGGATTATAGGCGTGCACTAAATCTAGCCAAACTATAATATATTCTATCTGTGTGTTTTCAGAAATATGAATGCACAAAGAATTGCTAGGGTGGAGATCCCTGAATTGTTACAGGGGGTCCTCTTAGGGAAAAGCTGTGGCTAGAGGGGAAATGAGAAGGGCTTTATATTTGACCCTGTGTGCTCTCTGCCATTTGAATTATTTAGTGATAGAAAGCCACTGAATATTATATGTATAATAAAAACAAATTCATTGTAAAAATGCATGGGAAATAGAAAATTACGCCTAACTTTATGGAGGGGAAAAGGCCATGGTATTAAAAGATAAAATACTCCTAAACTAAGGCAGGGAAAGTTACACTGGATTTATTTCATCTGAGTAATAAAAGCAAAATAAAGCTGCCACGATGGAGACAGACTATGCAGTTACTGCCGAGCTCTGATTTACAGGTATGGTTTATGTGTTGGCTAAAGATTTATTTTTAACATTGAGAATCATGAACAAACAGGGAAATGGTTCTTAGGTGCCAGAGTCCTGGGAATGCCAAAGGGTTTGGGGATAATATCCAGGAGCCCTCCAGATCATGAAGCAGTGTTTGCTTTAGTTAAAACTATATATGGAGCACTTTGGTCCACCTTACTCTGTCAAAACAAATAAACAAACACACAAACAAACAGTCATTTGATCCTTGTCACCTGTCGTGGGTAAATACTCCTTGGAGGTAAATCTTAGTGTAGGTGTTTCTTGGCTCACCTTTTAGCCCACCCCCACTCCCACATCAGACTCACCTACTGCTATCCCTGCAGCTCACTCACACTGTGCCCCTCAGGCATCTGTAGCTTTGCAAGCATCTTTCCTAACTCTTAATAGTTATCTCTTCCGATCACTGATTCTATCCTAATACTATTTTCCCAATGGGCTTTGCTTTCCATTTCCTAACCAATCAGCTCTGCTCTCATCCATGGTCTCACGGCATTGAAGAGGTTTGTTTCTCTTATGCCATTACATACACACAGCTTGTAAACCTTAGTAGGAGCAGAAGACTACGGACAGAGGCGAGCCCATATACCCTGACTGCTGCTCCCAGAGGCCACCACATGTACTTTACCTCATCATCACTTAGATACTTCATGCCTTACCAACAAAGTGCGTGTATGTATATCAAATATATATATATATTCAAATATTAATTTTGATAATTTTATTACCTTTAGTGACTTTTCTAAATGATGACATAAAAATTTTCAGTTAGCATTTATGTGTAATTATTAACATTGCTTTGCTTTGGATTATATGTTTTCATGCACACTTTGATTTCTGAAATTGGTATTTTTAATTACTTGTTAAGGTAATTTGAGAGCAGCAGAGCAAAGGACCAGGAACATTCTACACAGCTCTTGTCTGTGGCTGTAATAATGGAGGCACACAGAGAGAGATCTGTATGGGCAGAGGAGAATACCAAAGGAAGACACAACAATCAGTGTGATAGGAGAGGCATCACAGGAGAAATTTCATAGTGCCTTGCAGTCATGATGACCACTTTGGACTATATTTTGACATAAAAGGAAATTAATGAAGGATCACACTTCTGTTGTAAAAAAGACTACTTATATAAACAATCATATCCCCCAAGTTGGATAAGCTAGGACAAATTGACAAATTTTTACATAAGAAATGGGTCATGAAGAAATAGAAATAGAATATCTGAATAATGATTGAGGAGATTGAATTGGTTCTAAAAATCTTCTATCAAATAAATGCCCAGGACCAAGACCTGGTGGGCTCAGAGATGAATTTCACAAAACCTTTAAAGATGACTAACAACATACTGTAAACTTTTTTTAAAAGGCAAAACCCAAACCAAAACTTCAAAAACCCTCAAAGCCATAGAGGAAGAAGTACACTTAGGTTCCCTTATGAAGATAGCATTGCCCTGACACTAAAGGCAGAAAGGACTTCACAAGAAAACTACCACCCAATAGCCCAAGATCTTTAATGAACAAAGACGAAAATGTCCTCAAAAAGATGGCAAGTTTCATCCCCTAATACTCTAGAAGGACTGTTCACCAATATCAAATGGGACTTATTCCTGGAATGCAAGGATGGTTTAATTGTTCTAACAGATTAAAGCCTTTTCTTAGATGTAGAAAAGCATTAACAATACTTTAACAATATTCAAGTGTTTTAGGACAGAAACACCTAACGAAATAGGTATAGAAGGGATGCACAGCAGCCCACCATGATAATAAGAAGGGATGTGCGTGCTTCCTAGAAAGTAAACTTACAATGTAACGTTAGGTGCAATGATGAAAAACTGAAATCCTTCCTTCTAAGGTCTGGAAGATGAAAATGATACCCAACCTTACCACTTCCATTCAACACAGGAGTTCAATTCCTTGTAAGAGAAATAAAGTAACAAAGAAATGAAAGGCATACAAGTAGGAAAGGCTGCAGTAGACTGTTGCTGTTTGCTGACAATGCAATACCATATATAGAATTGAAACAATCCACTAATCAATCGGTGAGACTGATACAAGGTCCTGTAAGGTTGTAGGGGAGGAGAAGTCAGTGCACAAAATCCAGCAGCATCTCTCCACATTGGCAATGGCAGTTCCCAAAAAGGAAACCAAGAGAATAGTCCTGTCTCAGTTACTGTTCGAGTGCTGTGAAGAGACACAACAACCAAGGCAACTTACAGAAGAAAGCATTTGATTGGGACTTGACTACAGTCTCAGAGGCTTAGTTTATTGGAATCATGGTGGGGATCATGGCAGCAGGCAGGCACAGTGTTGGAGAAGTAGCTGAGGACTACATCCTGATGTACAGGCAGCAGGCACGCACACACACTTTTGTAAGCTTTGAAACCTCAAAGCCCACTCCCAGGGACACATCTGTTCTAACAAGGCCACACCTCATTCTTCCCAAATAGTTCCACTAACCAGGGAATATTTGAGCATATGAGCCTATGGGGACCATTCTCATTGAAATCACCACAAATCCACTTACAATAGACATACAGAATACTTGGGAATAAATTGAACCAAGGAGGTAAGCAAGCAGAACACTGGAGACTATAAAGCAATCACAGATAGTGGAGGCACAGTAAGTGAAAGGATATTATGTGATCTTGGATCAGCAAAGCTTAGCATTTTAAAATGCCCATGCCACTCAAAGTGATCTACAGACTAAGTGAAATCCCTTTCAAAATTCAGATGCAATTTTTAGAGACAAAGAAAATCTGAACCTTTAGTACCTATGGAGTCACAGACATAGCAAAATCACAAAACTCAAAAGAGTAAAACTGGAGGTATCAAAATGCCTGAGTTCAAAGTATACTGTAAAGTGATATTAATTAAAACCAAATGAGATTGGCATTATGGAAGACACAGAGATATCTCAGGAAAACCCCAATAGCCACTGAATGATCCAAGAATCCATTTGTGTGTATCTACCTGAATGCTCTAACATCAGTGCATCAAAGAAATGCCTGCGCCACCTTGTTCACTGCTGTGCCATTCACAGTGGCCACAGCTGGAAAAACCTCCAGGTCCACCAGGAGATAAAGTAGAGACTATGACAATCTGTCGTCTGCAAGAAGGCGAATGTAATTGGAAAACATTATGCTACATAGAATAAACCAAACAAAGACAGGCAAACATCACATGGCATTACGTGTAGAATCCAAAACAATTAAGCTTACATAAGTAGAGAATGTAGCAGTGGCTGCCAGAAACTAGATGGAGAAGAATAGTAGGTATGGAGGGCTTAAATGTCAAAGCATCAGCATATGGAGATGTATTGCACTGTGGTAAATATATAGTTAACAATCAAAGGGCTGTATGTTTTTGTAGCATGAATGAAATAAATTTCAAATCTTATTATCACAAAAATTGTTAAATATCGAGGCAAGTAATATGATAATTAGCTTAATTGAATAATTCTGCATATATATATATATATCCATCCCCATGAGCACACACATCCTTATAACTTGTCAGTGTTTAATAAATGGGAGAGAAGGGGGCTGGAGAGATGGCTCAGTGGTTAAGAGCATTGCCTGCTCTTCCAAAGGTCCTGAGTTCAATTCCCAGCAACCACATGGTGGCTCACAACCATCTGTAAAGAGGTCTGGCACCCTCTTCTGGCCTTCAGGCATACAGACAGAATACTGTATACATAATAAATAAATAAATAATTAAAAAAATAAATGGGAGAGAAGATCCCAGGTTGCTACGAAGCTCCACTGGGGCAAAAGTGGATAGAGCACCAGAAGATGAGTGTGCTTCATCAAGCAGATGCAGGAGAGATTATCCAAGCATTTGGATCCTGTATATATTGTAAAAATAGCATCGATTGAACTTTCTAATAGACTGACATATTTATGTACAATATAGAGCCTACTAATTCTCGTCTTCCCCTCTCTGTCATAGGAAAATGAAAGGGAAGGGAGAAGAAACGGCCATCCCACACAGCTAGGGAGAGAAAGTGACCTATCATGACGTCTGCAGCAGGGAGTGATTAAACACACATTTCACCTCCTTTGTGGCAGAGGGATCCGGGATGATTTGAGTCTTTCACTTCTTGAGTTATTGACTTATACTTTGTATTTATTTCTATCTACCAATCTATCAAGCAAACAACCAACCAGATAATTTATGGGTGTTCACTTCATTCCGGTTTCATAAAAATCGAAGTGGTTATGCTATGACAATATTGAGAGCAGCCAAGTTTTTCTTAGTGACTGTTATCGATGACCTAGCTTTCATACATTATCCCATCCAGCCATTTTAACAATAGGGGGGACTTTATATCATCATAGCTGCCTCTTAGCAAACGAGGAGGCAGAGCCTCAGCAAAGATAGATGGCCGTGAAAATAGCACAGTAAATATAGTAGATTTGCTCCAGACCATCTTAGGAAATGTAATCCATGTGTCAAAAGATCTTAAGAAAGAGGTTAATTTTCTTAGTAAGGATTTAGCAGTGAACAAACCAGGGCTATACAGATATTCACTTTTCTATGTAAGCTAGAAATCAGGAGGGAGGGAGGAAGGGAGAGAAAAAGTTTTGTTTTGAACTCTAGCATGGTTTAGGTGGGATAAAATGAGGTGTGGGGGCATGTGATGGTGTTGGATGCCATCTGATCGCAGGCCTGAAGGCTGGCATGAGTGATGTCATTAGGGGGAAGCCGGCCACAACAGGCCTGATGCACAGCTGGTCTCACAGAGACTGTGTCTGTGCACAAAAGGCTTGTACATGTTCAAACACACACACACACACACACAATCCCAGCCCTGAGAAGTGAGCATGGTGACCCACTCCTGACCAAGAAGCTATTTGCTATTGAATTCATACCTGCTGGGAAAAGGAAAATCAGATTTCTACCAGGGAGTGACACTGGGTATATGAGTCACATCCCAGGGCAGGCCCTGTGCCCAGCACAAAAGGGACTCCATGTTTTCTTTGTGTGTGTACTTTTTTCTTACTGAGTTTTGTTTATGTTGAGAAAGAGAAAAAGAACACAAAGTTGGGTGACTAGGGATGTGGGGAGATCAGAAAGGAATTAGGGAAGGAGAAAGAATATGATCAAAATATATTGTATGGAAAAATTTAAATTAAAAACCAGGAAAAGAAATCCAACTTATTTGGAGATGACACAGAGACATGGGCGTCTCCAGTAGATGGGAATCAAGCAAGACCCTTACAGGGCACAGCTGCTAAATGTTTCTTAGATCTGCTGTCAGATGCTCATTTTTAGGGAGAAATGAATTGCCGTTGCCCCAGAAAGGTCAGGAGGAAGCAGAGCATAGGGGAGAGGTCCCAAGGACTGGAGCAGCATCTCCAGGAACCACGTTGGGCATCTGAATGGACGGGTCAGCTCCTAGCTCCCTCTGGTGTCACCTCATAGCATCTTGTCTGCTCACCTACTTCTTTCCTTCTCCCTCTGCCTCTCAACCATGGTTATCAAATGGGAAAGTTAATTGTGGAAAATGAGAAAGGGGAACCAGAAAACCATGTGCCTGCCTTACCCACAGAGTAAATATAAAGACATTTGACGAATACATCTCAAAGTCATACTTTTCCTACCAAATGTGAGTTAAACTTAGTTGATGCACAATTATACAGTTGCCACTTAGTTGAAAGTGTATTAATTTTGGTTTTGTGGTTTATTTTTTAAAAAATATGGTTTAGAACCAGCACCTGATTTAAGCCCCAGATCTTAAATATTTAAGTTCTTACCAATCTGTGTGGCCTGTGGAAGGTAACTGGTGGGGAAAATGACCCTAATTTACATAACAGACAAACCTCTGGGATTGAGTTCTGAAGATACAAATTCAGAGTCCCACCTCTTAAAATTTGTGACCCTCAGCATATAAAGCTCCTCTCTAGGTCTTGATTTCCTCATCTGTGAAGTGGGGAGGCTGGACTAATTGATTCTCCGTGTTCTTTTAGGTTGTTTCTAAGATTCACAATTTTGGGATTCCATCGCTCATCCTTGGGCTCTAGCGTGCAGTCAATTTAAACTGATGGTTATGTACTGAATGAGTAAGCTGCAGCTGTGGCTGCTGGGGCCCCGCCCTCGCCCCCCGCCCTCAGCCCTCCCAGGTGTGCCCTGTAGCACCTTATGAGAACCAAGTGTTAGGTGTGGAAGGCAGCCGAGCCTGCGTGACTGTCCTACCTTGTTGAGGGTGTTGAGGGCTGCCTGGGCTGCCGCGAGGGCTGGCTCGGCTTTAGCCAGGTCCTCCTCACAGTCCCTCTGTTTCTGCTGCACCTCCAGCATGATCAGGGCCACCTTCTGCTCCTCCTCGTCAGCGATGGCTTTCTCCCTGCTCACCTTGGTGGTCTCCACACCCACCACGTGGATCAGCTTGTCGGCATCTTCGTTCTTCTGCTTCAGCTCCACCTCCTGCGTGGCAAGCTTGGCTTTCAGATCATCCACCTGCGCCAGAGAACACAGGGTTCATCAGGAACAGACCAGGGAGTCTTTGGTGCTAGTGGCTCCATGCGCCGAAGGCTGCAGAACAGAACCAACTGAGAGCCTCCTCATAACCAGAGGTGGGAGGCTGCATTCTCAAGCAGAACCAAACTCCCTGAACTGAGGAAAAAAAAGACATGCAGGATACCCTTCAGTGTGGTGGACTTGCCTGAAATCCACATGCCTAGAACCTTTTCCTTGATACCCAGACAATGTGGGGTGCTTCTTACTGAATTAGTGCTTGTGTCCTTTAAAACTCCATGGGCCTACATCCATGTTTGCTGCTTGAACTATTCCCAATAACCAGGAAATGGAGCCAGCCTAGGCGTCCATCAACTGACGAATATAGTACCGATACACGCACGGAATGTTACTGAACCATAAAGAAAAGATAAATGACACTTGCAGAAAATTTGATGAAACTGGAAATAATTGTGTTAAGCAAAACAAGCCAGAGTCAAAAAAAACAAACACCACATGCTTTACCTGTGATTACAAATCTCTCTCTCTCTCTCTCTCTCTCTCTCTCTCTCTCTCTCTCTCTCTCTCTCGGATTATGAGAGGGGAGGAAGAGATCTTAAGGGAGGTGGAAACAAAGAGTAAGGAAATAAAGAGCAGGAGCAGAAACTAGGAGAAGGAAATCAACTCGCTGGGGTGGGGAGGGAGGTAGTATCCTAGTATGTTTCTCTGTTCCCATGATAAAATATCCACTAAAAATAAACTGAGGAAGAAAGGTTTATCTTACTGGTTACTGTCCTCCTTGAGAAGGGATCCAGGGCAGGAACTGGAGCACAGGGCCCCTAGGACGCGGTTTGCTCTTCAGGGCGCATGCTCAGCTACTTTTCTTAGACCCAGGACCACCTGCCTACAGTTGGCACCACCCACAATGGGCTGGGCCCTCCTCCTTAGGTTAAAAGCTAAGAAAAAAATGCTCCACAGACAAGTCCACAACTCCTCAGCTGAGGTTCCCTCGTCCCAGGTGTCTCTAATGTGTGTTAAGTTGACAAACAGCAACTAGCACAGAGGCAGTGGGGGAGGGTAACGAAGGAGAAAAACACGTAGTGACACGTGAGAAGGCCTCGATGAAACTCAACTTTTTACCGTGTGAATCTAAAAATATTATAATAAATATTATAATATATAATATATATATAATATTATAATATATAAAAAATATTATAATAATAAAGCTCTTGCCGGGCAGTGGTGGCGCACGCCTTTAATCCCAGCACTCGGGAGGCAGAGGCAGGCGGATCTCTGTGAGTTCAAGGCCAGCCTGGTCTACAAGAGCTAGTTCCAGGACAGGAACCAAAAGCTACGGAGAAACCCTGTCTCGAAAAATAAAAAATAAATAAATAAATAAAGCTCTCTATGTGCCTAACATTGTACTTTCCTGTGAGGGCTCCTTAGCAAGGCTCCGTAGTCATGTAATTTAAATTGTATGTTATCAAATGTGCTGAGGATTCACAAGAGGGAATATTTACTCTGCAGCCAGACAGTGTCCAGGCCTTGCACACAAACAAGGACAAACCTGACCCATGACCTCCAGCAACTGTCCAGGGAGCCGACCCCTTCCCTTCAAAAGAAATGAGAACAGAGAGCTGTAACAAGCTATGCTCTCTCCCTCCAGTCCTAGAACAGATTTGAAGGGTGCCCACGGGAAACTGCCTGATGACTGCCTCAGGAAGCCAGCCTGCCTCGAGTCAGAGATGTAGGCAGTCTGATTGACAGCTTGCAGACACACTCCGAAAAGATAAATGGTAACTCCTATGGCCGTATAGCAGCAGCCCTCAATGGCCAGAACCTGACTGATAATATATAGTTGTTACTATTATTACTTATTATTATTGTCACTTCCAATGTAAGTCCAAAGAAAGCCCTAACCCATCCCGTAGAATGCTGCTTTCCAGGGAGACCTTCCTCCACTTCCCCAGACGAAAAGCCTCCAGGCAGGGCCTTCTCTTTCTATACGCCAAAGCTCCCCTACTCCTCCCCTTGGGTCTTGACTAAAGAAGGACCAGCTGTGCTGCCGGACTCCTTTGCTGTTAATGGGCTTTGATTTGGAGGCTTCGGAGGCCTCCACTTGGTTAGTCCTTACTAATTTCCACAATCCTTAACTACAAATGGATGGCGATATTAAGACTAGACAGCCAGAGTACAAATGGCCCTAGCCAGCTGGATTCCCCATGCAGCCGTTGATGTCAAATGTCATATGGAGGCATAATGAAGCCTCGTGAGTGGGTTCAAGAGGCTCTGGTTTTCTGTGACTCTTCAGATCAGCTGAGTGATGGTTTGAGATTGGACTCACTGGGCCAGCATCATCGGCATCATCAGCATCAGCGTCAGCATCAGCATCATCCAGAGGAAGTTGACTATGCAAACAAGTTGATAACGCAAACACCCAGGCCCTACTCGAACCCCTACTGAGTCAGAAACTCTGGAGGTGAAGCCTTGTGGCCTCTGTGGATTCTGAAGCTAGCCTAGGTTTTGAGACTGGCTGGTCTAGCATAATGGCCCTTTCAAGTGCAAAGGGAAGACAGACCTATTTATTCTGAAAGGCTAAGAAGCCCTTTGTATTTGCAGTATGGCTCATAAACCTTACATTGCAGGCTGACCTCTCGCCTCTCATTTTCTTGCGGCCTATTGCGTGCAACAACCACAGATTACTTTGGAGCTCCTGGAACACGTCAAACAGATTCATTGCTTTATGATGCAAAATGCATAAGTCGAAAAATAAAACTGAGGCTTCGACGCCTCTGATAATTCCCCTTTCATGGCAGATCAAAAGAAAGAAAAGGAAAGGGGGCCAAAAAAGAATGTTCTTTAATTTCGTGTATTCATGGAAGCCAGAGTCTGTTTTAACCTCAAATCGAGGCTGCTCCTTGGAACGTGTCTTATATTCACGAGTTGGAAGGTTAATCTGCTTCCATCTCCCGTTGTTCAGCTGCAGCGTTACTTCTACAAGGACAAAGATGCAATTGTAAATCAAAATGATTGAGTTGCATAATCACCCAGTCAGCAAACACACCAGTAACTTTTTGTTTCTTTTTAAATCTTGAGAGATTTGAGAAAATTGAAGGTTTTTTTTTTCTCTTTTTCTTCTTCTCTTTTCTTTGTGGTTGTTTTGTTTTGCTGATTGCAGATATGGCTGTGACCTCAAGCCCAAGGTAAATAATCCTCTTCAGAATGAATAGGAGTTTAATAGCTCTTAAGCTGTGATGTGGAGTGACAGCGGGGTTCTGCCAGTCAGGAGGAGGCCACTCCCCACTAACCACCAGCGACAGGGAGCCCAGGTTCATGTTAGGACTCTTCTTTAACAGAAAAAACAAATTGAAGGCGGCTGGGTTAAAGCTTTCTTGTTCTCTTAACAAAACATCCGAAACCCCACTTTGCATGTCTTCTTACTTAATGCTACCAAAACGGGAACATGAAAAAGATCTCAGGAACACAGAAAAACCCTTCCCACAGGACTGCTGGTTCCATGCATCTGAAGTGAACCATGTGCCATTCTCAGGGAAACTCTTGATGAGAGGGTAAAGGCATCTGGGTTCTGGGCAGATTTTGGGTGTTTAATGACCAAGCGCATAGGGTTCCCTAGAGCCCCAGGAATGATGCTGAGCATTAGAAGAGCTGAGAAGAGGTATATTTCAGGGATAAAAGTGCAGGCATCTTCCCAGAGATGTCCATGGTGGTGGTGGTGGGGAACACT
The DNA here is from genome assembly GCF_037038515.1 of Microtus pennsylvanicus. NCBI lineage: Eukaryota > Metazoa > Chordata > Mammalia > Rodentia > Cricetidae > Microtus > Microtus pennsylvanicus. Next base: position 55,698,684 of record NC_134589.1, on the reverse strand, counting down.
AACTTCCTGTAGCTTAAGGTCCTTGGGGAAGGCTGTGACCAAAACACTTGGAGAAAGGAGCTTAGGGTAACTGGTAGGAGCAGACACTGCAGTGAGGGGTGGGGGTCAAGGGCATCTTTCTACCTCTTCCACTTTCTACAATCTGCCAGCTCTTCTTGTGAGAATGTGGAGTTTGTATTAGATACTTCTCTGCTGCTGTGATAGAATGCCATGACCACAGCTACTTATGGGGGGAATGGACTATTATTTGGGGCTCAGGGTTCCATAGGGATAAGATTCTTCACCATCATGGGAGGGAAGCAAATTAGCAGGCAGACATGGAGACTTTAGCTAGAAACAGGCCACAAACAGGAAGCAGAGAGAGTGAACTGGGGGTGGGAGAGGCTTCGAAAACTCAAAGCCTGCCCCCCAGTGATGTTCTTCCTTCAGCAAAGCCATACCTCCTAAGCCTCCCCAAATAGAATCACCAACTGGGGACTAAGTATTCAAATGTCTGAGAATACAGGAACATCTCCTTCAAACCACCACAGACTTCAAAGTAGCTTCCCTCTCAGACACAGATGTGTCCCCTTCCTACCAGCATGTTTACCTTTCTAATACAAACGTTTTATCTGTATTTAGGGAGCAGAGTTGCGAGTTTACATTGCATCCTTATAGTCAGGATGGTGCTGTTTCAGTTTCTATTTGACCCTGGGCTGACCAGTGAGGATCCAGATCACAGACAAGGCTTGACTCTGGGCAGAGTGGCTCATCAGAGTTAATGGTTCTTCACCTGGAAACTTGGCTGCAAACCCTAGGAAAAGACACTGTGATTGGCTGCCGAGCAGGCATCATATAAGCCTGAGGTAGCCGCAGGACAAGAGGTCACCTGCTTGAGCACTAGTGACAGAGAAGGCAGCCAAGGAGTGGAGGAAGCCATGACATACAAGGGCCTAATTTGAGAAGCTAGCGCCAGCCCGAGCCAGATGAAGCTGTTTATGATATTTCAGTTGCATGAATCAAGTTGTATTTTAAATTTTGTTTTGTTTTTCTTAAACCAACTTAAATTTTGGTTGGTTAGTTATCAAAAGAGTTGTGATAACTGTATCATGTAATTTAAAAAATTACAACACTTTACTGTATTTAACCAACATGGGCAGCGTGATATTTTAACACATAATTATAGAAAACTACTAAAATATCTTACATCCCTTTTAGCAGACTAAGTCTTCAAGTTCCAGGGTATGCATGATACCTCGACCAAACCTCAGTTTGACTCAGCCAAATTGTTGTTGCTGGTGTTTTGAGATAGGGCCTCTCTCTAGTTTAGTCCAGTCTCAAACTCAGGATCTTTCAGCCACAAGTTCCAGAGTGTTGGGATGACAGGCACCATGACAACCTGGAATTACAGGCATGTGCCATTGCAACCTACTATTACAGACATGCACTTGACAACCCGGAGCTACAAGCAAGCACCATGACAACCAGTTGACACCCTACCAAATTTTCTCTTTTTTCTATGGTGGGAGACATCGAACTCAGGCCCTTGTGCCAGCTAGGTAAATGTTCTAGCACTGAGCTTTGCACCCACCCTAGTCAGAGTGTGAGTACTTGGTAGCCACAGGTGTAAGTGGCTGGGTGTGCCCATTCTGTGTTTGGGAATGTCATGTATTTCCTTTCTTTCCCTCTGTTCTCTTCCCTTCTCAATCTTATATACAGAGGTTTAGTTCATTATCATCATGGCAGGAGATGATGGTGTTCAGGCAGATATGGTACTGGAGAAGGAGCCGAGAGTTCTACATCTTGATCCACAGGAAGAAGACCCATGGTTATACTGGGGGTAGCTTGAGCATAAGAGACCTGAAAGCCTGCTCTAACATTAACACATTTCCTCCAATAAGGCCACATCTACCTCAACAAGGCCTTAATAGTGCGACTCCCTATGGGCCTATGGGGGTGTCATTTTTTTTCAATCCACCACACTCACATATGCAAGTGTCCACTCCTGGGTATGTGCACTGAAGAGTGCAGGTCCCTGTGAAGGCCAGAAGGGGGCGTTGGAGTTTGAGGCAGCTGTGAGTGGGGCAGGTGCTGGAAACTGGAACTGAGTCCTCTGCAAGAGTGATATGCACTTAGAACTACGCAGCCATCTCTCCGGTCCCTATCACACAATTTTCATGTTTTCATTATTGCAATAATCATGAGTACCTCTCATATAACAAGTATTAATAAATGAATTTGCATCTTGTCTGAGCCAGAGCTGTAACATTCTTTCAGCCTACTCACACTGATTAGGATCACGGAAAACTGTCATACTCAGGTGGTAGAATTCTGTTAACAATATAATTCAAATTATTAGCCTTTTACCCATGATTATGATGGTATAAATTAGCCGTTTCCTACCAGAGAAAAAACAACCAAAACAATGGCAGGTAAAGTGCTTACACCATTAGGAATGGAGATGCCACTTTTACTAGAAGAATAAACTGTGCAGTCATTGATAAGTGTTTACAGAAGGCTTCCCACTCAGGCAGCATGGCCCGAAGTCAGCCTGCACTCCTACCGCGAGCCTGGAGATGGTGCGGGAACTGCTTGTCTATTCACCCACCATATACTCACATGACAATGTAAGCACATCTTTCACAGAACACCTACTATGTACTGGTTTTTGAGATGAAAGATCAATTTTATACTAAATTAAATTAATTTTCTATGAACTGTAGTGATATCAACAAGGGAAGAAATGTAATTCAAGGAAGGGACCACAGATAAGGGCAGACATAGCTCTGTCAGCTTAGAAGTGCTTCGGAAGGGATAGAAAAACCACTCAGGGTCAGCTGACAAAGTGCGGACATGGGAGAAGACACACAGACAGGAACTAGCTGGAGGGAGAAAAGCAGAGAGTGGAACAGCGTGCAAGGGCCCAGAACATAGCCAGGGATTCATCTATGCAAGAGTTATTACATCCGTGTTGTCTCTTGCAGTCATTCTTTAGGTTCTTGGGATATAGTGTACAAATAGACAAGAATTCCTGTCCTTACAGAGCTTGCAGTCAACCGATAGCAACAGATCAAATTGAATATATAACCAATAAATAACTTGCAAATTGTGCCAGATATTACTATAGAGAAGTGGTTGGGTGGAATAATGGGGGGGGGCGGGCAAGAGCAAGGAGGAATGGCAATTTATACCGTAGTCATCAGAGCAGGACTTACGGGGAAGGTGATACTGAGCAAGGAAGGTGATACCGAGCATGGGGATGCTAGAGAGAGGTCCAGGTAGAGGGAACAGAGAGCCGAAGCCCCAGCGTATCTGAAAGAGGGTCCAGAGACAGCATGACTGGAGAGGGATGTTCCAGGGATGGATTAGTAGGAGATGAAGTCTGCGAGTTGGAAGGCAGAGCTAGAGGGATCTTTGGAAGCCACTGGGAAGCAGAGAAGGGGACCATAATGTCTTGGGCAGAAAAGACAGGGTCTGATTCTTCTTTGAAAGGAATCACCCCAGCTGCTCAGTTGGTGGCGGACAGCAGGGGGACAAAAAACAGAAGCAGATAAGTGAGTTCTGTGAGTACTAGGACTGTCCCATACCGGGAGCTCAGACTGAGCTGGTGGCAGTGCAGGGAGTGTGTGTGGGGAGAGTATAAGTGAACCCCGAGCTAACAGGGACATTCTGATGGCTTGGGTGTGAGTGTCAAAGGAGAGAGGAGGGAGCAGGGTCGAGGATGGTCCCAGGGATTTGGCGGAGATGGATGATGTGGGGTAATGAATGGGTGAAGCACATCTGGAGTGGAGGAGAGACAAAGAAGTCACTCTGTCAAAAACAATCAGGTAGGAAGCATTTTCAGAAGATAATGAATTGGTGAAATAGCTTAGTGGACAGATTTTGAAATCTTTGGGAAACACAGAATTTGGAGATTCTTGGATGTGGGAACCTTCTGGTGTGGGTAAATCGGTCGCTAGAAGTGGAAATCACAGAGGTCGAGAACGTAGAAGGAGAATCTGGTTCTTGGTGGTGGCAGATATTGAGCTCAAGGCTGAGATTCTCCACTAAGCACAGAGAGCTAGATTTTCCTACTGAGAAAACCTGATCTTGGTTTGTTAAATAGAGGTCACCTCCACTGTGAGCATGGGTCTTTGTGCTGTCTTCATTGGCTACTTAACGACACAGCATCTGAACAAAAGAGATAGCAGTGTCTGCCTCATGGAGTCAGGGCACATTCCACACCCTTTCACTTTCTGGCTACCTCTCTGGGCACAAATAAGCCAGCGGTTCCAGAGCGGAAGGGAGGAGGAGGGGGCACAGGTGCTGGGGGAGGTGTGGAGGATGTTCCAGGACCTCTAGGTGGTAACAGGAGAAAGAAAGAAATGGGAGATATCAGAAAATCTGGTACTGTACAAGGGACGATACTCTGATTTTCTCTACTGCAATTCAGAGATGAAAGGAAACAGAAGGGAAATGATAAAAGAAGACCGTCCTGCAGCACAGAGGCATGTGAGGTAGAGCGCTAGAGCATTGCCTGCGATCTGTGTGCTTCAGTTTCCCATGCACTGGAGCTCGGAGACAGGGTGCTGGTCACACCAGTGCATTGCCTGTGATCTGTGTGCTTCAGTTTCCCATACACTGGAGCTCCGAGACAGGGTATTGGTCATTACACAAACAATCTGGTGACAAACACTGAACTGATATCAATTTGCCTAAAGGTAAACTAAGAAAAAGAATTAAACCCAAACCGAATAACAAACAAGGAAGCGGTGTAACCTAGAAGATGAAGAACACATCATCATCATCATCAGACTAGAGAAAACATGGCAAAAGCTGCTGGATTTGCAGGTACCAAAAATTCCACGAACCCCTTTGTGGCAAGCAGACAAAGTAAAGTGCAATTGAGTGTGTTGATAAGGGTGAGATGCGGAAGGGCCGCTAGGAATTAAAGTGCAAAGGCATAATTAAAATTCATGTTGCAAGCATATAAAGCAAAAGCAATATTACATACTGTGAAAATATTATGGTTGAAATTAACTTGAAAACCTCTCCTATAATGCAGAGAAAATGGCCAGCAGGTTGAAAAACTCAGAGAGAAAGTAATAGATTTGGGTACAGGAATGGTGCAGCTAGCCAGTTCATTGCTCTTAGAGGAGAGGCCAGGCCAGATGAACAGAACCTCACAGTAGAAGAGGAATTTTCCTATCAGATCGCAAAAGCTCACGTCATCCCCTTGAGTGAACTTAAATCCTTTAGATACATTGTATTCTGAATCAATGAGCCAAAATAAGGAGAAGAGAGAGGAGTCCAGAGAGAAAAGTTCAAAAGCATAATTCCAAAGGCAAAATTTAGAGGCAAAGAAAGGGCCAGATATTTTTGGTAACACAGGATGTTCATCAAGAGGCCTATGTATCTACAGGAACATGTGATGTTCATTAGTGTTAGCATAATGGCACCTTAATTGTGCAAATTCCTGAAATGCCTCTACCTCAGTTAGCAGCTGGCTTGGTTGCTGATAAACAGGATAGAAATGGGCCCTCGAGGGGAAGGTTACGGTGTTTGATAAGAGTAGGTGGAGGCAAAGTAGTGCTGAACTTCTAGTCCTTAAGGACAGAACAGTAGGTTGGAAGAAATAAAGCCAGTTCCATCTGAAAGAGTAAATATAAAAATACAGAATGGATAGGATGAAAAGGGCCTTCTTAACATGACCAACTACTAATAAGTAGCCTACAAAATGGATGAAATGAGACAAGATTCATTTAAATATGAGACTCTAAGGGCTCTTTGTCAGAAAATGCAGCACACACACACACACACACACACACACACACACACACACACAGACATTATCATAGCCCTGAACCACTTCTTCCCATCATTCGTTCACCTTGGTTTTGAGTATGGAAGATGTGTGGTCTGGGTGTGGTGTGTTCTTCAGATGTTCATGTGCTGGAAGTGTGGTCCTCAGTGTAGAAGGCAACTAGGTCATAAGACCTCTATCCTTACACATGGATTAATGCTGGTCTTGTCTCATGGGACAGGATTGGTGCACATGACAATGGGGTGTTATAAAAAAACACGCCTGGAATCTCCAAATCCCCTCTTCTATATACACCGCACATATCTGTGTGTGGTTACCACCACCATATGGCCTTCATTGGCTTTTTACATATGTAGGGGCTATGCTTTTGAATTTCCAGAATTGTGACTATAAAAAACCTTCCTGTTCTTTTTGTTTGTTTTATTTATTTATTTATTTTTTCAAGATAGGGTTTCTCTGTGTAACAGTCCTAGCTATCCTGGAACTAGGTTTGTTTGGAACCAGGCTGGCCTCGAACTCACAGAGATCTATCTACCTGCCTCTGCCTCCCGAGTGCTGGGATTAAAGGTGTGCACCACCACAGTCCACCCAGCTAGAAAACTTTCTATTCTTTATAAAGGATTCCACCTAAGGTATTTTGTTATAGCAACTCAAGAGAGATTACACCAGAAGGGCAGTGAATGAAGGGGAAAGGAAAATGGAGCAGGAGAAAATGGCAACGTGGAAGGGGAGGAAGTCCCCCAGAGGATTCCAGACTCAGGGAGTGGGAGCAGACAGGACCAGAAGCTGAAGATGTGTGCTTCCGCTAGGGTAACTTGCTCTGGACTTTTGCTCTTCTTCCTGTTGCTATGGGGGCTTGAGATGACCACAGAAGGTTCTCAGACCTTTACTTTCCGTGCCATGGTTTGGGGCCGCTCCTTCCTAGGCGGAAGAGGGGGACACTGCTTACCTGGGCTGAGGTGCTGTGCAGCTTCAACAGCCCATTCTCCAGCCGCTCCACCTTGGACTGGAGCTCTTTCCCATTTCTGTCCAGCAAGCTCTGGTAGAGTCTGATGAACTCCAGGAAGGACTTGGGAGTCGTGTAGTTGTACCGCTGCTCATTGGTCAGGTAAGACTGGGATGTCTTGTTGACACTTGTGTGGACAAAGGCCATGAACTTGCTAATTGACTGCTTCACTGCAGGCTAAGATGATAAAGAATGAGACTGAAGATGTCTCTTTAACCTCTCACCACATGGAAAGTTATGCTCAATAGCTCTATCTAACCCCCAACTTTAACCTTGTCCTTTGGACGTCTGAGGTGAGGTGGACACTAAGGGGAGTCCTTTCTCCTCTTACCTCAATGTTCTTTGTATTCTGCAGGAAGCGGAGGCTCACAGACTCCAGGGCCTGCTGAGGCCACTCATGGAACCAATTGATGGCAGTACAGTTCACGATAGCTGGGAACTTCCTGCTTCGAATTCTTAGCTTGTTCCCCACAGGGGAGAAACAGAGAGTCACCTGAGACATCAGAAAGGGGGCAGGGGACCAAGAAGGTATCAGAGGAATCCACAGAGAAGCAGACACGGGTTCAGAGTGTTGATCTCCAAGAAAACGGAAAAGCGTGTTCAGAATAGAATCTTCCCATGCGAGCCTATCCTTCTAGCTAAGAGATCAATAACGCCAGGGCTGCTCTGTGCAGGAGAGGGCCCTGTTCGTAGAGGAAAATGATATCCTAGAAGGGATGCTCAGTCAAACAAGGGGATTGCACCATCACCACCTCCTCCTGAGACAGTTCAGAGGAACAGCGTCCAATTGATCACATCCTGTAGCTCCCTGTGGCCACGCCCGTGCCCAGCAGTCTTTCTGTACCTTAAGTTGTCGCCGGACTCTGTCTATGAAGAACTTCCAGCAGTTCTCTCTGCTGTCCAGGAGACCTTGGCTTTTGACCTCGTTCCTCACATTGCTTATGATGTTCTCGATCTCATCATCAGAGTAGAGATCTGGGATCTCACCTGGGGACGAGTGGGGCACAAATTGGTGTGGCTTGGACATCTTGATGATTGATGTACTCAAACAAAGGCAGTTCTTTGACATTAGGATACAGGTCTCTTGGTCTTCCATCATGTTCAACCCCACACACTGGTGAAATCAGACAGGTACCATATCATACCAAGACAGGAAGCAAGTACATTAATGAGAGGAAGGGGTATAGGGTATCTTCTTGTTATCTTGTGGTAACACCCTATTGGTCATTTCTTCTTTTGTTCACGGCATTTATTTATCAACTACTGTGTTTGTGACCTTTGTGGAAACTGGACCCTCATGGAGTTTACTACTTAGAAGGAAATAGAAACCATACTTATTTATAAGATTTAAAATAAAAAGGGATATAATGCATATAGTTAAAGAGACTGAGGTACAGTCACTTCCTACAGGACAAAGGAAGTAAGCATGGGCTGCTGGAACTTAGTATGAAAGCACAGTGTTTTAACTCAAAAGGTGGCGGTGGATGGATTACCCAAGAATTCCAAAGACAGTGTGTGCAGAACTAAAACACAGAAACTCAGGATTGGCTTCTCATCTTAATTTGTAACCGAGGGTGAATGTTAAGTAGATCGACTGTTTAACTATTCAAAACCAATAAAAATGCCAGAAAGGAGAGAGAGAAAAATTCTTATGAGCTTTGAATGAGAAAAAATTTTCTGAGTAGAACTCAATCTACTTTAAAAGAAAAATAAATTTGATACTCTCAAACAGAGACATCTGATAACTTAAAAAACATCGTAACCCTAGTGTGACCCAAGAGCGGCAGGGATGAATAGACACTAACAGATTGTCCACTTACTGTGTGAAGGCATTCTTCACAAATAATAGATTAATAATCAACAGAAAGGCGGGTGAAGGGTAGGAAAGGGGGTTCCATAGCAAAGGAGATAAAGTTGTCTCTTAGACACACGGATAGGTGCCTAGCCTTGTTATAATAACAAAAAGGTTGGTCAAAGCTGGTGACTATTTTGTTTATCTACATCACAGTTGCTTATAGAAACAGAGATGTCTATTGAAAGTACGTCTAGTTGCTGATTTAACTACACTGGCAAGATCTTAAAGTGACAGAAAACACTTTAATGAGGCAGTATGAGACTAAAATTGTATGCTCAATTGTTGTGGGAGGTCCTTCTGCTCCTCCAGCCAATAGCCGCTGAGATACCAGCCCATTGGGGCGTGGTCTCTCTCTCTTTAAAAAAGCGGCCACTTCCCTCCTCACGCTCTCTTTGCTTCCTGCTCCATTTCCGGCCATTAGACTCCTTCCTGATTGCGCAGAGGGCTGTTGTCTGGGACGGTGATCTGTAAGTTTTCTCCCCTTTAAATAAATAGCACCCTATTAATCATAATTCCAAACTGGTGTGGGATTGTTTGTGATTTACGCCTTCACTCAATCCCACAAATAAACATAATTTACAACCTAGCAAATACCTAAAATCGGTATAGATAACTAGGGTTCTTCCAGGAAATGCTAAGATGTTAGAAAATTTGATGAAAATGATTTGCTCCATTAAAAGATCTAAGCAGCAAAGCACAGGGTCTGGTGAGATGACGCAGCTGGTAAAGGGACTTGCCGCCAAGCCTGATGTCCTGAGTTTGCCCTGGAACCCATGAGGTAGAAGGACAGAGTGCCTTCAAGCGAGCTCCCTCTCACCTCCACGTGCACTGTGGCACATGTACGCATCATGTCTCACAATAAAGAAATGTAAGTAAATATTTTCGAAAGGGTTAAAACGCATATTTTTGGTTGTGAGCCTTTAACAGTTGAGCCATCCCTCCAGCCCATATCTCAGAAGTCTCTCACTTCAACCTCTGCTATCATAAAAGCCCACCCCAACTGTGCTTGAAGCGCTCTGGTCATGCCAATGCATTGGACACGTAGAGAGTCTGAGCTCGAACTTGAATAAGAATAAAGGTTCTAAAAAAAGTATTAAAACAACAAAACCACTAAATTAGAGGCAGAGTTTCTAAAGTATTGTTAGCAAACAGGAATAAGTAAGATTTGTCTTAATCCAGTGACAGATATCAATCCCAAACATGCTAACAATAAAACACTAAACTTTTGCTTTTTAAACAAGAACAAGACATGCATAGCTGCTGTCATGTTTTCTATTCCCAATAATACAGGTTGTTTCAGACTGTGCAAAACATTAAAAAAGCAGATGCATGCATAAAGATAATCAAAGCAATACAGCTATTATCATTTGAAATCCAATTTTAAACAGAGAAAATTTAAGAAAATGTTCACACTAATAATCAGAACTCAGAAGAGTGTTTAGTGCTAGCCTTACTGGATACAAAGGCAACATAGTAAAATAAATTGCATTTTTGTTCTCCAGCAAAAGAAAAAAGTTAATTTAAAAGTTATCACTTAGAATAGCTACAAAACTATAGGCAGCTAAGTAATGAGTACCAAAAATGTGCAAGGTCTTAGTTTTGAAATGAATTGTTACTGCAGGAAAGAAATGAGATACTTAGTAACGAAAGAGAGACATGTACACATGGGGTGTAAGGAAGCAAGTACCACACCGGACCCAGAGACAAAAACCCAAGAGGAAGTTTGATCCTAGTAAATATATCCCAGATGTATTTGGAAGAAGAGAGGAGAGCGGGGTAGTCATCCTATCAGATACCAAGTCTCCCGGTAAAGTTAAGACTGTTAAAGCAATGCAAAATTGGCCCTGGAGGAAATTAACATAATAAAAGTGAAATATTTAGAAGCTGACTCAGCTGATAGAAAAATAAACACATCAAAATCTAATATTGAAGATTGACATGCAATGGGATAGACTACTAAGTAAAGATGCTTGGAGAGTTCAATATCAGCATCACAAAACAGATGACAATGTGAAAATAAATTTCAGGTGGATTAAAAACATAAATACAAAAATCAAGACAGGAGCAATTTAAGTACTAAAATGTAGGCATTGGGGTAGGACAGAATTTCTGAAACAGAGCATGACAAACCTAAGGTGTTAAAATATGGTGTACTTTTATGACATGATAACTAAATTGGTATGTTGGAAGTTAGATAAAGACTTTAAATTGGCATTTACCACCTACACAATGAGGAGAGGGTTAGCATCCAAAACATGGAAAGAACATTTACAAACTCATAAGTACTATCAGTACAAGGGCCAAAGGGTAAACTATGCAAGCAATACTACAGGAGGAACAGAGTTATCCAGTGAGACTTAGCATGTGAAGGTCAGAGGGTAACTGGAAGGGGTGAGCTCTCCCCTTCTACTGTGTGAACTCCAGAGATAACTTAGGTCATCAGGTTTGGCAGCAAGTACCTTAACCTTCTTTATTCAATGTTTTAAATAAATATTTGAGCTGCCTATAACTCAAAGTCACTTGCAAAATGGAAAAGGAAAATGATATTTCACTTATTCCTGTTGACAAAACCTAGTGTTGGATGAATGGCTTGTTGGTGAAGTTGGGAGGGAAAAATAGGGAAACAGGGCAGAGTTTTTTGTTTTTTTTTTTTGGTTTTTCGAGACAGGGTTTCTCTGTAGCTTTAGAGGTTGTCCTGGAACTAGCTCTTGTAGACCAGGCTGGCCTCGAACTCACAGAGATTCACCTACCTCTGCCTCCCGAGTGCTGGGATTAAAGGTGTGCACCACCACTGCCCGGCTCAGGGCAGAGTTTTTCTGTTTCGTATTTTGGCCAGATTCTAAATTCTAAGTTAGCATAGTCACTATGGAAAGTAGCTTCATGCTTTATTTGTAAAGTTGAAATGAATATATTTAGATAATCAAGTCATCCAACACCTTTGGAACACCTACGTAGAGAAACTCTCATACATAGAGGGAAAAGTTTTAATCTTTCAACCTCATTTCCCATCCCAGGGGTGTTTGTCTGGCTGATCTTTGAATGCTCAAAATATTTTCTAAGGAAAACAGTCAATGTGGGGGTGATAATGTGGATCTTGCAAATTCCATTCTTCAGATAATTTAGTCTGGGAGAAGGATCTAAGGTTGTGGTTTGGATTTCACATCAGAGAAAAAAATAAATATATTTTTAAATTAGAAGGGACAGGTTTTGGTATGTTTGAAAGCCAGGGTACAAGTGAGGCAGAAGAGATGGGATAGAGAAACATTCTGACTTGTGTTGGCTCCTGCTCAGATGGAAGGGCTGATCTTGGAGATGTGGAATGGAAACGAGGGAGGCCAGGAGGATACCGCAAATAAACTCAGACACTGGGGCCCAAAGGAGATGTGAGGTTCTTGTTCAATGGTGTCGAGCAATCTCAGGGAGCTGAGTTTGAGAGAGGGAAGAAAGAAGGACGTAGTGGGTTAGTTAAATAGTTACAAAGTCCTGTCATGATGTGAAGGTTTAGGAAATCTCACGGGTGTCAGGAAAGTCCTTGCACATTGCTGGAACAACTAGCGCGGTGCATCTGGACCCAGAGCCATCCACAAGATCCCATGAGGTCCTTAACTCTTAGGAGCCTTTGGTTCTTTCCCCAAACCAGCATGGAAACACCAGTGCTGTAAGAAATGCCAGAGATGGGAGGAGTTCTAGGCATCACCCTGCCCATTCTCCTTTCAAGAGTACTTGATGTCCCCAAAGTGTGCAATTTAGCCAATGGTCTCCAATACCAGTGTGCCTGGAATAATGATCTTGTTACTCATCTGAACTAGTGCACATCCTTGAACCACTACCGCACCTGCAGGATGCTTAGCTCACGTCCCTGACCCAGTCTTATGCCAGTTAGCCTAAATCACTTGAAAGATCAAGATCCAGCTGAAGAGAAGGCTCACCAGTTAAGAGCATGGGCTGCTATTTCAGAGAGGTTCTGGCTTTAATCTCCAGCACCTGCAAAGTAGCTCATAATTACCTAACTCCAGTTCCAAGGCATCTAGCAACTTCTTTTGGTCTCCACGGGCACCAGGCACACCTGTGGTGCACAGCCAGCTATACATGCAGGCAAAATGCCCATACACATAAACTAAATATATAAATATTAAAAAATAAGTAGCTTGCCAATAAAATACCTTGTGTTATCACTTGTTAAAATTAAGGACTTCCTAATGGAGCAACATATTTCAGCCTCTTTTGATAAAAACAAGGATCAGAGAAAGCTGCTAGGACAATAAAAGGGTATTTAGTGTATCGGGAGTGGTGTGGTTCAGCTCAGGGCTTGTGTTGCATTGGAGATGTACTCAGATGAAGTTGGCTTGTAGTTTCTGCAGTGGTTAGGGTTTCCAGCTCAGTGGCCTCTGCACTTGCCTGCACTTCCTTGTGCACAAGCATGTGATAGCCCTCCAGGTAGGGTGTGGATCCCTGTCCCTCATCTTAGATGTTTGTAATGGACTGCTCTACATCCTTTCCACTTCACCGTCCTTTGAAAGAGCAGGCTTGGCGTACTTTTGACGTTTCTCTAAAATATGATGCGTACGGAGGGTAAGAACTATTGCCTGCAGGCTGCATTTTGTTACCTGTCTCCTTTTGGTACGTCCTCCAAGCTAAGAACTGGATATTTTTAGACACTGCTTGATGTTTGAAATGAAATAATATTTAGTAGCACACAAAAACTATGTGAAGTTCGAATTTTATTGTCCATGAATTGTCTTTATTGGGTACAGCCATGCTCTTAGGTCTACGTACTGTTTGGGCTTATCTTTGTACTTTAATGACAGAGCTGAGCAGTTGGGACAGAGACCGGGTGAGCTGCAAAGCCTGCGGTATTTACTTTCTGACCCTGTAGAGAATGTTTGCTGCTCTGCTTATAGAACATTCTTCATCCCAAGAATCTGAGTGCTCTGGGCATACACCAGTGTCACTCCAGCTAATCAGCTGGCTGTCGCTGGTTTTCTCAAGATCCCAATCACTTAAAAAAAAATCACTGAATGGAGTATCTAGTGACACGCACATCTGAACTGGGAGCAAAGTCCCCGTTTTCAGACGTGTTCCTCTATTTCTGACAACATTCCTGTCACTTCCTCTGTGATAAATTAACGCTATGCTTCGGTGACAGCTGTCAAAGGGAAGCTCATGCTGTGCGTGGAGGCAGAGGCTCTTTAAAGTCTCAGACACTTGCTTGTCTCCAACCCCAGGGGCTTGCAGGCCACACACTTTAGTATTTTGCAAGCCAGATTAGCATTTGTGTTGTTAGTGTGTGTGTTAGTGTTTCTCTTGTTGTGAAGAGATACCAGGACCACAGCAACCCTTATAAAGGAAAATACTTAATTGCCAAGGCTTAAAGCTCAGAGATTTAGTCTCTTTTCATGTGCCAGGAAGCAAGGCAGCAGGCAGGCAGATGTGGTGCTGGAGAAGAAGGTGAGGGCTCTTATATCTTATACTAAGACACTGCGCACAAATGACTTGAGCATATAAGAAACCTCAAAGTCTGCCTCTGCAGTCACACACCTCCTCTGACAAGACCACACCTACTCCAACAAGGTCACACCTCCTAATAGTGCCACTCCCTTTGGGGGGAAGATACTCTGATACCTTGGTATGGCTCAATCAGTTAGAGCTTGGCATGAAAGGGAAGTGCTTGATTCTGTTTTACACTTGCTTGTCAACTTTGATCCCATCTACATTCTATGATTAAAAAAAAAAACCTAAACCTGCTTCCTTTGTCCCTAGAATTAATATCAGGGAGTTGCAATAGCTATTCCAGTACCCATGTTCCTCTCTGTCTATGGCACAGAGAGTTGCCAAAACTTACTGTCCTATAGTAATGCCCAGTATCTAAAATGACACACCTTTCTCATAGGCTTACCTACACAGTATTATGCACTTCAGTTTAAAAGACAACATCCAGAAAGTCTTCTCGAATCCAGGAGACATTACGTACTAAGACGAAAAGTGAAATAAAGTCTGCTGACGGCTATAGCTTTGGCAGCTTTCTTTCCTAAACTGGATAGTAGCTATTTAATCAGCAGGGTTTTGTGTCTTGGGATTATTAGGCACCGTAAAATTAGCAAACCACTGACAGTAGAGTTTTAGTATCCTTAAATTTGCAATTTTTTTCAATATGGTGGGAATATGTGCAGCCCCTGTTGCTCAGAGTGGAGGAGACCATTCCTAGTCCTGACAGTGGAAAGTGAAGGCACACTACTACCAAGAAGACGCTTGAGATGAGTCTTCTGATAAGGTTCAAAAGGAACACTGGAGGGCAGGATGTCTTCAAAGAGCATGGCCTGTGGCATCAAGCAATTAGGAACTGCTAACTCCTGGGGCAGTGAGGGTAGCAACGGGAGAAGGGGCAGCAAGCGAAAGACTTTCCCTATACTAAAGGGCTTTGGGTTTTATACTGTATTCAGTTAGGGATTCATAAGGGAGTATGGTTTAGATAGACCCTGCCTCAACTATACTACCAGAGGGTTGCCTGGGAGGAAAGGCAATGAGTTGACAAGTATCATCATTTGTCATAGCAAAAAATGACAAATTGGGATAGTCTCAGAAATAGGTAGAAAACAGCACCAATTGGATCGCTCGTGTGTGTGTGTGTGTGTGTGTGTGTGTGTGTGTGACTATAAAGGAAAGGCTGACACACAGGGAGGGAATCATGGACACAGAGTTTAGAACACAAGAGGAAAATAAGAGATTGATCATTTAGGTTTTTCTTCTTTCAATTTTTTTTTTTGGCATTGTCACCATGGCTTGACTTGGACAGTGCTGCCATAGTACCAAGAACTGAAAGTGTGTGGGAGGAAACACCATAGCCTATGGCATGGGGTTACTGACTCTTTGGGACAGATGTTTTAGGGGAGGGGGAACCGGTAGCATACACTCATTGCATGTTACAGCCATCCTGACTTGCAGCTAACTACTACGATGCACTGAATTATTGGTGGGAGCACCCAAGGCATCAGGTCTGGGAAAGACTTCCACAACCCAGCCTTTCACTGTGGCAGATTTCTCCCTTTATCTAGAGCCCCAAAATTCTGACCTTAGTTCACAAGGTATAGCTGCCTCTTCCCCCCAACAGCGGAATGATAGCATAGCCTCGCGAAACTGAAGGGTCACTGAGAGATGTTTTAGAATCCCCTGTGGCCTGGCATCGAATCCCCTGGACGGGCATCCAGTTGCTTTCCAGATAGAAATTATTTATTTGAATGTGAAAAGTAGAAGATACATTCTGGTCCACTCTGTTGATGTTGTTAAGTTAAAAGGGAGGGTATTAAAGAAAAAAAAATAACAACAAACAAAATCCAACCTGCTTCCCCATGTTAATACACATACACAGAGCACACTCTTTGGAAAACTGCGCCCTGGAGGGGAATCCATGCACCCGATGGCTCCCGAGCAGGCAGTCTGCATTTTTATTGGGAAGGCTCCAGAAATTCATCTGCACTTCAACAGACTTGCCTTTAAAATGAAAGAAATTAAAAATACTTCATTGAGCAACGAAACTCCAATTGGCTAAAGTCGAACGATGTCAGTGTCTCAGATGGTTGTTTTAGGAGAAGTGACCTGGCTGGATTGACGCCAAATGAAATACAGGCGGAAGCTGGCACCAGGCCCGACATCTCCAAAGCTGTAAGTTTTGGGAAGTCGCTTTTACTCTCTTAGTTGTTTTAGAGATTGGGTTTTAGGAAAGCTTCAGGGTGGGAGGAGGGTTGGATCCCTCCCTCATCTAATACCATCGCAAAAGGTGCGGTGACACCCCAGGTTAAACGCTACAAGTAAGATGTTAAAGACAGTATTTAAGAAGGGGAACAGTTGTGGTCGGAGGAGAAAAAGTGTACAAGTTGGCAGGAAAACTCTTGGATATAAAGCCAGTTTAGGCAGGATCAAGTGGGAAAGAAATGAGTGTTACGCTAGAAGCCAGATAGTTAGGAATCCAGGACTGAGATCCTCACTCGAAATTAGCCATTATGGAATCCATTTGCACATGGTCTGGGTTAGAAGCCGGGGGCTCTTTGTGGAACAACTGCCGTATACTGCAGGAGGCAATGCTATATGTATATGATGTGAAGAAGACAGTGACTTGGAAGCGTCATGTCATCCTGAAATGCAACATTTATGATATAGGAGAAATGGCAGAGAAATGTCCTGCGGTCATAGTCCTTAGAGTGAGGGGTATGAAATGGAGCCAGGCTGGGTCCTGGAGGGAGGAATGGGCTTTTGAAGTCCAGGGAACTGAGGTGGGAATTTTGTTTAGGGACATCTGTATGCTGAATGTTCTCTAGACCCAGGTGAAAAGGTGGTTTACAAGTATGTTTGATGTAAGCTCTGGGAATGCATATTCTCTTTGATCGAAATGAATACATATTTATGCAACTGCATAACCTCTTGCCATATGCAACATCGATCAGCTACATTGGGTTGTTTGTGTCCTTTATTTTTTTCATGTGGCCATGTACATGTCTTTAAACATACATCATTTTTAGAATACCTTATATAAATCCTGAACTCCTACATAAGGAAGAACAACAAAGTTGCAAGAACTAAGCTTTCTCCTAGCTCAGTTGTGGGGTGCTTGGCAGTTCATGGGGACCTCATGGGGACTCAGGACAGTTACATGGAAATTGCTTTGTCTGTTGCCGCCTCCACTTTCTGTCATCAAACCATGGCTGACCCACTTGATCTCCCCCCGTGGTGTCGGCGCATCTCTCCCTCTGTCTTCTCCCAGCGTCTAACCACTCTGAAGACTCACAGATGCTCCCCTTTCTCTTTCTTATGGGTATTCTAAGGAAACAGCACCTACTCTCCCAACTTAGAAAATTTTCAGACCCTTAACCGCTCTTCCCTTGATCAGATCTTATCCAGCGAAGAGTCTCAAAATTATTGTTTAATCCACAATGAAAATAGACCCTACAAACCAGAGGAGCTGTAAGCTGCAGCAGCCCTGGGAAGAAGCCCTTTGACAAATCAGCCCTTCACTGGTGCTTACAAGTTGACTTTCCTGACCTCAGACAACACCTCTCCATCTTTAAGCAATTCCGACCTTGTCAGAGGTCTTCACATGTGAGCACTTTCTTACCAGATGCCAGGAGGTCATTGACGAGCACCAGGAACCTCTCATCAGCCACGTGGGCATCAGTCATGAGAAACACCGTGCTGAGATTTTTCACCCCAGCTTTCAGACACAGGCTGGCCAGGTCCACCTGCAAGATCACCAAAGTCAAAGATTCCTCAGAAGAGATCGGCAACTCACTCTTCAGGAGTGGAAGCATTTTCTTATCTACGTCAGTTGGAAACAAAGCAAGCTGACAAGGGGAGGTAGGGAGGAGTGCTGCTTTTCAGTAAGAGGTAGGGAAATGGGTCACATTTCTAGGCGTCAGTTCACGGGAAGTGAGTAGTTAAGACCACCTAGTAGGGTCTTAATTCATACCACCAGCTGCCCATGCACTGTTGCCGAGCTACTGCAGAATGGTAACCTAGGTGGTGCTTTTCAAAGGACAAATATGGTCCTTGCTCATCTAGTTTACTAATGTCATCAAGTAAGAGAATGACTTGCTCCAGAAGGCAGGCTCTCAAAGTCATGTACTGGAGGCTACCTGTATGGGGATAAATGTATCTCATAGCAGCAACACTTTGTGCCCTTATGACTAGCTCGGGAGAACGCACACACAGGTGCAAATATAAAACCACCCGTGGGAAACCTGGACAAAGCTGAAGATGGATGAAATCTGGGGCTAAGATGCCAAGCCCTGGATTTATCCAGTGTAACCAGTCTGGGCTCCTTGTCGAATAACTCTTACAAAGTTTACCTGCATCCTACTATGTTTCATTCTCTCCAGTGCCCTTCAGAACTGATTTTCTAACAGCCTCACACATTCTTCTACTGTAGAACTTCTGCAGTGTTCAAATAATTCCTCAAAGGCAACTGGCTGCTTTTTGGATTAATGTTTCTTATCCTATACTTATGATCTAAGACAGTGTTTCTCAATTCTCATTAGAATCGCCTAGAGCAGTAGTTCTCAAGGCCCGAGTCATGACTCTTTTGGGGGTCCAACCACCCTTCCACAGGGAGTGCTTAAGACCATTGAAAAACACAGATCTGTACACTGCAATTCATAACAGTAGCAAAATTACAGATATTAAATAGCAACAATAATAATTTTATGGTTGGGGGGGTCAGTCACCACCACGTGAATTACTGTCTTAAGGGGTCGCAGCATTAGGAAGGTTGAGAACCGCTGCTCTAGAGGATCCGTTGAGTATTCCCGATGCCCAGGTAGTTCCCCAAACAAGCTAAATTGGAACGGCTTGGGGAGGAAGGCAGACATCAGCATTATTCTCAGAGATTCTGCTCCATAGCCAAGATTTAGCATAACCCATTCTGTAAATGCCCATTTCCCATGTCACTAACTTGTCTTTAGAAATACGGAAGAAAGACCACACGGAACCCGTATGCAGCCAGTGTTGACAAACTGGGCTGTGGCTTCAGAGCAAAAGGGAGCATCTACTGCTTTCCTCACTGCCTGAGGGATGATGAGGGCAGGCGCGTAGGTCTGGCTCAGTGCTGGCTGGGAGCTCTTCCAGGAATACTAAGGACAGTTCTTGATGGAACTTATACTGTGACTTTCTGCAGTGACATGGTTGTGGCTGGGTATACAAGAGGCAGCTGGACAAATGACCTTTGAAAGTTGTGTATACCACCCCTCTTCATTGTCCAGAGCAGAGACCATGGCTTCTCTCTGAAACCAGGAAATGCCACTAAGGTCCCAGAGGCAGTGGTTATTCCCGCTCTCCCTTCAAATATGCATTTCTTTTAAAAACTTGGCCAGATTGTCTGAATCCTTCCCAAGTCTACTAGAGCAGCTAGCAAGTTGTGTGCTGAACTTGTTACAGGTTGGTCAAGAGTAGGGGTACACTGATGTAAAAGGCACGGAATGGGAGGGTCTGGGTAGGGGATGTAGAGAACCAAAGAAAGATGGCAAGGGTTGTAGGAGGCTGGAGAGAGGCAGGGTCTCCTCCCACAGTGGCCAAAGTTACCTTGAAGTCGGGGATTTGATAACCTTTGCGCAGGGTGATCTGGAACACGTCCATGGAGCTGATAAAAGCTGCCAACCTCGTCAGACTCTGCTTGCCGCTCCCACCGACGCCAACCAGCAGGGCATTTCCTCGAGGGGACTCCAGGATTCGGTTGATGTGACAACTGAAGGGGAGTAAGCAGAAGCACATGCCAGAGGTCACTGTCCACAGTGAGAAGCGTGAAGGGCATAAAGGGTGGAGCCTCTCTTGGAGGCACAAGTGAACTCTGGGGAACTGTCATAGCTTTCCCTCAAACTTGGTATCCTTCTCCTGCCCAAGTGTACTGTAATTGTCACTGTTTTACCTAAAGCCAGAGGCCCCAGGGAACAAGTGAGACCATAGAAAAGTCCAGGGCAGGTTGACAGACCTGGAGGGTGAGAGATGAGGCTGGAGAGGGATGCAGCATGCTTTTCTTCTCATGGAACCTACCTTTGTCCCAATTCCCTCTTTCTTACCTACTTGTGACTTTGGATAAAAGTGGGATCATGAAAAAGAAGAAAAGTAGAAAATATCCTATTGGGAAAATAATCAGAGAAGGGTAGAACAGGTGAGGCAAGGCTGGAAGTGTCTGTCTGTCTTAGAAGAAGGGGGACAAAGTTATAGCAATTGGAACAAAGTGGGGAGTCCAAGCTTGAGTCTCCGTCCTCTAATCCTTCCTGGATGCCCATGTGCAAACAATGGATATTTGCAGATGCTGAATGCCAATCTGCAAGGCACTCACTACCTTGGGTTCTGGATTCTTCTCCTCTAAAATCTTAGTGCTGCCAGTAACCATTTCTCTACCCCAGCCATGGGAGAATATCAGGTTTCCTCTTGGCTTAGATCATCACCTCCAGATGAAGCCATCCCCAACCCAAGAGGCCTTTCTCAAAGGACACACCAGCAACCTTCCTCAAAGAACACACCAAAAGCCTCCTCCAGGCTGTCATGCCAACCTTCCATTAATCTCCACCAGCAGTGGATCTTATAGAAGGCATCTAACAGCTTCTTATTATACGAAATATAGAAAACATAGGAAAAAACCCACAATTCTATTGTCTAGCAATAAATCCTACTGACATTAATTTTATGGCCTTCCAGTCTAGTGCGTCTGGACGTCTGTGAATATATATTTGGCTATTACATCTGAAATGTCAATGCATTTTTATGCTGCAGCTTTTAAAATTTGAGGACGGTTTATGTGTGAGCACAATGTTTCGTTTATTTGTTTCCAGTCCCGGTGATCACATCCATGTCCCCACAATGACAAGTGGCTCTCAACCACCTAGCCAGCTCCTAAACACTGAATATAACATCTTGAGACCAGTTTTTCATTTAGCAGTAGATTGTGTTGTCTTCTCTGAGCCTTTAAGCAATCTGCTAAACTATGCCTTTGATGGTGGAACACTACCATATAGGATATCAATATTGTATTGATAATAAAAGCACGATAACTTGCTTGTCTGAAATACCCTACTATTGGATACTTAGGCAGTTTCCAATATCTCCAGTTCCAAATAATGTGTTATAACATTTTGTTTGTATTTTATATCTCTAATCATTTCTTTGGGGGTGAGTTTCCTAGATATAAAATTGCTGAGCCAAACAGTGAGGCATTTTTTTTAATGGCTCTGGAAATTTAATGAAAAAAAGAAAAGCTCCTCAGAATGGTGGTGCCCCATCTGCGCTCTGCTTAAGTAAAACAACTGACCCAAAAGCTCACTGAGGGCAGGAGCACACCGAGCTGTATTTACTGTGTTGCAGTGTAAGTTGGTGCATTCTGGTGGGGGTGATCTTTGGATGAAGAGCATGAGAATTATAATTTGGGTGATGTACTTCTGGTCAAGAAGCAGAGGATCCATTTGAGATTGGATTATACACACTACACTCCTGCATCCCCGCTCTATGTTAATAATGCTACTTGGTATTCAAAACAAACAATGGTTAACAATGGCTAACCTCAGTGTGGGGGTGGGGCTTGGAAGAGGCTTTGGAGGTTGGGGTTTGGCATGTTAACAAAATATGCATGCATGTGCAGTTACATGCTATGTCTTGATCATGATCAGCACAAGAAACTGTGGGTCCTCATTGCCTCATCTTTCCTGGGGAGCTTATTTGCTGTTGGGATGGAAACCCTAGCCTGAGTATTTGTGTATTAACAACCCCTTGAGAGCATGCAGTGGCAGGGACCCCCATTTATGTATGTATATATTTATTATATACACACACATGTATTTGACAATTTAAAAAACTAAATATTAGAGTTTTGATTTGAATTTGGATTTCTAGGGCGTTGAATACTTTTTGGGTATATGTATCATGATGTTTTTCATTTGTGCATTTTCTGTTTATGTTTTTTTCAACCAAGGCTCCCTTCTAAACTTGTAAGGTCCTTTCGTGCATGTTCTGAGTTCCCTTCAGTTTCTCACTTTTACCCCTTTTCGCCTTCCTTCCACGCCTTTGACATAGAGAACTCTTTGGGACTTAAAACCATATGTCACTGCGTTCTGTGTGGTTAAGGCTTGTCTGCCTAAATATTCAGGAGTTATTTATTGGCCTGCATTTACCTCTTTTATTAGTTTCCCTTTTCACTCCACTTATTTAATTGTGGCGCTTAGTGCTCTGTCATTATCAGCTACATTTACCCTTCTCTCGCCTTCTTATTAAACTATCATTCCCACATGCCTAAAGAGTGTACATGTTCATTTTGTATCCATTACAGAGCGAGCACATTGAAGCTATCCAATATAGTTTTATTAAGTTGAAACAAAACCCAGTGTTTGCACTCGGTATCACGGTTAAGGCGCTGCCTGTAATTTTCCACGATGCTCTGTGCAGGGGATTGTTTTTTTTTTTTTTTTTTTTTGCATCTGAATTGGTGCATGATGAAAGGATGCCCAGCAGCCAGGCCCTATCTTCTCATTCAGGAAAAGTGGGGACCAGAATGGATTGCTGGAGGAGAAGAGAGGCAGGCTTGGAGGAAGAATTGGGGCGCAACTGGGTCTCCCGGCAACTTGGTACCCAGCTCTGTTCTTGTAGGGTGGTATTCAGCATAGCACGGGCTGGGTTACTTGATATCTAGATGGGAAATGCATCGCTAGTGATGAAGTTTCTGAGTTAGAATGGGTACATCTGCAGCTGGCAGCATTAGGCTCCAGCTGGGGCTTCATTAGCAACCTCTGACAAGGGCAAGGGACTCTGAATTTAAATCACAGAATTTAAAAAAGAAGATCAATATTCTGGAGGAGCCTGGGCTGGAAAACCAAGACTGTCTGCGTTAAGCCCATTACTGAATTTCTGAGAGATTAAAAACAAAAGCTAAAGATGCCCCTTAGCGCAGCTGGAGGAAGCTGGTTCTTTGAAGACACACACAGATATTCTCTCTCTCTCTCTCTCTCTCTCTCTCTCTCTCTCTCTCTCTCTCTCTCTCCCTCCCTCCCTCCCTCCCTCCCTCTCTCCCTCTCTTCCTATCTCTATCTCTTACCCTGCTGGAGGACTAATAAGACTTTGCAGAACAAAAGCAGTACATATTAAGGTCTGTGTGATTAATAACCGATGTGATTCCAAGAGGACAGCAAGAACATGCTGAAAACATGGAGGAAGAGGAGGAAAAACAAAGAGGAAATTGGATGGTGACTATGATCTAGTGTAAAGCCTCAGCAAGGGCTGAGCAGAGTCTGCTGGCATGGTGAACTAGGAAGTCCGCTGAGGGAGGGGCTTCCAGAAAGAGAGGCCAGGATGCTTCCCAGAAGCTGTGTCGGGGTAGCTGTGTAGACGTCATCTTATCTACAAGCACATGTTAGACGGTGGATGGATGGGTGAGTGTTAGACAAAGTGGAACGTCATGAGGGATGCAGTATCTGACCAAGAAACATGAGGTGTGGACCTGGCCATAGCATTTAACCTTGGGGGGAGGTAGGTCTGGGACGGTTACAGTGCTTTGCTCACGTGGCAAGAAGAACTTGTTGAGGAGAAAACTAGGGGTGAGCACCCTCTTCTAGTCACTTTTTTTTTATCTCAGGAAACGAAAGTGCATTCTCCCGCTGTAACTGAAGACAGGGCAGGACTGTCAAGAGTTTGAGAGGAGAGGACAATTGTGTATCTGTAGTTATCTCAGGACGGTAGAGGGAATACAGTTCCCAGAGCTGAGGGGGAGGATTTCAGGCCACAGTTAGCATCTACCTGATTTGTCTGACTATAAATAGGAAGTAACACTAGCTATCATGTTTTGGGGGATTTTCTTCAACATTTGAAAGATGGATGAAATAGGAGATGGTGTGGTCTAACTAGAGTTGTGTTTGGTACCATAGACACACCGACAGGAGAGTTAGGGCAGTCTGGACTGGGATAACCATCAGTTAACCAAGAAGATATGGCAGGGAAAGGGAAATGGGAATATGATAAAGCACTCAGTCCATAAATGGAATTTTTGGATGGAGTTGAAGAATAGCCAGGGCTTGGGAGGCTGGTAGGAGGGAAAAATGGACACGTACGTCACAAAGATGCTTGTACTTCAGACTCTGGAAGTGAGTTCATCACAGATAGTAGACATGATGGGGAAGAGTATATATTTGAGGGTCTGGGCATGTAACCAAGGTCACATAAGTCAAAGATGCCAGGGAACAGAAAGACCAGGGCTAGGAGTCAGGAATAAGTCAAGTCATGGTAAGGAGAAGGTCACCAGGTGCTAACTGATGTGAGGTGACCGGACATCAGCAGACATTGACAAGGAGAGAGCAGGAATGTGAGAATAGAGAGCCCGTGCTTCAGAATGACTGGGTCTTCCAAAGGTCAGGAAGAGAAATGGGTGGTGGTGGTGGGGGGTGGCTAAAGAGATGGCTCTGGGTT
This sequence comes from Microtus pennsylvanicus, assembly GCF_037038515.1. Lineage (NCBI taxonomy): Eukaryota > Metazoa > Chordata > Mammalia > Rodentia > Cricetidae > Microtus > Microtus pennsylvanicus. The sequence continues at coordinate 55,674,111 of NC_134589.1, read as the reverse complement.
AAGAGCACTTACTACTTTTGCAGAGGCCCTGGATTTGGTTTCCAGCACCTGCTTGGTGGCTCACAACCACTTATAACCCCAGTTCCAAGGGATCTGATGTCCTCTTCTAGCTCCTTCAGGTACCAGGCCTGTACATAGTCTACACACATACATACGTACTTACATACAGGCAACAAACTTATATACACAAGACATAAAAACAAATACATCCTTTAAAAGGGAGAAAAGGTTTAAATGTGGCATTGTGGTGAGGGTGAGGAGAAGGAGCTTGTCCCTCTCTGAGTTCTGGGGTTCATGGGATAGGTGGGGAAGGCAAACAGCTTCATGTCGACACAGGCCAGCCATGCTTCAGTCAGAATTTAGCAGTGGAAAGCCTGGGAACCTTGGGCAGGAAGGAAGGCACCAAGAGTGCTAAGTAGCACAAAGACTGGACAATACAAGGGCTAGATAGGAGGCACACGGTGTGAGTGTAAGTTATCTGGGTGTGCTGGTGACTATTGCAGAGACTCACTAGGTAGGACGAGCATGCATAGTAATATTTAGGTTTGGAAATACATTTATTTTTGGAAAAGGTGAGTGCGCGTGTGTGCACATGTGTGTGTGCATGCACATACGTAGGGGTCCTGATGCCTCTTTTATGATCTCAAATCTCTTGGCATTGCTGTGATTATGGAAAGGTATGGTAAATGTGAATGCGGAAGTAAATCCAATTCTGCCAAAGCTGAGCTTTCGACCCTCACTGAGGGATAACAGGGGCTGACTTCTGGCTTCATGGAATTGTTCTGCATTGAGTTGGGGAATCTGGTCAAAATACATTGCAGGAAATTCTCACAGGACTAATTTTAAAACTCTAGAAAATGAGACCCCTGGCCCTGGGAAGGAGAAGCCACCGAGGAGACGCAAGGAAGAGATGCTCACTCACACGTGGCGCACAGCATCCTCAAAGAGAACCAGGTCCATCACAGCATTCACGTCATTGTGGCTCTCCAGAGCCTCCACCAGAGTCTGGCTCAGAAGCTCCCATGATTGCACGGGCATGTATTTGGGCTCACCAATGCCATTTGCAAAGTGGCAATACATGTTCAGGCTTTGAGTCTGCCGCAGCATCTCTTCAGCATCCTGGTGAGAAGACACAGGGGTGAGACTTTTGTAGATTCTTGTCTGGTGCCACATATGGTGGAGACACCAGCCTGACTGCTTTTTCTACATGCTACATGAAAAATGAGCCCCAGAACCACTTCTAACACTTCCGCTTTGGCACTTCCCTAGGAGGTGGACTTTTACTCTGGATTTACCGAATCTAGGAACTCATAAACTTTGTTTATTAATCTTTAGAGAATAAAGATGGGAAGTGGAAAATCGGAAAAATTCATCTTTAAAGCACTGTAAAAATATTTTTGTTTTTTGCCGGGTAGTGGTGGCGCACGCCTTTAATCCCAGCACTCAGAAGGCAGAGGCAGAGGCAGGCAGATCTCTGTGAGTTCGAGGCCAACCTGGCGTACAAGAGCTAGTTCCAGGACAGGCTCCAAAGCTACAGAGAAACCCTGTCTTGAAAAACCAAAAAGAAAAAAAGAAAGAACATTTTTGTTTTCAAAAGAGGGAATGAGGACACAAGTAGATTTCTCTAGACAGGACTTCCTTTGGCAACGTTGGATACAAGCGAACATTGCCCAGTGGGCTCACTTACTCTACGCTCATTTCGATGGTTCTTATTCTCTAGCCTGCTGCATGGTCATAAAGTATGCTTCCTGTCTCCTGTGAGTTTGGCTCCACCCCTAGAGAGGACTTGGTTTCCGAAGAATATTCTAGTAGCTCCCCTCCTTAGTTTGCTGGTTTATATATAAGGTTGCTCATAATATTAAAACATTTAGAGCGGAATGCTCTGTTTACAAAACTTTCATAAGGATTCTGTCTTACCATTTATCAAATCTTGCCACAGGACAAACATTACCATGCCGCGTAATGACTAGTACAATTTGATTAATTAAGCAGATACAACTCTTCATTTATTTCTTCACTATAAACATATTCTCTAAGCATTTTGGAGGCTGCTATTGTTAGTTTACGTTAGAGGACACAATAGCATTTCATTGGCTTTTTAATAATCTAGATACCTGAGACTTCCTGTGGGAAGAAATGTTATGGAAGTGATGTGCCCCAGGAAGGCTTTCTACAATTCAGACAAGGAAATCCTTATGGGAAACAGATAACCAATAGGGGCCACTGCCAGGAGAACTAAGTCACAGCAGTGTTAGCCTTATAAACTCCCTGGGCAAGATGCACCAGACACAGTGGAGGGAAGTGAGCAGGCAAACCACACACCGAGAAGCCAGGCCTGCTGTCTGAGCATAAGACAAAGGGCTGGAAGATTGACTATCAGATTCATCCTGGTTTTTGAGGGTCTTTTCAGGGCCATAGAAAACCCTAACCGATTCTAACCTTGTTGATTGTAACAATTGCTTAGACATCTGGGCAGGTTGAATGAAATGCAAAAGAATTACTTTTTCTAGTTTAAGAGGACACAATAGGAGACTGTGCTGGCTAGTTCTGTTCTTTTAAAAAATTTTTAAAGATTTATTTTGCATGTGTAGTGTTCTGTCGGTATGTATGCCTGCAAACCAGAAGAGGGTGCTGGCTCTCATTGTAGATGGTTGTGAGTCACGATGTGGCTGCTGGGAACTGAACTCAGGACCTCTGTGAGAGTAGTCAGTGCTCTTAACCTCTGAGCCATCTCTCTAGACCATGTGCTGGCTAGTTTTATGACAACTTGATACAAGCTAGAGTCATCAGAGAGAAGGGAGCCTTAGTTGAGAAGATGCAAGCCAGTAGGGGATTTTCTTAATTAGTGATTGATGTGGGAGGTCCAGGCCATTGTGGGTGGGGCCACTTCTGGACTGGTGGTCCTGGGTTCTGTAATAAAGCAGACTGAGCAAACTATGGGGAGCAAGTCAGTATGCAGCACCCCTCCATGGTCTTTGCATCAGCTTCTGCCTCCAACTTCCTGCCGTTCTTGAGTTCCTGCCCTCACTGCTTTTGATGATTAATCATTACATGAAACTGTGAATAAAATAAACCCTTTCTTTCCCAAGTTGCTTTGGTCATGGTGTTTCATCACAGTAATGGTTTCCCTAACAAAGACAGCTCTGGAGAAATGGCTCAGTGGTTAAGAACACTGGATGCCCTTCAAGAGGATTCTGGTTTGATTCCAAGCACCCACATGGAGGCTCACAACCATCTGTAACTCCAGTTCCAGCAGATCCAATGCCTTCTTTCAGCCTCCAAAGGACACTGGGCATGAACATGGTACACAGACATACGTGCAGGCAGAACCCCCTTGCAGCAGGGGGTTAAATTAAATAAAAACAAATAAGAAAGCACAGGAAAGGTATGCAGCAACATCTTGGCCCATCTTGAGAACAAGCTAACATTCCGGGTTGATTCTGTTGGGTGCTGATTTACACTAAGGATCTCTCAGGAGAGAAAGGAAGGTGCAGTTTTGAAAAGCCTCATCTACAAAGATTCTTTGATGAACAGAACAAGTCTGCAGTTGAATGATCAGAGCTGTGTTGTGTAGAAGGGACAAAGGATGCTCTTCCCCCAATACGGTGAATCTAAGCGTATTTAATAGTGACACTATGGTCAGTCTGAGCTTCAAGCCAGGCTTTAACAAAAGGGCCAAATCACTTTGTGATGGATTTGGTAACTTTGGTACTGATCCCAGTGCTAGGATACTGACAGACAAGGGACTTCAGCTGTCTTCACAGGCGTTGCAAGAATAATGGCTGTGTGAACTATAGTTTGGTCTCTGATCAAATGATGTGCGTTTCTCAAATCAAATGCACATAAGGAGCTCTACTTCAAGCACTGAGTCTTATGACTTTAAAGTTCTGGCTCAGACCAGCTCAGGAAAACAAAGATTGCTTGCAAATTTAACTATAAGTACACAAACCGGCTAACTCTGCAGTACTCACAGGGGGCATCTAAGATGTGAGAGATATGGACGGCAGGCTCTATGAACATGATGAAGGAAGTGAAAGTGAGGGTGTTTATCAGCTGGACAGCCGGCTGAAAATAAGCTACTTAACAGTTCCTCTCTGCACCTAGAAGTTGGCCATTTGGACTGGGATGGCTTATGGCATCCTCAGAGGTCCGCACAGGGTCTTACCAGGAGGAAATACGGAGCTGACGCAGAGTGGGTGCTGCAGTGTAGATTAGGATGCTCCCCGAAGGTTTACATGTTGACAGCTGGATCCCTAATTGGCTGTGTGATGCATACTGGGTTCTTTAAAAGGTAGGGCCAGATGGAAGGTGATTAGGTCACTGGGACACTGCTCTCTGCAGCTAATGATTCTGATCTCGGGCAATGTGCTGTCAGCTCTTCCGAGAGTGTGTTATGAATTGAAAAGTGAACCTAGTTTATTGACCCCATCCCCTTCAGCATGCTGTCCCTTCTACCTCTGCACCTGCTATTACCACGAGTCCCCTCACAGAGGCCGAACCATGGGGCCACCCCAACCTGGACTTTCAGCTTCTAGACCTGTGCTGCAAATACACCCAAGTCTAAATTGCCCAGCCTAAGGTATCTTGTTAAATAATAATTCATTGAGAATAGAGAGAGCATAGTGCGATGCAGATAGGGTTTGATTATCTTTAATTCAGAAGAGGACAGAAAACAGGCAGCTCTGCTTGAAAGTGCCATGTAGTTGTGGGGTCATTTCGACACTGGGAATGCCAGTGACCTGGTGTCAGAACTTAGCAAGTCACATTCTATGTTCTAGTCATTTTGTGAGTTAGGAGCTTTTGGCAAAGGCAAGTTAGGGTGCAATGGATTTACAAAATGGTTTGTGAATTAGGATAATTTCAGATTTCAGGGTTTAAGTGTTAAATGCAGCATTGAGTTTCCAGAAAAAGAGAGAGAGAGAGACAAACAGAGAGAGAGAGAGAGAGAGAGAGAGAGAGAGAGAGAGAGAGAGAGAGAGAGAGAGAGAGGTGTCCTATGAAGCCCTTCTCTACTCCTTCCATCAAGGCTCCTTTCCAACTGTTCAGAAGGGCACGTTTTGAGGATCACAGTCACAAAACTATGTCATAGTAGGAAAGGAGGACACCATGGTGGGACATGAGGTAGCACATGCTTGTGATTTCACCTGTCAAGAGGTGGAGGCAGAAGAATCGAGAGTTCAAGGTTAGCCTGGGTTTCATAGTGACTTGAACACATAGAGAATTCAAGAACCTTTCAGCTGTATAGTAAAACCCTCTTTCACAGTAAAGGAAGGAGGAAGGGAGAGAGGAGGGGGAGTTAGCGAGATCATCAGTCATTCTTCTCTCTGCTTTCTGGACAGGAAACCACATTAAGTCATTAATGTAAAACATTAGTGTCCAAAATCATTCTAAATGTTGTTTTAGAACTGCTCAACATTTCTAGTTATTAATACTTTCAAAATAGCAACCACGGGAGAGATGAGAGCTCACAGTCTCAGGATGCTGAACACCATCAGAGATATGAACCTGGGGAGCAGGAAGAGGCCTCAGCATCATATGTGCCTGGGAACCAGATGCTCTCTAGGGAGCCTTTCAGTGTGAGATCTGTGGATAAACTATGCCTTGTCCTCCATTTTTTGACTGAGCAAAATCATGATTTTTTTTAGCCCATTCTCTGGCTTTCCCGAACTTAGTAGACTAAGTTTGACTGGTCATCTACGTGGCCATCATTCTATTGACGTTTTAAACCCAAAACACCACAGGCAATACTTACATCAAAATTTTTCTTGAGGAGATCTGTTTGGATTTTGTCAAAAAGTTCGAAGTCCTTTTCTTCTACCATCTTATCCCGATAAACCCGATTTGATTCATGCAAATAGAGCTTTACTAGGTCCTGGGTGGACTTCACACATTCCACGGAGGAGAAGAGAATGCCCTTCCGGGAGATCAGACAACAGACAATGTTAACAACAGCAACTGAAGAGAACGCTTTAGAGCAGTGCTTCTCAACCTTCCCAATGCTGTGACCCTTTAGGACAGTTCCTCATGTTGTGCTGACCCTGAAGGGTAAAATTATTTCATTGCTACTTCATAACTATAATTTTACTACTGTTATGAGTCATAATGTAAATTGTTTTTGGAAATAGAGGTTTGCCAAAGAAGTCATGGCCCACAGGTTGAGAATCATTGCTCTGGAGCGTTTTGTCCAACCTGGGATAGTGTCTGAGGTTATCTCTCTAAAGGGTATGTTGCAATGGGGTGGACACTCAGGATGCTCGGAAGGAGTTTGTGGGGAGAGACATGTTATGTTTCAGCTTTACACGGTTCATTTTTGCGAATTGATTTTGGCAATGATTGACTGCATAAAGTCAGCATAATGACAGATGAGAAGATGTGAATAGCTGGCCTTTGCAGGTCAGCAACCAATGTGTTCATCTCGATTGAGTTCCCTTCTTAGGTGTTATAGAGATGTGCTGGTTCTTCAAGTCTCTGACATTTCTCTTTGCTATTGTTAGCCAACACATGAACATCTGCTTTCAGTAAAAAAAAAAAAAAAGAAAAAAAAACGGAGGCAGAATGAACAACATCAATAGTTATCCAATTAATTAATTAATTAATCTCATCACCTTGTTCGCTCTTATTTGCTTTCTTGTCCCGGAGGACATGGGGCCACCTAATGGTTCCATGTTAGTTTTACGGGAATACCCAGACTCATCTATACAACACAAACGCTTGGTCATAACATTGCTACAATCCACTCCTTCATGATCATCCTCATCATTGCGTCCCGTGCTGCCTACTTTCCACTTTTGATTTTGTTTTTCTGATCTTGCACACTTTTTGTTTATTTCTTGTTTATTTCCTGTGCTTGTCTTTCATGATTCCATTCCTTAATGCCTTTGTTGAAGACGGCTGAGGTGCCCCTCTCTTGTTCAACGGTACCCTCTCTGATACACCCAACAGGCTGTTTCTGTGTAAATCTCCATATAGAAGCACTATTTCCTCAGATTATTTCTCTCTAAGTTTGTTTATTGCAGCTCACAACAACACTCAGAGGGAAGCAGACTGCTTTCATTGTGATTACAGTGGATTTTTGTCAGTGTATCATCAGTGCTTAGAATGCTATCTGACATAGATTTGCAACAAATGCTCCCTTTGTAAGTTTTATTTAAAAATAATGTGTGTGTATCTGAGTGTGGGTATATGGACAGAACTGTACTTGCCCACAGCCCAGAGACACCAGATCCCCTTAATCTGGGGTTGATGGGAGGCTATGAGCTATCTGACATGGGTGTTGGGACCTGAACTCTGGAGCAATACATACTTTTAACCACTGAGGCATCTCTCTAGCCTCCTGAAGCGAATTATTGTTGAAACAAGAGTGGGCTAGCATTAAATCTTCCACACATGTGGCATATCAACAACCTTCATCAAGATTTCGGTTTTAGTAATGGTTGATTGACTGGTCTTGGATCAATCCACGAAGATCAACAAGAAAAGACACAGAAGTAATTTTAAAGCTCCCTATTTTCAGTTGTTACAGAGAGAGTGACTAAGATAGTGAAGACTGGAGGGGTTAAACACTAGAGATCTGAGCCAAAAAACTAGCATTTACTTGTCTTCTTGAGACTCTTATCAAACCACAGATGATGGCTACAAGTTAGGAAAAGGAAAAGACAGAGACAAAGGGGAGCTAAGCTGCCGCATGATCTTGTCTTGTCTCATGGCGTGGGGAGGATGAAAACTAGATGCAAGGATTACTAAGGAGGAGAACCATGCTTCACACTCACAGGGAGGCTCTCAGAGGGTTGTGCTAGGGTCTCACAGGGATGGAAATCCAACAGCAGCCAGCACAGGCTTCATGGCTGCTCAGACAAGCAGAAGAGTGTAACCTCCAAAGGCAAACATCATTGTCTAATTCTCAAATTATATGCACATGGGAAAACCGATCAGAACTTCATAGAAAGCCAAAACTATGGGGGACATCAGGGCTAGATAAGACTAAGTGAACTTAGAAGAAAATAAAGAGAACTCCAATTCACAGACGGTCTAGATATTGAACTGAACAAACACAAACTTTCACAAAACTGTGATGGAAAGGACATTCATTAGACAAATAGTGAAAAACTGTCTATCTTGAAAGAGGGAGAAAAGCAAACAACAGAAACATACGAAAGCTCCACAGAGTACAAGAAGGCAGAGAGAGGAAATAGAATGGAGGATACACAAACAAGTAGTGCAGGTAGACCGGATCTCAGACGCGTTATTAGGTCTCACAGCATGAGCAGATGAACAATATCACAGAAAGGCACAACTGCCAGGCTTGACTTCCAAAAGCCTTGTATCCTCAAACATAAGAATATAGAAAGTCCTTGAGAAACTAGACATCAAAGTACCAAATAATCCAATTAAAAATGTGGTACAGATAAAAGCAGAAAATCCTCAACAGAAAAATCTCAAATGGCCAAAAAACATTTAAGGAATTGCTCGACATCCATAGTGATCAGGGAAATACAAATCAAAATGACTCTGAGATACCATCTTACACAAGTCAGAATGGCTAGGATCAAAAACACTGATGACAGCTTATGCTGGAGAGGATGTGGAATAAGGAGAACACTCTTCCATTGCTGGTGGGAGTGCAAACTTGTACAGTCACTTTGAAAATCAGTTTGGTGGTTTCTCAGAAAATTGGGAATCGATCTAAATCAAGACCCAGTGATACCAATCTTAGGAATATATTCAAAGGATGCTCAATCATACCACAAGGACACTTGCTCAACCATATTTATATCAGCATTATTTGTAGTAACCAGGACTTGGAAACAACCTAGATGCCCCTCAACTGAATAATGGAAAAGAAAATGTGGTCCATTTACACAATGGAGTATTACTCAGTGGAGAAAAAAATGACATGAAGTTTGCAAACAAATAAATGGAACTAGGAAAAAATCATAGTGAGTGAGGTAACCCAGATCCAGAAAGACAAACACAGTATGTACTCACTCATAAGTGAATATTAGATATAAATCAAAAGATGACCAGGCTACAATCCACAGCCCCAGAGATGTTAGGTAACAAGGAGGACCCTAAGAAGGATGCACAGATTGCCCTGGGAAGGAGAAATAGATGAAATCTCCTGGATAAATTAGGGTCAGGGTGGATGGGGGAGGGAGAGATGGGGGATGGGAATATGAAGTATCCTGATAGCCATGTTGGGGGTGGGATTTTTTTATATTATTTATTTATTTATTAAAGATTTCTGTCTCCTCCCCACCATTGCCTCCCATTTCCCTCCCCCTCCCCCAATCAACTCCTCCTCTCTCATCAGCCCAAAGAGCAGTCAGGGTTCCCTGCCCTGTGGGGAGTCCAAGGACCTCCCACCTCCTTCCAGGTCTAGTAAGGTGAACATCCAAACAGCCTAGGCTCCCAAAAAGCCAGTACGTGCAGTAGGATCAAAACCCAGTGCCTCACCAAGGCCAGCTGGCCTGGGTCTGAAAAAGCATGGGATAAAACCAGACTTGCTGAACATAGAGGACAATGAGGACTACCGAGAACTCAAGAACAATGGCAATGGATTTTTGATCCTACTGCACGTACTGGCTTTGGGGGAGCCTAGGCAGTTTGGATGCTCACCTTACTAGACCTGGATGGAGGTGGGCGGTCCTTGGACTTCCCACAGGTCAGGGAACCCTGATTGCTCTTCGAGCTGATGAGGGAGGGGTACTTGATTGGGGGAGGGGGAGGAAAATGGGAGGCCATGGCAGGGAGGAGGCAGAAATCCTTAATAAATAAATAAATTAAAAAACAAACAAACAAAAAAAAACAAAACCCAGTGCCATTGTTCTTGACTTCTCAGCAGTCCTCATTGTCCGCTAAGTTCAGCGAGTCCGGTTTTATCCCATGCTTTTTCAGACTGGGGGAGGATGCTGAGGGAGATCAATGAAAGAGATTTTCTTGATGGGGGGGCCATTATGGAGTTAGGGAGAAACCTGGTGCCAGGAAAACTCCCAGGGAACTACAAGGATGACCCCAACTAAGACTCCTAGCAATAGTGGAGAGGGTGTCTGAAGTGGCCTTCTCTGGTAATCAGATTGGTGAATAGCATAATAGTCATCATAGAATCTTCATCCAGTAATTAATGGAAGCAGAGATCCATAGCCAAGCACTGGGTTGAGCTCTGGGAGTCCAGGTGAAGAAAGGGAGGAGGGAGCAGATGATCACGGGAAATCAAGATCATGACGGGAAACCTACAGAGACTACTGCCCTCGGGTTGTGGGAGCTCAGCCTCCAGACCAACAGCCAGGGAGCCTACATGGGACTGACCTAGGTCCTCTGTATATGGGTGACAGTTGTGTAGCTTGATCCATTTGTAGGGCACCTAACAGTGAGACCAGGACGTGCCCCTGGCACATGAGCTGACTTTTTGGCATCTATTCACCATGGTGGGATACCTCTTTTAGTCTTGGTGCAGCAGAGAAGAACTTGGTTCTGCCTCAACTTGATGTGCCATACTTTGTTGACTCCCATGGGAAACTTTACCCTTTCTGAGGAGAAGATGGGGGGAAGGAAGAAAAGAGGTAGGGAGAGGAAATGGGAGGAGGAGAAAAAGAGGAAACTATGGGTAGTATATAAAATAAATTTTAAAAAATTAATAATAAAAAATCAAAAAAGAAAATTGGATTAAAAAAAGAAAAAGGATGTCTTTCCTAACTATGGGTTGTCCACCTATGGGTTCAACAAATCTTGGATAACAAATATTTAGAAAAGATTATGTCTATACCAAATATGTACATTTTTGATCATTACTCTCTAAACAACAAGTAAGGACAACCACTTACATAATATTTGTTTTGTGTTAGGTAGTATATGTAACCTAAATGTATCTGAAGTAGATGGGATGATGTGTGCAGGTTACATTGAGTATCGTGGCATGGGTGGACATGTCTGGTGCAAACTGTGCGCTGTCTTAATTTGCTCTGTGTGGCCCTGAGAAGGGGAAATCAGCTCATGATTTCTGCTACCAGGCCCTACTAAATTCTGCTGTGATTTGGAGGGAGGGAAGTTCATACAGAGCTTAAAATGAACTGGGTTCTGTATGAAGGATATGTTTTCTATTGAATGTTCAATTCTCCCCCTAATTTCTTCCATCAGGCCTTCAGATAAACTGTAGAGAAAGAAGAAAACAGGAGGCAGAGGTCAAGTTCTGAACTTGAAGCTGTCCCTTGGTGTGGTTGGTGGGACATGGGCAGAGCTGTGTAGCTGGAGTTGAAGGGAGGCAGCACTCCATTTGAGGGTGTACTCTGCATTGCTATGGCAACTTGATGACAGCTGACAGGCTGCCAAGAGGCCAGGCTGAGATAGAGAGCCGAAGGAGTTGCTACTCAGGTTGCTTGAGTTAGGCCAAGACAAGCCAGAAGAAGAAAAGACTCGGTTTCCATTCTGGCTTTTCTACCCTTTATGGTTCTTCCTTGACACTGTATCCATTACATAAAACAAGATTGGAATAAAATATCCCCTTTCTTGAAGCCATTTTGTGGCTCTAAATTACCTACCCAGGAGGGTTGAGTATTCTAGCTGGGACCTCACATGCTACAAATGACCAGTTCTGTGATCATGTTCAAGGAACCTCACAACTGTGTCATTTTTAAATTGAAATAAATACATCCCTGTGGACCCATAGGACACTGGTTCCAGGACCTCCTTGAGCATCGTAATCCACAGACACTCCAGTATTGCTATAAAATACAATAATACAAGCATATAGCCTATGCAGATTCTTCTGTATACCTGCAATCACCTCTACATTATGTACAACCCCTAATGAAGTTGATAAGGCAAATAGTTTTATTTATTCTACTATTAGTGAAATAGTAAACAGAAAGAAAACAATCGGTTCTGTACAGATTCAAGTCTTCAAAGTATTTTCAATCTACAGTTGGTTGAATCCAGCTCTGTGGAACTCAAGGTTAAAGAAGGCCGACTGTAGTCAGTGTTTGACTTCCTATGGCTGTTGAGAGGATTAGATGGATTAATGGGTGGAAAGGCTTAGTGCTGTGCTCAGCAAATAAAAACTAAAACCGAACCTTTCACAAGGACCTCTTCAGGTTCCCAAATTATCTTGTAGTCTCATCTCTTACCTCTCCACTACCTGCCACCATTGCTCCCATCCAGCTGACCTAGGCTGACACCACCTCGTGATTTGAGTCCCTGAGCATTTACATCTCAGAAGTTCATGCTGGCCAGTAACTTCTCCAAGTCTCTACTGAATAGAGGCGATAATGTCTGTCTTAGGGCTTTTATCATTGTGGTAAAACTCCATATTGAAAGCAAGTTGGGGAGGAAAGGGTTTCTCTCATCTTATAGCTTTCCCGAGGGAGTCAGGACAGGGACTCAAGTCAGAAGCCAGGAACAAATAAGGAGGCCATGGAGGAGAGCCGCGGCTTGTTTAGTCTACTCTCTTATTACAACAAAGGAGCATCTGACCAGGGACTGCACAGCCCTCCTGGGCCTCCCTCATCAATTATTAATCAAGAAAATGCCTTCCAGACTTGAACACAGGTCAGTTTATGGAGGAATTTTCTCAATTAAAGAGTCCCTCTTCCCATATACATCTAGGTTTGATAAAACCAACCAAAACAGCATCCTTTGCAAAGTATTGAGGTGAGAAGTCAGTTTTAAGATTTCTAAATGACAGGGCAAATGTCCAGGCAGGAGGCGAAGCAAGGTTGCTTCTGTTCAGGGGTGGTTACCAGTTCTCCTTTGGCACTGCCACTGAAGAGCAATGTGAATTTGACCAAACATTTTTACCTCTTGCTTTTCATTTAGGAAATGCAGACAGTGATACCCAGTCTCCATCACATTTCAGTGAATTTAAACATGGGTCTATGATATGAGCAATCTCTCTCAAATAATGCTCAAAGCATAGAGCTAATTATGAGTAAGCACAGACTTTTCCATGCACCAGGAGCCTCAGCACCATAAGTTTTACAGGATAGTAGGGTTTTTGCTTCTGTTATTCTTGAGATAGAATCTAACTATATATCTAGTCTGACCTCTAACTGGCTGTGTCAGGTTGATCTCAAGTTGAATACCAGACTAGACTATATCTGAAACAGATTTGTTCTGGAAGTGAATCTGGACTTTGTAGGATTGAGGCTATATATGAGATGGCGAATGACATTTTAGGAAGGCTGTAACAGGACTTCTAACTTTAGTTTGGGAGATATTTCTTTTCAGTATAAAAACAATGAGTATAAGCAATCAAGAGGTTTAAGCAATTACTCTTCTTTCCCCCTTCGTCCTTTTTCCTTTTGTCTTCTTTCCCTTCTCCTCCTCTTATTGCTCCTTTTCATTCTCTCTTCTCTTTCGACTTTCTTGTCCATCTTTTCCCTTATTCTTCCTAGTACACTAGGATACTAATATATCATTGTCTTCCTGATACTAGCTTTGGAAGGAAAAGAACCAAATGGGCTGTCTTTGCTGAGAAATAGTTTAGCTTTAAAATAAAACTTTTTCTGTTGACATCTTCCTCATGGAGCCCATGACATTCTTTACCTATTTATGTTCACAACCCCATACAACTTGCATCTTTGTTGAGATGGATTTGCCACTCACCATCTATTTCATTCAGAACAGAAGCCAATGGTCCATCTTCAAGCTTTCATAGCCTCTCACAAACTTACCTGGAAAATATTGGCAAAATCTCTGAGATTGAAGATGTAGTGGAATTTCATTGCCGTGGGCAGGAACGTGGTGGCAATTTTCTGGTGAAAGGTGACAGCTAGGTTGATCAGAGGAGGGATGGATTTCTGCAGGGTGGTGGGAAAGTTTCCAAACTTCAGGTGATGGGTCAGGATGGTGCTATAAATGGAGGAGAGGGCATCAGCCCCCGGGAAGGAGAGGACAAACACACTGAAGTGACGCTGCAGAAGGACACAAGGAACATGGGACAGGTATAAGTTGGACATCATTTATCACCCAGTGAAGATCCCTGCTCTGTATTGGGGTCAGTAATCAAAGATTCTGTATCTGAATTTAGGTTGAACCCAAAGTGACTGGAAGACTAATGGCATCAAAGCTTTGGCCAAGGATGCTACATGGGATAGTGGGAAAAGAATCTGAATCTAAATCTGAGTTGGCACTGTGTCTATATGCCCTTGAAAAGGTAATTGCATCTACCAGAAGTCTTATATTAATAATGAGGGAGTTGAGTCATGTGAACTCTGAGAATTCATCCAGTTTTTGATCCAAAGACACTGAGTCTAGGGGCTCTTATTGTAGAAATGCAAGTTGGTTTGCCCCTTTGGTAGGCTGGGCAGAGGAAAGGCCAGTTATCACTGATAGTCAAAGGCCATCAGCCCTGATAGATAGCATTCGGACTCAGAAGCACCGCCCATGCTCAACTCCTTTCATACCTGAAGCCTTGGGTTGATGGTAAAGCTGCCTGCAGTGGGGTTCATACAGGAGATGTACTGTATGTTCATGATCTCCTTTAGGGACAGCTTGTTCCGATCATACCTGAAAGAGAGGCCTCCAGTGAGCCAGCTTTGGTGGTATCTATCTGGAACCCAGACACTCAGGAGGCAGGAAGCCATGAGTATGAGGGTGGGCTGGGTCACGTAGTGGTATTCTCTCTCTCTGAACAAAACAAGCCAAACCAAACTTATAGTGAGAGTTATATGTGGGGGATGAGGCAGGTAGCACTTCCTCAAAGTGAAATAGGACAAGTTCCATGATTCATGTGCTTGGGTTGTGTCTTACTTATTTTCTCTTGCTGTGATAAGAACCCCAATCAAGGAAACTTCTAAAAGACAGTGTTTAACTTGACGTATGGTTTCAGAGGGTGAGAGTATCACAGCAGAGAGAAGGAACAGCAGAGAGAGTTCACATCTTAACCCACAGCCAGAGGCAGCAAGAGTGCATGCGGATTTGCATGTGGCTTTTGAAACATCAGTGTCTGCCCCCCCCCAAGACACACCTTTTCCATCAAAGCCACACCTCCTAATCCTTCCCTTAAACAGTTCCACCGACTGGGGACCAAACATAGGAGCCTATGGGGGCCATTCTCATTCAAGCCT
This sequence comes from Microtus pennsylvanicus, assembly GCF_037038515.1. NCBI lineage: Eukaryota > Metazoa > Chordata > Mammalia > Rodentia > Cricetidae > Microtus > Microtus pennsylvanicus. The sequence continues at coordinate 55,659,052 of NC_134589.1, read as the reverse complement.
TGACTTACTGAGAGACTAAGAAGAAACAATAACCCAAGACAATAGAAGAGAAACCCAGTATCTATGGAAATAGCCCAGGAGGCAAGCACAGAAGAGGACTGACAGGCCAGAAGAAAGTCAGGGGGATGTGGCAGCCCAGAAAGCAATGGAAGTCAGCGCTCCTCCATTAGCAATGTAGAGAGAAGAAAGACCCCTCCCCAACAGGGTCCCTCCTATTCCACAGTAAAAACAGCTAGGAGGTTTTCAGGAACAGTTCAGAAACTGGGTGGAGGGGTGCAGAAATCAAAGACAAATGCATTCAAGAGTGAGTTGGAAGCTAAGCCGGAAGCAAGAACAGACATGGAAATTTAGTTACACACAGAAGAAAGAGAACATGGCCGCAGGAGAAAGTTATTAACAAACAAAACAGAAGTTTCAATGACATGAAGGAGCCAACAAAGAGATGGGGACAGCTAGTGTAGACTTCAGGATTAGAAGGCGATGGAACCAACACACAGGAGATATGCTTTAGGGAAGATGTGGTGGGAGCGTGGAAGGCTCTGAGCAAGGTCTACAGAAGTGAGGGTGGACTTGGCAATGGTTTCCTCAGAAAACCCAAGTCATCAGCTTTGTTACACTGGGAATCGAGGGGAGAGCAGAGGCTCTGAAACAGGTATTTTGGAGACAGTACACGCCAAGAAAGGAAGGAAGAGGGCAGACTTTATTTCTACCTCCCACTTAGGATGTGCGACTACAAAGCAAAGTTAAACAGTTTAGCTTTGGTCTATGTTTCCATAGCGTTTAGTAGTTCAAACCCTAATGTGGGGATAGAGGGCAAGGCGCTAATGACATTTGACAGAGATTTTAGGAAGGACTGGGAAGCACATCATCACTGTGGTTCCTCTCTTATTTCTCTCTTGAACTCCCCGACCCTCCCCTACTCCATCTTTACAGAAGGAGGAGGGAAACAGACCTGTTTCAGATCACTGACCTTTTCCTGGCCAGTGTAGACTGGCTGCTACTACAAACGAAGATGCTGTAAGAAAAACTATGAGACTCTGCATTGCTCTGAAGATGTCAAGCCCAACTAGGTCAGCCGAGAGTGTGTCTGCTATCATCAGAGCACCCGTGCGGGGGGCCACAGTGGGAGCGAGTGGGGAGTCCAGCTCTGTAGCTAGATGAAGTCTCAGAGAATACAATCTCGAGGTAGTGTTTTCTTTTTAAAATTGTCTATCATAGCTTTATATTTGAAAAATAGCAATGGTGCGTCTAGTGCAGTTTGGTATGTTTCCATATGCTTGTTAGCACACAGCCAATGAAATGCAAAATTCCCTTTCCATCATCTCTTCCAACACATCCATCCTTCCCAATCTCTAGAGGTCATGGCAATGAGTCCCATAGAAAACCATAGCTTCCTTCTTGGGCGAGAGCTCAGTACTCCTTTGCCCTGAAAACCGCTCTGAGGGAGCACTCCAAGAACCATAGGAACCCCAAGGAATGGGGTTTACCCTGGGCGCCTCCTCTTGTGGCACTGGAGTTGAAGGAAGTTTGTGGCTGTGACCCCTAGTGAGCTGAGCGACCTGAAATCCTTCTGCCCAAACACTTACCAGTGGCCATAATCTAGGTGCTGCCTGATGACAGTGTGGGGCTGTACCGTCCCATAGGCATCCACCTCGGGCATGTTCATATCGTCGATGAAATAGATGAGCTTCCTGTTGCCTGGAGGGCCATAGTTCCTGCCAGCTTTCTTTTCTAGAGGTTTCTCTAGGACGGCTGAGGAGAGATCCAGTCAGTTAGGGAAGGAAGTTTGAACCTTAGAAGTGAACACGGAGGCAGTACATGCCCAGGGCAAGCTGAGGGGTGCTCTCATGAATGCACAAAGAGCAACTATCATACTGTTAGATTAGTCATTCTACAGGACCCGAAGAGGAACCTGGAGAGACCAGGCAGCAATTGCAGCACTCTCCACCAGGCACTGAGCATCTAACTGTATGTTTTGTTAGTTTGTGTTGACTACCTAATCTAATTCTTACAACCCAGGGTGATAAAATGTACCATCTTCCATTCCAGAGGTAAGGGTGCCAGGGCACAGAAGCACTCAGCTGCATTGCTAAGGGAGAGTCAGCATGCAAACCCGAACAGCTAAGCCCCAAAGCCCATGCACTTGCCATTCTTGGGGTTCCCTGTTTTTGTTGTGTAACAGGTTCGAAACTGAAGCTTCATCCACAGTCACCAGACAGGCAAGGTCTTTATCCCTAAGAAACTCTACACAGAACTGGACCCTGGTAGATCTCGCCACTGTGCGCAAGACACGTAGGAGACTAACAGTTGAGGATCCAGGACTCAGCTAGGGGCCCCTCTGACCCTGAGAGCCGTGGGGATGAATCACTGGATATTTTGGCAACAATCTTGGCAGAATCTTCTTCACCTCCTGGAGTTCTCCATGAGTTCGGGTGGAAAAACAGACTAAGAGAATGTCTGGGAGGCATCCAGCAGCGCCCTTGCCTGCCTTCAGTCCTATGGCTCCATATCGGTGAAGAACAGTGACCTTCTGAGCACTAAGTACAGACACACGCTCCTAGACTTGTCTTTCCCATTATCAAGCCGGGGAAGGATGTAGACACACATTGTTTCCAGCCTGATGGGGCTTGTTTAGAGCCAACTTAAGTAATAGGGTAGAGAGTTAGGATTCACTCTTTTTTAGTAAAGCAATTAAATATTTATGGATTGCAAGAAGCAACACTTTCTTATTACAGCTGGGAGCCCTAAGAGCCATCTGATTTCTTCTCCTGAAAAACAAGTTTGTAAACAAGGAGAAAGTGTCAACAGACAAGGAAGGTGACAGATAGAAAGACAAGTTCCTTCAAGACGCTTGAATATTCTAATTTCCTGGGCCCAAGTTAAATTAAGTGTTTCAAATATGAATTAAATTTAAATTTAATTAGCATGCAATTAACATACACTATCAACCAATTAATCACCCAACACCTTCTTCCCCCCCCCCTTAAAGATATAACAACTATATACAAGATCTGTCAAAATGAAATATAATTAATGGGCTGCCAAGGACAGACTTTGAGAACAGTCCTGCTAATAGGAAACTTCTTCTAAGGAATACTTGCTTCTCTACCTCCCAAGGCAATGGTATTCAAATCAAACCCTTGAATTAAGCAGACCCTGTAATTTGGGTTGATTAAACTCTTTAGACATATACAGGATGGTGGAAAAGAAAAACACCCTGGTTAGCAAGAAGTGGCCTTGCAGAGCGCTGGTTTGTCTCCAGTGGAATATGTGATGCTCTCCCAAGAAAGGAAGGAAGAGAGAGGCAGGGTCTTCCGCCTTGTGGACCTCTCTCTGCTTCGGTTCACTCTAAGCGGGAATGACACTGAAGCAGCAGTTCTGTTTCTTGGTGGGGTTGGGGGGATGTGACTTAAGTTTGCGGCACTGTATTGATATTGATATTGCAAGACGAAAAGGACCGATGAGGAGAGCAGCCCTCGCTGAGCAGTTCCGGCTGAGTTCTGACCTGCCACACACACGGGTCTGAGTCGAGCCCACCCCGTTTGTGTATGTTTTCTACTCAACTTCTTGAGACCTATGTGGGACGGCACAGTTCAGTCTGTGGCTTCAGGGAGCAATGCCATCTGTTTGAGACCCGTGTTTGTCTTAATCCCAATCGCCATCTCTTGCGACCGCCATCTTCCATGTGAAGAACGTTTTAGTTTCGCGGTGGTTGCTGTCCTGTGCTCTGGCTCTCCTGTGGCAGTTGTAGCGCTACCCCAGCCGATCACCTTGACTTCCTGCTCCACTCCTTTTCACTGTGCTCTCAAAACAGCAGAAAGGGGAGCCCTTGGGAAGAGTGAGCCAGATCATGCCAGCGCCCTACTTGAGCTCGCCACTACACCTTATTTCAGCTAGACTTCCTCCTCACACCCTGCTCTGACCACCTGCTTCTGAGACATGCATCCTTCACTGCCCCAGAGAATCTGCTCTGGCGGGGTCCTATGCCTGGGATCCTCTTCTTCCAAGTGCCAGCATGACTTTTTTTTTTCATTTATTTACTCAAATATGTCCACCATCCAGTCAGGTCTTCCTAGTATTTTGCCTAAATTCGAGCCCCCGCCACGTCCTTCCCTTACCTCTGTTTAATTTTTTTCTTTATGACACTCACTACTTCTTAATGTGCTTTGATATTTATTATTTGTCTTGTTATCTCACCCACTCATTCCATATGAAAATCTAAACTCCTGAGGACAGGGATTATTTCGTCTTATTAGCATTCTTTAGCACACAGAAGAATGCTTAGGGATGGTTAATTCAGTTCAGGGATGAATGAAAACATTATAGCAAGTCCCGAGAGTGGGCAAAAGAAAATCTTTCCTCCATACTGGAATTAAAGGCACCGGATTTAAGCAAGGAAGGTTGAGCTCCTTGTTGAAACCAGGATCTAGATCTACAATGCCTTTTTCCTCACTGGACATGGCAGCGACTTTTCTGGTTACTATAATACTAATGAAAGCTACTTAGGCTTGAGGGTACAGTCCATCATGACAAACGAGGCAGGAAGCAGATGGTCCATTGCATCCATCTTCAGGAAGCAGAGAGAGGTGAGTTTGCTTTATCCTGTTTATTCAGCCCAAGACCCAAGCCATTGGAATAGTGCCTTTTACGTCTAGGGTGCGTTGTCCCACCTCAGTTGATTTAATCTAGAAAACCCCTTACAGTAGGATTACCCCAGCGAAGACTCCAAGAATAGTGGGTAGGTGCCTGAACTGGCCTTCCCCTGTCATCAGATTGGTGAATACCCTAACTCTCCTTTTAGAGCCTCATCAGTAACTGATGGACCCAGATGCAGAGATCCACAACCAAGCAGCAGGCCGAGCTCCAGGACTCCAGTTAAAGAGATGAAGGAGGGAATATATGAGCAAGAGAGGTGACGATCATGACGGGGAAATCTACAGAGAAAGCTGAACCAAGCTCATGGGAACCTATGACTCTAGACCCACAGCTGTGGAGCCTGAACTAGGCCCTCTGCATGTGGGAAACAGTTGTGTAGCTTGGTCTATCTGATGGGCCCCTGGCAGTGGGACCAGGATCTATCCCTGGTGTATGAACTAGCTTATTGGAGCCCATGCCCTACGATGAGATGCCATGCCCAGCCTTAATGCAAGGGGGAGGGGCTTGGTCCCAACTTAATTTGTTAGGCTTTGTTGATTCCCCATGGAGGCCTTTACCCCTTGGGGGAATGGATAGGGAGTGGGCGAGACGGGGAGGTGAGGGGGTGGGAGGGAGAATTGTGGTTAGAATGTAAAATGAAATTTAAAAAAAAGAAAACTCTCACGTGGGAAGTCCTTCTGTTTATGTGTTGCTTTCATTGGTGGATGAATAAAGCTGTTTTGGCCAATGGCTTAGCAGAGTAAAGCTAGGTGGAGAGTTTAAGCAAATATATATAGTGGCAGAGGTGAGGAGATGCCATGTAGCCACTGAAGGAGTAACATGCCACACTGGTAAGCCACAGTCTTATGGCAATGCACAGATGAATAGAAATGGGTTAATTTAATAGTTAGAGCTAGCCAGTAAGAAGGTTAATACATTGGCCAAACAATTGTAACTGATAATAAGCCTCACAGTGGTTATTTTATAAATGGCTGTGGGAACTAGAAAGAGGGACCCGGTGGGTGGATAGAAACTGGTCCAGTGGCTCTGAACAAGATGGAGAAAAGCCTTCTGACTACCAAACCCCTTACAGATATGTCTAGAGGTTTATATCTTGATTCTGTATTTTGTCAATTTGACACTAACCATTAAACTATCACACTGGGTGAGTAATCCCTTGTGCCTCATCCTCAGCATTTTAGGTTGTTCCCAACCATTCTGGTCCTCCACTGTCTAGATTCAAGTACATTCATGTATCCATACTGGTATGCCAGGGACTGCTGTTGTAAGCAGCTGACTTGCACTGTGATACCAGCTCCCTTTAGAGCCCCTCTGATGAACTGTCTTTACCTCTTAAAAGTCTTTTAGGGGAGAAGACTGAGCTTTAGATAAATCAAGGGGGCTTCGCCAAGATCAAATGACTATAAAGAGACAAAGCCAGGGCTTTACCCCAAGTCTGCTCAGTTGCAGACTCTGCAGACTCTCAGTGAACCACAGCTGGCAACATTGTCTGCACAGGGCCGCCAATTGCTTTCTGCCTTTAGAAACTCTCAGTTCGTTGCCTGCTCCATATTTTTTTTGTAGATAGCATCAATAATTAATTAATCATGACTTCCCTTGCAATCACATGATTTGTGTACTCGTGTTTGAACTATTTTCCTTTCAGATTATTTAAGTTTTTCATATGTTAAGACTTTTCGGTTGTATCTGTAATTCCTTTTGATGTATTCTTTCAAGAAATAGCTTGCTTTGCATGACTATAAAAATCATACATATTCATTCTGGAAAGATTAGAATGCACAAAAATTTGCAGAGATGAAAGTGACAATTGGCCAGAATTCTACCACCAAGCAGTTAGCAGTTCTTCCAATATTCTTATTCCTGTACTTTATTCAAGATACCTTTTTCTATTAGATTTTTAAAATCTCTACTAATCATAATTGTTGTGAACATATTGCTTATATATTTTATTCTTTATTTAATATATTATATAATTCTTTTTTTTTGGTGACACAGTCTCACTATAAAGCACAGGCTTGCCTTAAACTAATGAGCCTCCTGCCTCAGCCTCTGGAGGGCTGGGATTGCAGATGTGAGCCACAATGCCTGGCTCTATTGCAGATTTCTCTATCTGATAATAAAGATCCCTTTGAAATGTTGTTTTAATGGCTGTGCTACGTTTTATAATTTATGGAACGACTTCTCTATTGTCTGAAGGCAGTGCTTCCAGTATCATTTTGTTTTTGAATCACCACAGTTTTAAGCAGAATTCTTGCTCACTAGATGACTTAGCATTAGTCTGTGTCATTCCCTTTCCAGAAGATGGTGAGCTAAGGGGAGCTCTCTACGTACAGCCGTGCGAGCACAGCATTCTTTTGAGGTATGGATGTGAGTAACTCTTTGAAGGTATCTGGTAACCTTAGATTTTAATGAGCAGGTTACAGGGACTCATCTTACACTTTCAGACACCTCAGCTCCTCTCTAATTAGTGTAATTAAGCCCTCACATATTTGTTGAACTAATAATTCAATCGCAGTTGGATGATGAGAGAATGCAGGATTGCCGTGAGCATAACGTTCAGCCAGCTCCTCTCAGCAGAAACTCTGAGTCCATCAACCTTCAACCAAGCTCTTTCCTGTCTTGGTTAGTCTGTGGCTCTTTGTAAAATTTATTATTATTATTATTATTAAAAAGCTTATTCCCATTTTCTAAAAGAATGAGAAGAGAGCAAAGATCTGGGGAGACGGAAAAAGATCTACTAAAACAAAGACCCAAAGGGACCCCAGACCAATTTGGAAAGAGAGGCAACTTAATTTGTACCAGTAATCTAAGATGACACAACTATCAGACCCCATAAAAGCTACCTCAGATTTGCCTTTTAGGAACTGCTTGTTAGAAAGCTCAGAGTTAAATCTGTATAATTCCAGTAGCCACAATATCTCAGATTAGGAGTACAATTCCACCTCTTCTAAGGGAAAGCTTGTTCCAGGTGACAGTCTTGGAGGAAGAGGTCATAGTTATTCATAAAGGAAATACCAGGGCACAACAAGAAAGATATTAAAAGAAAGCTGAAGTGAGCTTTCATCCAAGCGAGCCCCAGCAGAAAGCAAAGATAAATCACTAGGTTGTCGCCTGGCCAAAGGAGGAAAGGCCACACAGCTGGGTGTGTGGAGAATCTGGTGGGATGGAGAACAGCGACTTCTATGCGAGATGAAGCACTGCCAGCATGACTGTGGACAGAGCAGAGAGTAGCTTGTTAAAGCCTGAGGTTTTTCACGATGAAGGAAGGGCCTGTTACAGTCCCAGTCCCAGACACAGATACGAGCACACTCCATAGGTCAGGCACGTAGAGCAAAGATGGCACTCTACTGTGGAAATTAAAATGCATGCCTTACAGAGTATCACAGTAGAAGTGCCATAGAGTTTGGTAAAAATCAGACAACTTTGCCGTTAACTCATAGGGTGACTCTGAAAGAAGACACATTTAAAATAGTAAGCCTTGTGTGCTCATCTTCTGAAAAAGGAAGTCATGGTCAGACCCGTGACCATCATGGCTCCCAGCTTCATTCTCTTTTGATGCATTCCAGCTGGGGTGGCCATAACTGTGAATAGTGAGGTACAAGCACAAACCGAGGCGGTTCCTGAGTACTCAACCCATCCCTTTATCCACCCATCCAAGCATCCATGCATCCTTACACATCTATCCATCTATATCTGGTCTCCCCCTATAGCCCAGGTTGTCTTCCAACCTTTGATTCACCTGCTGCAGCATCCCCAAGCTAGGATTACAGGTGTGGGACACCACATCCCTCCTTTCCCTATTTGGAATGAATGAAGCAGAAGACATTCAGACACCTTGAAGGATAAATCAAGGGAATAACAAATAATTTGACACAGGTATCATTAAATAATTGATCTAGAGTTTGTAATCATTTACTTTCGGACTTCTTCGTGCATGCATCTGGATGCATACATACATATGTGCATGTGTGCATATGTGAGTGCATGTGTTTGTATATATTTGTGATTTCTATATCACTATCGTTAGGTTTTCTGATACTTATAACTAAACGCATTACCAACGAGGTGTCATGGGGTGGCTAGGGGATGAAATGAAGTAGGGTATGGATGGAGCTCTTAGCACACGGCTGACTATATTAGCATTGGATTTATGCTGTCTGTAGCGCTATGTGAGCTGTGGGAATGCCTGAAGCACACTCCTCATCTGCATTTCAGTTGGTTCAAGGAGGACTCAATGGAGACTCCAGACCTAGATGCCTTGAGAGAAGAGAGAGGCAGGTGCCTCCTTTATGCAAGAACTTCTGGTGTGAAGAAAAAGGATCTGCTGGGCTAAAACAATGTATGAGCTGCAAAATGTCCCCTAGACTCCGTGGGATTGGCCTGTGGGGTGGGGTTATTTCTTATTTCAAAGCAATAGTACTTCTTCCAAAGAATATTAGCTCTTTTTTTTCCTTCAGAATAATTTTTTCAGCTTCTTTTAAGTAAGAAAAATTTGTTTATGCTCTTTTGATTCTGGCAGCTGTGGCTCAGGAAGAATAGTATAACACAGAGACTCAACTTTGAGAAGCATTTTGTTAATATTATTATAATAATAGATTCACCCTACTAAGCACTTTTGTGTTAGGAATCATCTGGAGTGTTTTACAAATTTTATCTTACTATTCAAAAATGCAATGAAAGAACTGTTGACACTGAACAACATGGGTTAATTTAAAATGCAGCTGAGGAAGGAGGCAAGCAAAAAGAGCATTGTGTTGTTTTAGTAGACGAAGGAATAGAAGATACAAACTCACTGGCTGTGAAGGAAGACTGATAGATGTTTGGTCTAGGGTGGAAGGGTGGCAGTGAGGGATTATCAAGGACATGAGGAAACCTGGAGGTGGGCGCATTCAGTATTTCAACATTGACAACAGTTTCATGGGTGTGTAAATATTTCAAAACCTACCAAAGTTTACACTTTTAATATGTGCAGTTTACTATATTTGCTATAACTCCATAAAACCTTTCATAAAATGGAGCCTTTAAAATGGGAAAAATTCTCTATCGGCTACATCTGACAGAGGGCTACTCTCTGAAATATACACAGAACTCAAAAGATAAAACATCAAGAAAGCAAACAATACATTTTTTAAAAAATGAGCATGAAACTAAACAGGTTCTCAAAAGACGAAACACAAATGGCTGAGAGACATTTTTTAAAATGTTCAGCATCTTTAGCCATCAGGCAAGTTCAAATTAAAACTACTTTGAAATTTCATTTTACCCCAGTCAGAATGGCTGAGATAAGCCCCCAAACAAAATAAAACAAATAAACAAAAACAACCCACAGACAATGACAAATGCTGGCGTGGATGAAGGGAAAGGAGAACATTTATTCATTATTGGTTGGAAGTAGAATACGGCACAGACACTATGGAAATCAGAATGGGGGTTCCTCAAAATCAAAATAAATTTATCTGCACGATTCAGCTATACCACTCTTGAACATAACTCAAAGGACTCTGTACTACAACAGAGATACTTGCTCATCCGTCTCCATTGCTGCTGTGTTCACAAGAGGTAGGATAAGGGAATAGCCTATAGATGTCCATCAGTTGCTGAATGAGTAGTGAAAACATGATACATTTGTGCAATGGAATATTATTCAGATGTTAGGAAAAACAAAATTATGAAATTCTCAGACAAAAGGATGGAGCGAGAAATGATCATTCTGAGGGAGCTAACCCATTCCAGAAAAACAAACATTGCATGTTTTTTTTCTCATTTGTGGATAAAAACTTTGAACCTTCAGATATGTGTATTTCATTAGAAATAATCACAGATGCCAGGAAATTAGTAAGAGGTGCGGGGTCAGTAGTATAGAGTAATAGGGTAATAATATAACAGCGGGTTTTAAACTGGGGTGGGAGATGGGCGAGCAGGGTAGTTAAAGGAATATGGGGAGTAATAAATAACACTAAATACCTTTGCAGAAATAATATGAAAACCTATTACAGTAGAAGCTTGCTAATATATAGATATATATTTATGTATAATAGATACAAAAGTTAAAATTGGATCCTACCCATAGTTGACACCACAGGCTACCAAACGAAAGCCCAGTGCCAAGAATGGGCTACTTCTTTTGGAGTTGTTGGCCAGTGAAGTCCACAGACCCCTCCCCCCAGACATTGCAGGCTCCTGCTAATGATCTTAACTGTCCTTTGAGATTTGATGGTAAGATCCTATTGCTGATAATACCATACACTTGAGTCAGAGAACGTATCAATACCATACCAATCAAGTGGGTATTGATATGGAAGCTTTATCCCTACTTGTTCTAATTTTCAAAGTTCTGAAAGGTGCCATTTACACTACTGGAGAAGAAAGGAAATCATCCATCTTACCCAGTTGTGAACCCTGGGAGCTACGGTAATACTAATAGGCCTGGTACACACGCCCACTTTTATACTAGTGGTATGACTATCATGGAAGTAACCAATTACTATTTGATTAGAATTAATTCTGTTTCACAAGATGAAACATAAACCTGGCACCATTTTATTTTTCAGGCTAAGAACCTATGGCCAGAGAGGTCATAGGCCTTGGGGATAATTTACTACTATTATTCTTCTAAAGGGAAATAGCATTGAACTCACCGATACTGACTGTTATACTCACAGGTTAATATATCTCTCAGTCCTTATCAGAGAAGTTTGTAATTGCAATAGACAGCAATTAACACTGAGACCAACAGCTGGTGCACAGAGTAAGAGAATGTGGAATGCTTAGCTCTAAATAGGACATCTGCATCATACTCTCTTTTCCCTAGGCTCAAGAATCATTGTGGAGAAGGGCGTGGAAACAGTATAAGCCCAGGCTCTTATGATTTCAAAGATACAGTGTCTTTTGACACAGCAGAGCACATATGAATTCATATAAGTTATGATGGCATGCACAAGTCTTGTGTGATCTCAGGCCCAACCAAATCGCAAGATGGATAAGAAGAAGTAGGCACAAAGCCACCCCCGCCACCCAGCTAAGGAGTTATTGGCCATTAATAATTGCTGGGAGAGACAAAAATCAGTTTTTTTTTAAGATTGTGGTTCCTAATAAGTTGACCATGTTTTAATGGAAAGCTACACATCCAATATACAGGCAGCACAAGTCAGACACGGGTTAAGAAAAGTAAAAAAATAAAATAAATAAACCACAAAGTTGGGTAGGTAGGGAAGGGGACAGATCGAGTTGGGTAGGATGTGAATATGACAAGAACACACTGTACGTGATTCTCAAAGAACTAACACAAATTTTAAAAGGAAGTTATGCTGCCTTTCAGTAGGATGATGAATAAAAGAGCCTTGATTTATCCCCATAATAGAATTCTATGTAGGAGTGAAAATAAATGAAATAGATCTGCATGTATCAAAACACTGATAAAAAGGAAGTTGCCAGAGAGAACAGTATGATATATATTTAACATTTATAAGAGCACTGTACGTTTTGTGACTACAGGTAGGTATCAAAAGTTTGTATAATGATGCATTCTGGGTTTGGTACTCACATTAATAAGGAGTGGGGAGGAGGAAGATGGGTGGGGCAGGTGTGCTAACATCTGCTGAATCTGGATGGTGGTACCTGGGCATCTGCTATGTCACAGTATGGACTTCTCTGCACTCCGAAATATTTCATTTAGAATCATTTAATTATCAACCATAGTCTCAGTGTTAGTGTCTTCATGCCAGGGGCCACTACTATTGCCAGTTTCTTATATGTCTGTCTGGAGAGAATATGTATGTACCATGGTGGGTAGCCATTGTGTAATAGGCATTCATAAATTAAAAGCATCCTGTGTGTGTATGTACATATCAGTGTAGGTACCTATGGCATCTAGACAAGGGTGTTAGATCTCCTGGAGCTGGAGTACATGTGGTTGTAAACCACTTAATATGGGTATTGGGGATTGAACTTGGGTCCTCTGCAAGAGTAGCCCAGGATCTTAACTGCTGAACATATATCTATATATTTTTTTATATCATCATGTAGAGAGTGCTACATTCACTGACTTGTATCTCCTTTTTTGTCACTTGATAATGCTATGGAAATAATTTCAACCGCACCCGTGTGAAGCTTTTCTGTCTGTAATTCTGCAAATTATCCCACCACATTGAGTAATTAGGTTGCATCCCATCGCTTGCCATTGCACATCCATTGTAAACACTCATTGTTTCTGCCAGCATGCTGCCTGCCTTGTATAGCTAAGCCACATGCTTCCAGTCTTCCTGATCCCCAGTGCCTGACATCCCAGCGGCGGGTGAAACAGTGGGTCATCAGACTAAGGGCTTTGCACAACAACTCTACTAGTTTGCCTCTTTGTTGAGCGAGCCTGGGGTGGATGTCTCTTGAGTTTGATTGACACTAGGTGTCAGCTTTCCTCCTTTCCAATTGTTGGCAGAACCCTTCCTCCCAGTACTTGTCTGAGTGTTCAATGAGACATTACTTCAAAAGAATGAACTTATAAGTAACTATAATAGCAATGCAATAAAACCACAAAGCTCATCCTACCCTGAAGGATTTGCTGCCTTGTGCCGTTAGCTATGCCCTGGAGGTTCTTTCCTCTGTTCAGATCCGAGAGAGTATGGGGCAGTGGGCATGGTGGGGGCATCTCTTTCTCAGTGACTCCATGCTCTCTGACATTGTATTGGTATCTTGCTGTAGGCTGTGGTGGGAGTTTTCACATCACAGGCATAGGTTTATCACACACAAAAAGTTAAAGTTACAGCAAGCAAAGTGAAGATGACTTAGGTCAGACTCATTTAGGTCCTTCAGTTAGTTAGGTTACCCATTGCCAAAGATACAAACATCTTCTATCTAAATATCTGAATTGGAGCTTTTCCAGTGTGTGTGTGTGTGTGTGTGTATTGGTGTGCATGTATACGTGTGCATATACACATGTGTGAGGGCAGGTGTGCATTTTTGAGTGTGTGTGCACATGTGCATATTTGTGTGTGTGTGTGTGTGTGTGTGTGTGTGTGTATGTAAAAGCTCTCCACTGTTTTACCAGTTACAATTGGGAGGACAAGGAAGAGGCTGCTCCCCAAACCTGCTTCTACCAGGGTTTGCTGAAGCATTGTCTTGGATAGATCTTCAAAAGAAAGCTTGTTTGTTTTGCTTTGTTTTTGGACACAGGGACTCCCTCTGTAGCTCAGGCTACTCTGGAACTCAGTATGTAGTCCACCCTGGCGATAGACTTGGGCTGCCCTCCCTATTTCTGCCTCTAGGTATGGAGATTACAAGCATGTGCTGCCATTCAAACCTTAGAAAAGGTTTTCATTCATGTGCTGAGTGTTTCTTCATAGACTGAGACCCTCTTGTAAGAGAGGACCAATGAGAAGTGAGTAGCACAGGGGCAGTCTGCCCTGCTACCTTCCCTCATGGTCGCCGAATGAACACCCACGGATATCTCACTACTGACCCCAAGAGAATTCAGAAGACAGGATGCACCATGAGGCTTTGCTTGGGGTGACCTTAGGCAGCCATCCTCCTCACCTGAGCCTCTGACCCCACCCACTGGATTTGAGGGGTGGATGAAGTGATATCCATAGATGCTTCCAGCACCTGTGCCTACCGAGCCCACGCAGACCTCCAAGGGGCGCGGGGCTCCAGTCTGTGAAGCTATAGCATGACTCTGATGGAATTTAACAGGCCATAGGGTGCAGGAGGAAAGACAGAAGGAGGCAGTGTTAAGAGCTGGGGACATGGGCAGAGGTGCGTGGGGTAAGGGAGGAAATAGTGCTGTGGGTGACGAAGGCCCAGCCGAGAAAGCACAGAAGTCCTGTTAGCGCTTTAGCCACTCACACCCCAGGCCCCTGGGGCTGCTTACCCTGCAACATGGCTGATGTCGTATAGTAGTTGAAGGGCACGTTTTTCACCAGGTATTTCTCAGGGTCGAGGCTGGCCAGTTTCGCTCCCACCAGCACGGACTTGCCTGAGCCCGCAGAGCCGACCAGCATAACGGGCCGCTGCCGCTCCATAAGCCGCTCCATAAAGTAGCACACGCGGATGGTCTCACTTGTGTGTACCAAACAAGCCTGGAACAGAATGTTGTAGGCGGCCTGTTCTGGGACATTCCAGCAGAGGAGAATCTGTCATGGGGAAGCTTCTCTAGTGAGGAGAGGTCTGAGCATCCTCCCTATCTTCTACTGGTTGTCCATCTGGTAAACTCATTGTCCCTGCACCCTGAAGTTCACAGCAGAGACCCACCCCTGTCTCCTGTCTCCCTGAGACCCCTCCAAAGGGACTGCAGGACCTTCTGGCCTTGCCACCTCCTCTCCTCTGTCCCTAAGGGTGCTGACTGGGTTCTCTATTTGCTTCCTTTCCTGTGGGAGACCTTGTAGGTTAATTACCTCTAGGATTGGAAAAAGAATGCACCTGAGGACCAACTGGGTTACACAAGGTCAAATACTCTATACCAATAGGGGTTGCTTCTGAGTACCCTCACGGGTACCAAGCCCTTGGGTCTTCAGTCCCACTTACCTGCAAAGGCATCTCAGGGTCAAATTCAAACTGAGGTATGAGCTTAGCCCAGGGCTCAAATTTCTTGGTCTCTGGGTCTATGTAGTAGTCAAAGACAGTTCCTTGGGAAGGAAACTTCACTGTTTTGAACTCAGTCAGCCACCATTTGCTGAACTCTGTCCGATAGTCTACAAGCTGCAAAGACAAGGCTTGTCAGGCCACAGATTCTCCAGAGCCCAGGGGACCCAGGCAGGAGACCCTGGCACTGACAAAGGTTGGAGTAGAGGCAAAATGAGCTCACCTATATATCTCTAGGATAGAGCAGCTCCCAGGAATGACAGAGCTCCAGAAGCATTGGTCCCATCAAGGACCAGAACATAGGGGATGCCCTGGGACAGAGTTTGCCCTCTGGTACTTTCTGGGGTTTAAATGTGTCCTAGCATTGATGCATGAGTTCTCTATCTTCATATGTATGCCTTTATGCAGAAGAGGGCATCAGATCTTACTAGAGATGGTTGTGAGCCACCACATAGTTGATGGGAACTGGAACTCAGGACGTCTGGAAGAGCAACCAGTACTCTTAACCTCCGAGCCACCTCTCCAGCCCCACGTTCTAACATTCATATGCTGGAACACTAATGTCCAAAGTCATATTAAAGGAACCTGCAGGTGAGGCCTTTATGGAAAGGAGACTTAGAATGTGACAAGGTCACATGGCAGGACCTCCATGATGGATTCCAGAGAAGAGAGATTGAAGCTTGCACATTTTCTCTGTCACCCATGGAATGCCCCTTACATCGGGGAAGCAGGCACAGAGCCGGTCTCCCAGACATCTGGCCTCTAGAGCCAAGAGCTAAACAAATTCCTTTTCTTTATAAGTGTCCTAGATGTGGCATGGAGTATGATAACTACGTACAGCAGCCTGGCTTGACAACGTGACTACAGCATGGCCCCTGGAATACATCACAGTTGCTCCAAAGCAAAGAAAACCGAGGGAGGAAGAATCTGATGACACAGAAGGGAGGAAGGTCCATGACCGCCAGAAGAGCAAGTGTGGACCAAGACCTCCGGAAGAGAGAGAGAAACCAGCTCCCATCCTCCCAGGCATCAGAGACTGAGCAATTTCATGACGTAAATGAAGGCTGACAGCAAGGGACGCAGTGCGGTTGAGCAAGAAGAGTCACAGAGGCTAGTCACATCCTCCTGCTTCTCACTTTCATCATCTAAAGATGAAGGTTGTAGAAGAGACTTCTAAGCATCCTTCAAGACCTGGTATACTATCCTGAAACAGCAGAGGAGACAAAGCTTATTGGCCTTTCTGAGAGAAATAATAGTTTGCATGTATAATTTTCATGCCTTCATATAAAGCAGGAACCCCTTAGGGGTAGAGTTGAATGCCCAGTGTACTTTACTATGTTCGAGTTGAAACACAGTAACGCTTCAGCACAGTGGAAACACAGTAACCCTTAGGCATAGCAGAAACACAGTAACCCTTTGGTACAGTGGAAACACAGTAACCCTTCTGCACAGAGGAAACATAGTAACCCTTTGGTACAGTGGAAACACAGTAACCCTTCTGCACAGTGGAAACAAAGTAACCCTTTGGCATAGTGGAAACACAATAACCCTTCTACACAGCAGAAACACAGTAACCCTTTGGCACAGCGGAACCACACTGCAAACACACAAATGTAGGAGATATTGTACAGAATACAGACTGGCAGTTGTAGGTGACACCCAGGGAGGGCAGGGCAGAGACAGCATTCCCAGACTAGATGGCTGACAGGGCTGATGTGGAGAATGGATCTGGATCCCGAGGGAAATGGGACACTCTCATTTTACTCTCTTCTAAGTAAATAGGATAAAATTCTTCTGCTTCAAAATGCTGATGGAGGTTGACCCAGTGGCATACACCTATAATCCCAGTGGTCTAGAAGCTGTGGCAGGGGGACCAAGAGTTTAGGGCCAGACTGAGCTGTAATGGAACCTGTCTCAAAACAAAAATAACACCAACAGCAGACCAAATTGGAAGAACCAAAACAAGAACAAGAAAAGAGAATGGAAAGAGGCCAAAACTAGGGACAGGTTTATGTGTAGTTCTTATTTTGATTTTAAGTCAGATTAAGGGGATGTTGTCTTTTTCTCTTTAAATTTAATCCCAGAGAAAACCCCCATTTTAACTCATAGATGAAGTCCTTGGAGGCCCTTTTGGTTCCCGGGGAGTCCTCAAGCTGAGGCTACTCTCAGAAAGAACACGTCTGTCCATCTTCTCATTTCACCTCTAGTACTCCTTCATCTACCTGGTTAGTTCGTCACAGGCTGGGTCACACCAATTCGTCCCCCTGCCATCCCATAATTTGGCACTTGATCTCAGCTTCCATTCTGACTGAAGACCAGATGACCCTTGCTGACTGAGCCTTTGTTTGGTCCCCTTTGTATCCATCTCATTGGGGCTTTTTGCAGAAATGTATTTTAATGAAATTTGTCTCTCATGGCTTCACATTCTGTTATAGTCATGCCCTTTATCCTAGATGACATTAAAATGTTACTGGCACCCTATTATAGAGTTTAGGATCTGATTTCACCACATTCAATTTTCGCAGTGCTCTGAGTTATCCTGACTGGTTAGAACGATCCCCCCTTTTTTATATGTAAGCCCCAACTCCCATCTTGTGCTCTCTGTACCACGTCTCTGCGGGAGAGCACTTTCTGTGATTGTTAAAAACTATTCACCAGGACCTTTTTTTTGTTTTCTTTTTAATTGGTCCTTCCATGCTGGCATAGGCTCCATTTTTGTTTAGTGTGTGGCCTTATTGACAGGTTTTTAAGTGAGGCACCATTGGTGGTGCTGATGCAAATATCTGGCCAAATTCCTACTCTCTAATTTACAGTACTCCCTTTGGTGGTTGGCTTTAATGTAGGCTGTGTGGGATTCCAGGCATTCCCTGCTGCTAAAAGCTTTCTCCTCTGTTTCTCCCCATAGCTCGCATGGCTACCCATAGTTCCCAGAGTGTAAGACACCTAGGAAAGGTGCTTTCTTCAGGGCTGTTAGAAAGAATGGAGTGGATTTAAATATCTCTATGCAGATTGGAAAATTGATCGGGTGTCCCCATCCTGACACCCCACTGCTAATGTGGGTGAGGAGCCCAGGAGTTGGTAGATGGCATCTCAGCAGCTGGAATGCCAGAGCCTGCAGTCAGGGGAAAAGCATAAGTCTCTGCATTTGGGGATTTTTGTTCTTTCCAGCCAAGTGTTACCCATTCTGCACACTCAGCCTCTGACGGGAACTGTGAAGCAGGGCAGGGCAGTCCAGATAGCTGTCTGAAGAGCAGCTCCTGCACACTATAGAACAGGCACAGAACTTTTGAGATGTCAACCACCTGAGCCTGCACATCTTTCTCTTCCTACCCTACCCTGAGGTATCTACATCCGGGTTGGGATCAGGGAACAGGGAGCCTGTGAGAGCTGCTCTGTATTGTCTGAGCAACATGCAGTAATGGATGTTGCTAGAACAAGGGCGTGTGCACTCTTTGAAGGAGCAAATCTTTTTGGATTCTTCCAATATGGCCTTGTCCTGCAAGGCTGAAACTTTAGTTTTCTTGGAAGAGCTTTAGGTGGCTTAGAAGATGGTTTAGTTGGTCAAGTACTTGCCACACAAGCTTGAAGACCCAAGTTCAGATTCCCACACCTATGTAAAAGTTGAGGACAGCAGTACATGGCTGGAATCCCAGGGCCAAGGATCTCTAGGGAATACTGGCAAGTCAGTCCAGGTTAGTCAATAAGCCACAGGCCACAGTAAGAGACTGTCTCAAGAAAAGTTGTAGAGCAATTGAAGAAGACACGTGTGTCACTGACTTCTGACTTCCACAGACAAATGTGCACACATTTGCATGTACACAAACATACACCAAGAAAGAGGGGAGAGATAAAGAAAGAGAGCGAGCCCCATAATCACACACAAGATGGAGTAAATCATAACTCTCTAGCAATCACAGTTTGGCCCCCTGTTGTGAGACAGCACCAGATATTCCTTTGTAGCTGGATGTTTGGGTTAGGAGAATATTGCTAACAGACACATGTGTATGCTAGCATTATTCTCAGCACCTTCCATGTATCCACACTGGGTGATGAGAACAATGTCCTCATCAACAACCCAGGAGCTGTCAGCATCCTCTGGACACACGGGGAGAGTAAGGAAGACACAGGTTGAACTTCTCACTCACAGTCTCTCAGGTAATGTTGATAGTTACAATTCAAATCCTGTCAGTGTTTTCTCTTTTCCTTTCTCGCTCCCTTCCTTCTTTTTCTTTTCTTGGTGGTTTATTTTTGAGTCTTTGTATTGACACATAAAGCTGCATCTAATCAATGTATACAATGTAGAGAGCTTGGAGCTAAGCACACACTTATGAGGCCATCACCATAATCAAGGCATAAACCTGCCCAACGCGTCCCAATTTCCTTGCACTGCTCCCCTTTCGATTATTAGTGTTGTGTTTTGGGATAAGCATACCAAACATACAATCTCTTCAGGAAAGCATGATGTTAACAGGGAGGTATTAAGTGAAATAAGCCAGGCATGGAGGGACTAATTATATACAATATACCAATAGGGTATATACTAATTATATACATATATAATGAATGTAAAATAGTCAAACGCATAGAAGCAGAGGGTGGAATAATAATAGCCAGAGACTGTGGGGAGCAGACAGCAGTAAGTCTTAGTCAAATGTTTCATTCAGACCAGGCAGATAAGTCTAAGATGAACAAATCTCTACAGAATTGTGCCTATAGTTAAAAAACACTTTAATGTCGACTTAAACATCTGTTCACATAGTCCATGTTCCTGACGTCTTTCTCACGTCAGGGAAGACTCGGTTATAGAGCACTAAAGTAAAGAAAGGGGCTCTGAATGTAGCAAGGGTTAGGGAGTCCAGTGCCGAGATATTCTTGAGTGAATATTTCTATGCCTAAACCGCATGAGGCTACCAGATGCTGGTCCCCATACTTGGTTTGCCACTCACAGTCAACATTTGACATGACCTTTTCTGTGTTTCAGGGCTATGGGGGACACCTTAGTGAACTCTGCCTTGCTACAGAGTTAGGAGCCCAGGCTTCTGAAGAGCCCTAGAAGGCTGAAAACGCTCCTCTCCCTTAGGTTTCTACAGGACAGCATCTGCCACCCTCTCAAACACCACTCACCTGGCAGAGTATCATGTACCTACCCCAGCTGTGGTCTAGGCGCCAGCACTGCACAGCACTCCATGAGAGCAGAGATGGGCTCCCCAACTCAGAAAGCAACAGCTCCAAATGCAGTGAGGCCCCTGCCAGGGGCTCATGCCGCAAGTGGAGCAGTTTGTGGGGGAAACTACCATGATGCAATGTTTAACAGCCTACCTTCTGAGTCTATGGTGTGTGTGTGTGTGTGTGTGTGTGTCAGTTTTGACTGCTGTACACTTCAGCAGGGTGTCAATCTCAGCATGTCACCTTACCTGATCTTGGACCATCGCACTGCCAAAAGCCCAGACGGCAGCAAACACAAAATAGAGTTCGTACATTTCCTTGGGGCAGTCGGCAGGGATGTCCTCCTTGGTCAGGAGGCACTCGAGGAGGTAGCAGAGCAACTGGACTATGCTCTGCTCGGGGACTGGGATCACCTTCTTAAATCTGCAGAAGGAAGAAGAGAGGGAGGGAGGGAGGGAGGGAGGGAGGGAGGGAGGGAGGGAGAGAGAGAGAAAAAGAGAGAGAGAGAGATTCTAAGACTCCATGAGTATTCCATGATTGTGGTACAACTTCATAGGCATGAAAGCCCCCTGGTTTTAGGGAACTCATGGTTTGTCATGTTCTTTGAGAGCCCAGAGGACCATGGTGCTATGTAGACTTTCAGAATCCACAGCAACTCTTGGGTCGGTTTCCTTTAAAGAATGGGAGCACAGAGCCTTTTGACAGAAGGTTCCCTGTGTGATCCTGTCCTCTGACAACCCTTTCCTTTCCTTTCCTTTCCTTTCCTTTCCTTTCCTTTCCTTTCCTTTCCTTTCCTTTCCTTTCCTTTCCCTTCCTTTCCTTTCCCTTCCTTTCCTTTTTCCCTTCCTTTCCTTTTTCCTTTCCTTTCCTTTCCTTTCCCTTCCTTTCCTTTTTCCTTTCCTTTCCTTCCCCTCCCTTTCCTTTCTTTTTCATTTCTGCTGTTTGCATTGACATTTTCTTCACAGTATTTAGGGAATGTAGGAGGCTGGACAAAATGAACTGGGGCTCATGTTTCCACCCATCTTGTAATTTCTTCAAAGCCCAAGGAGAAGCTAAATGCTGGGGATGTGACTTAGTGGTAGAGCACTTGTGGAGTACACAGGGTCCTCGGTCCATCTCCAGTTCCACATGTGTATGTATAGACACATACACATGTGCACACATGCTCATAAGTCACGTACTTCCCCATTCACACACCCACACCCACAGACTGTGCACACTCACGTACGTACACACACACACACACACACACACTTTTCAGTTTTATCCCTCTACCTGTATGGACAGCGTACATCATATTACCACATTCTCATCACATCCTACCAAGGAATGCTGTCTTCTGTGGTAGGCAGTTTCTCTGTCATTCAGAGCTATCAGATAAACAACACTCTCAATGGCCACCTTAAAAGTCATTTATCTCTCTTGGGCCTATTAGTTGCCCAGTATCCACTTGCTTCAATGTTTTTTTGTTTGAGCTGCCACTAATCTGTCTGTAGTCCTTACAACAGCACACGTGTGTGGTCTGACGGTAGACATTACTTCCATGAGTAACGCGGAAGCCACGTCCTAATGAGCCATCCATCATCTGGTCAATACCCACTCGTGACAGAATGATGAAATGGAATCATCTCGGCTCCATATCAGATGAGGCGCCACCATAATAAGTGATTGCAGCTGCCCTTCCACTTCAATACGAGGGTCCAAGTGACCCAGATGGGACCAGCTTGCAACTCAGACCTCTCAAGGTTTTAGTGGTATTGAGGATCATAGAGGGCCTGCAGTGAGAGGCTTGGTGTTCAGCAAACACCCTGTCTTCCGCAGGATACCTAGGATTTGTCTTGGGGAAAGGCAGGGAACTGGTTGCTCTGGGCTGGGAAGCCTGGTGTCTGGGAAACCTCAGGGGTTTGTGGGTCTGAGAGCTGAGAGTAGGGAGGTTTGTACCTGTGGCATTCTGAGATCCAGTTTGTCAAAGGAAGGGAGAGGAAAGGGTTTTCTGGAATCTGGTGTGTATGCGGGGCTGTTTGCAGGCTATGGATTGCCTTGGAGGGTTTTGTGTGGCCAGTAGCACATCAGTGAATGAAGGTGTGGGGCACATCAGTGAATGGAGTGGGGCACATCAGTGGATGAAGGTGCGGGGCACATCAGTGGATGGAGGCGTGGGGCACATCAGTGGATGAAGGTGCGGGGCACATCAGTGGATGGAGGCGTGGGGCACATCAGTGGATGAAGGCGCGGGGCACATCAGTGGATGGAGGCATGGGGCACATCAGTGGATGGAGGCGTGGGGCACATAAGTGGATGAAGGCGCGGGGCACATCAGTGGATGAAGGTGCGGGGCACATCAGTGGATGGAGTGGGGCACATCAGTGGATGGAGCGGGGCACATCAGTGGATGAAGGTGCGGGGCACATCAGTGGATGGAGCGGGGTACATCAGTGGATGGAGCGGGGCACATCAGTGGACGAAGGGACGAGGCACATCAGTAGATGAATATTTTTAAAGAAATGTAGATGGGAGATGCTAGTGATGAGGAGTGGGCACAAGGTGCTCCCACATCTCCCAGAGGAAGGAGTTAGATTCTGAGATCTTCTATAGTTATAGTAGCCATGGCTACACAGGTCTGGCCAAGTGACATTCTTCTCTCTCTTTCTCTTTCCACTGTCTTCTTTCATCTCCGAGGGATGAGCAGAAAGTCTGAGGATGGGAAAGAAGAGGTGAAGAGCTCTGGCCATCTTCACTGTGGGCCAGAGCTTCTGGGTCAGAAGTTCTGCAGATTCTCAGCGCACTGAATGTGTGTGTGTGTGTGTGTGTGTGTGTGTGTGTGTGTGTGTGACTAAAAGTGAGGATATAGAAACTATGTAGATATTGACTCAGATCTTTTGTAAATATTTGCTTGTTTGAGATGCTCATCTTGCTTTTAACGCAATACTGTACTCTCCCACAGCATCTTCCACAGCTCCGTGATTCCACACAGGTGCACCCTGCATATCCCATACCTAGATCTAACCCAAGGGCTGGACAGCCCCTACAAAACAGTTTTGAAGGGACAAAAAAGAGGATTTATAATTGTGTTTTGTTAAGTGAACGATACTAAGACCCTTAAACACGAGATCCAAGATGACAGGCAGTTCGCAGCCACATTCTACTAGAATCTTCAGGGAATAAACTAGGAGACGGTAACAGCTCAGAAGAGATGGGCGGTATTCCTTAAATGCCTGTAGCTTTAATAGCAAATCAACTAGGGACTTTACAAAGCAGGGGACAAAGCTCAGACTTCTTCCCAGAGGGGTCACCTCACTTTAGGGACTTTTCCTTCCCCTAGTAAGGGAGTGTCAACAGCAGGCAGCAGCAGCCACAAATTATGGCTGAGAGCCTCAGGATGTCTGTACTGTACTTTTAGAAGCAAATGTTTTGGAGAGCTGGAAAATGGGATGGGGGTAGGAGGCAGACCAAAGTAAGCTGCAATGGCAGAAAAAGGAGACACACTAGGGAAATCCTCTTTTTGGACTATAGGGAAGCAGCCTGGGAAAAGCCATCTTACAAAGACTCCTGCTGAGTTGGTGGTCAGGTGGCGTGGCATAAGACATAAGACCGTCTGCAAACCACGCTCTCAAGAAACTCAGAGCAAGTGTCATGGTAATCTATACTGACCCCTGGCCTAGGAGAATTTTAGACCGCTGGGAAGAAACTTTGAATCTGAGCCTCACACAGTAGTCAGTGAGTGAAGGCCTGGTTAGAGCAAGACTCTGTAGGGGAACAAGTGGTGTGGCCAACACTAGGAAGGACTGCCTAGGAAAAGGGACAGCATTGCAGTCAGATTCCTGAAGCTTACCCAGATGTATGACGGGCACCTGTGGCCTGACCTTGCAAAGAACCACTCAGGGGTGTATCAGGCATCTGGGAGCCTGGGAAGGAATACTGAAGGACTTGAGATTGGAACCCACAAAGTATGACATATTAGATTCATGTTCTAGCCCTACCCCAGTCTCCTCTTTACATCAATTCCTCTTTTACTTTATAGCCAGTGCCAACTTTGCATATGATCACACCGGGAGATGCAGAAAATGCTTTTGACAAAATCCAATATGTCTTCATAATAAAAGCTCTAAAAAAAAACCTGGCAACAGAAGGAACATCTCTCCAAATAATAACATCGGTATATTACAAACCTATAAGCAACATCATAGTAAGTGGGTGAAGCCAAGCATTTCCTCTTAAGTCAGGATTAAGACAGAGGTGCTGTGTTCATTCTTTCCACTCTTGCTCAATGTAGTGCCTGAAGTCTTAGCTACAGCAATAACACAATAGAAGAAAATGAAAGGGCTATGTTTAGGAAAAAAAGTCAAAGTGTCTTCATTTGTAGATGATATAAAAACTCCCTAAGAAAACCTGTAGAAATGATTATTTTTATAAAAATTAATATATAAAATCAGCAACATACTGAGGCCAAGAACCTGTGCCTAGTAGGCCATAGACCTTAGGGGGAACCTACTAATATTTTGCTAAGTGGAGACAGTATTCAAACAACTCCTATGACTTACTGCTGTGTCCACAGATTGGCGCATCCCTCAATCCTCACAGGGAAGCTTCTTACAGTAGATGGTGATTAACGCAGGGACTCTGCAGTTCAATGTACAATAAGAGACTGGGGAGGGTTAAGTCCCAAACAGGAAGTCTATTCTTTTCCCTAAAGACTAAGGAATCACAGTAGAAGATGGGGTAAAAAAGAATGCTTCAGAGGTGGAAAATAATTATGAACCCTGCAAATCAAAATCAGTGTTTGGTTAAATACCTAAAATATGCTACTATCTCAATGTATAGACTCCAGTTCCGTTTCTAGTTGTACAGAATGCACTGTTCATGTGGGTAGATTTTTTAGGGTGGAACCAGGCAGGGAATACAGAGCCAGAGTGTTTGGATCCCCTATGACTTCATTGCATGCTGGAATTGTCCCTTCCCACTGCCTCTGTCCTTATGAGCAATTGGAATCACAATGTGCTTGACAGGCCCACGACGAAGGAATTAGGCATTGTGTGGTGGGTTTTTTATCAGTATCATTTCTGATGGCCATTCTTGTCCCAAATTATGGTAATGGTTCTCAAAGTCCCAGAATAAACACATATACCAACCAACAAATTATATGACAGAGGAGGGCTCAAGTCTGGGAGCCCTTTTTTTCACCCACGGTCTGTTCTTGCTGTAATAGTTGACCGCTTAGTTCAGCGTAATTCACCTTCTATTTAAGTGACAGCGGGTGTCATAGCTTGAATCTTGAGTGTTTCCTAACGCCAGTGTGTTAGTGGCCTGGTCTCCATTTTATTGTGATTGGGAGGGAGCAGAATCGTCAAGAGGAGAGGTGTAGAGGGACCTTTAGGTTACTGGGGATGTGGATTTGCAAATATATTGTGGTCTGGTTTGTTTCAACTTTCTTTTGCTGCCCCTGCGTGAGATAAGTGGTTTGGCTTTGCCACATGCCTTTCCCTTGTTTTTCTATTAGACACCCTCCAAACAGGGTCAACTGATCATGGACTAAAACTGCAGATCTAGAGGTAAGACAAGTCTTTCTTTTTTTAGGAATTAATTATCTATGGCATTTCTCTTTTGCAGGGATGGAAACCTCACTAATACAGGTGGTCAAAGTAAAAATGAACTCACTGAATCTAGCATTGGGAGGACTGGTCCGGTGACATATCACATCTGATCTCACATTGTTACACACAGTCAGGAACAGGAAGTGGATCTCGTGGGCTTGACAAGTGTATCCTTGACCTCTGGGCCAGTTGGAGGGACCGCTGCCTGCTCTGCAAACCTGAACTCTTGGCAGCTATCACCTCCTGTCAGACAGTTGCCTCCTTCAGACATAACCACGTGCCTCCTAGGAAAAGCACCTTAAACCTTGCTCCTGTCTTCCCTCACCTCCGCTCCTGTCTGGACTGACAACAAATATCATATGCCCATCCTAATATGTGTTCCCCTCTGCTAACTGCTGTGTCTGGAGAGCCATTGTTTTGAGAGCAGGACAGAACATCAACAGGGCTTCAGCTATGAGCCAGCAGGTTCTTTAAGGCTGTGCTGATGTACTTTCTTCCTGTGTCTTGGCCTACCTGGTTCTGAGGGTGTCCAAGCAGGTAGGAACGTATTTGTCAAACAAGATGGTCAGGTTGGCTCTCTCAGTCTGGACCTCCCTCTGGTCAATCCAGCTGCTCACTGGAGGGTTCCACCCCAGGTCGGCAGGGTTGATGTACAGGATCCCTGAGTGTACAGGGGATATGGTTCAATGAGTATTCCATGCATGTCAATAGATTCTTCACCCCAGGAAGCCAACTTCTCAGTTTAAAAGTTCTTAGAAGATTGGACATAGAACCGGACCCTCACCTAGGTCAGAGGGCCACATGGATTTGGTCTTGAGGGCCAATGTCAAGTAATGGACAAAGAGAGAGTAGTGTTGGAAAGGAACCTAGAGTCAAGTCTAGATAGGAAAGAAGAAATCTGGGATTGATCAGCAATACTGGTCCGCATGTGGGAATGTACAGTGAGTGAAACGGAGGTCTCGTAAAGATATGTTCATGGCTTAACTGCAGGACACTCTCAATTTGCATTGTTTACCAAAAAAGCCTTTCTGGGTATAACTGAGTTGAATATCTTGAGAGGAGAGTATCATGATTATCTGGACGGGACATTTGCCAATGTCATTCATATATGTATATTTGTGTGTGTGTGCATGTGTGTATATACAGAGAGAGATATTGAGAGTTCATAAATCCATGTAAAGAAGGTAGAGACTGGAATGACAGGTTCATAGGCTAAGGCCACCTGAGCTCTGAGATACAAGGGGTAATGCTCCCAAGAGCCTTTGGAAGGAGCACAGCCTTGCTGGCTTTACTTTTGAATGTCTGATTTCTGGAAAGATGGAAACGGCAAAAGGCAATTTCAAAAGCTACTAAGTATATGTAACCTGTCACGGCCACCCTCTCCAGCCCTGTGTTCACCAATCTCAGTATGGTCATTTAGAGAAAATCTGCCATTATGTCTGAGATCATAAAGTTTCTCTTTGTTATTTGTTTATTTCTATATTATCTGATGAAAGCTTTGGGTAGTGTTAGTGAAGCATTAACAATATGCAAAGCATCATACAGTTAATGTACACTCCTTGTTTGTTTTGGCTATGTGACTCCATCTGTGAAACCATCACCATGGTGGAGGGCACTGATATGCCCATTCTATCAAAGATTTCTATGGTCCTCATGCTCTGCTCTGTTTTTCAGTAAGATTTTAGCAACCATTGTACCATCCTACCCTCAGTTTGATCATCTCATCAGAAAGGCATATTTTCTTCTATAGTTTCTGCTAATAAATTGATCGGGTGGAGACAGAGGGAAGTTAAGATCATATTGTCCCTTGCTACCAAAAGTTAAACTGATGTGGTGATGCTTGCTTGTCTCCACTGAAAAGGAGGTGATATCTGGCCTGAATATCACCTAATTTAAGACATCCCCATGCAGGAGGAGGCAGTCAGCTCCTAGATCAGGGGCTATTTCCCTTCCCACAAAAACAGCATTTCGGAAGGAACAAAGTCATGTGGCCTGAGCCTCATGGTGCCTGTTTGCCCTTGGGGGCATGGTTTAAGGGTTGAGAAGTAGGCCAGAGATTTTAAGGATCAGATTCGTAGCTTCCTTCAGCACCTGCCAAAGCAAATATGATCCCATCAGCACCTGCCTCCCCCGAGTCCCTTGATTAAAAGGGTTGGTCATACCTGCTCTGGAGACGGTTGCGGGTGTGGCTGTGCGCAGGTGACTGATCTCAAAAAGAAGACGCATTGTGGGGTTAAGGGGAATCCTCTCGTTGCTGGCTAGGGTCAGTACCTGGAAATCACAGGAGAGACAGACACTTAGGATGGAACTGTGATGCTGTCATGGTTTGATGGTTTGATGGTGAAAATCCCCCATTGGCTCATGGGAACACTCTATCCTCAGTTGGCAGTGCTGTTGGAAGGTTATGGAATCTTTGGGACTTGGCATCTGCCTGGCAGAGGAGGGTCATGGATAGCAGACCTGTGAAGGTTATATCAGGATGCTATTTCCAGTCCTGTGCTCTACATCTCATCGGCCAAGATATGGAGACCCGTCCTCATGTGTTTGCTCTTGGTGTCGTCTCACTGTGATGAAACTGATGGGAGTCAGCCCTTTCTCCCTTAAATTTCTTCTGTCAGCTGTGTGGTCACAGTGAAGAAGAGGTAGATAATGCAGATGTATTGGTCACTACTGGAACTTGATGGGTTCTTGTCAGCTGGAGACATGGATATGCTATACCTTGAGAATGTTTCCCAAACAGCATAAAAATTAGAATCTTTCAGATGTCCTGAGACCCTGAGGCCTCCACCCCCATATATGGATTAATGCTGAACACAAAGGCTTGATCCTGAGCTCTCCTTTTTCTTTCCCTTTACGCTTCTCCTGTCTACCTCGGATTACACGACTAGAAATTAGATACGGCCTCCTGACCTTGGCTTTCCAGCTTCTGGAATAGTGAGTCAAATAAATGTCTTTTCCATTCAGTGTTCTAGCACAGTAGCAGAAAACATGGACAGGACTGTTTCCCACCACTCCTCCACACCTCTCAGATCTTACTATGTAGCCCAGGCTAGCCGCAAACTCACGATATGCCCTTATGTTCAAATTTCTTCTGCTTTGTGCCACCACACCCAAGTGTTTTCTGCAACAACCCTTTCTCTTTATTCCTTTGCACCTCACCCCCTCGCACCCTTGCCTCTCCGTGGGTCCGGAAAAAGGTTATTTAAATGCTTCAAATTGATGTTGATAATTTGAATGAACCAGACCATACTGGAACAATAAAACTATAAAAGGAAAGGGACTTCTGGTGTTATATTTCTGCTCCTCCTTCTAAGTGGCCCCACTGGGAAACTATGCATTTATCCTAATGATTCTGTGAATGCTGGAGCCATTTGAAGATTTCCAATCTGGACATGGTTTCTTATCTAAACAAGTTTAGAAGCGGAGACCAGCCTAAGAACCATTTTGCTGAGATGCTGTTAGTTTCCACTGTAAGAAATAACATTTACTCTTTGGGGCAGGCATTTATCATCCCACAGGGCGGGTGACAGACTTGGGATGTGTCTGATATTTAGTTTCCTTATTAAAGGGAAATGAATTATAAAAAAAAGATGTGAATGGCTGACTAAGATTCTCCTCAGCTCTAAATATTAAAGGAGCCCACAGATGGGAAATTCTGGAAGACGTGCAAACAATACTAACAGGAGGGCGAGCAATGGCAGGTCCTTTCGAGCACGTGAGGGAAGGTATTTCTAGGGTGTCTCACTGAAGACACTAGTGATGGCTGCTCACTCCGGGCTGGCCATCCCATGGAATCAGGATTTTCAGGTGTGCTGCCTCATTGGACATTCAGCTTCCCAGATGAATGTGGATTACATGTGTCACCCCCCCTCCCCCCCGGTCATGATACCTTATTATCATCCATGACAGTGTTCAGAGACTCAATCCACATCGGGTCTATATCACCATCTAGTAAGATCCACTTGGGCCCGTCATGGGAAATGTTGGCAAGCTCCCTCATGATGGAAGAGAAGAGTCCTGTAAGGAACCACAGATGGCTTCTTTTCCAGCACTGGCCTTGGCTCTCTTCACACAGCTTCCTGGCATTGGCTACAACACTCATGAGTTACAACCAGACAGGGCAGACCCAGCTTTGTATCTTGCTCTACCTGGAACCTGACACTTGCGTCTGGGGCACATTCTTTCTGGGGACCAGACTAACAGCAGAACACCAGGAGGAAGGAAACAGGGCAGTAGTTCTTGGCAGTTCAGATTTTTAAGTGACAAGGGACCTGGACAAGCATCTCAGCAAGTGAATGCATCACAAGAGAATTATCCAGCAAGGTTTGCAAGGTGAAGCTTCTGTACTTTGTAATCAGAGTCTTCGCAAATCTTGTTTATGAGAGACCATCCCTTTTATTCTTACTGGCATTACTTCAGAATCTGTGTATTAATTTGGGTAGAATTGATTTTTGTATTAAACTCTCCTACTAAATGGCAGGGTCTATCTTTAAAATTTTTATTCAGGTATTGTTTTATGCCAACACTAAAATTATATAGTTTTTTAAAAATCTATTTCATTGGCCAGAATATTCCTGAATATTTCATAGGCTTCGCTGTTAATTTGAATAGAGCTTTCTCCTTTGTGTTCTCACTTTCTGCTAACTATTGCTAGTAGAGAGAAAGGTTACTAAATTATATATATTTTATGTTCAATTATCTTTAATAAATTGTCTTATTAACTCCAGTGATTTTTCAATAAAGTCTTCTAGACTTTTCTTACGGTAGAGTTGCAGAATGAAGAAAAATCTTTTTTTCTCTTTTGTTCCAATTTATACCATATATTCTGTTTTCCTTGCTTTACTGCATTCTCTGAGCCCACAGAGTAGGCTGAATAATAAATTTGACAAGAAGCTCCCCTGTCTTGTCCCCTTCTTAACAGAGAGGGTTTATGCATGAGTACTCAGAGAGGTTGACTTTGCTTTGGGCTTTAGGTACAGAGTCTTCATCATATTGTGGTTTCCCATCTGATCCCCTTTTACCTAGGACTTTCTGCTAGAGGTGGCTATTGAACTTTCAGTGTCTATTGATCAATTTATTTTCTTTTGACAGTGTTTTCTGTTACTGTTCTATAAAAGCAATAGACTGATTAGTCTTTATATTCCAAAGAGTACAACTTGGTAAAACTCAACTATTCTTTTGGGACTGTTAGATTCTATTTGCTGTTATTTGATTTAGAATTTTTGCATCTGTAGCAATAAGACAGTGATTTTCCTTTGGTTCTACATAAAAGCTGGTATCAAATTATTCTGGATCTAAAAAATGATTTCTGAGCCACTTTTTTATGTTTTGAAAGGATTTGTTTTTGTCCTTCTACAACTTTTACCTTTTCATTTTCATTAGTTTACTCGGGTTCCTTACTTGCTGTGGAGTAAATATTTCTAATTTACATTTTGTTAGGGGTCATCAATTTCAGATACTATGTTATCTGTCCAACTAATCTCTTTAAATATTATTTCTACTGCTCCATTGGCATTTTCTTAAAAATTATTTGAGCATATTCATACATGTGCAGTTGTGTGTGGAAGAACATGTTCATGTGTGTGCAGGAACATGTTCATACATGTGTAGATGTGTGTGGAAGAACATGTTCATACATGTGCAGGTGTGTGAAGAACATAGGGTAACCTTGGGTGGTGTTCTTATGTGCTAACCAGTTATTTTTCTTTGAGGCCAATTCCATCCCTGGCCTGGAGCTCATTAAGTAATTGAGGTTAGGTGACTAGCGAGGCCCAGAGACCTCTCTACCTCCTCAGCACTAGGATTACAAGCATGTGCCACTGTCTGTCTTTTGTATGTGGGTTCTGAGGATGTATCTCAGAGCCTTGTGTGCATAAGCCAAACATTTTAATGACTGAGCTATTTCTCCAGGCATGTCCTTTCTCTTTGTGTAAGCACACACACACAAACACATACACACATATGCACATGTTCACACATGAACATAGGCATGTGCACACATGCACACATATATTATACACTGTTTCCCCAACAAGAATGCTCATAATGAACTTATTGATCTTTACATAGAACCAATATTCATTTTTCTATGTTTGTTTTCTTCTGACTAATTTCAGACTTTATTAGTTTCACTTCCCTTAGGTATAATTTAATTGCTCAAAATGGATAACAGCTTCCTTTATTCCCAGGTTGCTCATTTTGATAAGAGTTTAACGTCCTTCTAGGCTTCAGATCTACAGATTCAGAAGATTCTACAGACTCCGTGTGAAGCATCCCATTCACTGGTTTTTCCGTGGGTTTCACTTTGATTTTCCTTCTGATTCAAGTGCAGAGAACATTTCTTGATTTTCAAGTAGGAGATTGTTTGAGGTTATGTTTTTTTTTGCTAGTTAATTCTAATTCTGTTGCTTTATCAGAGAGTGGGGTCTATAAAATGAGACTTTGGATTTCAATATACCTTTCTATGAAGCAAACTGAATTTTAAACTTTTGAAACGATACCATGAACTTTGCAAACAAAAAAGGAATGTTTTCTATTTACAGAGTGCAAAATTGAATAACTATGTATCCTTTTTAATTCAATGATATATCTGAGAATTCTGTGTGTACACTTCTTTTTCTCTCTATTAGAACCTATATATGATTTAGAAAAAGGGTATAGAAAAATAGCCTACTACATCTTTAGTAAATTCTAAAAATTTCTAAAAGTCTATATTTCATTTGCTTTAAAATTATGCTTTTCAGTGAATATATATTCTTGATTACTATATTGTCTCTGCCAGTTTTGCCAAACATAACATATATATTTAATATAGATTTAAATAGAATTACAGCAAAGTTTAAAATGTTGAATTATAATATCAAGCTCAAATTTAATATGGGAAAATAAGTGCCTGAGAGTCCCCAAGGAAATTACAGCCAGGAGGTGGTGGCACACACCTTTAATCCCAGCACCCAGGAGGCAGAAGCATGAGAATCTCAGGGTTCAAGGTCAGCCTGGTCTACAGAGTGAGTTCCAGGATGGCCAGGGCTAAACAGAGAAACCCTATTTAGAAAAACAAAACAAAGCAAAACAAAACAAAATTACAAAAGAATTGTGAGGGCAGATTGTAACATTTCAAAACAGCTGCCACAGGCACAGAGGAACGCTAGTTTAGGAACAGGAAAATATGAGAGCGGAGCAGCCTGGAAACCCTGGAGTCAACTCGGTGCGCATGGGTTCCATATGCAACAAACTGGTGTATAGGCTAACATAGAAAGAATGGTCTATTTAATAAATGGTACCGGCACAGCCAATTGCCAATCTGTAAGGAAATAAAGCTGATTTTCCTACACTGTCTCATAGTAAGCCACCAAATAAATTCCAGATGGGTTGAAAAATGTTAATATAAAAGAATCCTTATTGAACAAATTTATGATTCTATATATGCAGCTGAAATTAGACAGAGTTATAAATGAACAGGGATCCCAGCTGCTACCAGAGTGAGACACACTAACGGCCTTTAAAAAAATGCATGGTAGGATGCAACATGGAGTTCTGTAGACACACGATTGGACACGGCTTTAGAACCATGACGCACATTAGATGTCACAAGTAGAGGTGCTGTCTTTGTGGCTTATGCCTGTGTATATGAACTTTTACACACGGATACAAAATAACAACGGGAAACAAACCATAAGAGGCAGAGCACTAAAAGCAATTAAGACGGAGGCCATCACTAACAGGAAATGAAAATCAGAGACACAGCTCAGCAACTTAACTTGTTCCGGGTCTCTGAAACTCTTTAAAGATCAGGCAGTTTGGTTCTGATGAAGTCAGACACTGAACTTTTAGGAGAGTCTGACATCTCCTCACCCAGACTGTAGAGTTTGTGGGTTTGTGATCCTCTGTATTAATATGGAAGGCAACATGAGCCTACAAATCCTTCTAGGGTGGAGAGGTTATCGCCTGCTTCACTAGGGACCGGGTCCAGACTCCAGTCCATTGCAGGCACCTTCTGCATCACTGCTAGGTCAGTGCCAGTAGCAGGGAAGGGCCCTCTGTGAGATGCTGGCAGGTGCCATTTCTTTAAGAGTGAGCCATGAGCTATCTCTTGAATCCACGCAAGGCAATGCAGCCACTCGGGGCTGTGCCATTAACTTGTAAAGGACCTTTACAAAATGGGGCTAGAAGAGTTCTCAGGGGAGGGACATTTGGAAAGTTAAGCTTTTCTCTCAGTCCGAAGTGGCTTCCTCCTTTCTAATGCTCCTCTAATTTGTGGTGCCTTGCCCCTAACTCAGTATCTTCTCTATAGCTTACCCCTTGACCTTTGAGCTTGACAGGGACTCTATAGATAGAAAAGACTTTGTCTTGGAGAGTCTCATTCTTACCGTCCTTCCATTCTCGGGTGGCTGGGTTGATGATGCCAAAGAGTTCATCATTTGTGACAGCTTTGGGGTTGAGGTCAGTCCACACGGGGCGACGTTTCATGACCTGGTAGGTCTTGTGCAAAGACCTCAGCACCTGTGACTTGCCAGTACCGGCGCCACCCACCACAAACACGGAGTGTCTCACGGCTAGCAGCTCTTCCAGCTGGACCACCTGGGGGGAGAAAGGCAGCTGCAGGGACAGGGTGTCATGCGCGTCCAACCGCTGCTCTGTGAGTGAGGCCGGTGTGTGAAGTCAAGGGTGGGGTGGTGTTGATCACAAGCATGGTGGGGTCTAAAATGCAAGGAGCATCACGGTTCACTTATTCGTGTGTCTCTCATCCACCCAGGTCAGTATCACTGGCCAACTAAGTTCGAAGAAGGTACCAGATGGGGGGGCATTCCAATAGGCTGCCACAGTCTGATAGGGAAGAAAGGTACAATGCAAAACCACAGAACAAGGTGATAATGCTCCAACACACGTATTGCAGTGTGGGTTGGAAGATGACAAGAATAAGGAAAGCTTTGCAGGGAAGGGGACATTTGAAACAGGGCTCTACAGGTGAATAGGGGTTTGTCCAGAGGATGCACAGGAAGGGTATTTTGGGGAAAGGGGGCTGAGACAGTGTAAACAAAGGTTTGCAGTGTGATGGAGTGTGATGTGGTTGGCTGGATAGTTTGAAGAGGATGGAGTCAGAGGACCTCATGGAGACGGTGTTAGCATCCAAACCTCTGTGCAGCCAGTTAGACACCAAATTAAGGCCTGATATAATATAGGCTATTGCCATCCTTCTGCCCCATAGGTAGCTACCGATAGCTTCAGAGATGAAGTCCTAACTCCTTAGACTAGCTTAAAAATCCCTTTGGCCATCTGACCCAAACCAGACACCCCTTTTATCTCTCATCCCCTACTATGCACATTTCTAGCAGAGAGATGTTGCTCCTCTCTGATGCTGGTTTCCATGTTTTGCATCCTGCTTACAAGGCACCCTTTCTGGATCACAGCCCTTGGAAATATCACAGTGGCTACTTGTCTGTCTTACTATTGGATAGCTGGCTTGCTAAAGGATATCAGGGCTTTAAGGGGTGGGGCCTAAGGAGTGGCTCGTAGGTCACTTGGGGACATGCTATCGGAAGTACCAGGGTTTCTTGTGAGACCCCATTGCACTCTTACGTGATGACTGTTGAAAGGAGACTCCTGCGCATGCTCACCCAGCTCTCGCTGGCTTTGTACTGAGATGTGTTTGCTTGCTTGGAGAGCACACGTCTGCTGTTGCTGCCTACCGTGTTGGCCCTCTGCAGGACTGAGACAATGCAGGTGGTATGCCTTTGAACTTGAAGTTCCCAAGTCAACTGCACTACTTCTACCCCCCAGCTAGAAAAGTTACTTTCTTTGCTCCTGACCCTTGAAACCCCACCAGGATACATCTCTGACTGACCCTACGGCATTCACCCTGCTGAGGGCTGAGTCCTTCCGGTCTGGACACATTCCTTTCCAGATGGAGGATGCTTTCCCTTGTAGAAGCTCTGTCGAAGGGTAGCCTATCCCACAATGCTTTCTGGTCTGCTGGATCTGATACTTCTGCCGTATTCTCAGACAATTGTTGTGATGTGTGTCCCTCAGTTTCTTTAGTTCTATGAGCTATTGTTCTTGCTTCTGAGTGATTAAAATAAGAATTTTTAAGGGATCATGAGCTTCAACAAGGATTCCATGGGACAGTTTTTGAGGAATTACTTTTTAGAATCTAAAGTGGGAAAGCATATATAAAGAAGGTAGGGGATGCTGTAGGGGATGCTGTAGGGGATGCTGTCTTCTGACTGAAGGACCTTTAGCAGAGAGCCTCCATCTTACCAGTAGGAGCCATGGAAAAGAAGTAAGGGGGAAGAAAACAGAATGCCGTTCAATTGACAAAAATAAAGATAGGATTCTAGAAGGGAAAAAGATGGGGGAATTGGCAGGTGCTGGGGTGCTAGATGCCTTGACAAGACCACAAAGAGTTTAAAGAGACATGACCCACCCTGATTTTAAGGCAACATCGTTAGTTACAAACATTGTATGATCCTCTGTGAGTTTCACTCCTCTCTCTGAAGCGGGTGCATCCTAGGGTTAACCACTTGAAGTGGAGCATGCTCACCCTGACATTCAGAGCCCTCTTTATCACAGCCCCCTACTGTTCTCCAGTCTTGCTGCAGTCTTCTGCCCTGGTTCCCATCCCCCAAATGCCCTTTCCTTTGGCATTACTGGGTTGCCTGTGCAACCTCTGTGTTTCCTGCACACACCCCTTCGTTAACCCCTTCTATCCTAAACAGAAGGCAATCTTGCCTTCCTTTCCTTTAAAAGTCAGTCTACCCATTGGACTTGGAAGGCAGAAGATGGTGAGTGGGGTTGAATCGACTTGCTGCCGAGGGGCAGGTCACGCTTTCCTCTCTTCTGTAAAATGAAATTCCAGCGATGAAGATATGCACCTTATTGCAACCGAAAGGGTTGGTGCCAATTCACTCTTAAATTTGTGTTTACATAAATTACTCTCCACCAATGAGCATACAGTGTGTTGGAAATACCTTCTGGAAGATCTTTGCCATACATGCCTTCAGGGGCACCCTTTTTCTCTCATCAAAGGCCTTCCTGTACTGTATTGTAGAAGTTCATTTTCCCACTGTATTGTAGAGGTTCGTTTCATAGAGTGGATTGCCCCTGTAGCATCTATTTCAGGTTGTTGGGGGAATCACATGTGAGACAGATTATAAAACCCACATGTAAACTCTAAGGTGATACCCATGGATTTGGCAAACCTATTATTGGACAGGAAGAGTCATCTGTGTCTTTGTACTCGGAAGCCTTGGTTGTTGTTTGTAACAACTGTCTTCTGTTGCAAGCTGAACCTGTTAGCATGCAGTCCTTTCTAGCATTTTTAAACGATGCACACTCTGTAACCATCACATTCTGCAAAATCGCATGTGAAAGCAACAGACTCATGGAAAGCCAGGCTTGGGGGTGGCTGTAAGAGATGCAGGAAACTTTGTGCTCCAAGCCTTTTAAAAGTCGGCAGTGAATCCTACCCCAACCCAGTGACAGCCCAGTTCATTCCTATGCATTGTCACCTGGCCTCATTGTCAGTCTGCCTTGGTAGGCTTAAACCAGGTGCTGGGCTTCCTCATTAGAGAGGCAGGCCCAGCTCTCTAATGGAGACTATTTTAATATCAATTAGAGATCAGACCCAGATGGAACCTTCCTCATTAACCCACCATTTGAATGTGAGGGAGATGGTTTCTCGGCCTTTCTGTATGCCCTTTGCAGCTTCTGCCACAGAACACAAGCACCTAGACTCGTTCTTAAAGACACTAGCAAGCATCTCCTCCTTAACGTCTTTAGCATTAAATAGTTCATTTTTCATGGATACTAATGGCAGGCCTCCCTCTTTCTCTTGTCCTCCCCACCATTATTCCACTTTGTGGCCTCCCAGAAAAGAATCAGTAAGTGAATCAAGGTATCTCTAACTGGATATTTATCTGCACAGCTAAGATTCTATTTGAATGAAGAATAGATTATAACTCATGGTCCAAGAAAAGAACTCAGAGACAGAAAAAGCTTATAAGGGAAAGCCTTGTGTACCTTGAGCACAAAGTTGTCCTCAGCCTGGAGTTTAAGGTCCAAGATTGCTTTCCGAACCACAGCTTCAAAGTTCAGGTCTCTCCTCCGGGGGACATCGAGAGCAGGAAAGAGGTCACCAATCAGACCCATGAACACCGGCATGTCATCTGTCACAATCTTGGGGATGTTGAAATCTCTCAAAGAGCGCATCAGGACTTGGTCCTCTGGTCGGTCAGGGTCTCCTCGTTTCAGGGACCCTGCTACCACGAGAACAGACTTGATGGCTCGCAATCCCCAGTCATAGTGATCCTGTGGGAAGACAGCAGAACTGAGGCTAGAGTTTTTTGGATGTAGAGCATTGCAAATTACACCCAGAACATGCTACAGGTCACTACGGAAGCTCAGGTAGAAGGAGGGTGACTAGATCTCTGAATGCTATGTTCCTGGTCTGCCATTGCCTGTATTTTTCTAGCTATGACTGTGAGCAGACATAGAACAGTCAATGGGATGGGGCTCTGGTGGATGAACTAGAACCATCTTCAAATTGATCTAGTTGTTCCTCATATATTCAGAGGGTGGGAGTGGGAGGACTGTCAAGGAGAGAGCACCTTAGCGTTAGAGAAGGTGTATGTTGAGCATATGAGATTTTTCTTGGATACCTCCAAACTCACTGAAAATCATTTTTAAAAAGTATATTCCCTGAGGCTGGTAGAATAGCAAATTGGCAGAAACCAGGCCTAGTACAGCCTACTGAATGGAAGAAGATCTTCACCAACCCCACATCAGACAGAGGATATCCAAAATATATAAAAAAAAAACTCAAGAAATTAGACATCAAAATTCTAAATAACCCAATTTAAAAAAAATGGGGTACAGAACTAAACAGAATTCTCAACACAAGAATCTCAAATGGATGAAAGACATTTAAGGAAATGTGCAATATCCTTAGCCATTAAAGAAATGCAAATCAAAACAACTCTGAGATACCAACTTACACCTGTTAGAATGACTAAGATTAAAAACCACCAATGATAGCTTATGCTGGAGAGGATGTGGAGTAAGGGCAAACTTGTACAACCACTTTGGAAATCAGTATGGTGGTTTCTCAGAAAATTGGTTTCTCAGCAATACCACTCTTGGGAATTTCCCCAAAAGATGCTCAATCATACTATAAAGACATTTGTTCAACTATGTTCATAGCAGCATTGTTTGTAATAACAAGAACCCGGAACAACCTAGATGCCCCTGTCAACTGATTAAGAAAATATGGCACATTAGAGTACTACTCAGCGATAAAAAAATAATGACATCTTGAATTTCACATGCAAATGGGTGGAAGTAGAAGAAACCATATTGAGTGAAATAACCAAGACCCAAAAAGATGAATATGTTATGTACTCACTCATAAATGGACACTAGCTATAAACAAAGGATATTGAGCCTATAGTTCATTATTCTAAAGAAGCTAATAAGATGAACCCTAAAAAAACATATATAGATCCACCTGAAAAGTCAAAATAGACAAGATCACGTAACAAAATTGGGAGCATGGGGGTGGGGGGAGGAAGGAGGGTGGAAGGGGAAGGGGAGGGGAGAAGGGAAGGGGCAAGGAGAACTTGAGGGAATGTGATAGTTGAGATGACGAAAGGACAGAGATGAGAACAAGAAAAGAGATATCTTGATTGAGGGAGCCATTATGGGGTAATCAAGAAACCTGGCTCTAGAGAAATTCCCAGGAATCCACAAGGATGACTCCAGCTAAGACCCTAAGCAATAGAGGAGAGGAGGCCTGAACTTGCCTTGCCCTGTAGTCAGACTGATGAATATCTTTAATATCGCCATAGAACCTTCATCCAACAACTGATGGAAATAGAAGCAGAGACCCACAGCAGAACACTGAACTGAGCTCCCAAAGTCCAGTTGAAGAGGGGGAGGAGTGAGAACATGAGCAAAGAGGTCAAGACCATTATGGGTACACCCACTGAACCAGTCTACCTGAGTTAATGGGAGCTCATCAACCCAGCCGGACTGGAAAGGAACAAGCATAGGATCAAAATGGTCCTTCTGAATGTGGTTGACAGTTGCATGGCTGGGGCAGACTGAGGGACCACTGGCAGTGGCACCAGGATTTATCCCTACTGCATGTACTGACTTTTTGGGAACCCATTCTCTTTGGATGGATACCTTGCTCAGCCTAGATATAGTAGGGAGGGCCTTGAACCTTTCCCAAAGCAATGTGCCTTACTCTCCGAGGAGTGAATAGGGGTGGGGTGGGAGGTGTGTGGAGGGAATGGGAGGAGGGAAAGGAGTGGGAACTTGGATTAGTATGTATAATAAAAAAGATTGTTTTTAAAAAAATAAAAAAAGAGCATTGGAAAGAATAGAAATCAGTTAGGCACAGACAAGGGAGCACTGCTGTCAAGGTCCGAGAAACAGGTGTCCACAGGCTTGGAATAAAGGAAAATTTATCTCAAGGAAATCAGAGAAGACTTAGGTAGAAAGCAGCATGAAAACCATGGGCCTGGGGCTGGAGAAATGGCTCAGTGGTTAAGAGTACTGACTGCTCTTCCAGAGGACCCGGGTTCAATTCCCAGCACCCACATGGCAGCTCACAACTGTCTGAAGATCCAGTTGCAGGGGATCTGACACCTTCACACCAATGCACATAAAATAAAGTTAAATAAACCATAAAAAATATTTAAAAAAAAAAGAAAACCATGGGCCAGAGCTGTTGAGGAAGGCAGAGTGCAGAGCTCTATGGCCTTGAGCTGAGGGATCAGAAGTTTGTCTTGAAATTCAGAGCAGTGACAAGCATTTGAAAAGAATTACTTCAGCTAGTATCTCAAGAATGGGTTGAGGAAGCTGAATCACCAGCAGCAAAATTATTCCAGAGGCAGGTATAAGATTTAAACTGAGAGACATGGGTACTTGTAACTAGAGCAGCAGCGCTGAGTACAGAAAAGCATGGGTGTTCTAGTTAGTGCCAGTTAGTGTTCTGCTGCTGTGATGAGCACCATGATCAAAAGTAACTTGGGGAGAAAAGGTTTATTTTAGCTTACAGACTACAATTCATCATTGAGAGAAGCCAAGAGGGGAACTCAAACAAGGATGTTGAAGCAGAAATCACTGAGAGCCACTTACTGGTTTGTTTCCAGGCTCATAGTATACTCTCTTTCTGCCATAGCTCAGGTGTACCTGCCTAAGGATGGTGCTGCCCACAATGATCTAGGCCCTCCTATATCAATCAAGAAAATGCCCCACAGACATGCCCACCAGTCAGTCTGATGGAGGCAGATCCTCAATTGAGATGCTCCCTTCTCGGGAGTGTCAAGTTGAATACCAAGATGACAAGGTGACTCCAGAAAGTAGAATTAACATCGCTATGTTGCTGGGGAATCACCCTTTCGTACACTGTGAAGACGTGTTGCTCTCGTTGTTAACAGAAAGCTGATTGGCTAATGGCAAGGCAGGAATCTGGGTGTAGAGAGAATGCTGGGGCGAAGGGCAGAATCAGAGGAGATGTCATGAGATGCAGAGCGAGCAGGACAGGAAGCACATGCATGAGGTAAATGAGTCACGGGTAACACACAGAAGAGCTAGTTAAAAACACGTTGGAACTACTGGTTGAGCATTTATAATTATTAAGAAGTCTCCATGTGGTTATTTGGGGAGTAGCTAGCAGGACAGAAATGTCTGCCCCCACTTTGCTGATGATTAAGTCCAGGAAGGAGAAAGAAGTGTCAGGAATGAATCCTGTCACCCCTGTCTGTAATAGAAGGGAGTAAATGACGGCATCAC
The DNA here is from genome assembly GCF_037038515.1 of Microtus pennsylvanicus. Taxonomy (NCBI): domain Eukaryota; kingdom Metazoa; phylum Chordata; class Mammalia; order Rodentia; family Cricetidae; genus Microtus; species Microtus pennsylvanicus. Next base: position 55,617,272 of record NC_134589.1, on the reverse strand, counting down.
GTGCTGTGTCAGGAAGAGCAGGGAAGGAAGGTTCTGGTGGGAGTTGGCGGGGAACAGCAGCTCTGAATGTGCTGACCAGAGGTGCTCTTTAGATGCAGGGAGAGTGGTGGGGTACAGCACTGATAATATATGTTCAGATACAAGAGAGGGATGCGGGGCGGAGTTCTGAGCAGTCACGGGCCTGGAAGCTGGTGGCCACAGAGAACCGAGAGAAGTCAGATGGAAAGTACAGAGAGAGCAGGATTCTTCTGTTTTGTAAATGTGTCACAGGCCTGATAGAGACCATGGCGGTGATGGTGACCAAGGCAAGATGACTCCAAAGGAAGTGTGAGCCTCACTGGTAAGAGTCCTGGGAAGCTTTGCTGGTTGCTTGTCCTTGACACTATGAAATTGTTCATACTAACCTCCTTAATGTGCTGTTTCCTGGATCTGCCTTCAGCAGAAGCATTTTAAATTCACACTACCAAGGGAAATCATGAGGCTATCACACTAAACCACTTCCAGCACCCGGCCCATCTCATGTCCCCCCAGGAAGAGACCATTCCCTCCAGGGATTGCCACTTGCCACTGCCGTGTTTCTCATGGGACAGTTGTCTGGGGAAGGTTTTTAACTACTTAAAAATAACTCGGAGCTCAAAGACCTTGAGAGTGTTGTTGAACACTGAACACAAAATTTACTGAAGAACTCTGAGCTTTTATAATGGCCCGGACCCTGTAAGAATCCTCGAGTCTGTTTGTTTAGAGGTGGGCCACAGCATGGCGCTTGGCCGTCGGCCTCCACAGATATCCTACCTGTTTGGAGAGAAGCTCTTTACACAGCTGGTAGAGGGTGATGAACTTCCTGGCCAATGACCGAGCTTCAATGAATCCTTCTGCTACCAGCATAATCTCACAGATGAGCTCAAAGTCTGGAACTACCATTGCACAAGGCCTGGATGCAGGGAGACAGAGGCAGAGAAACTGAGTTGAAGGGGAGACCGCAGGACAAGGGATGCTGGCTGCAATCAGGCAAAGAGCTGTCTTCAAGGGCAAAAGCTCACAGAAGGGCCGTTGCAATCTAAATCAGGGATGATTAGCTAAGGATGAAGGAATGGATCCTTCTCCCCAAAGTGGTGGATAGTATCAGCAGGAGAGGGGCGAGTTGGAGTTACAGCTCAGGTCTCACCATATCTTGGGGTCAATGTACCTCAGGCAAGGCAAGGGTTAACACAGCAACTTGTCTAAAATAGGCTAGGAGCTAAGCTTGGAGAATGGATTCTCTCCCTGGGTGTTGGAAGCAGAGTACTCCCTTGCTCTGCTCCATCTCTGCAAGTTGGGGATGTCTTCCAGATATTCATAACTCATTTTGTGATTATTTGTATAAAAATTATTTGTTTGCAAAGCTAAGGACCAGGTAGGTACCAATTAGCACCATCTTGACACAGAATAGCATACACAAAAACCCAGAGGATCTGAGATTTTCATCTCTATGTAAGAATTTACTGTGGTTTTCCTCTCTCTGGCACTCATGATACATATATAAATACCTACATACATACATAAGTAAATATTTAAAATACATATTTAAAATTATATATAATTTTATATTTGTATAATTTAAAATACTTGTTAAAGCTATTATTTATTTGGTATGTTATGGGAACTTACTGCTGTTAAATTAAGTGTGTGCATGTATGCACACATGCACATACATGCACGTGCCTGGTTATGAACAAGTATGTGGAACCCGGAAGACAAGCTTGAATTTTGTTCCTCAGAAGCCACCTCAGAAGCCTCTCACTGGCTTGAAGCTCAGTGATTTAGGTAGGCTGGCTGGCCAGCAAGCCCCAGAAAGATACCCGTGTCTTCCCCTACAGTGGGAGGACAGGAGCCTGACACCACACCCAGGTTTGGAAAAAAAACTGAACACACATCCTTTTGTCTGCATAGCAAGCACTTCACTGGCTGAGTTATCTCCCCGGCCTGTTACCTCTCTTTAATGGCATTTTCCTTGTATTGATAATATTTAGTTTTCAAAATAATTCAAGTACATACTGTCCTTTGAAATGATTTATATTATATTCAGAACCGAAGGAGCCACCAAATATTTAGAGTCTCGGAATTATTTGGCAGCCTGAACATGAGGATATCAACCGAATTTAATGTGACTGAAAAATTATGCTGCAGAAGGAAGATTAGTAAGTGGCATGGGAAAATATTAATTAATGAAAGCAGTATATTAAACAATATGGCCAGTTCCCAGCTTTGAAAAATAAATGCTAACACAGTATGGGAAGAAAAATGCCAAGTGGTTACGGAATTGCCTCTAGGTAACAGGACTAGATTGGGATGAGCCCAATCTCTCAGTTCAAATCCCAGCTTTGCTGTTTATTAACCAGGGGCTCCATCTGTCTTCTCAGAGTACATGGAGGAAACTAATAGTATCTACGTCATAGGACCTTTGTGATAATTAAGTGTAAAGGGATGTTCATCTTAATGTTTTTAAAAGATCTTTCTCAGGACTGGAGAGCTGGGTCTGGTGCTTAAGATCATTTGCTGTTCTGACAAAGGAACTGGGTTTGGTTCCGAGCTCCTACATGGCCACTAACCAGCACCTGTAACCCTAGTCCCAGAGGATACATTGTCCTTTTCTGGCCTCCATGAGTAGGAGGCATGCATATAGCACATATACATACGTGAAGGCAAACTCATGTGCCTCAAATAAAACCAGAAATATCATTCTCATTCTTTCCCAACTCTCTTCTATGAATATAATCTAGACTGCCAGAGCCTGAATGCTTGTAGAACCCTAACATTTTTATGGAAACCCCCAGTGCGATGGGATCGGGAGGTGGAGGTCATAAGAAGGAGGCCTCAGGAGCAGGATGAAGTCCGAAATTAAGGTGGCTGGCTCCGTGCCACAGTAGGACACTGTGGGTAGCCATCCTTGCACCTTGGAAGTAATTCTTCCCAGAACTTGACCATCTGGCTCTCTGACCTTGGATTTGGCTTCAAGCACCCTGAGAAGTGCCTTTTGTTTAAGTCAGCTAGTTTATAGCAGTTTGTTATTTCGGATGGCCTAGACTAAGATTAAATTTAGGAAGAAAACACGAGGAATATTTCCTAGATGGGTGATGACCTGCCTGTATCCCTGTCTGTCATACATACCTTACCTAAGACTCTGGGTAAGCACACAGCTGAAGGCGCAGTGTTCTGCTAAGGTATCAATGGTTTTGATGCAAGTAGGCATTGCTTCAGTGAGGACACACCAACCCCCGTATGACACAGACAGCTGTTACAACAGGAGTGGTTTTAAAGGGAGAAGCTGAACCAGATGTGCGGGGACAGAGCCACAGTCCCGCCACTCAAGAGGCTGAGGCAAACAGGATTGCATGTCCTGCCTGGGCCAGCCTGGGCTACACAGTGGGGACCTTGTTTTAGAGCAAGGAAGCAAGCAAACAAACACTCCAAATCCAGGCTAGACCTAGAAGGGCAGGAAGATGCCTGGCAGCCTGACTGCTCAACACAATGTTGACCCCACCTCCCATGGAGAGCGCACTGCACCCCGGGTGCCAAATGAGACAAACGGTACTGTCATGCTGGTCATTGTCATACTTGCCACCCTCTCTCCTAGGAAAAGGGTTAATAAGCGGAAAATCCCGAAGTAGAAGACACTTTTCAGTTTTCTACTCGTTGGGCCAACTTCTCTTGTCTGAAAAAAGAAAATGCAAACTCTAGCTTTTGCTAGGAAAGACGTTTGTGTTTTCTTAATATATATTTATATATATTATATATATAAACATTGCCATATGCAAGGGTGACAAGGGTGAAATAAAAGAGGTGTTTCTACGTGTCTTTACCAGGATGTAATCTGACACTGAGCTTTTTAGAAAGTAATTTGGCAATGTGTATCAAAAGCCTTAAAAATGTTCCTGCTCGTTAACTCCGTAATTCCGCTCTGGGAAGCCAGCCAAACAAAATAATCATGCATACAGAAAAAAAGATTTATATACAAAAATGTACGTTACAGAATTATGTTTGAATTTATTTTAAATGCTAGAAACACTCTTAAAAATTCAGACACGGAGGGCTAGTTAATTATACCATAGACCATGGAGTTGATAGAAAAATATGTAGCCATGGAATGAGATTTATAAAAAAATATCCAATAGAAAATATATTTATGATAGGCTAGGGGATTAAAAAATAAATAATGAATTTGTGCACAAGTCACAAATATACATTGGAAATACACAAAATAAAATTAATGTGTGCATACATAATTGAATGAGCCACAATCAGGCAAAGATGTTTTTACTGATGCTACCATTATAATAAAAGCAGAACTTTCAAAATCTACTATTTTATTTAAAACTTTTAGTACATTTTATGAAATCTATCACACACATATTTTGATCATGCCCCCCCAGTACAACAGGATGACACACATATGAACTCACAGAGACAGTGGCACGCCTGCACAGGTTCAAGCCAGACGGGGTCCCAGCATGGAGACAGTGAAGTAGACACAGAGCCCCACACCAAACCAAGAGGCTCTTTACAACTGGTACCAGACGACAGAGGGAAAGCCAGTTTTCTCCAATGGAGTGTCAATGGGGAAACCCCCCCAAAAAAACCCTATTTTCTAAATGTTGTAATTTTTCTCTCTATATAAACTACATTTTCAGAAGAAAAATATGAGAAACTCCTCTCTGTGGAGTCTGCGTGTGGAGACATACTACCACTCACCTGAAGAGGGCCTTGAGGTTCTCTGGCAGTTCTGTGCGGCCAGCATAGCCAGGGTTCATGGTGATGAAGATGCCCACAGAAGGATCCAGGCTGATCTCCTCCCCAAGGAAGCTGAACCTCTGCTTCCTGTCTCTGATGGCATCCTGGATGCTTTTCACCTGGTAAGGGGGGGGGGGTAGGACAGTAGCTAAAGCTGGAAATCCAGACACGACACAGGAAAATTGTCCTGTGGCCCCCTGCATTGAAGGACAGGCACGGAGCCTGCATCCTGGAGTCTTCACTGGTGGGCACTAAAGGTGAGTCTAAGAGGAATCTGTTTGTCCACATCAACATTCGGCACACCATGCTACTCAGATGGGAGTGGGCAGGACACGGGTGAGGTTTTCATTTGGAATCTGGGTTCCTTCTAGTGGCACCTAAAGAATCACTAGTGCTAGTGTGTGTGTGAGAGAGAGAGAGAGAGAGAGAGAGAGAGAGACAGACAGACAGACAGACAGAGAGAGAGAGACAGAGAGAGAGAGAGAGGGAGGGAGGGAGGGAGGGAGGGAGGTGCTGGGGACCAAGCTCAGGGCCTTGCACATGCCACTGGATGTCCCTGAGTATTTTTGATGCATAGAAAGTCATTCAGCCCTCATCAAGAAAGCTGGAGGGAGTATGTCAACCCATCGCTCCCACTTCACTATGCTAAATCAGATGCATAGAGAGTGAAGTGGTTTGTCCAGTAGCAGCGCCCCTCTCTGAGGCAGCAGGATTTGAATCCATGCCCAGGGATTCTTGAGTATGGGCTCTTGGCCCCTGCACCATGAGAATGCCAGCACCTGACATCCCCCCCCCCCCCAGAGCTTGTTTTAAGGATAATGAAATCCACATAGAAAGAAACAGCAGTAAGCGTGGCCCTTTTGAATGTGAACATTGTTCCCGCAGCTGTGTTTATTGTCTCAGCCGGAGCCACCCCCCCTTCTCTCCCCAGATTGCATGTCCAGAGTGACATTATGAGCAGGTGGAGTTTGAATGACGCTTCCTTCCCAGATTGGAGGATTCAGACTGTGAGAAGGGGCGGCATGTGCCAGAATGGCACAGGTAAGCTGAGGCTGGAAAGGGGCATTTCCAAGGAGATGCCACGTCCTGAACGCCTCTGGTGAAGCCGGAGGACTGTATTAGCTGAAGCATTTACATTCTGATTAAGCCCAAATCTTCAGGGGGGGCTGAGCAGGTCTGGACAGGAAGGCGGACACAATGATACTAGTCTCACAGGGTTTGCCAGAGATTAGGACCGGGCCACTCCTGATACACAGGTCAGCCTGGGACCTGTTGGTATTTACAGCTCTGATGCTGCAGGGGAACCGACCTGCGGATGGAAACTTGTATCCCCAAAGTTTATTTTTGTCCTATAAAACCCCCAAGGCCCTCCTCCAACCCTGATCAACCTCCCAGCCCCATACTTCAGCACACAGACTTGGCTTTTCAGTGTTCTGATTAACCAGCTTCTGTAGAGGTCAAACTCCTCTTTCTATTGTTTCCACATCACCTCCATTAATCCTGATCTAAGTACTGTGACCTGGTCAGAGCTCTGTTCTGAGTTAACAAGATCTTACAGTAGTGAAAAAGGGGACAGAAATGGAACTCAGCTGTGTATGTTTTTCACACTCTGCTTTGAGATGAATGAAAAAATGATCAGCCATAGTATAGAAGAAGACAAAAGACACACAGCAGCAGGCTGGCTTTGCTCAGCTAGGCCCCACAATGCCTCCGGCAATTTCTAGGCCCATGTGGTTTCTGGAAGCAGAACCTGAAGCTGGCTGGGATGAGGGCGGCGTTTTAAATGAGCCTCAAGCATGTCTGTCATGTATGGCTGCTAGAAAAGCCAAGGGTAGCCCAGTTCTGCCAAGAGCTGTGGCGGGTTAGTGTGTGTGTGTGTGTGTGTGTGTGTGTGTGTGTGTGTGTGTGTGTGTGTAGTTGGGAGAGGAAGAAAAGGGGACAATATTGCCAGGATATGTGACAGTTCTGCAATTAGGATTCAGCTCTTCTGCAGTGAAGTTCTAATGACTGAATGTATTTGAGCTCACAGCAATTAGCGGGAACCTGAGACTTCTCTCCGTGCAGAATACCAATGCCAGCCAGGCAGAGCCAGCCTCTAGCACCCCGCATGCTGGCCACCCAGGCAGAACTCTGCTGATTCACGCCAGGCTCACAGTCCAGCCCTGCTAGCCTTGCTAGCCTCACTATCTGCAAGTTAGGTGGCATGTGGAAAGCTGTTTGCTTCCTCCCTCCCCAGTCCTTAAATCTGTAAACTATACAAAGCACTTCCTCAGCTAGGGCCAGGGAGGCAAGTTTAATTAGTGCTTACAATATGTTGTGCTACCTTTGGGCAAAGGCCAAAGCTGGAGCCTAGGACCCTCCTGCTGTTCTTTCTGACTCAGCATTCCCTACCCAAACACTGGAGCCCAGAAAGCCCACACTCAGCAGGAATTTATGACGTACTCTGGATTGGAGGCATCTGTGCTTTTGTGTAAAATTCTGTAGGGGGGCTCTTGAGAGACATAATCAAGCAGGCTGGGGGATGTGGGCGATGCTGGAGCCTCTGGGCTGTCAGGTGTTTCTCTTAGCCTGACACCACTGGCTATGACTCCCTTACTGCTGCTGTAGCAACTGAGATTCTTAGGATTTGGATTACCAACCATAGGAATGTGATGACAATCAGGATCCAAGGCGCCTGGATAAAGACCAGAGGGTGGAGGATGCCAAAGAGGATCCAGGTACACAGGAAAGGTGAGGATGAAATGCAGGCTTTGCTTGGAGGTTGCTGAGGCAACTGTGCGCACATGTCTCTAAAGCTGCCTCACTTCCGGAGATTTTAAAGCCATCAGGAATGATGATAACGATGAGAAAACATATCTAATATTTTTAGAGCACATACCAAGAACTATTCTGAACATTCTACAGGAAGCTTTTTGCTCAGTTCACTGGAGACTGAGATGGGCGGTCTTAGGCCCTAATTTTATAGAGGGGGAAGTGAGGCAGAAGGTGCTTAAGAAACCATTTCTGTTTAAAAGTTAGCATGAGGGAAACTAAGGGAGGGATGACTAGACAATGTACTGTTTTTGAAACTTGTATATGAATCTAAAATTGGCTCAAAATAAAAAGTTAACAGAAAAAAAAAGTGTAGGTGAAAATGAACGTTGGCCAGGTGGGGCGGGTCGAGTCTTAAAACCAAGCAGGCTGGAAACAGAGCAAGCATGCTTAGTCGCCTCACCCAGAAGGAACATGGCACTGGGTGAGCATGACGTCATCAGGCTCAGGCTGACAACAGGTAGCGGATAAGATGTCCCTACATATTCTGAGGAGAACCAACCAGGCAGTTCGGTTATTATATGATGACCACAATGAGTAACTACTAGGATGCTATGACGCCACTTAGGTGATAGTCTCTGCAAGGTTTGTTTCTATTTATGGATATCGTTTGTTCTACTCTGAAAATAACGATTATTATACAAAAAGCTGCAGAGATGCTGTGATTCTCAGCTGGCGATCGCTTTCACCATTCCCCGTGGGTGTATCTGACATCCAGAGACATTCCCTCAGCAAGGAGGGAAGGAGGCTGCAGGCATCTAGCAGGCCGATAGTCGGCACGGCACAGGCTAAACCTTTGCAACAGACCTATCCTGGAAACTGGCCCTCTCAGATGGTTCTGCCCTGTGTCCCCCACTCAGGCCTGGAATCTCTCATAGTGAATGACGTATGCAAATTGTCCTGTCTTTTTACAGGTGATACAGTTTAAGGAGGTCACAGGCTAACCCAATCTGTATGGATGTTCAGAGTTTGTAGCCCCTTTTCTTGCCATTCTCTTATGACACCTTTGCTCAGATACCATGTATCGCTAAAAGCCTGTCTGGTTTCCACAATATCGGTAGGCTAGAGCCTGCTGCCTTCAGGAAGTACAACCCGGTCACCACTTTGAACATTGTGTAACAGTTCTGTGTTCTTTTAGAGGCAGCTCCTCTACAAAGGGTACAACTTGGGACATTCTCTTGGCTCTGAGACTGGAACATTTGTTCCTTGCCTGGAGTCCTTGGAACCACACTGTAAGTCCCTTGCTAATACAGCTTCTGACTTTTAGTTATTTATTTGGGAAAGGGTCTCACTATGTAGTTCAGGCTGACCTCGAACTCATAGTCTTAGCTGGTATTTTAGGGGTTTGCTGGCGTGCCTGACTTAGATCTGCTGCGCAGCTGTTTCTTGTCTGACCCCTGTCTGTGCCTGTACCACAAGTAGTGGGGCCACCAAAGAATGTGGGGGGAGGTCAGGGGTTATGGGTCCAAGCTGACGACTTGTTACCTTGGTGGGATGTTTCCCGAGGCTCAGATAATCCAAGGTCTAGAGAGCTGACTGAGCCAGCAATGAGGAGATTCTGAGAAGAACTAAGTAGTCTAAATGCTTTTTAAAAATAGCAAGTAATTTCTCTCGCAATTGTCACAGCAAGGATCTTCCCAAATGGGCATGCAATTCTGCTTGACCAACCTGACAGAGACATGAAAACATCCAGCCATGGAAACACTGGGAGCGTAATCACCTCCACAGAAGTTCCTGGGATGGGAAGCACAGAAGGGCGAGGAGAGGGAGGGAGGGGAGGGCGACAGAGAACTGTCAGCAGCTGGCGCGGCTTCCAAACCAATATGCCAGCCAGGATTACTGAGTGAATAATTAAGCATGCTTTTCTCCTTGGCTGCTTATAGGATTTGAAACGGTAGCAGCTCCAGTTCTGTCCCAACTGTTGTCAGGCCACTTCCTCCCCACTGCCTTTTATCGCCGTGTCCCTAGACCGGAATGTGGCAGCATCAGGGAGTTCCAAGTTGAACTTACTTCACTCAATTCTAGGAGCACAGGAAGCCCTGTATGAGTGCCTTTTCACATAAGGTTATTCCATTTTCTGACTCCTGAGAAGTGGACAACAGCTGGTGGGTACCCTCGCACCGGCTAGGGAATGGTTAGGATTGCTAAGATAACCCACCGATGGCTCAGCTGAGGAGAAGTGAAGGTGTAGGTAGTACAGGCCTGTGAAAGGGAGGTGTGGACTTTTACCCCCATCCCACTGTCATAGCCATCAATTTTCAGCTATTTCCTGCGGTGTTAAGATGACAAGGATAGCAGTCATCCTATTGCCCTACATCCTCATGACCACGACCGCTGTAATCACATGCCCTCATCATCACCATTATCATCCCACCCTTATCATCATCACCACCATTGTAATCATTATGCCCTTATCATCACCACCACCACCTCCATCACCACCACCATTGTAATCACCTCATCATAACCATTATCCTTACTGTGGTCATCATCACCACCACCACCTCCATCACCACCACCATTGTAATCACCTCATCATCACCATTATCATCCCACCCTTATCATCATCACCACCATTGTAATCATGTCCTCATCATCACCATTATCATTCCCACCCTTATCATCATCACCACCATTGTAATCATTATGCCCTCATCATCACCACCACCACCTCCATCACCACCACCATTGTAATCACATGCCCTCATCATCACCATTATCATTCCCACCCTTATCATCATCACCACCATTGTAATCATTACGTCCTCATCATCACCATTATCATTCCCACCCTTATCATCATCACCACCATTGTAATCATTACGTCCTCATCATCACCATTATTATTCCCACCCTTATCATCATCACCACCATTGTAATCATTATGCCCTCATCATCACCATTATCCTTACTGTGGTCATCATCACCACCACCACTTCCATCACCACCACCATTGTAATCACATGTCCTCATCATCACCATTATCATTCCCACCCTTATCATCATCACCACCATTGTAATCATGTCCTCATCATCACCACCACCACCACCACCATTTTAATCACATGCCCTCATCACCACCACCACCACCATCACCACCATTACCTTCAATATCATCCCCACCACTGCTATAACAACATTCATCATCACCTCTACCCTCTTTCTCATCACCATCACCACCACCATAAACTCTACCATCCTCATCCCCACTACCACTGCCATCTGCCTCATTGCTAGCACTACCATTAAAACATTGTCATCTTCATCGTCACCACTACCATTATCATTATCATCACCGGGGCCATGCTCATCCTCATCGGGTACACCACCACCACCACCACCACCACCACCACCACCACCATCACCGCCATCATCACCGCCATCATCACTGATCGGTATCACCACTTTCATCAGCATTAGCATCTCCACTAATACGACCTCCAAAATCAATACCAAGTTCCTCATTACCTTCATTGCTACCACTACAAACACCACCACCATCATCGGCACTGCTACTGCCATTGCATTATCATCAGTTACCCATCATCACCGTCATCACCATGACCGCTACCAGTATCATCACCTCCAACACTTGAGCACCTATCATCAGTAGATCTTTGATTTAAATGTTTTAGATATTAACTCATTGAAAAAATTGTTATAATGAAAAAACTGTGGTTAGCTCAAGGAGTTCTCTGTGGAGCATGCTGAGAAAAATGCCTTGAGACACACACGGGGATAGCTTGGGACAAGCCCCTAGCACTAACCATCACCCTGAGACACCCATCAATGGAATTGGGCATAATGAGTGGTTCTGGGCTTCAGTGGAATCAGGAACAGCTATACTGGGCTGGTGAGAACAAGAGACATCCTCTAACCGCTGTGGCAAGCAGGCAGAGGAGAAGGCACAAAAGTCATAAATGTAGAGATGAGAGGAAGAGATACAGGTAAGTGGAAATAACAGGGCGGTGGGGAAAGAGATTAAAAGACAGAGGCTTACAGTACTAGAAGTAGGAAGAGCAGCTTTGAGTACATGGTGCAATGGAAGGAAACGGAGCCATTTACAGTGGGCACTCAGGGAAAAGACAACTTCTCCCCAGATTTTCAGAGCCAACCGTGGGCTGGAGCCAGGACTCTGAGAAGGGTTTGCCTGCTCTACACCAGCTACTCGGGAAGGAAGGAAGGAATCCCCACAGTGCACAGAGAGATTCTATGGCACTGTTTCTGGCTCCAAGCTGTGATGTGACTACCCAAGTATGGAAACAGCCAGAAGACAAGCTTCCTTTCTGCTGGGGGTGGGGACATGGTTTCGGTTTGTCTCCAGGGGTTCGTATATTGAACTAAATCCTCATTATGAGACACTGAGAGGGTGGGAACTTGATCCAGCTATGGTGTCTAGATGCTTTTGGGAGGTGGCTGTGTTTAGACAAGGTCGTTGGGTAGGGTTCATGATTGAATCCTGTGGTTTGACAGCCAGAAGTCACTGCAAGATGTGTGTCTGTGAAAGTTCAGGAGTGTGAGCCAAAAGAAGAAGAAGAAGAAGAAGAAGAAGAAGAAGAAGAAGAAGAAGAAGAAGAAGAGGAGGAGGAGGAGGAGGAGGAGGAGGAGGAGGAGGAGGAGGAGGAGAAGAAGAAGAAGAGAAAAGAAAATCATTTTCTTTATATGCAATATGACTTCAGGTATTTTATTATAATCATAGAAAAAGACTAACATAATTTCCTGCAAAATACGAATATTCAGTTTCAGTTTAGGTAATGCCAGATCCCATCTCTACAAGGCAGAGGTGTGTTGATAGATGTTTAACCATTGACTTTCCACAGAAACAAGGTCTTCATGTGTTAGTGCCATCAACTGTAGGTTTTGGGAGGAACAGTTTTGGGGATTAACCTGGGATCTTATGCCTGCTAGGCAAAGACTCTATCATTGGTCCATATCCCTAGCTCCAGTTTCTTGATGGAAATACTTCCTCCCTAGGCCCTGTCAAGTCATGCCAATTCAAGACCACAGAAAACTGCATAATCAACTCACCAAGCCAAGGCAGATCACGATGTCGTTGCAAGGGAATGTTTAGGTTACTGCTTGGGCCTCACTTCCCCCACCATTACTAACTCCTGCTGCAAAGAGCAAATCTCAGGGAGGGGAAACTGCATCTTGCTCTGGAAAATCTTTGCTAAGGAACAGCTGGGACAAGGGTCAGTGTTTGTGGAGCAGCCTTGGCCAGATAAGAGAGCACAAAGGACTGAGTGGCCATTGTGGAGCAGGCAAGTGAAGGGCCCTGAGAGCCCCATGATGGCCCCTGGCTCCCAGTGACAGCTGAAGCCCAGGGGTGGGATGCTACGAATAGCAGCTGGTATGGGGGCTACCACGTTCCAACCCTGCAGTTGCTTCAGCGCTCTGCTCGGAGCTCCACATTTAGCCTCCAGTGACGGGGACAGCATGCTGGATGAGAGGGGGGACATCTGGAGGTTATGTAGACAGAGGCTGGCTCCTGGCAGGGCACATCATCGAGGGAAGGGGACAATGCTGCCTTGGCCAGTTTCTCCCACATGGGTGACCCGCTTGATGTTCCATCTCACCCCTGTGCTGCCAGCCCTCCCTCCATGCCATGCTCTTGCCAAAGAAAAGGAAGAAACTCGGCCCAGTCGAGTGTTTTCCATTGGCCTTTTTGAGGCTGAAAGAATTGCACAGATTTGCAGGGATGATCCCCACCCCTCCCTTTCACTCTCCTCTCCCCCATCCTCTTCCCCCCTTCCCCTCTGTTTCTTTCTCTTCCATTCTTTCCCTTTCCTTTCCTTTTCCCTCCCCCTCTTCCTCTCCTTTTCCTTTCTCTTCTCTTTCTTTACCTCCCTCTTTTTTCTTAAATAATTATATATCTGCATAACGCTTTGGAAATAAGCTGAAAGGGAGGAGCCTGCCACTGCATTTGACTGTATGGGGTGTGGGCACAAACCCGGAGCAGTAGGCACAGCACTGACCACTCACCTCACTGCATACAGTGCTCTACAGAGGCTTTGCCTTGGGGAAGTAGGGTGGAAGAGGGTGGCTGCAGCCAGTTAACCTTTGATGGGAAAAGAGGATGCTCAGCCTATAGGGAGGGGCAGAGGAAAAGGGCCTGGCGAAGGCGATGCAAGGGTCCAGGAGCCTTTGCAGCTCAAGGAGGATTCCCAGGAAAGTCCTCTACCTTGATTTCAGGCAAGGATTCCTCTTTTACCCAGGTCTTTAAAACTGCTGCCACACACAGGCTAATTCTCCATTAGAATCCTTAGGATTCCCTGTTACCTGAACCAGAAGGCATTTATGTCCATTTTTATTTGGTTTGAGCTTGCTTCTCTGACAATTTGTATGTGTATATTGGTGATGTGGATGGAAAAACAGTGTTCAAATCCTACCTTTGTCACTTTGCAACACCATGCCTTGGGCAAGTTCCTTATATTTCCTGCTATGTTTTCTCCATATAAAGTAGTATTTATACCAGAAGAACTGCCAGAGGATGCAGGGTGGTAAGTGAAGAGTGTCTGGTATAACAGACTTAGCAAAGGAATTCACCCTCTGCTTTCCTTCTTTCTACTCTCCTCTCTTTGTCTATGGGTCCTTGACCCCAATCCAAACCCTCTCCAGCCAGCATTTAGGGACTGGTTTTAAGATAACCCCTTTCCAAGTTTTATTCTACAGAATGGATATTATGATCACTTCTAGAATGCTGAAAGTGCTCACATCTGTCTCAGAAATTCAAGACATCTTTGAAGGCAGGAATCGTGTCTTTTTCAAGACATCTTTGCAGTTAGGAATCATGTCCTTTTCAGCCGTGCGCCTCCACTCACTCAAGCCCTGGGAAACCACAGGCTTATACAACAGCGAGTGGATTAGGCAGAGAGATGTGAAACAACTTGCTTCCTGACTTCTACAGCAAATGTGAGAGCTGAAGCTGGAGCCCTGGTTTACAGCCCATGTGTGAGATGCTTCCTCGTAGCTGGGATCTGCCTCCTTGGCTGATCCCTTCTGTGAAGCACATAGATAATTTATGTCCCTGTTTTTTACACATGGGGAAAGGGATCCCGCTAGATAGAAGAGGATATGTTTTGGTGGGTAATAGAGGAACATTTATTATAAGGATGGAGAAAGGGGGATGGGATGGCAAGAAGAGGGGGAATTGATGTTGAAGAATGAAAACAGCAGGCTGTAGACTCCCACGGGACCAGCCATACAAACTACAAGGCTCCCACACCTTTCTCATCCATACCTGTACGGCCACCACCGACAAGACCTCCACAGAGATTCGGTTAAACTCATCGAAACAGCCCCAGGCGCCAGTCTGAGCCAGGCCTTTGTAGATGTTGCCACAGGACTGCAAGCAAAACATACAAGGATTAAATGATGACACTTTCTTAGAATTGTGTCCAGAGTCATTTTCCAGCTTCTTTATTAGAGACACATCCAGTCCCCTGAAACTCGCATTGTAATTTCCAGAACAAATAAGTTTTTGAAGGTGATGGGTGACAACCCAAGCCATGGAACCTAACAAACTTTCCAAGATGCTGTTGTGAAAAATCCCTTTAAGATGCCATCAGGGTTTTGTCCTGAGCATTCTGTAACATTTAAAGTCCCAGAAAATGAATAAAAGATAACTTTTCTTAGAGCACATAGACAAATAGGCTTCTGTTCAGGCTCCAGCATACTCTAATGGGAAGTCAATGCCCGTGTCTTCTCTCCATGTCCAGCCACTCAGGTTTCCCAGATGATGGGGAGCTGGAAATGTCAGGGAACTGACAACAGTCAGAGAAACAAACTGTGGGCCTGTCTTCCAAGAGAGAGCAAGAAAGGAATTCCAAAGGCAAGAACGTGTTTCTATCCTAAAATGCAAAGGAACTCTGGCATGAGATGGGAGCTCGTGCATCAGCGGTAAGGAGCAGGTTCTGGAGGCCACAGGCTCGGTGGTGCCTCCAAAGTGTGGTGATGATGCATTTATGGGAGTCCTGACATTTATCCACGGTCATTCTATTTTTATGTTTATGTATTTGTCATTGTTGTTTGTTTTTATATCCCAACACCAGTTTCACCTCCCTTCTCTCCTCTCAATTCTTCCTACCTCCTCCCTCCCCTACCCCCACCGCATGCCCTTCCACTCCTCCTCCTCCATTTCTCTTCAGTAAAGCACAGACCTCCCATGGATATCAACCAGCCATGGTATATCAAGTTGCAGTAAGACTAGGCACCTCCTCTCCTATTAAGGTTGGACAAGGCGACCTGGTAGGAGAGAAAGGTCCCTAAAGCAAGAGAGAGTCAGACAGCTCCCGCTCCGATTGTTAGGAGTCTCGCTTTCTTGTGAGACCAAGTTACACAACTGTAACATATATGCAGTGGGCCCTGGTTGTTAGTTCAGTCTCTGTGAGCCCCTGTGAGTTCAGGTTAGTTGATTCTGTGGCTTTTCTTGTGGTGTCCTTGACCCAGCAGGCATTTTTTAAAAAATGACTAGTCGTGTGTATAAGACTCTGTGTTAGATGCAGTCCTTCCAAGAGCTTTTAGGAAAATGTTGGCAATAAGGTATACAAATAAAAGAGAATTACTGGTATGTGTTCCAGGGAATACTGCGGATCACACTGTCACAGAGAGCAGAGAATGGGTCAGGGTTCTCCAGTGTGATCAGTGAAGATGGGATGGCAGAACAATCGCACGTTGCAAGCTGTATTTTATGGAACACCAGGTGTTCCTTGAGAAAAGGATTTTGTTGTCAAGAAAGCTGGGGAAACACTATATTCCATAACCTACCTTAGCCCAGTTATAAATGTATACTATTGGGCCATGAGGGTAGGTCAGTAGTAGAGCATGTACTAGCCTAAAGGCTGAAAGTGTCTCTCTGCGTGTCTCTTACTGTTTCTCTGTTTCTGTCTCTGTCTGTCTGTTTCTCCTCTCTCTCTCCCTCCCTCCCTCCATCTTTCTCCACGCACACATGCACATACATGCACACACATATGCATATAAACACTTTAAATGTCTGCAACAAGATTAATTGGTTACTTGGTGAGATTCCCTTTTCCTCATGTAACCTTTGATTTTCTCAGAATTTATGCCAACAAAATGGGCACAGAGGGAAAACAAAAGGAGGTAGGCAGCTCCCTGAGTGCCTAGCTCCCAGAACAAGGTGCTTCCGAATACACTCTGCAGCACTTGTTCGTGTCTGTGTGATAAGGGGAGGGGGAGGCTTTCCAGGAGGGTGAAAGATTATGGAAGAAAAATGAGCAAAATAACGATGTGTCCAGAGAAAAGCAAAAGTACCATTTGGGATGGAAAATTGATTACTAAAGAAAGTCTTAGTAACAGAAAGCCTTGAATTATTACAAGGAGTCTTTAGGGGTTTGCATGAGAGACGATGATTAAGGCAACATTTTGTCAGCCTCATTCAGACATCTACCTAGGCAAGGTTGGATGTAGGGCAGAGCTTAAAGAGGGAGGGAAAATACATCCCACATCGTGTTAAACCCCAGAATGCTCAAACTCATGTGGAAAATATGAACAAAGGAGAATCAAAAAGATCAGCAGTTGCCAGGAGCAGAGGCAGTGTGAGGGTGGAGAAACTACTGTGTGTGGTACTGTGACATTGGGTAGATGACATTATACATTTTCCTAAACCTGTAGAACTTTATAGTCAATGTTCTTCCAAGCAGTGAGTCCCAATATAGTCTTGGATTTTAGTTTGGAACAGCGTATTGGCACGGTCTATGCTACACTGGCCTATTGTCTTAGCTAGTGTTACTATTGCTGTGATGTAACACCAAGACCAACAGCAAATCAGGGAGGAAAGGGCTTATTTGGCTTATACTTTCTCATCACTGTTTATCGTGGGAGGAAGTCAGGACAGGAACTCAAGCACATTAGGAAACCGGAGGCAGGAGTGGACGCAGTGGCCATGGAGGAGTATTGCTTATGGGCTTGCTCTCATGGCTTACACAGCCTGCTTTCTCAGGGGTGGCCCCACCCACAATGGGCTAGGCCCTCCCACATCAATCACTAATTAAGAAAAATGCCTCATGGTTTTGCCTATAGCCTGATCTTATGGGGGTATTTTCTCAGTTGAACCTTCCTCCTCTCTGGTGACTCCATCTGTGTCAAGTTGACATGAAACTACCCAGCACACCTGTAATTTAATGATGGGGAACTAAGTGTGAAGAAGGGAGAGTACATGGGGGTGCTATGTACTAATTATTCCCCTAATTTGAAAATGCTCTACAAAGTAAACAATAAGATAAAGCAAAAGACGGGTCTTTCTGCTCATCTATTCATACAACAAATATTAGTTGAGCAGGAACTGTCTGCTAGAGAATGTTCTGGAACATGGGCACTCAATAGTACACAGGATAGAAAAGAAAGACCTTTTGGGCTGACATTCTTGTGGAGAAAGAAGACAATGAACAACGACACACATGTCAAATGGGGAGACAGTTACACTGCAGGCAGAATGAGGGTGGTATAGCGACCTTAGAGTTAATAGTTAGGGATGTCTCATGGAGGGCGACAGTGGGTTTTACTCTCATGTATTCCTATAAGTTGAGACTGTCTGTCTGTCTGTCTGTCTGTCTATCTATCTATCTATCTATCTATCTATCTATCTATCTATCTATCTATCTATCCATTCACCCACTCACCCACCCATCATCCTTCTAATGTATGTATATGTGTATATAGGTGTGTATGTGTCTAAATCAACCAATTAAGCATCACAAACCCTAGTTAGGAATTCAGGAGTAAAATCCTATTCCTAACCATTGTTTGAAAGTTTTTAAAGTTGTGCATCCCTTTTATGAACTCTAGACAATACATAAAACCTTAAAGAGAATTTCTGTAAGTAGATGCTTGCCTTAGCCCCCTTCTTCCCTGAGGATCAGCAGCGGAACTCACATCACCCCATTTGTTCATTGTACCCATCTCTTCGTGTTATTGGCTAAGCAGTGGTATCACTTGGCCAAGAGGTCAGGCTTAAGGATTGGAATAAAGACAGGTTATGGCAAAAGGCCAAAAGTGGAGGGATGCTGAGGAGGAATCCATGGTGATGACTGATGTGTGCTGGGGAAGTAAGGGTACAAACAGGAAGGATGACTGAGATCTCTATCTTAGAAATGGGTTAGAGATATAGCAGGGAAAAGTAGCATAATCCTCTCAAGGTGGAGGAAGACCCTCTATACCAGCTAGCCCGTGTGCAATTAGAGCCAGAACTAGGATGTGGGGGAAGATGAGAAAAGACGCGGAGTCACTAGAATATATATTTAAATGGAGATTCTGGAAAAGGAACAGCACAGGAGACATAGAGGCCAGGAAGTCATGAGAAATCCTCCTAACTCTTCTAGGAGGCTGAGCCTCCTAAGGTTCAGAAATCACCCTAAATGCTCTCCACTTCAGAGCCATTGGGTGTTTCGGCAGTGGCTTCTGTATTGAGGTCAAGGGGAAAGTATTGCTGCTGTAATATGAAATGTAAGGTGCAGGGCTTCTCCTACACTGTTCTGCAATAAATGGCTGTGCTGAGCCAGCCTCACAACAGAGTTGCTTTTGCCTCTTGAGCAGGCTGGGCTTGCAAGGTCACTTCTGCCTGCAAACCTGACCGTTATCTCATCAGAAAGAGCTCATCCTACAAGTCCTGCCTGCAGAATGTGGGTGCCAGCTTAGGACAGGTGGTTGTACTGAGCCATTTCTGACGGGGTCAAGATCCTCATTGCCTCAGAGCTAACCACCATAAATCTCAGCTACGATTCTTCCAGGACACAGCGTCATCGAAACCCTGCCTGACAAGCCATTGCACATAAAGGCAACGCTTAAAGGACTCTGCGCACAGTTTCTCTTTTCTGTTTTACCCATCTCTGCTCTACTGCAGCGTTCTAGTAAGCGATGTGACTTTACTCTGATGTTGGTGAATTCAGCTTTTCAAATCCCATCCCTGGCAGGACCTAGAGAAGGCTTCAGTGCTCACGGGCTCTGTCTAGGGACATTGGCTAGCTTTGCAGGCTTTCAGCTTGACCTCTCTCCCACATCTCTCTGCTGCTCTAGGAGCACTCAGGTCCTGCATCTGCGCACATGGAACTGAGTGGACTTGTGTCCTGATGGAATTCCTGGGACAGACATGCATGGGGATGCCACCTCCCGCCTTCGCCCTTTCCTCTAACGCCTCTTTGCTTCATCAGCCCACGACGTCCCCTTGTTTCCTAGATCACCATTTGGCTTTGCTTCCCTTAAGCCTCTTGTCATATCTTTTCCCGTTTCAGTTTCCTGACACTTGGGTTTTCTCTCTTCCCCATCCTAAGGGTTGCAAAGTTCTCTTCAGTCTCCCCTCCCTCTGCCTGCTCCAGGAAACAGCCTCCTCTTTTTTACTGCTATTCTAAAGCCTGCAGGTCTTTCTGTAGCCTTGAAAGGCCTATGGCCCCTGACATCTGTATTTTATCCCCATTACCCTCCTCACATCTCCCGATGCTCCCTAAAGCTACCTGGTCACCATGCTATGCTTGGTTCTAGGCTCTACTCTGGAGAAATGCAAATAGAATCTGTTATGTTAGTGTCACGACAGACACATAAAAACGCATGACAGCCCTTGGTCTTTTCTCCCCTCACTCGGTCAGACTCTAGGATAATAGTTGAGGTGAAGCTGGTGAGGGGTGGGGTAGGGTTGCTGGCTACTTAGAGTAGGTCCTGGCTTCAAAGCCAGGCTATTAATCAGGCTGTATTAAAGTGCCACATCCCAGGCCTCTAACAACCTTAGGTTTCAGGAGCTCCTCAATATCTCCTCAATGTGTTTCCTCACCAGAAACCACTGTGTCTGTCTCCCTGTTCTGGAATATTCCAGGACCCAGAGTTTGTAGGTTACTTATTCATGCCCAGGATTGTGGTATTTCAGGAAAATTTAGTTTTATTAATTATTCCATAAATCTCTCCAGAAAGACTGGACTATATTTGATCTATGCCTCTCTCTCTCTCTCTCTCTCTCTCTCTCTCTCTCTCTCTCTCTCTCTCTCTCATCAACCTAACTGTTCTAGCTATCTAATCATCTACATCATCCAAACGGCCCCAGGGCCTCTCACTCTCCTGTGTCCTAACTGAAACTCATAACACCTTGAGAGGTCCTGGCTCGGCGGCTGCAGGTTTTCCAGCAGTCTTAAGTCTAAACAGAAGTCTTGAATATTCTTATACAGCGGCAACGACATTTAGGTTGTTTCCCAAACCACTTAAGGAAACAAGACCCAGTTCTGAAGAAAATGCCTTAAAACTCATATGAGTAACACACATTGACTCTTGGCTGAGGACAGTCCTAAACAGAATACCTCAGCCTGTCACAGTTTATTTTCATTTCTGTACCAAGTGCTTTCCCCTGATCCTCTTAGCACCTAGACTGTCCCTTTTTTCCTCCCTCCCTCCTTTCCTCCCTTCCTTTTTCTTCCTTCCTCTTTCCCTCCCTTCTATTCTTTCTTCCCCCATCTCCTGGGCTCCTTTGGGTGCTAGATATCAAACCCAAGGCCCTGGGAATGTCTGCATGCTAAGTGAACATTCTTTCCTTGAGTGACATCCTAGCTTTTTGGGTTTCTTTGGAATCCTAACCAGTCTCATCTTGGGGTGGCCTAGGACACTCCCTGGTGTGGACTCCCTTGTGGCTACTTTTGGAGCATCTCCAACTACAGTTCTGTAGGATAAAACATCATTTATTTTGGGATCTTCCTGAAATGCTCCACATATTCTAAACAATGGCAATAACTGATAAACCAGCTTACTTTGTTTCTGCCGTGTTTGATGATAAAATATAGTTGCCAGACAGCTGGATAGCAGAGTAGAAAGGCTTGCAGGAGAAGTTTAGCAAGGGTGTCTGTTTACAGTGATGTTTGGGGCTTAGGAAAGTGAACACCCTCATTTTGAGATGTTCTTTATATTGATACTGCTCTTGTACGTGTCTGTCCTGGACTCGAAGACTGAAACTTTACTTAAAGCCGGGGTGAACTAAGGACAAACGCTGTTCTACAGTGTATGTTAAATGGAGTAGACGGGGTTAGGGACAATTGTCTAACTTTGAAAGAATTGTGATAAACGACTTGCGATCACTGGCCCTGGAGTCAACTCCTCTCTTCCCATTTGCTGTGCTTAGTTTGACTTTGAAAGAATCTGCTGATTTTATGCCAGGAAAAATGCATGCCTTCTACATCTGAATGACTGTGTCTTCCAGAATATTCCCCATGGGAGACTTACTTACTTCAGCAATGCTGCCCATAATTAACTATAGAGGAATAAAAAAGAAAAGAAAAACTTATTGAAGAATCTAGGAGCTCAAAATAATCCTTAAGGCTGAGGTTATTTTTTTTTAAAGAGGAAAAAAATTGTCTTCCATCCTTGAAAAAGAAACACTATCTTGATGTATTCATCGATAAAAACAGCTGCACTCAACTTTAGAGGTGATGGCCCAGGGAAGGACTGGATTCAGGTCTGGATGCCACCACCCCCTCCCCCAACCCCATTTGTTTGCTCTGAGTAAACATGGCTTCACGGGACTTTAACTTCTACACAGAAAGGTTTGTACTAAACCAAGCCGTCCCAGTTCTGGGAAATGTGTGTCACCTAAGGAATCATAGTTCAGCAGCTGTCATCTCTAAAGTTATTTCTACATTAAATGTATTTTCCAACATTAAATCTTAGTTCATCTTTTTATGCAACCCTTTTAGCCTACTCTAAATATTACCTCTTCATTCTGCTTACAAGAGAAACATAGGCACCTTATTAAAAACATAGACTATGAGAAAACACCAGGATGGAGGCAGCAGGGCACGTTGTTATTACACATCTTTAAAATGAGCTTTTATTCATCTGTGAGCAGAACGTCTGTAGCTGGAAGTGACCTTTCAGGCCTTTTGTTTCTGTGGATTTTCTCCAGGACACAACCTGGAGCACACTGATTGTTTGAAAAGTGCCGGGTTCTGGGATGAAGTGCAGGGGCTTTGCACAGCCTGGCGGCAGGTGTCCCTTAGAGTGAGCGGTGACTAGTCCCTACTGTTTCCAATCTCCTGTGTCCTTGTACACCATCCTAGGGGAATGTTCCCTGTACAAAGGAGCTCAAATAAAGCTGTCACTTGGAGACAAGGGTCCCCATCACAGCTACTCATGAGCCTTTCTGCCTTCCTGACCTGTCAGTAAATTTAGAACGTTGAGGGCTTCTTCAACTGCATCGTTTTCCATGAGACAGATGAAAGGCAACCATGTCAAATGATCCATTTGCTTACCACGTTCATTTGTAGAGTCAGAATGGATGGGGCTCTGCCTCTGTGCTATATAAGACCTCGACAGGAGGCCAACAAGGGCCAAAGCATCCTTAAGTCTAGTGTGAGAGAGTAAGGAGAAACCTCCCATCTGGACTCTGCCTCTCCGGGGGGAGTGGGATAAACAAAGAATGGATAAGCCATGTACCTGATCTCAGCTACCACCCAGGTCCCAGTCTCTCCAGCTGCAGGCTGAGCTTGTACCTTGTAGTCCATCTGCTCCGAGCAGTTAAACACATAGACCATGATGCCCAGTGCACGGCCCAAGTCCTTGGTGGTCTCTGTCTTGCCTGTGCCGGCAGGTCCCGATGGAGCCCCACTCATGGTCAGGTGCAGAGACTGAGTGAGGGTGATGTAGCACCTGCCAAACAAAGGAGGGCAAACGCCATTATCTGTGCCACAGATGGCTCTGCTGGGTGTCAGAGAGAGGGAAGCTCAAGGATAGATGGGTCTGGCTTAGCGTCTACAAAGGGACCCTTTGCCGTTTCCCCATAAAGCCTGAACTTCCCAGAGAACAATCTGATTATGACCACCTCCCCGTAGGGTATCTTGGCTCTTTGCTAGCTTGTCTTGACCTTGACCATGCCTTCTATTCTAGCTTCCTTTTTCAGTGCTTTGGTAATCCACGTCTTTCCCCAAACACACTAACAACAAGCTATGTAGGTAGAGTAACTCTTGCTTGCTAGGTACTCTGAGACTGTGTTGGCCCTTTCTCCTCCCTACCCAAGCAATCCATTTGAGCCTACCTAGATGATATCCCTTTCCATCTGGCTGGCTAATGGCTAGTAGCTCTTGGCCAGGAATTGACATTAGTCCAGGTGCTAAGCATTCCCAGCCTCAGGCTGGGATGAGTTAAGAAGAAGCTGCTCAGCTGACTTCCTATTCCAGTATGTGCCACCCTATTGCCCACCACATATATCACACAGATCCCTCGCACATATGCGAGCAAGAGTTAGGAAGCACAACTTTCTGGTTCACTGTTTTACCTTCAGAACCCAGCATAGCTCCAGGCATATACAAGATTTCAATAAGTCTTTAAGAAACACGTGAATGGCTCCATGAGTGAACAGATAACCATCCAATCTAATATTCCTGATACTATCTTCCCCAATGACAATAGATTAAAGTCAGCTTTATGACTGTTTCTAATGGAGCTGGGGAGATGGCTAAGTGGGTAAAGTGCTTGTACTGGCCAAGCAGGAAGACCCAAGTTCAAATCCACAGCTTCCATGTAAAATCTGGGTATTGGTGACACATGCCTGTAATCCCAATGGTGTGTAGTGTGTGAATGCATGCATGTGTGTTGGGGTAGAGGAGGAAACAGAGAATCTCTGAAACTCATGGTCAACCAGTACGACTGAGATGGTAAGCTCGGAGTTCATTCAGTAAGTGAGACCCTGTTACAAAAACAAGGCAGACAGTGTAGATCCAAATGGCATGTAGACTCACACATCGTACACACGCAAACACACACACACACACACACACACCACATACTCTACACCATTACATACATACACACCACACACGCAACCACCACCACACAAAATTATTTCAGGTACTCAAAAATATTCATAGTTCCATTTAGTTTGACTCACTGGATAATAAGCACATGAAAAGATGCTTAAGATCAGCATCTAGAGAAACTCAGTGTGCATACAGTACATTACCCAGGATGGCTATAATACAGAATGCGGCCATAACAAATGCTGGTAAGAATTCAGAAGAAGAAGGAGCTTCATGTGTTGATGGTGGGAACGTTACATGGTACAGTAGCTTTGAAAGACAGGCAAAAGTTTCTTCAAAAAAAAAAAGGCTTTTCATATAATTTAGAAATTTCCAACCTGGGATTTTTCCCAAGAGAAATAAGTTCACTTATTTACAACACTCGATCATGGTGACAATATTCATATCAATAAAACTATGTGAAACCCAAATACCCATCCGTAGTGAATAGTTAAACAAAATGTAGCATCCATGCAGCAGAACATTCCTTAGCTATATGAAGGCATGAACATGACTGTGGTAGTTTGAATGTACTTGGCCCCCATAAACTCATAGAGAGTGGCACTATTAGGAGGTGTGGTCTTGTTGAAGTAGGTATGGCCTTGTTGGAAGAAGTGGGCCCCTGTGGAGCTGGGCTTTGAGGTTTCCTATGCTCAGGCTATGTCTGGTTCAGTTCACTTCCTGTTGCCTGCAGATCAAGATGTAGAACTCTCAGCTCCTTCTCTAGCACCATGCCTTTTGTCATGCCACCGTGTTTCCCACCATGATGATAATGCACTAAAACTCTGCAACTGTAGTCACCTCAATTAATTGTGTTTCTTTATAAAAGTTGCTGTGGTCATGGTGTCTTTTTCCAGCAAAAGAATCCTAAGACAATGGTACAAAACAGATGAACTCATCAGCATCGTGCCCCACGTGTGAAAGAAGACAGATAAGGAGATTAAGAGAAACATCAACAAGTGAATTGCAGACTGTTGGGGCTGGGGTAGGGGCAGGGATTTACCACAAAAATCATAAAAGCCATGTTTAATTGAACTGTACCCTTGTCATAGGTGAACTTTAAGACACTAAAATGTACCTCAATAAATCTGCTAAATTGCACCAATGATCAAACTTCTTCATATCTAGTGAATCGATACAGACTCTACTTGTGAGCTCCGTGTGATGGACGTTGTATTCAGAATCATCTGCCTGTTTTTTTTTTTTTTGGTAGCTGATGCTTCAGGCTGACCAGCAGCTGAGTCAGTACCCTTCTTGCCAGATGGCAATGGCTTTTATTGGTGTGATGGTGCTCAGAACCAACATGGCGTTGAGGGGACTCAAGTGAGTTTCTGTATTCTCCATGAATCAACTTCCCATTTCTGTCCCTGTCTCTGGGTGAAACCCAGTGGGGCATTTTCCCTGGGCAGAGAAAGGAAGTGGGTTGTAACTCTTTCATCTCTAGTTTGCCTGTGAAATGCATGGCACTCACTTAGCTGAGCTCAGGGAAATGGGCTTCATTCAGCATTAACCCCTGACCTTGCAGGCTCATTTGGCTATCTTACCTTCCCTGGAGAAATTGGGACATCGAACATCAAACATGCCATGAGTCAAGAATTTTTAATTTGGGGCATTAAGTGGGCAAAATAAAAGGTAAATATGTAAAAATTCCCATACTCGGGCAATTGGAAAGGAAAATGAAGACACATCAAGTCAAGCGAAGAATGCGACACCCAAAACGGTAAATGGTGATAAATTGATACATTGAACTGCATCAAAACTCAAGATGCTTGAACTTCAAAAGAAACCATGAAGAAAAAGAAGATTCACTACAGACTAGAATATCATACCTGCAACAAAGATGTGATATAGCAGAGCACAGAATCATCACAACTCCATAAGAACACGGAAGGGGGTTATACCAAAGAAGAAACTTGAACGTTATGAGGCAAATGATAAAAGTTGCTTGAAATTAAGAGGCAATTGAAAAATGCAAACTATTACCAGGGTGGGAGAGCCTTGCACACTGACCACAATGGCTGCAATGAGTAAGGCAACAATGTCCAGCATCACCAAGGATGCAGAGGCACGGGCATGCCCACACACTGCTGGAGAGAATACAAAATGGTACAGCCATTTTGGAGAAAAATTTGGGAAGTTTCTCAAGGGGGCCAAGCATGAAAGAGCATAAAATCTAACAGATTGCTATCCAAGCAAAGGAAAAAAAAAGCACATCTGCACAAAGAATTACGTGAAAATGCTCACATCAGTAATGTTACAAGGGCCCCAACTAGAATCAGCCCAAGTGCCTGCCACTGTCCAGACAAAATGTACTGGGTCCGTGGAGTTCAAGCTCAGAGGTCTACATTGAGGGCCCAGAGCTGATTATGCTCCAGTCAGCTGAACACTGCTTCCAGATCTGCGCAATACTTCTGTTTTGATTTAAAAGTTGGTTCTGCTACACTATCCGCTGCACCACAGAGCCAAGCGAAAATGGATTAAATTTGGACTGCTATCAGTTGTAATTGAAAATGTTTTGACAAAAAATTTTTGACTCAAAGTTCTTAACAGTCAAAACATTCTCCCAAGTACTCAAAGGGTTTAAATAAACAGCAAAATAAAATAAGCTAAAAAAAGATATAGGTAAATAATTATGGTTCTCTTTGGATGGGGGCTTTCGAAATCTATGAGTAATTTATAAAGAACAAGAACCGTGATGGCATAACTCTCAGGAGAAGAAAATCCAATCGCCAGTAAACCTATGACTCAGAAGGAAGCCTGTGTGTAATTGAGGCCCAAACCCAAAGGAGAACCAGGGTGACCAGCAAAATAAATAGGGACATTAAAGGAATATATACACCTATTTAATGTACTCTGCACTCAACACTTTCATAAACCAGAGAGAGTGGGGACAACATTTTTTTTTAAATAAAACCAACAGGGAACTAGAGAAATGGCTCGGTGGTTAAGATAATTTGCTACTCTTCTGATGAGGAAGAGTCTTCTGTTTGTGTTAATTTCATTGGTTAAATAGACTGTCTTGGCCCTTTAATAGGACAGAAAATTAGGTAGGCGGAGTAAACAGAACAGAATGCTGGGAGAAAGAAGCTGAGTCAAGCAGTCACCATGATTCTCCCACCCGACACAGACGCAAGTTAAGATCTTCCCTGGTAAGCCACCTTGTGGTACTACACACATTATTAGAAATGGGTTAAAGCAAGATGTGAGAGTTGGCCAGTGAGAGGCTAGAGCTAATGGGCCAAGCAGTGTTTAAAAGAATACAGTTTCTGTGTAATTATTTCGGGTAAAGCTAGCTGGGTGGCAGGAAGCAGCCCCGCCGCTCCCACTACTACACTCTTCCAGGGTACCCGGCGTTAGGATCCCAGCACTAACATCAAGTCATGTGACTTACAGCCACTTTTAACTACAGCTCCAGGGGATCCAACACCCTCTTCTGTTCTCCATGGACACTCCCCTGTACATGTTTGTGTGTACACACATGTACAGATAACAATCTGCAAGTTTGTACCGTTTGATTATTTTCTTCCTTGGTATCTCAGAGGAAATTCACACAGAACCTTGGAGGAACATTCACAGAGGTGTTCATGAGGCTTCATTGTTACAGAGAAGCTCAGTAATAGCTCAAATGCCCCCATCCCATCACATGGTTACATTACATATATTATGGGACACTTGCAAGCAGGCTGAGAGTCAGTTCCTGAGGGTTTTAGAAGAATACGCCGAGAACATACAGACAGTTATTGCATGAAGTTTACATGATGAGACATGAACAAAAAACACCCTAGAAAAGCCTCCATGGACAGACCATGTACAATGTCACTAATGTTCCACTTGGTGAGCCAATGTATTTATTGGGCTTATTTAGAAAGCATGAGGTGTTACTTAAAGGAGCAAAGTAGCCTAGCCACCCAAGCATCTCACCCCAGCATAGATGACTACTTCTACAATATATATGCTCCATCACCTCCAGAGGCCATGGGCAGTTGGGGCAGAACTATAGACAGCTAGAGGTGGAGCAAGGAGGCAATGCCAATGGACCAGAGCCTGTGGGTCTCTCTCAGGTGGTTAAACTGCTCTCATGAAGACAGCAAGGGCCGCCATGTCCAGAGAAGAACTATCTACAACACAGTACTAAGTAAAATGAGAAATCCCCCATGTCTTGTAACAGATCATAATATGATCCCATTTTGTCTTCAGAAGTCACATACATAATGAAACTGGTGAACATTGATAGATACCCCTAGGTACCTTGGCTTCTCTTCTTTAGTTACTAAGGTTTTCCGATTTCCTCTAACAGGAACACTGAAGGAAAACTCCCAGACACTCGCTGGCTCTGTCCTTGTCCGACAAACCACCTTGAAAGACTCTTGCATCAATTATATCTCACCTACTTGCACTTTTTCCCGAGAAATTAGGAGGTGCTCAACATTGATAAGCAGTTGATTAAAACTACTTAATATAGCACAGGGAAGACAGGAGCATTTGTGTGTGAAGAGGAGAGGAGGGGCTGGGAGGGGCTGGGAAGAGCTCACCCAAGGCTAAGGGACAACCTAGAAGAAGTGCTTTTGTTCAGCCTGAGAAAACATTTCCATTTGCTTCTTCAATTTAGTGCTGTACTTAAGTCTGGTGACAGCGACCGATCCTACTTACATATTCAAGTCCCATCCAGGCCGCGGGAAATTCCAAAGGCACGGGCACAATCAGTCAGATGTACTGTACACGGCTGTGCTTTTAATGAATGTGCAAAGGTTGTATGGATCAATTGTCCGTTTGATTAATTCTTCTGGCAGGAGCGAATTAAATGTCCCAGCGCTACACACACGTAAAGGCTGAGTGCTCTCTACAATGTGACTTTCTATGGGGAGAATAACTGTTTCTTCTGGGTAGAGCGTTTCTTGAGATGATAATGGAAGTCAATGAGAAAGGGGGACTTATGTAAATATTCAACTCCGTACCCTGTCAGAGAGGCATCTAATGTGCAAAACGAGGTCAAGGTTTACATCGCATTTGCTAATATTTGCAGCAAATCCTCCTTTCAAGCTCTTGCAAAATCTCACGGAAGAGGGGATAAATCCCTGTTTTAAAAATAATTCATTGTCAAACTCTTCTCCCCACTTCACCCTCCCCCACCAAAAGGGCATTGGGTATTGAAGGTACCAGAGTCCTCCAAATCCAAAAGTACTAATTATCTTCTGCAGCTCCCAGGCACATGTCAAGATCTGGGGAAATAGGGGTCTCATACTTCTTATAACTTGGAATGGCAATGCTGGGTCAATGGAAAGAAAGTACAGGAATATCCGAGTGCTATGGAGAAGCCACACCCACACCCCAGGCCTTGGAACACATCTCCCGGCATGGGTTTAGAGAGTCCATCCCAAGGGCTTGTCAGGGTTGGACACAGTGCTCAGTACTAAGTCCTGAGGGCAGAGCAGCAGAAACCAAAGTCAAGGCTATCATAGGACACGTAATCTAGAGTGGGAGACAGATATTAATCAAATTGCTCAAACATGTGATGGCTTCATTATATTGTTTCAACTGATATAATTTCCCTATTAGCTCATATTCTGTGGCAAGCCAGGGAATTCACAGTAAAACGAAACATGCTGCTAGATTGAATTCTAATGATGGATGTCATACTGAGAAGCACAACTCCAGGAGATGTTTGGGAGAATCCAGTCTTAATGGACCTTGAACTGGGAAAACTTCATCTCTCACTAGAGCAGCCCCAGATGTAATGAGTTCAAGTAAAACCCCAAGTCAACTTCTCTTTGATATTACCTGTTCTTATGAGTGGAAACTTCTACTCTTAGCCATCATTCATTCATTCATTCATTCATTCATTCATTCAGCAAATGCTACTAGGGTGTTGATGATTTTTGCACACAAGGTAAACCAAAGTTCCTGATCTCAGACAGAGAGCAAGCAGACAAGCAGATCTTTCCAGAAGGTGGGGAAGGTCAGGAGGGAGACCGAAGGGATTCAATAGGGCTCTTTGCTGTATGTGCACGTCAGATGGAAGAGGCTGCTTTTTGAAATGGTGGTGGGGGAAGGATGAGGGGCCATGATGGGATGGAGAGCCTGGAGGAAGAAACTGCAGGCATGAGACAGTTGAAATGAACCTCTATTAATGAGTAGAAAGGAAGCTTTGGGGACAGCACAGAAAGAGAGGATTAGGGAGATCGGCAGAGATTACCATGTCCTACAAGGACTTTAGATTTTGGTTGAAGTGCAGTAGGGAACCACTGGAGGCAGGGATGTGGCCTCATGAAGATCACACAGAAAAGGAATTGCGAGAATCAAAAAGGGAATGACTTGAGTAGGATTCTGGGTCTGAGAGACTTTTCAGACTGGGCAAGAAAATGAATGAAGGATGTAGAAAACCCAGAGGTAAACATGCCACGGGGTCTTCATCTACAGGGGATGCCAGGTATTCAAACTTTCCCAGTTCCACACAGTTAAGTCACTTGAAGCTGTTTGTCAAGACATTTGGTAGTGTGTTTGAGTCCTTGATTATAAGACCCAAGTTACCACTTAAGATAGGCACTAGAGGGCTGGTGCCGTAGCTCAGCTGGTAAAGTACTTATCTTGCAAGCATGAGGATCTGAGTTCAAGCCCCAGAATCCATATGTAGTAGAATGTACTTGTGATCCTAACACTGGGGAAGCAGAGGCAGGTGGATTCCTGGGGCTGCTCAGCCAGGTTAGCCTGTTTGGCAAGTTCCCAGGCCAGTGAGAGACCCTGTCTGAAACAAAACACCCCAAATCCAAAACAATAGGCAAAAGTAGAAAGTTCCTGAGAAGTAACATTCAAGGTTGCCTTCTGACCTCCCCATGCAGGCACGTACATGCATAGGGATACACACACACACACACACACACACACACACACACACACACACTCACAAACGAGAAAGGGAGAAAATTAAGGAAAAACACGGCACAGCTTATTTTAACACACCTTTTATAATAATCTCTTTGTTTTCTCTAAGTCACTCAGGGGAGCTACTCTCTCCAGAGAAGAGACACTGTGTTCAATGGCCGTATAAGGAAAGGGTACAAAGCACTGCAGAAATCTCGGGAGAACTAAAGTTCTTTATCTCAAGATATTTTCTCCATGCCCTCTCCTTTTCATCCTCACTCTGCTGCTGGATAAAATTTTGTAAGGTACGATTTTCATCACTACTGACTGGATAAAGAACGTATCTTCTACCCTCTTTAGTCTGACTCTGGTGACTGGCTTCCTTCCACCAAATCAAGCATCTACGTCTCTCTCCAAGCTCCCGTATTTCCGCGACTAGGCTTTGCAATATTTCAGTGATGCTTAACTGTAGCTCTCTCACTTTGGGGCTCTACTTTGACGGTAAATGAAAGATGGACTGAGTGTGGTGGTACATACTGAGGATGGATTATCGCACGGCCATAGCAAGCCTGAGCTAGATGGTGCATAAATGGAGACAGTATCTCAGAAAGGCCGGACAAACGAAACAGATGCCAGAGTCCCTTTTCACCAGCAAGAGTGATACACACACTGATTTCAGCACTGCATGACGGACACCCTGGCAACCATCTGACAGTCCCCGCCCCCTCTGGATCCAGCATGTCCCGAAAGGTCCCGATCAGGCACTCTTTGTTGTTGCTCAAACCCTTCTAACCATCATTTCCTCTCTGCTATGATGGGACCCTCTGTACAGAGTAAGGGCATGTTCTGTGTTCTTCACTCGAAAATTCACAGCAAATGGCTTTAGGCCTTACTTGAGGCCAAGGCAGTGGTTCTCAACCTGTGGGTCACAACCCCTTTTGAGGTCACATATCAGATATCCTACATATCAGATATTTACACTATGATTCGTGACAGGAGCAGAATTGCAGGTATGAAGTAGCAGCAAAATAATTTCATGGTTGGGAGTCCCCATAATATGAGAAACTATGAAAAAGCCGCAGCATTAGGAAGGTTGAGAACTACCGCTCTAAGGTCTAGTGCTTTTCCCCTTGTTTTCTTCAATTGTCTATATGTGTTTTAATTCCCCTGCAGGATTGGTGTTTAAGGGTAGGAAATATTTTAGCTACTGAGAAATGCCAGTGGCCAGCTCAGAGTGTGGCACGAGTTCATTCATGTATGAGCTAGCATGAAGGATGGAGAGCACATACTCCTGAAACACTGGAAGTACTTCAATGGATATGAACATGTTCCTTATAGTTTTGTTTTCTCAGAGAATGGGAGGCAATGAACAGATGTGCCAGTGGAGATACATGTGGCGTTTTAAACATGAGCGCTTGGGATTGAACTCAGATCCTCACGTTAGCAGGGTAAGTTCTTCACCAACCGAGATACTTGACTCAACAGACTCAAAACTTTTCATTAGGATCATTTTCTTATCTTCAGAAAAAAATCATGTGAGGTATAAATTACTCCCCTCAGTTCAGAAGACCAAATGTGAGGTCACTTTTGTCATAGTTAGGCAGATGGGATGTGTTTGGTCCGGTGTTGGAAGTCAGGGGTCTTCCCGTCTTAGTAAATGCTCCAGAAAGTTACAGCTCATTGATTTGCTCCGGGGCTTTTTCGACGAAGACCACCTGACACCTTTTCAAGTCTTGTTTCAGAACTGCTGTGTTGAATCAAGTTTCTCCCCAGGAAGCTATGTGAACAGGCAACAAATTATGGCATCCTTGATCCTGGGTGATCACTGGCTAGCCTTATCAGAAATAAAGAGAGCGATCAGTAGCGGGTGCCAACCCTTACCTATCGGTCAAAGGTGTGATCACTAGGCGAGGTGTATTCCCCAGGTACTCATAGGAATATAGAAACTGGGCATCACAGATGTTGGCAAAGCAGTGTTTGGCCTCATCATCCCAACGATGGCGTAGCTGTGACAGCCAGAGGAAAGCCTGGGCATTGTCAACCTAAAGCGTGGCAAAGTGGGTGGGTGAGTTAAGTGCTTTACAGATGAGTAGCTCCCTGCACACAGGACATAGAAGCCTCTGGGTGGCTAGGGTGGTATCTGACACTTGAGAGTGTAGGACGTTCTGCCCGTAGCAATGCAGATCTGATTACACATGTTTCCCAGCTTGCCCCAGAGCTATATCCAATAATAAACTAATGATAGATGGAAAACATTTTAAGTGGAAAATGAATCTGATCCAGTTACCCTACTAAACTTCATAACTGCCTTACACAGTTAAAGAGGTTTTTGATTACTCTGTGGTTGGATAAAACCATTTTACATAATGTGTATTACATGATTGTGTCGAGTAGCTTATGTTATTAATTACACATTATAATAAAAGTGGCATTCCTACCAAGTATATATTGCTTTTATGCCACCATAAGGTCAAAACATGAGCTGATTAATCATAAATCAAGGGCTACCCTTACACTGCTATGCTGGAAGTTTTGAGAGGCAGCAGGAACTACCATGCTCCTCACCCAGCTGATGTGAGGCCCAGAGGTTGTATTGGAGTGATTCCCATGGAAATTCTACTTGCAACAGAAATAAAACCAGATCCACAGTGCCTACCTTTTGAGCAATCATCTTGGCTACCACATCCCGGGCATGCACATCAATGGTGCATATGGTCATGATCTTCTGCCTGTCCCCCTTGGAGAGCTGGCCAATTAGCATGGTGATAAGGGTTTTGAGCTGGGCCACTTGCTTCTTGTAATAGTCCTTCATGGCATTCTCATAGCCTTCCTCCAGTCTGGCAAATGCGATGCCCACCTCTGTCGTCCACCAGATCTGAGTGCAGGTCAGCGCTACCTGTGGCACCAAGAGCTGCTTAGTCAAAGCTGTTACCAGGGCTCGTTTCCAAGCAACCCACTCACGGCACAGCAAGAGTTCAGGATGCAACTGTGTGGGTGACAGGCCCCTTCCCTCCCTCTTCCCTGATCATTGACTAAGGCAACCATATGCTCCAAGTCCTCAGAGATGTGAACTAATTACAACACAAACAAGAAGAGCACATTCTGCTCCTGGAAGATGGATCGCGGCTGAGAACAGCCAAAGGCTGGCTCTGCCTGATGTCTCGGTTTCTAGGAATAGCTACAGGCATCGTTCACCTGTCCCTTCCCAGAGATGGCACCTCTGCCACATGTGGGAGGACAGCACACCGCCTGAGCATCTCAGTGACACTCAGCCTTTGGTCCTTTAGCAGCCGGAGTACTCTAATTCAGTGGTCCACATTTGCTTATTCTTTCTATTTCCACCACATCTTTAACTTCTCAAAATCAGTAACCGGAAAATGACTACTTGTGAAGGTCAAGTGGATAACATCACAATCTAATGTGGTCATTAGGCTTGTATTTTTCAGAGATTAAAAGTAAACATGGAAAAAGAGATTGAAATCAACACTTCCCGTTGGCTGTGAACTTGGACATACATCCTTCTGAGTATTTATAGTGGAGGATTTAACTATATTGTTCATCTGTAGATCCATTAGACTCTGAGACATTGTTCTAGATGCTATATATTTAATAGCAGGGAGCATCACATTGTTTAAATTTTGGCTCTGAATTCTAACACAGTATTTGTGCTATGAGGAAAACCCAAAATTATTCCTTTCATAAAACAGGAATAGTTGCTGTAAGTAGTCCCATTCATTAGGTTGCCTGTGTCTTCCTAGGAGATTGTGTCCTACTGGAGAATCCCAGAGAAAGGCCTTCTGTATTGGCCCTTTATCAGACAGTTTGATGGGACTCATTTCTCTCTACAGCCCTATTGCTCCGTCCTCTTTGTACTCACTCAGTCCTTTCTGCTTTTTTCAGACCCTTCATCCCACTTCCATGTGGCCTGGTCCATGGCACTCTGCTGAAATGGCATCATTAAACTATCCAGGGACAGACTTTATCCTTGTTTGGCTTGATCTTGTAGAAGTCACTAAAAATTTGTTACCATTTTTCTGCTACCAAGAGCTTGATTTTCATTTCATGATGACTCAGACTTGTCTTCTAAGAAGATTCCTTGTTCCTTTTTCTTTTTGGCCCCTCCTACCTCCTTAGGCTCCTGGTGATGCTAGGGGTTCTGTGTTATACCCTTTCCTCATTTCATCAAATTCCCATAGTCACTCTGACCTGACCCTATGGCTTCAATTGCAACTCCTTGTCTGCAGCCCTCAGATGAACCAGCACTAGTACTGCCCTGACACTAGAGGGCAGGAAGCATATGCTGTGGCCAGAGACATTAAAAGTCTTTTGTCTTTTTAATGGAGACCCTCTTGAGAAACACAGGCAGAATTCAGTTAAAAATTGGGATCCAGACAGTCTCCCTAATGTGGTCCCTAAGAACCGGCTTCCAGTTTCCCGGATAGATTCCATCAGCTGCTTCCTGCTCCCTCCTCTCTTAGCCTTGCTTCACAATTCACTTTTGCTTCTGAACCTTTGCCTATGCTCTTCCCTATATGGGGTGCCAAACCCCTCCTTATTTAGCTCCCTAACTCCTGCTTCAAATCTTGGCTTAAATCTATCCTCACGAACATAAATCTATCCTCAGGCCTCACTAGCAAGTTGTCTAGGCCCAGGGAGCCAGGCCTATCCTGGGATCACACTGGCCATATTTTCAAGTGACTGGGCTCTACAGGAGCCTGTGAACTCCAGCAGGACAGGTTGCCACATCTTGTCTCCCCGCCAGGCTTCCCCTCTCATAGTCAGCAAAGAGGAGCACGCATAGTGTAAGGGGTCTCCAAGGCTTTGTTTGTATCTTCTTCCTACAGTCAATGATACAGATCCATAACCCAAGTTCTCCAAAGCAATGACGGAATTCAGTCATGGCTGTCAGTGCTTCTGCTCTGTCTTCTGGCCCTCACAATGATCTAGGATTCAAGCCCCAAAGCCCTTCCTATTGGAGAAGCACAGGGGCGGTTAGCTTGAGGCCCTTCAGCCTCAGAAGGCCCACACAGGCTGTTGGAGGAGAAACACAGGAGGAGAGGGCCAGGATGGTCCAATTGGAAAAATACCTGAGCTGGGTAATCAAACAGCCACTGTTCCCTGGACTTTTCCTCATAGGCAGTTACGGCTTCTGTCATCTCGTGCCTCACGGTGGCTTTCATGTGACGAAGCACGTGGTTCAACCATATTTCAACCTGGAAGAAGAGCTCTGGCTTAGACACCACAAAGCTCAGAAAGTTTGATTGATACTGTTTTTTCTTTCACTCAGTCTGAGGGAGCGAAGACAAAGGAGCTCCAGCATGGTGCGCAAACCAGATGCCACAAGGCAAGGGCAGACATTTTGCACTTATAAGCTGGGGTGTGAAGAGTGGGAGCTAACGTGGAACACAGAAAAGGGGACAACAGGTAAAGGGGTGGTAGGATGCTAATTAGAGATCATACAAAGAACCCCAAATCTGGATTGAGGCAGATTTAGTTAAGTTGATTCTCATGGATTTGTCTACATAGCATAGAAAAAAGTTAGTTAGGTTTGAGTTTCTCCATTGAATGCTTTCTGGTCTTAGTCTATTAAATGAACATATTCTGAATTGAAAACTCAAGGTTGTCAGCCACCTGCATCTAACAGAACCTTGGATTCTTTTCTGATAAGAGAGTTTCTCTCCAAGCCTATGAGGGAAGGTAGACATTTCTGGAAGCCCATCTTGTTCAGGCCTTATCTGCATGGGGATAGAGCCCCCGGGAATGATACTTGGGTGTATTGCTGTGAATAATGAGCAGGGAAGAATTTTGTTTCAGGGGTGCTGAAGGACGGGGGGGGGTGTAAGGAAGGAACTGTCCCATGGTTTGTGTGCCTGTTGGGTGTGGGGGGCTGGAGGTACGGTGGGACTTCCTCGAGCAGTGGTAGATAATCGGTCCTCTGAGGAAAAGAAAGGAAATGACCCTGGGGTGTATTTGCAAAGAGTGGAGACATCTCAGAAAAGGACAATTCTTCCTGAAGAAGGTGTCCGCGTTTCAGATCCCCCCGTGGGGTGCTCCAGGGGTTGCCATCTTAATATTCCCTGCGCTGTCAATCATCTTGCAATCCCCTCACAGCTGACTGCCGTGACTGTATGCATTTTACTCCTCCCAGCACTGGTCTCTACTAAATAAGGAAATAACAATGCTGACATATGTTTTTCTCAGAGAGGAAGGCCCCAGAGGAGCTCCAGTGCGGACCCCTAGCAAGGAAAGCTGCTTCTTCAGGTCCCAGGCTCTAGCCTGAGGGAAACTGATTTTCACTGAATTTGGTTTGGAGGGGAAGGGATGGGTGAGATGTGAGGGAGGAAAGGACTGTCACTCACCTGCCCACTGCAGTCACAGGGTTCACTGAAGGCCACATATTCCTCTTCTTTGCTGTACATGCCAAGACTTGTCTTGGTTGGGTTCTTACTGGCGTCTAACTGGAACTGCATTTTGGCCATGTTGTCAAAGAGCTTGGAAAGGTGGCGTTGAACCTGAGAAGGGAAACCAGAGCAAAGGATTCAAGAGGATGCTCAGGAAGCTGATCATAGTTATTGCTGTAGTCTGCCAGGGAGCAACTCTTACAGGACACAAAAGGGCGAATGCTGAGCCTGTGGGAAGAAGGTTACAGCGATCATGGAATAGGATCGTGAAGATAGGAGACACGTGAATAGACACAACCAAAGGAATAAAAACGAGCAGGAACAGTGCCACCACTGTCGTTCCATCCCTGGAGCCAGCGTCCTCTCCTGGAAGTAAACAGGAGCAAACTGGAACAAGTGCAAGTCGAAACATTAGTGCATTTGAGATTTTGAAAAGAGAAATAAACTATCACTTGGTTTTGCTTTCATTTAAACACAAGGAGCACGAGCTCTGTAAACCACGGGATAAAAGATTGGCTGGCAGGGAAACAAAGGGAGCAAACGCGAAGTCAATTTACAACGTATTAACAGCACTCAGGGGCTCAACTGACACAGAAAACTAAGCGCAGTGCAGAAGTTCTGAAGAATGCCAAGGAGACAGACCAAGAGCTAAGTCTACACTCAGAGAAGAAGGTGCCCACAGCCCAAAGGAGCAGAGCCCAGTTTCCAGATGTGTGGTGAACTCAACAGGGGTGGGGCCGCTCGGTGGAGTAGAAATTCTCTCAAACAGTGGGAGAAAACTGTCAAGATGACAGAAGCCGTGGTTTCCAGAGAGGGGAAAGCATCAAGTGTCACAGAAAAATAGCAAAAGAAAGCAAATACATAAACAAAGATATATATTGAGCATTATTAACATAAATGTGGATTTCTACAGACATATAGAGAAAAAGAGATTCCTGTTCTGATGATTTCTACATGAATCCGTTCACTCACCCGTGCTTCACTCTCTAGGGTATGGAAAGGGGGTGGATTACTGAAAGATTTACTAGAACCAAATGAGAAGCAAATCAAAAGAAATATGTAAGAATGAGTACCGTGGGTATTAAAGGTATAGAAAGAATGGAGGTGATCTGACCCTTTCTACAAGCAGAATTAGTACAACTGTAAACAGAAGGTTGATATGTGCCTGGGCTACTTGGAAAACAATTCAGTCCACAGGATAAGAACAGAAGGACCACAAACGCAAAGGAGATGTCTTTTTAATACTTGATTCATCTTAACAAGCAGAGTAAGACCTACTGGAGCTGCTTTTTGGCTCTGCTGGAGAAGCGCTCATCCATGGCTGGTGGCGATGCCAAGGGGACAGTTCCTGTGCAGCGAAGCATTGGAGTGCTAACAAGGCTTCCTTGTGTTTACTCTTTGAGCCAGAATTCTCTAGGAATATCTCTAGATCTAGAAGACAGGTCTCCAAAACACAAGGTTACCTAACGCCACCTTATTTGATTGGAAAATAATAGTCATTGAATGGCCAGACATACCAGCATAGAGTATGATGCAAATGTTGAATTGGAGGGAGCTTGGATTAATATGGAATGATTTCTAAGGTATAAAACAGAGGAGGAGGAGGAGGAGGAGGAGGAGGAGGAGGAGGAGGAGGAGGAGGAGGAGGAGGAAGAGTAAGAAAAAAGAAGGAAAAAAGAAAGAAAGAAAGAAAGAAAAAGAAAGAAAGAAAGAAAGAAAGAAAGAAAGAAAGAAAGAAAGAAAGAAAGAAAACAGGACAAAACTAATACTGGAAATGCCTGCAATTCCAGTAGGCAGAGAGAGGCAGGAGGATCACAGGTTTAAGGTCAGCTTGGACTACACAGACGATTCTGCTGCCCCATAAAGACAAAATTCAAACAGATACTGCAACCTGCTACCTTTTGTGTGGGAAAGAAGGGGTGATGAGGGAACATATCTGACTGGATACAAATCTTTACCTGCCTGTTTGTGCAAAGATGAACATAGGCAAGACAAATCAAGACCTAATGAAACTGTCTATGGGGAGGAGGGAGGCAGACAGTGGCAGTGGGAGATAAGCAGAGGAAGAAGGGACAGTTCTCGGAGACACATAGCTTTTGACATGGTTTGGCTCTTGGAATCAAGTAAGTCTTCTACATAAACAGTATAGATGTTTGAAAATCAGCTTAAATCAGAAAAAAAAAAACCAAAAAAAGGAGAAACAAATAAACCTCTTCGTATGTCAAATGAATGACAAAATCACACAGAAGGGAGGAAAGGGATTCAGCCAAATGACTTGTCACTCTAGTGTTTGGGCTGCATATCTTCAGTCTGAGGCAAAATCAAAGATCTTCAAACTCATCCCAGCATGGGAGCAGAGGGTGCACCCCAGCATTTCGGAGGAGATGCAGGCTGCATGGTTCACAAGACCACACCCTCCATAATGTGGTGGCACTTGGGAAAGCCTTCCAAAGGCAAAGCCTGCAGACCCATGTGGATTCAGGCAACCAGATGTTCTGGAGACACAGAGAGGGGCTGTGTTTGTAACAGATCGCCGACAGGGTTCTGCCACTTCTTCAAGTTGAAGACCAGTGCCTGTTGGCACAAACACCAAAGTAGCATCACCTTGTGGTTCAAACACTGACCACGTAAGGTAGCAGACTTCACTTTCACAGACAAAAACTTGTGAAGAAGGAATAGCCTATCTGGCCAGTAAGGGACTAGAATTAAAGGAGAAAACTCAGTGTGGAATTCCTCACTATGCTTTTTTGATCAAAACACCCTAAGGCCCAATCAATAATGTCTCAACTTACAAATCTTGTAGAAACTATTGGCACCATTTTTCTTATTTGTAATTGACACAAATGTACATAATCACTGTATGGATTTATGGGGTCTTGCATGACACTTCAATACATCTATCTAACAAATATGATCAGGTCAGGGTGATCGAAATATCTATCATATCAAACAATTTGTTCTTTCTTATATTGGGATTATTGAAATTCTATTAAGTTTTCTTAAAATATGTAAACTGTTGTGTACTACCATTATCTTACTGTGCTATAAAATCTCTCAAGTTATCCAATCATGTCTAATATAGTCCCCATCACACACACCAACCACCCCCTCTACCTCTCTGGTAACCAACGGTCTTCTCTCTACTTCTGTGAGATCAACTTCAGCTTCCCCATGTGACAATTGTCTTTCCATGATGGATTTCTCTCATTTCATATCATATCCTCCAGCTCCATGCATGCCCTCCGACCAGTGACAGAATGCCAGGCTTCTTTATATAGCTGTCACTGTTGACCAGATTGATTGGATGGCTCTTCAGAACCAGGTCGAACGCATTCCTGATACAGGCTTAACTTCATGCTCTTTTGCCACTCCATTTCTGCTTCAGCCGCTGGGGAAGAGGTGGTGTGTGTGTGTGTGTGTGTGTGTGTGTGTGTGTGTGTGTGTGTGTGTAAAAGCCAAAGGAGGCAGAGATCCCTAAGGCAACCTGGTTCTGAAATGCTTGTCTCCTCCCTGAGCGTAGGCTCCTGCTGGGTGTGCCATAGCCCTTCAGATGGTTTGAAAGATGCTGCCCAGCTTACCTGTTGTGGGGCTGTGCCATTGGAAAGGATGTCCAGCAGATCAGAGGAGGACAGGAAGTAAAACCGAGGAAAGGCAAGTCTTTTGGTGTCTAGGTACTCGGTGAGGGCTTTTTCGCAGAGGCACAACCTGAGGGCACAGAACACAGGTTCTCCTAGTTTAGTATAACGAGTACAATTGGCCCCGAGCTACACATGCATTTGTAGGTTCTGAATTTCTGTAGGTTTGTCTCAGCAGCAATTCTGAGTAGATGACTGAAGGAAGACTGTATTTGCCATATATGGGATATTTTCAGACTTAAGAACAACAAATACCTAGGGATATTTGTAAATGGGCACATCTGTTCACATCTGTATCAAAACTCCTGATGGTAGCATACTCTATATTACACATGCATTACCTACATACAAACACAGGCAGTCCTCAGTGTCTGTAAATTCCCCTTCTGAGGGTTAAAGAACTACAGATGGAAAATATT
The DNA here is from genome assembly GCF_037038515.1 of Microtus pennsylvanicus. Classification (NCBI taxonomy): domain Eukaryota; kingdom Metazoa; phylum Chordata; class Mammalia; order Rodentia; family Cricetidae; genus Microtus; species Microtus pennsylvanicus. Next base: position 55,575,603 of record NC_134589.1, on the reverse strand, counting down.
TGGGAACATTTTTCATGCGTTTTAAACACACACAAACATTTTTGGTCATAAATCCCTAAATGATATGACATAATCATTTACAAAGCATTTGTTTTGAGTTAGGTATTGTAGATAGGCTAAAGGGGATGTACAAGCCATGGGAGGACTACACAGGTTATATGCAACAGTATTTTGCATAAGGAACTTGGAGCTGCGAACTTCTGAATTTCTGTAGGTTTGTCTCAGCAGCAATTCTGAGTAGATGACTGAAGGAAGACTGTATTTGCCATATATGGGATATTTTCAGACTTAAGAACAACAAATACCTAGGGATATTTGTAAATGGACACATCTGTTCACATCTGTATCAAAACTCCTGATGGTAGCATACTCAATATTACCCAGCCCATAGGGAAAGCAAAGGCCAAGCATGCTCTCATTGACAGGCAGTTAATAAAGGTCAGAGACAGAGGAGGGAAGTTTGCATCCGCCCACAGCAGGGCTGGCAAGCCCATCTACCTGCTCTGAAGATCCTCCAGCTTGTCATAGAGGCCTGGCCTATTAGTGGCTTCCACCACATTTGGGGTTTTCTCAACATCACAGGCCAGCTTTCTGAAGTCAGAGTCAATACCTTCAAATCTCTTAGAGTCCTAGAGATGAAGCATATAGAAAATAATAATCAATATTTGTCTCAGCTCAGCCCTTGCAGCCATTTGAGGGCAGAAATCAGTCCAATCCCAAGAAGAGATGTGGGCAAGGAAGAACATTTGGACATGTTAATATTGGTACCCTTTTTCTTTTGTTTATACAGGTGACCTGCCAAGCAATATTTTCTGTATAAGAAGCTAAAGTATTTTAAAAGAAAAAATTTAATTATTTAATTCACTTAAAAAGTGCAGGAGACTTTAATTAGGAAGGAGAAAGAAATGTAAATATAGGAGGGTAAACTATATCTCAAAGAGTGATAAGGAATAGTAATTTAACTATCTGCCCATACATACCTATAACATAGCTTAAATGAAATTTTCCTATATGAGCTGACAATGCTCACCCCAGAACCCATAGACTATCTAACAAAACCCCCAATACCAGGCATGAGAAGCCCTCTTTTGAGTTGGTCAGGATTGTCCAAGAAACTCGGAAAAACATTACAGTCATTTTTATAGATGCCCTAGATTGCCCTCTCCCCCTCTAGAGGTAGATGATAAGCCCTTATTGCTAAAGACACCATGACCTTCAGATACAGGTTTTGAAGTGAATCTGACCCAAAAGCCTCCTCTTTGAGGACTAGTTTTCATGGTGCTAGAAGGTGCTGTATTAGTTCCCAAGGGAGGGAAGAAATCAGCCATCCTACTCAGAGATGGCCCCTATGAGCTCCAACAACAACCAACATGGTACTACAACCTTAAACATGCCGTAGTGGCGAGAATACCTTGGCAGTAACCAACAGCTCCTTAGTGGGACTTAAGACCCATTCAAAATAAGGAAACATGTGTGGTACTGGAAACCTAGTCACCTACTCAGGGCTAATGAAGTCGTGGATCCCAAAGGAGAACCTACAACCACCACTTTACTAAACCCACACAATCCATCACTACATTCTGAATAAATATCCTTATACCACTAGTAAGTGTAGTTCTCACCTCTCATCAAGGAAACTTCTCTTGGCAACAGATGGAGACCTTTAGAGAGAGTCACTACTGATCAAATGCAGATTTGTGGCACCCAGGCCCAGTGTATACATTGTTAACACAAATCCTGCACTTACAGCTCTGGGATTATTGTGAAAGGTATGTGTGTGCACAGGTGTGCACACGTGTGTGAAAAGGACCAGAGGAACAGGGGATTTGTTTGAGGCTTGGAAATAAAAATTAAAATGTAATAATAACAAACCTATCAGTTTATCATAATACCATGTTTTTAACCTAAAATACTTTACCAAAAATCTCAAACCACTACAATAAAATCACAGGTAGCATCCTTTTGCTTTCCTTTCAACCTCCAGATTGCTACTGTGTGACCAAACAGAGCTCATCAGTGTTCCCACATCTACTTCTGCATTTGGTTTCCTTTGGTCTTACAGGTCATGCAGCATAATAGAAGCTCATGTGGGCTCATGCAAGAGCAAAAGTCAAAAAGCAAATAACACACATGATCACTAAGGAAGTCTCGGGGACTCTCCACTATCACTCCAACTGTCCAATAACTGATTCCTAAGCCAAGTAGGCAGGAGATTGGATGCTTTTTTTCTAGATATACATAAACTTTTTAATGCCATAATTCTCACTGTGCTAAAATGATCAAGAAGCTAAGATATTCAAAGGATTTTAGCCTAAATGTGGCACCTGGTGAGAACAAATTGTGTTACTAGAAACAGTAATCATAATCTTATACTCTGTGAGCATTGTTTTAATGGACCTTCTAAAGTAGGTGCTAGTACCTGTCCTAACCTACATATGAGGAAATCAAGGTATGAAGACATTAAGTAGATAACTTGCCCAGCATGGAAGAATTAGAGCGGAAGCCTAGGCCTGCTACCCTGCCCTCTGTAACCCGTACCCATCACCCAAGATGATCAAAAGGCAAGAGAGGTGGGTAACACACTTTAAAATCCCCTCTCAAGGCAGTGTTTTGCTTTGACTGAAAATGAAATTGCATCAAGGTGACAGAAGCATATTCATACCTGGCATGAATGTTCAAATGAAAAGAGCCAATCAGAAATCTGTAATTACTCTGGAAGCAATTATGGAAAAAACTGAGTGTATACATGCACAAAAGTTGGGAAATAGTCTTAATGGAAGAAAATAGTTACTCGTTAGGGCATAATGAGACCGAACTCTTTTCTGTTATGTTTTTAATAGGAAGGAAATGCAGGCATTTACAGGTTCTGGGCACAAATCTGTAGCACTATCCAGAGACCAGGTTCTTTCACATTTTTCATAAGAGGCTCTCAGACCCCCTAAGGTCTCTCCCAAAGTCTCCACCTATGTCCTCACCCCTTCTAATTAAACTTATTCTTCGTCAACTGCTGGTGTTTAGGATAAATAAAGTCTGCTGCTGGCTTCATGACAGCTGCCATACAAAACTGTCCCCTGTTAGTTTCTGTTGTGAATGCCAACCTTGAAGCCAACTTATTGCCCTAGCATGCTTCTGCAGGATGTGCCAGAGAGCTGCAATGTTGGATGGCATGTGCTTTAAGTTCTTAACAAGGCCTGGACAACTGGTGACATTTCATAATCAAACTAATTTGTCAGCAAAGAACTGGTTGTACTGAATGGGTACAGAAGACGTCTAGGGCAAAAACAAAGACGGAATTAGAGTCCACTGAGATAGCAGTTGGCTAATGACACATTAATTAGGGTTAGGGAGAAGGGGCAGGCACAGGGGAGGGTGATATTGGGAGCATATATTTTAGGGAAATCTGCTGCTAATCTTTACCAGAGAACAAGTATCTGACATGTTAGTACCTATCAAAGGTTTGCTGCATGGCTCACTGCCTGGGGAGAATGACCTTGAACTTGCCTGGTAACAAGACTCAGTTTGTTTGAGTACAGGCGATATGAGACCTATGAAGTGACCCTTAAGGAGCCATTCCCAAGCCTCAGTAGCTGGAATCTTCTATCGCTTTTCTCACACATACTTGAAAAAAAAAAAGTAAATCGCTCCTTTTCTTTCTCCTTCTCATGTCAAGGCAAACTTTGCAAACATGCTAGCACATTTTTGGTGATGGTTCAGGTCAGCGAGGAGCAGAGAAAAGAACCCCAACACTTTGGGTGGGAAGGTCTTCACCTGCACCAGACACTAGGGTAGCATAGGATTCCCTGAGCAGGTACCTGAGGTAGCTGAGCCCGGATGTCTTCAGAGCCAATGAATATGCTCTCCAGGTGAGACCAGGTACGCTGCACCTCAAACCAGATGGAGATTACTGAGTCAGCTGTGGACAGCTTCTTCTGCCAACTTGATACTTCTTCCAGGAAGAAAGCAACGTGTTTGGACATCATCAGGTTCTGAAGTTGCACTTGATTGTCCTCCAGAACCTCGATGAGGTCCTCGTCTGACTGCAGCAAAGGTATGTGAGTTCGCGCATGCGGCTCATACTGGAATTCCATGCTGGCCCAGGTGTTCTGCAGCTCGCTTAAGGTCTTCTCCATACCCATCTCTTTCACAGCTCGGTCCACAATGCCCCGGACCTCATCTTCGAAATGGTGGAGCTGGAGCTGCAGGAGGTGAGCCAGCGTGGTGTCCTGATCCATGGTGAAACTCACGCCAGTGGCCTGCATCAGTTGCCTCCAGTGCCGCTCCCGGATGGCAGGGTTCTGCAGCTCCGCCACGGCCCTCAAGGAGGTCAGAGTATTCAACACGGTACTTTCCAGGCCTGTGAATGCATCCCAGGCTCTGAGCTCCTTGTCTAGGTTCCGGATGTGCTGGGTGAACTGCTTGCACTCCAAGTCCATGGCTTCCACACTGATGTCCCTCCAGCTGGTAGCCTCCCAGGCATGGATACTGGAGGTCACCATTCCAATGGTGTCCCAGAGCTCCTTTAGCTGGCAGGCCTCCTTCCTGCACTGCCTCAGCTGCTTATAGTCAGGGACATTGACCTCAAACAGATCAGCTGACTTGGAGATGGTAGCCATGGTGGACTCCATGTGCTCGATCTCCCTGTGCCAGACATCCAGCATGTGATGTGGACCAATGCTATCAAACCTAGGAAGTATAACATATTCCTTTGGTAAGCATGACACACATGACTCAACTCCTAGAACCCCTAAGGTAGCATCTACTGAAAGGTTTGGTACCCAGGAGAAGAGGAAAGGCTCCTAACACAGCTTCTCACCCTGGGATAGATGGGGTAGGGTGACCACTAGAAGGAAAAGCCATTCAAGAGCATCAGAAAAGATGATGGGTATGGTGACCCAAGACTCTAATCCTCACACTTGGAAGACAGAGGCAGGAAGATCTTGAGTTTGAGGTCAGTGTGGGCTCATCAGTGAGACTCTGTCTCAAAAGATACAACGCTCATAAATGAGCAATGTCATGCTTAGACCTCATCTTCAAAATGCTGAAGTTTGCTTTTCATCAAATCTCACTCATTTGATTTTACCATCAGACTCAAGAGTCAGATACTAGTTCAGAGAGGCAGTGAGAACACCCAGTTGACCTTCCTCCTCCATCATCATCCCAGAAGCCTCTCCTCCCTCCTACCATCTCAAACAAATCTGCTCAAACTCAATGTCCCTCCCTTCTACTTCCTGTGTATCCATCCTTTTCACTCCCTCTTACTCTCCATGTTTCTTTAAAAAATAATCTTAGGTTTACTTCCTGTTGATTGGTTGCTTGCTCCACGTATTGATCTATGGTTGACTCCACCCAACACTGTCCACAATATTTAAGCAGGAAGCTCCCAGATCAAAGGCATGCACCAGGGCTGAGACACATCACAACTATAAACAGGTTTTTCCAGTAAATAGTGCATATCGGGAATTCAGAGTGTGATCAGTTATCCTGCAACAGAGCTCTTCTGCTGCACCTGGGCTGCCAACTGCCCCTGAAGCTGCACCTTCACCGATGGCATCCCCTGAGCTCTCACAGTGCCAAGCCCCAGTCGCTTCTATGGCCATTTCATGCCTTCAAAACAAGCGCTATGTGGGCTACCTCACTGCCAGTGTGAGGTGCAACCTTGGCCACCTCTGGACCACAACTTCCCAGTGCTAACCTGAGAAACACTCCCAGGAGATTGCACCTCAGTGATGCTGGTCTCTTCTTAATCACAGCTGATTCTTCAGCCCCAGCTGAGCAGCATCCATTGTTCCAGCAAAACACAGGTTTTACCTTCATGGTTCTAATCTTTTGACCCTTTATGTTGAGTGCTGAAAGCACACACCCAGTTGGAGATGGTACCTTATCTTTGAGTATTAACACTTTGCACAACCACCCACAAGGCAGGCTCCAGTCATCCTCCTTCCTCAATGAAGAGCCTCATATGTAAAGGAGCTCACACACCTGTCCCATAGTCAGGGGTACGGGTGACCCCAGTTTCAAGGGGCCTCTGCCTTTTCTCCTCTCATCACCAGTTATCTTTCCTCTCCGTCCCCAGGCTGAGACTTTCTGCTTCTGGTGTTTATAGAAGTAGATATTCAGGGTCCTACAACTTAAAGGAGATGAAACTCTTCCAAACTCTGGATAGGGCCTCACACAAGGGAATGATGAATAGAGAAATGGCTCGTTCCATCTTTTTACTGCGCAGGAGTGTTTACTGACAGGATACAGAAGGGAGAAAGAGGATGACGTGTGGACCCCCTTCCATGAACTGTTCCTTCTTTCACTTGTCTCTAGAAATATCTGCCATAACCGATAGAAAGAAATTCTAATTTAAACATTCACCTGAACTGCTCGCTCTAACCCCCCACCACCATGCAATGCAGTAACAATCATGCACACCATTGCACTGGTGCAGCTTAGCTTGGATGCATGTTCTGCAGGCTGTCCACCTGCTCCTGAATTGGTTTGGGTTTGGGCTGTGACCACCAAGACGAGTGGCTGAACACCATGCACAGGTCATGGCTAGCCTTCAGCACAGAACACGAGGGTGGTTTGCAGAGTGGGAAGAGCCTCCTCCCTAGGTTTTTCCTTCCTCCTCTCCAATGAGCAGTAGATAATGGACGACATGGAAGAAATAGAATTGTCTTTGTGACAAGCAAGAAAGATCACCACGGCACAAAGAGTCTTCTGGTTGGTTGTTTTTGTTTTTCTTGCAGAGATGAACTGTTGGTGTCTGTGAACTCTACTTATTCTCTGGTCTACAGTAAATTTAGAATGTGGTATTAACTACTTGGTGTTGGAAGAAGATCTATGAAATTGAGACAAACTAAAAAAAAAGCCCACATCCCATTTAATTCATCATGATGTGTGATAGAAAGAAACTATCAGACAAGATGTGAGCTAGGGGCATTTGCAGGGCACAGAAGGCAATAGTATGTTCTATTTTTCCTCATCACACAAACATCCAGAAATTGACAATGGTTTCTTAAATGTGCTGTTGGTATAATTTGTTTATTGTTTGAATTTGTGGAAGACCTTTTCCTGTACCTGATCATGCATGAACACCAGTTTCAAGTAAGTTTGGAGGGGATCTCTACACATGAAAGCAGGTGGCAATTTCAAACCTTTAGAATAAAATCGGCACGGTGGTACATGCCAATAATCTCACCACTCAGGAGGCTGAGATAAGAGGTTCCTGGGGTCCTGTCTATACTATATAACAAGCCTCTGTTTCAAAACCATTCCTTTATGCCAACTTGTCAAGATATTCATAAACTTTACACATGTTCTAACAATGAAGCATTTTTTCCAAACCAGGGAAAGAAGAGAGTTTACGGACAAGAAAGTCACAGAGGGGAAGGGCACACTGGGTCTTTGAAACTGATATAAAGATGTGACAAGAAGGGTGAATGTCTGCAGAAATAAAACTACAATTATGTAATGGAAACACATTGCTCAACTGTGAGCTTAGAGAGAGAGAAGAGGAGGAGCCCCTTCTGACTCTTGCGGAGCTAGCCACTGGGAAATGCCAACTACAGCACCGCAGCTGGATGGAGAATAAAGACTGACCTACGCCTGCACAATAACCTTCCAGCACACAAAACTTGAGGTGCCCACCCTGAACTGTGGATTCCCTAGTCCTGCACACTCTGTGGTAGCCCATTTAGGTACCAATATCCACCTATTTGTCCTAGCTACAAGATGGAGAAGCATCCCATACTGTCTTCCCTCAGTTCCCGTTGATTCTCCTGCTTCTCAAATTGCAGTCTTGGCCATTGATTGCTTCTGTTCCGGCATTACCACTTTGATTCATGGCTGTTATGCCCTCTCACTTGAGACCTGGTCTTCAGTCCATCCTGCTCCATGTGAAAGTAGGAGTAATAATAGAGACAACTTTCCAATATTCAATGCTGTAATGTATATCTTTTATCCTATGGTGGCACAAAAGCAATACTAATTTAGTAGCACTATAATTTGGAATGTGAATTTCACTTTCCTTTTGGGCTAGCAATAGGCTTGCAGTTCAATCCTCTTTCATGATGCCAGAGATCAGGTACCAGAAACCAGGTATGGGATCATGAGAGGCTGACCTACAGTGTCCTACTGTGTTGCTAGTTGTGGTATTTGGTAGGCCAGGTACATCAAACATGGTCAGAACAAAGCCCATTGCACATCTGAAAGGCTGTGCTTCCAGATGCTGACTTCTGAGCCAGGGTCACCTGGACCTCTCTGTCTATCTTCAGGCTCCAGCTCCTGAAAATCAGCTGCACTCTGTGTCTCACTTGGTGTGCCTTCATGTCCCAGCTCCTGCATCTCAGCTGTACTCACTCCGTGTCTCACCCTCTCTACCCTCATGCCCTAGCTCCTGCATCTCAGCTGTACCCACTCCATGTCTTAAACTTTTAGTCATTTGCCCCCTTTTCCGTGATTATTTTTTATGGAACATCTTTGCCTTCCAGTCCAGTTATTAATCTCCAATGTAACTTGTGTTATTGGCTCAATTGCCACTGTCCCCAGCATGTGTCAGCAACTTCAGTTAAAGATGATACCAAGAATGTGTTTTATTACTCAATTTTGAAATTATCCCTAAGGCCATAAGTTGTTGATGTCAGGGGTTGTATTTTCTGGAAAATTCTACTATCCTTGTAATTCTTAGCTCACTCCACTCTTGAGGCCAAGCCCCCATCCCTCTACTCTACAGAATTCTAAATCGTACAGATGAGTCAGGTTAACTGGTAAGTCAGGCCAGCTGAACCAATGCTATATCTTAATGTAGGATATCACTATGTCCCTAGCACTAACTGAATGACCCAAATAGCTCTTTTCTCCAGCTTTAGAAGTGACAATAGGTACTTCACAAGCAGGACCTATGGGTCCCCATCCCTCATGCTCCAGTGTCAAGCTGTTGTCAGGCTGTTAGAAAAACCTGTTTTTTCCTGTTGCTGTCATACACAGCTTCTAACAAGGGCATCTTCAGGTAGGCTCTGCCAGCTGTTCACAGAATCTGATGGCCAACTGAGAGCCCTAACAGCCTCCCTATGAGTTGGAGCTCATAGGATAGACAGTCTAGGCTGTACATCCTTGGATTACCTTGGCCTTGAAGAAAGTAGGAAGATGCTTATCAGGGCGCCATTCTTTAAGGTCAGGAAACCGGTGCTCAAGGTCACAGACCGAACAAGAGAAGGACAGAGCACAGAATATTCCTTTCGGTAGAATCTGGCACAGATTTCAAAAGCAGTAGAGGGTCCTTGAATTCGAATCTGACAGTTTAGTCAATTATTATGAAGAGTGGGGACTCAGCTAAGAAATATGCTGAGCTGTCCTAGAGTTAAGAACTAAAGGAAGCGGGAACATTTGACTCGGGCACGAAGAGGGAATCTAAATTTCAGAAGCCCAACTTCGCACCGCATCTGTCAGATGGCAAGGGCCTAATGAGACACTCATTTTCTTCTTCCCTCTCAAAGACAAGAATGCTAGAAGCTGAGCGTAGCTGGCTCCAGGGACAGAAACTTGCACTGTTAGAGAAGGCAGCAGGGGCTGGAGGTCTATAAATGATCAAAATGTAAAGGAACAAGTGCTCACTTGAGTCCAGATTTTACACACACACACACCAAAGTAAGGAACTAAACAAATAACACACATGTTGGTGTCTGCTAAGGTTCCCTGTAGCAAGAGCCCCATGATTCCAGAAGAGAAACATGTCAACATTTCAGCGACATTTGTTTTCTCAGGCTGTTGTGAGAGTTCTTTTCCCAGAATTCTCCTCTGAAGATTTGTCTGCATGTGAAATGAACAGATGTGAATCTAGAAAGCCCAGCTAAGAGTAACAGCATCACAGAAGCTGCCAGGAAGGAACACTAAGAAGAAAACAACAACCACGTACAGAAAGAAAATAAAATAGCCCACTAGCTGGTCAATACACACACAGTACACATGAACGTTGGCTGCCTCAAAAAGGACCTCGAAAAGGACACCACGGTTGGTTCCTGCCCAACGGTCACTCTTGGAAGCTATTTCTCTAAGCACCTACGGGATTCATTTGAAGAATTTTAAGCAGCTAGTTGACATAAAGGCTTGTTTATGTCTGCTTTCCTATGTGCCTATATTACTCACCTGGTTGTGATGAACTTTAGGCCTCTTGAAAACCAACCTCCCTCATGCATGTTGTCTTCTCACAATCTGAATTGAACTTAGAATTTCTGTTCTATACCCAAAGGAGGACCCAAAAGATATGACCTGAACTCCGGAAGAATGTTCTTCCAGTGTATTCCATACATGTTCTTAGCAAGAGGCATTTCTTGGGGGGGAAAAGGTATGCTCCACTAAAGAAACTGTAAAGTGCAGAGTCATTTGAAATTCTAGGTCCCTAAATGTTTGCTTCAAAGAAAACCAGTTATTGCCCTTCAGGGCAGTGGCTCTCAGTCTTGGTGGCACAGGAACCATTATGTGTGTGTGTGTGTTGGGGCAGGGGTAGGCACTTGATACAGGCACATGGATCCTATCCCTGAAGGTCTAATTTAGTGGGTCTTCAGGACAGGCTGGACACTGCAGGCTTTCAAAGCTCTTTCTGGTGATTGTATGACACACACTTTATGCATTCATACTGAATATGGTTTAGACTTCTACTCTTGCTTCTCTCTTAGTCGCTTAGTGTCTTGTGTTTTGTAGATGCAATGCCATTGCCTAGAAGGCAGCACCTGCTTGATAAACATTAGCTGATTGAGTGGTGAGAGCATGTCTTTACTGAGGGTGAGGATTAAGGGGGACAGAGATAGACCGACCAGGAGGGAAACACCTGAGGGTTCTTCACCCGGAAGGCTGGTCATAGGCACAATGGCGTAAGACTGGATGATATGACTCAAAGCAACTGGAAGAAAGGATGTCAATTTTTTTAATCACAAAAACGTGAAAAATGTTTGAGATGCAGGATAGCCTCAATATTCCAAATTGATCCTTACACAGTGTATAAAGGGGCCAACGCATTATCCTGTGTCCCAGAAGCCATGTCATTATTACCTGTCAACTAAAATTGATTTTCTTTTAAAAAAAAGATTAGGCCTAGACATGAGACTTTCAGCGCTAAAACTGGAACAGTGGCCCATCAGGACAGCTGGACATCAACACACCCGGTGCAACACTGAACCCTTTCAGCAATTACCTTGTTAATTCCAGTAACAACCTATGAGGCGACTACTATCATTATCAGGAGCATAAAGGTATTAACCAACGTGATGTGACAGACACAAAGAGCAGACCTGGAGAAGTTTCTCAGTCCTGTTGTGAGCTTTCTTCATTTGGAGAGTCTTAGTCTGCAGCCACAGCGAGAGATTCAGCCTTGGCAAACAGACCATAGGCCAGGGGCTGGGGGTGAGGGGTGGAGTCCCAAGCTATTCAGACATGGCTTTGCCTGTGGGGTGAGACCTGCAGGCTAAACAGTGCTTGGGAAGCTGGTGCCCTATAGATCTGAACCCAGGTGCATGATACAGGACACCCTGAATGGCACTCTTTCCTGAGCTTAAAGTCTTTATGCAAGACCTGATTATCAACAGAGAGGTAACACAGGATTACCAAGTACAGAGAAATGCCCTTAGACATTAACCTTTGCTAAATCTTAAACCACTCAATTTTTTCCAACATTATTTAAACACTCTAGCAGCCAGTTCTAAAAATATGTGTGGGGAGGGGGGCAGGGCGTACGCCCAAGGGATATGTGTCTGTGTGTTTTCTAGCAACCATTTTTAAACCCCCCACAAAGAACAGAAGTCCGGGAATTCAGAATTCTGACTGCAGAAACCCTAATCATTTCACCATAGTTCCCTGATGAGCCCTTATGATTCCCTCATTAACCCAGGGGCACAAGAAGCTTCTAACTCTTTCTTGAAGGGGGTGGTGGGGGTGGTGGTTGTCTAGCCTTTGCCATTCAGATAAGCTTAAGACTCTGTCCACCCCAGGACTGCACTGTCACCAAAATACCGCACAGAGGAAAGGACTGGTAACAAGCTTTTTTCTGCCGCAAGAGCCGGAGCAGAAACTCAAGAAGAAGAGCATCGCCCTGATCCACACCTGAAGGGGGCTTCTTTGCGGAACCTCTCCCGGAATTGCTGCTGCTGAGTGTCAAAGGCTGTGCACCTCTGGCGGAGGAGAGCCACTTCATTTGCCTGCAGTGGGGCCACTCGCTGTCTCACAGTGGTGGCCATCTTCTTCGTGTTCTTCCACTTCTCCGGAAGCTCCTGTGAAGAAGACCTGGGAGTGCTCACACCTATGCTGCTCCCCCCTCCCCATAGCCAGAGACTGGACACCACTCTGGGCGGCCACCCCCTGAGGTAGAGCCCCCGGGGATGGACTGGTGCCCTTTTGAATTGTGCACCACCCTACTCTTCCTCAGCTTACCTCTCTGGTTTTCTTCTCTCTCCACAGTCACCTACTTTAGACTCAGCACTACCCTTAGCCCCTTCAACCTCTGACCTGGTAACCCTTGCCCTTCTCTATAGTCCTCAAGGGGGGTTGGTTATTTTCTTGAGTTCCTGCCTTCTCTCTCAAACCTTCTTAACGTCATTAAGATATTTTTGTTTCCCCCAAATCAAACACTTGGCCTAACCTTGTGGGAATGGGGCAGGGGAGATAACTTAGGAGGACCTTTTGGCAACTTGCTATAAGCCAGCGTTATTTGAAAAGAGGGAACCTTAACTGAGAAAATGCCTCTATAAGATGGTCTTGATGGCAAGTCTGTGGGACATTTACTTAATTAATTATGAATATAGGATGGTCCCCTGTATGCTGTGCTGATTCTGGACAAATAATACTATCTGGTACAAACAAACAAACAAACAAAGGCCTAGAAAGTCAGGGAACAAGCCAGTAAATAGCATGCTGTCATGGTCTTTGCTTTAATTCCCGCCTCCAGTTCCTGCCTTGAGTTCCTGCCCTGACTTCCCTGGGTGCTGGAGTGTGACCTGAGGGTTGTAAGATGAAATAAACCCTAGCCTGGGCTACATAGAAAAACCCAATTTCAAATAAAATGACTTATCTTTAAATCTGGGGTAAAATCTGCATCCCTGTGAGTTCTGTCACTACAATTTTCAGTATTTTAACCACTTCCCAAAAATGCTAGACATTACTCATGTGTTACACATTGTAGTTCTAAGACACGGACCTTGGGTCTGCACTCATCACTGAGCCATTCTCTGTTTACTTCGACTCCACCTTCCACCCCACCGTGAAATCCTAAGCCACCCCTTCTGTGCCTCGTAAGGACTAGTCCGATGCACTGACCTCCAGTTGCTTAAACACGGCCTCCGGCAGCTCCTGTTCGTAGGACTTCAGCAGTTCAATCGTTTGCTTCAGGGGCTCAAACATGTCATCCGTGCTGCTCTGCCGTTCTTTAAGGGTGACAAGGTGTCCCATGATCTCCACCAATCCTTGGAAATCTCCTCTCTCCACTTTCTTGAGCAAGCCACTCTCTGTGTTCTTTATGAACGCGTCAAGGTCAGCCAGGCTGAATGAACACAAAGCACAGGGTCATGGGGGAAGGATGCTCACATCTTTAGCAGCGGTGATGGTGGATGAAAGCTCACCATGGACCAGGCACTTCAAGGGATTAGCCTTGTGACTAATGTGGCTTTCTTCACCAGAGTGCCGGTTGTGAAAGATGAGGGCAGCCCTGGCCCCTCAGCAGATATGACATGTGAATGGAGTATGTCCTTCTAGGAAGGATCTTGGACTAGAAAAAGGATGTGAGTGGGGTGACTTAGGTTAGGTCTCTGGACTAGTTACTACATCTACGTCAATAATAACTCAACGTTTGATCATATACTGTGGCAAGATGCTATCATTTGGAAAGTCAGGCAAGAAAGTTTTCATGATATTTTTAGAACTTTTCTTAAATCTGAAATAACTTCAAGTCAATAACATTTTAAAGGCAAAAATGAGGGCTGGGCATGGGGGTGCACATTCTAGTACTCAAGACTCTGATGCAGATGGGTCTCTGTGAGTTTGCAGCCATATAGTGAGATTCAGGAGAGCCAGGACTTTCTCAGTTATTAGACTTGTCATGATGGCCAAGACACTTAACATCTCAAGTCCCTAGTTTCCTTGACCTAGAAGACTGGAAGACTCAGCTCTCTCACCAGCTCTTATGACAGTTACGTGAGACGCATCCTGCAATTCAGCAATCGTTCAGTGAGCATCCTCAGGAGCCCTGCCAAGTTTCCAGGGGCTGAGAGTAGAATGACAGAGAAGAGGAGCAAAGTCCCCGCATGTATGAAGCTTGCATAGAAGCCAGTCAAGGGAATGGGAAGCAAACGGATGACATACACTGTACAGCTTCTCACAGAGATGAAAAGGAGCTGGAGAAGATCAGGATAAAGGGATGGAGACTCAAACCAAGGCTTGACGTGATGGGAGGTCAGCAGAGGCCTCCTCTGAAAAGTGCATTGATGAGCAAACTGAATGGGTGATGGACTGTGCCACAGAAAGGCATGAGAGATGGGAGTCTCAGTGGCAGGCAGGACATGAGCAAAGGCAGTGGGGTTGGTTACATTCTTGGACTTGAGGAATGCAAATTCAAGGTGGCAGAGGCACAAGAGGAGAAAGATGCATGGAAGTTGGAGAGTGTGGTTAGTGGGGTCCTTGCTGACCATAATAAGATCAGGTCCTAGTCTAGACGAAAGAATTCTAAAGACAATGCTTGATTTGATTTATGCTGGCAGCAGCTCTGTAGCTGGAGAATAGACTTTGGCTATAGGTTTGCTGCAGGGGATGGTGGCCTTGGGGCTGTGGGAGTGAGGAGACAGGAATGGAAACCAAGGGGAAGTATACAGGAGATGTTAGCATTGCCCATCTGACAGACAGTGCTGCCCTTGACTGGGATGGTACACCAAAAAGTGATCAGATTCAGAATAATTCTGCACACAGAGTACAGGGCCAGTCAATAGGTTGAACGAGAGGGAGGAGGAGATGAGAAAAATCTCCTAGTAGCCTCTAACAGTGAGACAAATAATAACACCACTTACAGATGTTTGGAAAAATTGGGTACAGCTGAGTTATATTGTGGGGAATGGGAGAGGAATGTGTCTTGAACAATTAGCAGAGCCTAGACACATCAGCCAGGTGCGATAGTTAGTGCTGATTGGCTGCGGCATGAGGGTCTAGAGTCTCTGGAGAGATAAGCCTCTGGGCATGTCAGGGAGAGGATCTAAGTTGGATTACCTAAAGTGGGAAGACACCAATTCTACAGACAGTTTTGAAGCATCAGAAACGTCCCAAACAGTGGAAGTAGCTAGAGAAGGAAGACAGGAATGGAGGCTTCTGGAATTCCAGAATTTAGAGACCTCAGGGGGGTGCTGAACTGAGGAAAAGATGCCAGGAAGACATAGCTAGTGAGGAGAGAGGAGAACAAAAAGAGAGAGCAATGCGGAAGGCCTGAGGGCCTCGGGAGGGGGGACAACTAACCAGTCACAAGCAGAGGAGAGGAGAAGGGCAGGAATGACCACAGGCAGCCTGAGAATTTCTGGTGTCTTTGACAAAAAATGATCTCAGTGAAGCCCAGAGGGAAGGCAAGTCAGGGAATCATGGGCTCTTATTTCTCATGCAGTCCACATGATGATCTGAATATATTCTTGATGGAAAAACGTAAGGAGGTATTTCAAATCAATTGGCAGTGAAGCCAGGGGTGACATCTCAGGCCTGTAACCTCAGTGTTCAAGAGGCAGAGGTGGCAGGATCTCTGCTAACTTAAGGCCAGCCTGGGCTGCAGAGTGAGTTTACATCAGTCTGGGCTTCAGAGTGAGTTCAGTTCAGCCTGGTCTGTGTAGTGAATTCAGGCCAGCCTGGGTTGCAGAGTGAGATCCTTTGATGTGGGATTTCCCTCTGTATGCTGTGAATACCATTGGTTAATAAAGGAACTGCTTTGGGCCTATAGCAGAGCTATGGGAAACAGAGCTAAGTAGGGAAAAACTAAGCTGAATGCTGGTAGAGAGAAGGCGGAGTCAAAGAGAAGCCATGTAGCCCCACTGGAGACAGACACTGGAACTTTACCCAGTAAGCCACAGCCATGTGGTGATACACCGATTAATGGAGATGGGCTAAATTAAGATGTAAGAGTTAGCCAATAAGAAGCTAGAGCTAATGGGCCAAGCAATCTTGCCCCCATATATATGTATATATATATTATAATATTTATATATTATCCCTCAATAAATGGCTGAACTGTAAACTAAAACAGAAGGAATCAGACTGCTCTGTGGTTGACCTGAGATCTGCTCGTCTCAGCTCTGGCACAGCAAGGGCAGCACAGATGATGCTCACATAAGGGAGAATGTGAAGATCGGCTCTAAGCACGGTTCGAGCTCCGGAAGGGAACAGCAGAAAGAATGAGCAAAAAGTATTTGAGGAGAGCCTGGCTAAGAATGTTCTTGAGTTTCTGAAAGCCAGTAGACAGTATCAAGAAAGACAAAAAAATGTTAGCTAGAATAAATATAAAGATCCCCCCATAGATGTTTCGGTATGAAACACCAGGTTATCAGAAGAAGGAAAAGAAGAAGAGGGAATGGAGAGGAGAGATAATTATACTAAGAAATACTAATTAGTAGCAAAAACACAGTAGAAGCCAGGACACTGAGGAATAATATTTCAACAATTTAAGAAAATTTGACTTTCTAAATATTTTTTCATATTATTTAAACAATAAGAGCAAAATAAGTGAACTCAGATGAAGAACAGAGTCCCGTCACTAGACCCTTCTAAAGGAACTGCTAATGGATATACCCAAGTCTGTGATGTGAGTGGCTCTACATAAAACAGCGGGGCAGTGAGGTCTAGGGATGAGGCTCAATAGCGTAGCACTGAGTGGATCTACAAGCCTCACTGGAACCCCGTCACTACAGAAAAGACTATACAATGCTTCAAATAAAACAGTTTGAGGGAGTTCAATAAATGTTGGAAAGTGATCTAATAACTGGGAGTAGAAGGATATATTTTGGTGAATGAATAATAGAATGGAATATTCTCTCTGTCTTTCTCTCTCTTACACACACATACACACACTCTTTCTGTGTGTATGCATGTATTGTGTGTGTTATGTGTGTGTGATGCTGAGCATGGAACCCAAGGAATTGTACAAACTAAGCAAGTACTCTGACCCTGAGTTCCATTCCCTGCTTTCTGCATTGGTTTGAAGGAGACTGACCATACAGATGCACTTATTCAGATAACGATGCTGATTGAAACAGTCTTCAGAGCTGCATAAACAGTACAGCATGTAAGCCAAAAGCAAGGAAGAAAGGATTGTAAAACAAGGCAAATAATATCCAATAAAATGCCAGACCTAAACTGAAACAGTGAATATTGTGAACGAGGCCCACTATTGAAGGTGAGCATGCTAACAGAAATTTAAACATTCAGTTATGCAGACCGTAAAACTTTCTCCTAATGTAATTCCATGGCGAGGTTGAAAGCCAAAGGAGAATGAGAGATATAAGGCAAGCAGCACTCAAAGGGAAGTCACTTTAGCTACGGCAGGAGATGTACAGCAAAGCAGACTTTAACTGCAGCAGACAGAGCCAGGGATAAAGGAGGTCTGATGCTTAGTTAAAGGTTTGGTTACAGGAAGATCGATCAGGTGAGGTAGACCCACACAACATGGGACAAAGTGATGGAATGCCACGGACACTGCAGATAGTCTCAGAACAAGAGACTTGAGCAGAGAGAGCTCAGCACTTGATAATTAAGTAGAATAAAAAAGGCAAACAAGAGACAGCAAATTTCACTAAAACAGTTAGCAAGCTTTAGGCGCATAGACACCACGCCCATTACAGGACATACCCTCCTCCCCCGTGCACACAACAACTAGACAAACTTACTGTAGCTCATCAGACATCAGCATGCTCCAGAAACTTGTCATTATACATAGCCCAGTGTGACTCAGAAGCAAATCACAGACCAATAGGGATAAACATCATTAAGATGAATGTTAAATATGTTTAGAGCTAGACTGTTATGAAAATATTTCATAGTAATGGCCGGCATGTAGGTATACCTCCACAGAGAAGGGAATTTATGATTCGAAATGCTAGCATTCAAAAAGGCAGTGAACTCAAAATTAATGAAGCATTTATCTTAAGTCAGCAAAGAAATAGAAAATAAGCCCAAAGGAAACAATACTTCTATGATATAATAAATTGTTGAAATAAAAGTCAAATTATAACAACAGAATCAATGGACACATGAGGTAGCTCTTTGTAAGACTAATCAGGAAAGGAGCCAACAAGAGCAATCAAAAATCAATAGAAACGAAAAGGCCTGGAATAGATGAAATAAGATGAAGCTATACATTTCCTGACAGTAATCTAATGACTAATGTGTGTTGAATACATTTATAGAAACTATGACTTAGTAATGACTAGAAAATCTTCATATCTTTATAACAATTAAAGGATCTGTAGTTTAAAATCTTCGCGCAGAGAAAATTACAAGCCCCAATGCCTTTATAAACCATTTAAATCAAACTTCCAGTACCAAAGGATCCCAGCATCACACAGCTCTCCCAGGGAATAAGCAAGTAGAATTGCACCGTAGCTTCTTTCACGGAGCTGGCGAATTCCCAAAACTAAAATCTGACAAAGACGGTATGAAAAAGGCAAATAAGAGGCCAAAGTCAGTCACGAGCACTTGAACAACAAGGAAGGATTTGCAGACAAATTCAACCCATGGGTAGATTGGAAACCGTGACACTTTCTGATGGGTTTATCCCAGCAACACTAGGTTGGTTTGATATTAGAAATCAGAACAATAATGTTCAAGACTGAACATTTTAAAGGAATAAACAGAATTATCACGGTACTAGAAAAGTACTTGAAAAATTAGGCTTGTACTTAAGCTAAATACTCTTAACAAATTAGGAATAGGAAAGGACTTCTTAGGAGGATTCATACACACACACACACACACACACACTCATTCACACATACATACACATCACACTCCACATTTTCTCACACACGCTATCCTGCATACTCTATACATACTCATATGCATGCCACATTTATACACACTAATTCACATATACACACAAGCATATACCCTACATATGCAACCCCTAAACTCACACACAATCATGCTACACACACACACTCAGACACACACAAACACTACATACATTCTCACACGTACCATTGTTGCACACTATATATAGACTTAAAACACACATTTACATACACATACATACACCACATACTCATAGCAAATCTAACTCAGTAGTAAAATTCCTTGCAGGGTCAGGCTCAAGACATGGGTGCCCGTCAACATATCTGTTTCAGACAGTGGACAGGAAGTCCAAGCCAGCGCGGTAAGAAAAGAGATTGAGATGAACACAATGACTGAAGAGGAAGAAATAAAAATCATAAAATCTGTGGATGTGGCTATGTACATAGTGATCCCAAGAGAGTCAACAAATCATTTATTAGGAATAATAAGGTAATTTAACAGGTACCTTGAAAAATCAATCAATACATCAAAACCAATTCTATTTTCACAGAGAATATGATTTTAAAAGATTTTGAATGAGGAAGCAAAACACACATGGGAATAATGTTTGTGAAACTACCTGTGAATTAAAGGTAACGATTATAAAATCTAGGCAAACAAGAGTGACGTGAATGGGGAAAACGTCACAGACTTACACAGCAGTGTTTGATTCTGTCCCAAATCCTCAAACTTACGTACGGTCAGCACGAATTTAGTCAGAAGGTTCAAAGGCCTCTTTTCTTTTACAAAATGATGGATAAAAGTTATATAAAAGAGAGTGGCCAAGACCTGCCAAGGCTCTTTCAGTGAAAGCTGAGTGGGTGAAGATCCACCCCGCCAGATATCAAGATCTATTACAAAGCTACAGTAATTAGGGCTTTGCCATATTCTTGAAGCAATGAACTACTTAAGGTGGGAGAGAATTTCTAAACTTTTAGGAATAGAATATAAGAGCGTGTTCTTGGATCTCTAGGCAGAAAGAGAATTTTTCCAGCATGATAAATCTAAGAGTAAAAGAACCTACTGGAGAAGGCAGATGCATTTGGTGATGCTGAGTCTAGGAACTGTTCACTAAGCACAGTCATCCTCCCGTGGCATGTTGGGATGTTGGCTCCAAGACCACCTGTGGGTACCAAATTCCTTCTGCAGAACACTATGCTATTGACATCTTCCCTGTGCAAGTCCTCCCGTGTGCTTCAAGGAACTCCTCCCTAGGTTATTTATGATTACCTCATACAATGCCCATACTGTGCACATGGTTATTATGCTGCCTTGTTTAGGGGACAATGGGAAAGTTTGCACATGTTCAGTTCAAAGGCAGTTTTTAAAGTGTATTTTTGATGTGTGGTGGTTTGAATGTAGACCATGTGAATACAGACAGATGCCTGTAAATGGGGTGGAAAGACAGGTGACAGATCTAGAGGTTATATTGTATACATTGGTGATCTATATAAAACTAGCAAAATATCACACACAGAATATATAAGCAACTTTAAAAATACTTTATTTTTAATTTATATCTATTGGTGTTTTGTTTATGAGTTTTGTTATGAATTATGAGTGCTATGCATATACACACATTCATAACACACTCAGTTCCAACAGAGGTCAGAAGAAGGCACCAGATTTCCTGGAATTGGAGATACAGGTGATTCTGAGCCTTGATGCATGTGTTTGGAAACTAAATCCTGATCTCTACAAGAGCATCAAGAACTCTTCACCATTGCGCCCTCTCTCCAGCTCAAAAATGTAAGTAATGCTTAAATGCCAGAAATACAAACTAAAGTCCAATGGAAAAGAGAAGATGAGATAAGAATAGCACAGGGGAAAAAAAAACTTTCACCAAAGACATGAAGAGACAAGGCACCTTATTCCCTATCAAAGTAATGGATTGTGCTCAGCACTGTGAAAGACCGTGACACTCCCACTGAAGGGGCCAGGATGAAACAGTCTGCTGGCGCCAAGAAGTGCTGAGGATGCCGGGACACAGTGATGCTCACACAGGCTATCCTCTACCTTGGAGCAGGCTTAAGATAGCTGACCTGCTCTCAGCCCAGCTTCTCGGCTCGAATGGAGGTATCTTGAAGGAATGTCTGCCTATGCATATGAAATGCATGCAACATTACTCACAGCATCATTCCTGATAGTGGCAAACCTTCAGAGTTTGTGGGGAGCAGAGGCAAAGGGGTCTGGGAGAGACAGAGACATTGAAAACATATGACGGTATTCGAAGGCACTTCTACAAGCAGGTACTTGATATATCTGAAAATGGGCTGATCAGAAGAACAGTTTGTTTTGGCCTCGGCCAAGATAAACTGCTCAGGTGCAGATGTGGAGATTTAAATAGAGTCAGAACTTTCCAGGGTGGGAGTGAGACGCTATGGGGAACTGACAGATACCGAGAAGGTGGTGGAATCAATGGGTTGGAAATTCTGATTGGTCTGAAGAATTCTGCACTGCGGGGCAGCCAAATAAGCGAGGTGGAAAGATACCAGGTGTGGTCAGAAAATGGAATGCTTACACCTGAGTTTTGAATAGAGAACAATTGTTTCCCCCATCTTTCCCTCCCCTACTGAGAGGAAAGCACACAATCAGGTGCAGTCATATGGCAGAGAGATGGGGCATGCAAGACTCAACGAAACATATCAGGCGTTCTGGAGACTCGGGGGGCATGAGAGGTCACCAGGGTAATGGGAGAGGATGTGAGCCCGATGGTGAGAAAGAATACGTAAGTGTTTAGTAGGTGGCTTCAGCAAGGGGGAGCAGCCGTGGGTACTGTCTGATAGAAGAGCTTAGTAGGTGGCTTCAGCAACCCTTTGGTACTGTCTGATAGAAGTCACTTCAGTGAAGCTAGTGATGTTGGGGGCAAATGGAGAGGAAGTGGCTAGCCAGCAGTAGGTCCAAGCAGGGAATACTTCTATTCCACGCTCAGGGATCAGAGGATACAGAAGAGTCAGCCTCCCTCTGGGAGGACTGTAGTGACATCAGCTTCCTCCGGGGACAACAGGGTTCCAGTTGGGGGTAGAGAGAAGACGAGGGAACAGAGGTCATTTTTGCTGAGTCTGGTGAAAGGCACAGGGAGGAGAGGGTGGACCTCTCCAGGACTGAGTCAGATTCGAGCCATCCCAACTGTGTGGAATGAGAGTTTAGGTGGTAACAGAAAGCTGGACTTTGGACAGTTAGTGACATGTAAGGCAAGTTGTGGCCTATCTGGGCCATGAAAAGAAGGTAGACGTCACCGGTTTCACAGGACCCAACAGATGCTCAGTAACAAGTAACTTTTATTTTTTCTCATTAATTCATTTTTATCTAGTCCTCACTATCACAATAAAATACTCGAGGTTACAAAATGGACAGAATCACTATCTTAAAATTTAACCTTGTATTGCATATTTTCAGAAATAAAGTTGCCAGGCAGTGGTGGTATGCTCCTTTAAACCCAGCACTTGGGAGGCAGAGGCAGGTGGACCTCTGGGTTTGAGGTCATCCTGGTCTACAGAGTGAGTTCCAGGACAGCCAGGACTACACAGAGAAACCCTGTAGAAAACAAACAGAAAAGGAAGAAAAAGAAGGAAGGAAGGAAATAGAGTTAAAGGCAGGAGCTCAGGCTTCCTAACTGTTATGCTGTGGATTTATCCTGTTAAACCAACTGCCAGGCCCCCTGAATCTATGTGCTGGCTCGCCATGACAGCTCCACCATTGTGCTTTGCAGCCAGGGTCTTTTATTCTGTCACACAGGAGGGCGACCACTCTGTGAGGAACGGCCTACCTTCAGGGAACCTTCTTCACTGACAAATGAGTCTCTCACACACACCAATCTCAGATTCTACCTCCTATACCAGGTTCCTATATTCTGGCCATGATTCCCTATCATTTCTGGGACAGCCCTGGGCTCCAGAGCCCACTAAAATGTCTTCAATGCACCAACACTAGGCGAATTACATGGCTCACTCATTTCTTCCCACAGAAACCAGTCGGGGCTTTTACTCTTATATCTCCTGTCTCCTTGCCCAACATAAATGTTACCTGCATGGACTGGCATAGCATAGCAGGTCTCTTTCTGCTTGGAAACTACAACACACAATTTGTAACATGTTGCACTCGCTCTACTAAAAAACAAATTGTATGTTCCAAAATGTGCCCAGTGTTTATGGGTTGCCAGGCTTACTAAGGGAGGACCACAAAGCCTTCCCCTCATGGTGCTTCTCCAGGGCCATTTTGTCTGCACTCAACCACCCACCAACTATTCTTCCTCTTGCCTCCACCGCCTCAGTGATCAAACGCTTTCCCGAATGTAGCAAAACCAGCTGCTGCTTCCAGAGGAACCCCAGTGGCCTGTGCAAACCATCCCCACCGTGCTTTGCAAGGCTTTGCACAGTGCTGGAGCACCACCTGGCAGTCCCTTGGATTTCTTTTGTGCATGTGATGCCTCGGTCTTGCTGTCTCTGGATTGGGGCAGCTTCAGCCCTGAGCACGGTCAGCTCAGAATGTAGGCGTGGGCCCAGGCTGTGTTCCCTATAAGGTCATCTGACACACCAAGGGAGGTCATTGGACAGAGGGGCTGCACCCTCTCTGCGCATGCGCACTCCTCAAGGTTGGGAGTAGAGGCAGCTGGGAAGATTCTAGGTACAATGACTAAGATGGAGTGACCAGAGGACTGTCAATCAATTAGAACAGTGATGCAGGGAACAGGGCTCCAGATTATAAGATACAGTGCTAGGCAGTCTGAGTCTTCGGAGAGACGGATTTTCAGAGTCTATGTGTGACATGGTTAGGACGGGACAGAGCGGCACACAAGGGCCTGCAGCTCTAATGACTTCCACATTGCACAGCTGGAGCATCTGGAGCAAGGTGGAAGTGATAGGAAATAAAATCTAAAAATTAAAATTAGACCCCCCTCTGCCTCCAAGACCTAGATTTCACGGTCAGAACTGTGAAGGAAGGAAGTGGATCTGTGAGTAGGGTCTCGCATGGCATTTCCCACTTACTAGGTGCTTCCCACCCACTGAGCACTGAGTAGAAAATAACACAGACCATTATCTGGTGAACCACGAAGGGACAGGGCTGAAATTAGCATGTCATTAGAAAGACCCGATGTGCCAGCAAACCGTTTTAATTGAATCCATCAGCCGGGAGAGATACGAAGAAGATTCCAAGCATGGCATCCCTGCTGCCTGGGATGCTAGAAGGGAGCTAGGACAATGGGGTTACCTGTTAGTGACGTAGTCAACGAGATGCTGCTTGAACATGAGGCTCCACTTCTTTATTGTGTTCAACAGAGAGGCCTTGAAGGGTCGCACATCCACTTGCATCCAGCCGTCAAACACCTTGGTGGGCTCCAGGCTGACCACCTCGTCGTAGAGCTTTTCATATGAATCTATCTGGACTTTAAAGTGGTGGAGGAGGGGTGGGCTCTCTGGGATACCATCCTCTGCATGGGCTTCTATCTCCTCGGGTGTGAGGACGTGCCCGTAGAGCAGAAACTGACCGAGAATCTCCTTCCTGTCCTCCACGTAGAGGTAGGAGTACTGGCTGAAGGAATTCCGGTAGCTGCAGCAGAGGGTCATCATTTTCTGCACCCTCTCCATGAGCATGCTCCGCAGGCTGGCTAAGTCAGCCATGTCCTCCAGCTCGCCCTGGGGGAGTGAGACAACAGCAGGGAGGTTACATCACAGCTTAGTGAGCTCTTCCAGATGTGGAGGAAAGGCAGATGCTTGCAGGTTTGTTACCTGATAGTGAGGAGAATCACTGAGTGGGCACAGTCGGGGAACCAGAGACGGTACTGCAAAGATGCTGTCGAGGAGACTCTCAACAATGTCATACAAGCCCCCCTTCACTCCAGAGTCCAGAGACGGGTGGAAAACTAATTCTGGGGGGACAAGACTGAGTTGTGCTTCAAATATCGGGGTGATCCCAGTCTTATACTCTGGAAAACAAGGCGACAAAAATGATGGTGAGCGGGGCATGTGGGCAAGGCACTGTTTCATAAAAGTCGGACCCAAGCATTTCTTGAGAATGCAGGCCACTGAAAATATAAACTCTGCCTGACAGCGGGAGGGGGCGGCCCTGCAGTAGTGCGTCTCCACGGGGAACCGCTGACATTCGGAATGAGCCTGTTCTTGTGTGGGGCTCTCCTGGGGATCACGGGGCATTTCCTTTTCTTGCCCTTGAAGTACACGGTCCAGTGACAGACCAGCCTGAGCCAGTTCCCTTCTACCGTCTCAGCTGCCTCCTGGGGTGATGCCACTTCTCCTGAAGAGGAGCCCACGTTGTCAAACACACAATCCCACCAGGATCCCTCGCATGAGTGGGGTGTGCCTGTCCACATTCACACGGGAAAGAATAGCGAAATGTTGCAATCCTACATTTTCCGTTCCTCTTCTATAACCATGGGGCTTACTTTAATTCTGTAGTCTTGCAGTGATAAAAATTTTAAAAACAGCGTAAATAATTCACGGATTGCTGATTACTTGCTAGATGAAGTTGCCTTACTAGATTTAAGTCAAAATATAACACGGAGCACCATGTTCCATGTGTAAGGTGAATGCTTAGAGTTACCGGTTACTGCTGACAGTCGTGCATCTTTTGACAGTAGAAACTGAACGGAAGAGTATTGTGGGCTGGAGAGTGTGGGCTAAAGAAGTCTCCTGACTGAACCACGGCCCTCTTATTTCTTAGTAAAAGAGCTAAAACTGGGTGTGTGACCAAAGTCCTCACCTCTCCAGGGATTTATATGTAATAATGGGATTCCCACTAGGGAAAGATTGGATGGGACCCCAGGGGGTCAGGTGACCCTTTCTTACTCATTCCTTCCTCCTTCCTCACAGACTAAACCTTGGATGTGACATGACTCTCTCTACCATAGACTGAGCCCAAGCCCTGAAGAATGACAGATCTGCAGAATTAGAGTGACCTGCCACAAAACAGCCTTTCTCGTGGACCACTGCTTGGGGTGGGGTGGCCTTCTTTACCCCTTAAGCCACATTTTGGATGGAGCCATGGCTACTGTAGCTTTCCCATTCACTTTAACTAAAAACTACAGGCTCCTCATAGATCCTATGGAAGACTAAGATCTTCCTTTTAAAACCACAGAGATTGAATAATGAATATTATTGTGGGACTCGGAGGGTCTCAACAGTGCATTTCAACCTGAGGGAGACAAGTTTATTAAGAGTCTCACAGGTTTGATCTCTGGGGAGAGCTGGAAACAACAATACAAACAGTGATAACAATCCCATGGAATTCGTCTTTAAATAGGTTGAGCATTGCATGCCTGAAGTGTTTGGGGCTAGGAGGACTCCAGGGGAGTTAGACTAGCCACACAGACTGCTCGTGGAGCCGTCCTGATCCAAAGTCTCAAATGGTCTGACAGCCAAAGCTTTTAGGGCGTGGCTAGTATCTCAGAGCATTCTGGGTTTCAGAGTTTTAGTCAGGGCTGTGTGATGTGCAGTTGCCGCACATGGCACATTGCCGTAGAACGTCATACCTTAGTAGATAAGCCTGCATATGCTTACAAGATTTGAGAGAACATTTGAAGGCTATGGGACTGTTTGCCGCACACGCTGGCATAGGAATGAAATCTCTACATTGGATAAAATGTAGACATCATTATGACAGGAGGAACACTGCCTTACTTCTTCAATGGAGGTACAAGCCAGTCCTTTAGCAGGTGATTTGCAGGGGATGTTTCTTGGTGGGTAGGTAGCATGCAATTTGTCATTTATGCAAACTGGAGCAGATATGACAAGGAAGCCAATCAAAGCCATAGATACATGCAGCCTTGACCCAACTCAGGGAGGCAGAAATGGACCTAATAAGAAAAAATCTACTGTTTTTATCTGTAAAACCCTGTTTTTGTTTTGTTGTGGGTTGTTTTTGTTGTTGTTTTTTGGTTTTGTTTTTTTGAAATAGGGTGCTTCTATGTAGCCCAGTTGGACTGGAATTTGCTATGTAGTTTCTCTGGCCTCAAACTTGTGTTTCTCTTGCCTCAGCCTCCTAGATGCTAGAATTATAGGTGTGTACCAGCACACCTGGGCTTAAATTTCATAGCAGCCATAAAGTTCATGTGCTACTATGAAATATTCACCACCCAAAGGATTTGGAAGGGCTGTATGCTGAAGAAACGAGGTTCCTATGCTTTCTGGTCTTCAGGGAAGGGAATATTACATTGGTGATCTTGGAGGAACACTGCCAATAATTCTCTATCCTTTCATTTCCCATCTTGTCTTCTATCAGAGGGCTAGTGGTACATCAGGCCATTTCATATCAACATTCAGATAGCAACTGGGCAAGGGTGGGGTCACTAACCTGATATACCTTCTGTGGGTACTGTCCCTAAAGTGGCTGTGGCATCCATCATCCTAGGTCTAGGCAAGGGTTGGGTGGGAGGCTGCCCAAATTTCCAACATCAGAGAAGCCTGTCCAGTTCACTAAGAAGAGAACACTCATGTTGGTAGCTAAGGGCTAGTTTTCAGGTTTCAGTGTCCCAGGATCTAGAAACCAACCTCCCAGAGTGCATTGCCATCCTTTTTGCATTTGGGGCAGCCCTCTCCCTACATGCAGAGATCACACTTTGCACCCCACCTTTTCCAGCTGCCAATGCCATGGAGTTATTTTTTGCAGATACACTGAGCTGAACACTTCTACTGTCTGCATCCTTTCACCGGCTGGGTATCAGGATTCACGTTGGCCTGCTAATGCTATCTCTGCTCTTGGTTATAGCTGACATTAGACACCCATCTATCTCACTTTGATGCTCTGCCTTCAAAATCTTCCTTTGATCATGTATTTTGACCCATTCTTTAACATGACCCTTGCTAGGCAACCCAGAATTCATCAGCACGTGAAGGTCTAGTTTAATTTTTAGTCTTGAACTCTTCTGCCCTTTCTATAACACCATTTACTAGCCAAGTTGAGATGTTCTAAGGATTTTGACTCTGTGCACCTTACCCCAG
This sequence comes from Microtus pennsylvanicus, assembly GCF_037038515.1. Classification (NCBI taxonomy): domain Eukaryota; kingdom Metazoa; phylum Chordata; class Mammalia; order Rodentia; family Cricetidae; genus Microtus; species Microtus pennsylvanicus. The sequence goes on along the minus strand of NC_134589.1, from coordinate 55,547,611 downwards.
TTTGTCCACTCTAACTCAAAGTCTTTATCTCTTTCTAATAGCTTCAGAGATGGCTCATTACCTTCTTAGCATTTTTCTCTCTTCTGAGAGCTTTATTCTCTCTTGCTTTTGTCTCTTTCTCACACATAGTCCTGTTTTTGTTTTTTGTTTTCCCTATTCTGCCTGGTAACTTCAAACCCTCCGTGCTGCACAAAGGCCACAGAGCTAGAACATGTCCAAGACACAGAATATCCCCCTTATCTTCCCGCAAGTCAACTGCAAAGGAAGCTGGCCTTAGTAACCGCTTCCCATGGCTCCAGCTCCAGCCACTCGTTTCCTGGACCTTGAGTTTGGTGGAGTCCTCTCCTTGCTATGTGTGAGTGTGATGTTTAGAGTCCTGAAGCTTTTCTCTTTGTACCATCCTCTGCTAGCTTACTCAGTATCACTCACAAAACATCCCTGCACTTTGGCAAACCTCAACTGCACTTCACTTTGATACAGTAGCGACTGCTGCTGCTATCTGCCCAGTCATGGCCCGTTGCCCTCCATTGGTAGTCACCAGTGTTTTCCAGCAGGTATTTCAGAGAGCACTCAATGGCAAGAAAGAATCCATCCAACAACATGGAATCGATGTAGTTCACGTATGTCTTCCAGATGCTGGATGCTGGGTCTGCTGCAAATAGAAGCAGGTTTTCCTACAAAAGAAAAAAAAAAGAAAGGAGGTAAGCCATATTTAACAACACGGGAGAACTGGAAAAACCATTACCAATAAAAACTCATACAAAAAATAAACAACAACAACAAAACCTCTCAGCGAAGTTACACATCCTTACAGTTTATTCTGGCAAATGGAGAAAGCCATTGACTGAGAAGAACATAAATCAGGTCTGAGAAGGAGATGTGGGGCCTCGTCTGTCCCCGAGGATGGAGGATAGGGTCTGGATGCCTTCCAGGGGGAAATGCTGAGGAAAATGACACACATGCACTTTGTCAACTCTCACTGCTCATACTGCGGAGGGAGGAACATCAGAGGAGGAGGTGCGGTAGGCAGAAGGATGACTGGGATTCAGAGCTGCAAAGTATTTCTTGTATAATCCTTAGAAATGGGCTGTGCTCTGTGGCTGGCACTTGATATTAAAGGCCTTACATCATCCCACTAAGTGATTTAGAAAATGAACCATATGAGAAATCTCTCTGTATATGTCTCTTCGTCTCTGTCTCTATCTCTGTCTGTCTGTCTGTGTCTCCCCCACACACACACTTCTCGACCCAGGATACCCTGAGTATCACCATGGTAACAGGTTTGGACATCAAGAAGTGGAAGCCCAAGTGTTTGATGATGCTCGGCACAGACATCCATCTGCTTTTCCTCATTTCCATTAAGCCTTTGTGCTTCTTCCTAGGTAACCCAGGAAGGTGACTCCCTTAAATGGCTCACGCTTACCCCTTTGGCAAACACTGCCACATTATAGGTCCCGCTAGTACTTAATGATTTCACAATCCTGCTTTTAAGTGACACGATTCTAAGATTTTTAAGATGCATTACCAACGCCTTTACATCCTAAGTAGATTTAAGGTTTTCTTAATGACTTTAAGCCCATCATTATGCAAATTATAATATGTGATGATGTGCAGGAGCTTGCAGGGGCTAAGATGTATGTTTCTCCACTAAGTAACAGTTAAGCTTCTTTTATGTGACAAACTTCTGTTTCACAAAAAAAGGTCAGGCTTAGAAAATAGAGTCGATTTTTGATTAGACAAGACCATGGTAGTTGTAAAACAAACAATGAACAAGTGATCCACGTACACTGTGCACACACATGCAATCCTAATTCTCAGTAGGCTCAGAGAGGAGGATCGTGACTTCAAGGCAGTCTGGGTTAAAGAGGGAGACACCATCACTAAAACAAAATAACTGGAACCCAAAATATATTCTCAAGTCTGGTGAAAAGAAGATCCAAGGAGCTTATTATAAACCCCATGCCGGGTGAGAGCAATGAAAATCCGCTCAGGCACATCATAGCCAAATTGAAAACTGAGGAAAGAGTATGCCTCCATCTATTCAAAGCAACTTGAGCTGGGTGGTGGTAGCGCATGTCTTTAATCCCAGCACTCAGGAGGCAGAGGCAGGTGGATCTCTGTGAGTTCGAGGCCAGCCTGGTCTACAAGAGCTAATTCCAGAACAGCTAGGGCTGTTACACAAAGAAACCCTGTCTCAAAAAACTAAAGGTAGCAGGGCAGGGGTAGAAACTCAAAAAGAGGTAATAAAGTCCAGAGAAAACAAAGACACAATTATGACCTGCTTCATATGGAACTGTGTGGGGATGAAGGCCAAGCAACAGTGTATGAAATAGAGCCAGACTACATGGGATTCTGTATACAGTAAAACTGCCCTTCCAAGACCAGGCAAAATCAAGGCAAGTTTCGCTCAAGCTGAGCTGCTGTATTAACATGAACTCCAGGAGACTAAGTAATATTGCTTAGGTCTAAAAGAGATGAATGTGGACAGCAGCCCAGATCTCCAGGAAAGCACAGAAGGCATGACTCTGCTGAGTATGTGGGGAAAGGGAGGACACTGTTAATATTTCTAAGTTTATTTTACAAAGAAGATGGGAAAATTATTTATAATTGAGTCAATGCATTTCCCTATTTTCTTTAAATTTGTGTTTATTTTAGAAAATTTTATAAATGTGCATAATGTATTTTGAATACATTCACTCTCATCCCTCTCTCACCCCTCTCCCACTCCATTTTGATTCCTTCTTCTTCTCAATACGTCTTCCTCATATTTTCATTTCTTTTTTACTTAAAAAATCTTTATTTCATTTTTTTTCTTAAAATTTAATGGAAAAAGTCTAGCGATATTTAACATACTAGTGATTGAATATGCTCCTCTATGACTGTATTTACTACATTGCTGCAGCATAGATGTTATATAATGTTATATAAGTTAGTTCTTCTATTTCTGTGATAAAAACTTGAGGGAGAAAGAGTTGTGTTTTAATCTCATAATTCCAGTCCATTGTTTTGTGGAAGTCAGGGAAGCAGGAAGGATACAGTCACAGTCAAGGGCAGGGAACGATGAAGCAGTGCGTGTATGTCAATGCTCAACTTGCGCTTGCAGCTTCATATAGCTCAGGACCCAGCCTGTCGGACTTGAGCCTCCCATGCTTAGCGTGTGCTCAAATAACCCTTGAACAAGGTTCTTCACATGCTTTCCCTGAGGCCAACCCAACTGAAATCATTTCTCCTTGAAACTCCCTACCTAAATATTCATACATGTCAAGTGGACCGTCCAAGCTAACCACCACAAGGGGGAGGGGCTAAATGGACCTGCCCTGTCCAAAATCTCTATGCCTCGGGATAAAACCTCAATCAGTCCCTAGCAATAGAAAGGCAATTGTGTAAAATCTGGAAGAGTAACTGGGCTGTCATTTGGTGCTGAAAATTATATGTGAACCCACAAGGTCATGGATGCAGAAAAACAGAGAAGAAAGAAAAGCAAATGAAAACACAGCAGGAATAGACACCATTATATCCATATTGCACAAAAACAATCCAAGGATTTCAGTTAAAAGGGGAATTGTTACTGATAAGAACACATTTCTTGGGCTGAGAAAGACAGCTCAACAGTTAAGAACACATGCTGTTCTTGTAGAGGACCCAAATTAGGTTCTCAGCATCCATTTCAGGATGGTCACAACCACCTACAGCTCCAGCATCTGGGGATCCAGTGCTATCTCTAGATTCCATGGGTATCTACACTGACTGGTCCACATACCTACAGACATACACATATACACATAATTTTTTAAATCTAAGAAATGATAAATGCTTCTACTATAAACTGGTTACAAAGGTGAGCATTTTGAATATAGAGAAATAAATCGGTTGAAGGGAAAAGTGTTGGGAGATGGACAATGCAAATAGAACTAATGAATCAGGGGGGGAATGTTACATTCTTATCAGAAAAAAAAACAGACTTCAAAATGAAGGAGTATGATCGGAAATCAAGAAGGACTTTCACAATGATGGCCCAGTTAGTTCATCAGGGGATTATGATCACTGGAAATTATAAGTGAGCTTGTGCCAACAGAGCTCACATCCATGATGAAAAAATTGACAGAACTAAAGGATTAAATAGACACATCTAAAACCACAGAGAGTTTAATGTTCCACCTCCATCAACTGATAGAACAAATAGATAAACAAGGCCAGAAGGCATCCCAAAGATCCCAACAGCATCATCACATCTCTTACTTAAATGATGCCACACCAAACAACAGAAGCACAGACACTGTCAATGCCCAAGAAATCGTCACCAAGAGAGACTATGGACTAGGGTGCAGAAAAAAAAATCTCAGTTAATCCCCAGCCTCTCTCTGACCACAGAGCTAAATTAGGCATCAATTCCATTAAGATATGCAGAGAAGTGTGGAGCATAAGAAAATTAGAGCATACATTCCTAAATGATCACTGGGTTAACCAAGTGACACATGGGAAACCCTGAAGCCAGTAGCAAGGTGCAGCAGTTTAAGATGGCATCAAATCGCCTGGCGGTGGTAGCACGCACCTTTAAACCCAGCACTTGGGAGGTAGAGGCTGGCAGATCTCTCTGAGTTCAAGGTCAGCTCCTGGTCTACAGAGTGAGATCCAGGACAGGCCCCAAAGCTACACACAGAGAAACCTTGTCTTGAAAAGAAAAACAAAACAATACAACAAACAAACTAAACTGCATGGAAGCCACAGACATCAAAGAAAGAAAGGTCTAATTTCAAGACCCTAAATTCCTATCCTGGGAGTTTATTTTAAAAGATAAACAAATACATCCTAAAATTACTAAATCTAGTACCAGAAGATGTCAAGAAAACAAAGTAAAAAAAAAGTTCTTCATCTTTCAATGGCATAATTTAGGTAATTATCTCCTTCATTTAATGGGTCATCATTAGCATTTCTGACTGGACATCTTAATTGTTTTTCAAGAATAGCCTGTATAGAATAGTGATTTCTTCCCGACTTCTGACATGAGTCAACCTGCCAGACAGTGTCCATGGCTTTTTCAGTAGGGTTGGGGCTGGTGGCCATTTATATCCCAATACTCACAGAGAGGCTTTAGTTGTGGGTGGTGGGACATGAATCTGCCCTGACCACACTACAGGGCAAAAAGCCTGGCTGTATTAACTGTGGCACTGTGAGTTCTTTCTTCTGATCATGACAGGGAAGTCACGACACACTCTCATCTCTCAAGGCTCTTTAGAGAGAGGTCAGAAGGATAATGTGGTAGAGCCACACCAGGCTGCATGGGCGGGGGCTGACTGGCTAGCGCAGTCAATGATTTTGGATTCTGCTCTGCCATCTCCTCCAAGCTTGAGGGGTTACGGGTGCGACTTGGAGTTAATTTAGACAGTGGTAATACTGACATGTTGATTTGGGGCCCCTATGATCTCCTGGCTTTAGTTGTTTTACTGTTAGTCTGAAGTTTTATTCTTGCCTTCAGAAGACACAGCATCTATTGATTATTCTAACGCCCAGACTCCTTTCTAGCATCCAAACACCCTTCTCGATACTGCGTCTAAGAGACCGGTTGTTACCTGAACAAGAGCGTGAATCTTAACGCCAGATTCCCTGATGAGGCTGTAGTATTTTTCCTTGCGATCCTGCTGATCATCCAGAGAAAGGGGGCATTCTTTTTTCCCATCTTTTCTCTTAAATATTGGAGACACCCATGTTTTCATGATGTTCTGAATCTCTTCCACGTTGTCTTTGGCCTTCTGAATTCTTTGTTCCAGGTCATGAATGCTATTGGTTATTTGCATGGTATAATCCCAAACACCTGCTCCCCAAAAGAAACAGAATTAATTGAAATGGTACATGGTGGTGGCAAAGCTGAGGGGCTATGTGCTATGATGGATGGCAGTTTATGCCTGAAGGATTTAGGAGACTTTTCTGTGCAGGTTACTTCATTTTCAGCAGAGACCGTTCCGTCCTGACTTTATTAGAAAGTCAGCCCTTCCCATAATTCTGATTATACAGTAAGACAAACAATCTAGCTATCACATACATAAGAGTTATCATTGTTACTAGGGAATTCCAGAGAAATTAGATGCTTTTATGTGGATTAGTCATCTTCTGATTATAGTAACTTGCAATGTACTGTGGGTTGAAAAATGGTATTTTTCTCACATATTGGGTAAAGTCCTAACATGGTTAATGGAATATTCTACAACTTTCATGAGCTAGCTATGATCTTCTTTTGGAACTCTAAGCTTTCTGGGGACTTTAATTATCTTTCCTATTCCATAATTCTTCACATTTTAGATTAAACTTTGTGATAGACTTAAAAATCATGGCAATCTTACATAATTTGGGTTTTATATATTTCCCCCTCTGCCCCTGACAAATGCGTCTGAAAAGAGGCAGCGTTTTGTTTCTAAGCCAAGTCAGTTTGCAGAGGATAATGAGAGGTCTTTTAGCTTCGCTGGGTTTTCAGTCCCCACACTCCCTTCTGACTGTTACCTTCTGTTTTCCAGCTCAGTGTCTCCTCTGCAGCTCTCAGACGGAGATCAATATTGTGCAGCTCGTCCTCTACTAGCGGAAATTCCACCTCAAGCAGAGTTTTCATAACCTTGTTGTACCAATTTGCCATCAACTCCAAGTTGGCCACAAGCTGCCGATAGAATTCCCTGGAGGAGAACATGGTTGCTGCTGTCTCGGGAATAAGTTTCACTTCAGTGGACTGAAGATAGCTCATTTCTTTCAACACTGAAATCAGCTGAGGAAAGAAGCCAACACAAGTAGCGTTTGCTCAGGGGCAGCAGGAAAGCAGCTGTGTCCAGGAAGGACCCAAGAATCTCAGGGGTCTAAAGGCCTTGGGCCTCTAATTGACCTCTGCCCCCATCAGTTCTTGGCATACAGCTCAGGGAAGGAAGAGTAAGCATTCAGCAGAAAGAAGACAACTTGGATGGCAGCAAGATGACCAGTGGTGTAAAATGGAAGAACAAGAAGAGGAGATACTGAGAAAGGAGCCACTGGCAACAAAGGGGAGGGCCTTGTTTCCTATGCTTAGAATATGTGGCTCCTGAAAAGAGGCTATGCTGCCAGAATATTCACCTGGGGGTGAATCACCTGCTTGAACAACCCACAGGTATGCAGAGATGGAAATGTAAACTTGGGTAGGGTAGTATCTTCATGCATGCACCCACAGAGGAGCTATGCAGGTTGAGAGAAGCCCGTGACAAAGCTGTCAGATGGACTCAGAATAGCCCATGACTTCTGTAACCCTGATCTGGCATTTCCTTGTATTCTCATACACTAGGAGGTGGGGAAAGAAGGCACCCGGCCCCTACTCCCACAAACTTCTGTGAGCCCCTAGGTTTACTGGCAAATGCAAAAATGAAAAGCCCAGAAGATGAGATCTTAGGAAACACAGAGAGGTCCTGGCAGGGACAAAGCTTTAAGTCCTCCCCACTTCCTTATATAAAGCCACCAGGCACTAGCTTGCATTCTAAGAGCTGAGGTCTTCATTGACAACTACCAGCCAGTCAAACTGAGAGTACCAGCCAGCCCTGCTAAGAGGACCAACCAGCCCTACTGAGAATACCAATCGTCCTACTGAGAGTACCAGCCAGCCCTGAGAGTACCACCCATACAAATGAAAGTAGGACAGATTGGGAAATGAATTGTTTCCTATTTACTTTGAAGCATGCTCAAGATGAATATCAAAAACTTCAATATAAAAAGCAAAACCAGAGAGTTCAGTTTTATCCCATGCTTTTTTTGGTAATAGTCCAGCTGGCCTTGGTGAGCTCCCAGTAGATAGATCAGCTCCACTGTCTCAGTGGGTGGGTGCACCCCTCGTGGTCCCGACTTCTTTGCTCATGTTCTCCCTCCTTCTGCTCCTCATTGGGACCTTGGGAGCTCATGACGAACAATGAGGGCTGATGAGACGCCAAGGACAATGGCACGCAGTTTTGATCCTACGCAATCTGCTGGCTTGGTGGGAGCCTAGCCAGTTTGGATGTTCACCTTCCTAGATATGGACGGAGGGGGGAGGACCTAGGACTTACCACAGGGCAGGGAACCCTGACTGCTCTTTGGACTGGAGAGGGAGGGGGAGAGGAGTGGGGGGAAGGGGAGAGGGGTGGGAGGAGGGGGAGAAGAGTGGGAGGAGGGGGAGAAGAGTGGGATGAGGGGGAGAAGAGTGGGAGGAGGGGGAGAAGAGTGGGAGGAGGGGGAGGGAAAGGGGAGGCTGGGAGGAGGTGGAAATTTGTTTTTTTTTCTTTATTCTTCTTTTATCAATAATAAAAAAAAAGATAAAAAAAAGCAAAACCAGAATATGTGTGACTATTATATGCTGAGGTAGAGAAGCTTATTCTAAACAAAACCACAACATAAGATACAAAACTATATGCAGGAAATATCAGACAGGTAATAAAATGACAAACTAGAGCAATATCTGAAGATTAGATAGATAGATAGATAGATAGATAGATAGATAGATAGATAGATAGATGTAGATAATCTCATGTAGTCTAGGCTGACCCTCACCCCTCTCTGTAGCTGAAGATAGCCTTGAATTACCAGTCGTCTTGATTTCATCTCCTGAGTGCTAGGATTACAGATACCAGCACCCCCAACCTTCTTCATTTCTCATTATCTGGGAGTTATTCCCCAAATATCCTAACAAATTACCAGTAAAGGAGACTACTTCTACTAAAGAATGGTTTGTTGGTATATATGAACAAAAGAAGTCATTCACAAGAAATACAAAACCACAATGAGAACATGCTGGAAGCCTACCTTCACCAGTAATCAAATATATGCAATTTTATGGGGAGTTGTTTTTGTATCAATAGTTTGGAAGTGATATTAAGAAACAGAATGTATCCTGTTGTCAGTAGAAGGACCGAGTTCTATCTTTCCAGAGGACAAGATGACAAACTTTATTAAATCTCAAAATGTGGCTATGCTTCAGGTAGCAGGAGTTACACCTCCAGGACAGACCTGTTAGTTGGCACTCATTGCCCCCTCCAAAATTTATAAAATGTAATGTTGCCAAGGGGATGAAATAACCTTTAGTGGAGAACCTTTGATCAGGTCTTTCCCCCAGGGCCTTCCTTTGGGATTTTTCATATGCTGTCTAGTAAGATAGATTTTTACATAATAAGATACTGATTCCCAGTTGGATTGTGGGTTCCTTGAAGGCAGAAAAAGTGATATCACAGCTCTAATGACAATTCCAACATGTACTTCAGACCCTGCACAAGACGTAAGTGTGTGAGGTAGGTCATGGAAATCTGCGACCAAATGACGGAAGGTCCTTCACAACGTAATCAAGAGCAAGCAACAATGACTCGGTCATTTATGAACAGCATATACAACCACAGCCCCATACCTTCACATTTTCTAGTCACAACATAGCTGCCTTAGTTGGTATACATATGCTTTATGATGTGTGCACAATGGAAAATCGTTTAGCAATGTATTTCTGAAGAAGCGTCCCTGTTATTATATAACTCACGCCTGTTTCCTTATTGTGAAAAATCAAATCTACTGGTCAACCTGGAGAAAGATTGTAAACCTGGATAACTTACAAAAATATTCTGACTGAGGATTTAACCCCCCACACAAGAAAGTGCAGGGTGGAAGTTCTTTTTGTAGTTGTTGAAATTCTTTTAAAAGCCTCTTGACCCTTGAAACCAGCAGGTCCATGGAGGCTGCCGGAAGAGCAGTTAGGTGGAAGTTACCATCACCCAGCTGACCTGTGGGCTAAAGTTGATGGAGAGCTGCTTGGTGTGGGGGTCCCGATGCAGAAGTGGCAGGGAGAGGTTGTACTGTGACTTCTCTGACACCGTCTGACACCAGTCCTCATAAAGTCTTCTCTCGTATCTGCAACAACCAGAGACAGCAGTCCCCTCAGAAACACCCTGCAAAGCCCCAGATCCTGGCCCTGCTCTGTGATACAAACTAGAAGCAGCTAGGGTCTGACCCAGCCAGGCTGAGGCAGCACCCTTCAGGAGCTTGCTGATCTTTACACGTGGTGCCACTGCAATCAGAGGAGACTAGAAAGACTCTACATGGTCTTTGGGGGTGAGATGGAAAGTCATGCTTAGATCCAGAGACACAGAGAGAAGATATTAGTAACAACGGCTCTCACAATAACCTTCAAGTACCCCATGGAATTCATGATTCGGTTATCACACATTGACACGACACACGCCATGTGCAGAGTTTGGAGACTAAATCAATGAATTAATAACCCAAGATAAATAGAGTAAATGGGGCAGGGGGGCAACAGGAAGATTACCAGAAGACAGAGCAGCAAAATCAGTCTTAGAGGGGGTAGTGGGTGTTGGACATCTGACGGCAGAGGCGAGGAGCTGGAGGGGAATAAGGAGAGCAAGGAAGCCTCATGGGAGGGATGATAGAGCGATTCTTGACTCAGTCCCATGGCTGAGCTGAGGTGGCTGATGATCCCATGAAAAGCAAGGGTGAGGTGTGGACGTGAGAAACAGTCTGAATGAACTGGGGACAAAAGGGGAGGGTACAGATGAGGCTGGAGGGATGGGGGACTGGGGAATAATGGGAACCTCTGAGAGGTTTCCAGTTGTTAGGGATGTATTGACATTATTGGATTTGAGCATAGCATGCACACCCAGGGACACAAAGATAGAGGCAGGGAGCGCTGTCAGAAGCCACTGTGGCAGTTCAGGCTGGAGTGGATCTAGTTGTTTGAGAAGAGCCCAGTGATGGAGACAAGGAAGAGAAGATACACCTAAGTATTTACAGGGTATCTGGGCATGGTGGCGAACACTTTTAATCCTAGCACTCAGGAGGCAGAGGCAGGCAGATCTCTGTGATTTTGAGGCCAGCCTGGTCTACAGAGTAAGTTCCAGGACAGTCAGAACTGTTACACAGAGAAACCCTGCCTCAAGTCACCCCCCCCCCGAAAAAAAAGGATATTTACAGGATAAGGGGTAAATGTGTGGGTTCCTGGCAGATAGAGGTACCACCAGTTCATTTGTATCACCCAACGGCAGACAATGTCAGAACCTGGGCTTTTTCTGCCTATGCCCTGCTCTCCAGAATCAGGTGAAAGGCAGAAGGCAGTACCGGGTTGGAGGAGGGGCCTGTAGACCCTGAACCTCTAAAAGATGCACTGGGCTTTGGAGTAGCAACCATTACAGGCCCAGATGCAAATCTTTCTTTCACTTTCTTTCTCAAAGGATGGAGGCCATATTTCGAAACTTTGTTTCACTCCAGACCGTACACACTACTGCTTTCTGTTCACTGAGCAGTGACTGCAATCCCTATCCCTGACCTCTCAGAGCACAGTGTGCGGTACCCCTGCCTCTCCACAAGGTTCACAGACCCAGGGACATGACACTGGGAACAGTTGTGTGACCAGAGGAGAGCCACATTTACCCAGAGACTTGTTTTCAAGACCCTGGAATAATCACTCACAAATTGCTCGGCTATACCGTACAGCACACAGTGATGTCTCAGAGCTGACACAGAATAAGCCCTATGAACAGCAAAAGGCACACGGTGTGGGGGCGGGGCAATCTGCAGGACGACGCAATCGCAGAAGCTGCTTACTTTTCTAACAGTGAGAGCAGATCTTCGTATTTTTGTATCATTAGCTTTCCTTCAGCAGATTGCAGGCACCTATCAGTTCACAGCAAAGGGGGAGAAAAACGAAAGACATACGATTAGAAGAAGCCCAAATTATGACCTGATGTATAAACTGCAGTCTACAGAGAAAGTATTGATAACTGGGAAACTGAGGCAGGAGGAACATGCGTCTCAGCCCTGCCTGGGCTACATGCAGGGATCCTATGCATCTCAAGAAAAACAAAAACCAAACAAAACGGAGATGGGACAGTCCCCTGGGCTGGTTTTCAAAGGGCCTTGGAAGAGATTGCATTCTCCTCCCTGAACATCCTCCACAGGCCACTAGAGGGCATCTGTACATCCTAAAGTTCCAAGCCATTCCCCAGATTAGAGGAACAGTGGACTCTATAGTGCCTGTGGGCTCCGCTAACTGCTCTCCAGGCTAACCTGGTCATATATACACCAAATAATTGAGGTTCAACAAAATATGAATAAAGGGAAAGTTGAGAGAGTAAAGAAAGATTCTAGGTGATATTGTTTTCTGGGTATAAAGAAAAACAGCCATATAACATTAATAACATTATGTGCATGTATATGTGCATATAATATATAGGCAATAGATAAATGATGATTAGTAGATAGATATACAGAGGGAGACAGAGAGAGACAAATACAAGGCCACAGAAACATGGCGACTCCTTTTCCCTAGATAGGTACAAGTAGAGGGGTTTCTGAAATCTGTCTAGGACTTGATTAGAAACACTGCTACTCCCTGACATGTTTACATGAATCCCTGGCCACCTCTCAGCTCCTAAAATGAGTATACACACAATGCAACACACACACACACCTGCACGCAGAAATACATCACAAACACTGCAGTCTCACACATGCATGCAGAGGCTTCTGCCAGGAAGCCGAAGATGGCAGCAGAGTGCAGGAGAGTCTGCCCTGCAATACCACTACCCACAACTCCGCCCCCCCCCCCCCCCCGCTTTTGACACAAACTGTAATAGAAAATAAATGCCTGGCTCTAGGGAAAACGGGTGAGGTATCTTTAATTTTCAAATATCTTCACACTAACTGTGTGGAGTCTGTTTCTGTGTATCCTGCTAGCAAAACAGGGAAGTTTATTGCTAAATCTTTAACATCCACTTTCTCCTTGTGCCGGTACAGGTTTCTTCACCATGTTCCCTGGAGACTCCTACAAATCCCTAACTTGCTCAGAGAGAACTCCGACTGCTCTGCTCCCTTTATGCTGACTGAGCAGTTGTGTCTCATCATGCTCGGACCAGGCAGTTGGCTTGCCCGTCACAGTCCCTAATTCCCTCACACACTGCAGGATTTCTACAGGTCTCACAAGGGCCACATCTCAGATTTGGATCTGGAAGGACTAAGGCAGAGGCGCATGTGGTTTAATACAGAGCATACATTGGGCCATGTTGCCCGGTGGTTTGCAGAGAGCAAACCAGAAGCAATGCAATGATGTTTTCACTTTACTTTGTGATAGAAGCCAACAGAATTCTCTCTTTTTAAGAAATGTTATTTTATGTGTGTGAGTGTTTTGCATGTATATGCCTGTGCTCTGGTGTCCATGGAGCCAGAGAGGGAATTGGATTTCCTAGACTACAAGCCACCTAGAAAACAGTCATGTTATTTATGGAGGAAGCCCAGAACTAAGAACTAGCTGGGGTGGGGACTACCAAGCCTGGGTACCTCTTAGGAGCTATGCTCCTTGCAGGATCCACTGAAGTCTCTGGTACAGCCAACCAGAAACTCATCTCCGCCCACCTGCCACCCAGGCCCAGAACACTCTGTCCTTTAGCTGTTGTTCCTAAGGCCATTCTTTGCTGTCCCTGCTCACATGTCTCAGAGTTGGCTTCCTAGGAACCAGACCTCTGGCAGCTAAGCAGTTCCTTTGCCTGGAAGTAGCCTTCATTGCCCCTGCATGTCTTCTTCATTTTGCATTAAGGGGTATATCCAAGGGGGCTGGGGGCTCAGTCCTGCTTTAGGCAGAATTCTCTATGGCTGGACCATTGGGAAGAACTGTGGGCTGGAAGCTGGAGCCCCAGATGTCTCTCAGTGATTTCTTGACTGTCTCTGGGACCAGAGGGGAGTCACGGCCCTTCTTTATGCCTGGTTTCTCTATCTGCATCATTAAAAAGCTTATCCAGGGCAGGACAGATATCAGCTTCTCTCTAAGGGGAAATTGCTCATGTCAGAGCTGCTTCTCTGACTAGTGACCCTGGAGTGGGGGAGTGACTGATCCCTACAGATGCCATGCTTCTGTCTCACGTCTTGAAAGAAATTTAATCTTGCTACCTGAGCCCCGGGTCTCCGCGGACATCCCTGACTCAGGCCAATGGCCAGCTTCCAAATCCTTTGCCTCTGTTGCTCTTAGCAATGCAAGGACTTTGAACAAGATCAAGTTGTCTACAAAGAAGGCATCAGAGGAAGACTGCCTGTCCCAGGACAGGAGGCATCCCAAACACTGTGTCTCCTCTTGCTTCTTGCTAGCAGGCAAGAGTCTTCTAAGTGGCTCAGCTTCTAGATCCAGCCATGAAGCAAGGTTGTACCTCCCTAAGCTGGCTACCATTAATCACCAAAGGGAGTTTGCCAAAGAAACAGAGTCCCAGCTCAGATTCAGACTTGACATGTGAGGCCAGGGAGCTACATCTCTACAAAGATCACACATCACACTTGGGAATTACTTGTCATTTCCCAACTACCCCAGTGGCACAGAGAGTTCTTTTCCAAGGAAGCAATATTGAGGGCCTCCTCAGAGTGTGGAACCCCTGGTTTGGTTTTCCTCTGGCAGGCTAAGCATCAGTTAACCCTGAAGGATCCACATCTCAGCCCACATGTACTAAAATCATCACTGTTTAATAGAACCTAGTCTGGGGCTGAGCAGGGAATGATGGGTAGATCTTTTGTTTCTGGGGGGCTGGTGCCGGGGAGGCTCAGTCAGGTGCCTCTCAAGAATCAGATACTTACGGATGTGTGGTATGTGTGAAGTTGCTGAAGGGACCCTGGATGCGCTGCCTCAGCTCCCGTGCCCAGCGGATGCCCCCAGCCATGGTGGGCATGTTCTTGTGCACAGGCGAGAATCCTGCAGACAGGAATAACTACACTGAAGAGAAGGCACAGCCCCCAGCTCCCTCCATTGCAGGAGAGCTTTTTCTAGTTGTCCCTACATTGCTGAATCTATTTCCAGACTGACATCGCCCTGGGCCCACACTGAGTCAAATGCCTGACTAAAGAGACCCTTGGGAGAGTTCAACAGCTCAGGGAACATGACTCCCCTGCCCAGTCATTCTGACTGGTCTGGCAGCTGGTCATTACTTTTCAGGATATCTCAAGAAAGTTTTGCTTGAACACTGAGGGTTGAAGACAACTGTCTCAAACAGAAAGGTTCGCCTTTCTGAGACTCGGTTTTCTCTGTTGTAAAATGGGGGTGGCATCTCTCTTTTGCTTAGTGACAGTCAAAGGATTTTGTTGGAATTCAGTCAGGTTATGATTATAATTCAGCCATGTGGATTATGAAGTATGTCAGCTGCCTGTGTTTAGCATCTCAGTCCATATATTGAATTTCTTTCTCTATAAACAGTTACCACGATTTAGCAAAAGGGAGATTTCACCTAAAGATAAAACCACTCCACCTTCAGTTTCCCTGGTAGGATTAAGGCTGCCCACCATCTCCTGTCATTTCTAACTCTGCAGAGGAGCTGAGGGGACTCTCCTTTTACCTCACCGTGCGCTCCACTGCAGAGGTGTGACATCTCAGGGTTTACATTAGCTGCAGACTCTATCTTACATGTTTGAAAGTCAAACATGAGTTTATTTCAATGTTTCCCACATGTTTCTTGAGTCCTTGCTAGATGCAAGGCATCTGTTTGGGGTCTGGGTAAGAGGCAAAATAATTAATACTGAAAGGTGGTTCATCACAGCGTGTGAGCCACATTCCACCCGAGACAAAAAGAGTGGTCACTAGAGGACTGTGGCTAACAGGTCCAAGGGTGGGAGAAGATGGTGTGGAGTGTGACAGCCCCTGGTCGCACTCCCGCTAGTTCCTCCCTCCAGAAGCACAGTGGTTACGGCAATGCAGGGCACAGGTAACTTCTTTCCAGGCATATAAAATGTGCATTGAGTGATCATGATGATCAACCAGTGTGACAACAGGGATCCATTAGTTCACCGATTATGCCAAGGCCACAGCGGACCAGTGGTACTCAAGGTTTCACTGATCTAGGTCACCCCAGCCATCTCATTCTCCAACACTGAGAAAAGTACAGGTCAGTGAACTCTGCAGTCACCCAAGATGATCTGGAATTTCTATCAGAAAGGACTATGCTTGTTGCTCTCTGAGGATGTCCTGTATCCGTAAGTTATTCAGAGGAGCATAAGTGTATTCTGCCCATTCCAGTAACAGAACACATCCCTCATACTCCCTTGGCCACCGCCCTACCATGCTCCGCCTCCTCCTGGATGCGCTGACTATAGAGGAGCCTCACAGCATCCAGGTCTCTGCTGAACATTCGGATGAGGGCCAAGTATTTGTGTGACACATCGTGTTCTACCAGAGGCCTTTCAAGGAGGGTTCCCGCGATGTCTAACAGCTGTAGAGAGGATAATGACAGGCACTTAACCTTCCTGGGACTGCCAACCTTCTGCTTCCTGTTCTGTTTTCCCCTTCTTATGACTCAGTACAGGAACGATGCACATATGTTATGGTGGAACTCTAGCAGTGACCCCACATGGTGATATCTAGAACTTTTCCCTTCTCCTTTCTTGGCTGCTTAGATAGATGGGGGAAGGTTGGGAGTATTTGCTTTCTTAGTGAAGTTTTCACTCTGGCACAGGCTTGGCCTGGAACTCATGATCCTCCCATCTCGGCATCCCTAGTATGGGGATTACTCATCTGTCCCACCTCAGGTACTCTGTCCTTTGTCATGCTGGGAATCTACCAAGAATTTTAAGGGTTGAAATAAAAGGAAAACAAAAGACACAGGAAGGTAGACTGAACTGCACATGGAATATACAACACATAAGGGAGGGTGGTTGTAATGTGCAGACAGAGGTTGCTGTCCCACCTGGTCCTGCAGCCATTCAGTCCCAAAGAAACACACAGAGGTCTACGTTATTTATAAACTGTTTGGCCTATTAGCTCAGGCTTCTTATCAACTAACTCTGACATCTTAACCCATATCTTGTCTGTGTTACCCACATGGCTTGGCACCTTCTATCAGTGAAGCATTCTCATCTTGCTTCCTCTGCATCTGGGTGACAGCTGCAGACTGAGCCTTTCCTCTTCCCAGAATTCTCCTATTCTGGTTGCCCTGCCTTTACTTTCTGCTTGGCTACTAGCCAATCAGCATTTTATTAAACCAACACAAGTAACAAATCTTTACAGGGTACAAGACCATTGTCTCACAGTAGTGATGGAAAAAGATAGAAGAATGTTTCAGGAATGAGATGAGCTGCCCTGTCAATCATAGACCTGACAAGAACAATCTGAGGTGTTTTCCTGTACATTAAATCAAGCCCAAGGTGTTTACAAAAAAAAGGACATTGTTTAATAATGCCCTGTTCCTCTATTGTGAATTTTTTAAGTGTGATGCTGCCTCAGCCTAAGTCACATAGGGACTCAGTCATATTAGGATAAGTACTACTGTTTTTAAACCTGAACTCCATTATACCAGCGGTTCACAAACTCCTTAACCCTTTAATACTGTTGTGGTGGTGTCCTCCAACTATAAAATTATTTTATTGCTACTTCATAACTGTAATTTTGCTACCTTTTAGGAATTGGAATGTGAATATTTTTGGAGGTAGAGGTTTGCCAAGAGTCAAGACCCACAGGTTGAGAAATGCTGTGTTATAAGCTCCCATTTCTACTTCACACTTTAAGTCCGAGGTCGAAAAAGAACAGCCACTGCAGGGGCAAATTTGTTTCATGGTACATTTTTCAAATGGTCTTTTTCAGAGAGAGAGAGAGAGAGAGAGAGAGAGAGAGAGAGAGAGAGATATCAATGAAAATTGTATATAAAAGTCAAGATTATACCCATAAATCCTACAACTGGAAGTGGAATAGACCCCATGTGTCCTAGACCTGAAGCCCATTCTGCCACAAGCTCATGCCACACCAAGCCATTCTCTCATTGCTTTTTAAAATCACTACCCTTCAAAGTATGAGAAGGGGGAAAGACGGCAAGTGCCCGGAGATGGTGAGTCTGGCCCAGAATCTGAGATTGTTCTAGAAAGTTTTGAGTTTTCAGGTCATGCCATGGATAACAGAAAAGCACAGAGAAGAGTCAGTGGGTCAGGATGCACTCTATCCCAGGACAGATAGCTTGAAGTGTTTTCTCAGTGATTCTAGGTACACTGTTAGCCTAAGTAAGGATGCTGAATGTTTCCCAATGAAATCTGTAGGGATGGGTTTTCCTCCATAAACATCAGCCAGATACAGAATGGAAAGTCCCTCTTCCGCGTGTGTGTTTATGAGTGAGAGTGTGCACACACATGCGTGTGCCTGCATGTATGCATGTGTGTGCATGCAGAGGCCAGAGAACTGACCCAAGAATCATTCCCCAAGTGCCATTTACCATTATGTTTTGAAACAACGTCTTTCACTGGCTTGGAACTCACTAAGTAGGCTACTCTGACCAGCCAGCAAACCCGAAGGATTTACTTGGCTCTGTATCTTCATGATTTAGACAATAAGCCTGATTTTTCAAAAACTTGAGCTCTAGGGATTGATCTCAGGTCTTTGTGCTTATAAAAGAAACACGTTGCTAACTGAACTATCTACAGCCTGAGAAAGCCCTTTGATGGAGGCATAAGAGAGCAGCTGTGTTCAGTGTATTCTCCGCTGTGTTATGGACTAAATCTTCCTCCCGAGACTATCCAGACAAGGGTGCTGATAGTCATCTTGTGCTACTGGCCCGAGGTCTTTGACCCACATGTTCCCTGGCCATGACATCCAAGCTGCATATAATGTTAGATGATTGTGTAGCAGCAACAGGGGTGGGTGTCTGGGGTTAGATGATCTCTCTGGAAAGCTCCCCAGATTCTAAAACCTACTTATTTCTCTGAATTGATATTCACTGGAACATTTGCACTGGGTGATGGAGTAAGGAAAAGTTTTAATTTCCTAATGGTGAGATGACCAAAAAGAGAAATGGGTCACGCAGGAGGGACCAGCTGGCTGTGGTTTCCCCAGTGCTTTCCAAGAGCTGTTAAGAGGAGGAGTTAGGGTTAGATAAGGGATCTGCTTTTATGAGTGCACTTTGGGAGTCTGGCTACAAACAGAGATGTTTCAGGACCAGGGCCAAGGCTATAAAGGATTCCTTCTTCTTTTGACTAGAATCCTTATTCCATATATTTTAAGAACTGAACATTTTTAAAACCTATAGATAGAGGTATGCTCCTGATATAAATGTAGGTGTTTTCATGAAGGGAGCATCTAAAGAGCAATAGGAAGACTTCAAATACCTTCTTGAAAAGATGAATTCCCAAAGGAGACTAGACAGAGAGCAGTGACATGCAATGATATCATAGGCAGTGATAGAAATGAGCACAGTGGATGACATGAACATCCTCGGAATGGCAGGTGCAAAGGTTTTCCCAGGGTGGGAGAGAATAGTCTCAACACATGAGTAGAGTTACAACTTCAGTGTATCTGGTTTCTGACTCCCAATTCGTCATGACAGCTAATGGTATATAAAATCATTCTATGGACCACATGTAAACCTTTCCTGATGTTTAAAGAGGAATTTCTGAAGTCTTAAAAGGTGAACTATTAAATAACAGGTGTTTATTAAATCACACACACATTCAACAGCAAAGGGAGCATGGCACATTGGGGTTATTTAATATTCTAGAATAGCATAGATTTGCCCATCCAAGGTTCATGTGTCTTTGACAATTGTCCTACAAATCACTTAGTCTATGAACATTTTCAATGACCAGAAATTTAACTACTTCTCAAGAATGTTCATTTCATCTTGAAAAGCACTGACAGAAATCTTTTTCCTCTTTTGAACCAAAAATGCCTCTCCCTGTGACTTTCTCCTGACTCAAGTCCTCAAAGCACCAGGCCTCTCCACAGTCTGCAGGAGTCCTGCCACCCTCAACAGAGTCCTATATTCCACATCAGCTTTCCTGACTGTGCAGCTACGTATGCCCTCACCATCCTACACTTTCTTTACTTTCCCCCCCTTTGGTTTTTCGAGATAGGGGTTTTCTGTATAGCTTTAAAGCCTTTCCTGGAACTTGCTATGCAGACCAGGCTGGCCTCGAACTCACAGAGATCCACCTGCCTCTGTCTCCCAAGTCCTGGGATTAAAGGCGTGTGCCACCACTGTCCAGCTTCTCTATTCCTTTTACCACTCAATATGGAAGAAATAGAGCCAGGGCAAGAATTATTCTAGCTACTGGTGTCTGGGTCCTATAAATCACTTCTTGGTAAATGCTTTGCTCCAGGCTAAGTCAACCTTGCCTTAATGCTTAATCAGCCGTGATATTGCTGAGCCATGCTTCCAGGGCAGTAACCACACTGGACATTTTTACTCTTATTGGTGACCTTACTGATAGATGCATGGTGTCTAAAAAGATCACTCTAATTTTCAAAGCATTTTTACATGTTCAAAATTCGTACGTGATCTGCCTGAAAAGCCCAAATATATATTCACACCCTCCAAGGGGAAATATTTGTAGGAAGAAACTGGAAGGGTAGCCTTATTGTCCTCTGATGAGTGTTGAGGGGGAACTCACGGAGACTTCTGCTCCACTTGCACCGACCTTAAAGGCATGTTCCACATCAGGTGTATCATCAAAAGCTTGAATTAAGATTGTCGCCAATCTCCGGTCAAGATCTTCCACTCTCTTGTTAAATTCACGGACATCATTTTCAAATTCCTGAGGAGACATCGCATGTATGTAAGGAAAGCATCATTTTCTGCAACCCAGTCTTACTACAGTCTTGGTTGCTAACCCTCGTGGTAAACACAGTCAAACCAAAGATTATTTGAATTCTCTACCCCTCGCCATGTGTCCTAGCTCCTTTGTTGCTTTATAAAACACTGACCAAAAACCCTTTGAGAGGAAAAGGTTTACTTGGCTCATACTTCCACATTACAGTCCATCATTAAAGGAAGTTGGAGCAGAAACCTGGAGATAGGAACTGAAGTGGAAGCCATGAAGGAAAGCTGCTTATTGGCTTGGTTTTCTGGCTTGCTTAGCTTTATGATGCAGACAAGACCGACTTGCTTAGGGATGGTTTCACCCACAGTGGGCTGGGACCTCCCATACCAATCAATAAGGAAGAAAATGCCCCACAGACATGCCCAGAGGCCAATGCAAGGGAGGCAATTCTCCAACTGAGTTGTCTTCTCCTAGGAATGTCTAGGTGTGTGTCAACTGGACAAAACCTAACTATGACACCATGGTAGCAGGACACTCTGACCCAAATGGCACAGTTGAGTGAAACATGAGTTTGCCATCCACTCGCTTTCCTGTGTCCTTATCCCTTCCATTTTGCGAGTTTCCTTCTCTTCTGTCCACAGTGTCAGCACACACTACTCTAGATTTTCTCAGCAGCCAACAGCCCCAAGGGCACCGCCTTCTTGTCTTCCTCTCCCAAGTCAAAATGTTTTTCTTTTTCTAAGCAACCAAATTAATCGAATCCTTAAAAGGAAAGTAAGCTAATTAAATGGATACACACTATTCCTTCCAAATACACCTTAATTGGCTAAAATGGCAATTAGCCATTATTCTTAAGTTTCCTAATTTAGCAAATAAAAAATGCAGACTACACAGTTAAATTTGAGTTGCAGATAAGCAATTATTTTTTAAAAATTATCTAAGTCTGTTTTAATAATTGTCCTTTACTTACCAAACTTAAATGTGTTTTTCTTCTTAGGGTGCAGGAATTTTCAAGAAAACTTCAACTCTCTAATTTGTTGAATTACTATTTGTTATTATTGTTTTCCAATAGTAATGTGTGTTCTTATTTTACATTTTAAAGATTTTTTTTATTTTCATTTATGTGTAGGAGTGTGTTTGTGTGGTGTGCATGTGAGTACAGGTGCCTGCAGGGCCAGAAGAGGGCGTCAAATCTCCTGGAGCTGAAATTGCCCAACATGGGGGCTGAGAACTGAACTCAGGTCCTCTACAAGAGCAACAAGCACTCTTAACCACCGAGCCATCTCTCCAGGCCTCACATGTTTGTATTTTAAAAGAAAAGAAAACCAAAGAAAAGTAGGAAAACATAGTATATTCCTACTTTCCAGCTACATTGGCATTTTGGTGTTATGGTATGCTTTCATACATCTGGCAAAGTATATGTGTATGCATTATGTGTGTATAATATATGGACATATATTTAAATGAAGACTGCTTATTCAATCCTGGCTTCTCAGACCCAAATAATCACACAGAAACTGTATTAATTACAACACTGTTTGGCTTATTAGCTCAAGTTTCTTATTAACTAATTCTTCCATCTTAAATTAACTATTTCTACTCATCTATGCACCATCACGAGGCTGTGGCCTACCAGTAAGTTTTTCTGGTGACTTTCTCCTTCAGCAGCTACATGGCATCTATTCTCTCTCTCTATCCTTCCAGCCTGGCTATATTCTGTCCTGCCATAGGCCAAAGCAGCTTTATTCATTAACCAATAAAAGCAACATGTATACGGAAGGGCTTCCCACATTACATATATAATGTGTACTTATATATAATATATATACCAAATAAATGGGATATGTGAGATTTGTTATACAGTTGCAAACACATCATATATGTAACATATGTATAATATATATTAAATATGTGTATACATTCTCTTTTGTAATCTATCTTTCTTTTTTCTTCTTTCAACTAATGGAATTTTCATTAAGTCCCATCACCCTGGATCTGGCCAGCGAGGGTCCTTGGAAACTGAATATGCTCAGAACAGATTCCTGTCCTAATTTCTGTTCTTCCTTTCTGGATTACAATTTCTTCTCCTGCAATCCTCCTTTCTTTGGGGAGAAGTCTATTCCCTTTCCCATGGTAGCAAGTTCTTTATTATCCTCTGGTGCTTTTGAATTCATAGCTTATGGCTGTGGGGGGACTGTGGGTGAGATCTCGGCTCTGTGTCCCAATCTTAGAAAATTTGTACTTGCTCTTGCTTATCTTGAGTGGGCTTCCTTTACCTAACCTTGAACTGCTAATAAACTTCTACCGATATGCCTGGCCTTTGCTGGGCAGTCTGTGCTTGAAGCTTAGAATTTATTAGCAGCTTTATTGAGTATGATCGGTCAAATGGTGTGTTTAAGGTACGCAGTGATGTTTTGATTCATGTGCACACTTGTGAAATGATCAAAGCAATGAAGGGAGTGGACCAATCATGATTGGTGGGTTTAGCATATAGATTTTTTTTATTCAAAATCCACAAGAATCCATCCCCTCATATAACTAGAACTGTGTGCACACACATGCATGCGTGTGTGTGTGTGTGTTTGCCCTTAGAACCCCTCCAACAGATTTCAAACATATAATACAGCACTACTACCATCACCACATTGTTCATTATACCTGTAGAACACTTACCCTGCATCAAGGACACTTTGTAAGCATTGACCAGCTCCTCCCATTTCTCTCTGTCTCAGCCCAGAGGCCAGGTCCATTCTAGTGAGCTCTATATACCTGACAATTTGACCATCTTAGATACCAGGTTTAAGAGAGGTCATGAAGTTATTTCTCCGTTTACATCTGGCTTGTTTCGCTCAGCTCAAACTTTTGAAGCCATAAAGTCGGCACTGCTTCCCCTGTCTTCCCACGCCGACAGCTCTAGGTAGCAGTAATCTGCATCTGTCAGTGGTGGGGAGAAGCTCTTTCTTATTTTTATCCTCTGCATGCAAAATAATTAGGATCTTTCTAATGGCACAAGGATGACAATTTCTCCTGACCCTAACAATAAATAACAAAAGCACTAGGACCACAGAGCTGAAGATGACGAACACTTGGGTGCTGCAGATAGAGACAACTGAAAAAGGGGGCCAGGGCTTTAACCCCTCCCAGCCCTACCATGCTCTGGAGGTCCAGGCAGTTGTAAGGGCACTCCAAGAAGACCTTGTACATCTCCTCGAACTCCTCGTGCATTTGCTGGACTTGCTGACTCAGGGCATTTCCTCGGATGCCACTGAACTCAAGCTTCTCCAGCTTCTCAAAATCCAAGGCTGTCTTCAGAAGACCCTATCAGGACAATTCACAAACAGTTAATTAAGGGAACCCTCGCCACCCTCATCCTCACTACCAAATGGAGGAGACAGAAATTATAGGGGTGCTGGTTGCTTAAGAAAATGCAAGGTCTGGTTAGATTTTTTTAACCTTATTATCAGATTGGATTGCTCAAACTCTATGAAATACTGAAGAAAAAGTACAGATAAGGTGGATTCACAGAAGCCAGAGTAAACAAGCAAATCAAAAAATGTATGTTTCAGCATCTCTGGGTTCTATTACATATTGGTAAGAATCGGTGGGTTTAGTGTGGATTTTTATTTTAAAAAGTCAGTGTCAAGCCAGGCTAGTGATGCATGCCCGTACTCCCAGCACCGAGGGAATGGAGGCAGGATGATCAGGGCCAGTCTTGTTTAATAGTGCATTTGACGACCCGTGTTCGAGAGGGTACTGATAGGAGTTAACCCTCCAAACAGCCTGGAATACTAATTCAGGGGTGGCACTGGCCTTCTTACAAGTCCCTCTACCATCATCTTCCAGCACAAGTGTCCTGGGGCAGGTCAAACCTCATTCCATCTCAGAGAGAGAAGGCAGTCACTTACCATCGCTCTGTTGGGTTTCTCCATCTGGGGCAGGGTCATGGTAACGCTCCATGACACTGTGGTGGGCTAACTAACTCCAGTTAGTGCAGGCATAGGATTGAAGTGCACGCCAGGACACAGTGTGTATTATTGTCACCACAGACACACCACATCCCTGCTGTGCTCAGAATTAAATAGCAGATGGATGACATAGCCCAAAAGCTTTGGGGAGGTGTCCCTTTCAAGGCTATGGACGTCATGTCACATCTAATAGTGTAAATGCCTTCTGAGAGTGCTGAATGGGGAAGATTGAATTGATCCCTTGTGAATACCTGTCTAAAATCACTAAAGCTCCAAACTAAACCATGCTTGCTGTCAGAACCCTCAGTCTATGGACCTATTACTCCCACGGAGAGATGAAGCTAAAGGTTATAAGTCATTCTGCAAACAGTTTGCGAGGACCCTTGAGGAAGGTCCTCCAACATGAAGAGGTTAGAAGGGCAAGAGCAGGTCCTAGTACCACATCCAAGCTGGGACACATCAGGTCCCGCCTCTACTCCAAAACTTTACATACTGCTACTGACACCAAGTCCAGAAGTAATAACAGAGGCACAGCAGTGAGAAGGAGCCAGCACCTTCCCACATGGCCAGGAGGTCACCCAGGAAGCTTCTGGAAACCATTCAGAAGTCTATTTCCTCAGTCAGGCCGAGGCATCATCATCAGAAGAGGCAGGACAGGGACAGCAGCAAAGAAGAGACCAGGCGCAAGAATCAAAGCTTCTGCCTCCTGGGGCAGGGTGAGGAAATCACTACTTTAAAATATTAGGATTAACATCATAGAGAGGGCACCTGTCTCCAGTTCTATCCTCAGAATTAGAAAAGGGAAAAAGGAGATGGGGGAGAAGGAAGAAGGGAGGAGGGAAAATAGAGAAGAGGAGAAGGAGGAGGAAGAGGAGGAGGAGAAAGAGGAGGAGGAGGAAGAGGAAGAAGAGGAGGAGGAGGAGGAGGAGGAGGAGGAGGAGGAAGAAGAAGAAGAAGAAGAAGAAGAAGAAGAAGAAGAAGAAGAAGAAGAAGAAGAAGAAGAAGAAGAAGAAGAAGAGAGCATATGAAAATGCTTCAAGACATCAGTACAAGCAATGGCTTTTTGGATAAGACCTCCAAAGCAGAGGATGCGGAAGTGAGGGTGGATCTGCAGGGATGGATGAGATTGCCAGCTTCTGCACAGCAAAGGAAACAACAGAGTGACAAGACAACTGTGGATGCGCAAAGTGTTACAGCCAATTCACAATGGGAAAATAACAACCAGAATATATAAGGTACTTTAAAAACTTGGTAACTGTTGTAGGAGGTCACTTGTTTGTTCCCATCTGCTCAGCCCCAAAATAATCACACAGAAACCATGTTATTTGCAATACTGTTTGGCCAATAACTTAAGTGTATTTCTGACTAACTTGCATCCTAAATTAACTTATTTCCATTAATTTGTGTATTTCCACGTGGCTGTGGCTTACTGGATAAAGTTCTGTCTAGCGTCTGTCTCTGGCAGGGGCTACATGGCTTCTCCTGACTCCATCCTCTTTCTCCCAACATTCAGTCCAGTTTTCCCCACCTAACTCTGTTCCCCTATAGCTCTGCTAGAGACCCAAAGCAGTTCCTTTATTAACTAATGATATTCACAGCATACAGAGGGAAATCCTACACCAGGTAACCCAAAGCTAAGTAATTCAACTATAAATTGGGTAAAGGACAAAAATTTGACACTTCCTGCAAAAAGAAATATGAAAAACAAGGCAAGGATTTGGCAGATCAGTGATGTCTCAGCATCAGCTATAGAGGCTATACATGATGTAGCAGAATTAAAATTGATATCTTCTGTGCTAAAAGAATCCACCAGTCATCAGCCCGGAACACAGTCCTAATGGTATGTATTATGGTACATCGTAACTTTATGAGCAATATTTGATACATGAATGTTCACGCTGTGATATCTTGCACAATTCCTAAAAGAGTAGAGGTAGCACATATAACACAAACACCACAAAGCCAGCCTAAGGCTTTTACCTGGAGGGGAGGAAAGAGTTTGAAGCATGGAAGAAAACAGAAATAAGTCTGCATGAAGACAATGGCTCATTTTTGGCCTGCAGTGACTGTGGGGGGTGTGGTAGTTTATGTGGTCATTATTCATGGACAGTTTATATTTACATTTTTTTTAAAAAAATGAAAGAAAATCAGGGGGCTCTTGAGCTTGTGAAAAATGTTCAACTCCACTAGTTTTTAAGGAAATGCAAGTTGAAACCACAATGAGGTATCTCAGCACCGTTTGGGTAGCTGGAGTCCCAAAGACACAAATGCCAGTGAGGAAGTTAATAAAGCCACAAGAGAGAACAGTATGGAGGGGCACCAAGCAATTGGAGATAGATCTACCATCTACTTCCATTCCCTTCCACAAAAGGATCCGAAGGAAATGACTTCGGAATATTAAAGAGGCACTTGCACACCCTTGTCTGTTGGTAGACTACTTATAGCTAATGAGTTAGGGAATGACCCTAATGTCCATCAGTGGGTGCCTGGGTGAAAGCTGTTATGAATGACGACTTGCTATTGTTTACACCCAAATCTATGAACTGGAGGCCATAGGTGGGGTGAAATAAGTCAGAGGCAGGAAGGCAAATAAGCCACGCTTCCTCGCATGAGCATCTAAAAGCAATTCCCTCAGAAAGTGCAGCGGGGACTCCTAGAGACAGAGACGGTCAGAGCAAGGGGCTGGCGGTAGATAATGTCTGATAATGGGCACATAAACACAATCAGATAGGAGTGAGGGCTAGGGCTCCCACAGAATAGTGGGGCTTGGCAGTTCATTGTAACTCCTGCACACTTGATAAAAGGATAGAAAGGAGGAACTTAAAGGCTCGATAGCATAATGGGAACATGGAAACTATTGATCACCCTGACTTGATAATATGTACTTCACAAAGCATTGAAATATCACAGCGTACTCCACAATTCTTATGGTGACTATGTGTTAATTAGTAAAAGGCTTTTAAATGGTTAAGACCATGTTAACCACTATGGTTTGATCATCCCACTCTATACACATGACACACCATCACAACCGAGTCTCATAAATTTGCACAATTCAAATAACCGTAAGATATGGGCTGGGAATGTTGACACACATATAATCCCACTGCTTGGGAGGCTGAGTGAGGACCGTGAATTCTAGGCCAGCCTGGGCTACATAGCGAGACCCCCAACTCAAATAAACAACTATGTTCAACTTGATATGCTTAGAAGAAAACCAATGGATTCTGTTTAAAAGCAATCGACTTTGATGGTAGATAGCTGAGCCTTGCACTATTTCCTCGGTCGTTATTCTTCACAATGGTGTGGACATCGTTTTAATTTGTTAGGAAATCCCCTGTAATCATGTTTAAAAGATAGACACAGCTTGATATGTTTGCATATAGCAGAAAATGAGATTATAATTTCATTATAGACTCTTATTTCTCCAGAAGACTTGAAGCATGCTCCTAGGTGGTCAGTGGGAAGCAAGCATTTTATTGATAACATAAGGAGGAGATTGCAGGTACCCAAGCAGTACTCAGTCACTATACTTTTGGAGAAAGTCTAGTTATTGATTTTCTCCAAAAATTTTTTCTTCATCTTAACAAACGGGTCACATCTTCACTGCAGGAACTACAGATTATTACAACAGATTGTCCATCTCTGCTGCTCCCACTGTCATATAGGGAGGGCCCGAGACATCAAAGCAACCCCTCTGGGGTCTCTATTAGGAAATGATAGATATTTAGAATGTTTTATCTAACTAACAAAGGTATAGTGGGAGACACATTTATTTGGGGGCTCATTTGAAGGCCTGGGGTCTTCCCTTCAACTCCTATCAATGGGGTGTCCCCTTTCCCCTCCCCCAGCGCCACTTCTCTGCTCTGTCTTAGCTTTCTTACTCTGGCATGGTAATATTTAACATTATGTTGTATTATGTCATGTTCTGTCCACCTTTCCTAGGAGGTTGCAGATATTCCAAAGGTATCCCAGGTCCTCCTACATCCGGAAGCATGCTTGGTATGGAATGAGTATTTGTTGAATGCAGGTGTGCCGTTTCTGCTCTGACTTAGCTGCTGCGCAGCCAGCAGAAAGTGACGAAGCGACAGAACACCTAGCAACCACGACTGCTGAGCCGTTCGTGAGAATGAGAAGAGTTGGGTGGAGGAAGCAAAGGCAGGACATCTTAGTATTGAACAGGTCTTAGACAAGTGCAAGGAAGAAACTTCTGTGGTCCCAGTTTGAGGGAAGAAATAGATGCCCAAACGAGCAGACGTGGTCTCACCATGAAGGATGAAGTTAGGTAACTGCTGCTATGTAATCATTTTAATCTAAAAAACAACAACAACAGTGAGCAGACCTTGGGACGCCAACAAATAAAACAAACCATCTACCTTTCAGACAGTCCAAACAGAGTGAGCAGCCTCAGCTGTGAGCACATTATCACTGGGGAGATTCTGGTACGATATACAGTGGACAGAATTGCAGAAATAATTTCTAGAGCTGCAGACACAGATTTTGCGCACTGACCACAACCCATCACCGACACTCAATTTAGATGTAGGCTCTTTTCACAGCCCATTTAAAAGTCTTCAGTGACAGATAAATAGCAAATTTAATCCAATGGGGTTAAATATTTTTAAATGTCAATGTTTAGTAATCCCAGTAGTAAAGCCATGAAATGCATTATGCAGCATACAGGATGTGCGATGAGCCTTGGAGCCAGGATGCATATCGTAGAAGACCTGTGACACTCATGTTCCCACAACCCTGGTCCTGCTCTTTGCTGGCTCTATGGCCTGGGGCAAGGCACTGACATTGCAAGGCTCATTTGCAAACTGTAGATGGGCACAGCGGTATTTAATATAGGCCAGGTTTTGGGACAATAATATTTAACATATGAGGCGGTTCTTCAGAAAGAGCCTATATAGTATGACATAAGGAAAGTGTCACCATTATAATTCTGACCCTCCTGGGGTCATTAGATACTGGATAAGTATGGCTTATCCAGGAGATACTCTGCAGCTCTTTGTAGGCAGGTATCACAATGCGCCCCAGGGTCCCAGAAGATTTACTGGGTTGATTGGGACCTATTGTTATGAAAAAAACGATGCAACATTTAATGGTGGTGGCAGGTGGAGAGTTGGGGTTCAATTTGTGCTCTGGCCCATGAGATGGAGAATCAAAACCAGCTGCAATGGCAAGCTTCACCAACGGTTCCTCTATTCCCAAAGGAGAGGGCATGCCGGCTGCCTGTCTTAAAAGAAATGTCTTCGGAATTCATTAAGGGACAGCACAGAGCAGCTCCTCTCAGATGAAAATCTCAAAAGGTCATTTGAAAAAAGACTGTTTTCTTTACCTTCTCGACTGCCACCGACCTTATGCAGCTAATGGTCTCACATGTGACCACGTGTTCAAGCTGGGCTGAAAGGGAAGCCAGCCCAATTAGACCAGGAATGAAAAGAGGCTGGACAAAGTGGCTGGAGCTGGCAAAGGGACCCCAAGGAAATGTGGTATCTCAGGTCAGCTTATTACCTCTCTCCCTGCTAATCACTCTGCATAGAGCCCCAGCAGGAAATCATTGCGTCTCCAAGTGAATCCCAGGCATTTTTAATGAAAGAGATGAGGGCTCTCTCCAAGTGCTTCCCGCATCATTTGCAGGGAAGGGGCTGCAAGCAGAAACAAACAAGAATGTGCAGATCCTACAGTCTTGTGGCATAGACATGTGTGCACGCTTGTGTGCATGTGTGTTATGTCCCAGTTCCTATGTTCCGGGAAGGAGGATGAGTCAAGGGATTCAGAGACATGGGGAGACTGCTTTTCTTCGGCTTCTTGACTGTTTATTCAAACTGCAAAAGATTTTGGATATGTTGGGGATTCCCTTAGGTGAAGCCAGAAAGTCTAATCGGAATGAGAACTAGCACTTTACCTAAGTGACCTACTTAGGGATAAAGACTGAGAAGCTATCTGGTTGAAAATGGGGTATGGAAAGATAGAAAAGAATGGGTAAGGGTAGGAGTAAAACCAAAAAGCAAGGTTGAGCCCCTCAAAACAGAAAGATGGGGAGGGAAGGAAGGATGGTGAGAGGGAGGAAAAGGAAGGAATGAAGGAAGGAAGGAAGAGGGGAAGGAAGAAAGGAAAGAAGGGAGGAAGGAAGGAAGAGGGGAAGGAAGAAAGGAAAGAAGGGAGGAAGGAAGGAAGGGAGGAAGGGAGCAGAGTAAAGAGATGTTTACAACTCCCTGAGGATATCAAAGTTTGATGAAAAGAGTACAACGCTTCTGGGAATAAATCCCATCTCCGCATTCTGCACTGGGTGACTGTGGATAAATTAAGAGATGCATTGGACTGAGTTGCTTATTAAAGATGGGTATTGATGATTAGCATTTCTAATGACAGCGATGACACATGTTCTAACACCAGAAAAGTTCTTGCATGTGTCATTTCTCTATGTTTGTAGCCCTAAGTTTCCACAGCAAGGATGAGGTCATGCGATGCTGACCCTGAGAAAGAAGGTTGGTATCCGGTTGCCCTGGGAAGCTGTCCCCAGCACACACCCTCCTTACTGCATACCTCCTCTGCCTCCTACCTTCTTTTAGCAAGCAGCCAGAAAGGAAGAATGGGCCCGAGCAACAAAATGCTTGTGAAAAAGAAATGTCAAAAACAAAAGGGTAAAGAGCTAAAGAGCATTACAGATGAGAGGAACGAGGGCTGGGAGAACCGTGGAGATTAGAAACCAGCCCCTTGTAATCTGGCCCTCAGCGTGAGCGGAGAAGAGCCAAATGCACCGATGTCATTCTGTTCACTTCTATTTATTAAATCTCAGGCGCCAGCGTCATGGTGATCACACATTGCATTAGAATAGAAGATGAAGAAGGTTAAGTTCATGCTAATTCTTGCTGGAGAGAAGCAGATTAATCCCATTTCAAACAGGCATTGATCACTGTGATACTCAGAATGTTAACTAAAGGGCTACATGAAATATGCCAGAAGACGATCGATAGTCCCCTGTCCTGCTGCACTGAGCTGAGGAGAGAGGAGGTGGGAGGGGGAGAGGAGACAGCAAAGGGCAAGGGGGATGAATCTGAGCCAACACTGAGAGATGACAGAGAAGGGGAGTTGCTGTGCCCAGGGGCAAAGGAGTAATACAAGACAGACAACTTTGGAGGGGCAGAAGCAACAGACCAAGGGCAGAGGGTATCCAAGTCCCCTCCAGGGACAGAGAGCAGAGGGTATCCAAGTTCCTTTCAGTCAAGTCAGAGCAACTGTTCTTTACGTATCTGGGCCTTTGGTTCAGGAAAAAGAAGCCTGAGAAGGGACTAAAGTGAGGTAATGGCTCTGGGGCGGACGTGGCCAGCTGTGCTAATATTTACTGATACCCCATGCAGATTAGGTGCCCTTAGTTTAGAATAGCTGTCTATATGCAAAGTCATACCATTGGCATGTGTGTTCCAGGCTGAAGACCTCTCCTGAACAGCTATTGGAAGCTTATTTCAAGACTGGAGAGAGAGCCCGCAAGCATGACCGTTGCAATGCTACAGAGGTGATTATTCCTCCATGGTCATCCCAGAGACCAGGGTGGCCATCACCTTGGCTAAATAGTGAGGAGTTGATGTGGGAGATGAGAGGAATAACGAGCGGAGGGGGATGGGAATAGGGGCTGAGCCGCAGGAGTTGTGCTGGAAACAGCTGAGAGAAAATGAGGCATTTAGGATGATGCTGGATATCAATTATTAATACCCTCCTGATTCTGATGAAAGGTTTAAGGTATGCCTTTCATAAAATCTAGCTTCTGGCTTCTCTTGCATATTTTTCTGCCTTTATGCCTTTCTCCAGTGAATTCTTTTTCCAGTTCAGAATTGATTTCCTCTTGTGCTCTTTGCTATTTTTTCAAAGCTTTCCTGGGTTAGGGTCCCCCCCCCCATCTTTTGCTCCCAGTAACCCAAATGTACTTTTATTATGACATTCAGTTCACCTTAGGAAAGTTGACTGATTCTGTATCTATCTTTCTACCCTGGATGTTCTGTGCTAATTTGTCTCTCTTCTCCTATGCCATGACTGTAGGTCTGGAAAGTTATTCAAGCAAAACTACGTTCTATTCATCTCTGAATCCTAGCACTTAGCTCAGTGCCTGGAGAATTTTTTAAATATGTATTTAAAAAATTGACATGAAGAGATTTAGTCTATGATTGTTTTATCTCTGTCATCTGGTGGTTTCGTAGGTTTGTTACAGCATTTCCACACCACATCTCTCTTCACCCCAAATCTCCACTACTAATAGCTTGGAACTGAAGTCTAATTCCTTCTCTGTTCCTTAGCTATTGGTCTAACATTGAACTGGACCCCAAAGTCCTCAAATTACCCCCAAGCATGTACTTCTTATTGTGTATGTGGTACTTATCCTTCCCACAAAAATTCAATCAGGTTGCGTGACCCACCGTTCCTGGATAAGTGTCACTACCAGCCCTCAGCCAAGAAGCCTCCCTTGACAACAAATGGAGACAATGCCGAGAAGCACAGCCGGACACAAAATAGCCTCATCGATAATTGTGGGGAACCCAGCCTTCATGGATGCATCTACATCACAGCCCCTGCTCCGAGACACTGTGGGACGAGGGCCTAGGAAAATCGTAAGAGCCAGAATACCAAGAAGTCTGCTGTGAATTGTCTCTGCTAGAAATGACTGTATGAAAGAGACCAGAACAAGGCATTAGCAATGAATATGTTAACATGGGAGCATGGAAATGCCACTGGGTCCCACACCTAGACAAAGACTTACAGGCATCTAAGGTCTTCTGGGAATCTCTTCCCAGGGATAGCCTCTCCCAGGGATAAGCCTCCTTAATGATTGTTCATGTACATGCAAACAACAAGAACAGATTCAGCAGGTTGTACAGATGTGTGTGTGTGTGTATAACACACACAGACATAATAATAATAAAATAAGCCATCAACTTGAGAGTTGGGGGATACATGGGAGTGGTTCAAGAAAAGGTGGCTGGGAATGGCTGGGAGGCAGACAGGAGAGAAATAAAGTGATAAAAACATTTTTTTTAAAATATCAAAATTCAATCTATAAGTCCATAACTGTAAGACACTAAATTCTGAGATGTAAAAGCCAAAGGAAAAGTCTCATATCTTTGCTTCCTAGTTCTTAAACAAAAATTCATAGTAATTTTTAAATACTTGACAGGAGAGAGAACTATGAATAAGATGTGCTTCTCTTGCCCAAGGACTCAGTAGTGTTCGGATTTAGAGCCCCTGGGCAGTCTGGGAATGGAAGGGAAGTCCAAAGCAGCTGGCCTGTGAGAACGGGCAGCTGTATGATGAAGACCTGTTCTCTTTCAGTTTTGCACACCAGACTTCCCAGCCCAAGTTTATTTGCAAATAAGCTGAGATAATAATCTCTGGGGATTTCTCCCTAAGTGCCTCTGATCAGAATCTCTGAATACCAATGGAACCACCACTGTTTGGTCAATCCAAATGACAGCCATTTACCGAAACTTGTTAATGGTCCTGCCAGCCAACCACATGTGACTGTCTTGCATGAATCTACAACAGCAAACCACAGGCTCTCATGTTCTGTTGCTTGACCCCCAGTGTGGTGCTATTTTGGGAGGCTGTGAAATGCTTAGGAGGTAGAGCCTAGCAGATCAAAGTAGAGCACTAGGCGCAGGCCTTCAAAGCTTACAGCTTAGCCGCTGGCTCAAACCTCGCTCCCTGCCTTCTGTCCCAGCACTATTGGAACAGCCACTGCCACGTGATCCTGTTGCCACAACTGGAGCTCATTCTCACCCCGACTTCGCCTCCACGATAAACTAAAACTCTCTGTCACCATGAGCCAAAATACATCTTCCTGGCTACCTGGTAGACTCTGAGATGTTGTATTACTCCCACATTGGACCGGAGCCTGGGGTGAATGAATCTACTCACCTCTACCACACACAGTCGGTCCAGAAAGCCATCCAGCCGCACAAAGACCAGAGACACCTGGAAATCCCATCTCCTGACTTCTGAGTCCTCTTTGAAGTACGTGTGGAGATGTTCCCTTCTGTCCTGAAATGCCTGTTTGAAGAAGCTTAAGGTGTCTGAGACCACTTGCAGTTTTCTCCGACTTTCTTCTACCTCACTCCTCAGGAGGTCTTCCGGGTTGAGGTAATTAGAGGCCTGGGATGTAGATAAATTAGTAACCATGAGCCCAACCGCAGGTACAGGATATCCCATGACTATGTCAACACCATCTCAGAGGGAAATAATTGCCTAGGTAATATTTTTCATAAGAACAACACAGAAAACTTCTGATCAAGTTTTCCGTTCCACAGGAGATCTTGGGTCAGGGTTTAAGCCCAACAGTCTGTGCTCCTTCAGTCACAGTGTGTTGAACCATGCTGTGATTGGACAAGTGACCAGTCAGAGACCAGGAGGCATTTCGGGATATGGCCGGGCCAGTCATTCATCCCCAAACATTCTGTGATTTGTTGACTTTGACAACAAAAATATTTTGAATGCAAGAATGCTTGGGGCCATAACTATTTTTTTCAAGAGACTTTAACCTGGGAACTTGGAAGCTAAACTACTGGGTAGTCTCCATCACCAACACAGGCAGCCACAGAGAGTACTGGGTTTGAGAGGCATCCTCTAAAACCACAATGTGAGTCAGTCTGGAGCCAGCCTCGTCTCAGGTTTTCAAAGCATGGGCGCGCTAATACAAGTTCTCTACAGATGCTCCATTTTCTTCGTTCTTATATTTTCAACCCGAAGTCCCCATTGATAGTGATGGTGACATGCAGTTCTGTGAGACCAGCACCCCAGATGTGGGTGCTGCTGTGGGCGTGCTTGGGTAAGTAGTCAGTCTTCAACCTTGACAAACATCTCTAAACAAGTAATAGGTTGTAAGACTCCTTTTGTCCCCTCATCTGATGTCTGACTGGGATTTATAAATGTAATACCATTTTGTAGCCTCAACATGCTCAATGGGTATGATGAGCCATTCTGTGAGCTTGTTCATTGTTTTCTTAGGGCTGATTGTCCTTGGGTACCAAAAGGAGTCACCATGGAGAAAGGTCACTCAAACCACGGCTTCTAGCTCCACGTACACTCTAAGATCCATACGGCCTTGGTGCTACAGGAATCCCTAAGAGCGGGTAGGAAAGCCAGTAGGATGGCACACAGCTGGACTCCCATCTGCTTGGGAAGGTGAGACAGGAGGATAGAAAGTTTCAGGCTAGGCTGGGAAATTGAACGAGGTCTTATCTCAAAGTAAAACTTAAAAATATGTAGCTCACTGATAGAGAGCTTATCAAACATGTGAAGGGCCTTGGGTTCAACCTCCAAACAAAAACAAGGGAAACAAAACAAAACAAACAGTCACTAGTAGCAACAAGAAGTGGAGGAATGATCTGTGCAACCCAAACAGCAGCATCTCAGATGCTCACAGCTCCCTGTGCAACCCAAACAGCAGCATCTCAGATGCTCACAGCGAAGGAGCCCTGAGCGTGTGCCGGGCACAGACATCCTTGGCCTCATTACATGTTACCCCTGTGAGATAGTTCCCTTTATGCTGCAGCATCATAAACCGGACAGTGAGGCACAGAGCAGGCAAGCAGCTTGCGCTGGAACACACAGCTCACACGTGCTAAGTCAGGAGCAATTCCCTTGACTTCAGAGACTTCCTGCTGAATTACTAGGCTTTGCTGGTGACTTAACACAAATCCCTCACGCAGCTCATGAAGGAGGTTGCGATTTACCAGCCCCAAGCAGGGCTTAGGCAGAAAGCAAGATTGGGCAACCCCAGTGTGTCCGCAGTACCAAAAGCCTCTTTGGGAACTGCTGGCTTGTGAAAACATAAAATTCAAATGTGAGAATCCTTTGGGCCGCAATTACGTCCGGCCTAAGGGAAAACCACGTTTTACTCTTCCACGTGCCTTTCTATGTGCCAAGCAGCCCCGAGGGAGACATTGCTGGGCTTCGCAGATCAGCTCACCTGCTGGATGAGGAGGTTGCAGATTTCCTGGAGCAACACCGCGAGCCTCCCTGGGGAGCCGTACGACCTGCAGGTGGCCCAAATCAGGCAGACCACATGGAGCAGAGGCCTCAGCCTGCCCTTCACCTCGGGAAACTCCAGGCTTTCTAGGATGTCTAGGTGTCTCTGGAGCGGTGACAGGTGCACATGGATGTCCTGGGCCTCTGTCAGGGCTGGAAGGAATTAGAGATGGTCAGCCATGCCTGCTGGGCACCACCTACCTCAGAGAGCCCCAGCGTCTGGGAGCGAAGGGCTGGCAAAGCCAAGACTGCAATTTCTTCCTGACCTGAGAAGATGGAAAAGAAGGTTTCGGAAAGCTTTTCAGCTCTTCTGAAGAAATACTGAAACCAGAGCACTATGGAAAACCTAGAGTGATGGACTAAGAAGATCTCGCTGACAACATTCCTGTATCAGGATGTCTTCCTGGCTTTCCCAGCCTGTCTCAGTCAGGGTTACTATTGCTGTGATGAAACACCATGACCAACGCAACTTGAGGAGGAAAAGGGTTTATTCAGCTTACCCTTCCACATCACAGTTCATCATCAAAGGAAGTCAAGATGGGAACTCAAACAGAGCAGGAACCTGGAGGCAGGGACTGAGGCAGAGGCCACAGAGGGATGCTGCTTGCTGGCTTGTTCTTCATGGTTTGCTCAGTCTGCTTTCTTATAGAAAATAAGGCCCTCCCCCAATCAATCACTAATTAGGAAAATGTCCTACAGGCTTGCCTACAGGTTGATCTTATGGAAACAATTTCTCAACTGAGGCTCCTTCCTCTCAGATGACTCTAACTTGTGTCAAGTTGACCCGGTACTAGTCAGCACACTCACCACACTCACACACTGCTGCTCTATGTTGTCAGATCCCCTCCCTTGGTAAATGTCTGCTGATGATTTTGATGCTGATACTACAAAGATGACGTGAAGACAGGCGATGGGGCAAGTGCCAAAGAGTGTGCCTTCAAATGCTGATCCAGACGCCTCCCAACTCTAGGACTTTGGACACAGCAAAGATTGGTAAGCCTCAAATCTAGGCTGATCTGGGAGGTAATTTCACAGGCCATGGAAACAGGAGGCAGTATAAACGGCATCTTCCCAGAGAGCAGTGTGGTGACAGGACTGGAACAAACAGTGAATTGACAGCAGCATCTCTGGCAAGTGTCTGACAGGAACTTTCTTTGGGAGTGCTTGTGAGAGAGAAGCCGCCGGGAATGGAGGAGTAGAGTGGACCGGAGATGGCAAGGTTCTGCTGGTTTTCGATGCCAAAGAACCGCCTTGAACACAGCTGCAAGGGCGAAGCCTTCAGCGGTCATCTCGTGCTAACTGATAGGGAAATGTGGTAAGGCTGGCAGCGCTGGCAGGTGCATAGCAATCCAGAAAAATGGAAGCCAGGCTGAAGGGCTTATCGGCAGCTGTTTCCCTCTCGGGCAGGTAATTGGCGGTGTCTATGAGAGCAGGTGGTCTTAGGTCATATTAGACGGATGAGGCTCCATGACTACCTTAAAGGAAACTCAAAATATCCCTGAATTAGCTGCAACCTCCAACGTATCAGAAATTTTTCTATCACTAGACGTACGGCATCCCATAAAGCCTAAGTAATTCCCTAGGCTCACTGTGTGATTCAACCAGTCCTCTTTGCCCTTGAACAAAAGGAATGGTACCCCTGTTTACTCTGAACCTCTGCATCAATTGCCCTGAGGCTCAGGGGACACATGATAAATGGGAATGGATGCTTGTGCTTTATATCCCAAGTGGTATATTGGAAGCATTCTGCGAGCCAGTCAAATGACCTGGCGCTCCAAAGAGAGTAATAATGCTCTGTGGGAGGCCGGCAGGGAGCATTGGAACCACTGAGTTGAGGCAGAGGACTTTACTGTGCTGCTGATAGACGAAGTGGGGGCATGTGAGTATCGGAAGGAAGCCTGAGGCGTAGATAGAGGAGCCTTCTCTTCAGGTCACCCTGTTTGAGGGCCCTTTAAAACTCAAATGTTTCCTCAAACACCCAGACAGAAACTTGACTGTCTTAAGACCACATTAGAGAAAGCATGAAGTACTTCCTACTTCAATAAGAGATAAATCAGCTTGATTAAAACAAAACAAAACCAAAACAAATGGAGACAGAGAGAGCTAGGGTTCTTCTTGGTGTTTTTGTTTAGTTTTCTTTTGTTTTTAGGATTAGCTATTCCTCAGTTTCTGAGGGATACTGGTTGGTAGCCCATATTAGATACCCAAAGACAAGGACTCTAAAGTCTCTTACATGAAGTGGCTCTTCTTTGTGACTGAGCTTCCCTCAGAAACCCCAGCACTGAAGCTGGGTGTGGTAGCTCAGAAGCTCAGGCCTGTAGCCTCAGGAGAATGGAGTTCAAGGCCAGCCTGGGCTACAGAGTAAGTTCAAGGCCAGCCTGAATCGAACAGCAAGATGCTATCTTAAAATCAACAAGAAAGAGACACACAAAGAAAGGAAAAAGATACCACAGCACTAACTCCTTTATTCTCGGGGCAGAAGGAGAGAGTAAGAGAACAGGTCAGTTAAGAGGTCTGGATACAGGACACTACCCTTGTCAACAGAACAAGTAGACCTGGATTAGGTTTCTATTTTGGGCATACATGGGGGTAGAGTCTTTAAAGAAAGCTCAAGGAGAAGAAAGTATTTGAAAATCACTGTTTAGATTAAGTTTAATTCATACCAAGTTGAAAATACCTTTAAAAGCACATTATGACCTATAGTACTAAGAACAAGGAAGTGGTTTAGTAGGAAACCAAGGGTGGGGAAGAGGGAAGAGGGAGCCCTGGGAAAAATGCATGGACATCTCATCATAGACCTTTGCAGCTATGCAATTTTGATAAAGGCTGATCTTATCTAGTACTCAGAGGGACAGGAAATTGTAGACCTATCTGAACAGACAGGCAGAATGATGCTAGAAACAGAACAGAGATTCCTCAAGATGCCAAAGGCAGAGGGACCTGATCTCCAGAGGTGAGATGCCACCTCTGTCACAGTGTGTCTTCGTAGTGTATTGCAACTAATAATATTCTTCCACCTAGATTATCTCACAAGGGCTGAGGGAGGCAAGGAAGCTAGTGCACCAGAGCCAGAGTTCCAACCACAGAGAGGTTGTTTGTTTTATCTAAGGTCACAAGGCAGCTGACCCACAAGGCAGTTGCTTCCAGAAGTGGCATTCCTGCCACCACGCTATCCTGTGCCAGATAAGAAGGTGATAAGGATGTGAAAATTCTGACGTCAGGAAGAGAGTAGACACAGCGCTAAGGAAAAACGCAGAGTCAAACAGATTTGTGGAAACCGCTCGCTGGTCCTCACCTGTTTCAACGTCTCTGAACATGGCTCTGAACGCCGGCAGGTAGCTGCTC
This sequence comes from Microtus pennsylvanicus, assembly GCF_037038515.1. Taxonomy (NCBI): domain Eukaryota; kingdom Metazoa; phylum Chordata; class Mammalia; order Rodentia; family Cricetidae; genus Microtus; species Microtus pennsylvanicus. The sequence goes on along the minus strand of NC_134589.1, from coordinate 55,507,766 downwards.
TGAAGCTTGTCCAGGAGTCCAGCCATGCCCTTCACCTTAATTGTCATCAGTTGACTATAAATGTGTTCCAGGTCCTCACACCTGCAATACCACAGAGCAGGCAGGGTGAGAATCAGGAAATGTCACACTGTGATGCCCCACCCTGCTGAAGGCAGAGGGTAGCCCTGCCTCCGGTGCCTCCACAGACTGAGCTCCCTCCCCAAGAGCCAGGCATCTGTTTCAGAACAGTACGAGTAAAATCCTGAGTCAGGAACAAAGGCTCATGGGAAAGGCTCCAGGAAACACTGGACCAGCTGGTGGCCTAAAAGCTTGGCAGCTGGAGGTCATTAGCTCTTGCAGCAAGGGTGGGGTAGGGAAACAGAAGCATCGTTAAAGTGGGACTTCTTGACAAGGGCCTCATCATAGGTCAGTAAATGGTTAGAAATTGGGGGGATACAATGGGCTTCTCAGGATGGTGGTGCCAAGGGATCTGGAGCCCTACAGGACAGCTTGTCCCCAACACCCGATGTAGTAGGGTCAGAGAATCTGCCCCCAACATCTGCTTGTCTCTCCAGAAAAGATTCACCAGCACAATGATAAATAGGAGCAAAAGCATGGAGGGTGGGAGGGAAGCAGGCAGGTGCAAGAGTTAGGCACTTCTGGTCACCCCGTGGGACCGAGACCCAGTGACTGCTATTGACAATCTGTGACCTAGGACAGGCAGTTCTGCAACCATTATCCAAAATCCCTTCTCCTTTTCAGGTCCTTACAGAGGTAAATACATCTAACCTTGGCTATCCAAGAAAAGGGAACAGAATTTAAAATAAAAGTATTGAGAGTCGGGGCTGGAGAGATGGTGTCGTAGTTAAGAGCACTGGCTGCTCTTGCAGGGGATCCAGGTTTGGTTTCCAACACCCACATAGTGACTCACAACCATCTGTAACTCCAGTTTTAGGGGACTGGGCAACTGTGGTTCATATACATATATGCAGACAAAACATTCGTACACACAAGATAAAAAATGTTCTTAAAAAGAGGACAAAAGGTATTTTAAGTCTTGATTTAACTATATGCATGTAGTAAAAGATTCCTCCAATGAACTGACAGTGCCCCAGGAAAGAAAGGGCAGCTCCTGAGCCTCAGGGAAAGAATTCATCTTCCAGTCCACAAAAAGAAACATACTGCTCCTAAGACATCCAGTCGTCAGCCCTAAGGAGGATGAGAAACATTTGGAGGTGGAATCATATCCAGTGGTGGCTCCAGATAGGCCAGCCCTGTCTTCTCTTCGGTCATTACTCCTCTCCAAAGATCCGAGCATGCGCCTCCCTGCCTACCTGCTCTTCCAGAACTCCAGCTCCACCTTGGGGGTGGGGTTGCCCCCCTGTAAGAGTGCCTGGGAAGACTCTTTCTTGAGTACCACCTGGACTTGGTGGCTCCATTTGATCACTGCAGACTCAATGGCATAAACAACTGACTTGTCTATGGTATCCAAGCTGCAACAGACAAAAGACATCTCTTATTGTGTGCGAAAATAATTTGAGCCTGGTTGCATTCGCCCATTCCCAGTTGTGATAACAAAATTCCAGTGACTGGAAACCTTACAAAGATGTTCATTTAGCTCATGATTGGGAAGATCTGAAGTCCCAGTGTGTCAGGACACACTGTGGGTGGTACTGTGGTGGTAATATATGCATGGAGATTCACAAGGCAACATGACAAGTCAAAAAAAGCAGGAAGGGAGGCTAACTTTACCTTTTTATAACAGCCTATTCTGGAGGGTTTACATTAGTCTTCTCCAAGGGCAGTCCTCCCAATGACCTAATTGTCCTATACTAAGTTCCAAGTTTTAAGGGTCCCTCCGTCTTCCAACAGAGCAACATTGGGGAACAAACCACCAATATGCAACCCCTCAGGGAACAAACTCAAGCCAATTCAAGAAATATCTGGGTGTGCTCTAAAGGAGAACTTAACTCCACCTTATGTGCAAATCCTTTGGTTTTTAAGTTGTGTGTGTGTGTGTGTGTGTGTGTGTGTGTGTGGTATGATGTAGTGTTGGTGCTTTGTCCACGCACATGAATGTGGAGGCTGGAGACTGATATCCAATGTCTCTGTGGAATCTTCCCCCTTACTTTCTGATACAGGAGCTTTGCTGAACTTGGAGTTCATTGATTGGATGAGGCTGGCTGGCCAATGATCTGTAGCAGCAGGCCATTTGTTCGTCCTGGCTGCCCAGAACCGGAATAATCACACAGAAACTATATGCATTAAATCACCTCTTGGTCCATTAATTCTAGCTTCTTATTGGCTAACTCTTTCATCTTAATTTAACCCATTTCTATTAATCTGTATATCACCACGAGATCGTGGCCTACCAGCAAAGTTTCAGCATGCCTGACTCTGGCGGTGGCTCCATAGCATCTTCTGACTCTGCCCTTCTTTCTCCCAGCATTCAGCTCAGTTTTCTCTGCCTACCTAAGGACTGTTATCTAGGACAGTGATCTGCAAGTTTTTCCCTTAAATAAATAACCCTTTTATTATTCATGATTCTGAACTGGTGTGGGATTATTTTGTGACTTCCATCTTCAATGATCTATAGGGATCCACTTGTCTCCATCTCACTTATCCCCCCAGTGTGAGGTTGATGACGTCATGCACACTGTTTTGTGGGTGCTAGGGATCTGCTTGTGTGTCAGACATTTTACTAAGAGAGGCCTCTCCATGGTCTCTAGCCTATGAATTCTTAACGATTCCCCTCAAGTAATAGACTTCCATCAGCAAGTCAATTGTACAAATCATTTTCTAGGGAAGTATGTTTATTCTTATGTTCATTCAACATTATTTGTACAGCCAGGGGCTCATCAATATTCTGAACACTGGTTTAAGAACTTTAAATGGCATAAAATCCTGTCAATGCATGAAGCATTGAGTTGGCCACCCAATCCCCTTCTTTTGACTCATCAGAGGACAGGCTTCCTACATAGCCTGTAGTAGCAGCTCACAACTGACCAGCTCTTGCAGAAGACACTTTGCCACATCTACCGCCCCAGGCCTCCCTTGCTTTGTTGTGAGTCCTAATGCTATAGCAAAAACAAATTGGTTACACACTCCTCCAGCAGATGTAACCATCCTCATCCGCAGCTCTGGATGTCAGGACAATTCCATCCTGGCTCCAGGTTTCCAGCAAAGAACGGGTTCCCAAGCATCCCCTTTCAAACACATTGTTTTGTTTTAAATGACTTATATATGATGACAAAAGATTAAAATTAAAATAGAACAGATGACATGACTTTGTTCCAAAAACACCTGCCACACAAATGTGATGTCCTATGCTCTATCGCTAGAATTCAGGGGGTGGAGGAGAGAACTTACTCCTGAAAGTGTCCTCTGATCTCCGCATGCTTGCATAGGACACACACACACACACACACACACACACACACACACACACACACACCATACACATCCTCAGACACCACAATAATAGTAAATACGCTTTCATTTTAAATAAATTGAAATAAAATTCATCTGCTGTTCAGAATCTTACATGAACACTGCATGTACTAGTTAACAGGGGCATAGTGATGGAGACAGGAAATTCATAGATGACATTTTTCACAAGAGGAACTCACCTGAACTTAATGTGAAATTCATATTTGCTTAGAAATGATGCAGCACAAGTGATTATGAAAGACATTAAAAGAAAATGCTCTCCTCCTTCAAATGATGCAGCCTTCAGGGAAATTATCAAAGTTGAACAAAGGGAGACAAACTCAGCAAGGAATTATAAACATGAGCTGAATGTTATTAAGGTATGGTATAAAGAAACTGAGATAAAGGGGGAGATTAATAGTATTTATTTTGAAAATTGGATATTTTTATTAAACTACAATAAGCCTTCCAGTTAACAGGGATGCTCCTTCAAATTATATATAGCTATACAATCATTTCCCACGTAAAAGTACTAAGAAATAGGCTGTAGTTGCATGCACTTCTTATTCTTCAGGTATACCATGGCTCCTGAATAAAAACAATGACGGTCACATATTGAGAGAAACCTGGCAATATGGCAGACCACTCTCAATCAGGAAGGTGACCTATTTCCAAAACATATAGAAAGGCTGGGTAGAAATATAGGAAAATATATTTACATGCATAGACTTGATTGGAGGGAAGAAATACCCCTGGATACAAAGACAAAGGAACATCAAAGCTGGACTAGTTGAGAGGAAGCCGATGGGAGACATACCATTATAAAGCAGAGGATCTGGTGTAACACACAGGCCAGTTAGCTCAGCCCTGGGCTAGTGGTTGAGGCAGGAGAACCTTGAGTTTGAGGCTAGGTTGGATTATATAGAAAGTTCTAGGAAAGCTTAGGCCATAGAATGAGAGCCTGTCTCAAATAAATAGACAAAACCAACATAATCAAAAGAGGCTGGAATTCTAATGCCCTCTCAGGGGTAAGAGGCATGGACTTCCCCAGTGGAGCTAGATTTGCCTGGACTTAAGGGAGACAAAATCCTTAGGGTCTGAAAAGTTTGTGGTGACTGGGGAATGGAGGCTGGACCAGTAATACGAGCCTGAAAGTTAGTTCTATGGCATGGTTCCCGGGGAGATGCAGGTAGGGGCTGCATAGCTGCTGGATCAGGTATCATCCAGCCACAAGCCACATCCTGAGGACACTGAACTTGCCATGGCTGCTCTTGCGCCTAAGGTGAATTGGGGTAGAAGAAAAGACCACATCACTGAGAGAACCTTAGAAGACCTCTAGCACTAGAGCTCGGTAAGAGACGTCATCAGTGTGGATACACAGTCCAAGGACATTGGCTGACAGAGTCAACAGTGGGCTTGTGTGTGGACTGAGACACGTCAGGTCAGGAAGAGGAAAGGGCCTGGGAGGAATGCTCAGACAGAACAGCTCCCGTCCATCACCAAGGCCTACAGGCTGATGGTACTTACACTGGCTCACCGTGGCCATCCATGAATTCCACTTTTTCTGAGCCAACTGGAAGAGGCAGCAAGGTTCTCCCCTTCATGTGTTCAAGGATTACCAGGAGGTCACACTGCAGGGAGTGGGCATGATACCTGATATCTTGACACACCATGTGGGGCCAGCCTAGATGGTTCTTTTCATTGGCTAGGACAGGGATAATGACCTGAAACAGAGACACACCAAGAAGACAAGAGAATTGCAAGTTCGAGCCAGCCAGTGCCACATTGTGAGACCTTGTCTCAATAGGAAGAAAAACAAGAGCTTGAATAGAACTATTCTGCATGGCTGGATAATATTGCTTCCAAAAGTCATGGGATATTAAACCAAAACTCCTAGTACCAGGCATGGGATACCTCCCAATGAGTTACTGGCCAAGAAACCCCCAAAGGTACTCAAAATAATATAGTCTATTGTCACTGGTTTGGGCTGCTCACTAAACCTAGACAGTAAAATCCTGCTGGTAAAGACAACACGCACTTTGGATAAAGGATATAGAGAAATCAAACTGGAATTGAGATAGACAGTGCTGTAAGGTACTATGTAAGCTGTTGGGGGAAGAAACGTTATCAATAATGCTACCTAGATGTAGGCACTATGTATTACAACACTGACCAGACAAAATACACCCACTGGTGGGATAGTAACATGATTGTTGTGTTTATAACCAATGGCTTCTTCACTGGAACGAAGGCCCACTCCACAGGTGGGAAAACACGGGTGGAATTGAAAGCCAGGTGAAAAGGCCATGGTGGAAGAAGCTGTTGGCCCTATGGAAGAATCTGCTACAGGGGTTCTGATAAATATATCTGTTGTTACATGGCCTGTGTGGTGGGGTGTGAAGGAGAATAGTCCTGTAGGCTCAGGTTTGAATACTTGGTTCCCACTGGTAGAGCTCTTCAGGGAGTGTATGACCTTGTTGGAGGAGGTGTGTCACTGGAGGTGGGGTCTTAGGTTTCAGAAGACTTGTGCCACTCCTGGTGCACTATCTCTGCCACCATTTGTTCTCAACTACTGCTCCAGTGCCGTGCCTACTTACTGCCATGCTCCACACCATGATAGTCATGGACTCTAACCCTCTGGAACTGTAAGCCCCCATTAACTATTTATTTATTTATTTAGGTTGTTCAAGACAGGGTTTCTCTGTAGCTTTAGAGCCTGGAACTAGCTCTTGTAGACTAGGTTGGCCTTGAACTCACAAAGATCTGCCTACCTCTGCATCCAAAGTGCTGGGATTAAAAGCGTGGCTCTTCCATTAGTTCTTACTTCTATATGTTGCCTTGATTGTGGTGTCTCTTTACAGGAGTAGAAAATTACTAAGATTCTACCTTCTAAACATCCACAAGCTAGTGTAGCCTCAGCCTTAGACAGAGAAGCCTCATTTGGCAATGGTTGCAGAGAATCAGAACCCATCAAGGTACTAAATAAGGGATGGCTGAGTGCTCAGGTCTAGGTGGAACATCTCCACCACCCAATCCAAGGTCTAGGGGACACTGTAGATGAGGGGAAAGCCAGACTTTGAGCATCAGGCAATGGGGCAGGAAGGAATAAAACGCTGTCTTCTGGGAATGGCATGCAGTGCCAGGGGATAGGGAGAGAAAGGTATAAAATGCTGTCTTCTGGATATGGCATGACTCTGGCAATCATGAACACACAGGAGCTATGACCACTTGCACAAGGTAGCATACAGACACACACAAAGGGGACTGTTTAGGAAGAAGGGGTCAGTAGGAGTGAGAAAAGACTAAGAGAAGGAATGGGAGCATATGCTGATAATATATGTTTAACACTATCATAAAGTAAAAAAAAAACTAAAAGAAGAGAAAAAAGAAAGAATGAGTGGGAAAGGAAATGTGGGAAGAGAGGAAAGGAAGGAGGGAGGAAGAGAACGGAGGGAAGGGGAAGGATGCTAGGGATGGAGAAGGAGTGGAGGGAAGGGAAAGGAGGAAAGGGGAAGAAGGGGAGGGAGAAGAGGAACCATTCTTAGAGCTCAACACATGTTCTACTTCATGTCACTGTGCTGCAAGACTTAAGACTGGTCTACAACATTACATGTTGCCTTGTCCTCTGGAGAAATCAGGAAAGCCTCCAATGCCTTCCTATGATTTTCCATCTCATCTGTTCCTTGGAGAATGTTCTCCAAACTAAACAGTTTTCCTCATCAGGAGTCAGGTACTAGAGGCAGCCCTTACTGGGAGGCTTCCTTACTAGCCCCAGGAATTATTAACAACAACAACAACAAAAAAGCCAATCACATCCTCCCACTGGAACCAGGGGCATCACTCTATCTCGATACGATAAAGTATGTTCCCCCCATAGTCCCTGGTTCACTCTCATCCCAAAGTCAGCTCCATGCGGTCTTGTTTGGTAGGGTGACCTGCCCCTCTCACTGGGAGACATGGCTAGTAAACACTGTCCATATCATCTGCTGTATTAGGAGTCTGCCGTGTTATACTGAATCCATCACCTGGGACATCAACCCCTCCCTCATCATCAGGGTGAATACGAGCTGACAGAAATGGCTCCAAAAGAAAAAAAGAAAAGAGAAATAAATCAGGTTTGGTAAAGATGATGATACACCCCATGGGCGTGTGAGTAGGCATCTAAAAGGAGCCACCTTGAGAATCATGACTCCATCTCTAGGATGAAAATGAGCTGATTTGGGCCACCCAACACAGCTTGTATTTGGGGGCCCTTACCCACATTGAGAGATGGATGGGGGTAAGGCCCAACCCTTGTTCCAACTTTTCATGGAAGAGAAGATGACTCTTACACATTCATCTTTTGGAGGAGTTGACTGTTTAAAAAGAGGGCTGGAGAACAAAGTAATTTAGAGGAGTGGGAACTTCCAGGGAAACAAAGACCAAGTGGCCACGTGAACTCCCGAAAGAGGCTGCTCTTGAAGGTTCACTGTTATTTGCAGCTCACTGATAGCCACTTCCCATTACCCTATGACAGCTCATACAACTGACATGTCATACAGACAGGGGTATGCTGGACAGGGTGGCCCAGGAAATCATGGAAAGAAAAAATGGATTCAGAGAGGATGGCTTCAAAATAGATAGCTCTTGCCTGTTTGTTCTGGAAACATTTTTTGAGCAGAGACAGACATTTGAGCAGAGAGTTAGAAACAACAAAATCACAAGCTAAGTTCAGTCACATTTATGTTGAACTCAGGGCAGAAGGCTGAACAAGAAAAGGATTTTCGTAGGATCCCCAAGGCAGAGACTGAATCTCAATTGATCCTTAAGTACCCACAGAAGAAAGAATGTCATTACATCATGGGATGCGAGACAGGATAAGGGTGAAGCCCCTGAGGGGGGTGAGCAGCTTGCACTTGGATGCCAGGGATTTGATGCATCTGTTGGATTTCAAGAAGGAGATTCTGGGTGGCAAGCAGGGTAAGCCTGCCAGGGGGGTTGGGGGTTAAGGGGTTAAGGTTGTAAACAACAGGGCTGGAAGGAGTCAGACACAGGTAGTTTGGCACATTTTGAAACTGAATCAGAGTTCCAAAGTAAAGAGGGCTTATATACAGAGGAAGATATCCGAGGAGTGAGAACACAGGGTTCTGATGTTAGGAAGCTGGGAAGAGGGGAGGCACCATCAGCAGACACCGAGGAGGCATAGTCCTGACTGTGTGAAACAACGGAAAGGTCGAGGTCCTGGGAGCCAAAGGAAGAATGTGCCTCTGGGGAGCAGAGATGAACCATGAGCCAACCACAGAGCCAGTGGGATTGGCACTGATTACAGCCGCTTGATATGGACCAGCAGACACCACTGAAAATACTGCTACTCTCCTCTTCTAGGGAGTGTGGGAGGAAAGCCTGGGGAGGCAGGAAAGGCTAGTGGAGCAGGAGGACACATTCCAGGATCGATTTAAAGAGAATAATAGCCAGATGTCATGCCACAGGCTGAGACAGGAAGATCATGGGTTCAAGGATAGCCTGGGATACCCAGGGTAGACATCATCTCAAAACATCTTCTAAGGGTGCAGAGATAGCTCAGTTGTAGGAGCTCCTGCTTTGCAAGCATGAAGACTCAGCTGAGTCTAGTCTCCAGAACCCATAAAAGTGCTACATGTGGTGGACTACATTTGTAATGCCAGTGCCGGGAATTTGGGGGAGGAGCTCCAAGGTTTGCTGGTCAGCCAATCTAGTTCAATGGGTAGCCACTTCCCAGGCCAGTGAGATATCTTGCTCCAAAGGAGGTGAACGGGAGAGTAACACTCAAGGTTGTCCTCTGGCTTCCACACACATGGGTGCACACATTGTCATAGTTAGGTCTCTTCATCATGAAGAGATATCATGACCATGATTAACACTTATAAATGAAAACATTTAAAGGGGGCTAGCTTACATTTTCAGAGGTGTAATTAGTTCATTATCTTCAGGTAGCATAGTGTTGGAGAAGGAGCTGAGAGTTCTACTTCTTGATCCAAAGGCAACAGAAGCAACTCTAACCACACTGGGTGTAGCTTGAGCATAGGAGACCTCAAAGTCTACCCGCACAGGGACACACTATCTCAAACAAGACCACACCAACCCGCTTTCTTATAGACTCCAGGGCCACCCACCCAGAGGTGCTATCATCCTCAGTGAGCTGGGCCTTCCCACATCAACCAGTGATCAAGAAAACACCTCCTAGACATGTCCACAGCATAATACTATTTGCCTTTAACAAAAGAAAATAATATTTGTTGTGTGTGACAGCAATAAGAGCCGTGAGGACACTGGCTAAGTGAAATGATCCAGTGGAATGACAATGATAATTGGTGGTTCTGCCTCTCAAGCTGGGCAAGGAACCAGTTTCCTGATGTGGCCAAGAGACATTGAAAAGGCAATGTCCAGCAGAGTCCAGAGACTGTTGTGGTCAAGGTATGGGAGAGAGCAAGACAGAAACGCAGAGGCGCTGATCGGGGGTGCACCGGATCAGAAAGTGTAGGGACCTTTTAATCACTGGAATAACAGTGTCAAGTCATAAGAAACACTGAGAGCCACAAAGAGACAGATGCTACATGACTCCATTTGCATAGTTTCTACTGCTGTGAAGAGACACCATGACCATGGCAAATCCTATAAAGGAAAAGATTTAATTGGGACTGGCTTATGGTTCAGTCCATTATCTTCATGACAGCATGCAGGCAGACATGGTACTGGAGGAGCTAAAAGTTCTACATCTTGATCCACAAGTAGAAAAAGGAGGCTGTCTCCTATACTGGGCATAGCTTGAGCATATGAGATCTCAAAAGTCCATCACCAGAGTGACACAATTCTTCCAACAAATCCACATCTCCTAATGGTGCCACTCCCTATGGGCCAAACATTCAAATACATGAGTCTATGGGGGCCATTCCTATTCAAACTACCACAGCTAGAGCAGTCAAATTTTGAAGACAAATTGGAGACTACTGTTTGATGGGTCTGAGGATAGGGACATCTGTGTTTTTGGGTCAATGTAGTTTCAACCACATTGGGTAGGGGAGATCTGGAGGTATTTGTGTCTGACGACATTGTACTTACTGTACAGTTAGAAACTCCTGGGGGAAGGGGCAGGTGAATTTTATGTGTTTTTTTTCCAAAGTAAAAATAATACTTTAAAAAGTTTTCTGCTTTGGTAATTCCTTTGAACAGCCTTACAATATTTCACTGTATAGATGTTCCATCAATCATTCATTTATTCCTTGACTAAGTAGTTGTGTCTCCAATCTAAATTTAAAAAAATCAGGTAGATATTTGGTGCCATGTCCCTGTACTCTTAAGCACTTGAGAGGTGGAAGCAGGAGGATTAGGAGTTAAAGGTCATCCTTAGCTCCAAAGCACATTAGAGGCCAGCCTGGGCTACATGAGACTCTGCCTCAAAAAAATAAAAAGGAAATCTTTAAAAAAGTAAATTGTCTTTTTAATCTTATGCACATACACGTGGGTCTGTTTGCATGTATGCCACATGTGTGTAGGTGTTCATGAAGCACAGAAGGTGTCAGGTCCTCTGGAGCTGGAGTTTCAGACTATTGTGAGCTGCCTGACTTGGGTGTTGTGAACAAAACTCTGGTTCTAGAAGTGTGTTTCTATAAGCATCAAGTCATTTCTGCAGCCCCTAAAATAAACTTTGCTTACTGGATTGTGCTTCCTCATGATTGCACAATTCAGAGTTGTGCTCAAGCCCTCTGAGTATTCTAGCACACGCCTCATCTCTGAACCTTTTCTTTTAAAAAAGGATTAATTTAGTTTTTAAGATTAAATATCTGTGTGCATCTATGTGAGTGCATGTACACACGTGACTTTAGATACCTACAGAAGGGGGCATCAAATCCCCCAGAGCTAGAACTACATACAGGTGGTTGTAAGCTTCCTGACATGGATCTTTTGCAAGAACAATATGACTCTTAACTGCCACTCCCTGCTCAGGAGTCAATGTAGCGCTAAGATCAAGGCAGCATCTTAGACTACATAAATCTTTCTTTCCTCTGAAGCCAAGGACACTTCACTAGGGGATGTGACCCATAGGTGGCCTTCTGTACAGAAGGTGTCTAAACATAATACGGTGATAAGACCATTCAATTTAAAAACATTAGGAAGTTATTGCAAGTCTAGCTTTTCTGGTCCCGAGAGATTGCCCATCCATCATGTTCCTCCTTGGAATTCTCCTTCAACTAGGAAGGTAACATTAGATGTAGCAAGGAACATCCAGGTCCTGGCTCTACCAATAGGTTCAAAAGTGCATGTGTTTGTGCCTTTTAAGGGAAGCATCTCATGGGTGAGAACTTATTTTCTATTCCTGTGACATTTCCAGGGCACCAATCACACAGCTAATATCTCCATATGCTAATTTCACAACTGGCTGGACCTGGGAAGGACCGGCCTCCAGAAGCACATGTGTCCCACTAGCAGGAAGTTTTCTTCCACTTGGGAAGGTCTAAAGGGGAGCAAGAATCTCTCCTGAATCGTGAAAATTCTCTGAGAGCTAGAGGTTCCATCTATGTCCCTTTTCCCAGGGCAGGGACAAACCCTTCCCAGTGCCCGCTGGCCATTTCCAAAATGATACTCAACCTTGGTATATGATTGCATAGCAAATAAATTACATAAAAATCAAAACCAGACCGCCTCCCTCTAAAGTCCTCTGCCAAGGAAAACAATGTTTAAAGTACCCCAGCTTCTTCCACCTAGCAAACTCGCTTGAAATACCCCCCCACACACACACATACCACCACCACCACCATCACTTCCTATTCTCAGCTCTCGCCTTTTGATTTACAAAGTTGCCAGGACTTGGCACGTCACACTCTGGCTTCCCCTTGAAGCAAGACCCTGACCCAAGGCTGATTCTTACTATGGCCAGGCCTCCACCTAGACTTGCCCCTCCAGCGTTTACCTTACAGTTCACCAGGGTTTTGGTTTCCTGGCCCCTAAACCCTTCTACTCCCTCCCAGACTGTGCTCCAACCTCACACCACTTTCTTTCAAACTCCACCCCTATCTCCGCCCTCTGACTGTGACTCCGCCCACTCTCCCTCCCCTGCAACATCTTCCCACCTTTTTGGCTCTGACTCCGCCCCTCATGCGCACCCCCCCCTCCAGCCTCAGCTAGCAAGGGGCCACCCACCCACCCTCACCTCGGAGAGCAGGGGGGCTAGGTGTTCCAGAGGCATAGCAGGCAGGTCTCCGCAGAGCACCGCGCCGCGGAGGCTGTGACTTCCCGGAGGCTCTGGCCTGGTGCGCAAGAAAAAAAGCCCCTTGGCGCGAGTCGGGCCGGTCTCCGGTCCTGCGTCCAGGCAGGGTCGTACTGCCAGGCCCCCGGGCCCAGGCTGCACAAGCAACAGCGGCCGCGGCTCCACGGTAGCACCTTGGTCCAGGAAGGCTTGCAGCAGCCGTTCTACCTCGGCTGTGCCCGCGCAGCGCTCCCAAGCACCCGCGACTGGACGCAGACTCCGAGTCACGAAAGCCCCCAAGAGCCGCAGCCTCGGGTCACCGGGCTCCTCATCCCCGGTCTCAGCCGGAGAGGCTGACTCCTCCAAGCCGGGCATCTTGCTGCCTGCTGCCGCGTCCGTTTCCCTAGCGACGGGGGATGCCAACTTCTCCCGCCTCTGCTCTCCTTATATTGGGTACTGGACTCTAGCTCCGCCCCACTAAGTTAATAAGGTAGGCAGGGGCTGGGAAGGGGCGGGGTCGCGTCGCGGTTGCTGGGAAACTGGTGGAGGCTCCCACTTCCAGGATGGTCTGGTAGACTGACTGGAGGTGTGCAGAAGAAAGCAAGGCAAAGGCTTGCTTGGGATTCCTTTGTCTAAGGTCAGATTAAAGTCTTCAGACGCCTCCATAATATATTTAGGATATATTATTTAAAAAGTTACTCCCAATGCCAAATCATAAGACCACGAGTGTAAGAAAGTCGAATACAGTATAAGTTTCTTTTTCAAAGGTGATAACTTAAAACTTTAGTAGAGTACTGTCCGGGGGAGGGTCACACCCCCCCAAAAAAACAATTATAGGCTTACAGAGACGTGCAATCTATTGGTGAGACTTGGGGCTTTATTGTTTCATTTAAATTTACAATTAGATAGGTGCGCGTGGCAAGTAACTATTTCGGATGTCTCTGCTTCAAACATTTATAATAAATTATTGTAAAAATATTCCCAGTATCTTGCTCTGCCTACGCCTTCATCTGCCAAAAGGGCAGCTGTGCTGGGTGATGTGATTCTGCGGGAGTGGCCACAGGTCAGTTCTTAAATGTACCAAAGCGCTTGTAAATATGCGGCATGCTAAGCATCCCTTCCTGACCAGGGAAATTATTACTTCTCCCAGGCTCCGTCTTTCTGCGTGATCAGAATGGAGAGTTTGGGCCTTCGTAGGCATGTGTGAGTAATGGGGAAGGTGTGTGGGTACCAGGGAAATGGACGCTCAGCATGAGGCCGGCAGGTCTGCAAGAATCTCCTCTTTGCACCTCCAATCTGATTGTATTACCTCCCAGGGACTGCAGGGTTCCTTAGTAAAGTGGATGCTTACAATAGGCTTCAAAGGAACATTAACAGAGTGGCACTTATCAAAGGCAGCGTGGCTTAACAAGACCCCCTCAGGACAGCACCAGTGCCTAGAAGCTAAAATGATTGATTTCTCAATAGCTGGGACGCGGGGGTTCTGTGATGAAATGTTTGCATTAGAAAATGGATCTTTATTATGTCTATGCAGAGTGTTTGATCATTGGTGCATTAAACAACAAGCAGAGCAATTAGGAAGAAAGGGGCAAAATGGATTTGATAATTGATATTTCCAAAAAGACATTGTGGAAAAATAGAAATGTCAGAGGCTTTTTATATATGCCATAATTCCGTCCTTCCTTCCTTTCTTCTGACCTCCCTCCCTTCCTTCTCACCCCCACCCCCGCTTCTTCACTCCTTCCCATAAGAAGTCCTCATGACCATTTTGGGTGGCAAATGTCTCCAATGTGTCCTTCTACTTATGTTTTGCATACAGAATGAACTCAGGACCATTTACTTCCTATAAGCCTTTCAAATAAAATTAGTGCCATTTTCACCCTGGCTCCCCCGACCCCTTTATCTCATTTGCTGCCTGCCCCAACTATATACAAACAGCATGAATGATGGGATGGGAAGATGTGTTAGTGGGTAGGAGAAGTTACTTTGCAAGCATGAAGACTTGAGTTTAACTCCCACCCTGCATAGCCTATGCTAAAAACTATGCATAGATGTAACTCCAGCACTGGGGACCAGGGACGGGAGGATCCTAAGAGCTCATTGGCTACTGAGCCTAGCAGTGAACTTCTGGTCCAATGAGAGACCCTTTGTCAAGGAAATATGGCCGGGGACCATAGGGAAAGATGCCCCGCATCCACATCTGACTGGTATGAGGTATTTGTGTGCACATGAGCATGGATAGGCATGTGTGTACATATGATAGAGAGGGTGAACGAGTCCCTGAAGATGTCTGCCTGAAGGTGAAGTCTCCCAAACACTGCCATCTGCTTTTCTGTTTCTCTATAACACACCTTCTGTTCATTTTAGAAGCTGACTTTTTTGGGGAAATTTTTTTATAGGTTTTATTTAAAAACAATTGATATTTTCTCTATATTGAATAGGTACAACCAGAAATTACCCATAAACCTGGCAGTTTAAAATAGCAATAAATACATAATCCCAGATATTGTGCAGAGGGTGAGGAGTTTGAAAACAGCTTGTCTAGATGGTTGTGGATTAGGATCCTTTGTGATGCTGAATGTAAAAACCTCATCAGGGCTCCATCAACCACCCGAAGGCTTGAGCAGGCTTGGAGTGTCACCTGCAAGATGGCACACTCTCCAAACTGGCAGGTCAGGGTTGACTGTGGGCAGAAGGCTCGTTTCCAATTTATAGCCTTTGTTTCTTTAATTGCTAGTGTGTGTGTGTGTGTGTGTGTGTGTGTGTGTTCCTAGGTACATACGACCTGCTCAGTATGCACGTTACTAACCTGTATATATTTTCAGAGCTGACCATTTAGCATTAGATAACCATTGGTGTGCTCTTTCCTGGGGAAGACAGTTGCTCCTGCTCTTAGCATTTTTATTTGCCTTTAGTTCTTTATCTAGGGTTGAGGTCTTGTGAGCTTTCTCTCACCCACATTAGCATGTATGTCTATTGTCCTTGTCCAGATAAGGGTTAACATTTTTGCCATGTTTACACATGTTTTCTTCCATATATAATTATATAATGCACAATATAAACAAACAAACAAACCTAGCATAGTTGCTCATGCCTACAATCCCAACACTTGGGAAACTAAGGTAATTATAGGCCAGGGCAAGACTAACTCGGGCTATATAGGAAGGTCCTCTCTTGAATAAATACAAATAAATAGGAAATCAAGTGTGGGGTGCATGCTTGTATAACCCCAACACTAAGAGAGAGAGGCCAGAAGATCAATAACTCAAGATTATCTTTGGCTATATATAGAGAATTTCAACCGCATTGTGCTACATGAGACCCTATCTCAAAGGACAGGAAGTTCATCAACATAATGGAAATGCTCATAATTTGCATTTATAAAATTATAGCCAAATGTCTTATAAATTAAACTTCATAATCATGTGTGTTGCTGGTGGTGTCTTTGTTATCCAGTTCAGTAAGGGATGCTTGCTATGTCTCTTTACTGTGGTTCTTGACTCTGTTCAACCCAGTCAATTCTTGACTCATGGATGGGGGGGAGCATTTTATCCTTTTGGCTTTATGACAAGACCTTTTCTTTTTCCCCATTCCTGTGTAACTACTTCCCCTTAGTCTCCTTGACTTCTTCTGCTGTTCCTGTCCCTTCCACGTTCGCATTACAGCAACCTGCCTCATCCTCTGTCTCCTCATCTTTCGCCCTCTCCTTGCATGAGCTTCCAAAGCAACAGTTCTTCCTTTATGCACATGGCTCACACACATGTCCTTATATCCTGCCCACATTCTGGTGAAGTACTATCTTTTGGGGGTAATAGATCATATCCCTGCAAACTGCGGCAGAGTAAAAGGGAAAATTAACAGGATAGAGGCAAAGAAAGGGAGCCCTGTGTGTCAAAGGTCTGGTTTAAATCTCTCACAAAAAAAAATTTCTGAGAAAATAACATAAATAAGTCATGTTTACAGTAAAAATATATATCTCAAATCCTTTTACTTTTTGACCTATTTTAAACTTATCAGCCTATATAATGGTGTTATGAGTTTCATAAAACTTCTCATATTATAATTTATTCAAGTTGCTTAGATGAAACTAAGTGTGGTGGTTTGCATGAGAATAACCCCCTATAGACTCCCGTGGTTGAATGTGTGGTCCCTATTTAATTGAACTGTTTGGAAAGATTAGGAGGTATGGCGTTGTTGGAGGAAGTATGCTACTAGGGGTGGGCTTTGAGATTTTAAAAGCCTCCACCAGGCTTTCTCTCTGACCACCTGCCTGTGGATCAGGATGTAAGTTCTGAGTCCCAAACCTGCCTTCTTGCTATCTTGCTTCTTACCTAAAACAACGAGCCTCCAATTAAATACTTTCTTTGACAAGAGTTGCCTTGGTCATGGTGTCTCTCGATAGCAGTAGAACTGGAACAAAACTAAGAAGCAGACCAAGCATCTCTACTTAACCTTTTTAAGCCTCTGAACGATGTCACTTCAAAGTTGTGCAGATAGCTATTGCTCAGACTATGAAAGATGATTCTCTCCAGAAACCTATGCCCATATTTGGATGTGTACCAGCTCGGAGGGAAAGGGGACAGCCCAGCACTGCCACCAGCAGCCTGAGCAGTTCTCTGTCTCCTTTGAGACCTCCATAAAAGGAAAGTTGCATCTTTGACTAGGTCACAGAAACTATTTCAGGACAACTGAGAGTGAAGGAAAGTTAGTTTAGGAAGTAGTTAAACCAACAGTTGTGTAGAAACTTTAGTCTATGACCTATAGATGTGAGTGCAGCCTTCATAAGAGAGTTATGCTTAGGTAGCATTATAATGGTTATGTGTACAATCTTGTGGATTTTAAAATTACATTTCTCAAAGGATATGATTTATATCACTGTTAAAGATCAAGTAATTAAATGAAGATTACAAGGTTAAACATATGAGTTGTTTTACTTATTGTTTTTCTTTAGTTTTTGATCATTTCATATGCGTTTTTAATGAACTTTGGTTATGTCACTGACCATAGCTGTAAAGGTTAGCTTTTTCGATTGAACACAGCCTAGAATGTGAAGAGAGCCTCAATGGAGGAATTATCTATATTGGGTGGGCCTATGGATATGTTTGTAGAGAATTTTCTCAGCTAAGTTAATTAAGCTTTAAAGCTTTTTCTATCCTGTCAGCCAACTCTCAAATAATGACATGGAGGCTTGTTATTAATTATGAAAGTTAGGGCTTAGCTCTTAGAACTTAAATCGACCCGTCTGTACCCATCTATATTCCATCACGTGGCATTGCCTCTCTTTGATCTTATACCCCCTGTTTCCTCTCTGTGTCTCCTGGCCTCTCCCCTGCACACTTAGACTCAGCCCCCTCTTCCTCTCTCTATCTGGAAATTCTGCCTTATTATCTTCTGCCTAACTATTGGCCATTCAGTTTTTTTATTAAACTAGTCATAAGGTGCTTTAGGCAGAGACATATCTTTACAGTGTAGACAAATATTCTGAAACACCAGACTACTGTTGGTAGCACCATTCCCTAGGTAGGGGTTCTGAACCATCTAAGATGGAGAAATCACGTGGAGGACAATCAAGTGAGCACAAGTGCATTCATTTCCCTTGGCTTTTAACTACAGATGTAATATGCTTAGCTACGTGAAATTCCTGCCTTTGTTTCCTCATAATGAGGGAATATAACCTGGACTTATAGGCTGTAATAATCCCATCTGTGATGGTTTAAAAGAAAAAGGCCCCCAGAGGGAGTGGCACTATTAGGAGGTGTGGCCTTGTTGGAGGAAGTGTGTCACTGTGGAAGTGGGCTTTGAGGTCTTATATGCTCAAGCTTTGTTTAGTGTGACACTTAGTTTACTTCCTGTTGTTTGCTATTCAAGATGTATTAACTCTCAGCTACTGCTCCAGTACCATGTCTGCCAACACATTGCCATGACCCACTATGATGATAATGAACTGAACCCCAAACTGTAAGTTAGCCACCCCCCAGTTAAGTGTTTTCCTTCATAAGAGTTGATGTGGTCATGTTGTCTTTTCACAAAAATAGAACCCCTAAGACAGAAGTTGGTATAAGGGACTAGGATATTTCAGTGATAGGCCTAACCATGCTTTTGTTTGAAGGAATATGGACCTTGGGACTCTCACCTTCCTGGACCTGGATAGAAGTGGGAGGACCTTGGACTTCCCGCAGGGCAGGGAATCTGGACTGCTCTTCATTCTCGAGAGGGAGGGGGAATGGAGTGGGGAGGAGGGGGAATGGGGAGGGGAGGGGTGATGTGTGAGAGGAGGGGGAGGAAAATGGGAAATGGGGAGGAGGCAGAAATTTTTTTTCAACAACTAAAAAAAATAAAAAATAAAAACAAAGAAATGCAGTTAAATGCTTTAAATGCTGCTTAATAGGCCATAGTAATAGAAGCATGAAAGACAATGCTAGTAACAGTTATTTTAACTGTGGAGGGCTAGCTCAAGAGGTTTCAGAGGAGAAGAATTTTAGAAAGCAACATTCTAAATCTAGAGATCATTCTTGTGATATTTTTGTGAAGAATTTGGCTTTTTTTTTTGTTCTTGTCTAAAAAGTCTTCCTGAGTCTTAAGTGAAAAGTTCTGGATTAGTTCTGTTAGCAGAGGAAATCTCAAAACAGCCTAGTATAGACACTGTCTTGTGATGACTAGTGTTAACTCTAGTGAAGATTTATAATGAAAAGGTACAAGCTGAGTAAGAAAAGTACAAAACACACAGATTGAGAAAGGGGGCATCAGGTAGTGGAATAGAGCTGAATCCTGGGTTCAGGGAGGTCAACAGATTAAGAAATGGAATAAAGGGTGTGGTGACCTCAAAACAAGGTTCTTCCCAGCTAAGTTTCCAACTTGTGAAAATGAATTAAAGAAAAACTTATATCCAAGTGGGGGTGGTGCATGCTTCTAATCCCAGCACTGTAGAGGCAGAGGCTATCAGATCTGTGAGATTGAGGCTAGCCCAGTCTATAGTAGATCCAGTTTGAGGACTACTAACCTTAGGCAGTAAAGGAAACCATAAAAAACAGAAAGCTGGTGAAGATATAATTGAATGAGGGGACCATGTTTCAGTCCCAGCAAACAGTAGAACTTGGCAGCTGTGGTGATGCAGTTCTGGAAGTAAGCATAGGCAGAAGGAACTATAGTATTCGAATTTGTGTCTGGGACTAAGGAAAACTGGTAAGGTCAGCAGTGTCCCTGCATGGAGGTTTAGAAAGACCATTGCATGAAGCTGTGAAGTTGAAGCTTGAATTGCCTTGGAGACCCCGAGATGTTGGAGATTGCAGAACTGTGGGACACTTGCCTGAGGAGATCTGCTAACAGGGAGTGGAACTAACCCAAGAGTAAGAAGTAAGTTACAGTCAACAAAGCTGAAGGGAGTTGGAAATGTGAAGAGCGCCTTGACATCCGACATGGAGATACAGATGGAGTTTTCCCAGCTGCTTTTCATTCTTGCTTTGGTCCAGTATTTCCTCACTCTGCTTCCCTTCCCTATGTTTTAGAAAGGTAATGTATATCTTGTGCCATTATATGTTGGAAGTATGTGATTTGCTTTTTGCTTTATATATTTATATATTTTATATGATATTGCAATTAAGAGGTTGCGTGAAACTCAGAAGAGACTTTGAACTTTGGAATGTTAAACATTGTTGAGACTATAATAGGCTATGGGAACTTTTGAAGTTGGACTAAATGCATTTTCATATTATGATATGGCTGCAAGCCTTTGCGGGACAGGGAGTATAATGTGGTGGTTTGAAAGAAAATGTTGCCCAAAGGAAGTGGCACTATTAGAAGGTATGCCCTTGTTGAAGTAGGTATGGCCTTGTTGGAGGAAATGTGTCACTGTGGGGGTGGGCTTTGAGGTCTCTTTTGCTCAAGCTTCACTTAGTGTGACTATCAGTTTACTTCCTGCTGTCAGCAAGTCAAAATACATTATTTCTCAACTCCTGCTCTAGTCCCATGTCTGCCTGCACGTCTCTATGTATCACCTTGGTGATAATGGATAATGAACCTGTGAACTGTAAGTGAGTCACCCTATTAAATATTTTCCTTTGTAAGAGTTGCTGAGGTCATGCTGTCTTGTCACAGCAAAGAAGCCCCAAGACACCTGCTAAAAATATAATAAACATAACATTTTAGTAAGGCTAAAAGTTAAAAATATATTAGCTGTAGTTTTTTTCCCCTGTCATAGCAACAGAAATTAAATGTTTGCATCTTCTCATACCCTCCAACTCCTGCCAAGTACTCTTCTTCACAAGGAATCCCCCTCCTACCTTCATGTCTTTTGTTTTGCATTTTGTTCCCATGAGCATGGGTTTGGGATTATTTAGTGGCACACAGGGGACTTACCAGTAGCTATAGCACTAACGGAAATGATTCTTCTTACCCTATAGGCATTAACATCTGTGATGGGGTGTTGACAGGCACCATCTTGTGCTTCCTTCATTCAGGTAACTAGACTGCATTGCATTTATGAGTTCAATGGTCATATCATGTTCCAACGTCAGCACTCCTCTCCAACCTTTGGTTCTTACATTCTTTTTCCCTCTTCTTCTTCAGTATCCCTTGTGAACTGGGGAAGAGGACGATATAGATATACTGTTTAGGGTCAGCAACCAACAGTCACATATTCTCAGCATTTTGTCCATTATGAACTCTGTGCTTTAAGCATCATCTAATGCAGAGAGAAGCTTCTCTGACCAATGCTGAAATCATCATTAACCTAAGTACAAACAGCTATTTAGAAAGTAATTTGACCTCAAGCTCTTTTAGTAAAACATAAGGATACTAGGGCTTTGACCTGACAGCCATGGACTGTTAACTAAAATTTTAGTACCTGGAATGAATTCCCTCCTGTGGAGTAGGCTTCAAGTCCAATCAAAACGTGGTTGGTTGCACCATTCTGTTATTGCACCAGTGGGTGCAACATTCATGGTAGGATAATATTGGAGTTCACAGGGCTCACTGATGAGTAAGACCATTAATGACTTTTCTCCCCAGCACCCTGGGGCATTATAAAAGATAGCTGAAAGGGAAGAAGCTTAATCCAAACTTCATTTCTCTCTCCCACAAAAGCATATCCAGTTCTATGGGCAGCTAAGAGCAATGAAAATAACTGATCTTGTTTTAGGGACCTCTAGCGCTTCCCTAACCATCAACTTAGGAAGGTATTACACACCTGGAAATGGAATTTGATTTATAATCATGTGACTAAAGGGAGCATCTTTGTAGAATACTCCCATTCAAAATTTTTTAAAATTATATTTTAGTTGACTTAAAAATACTAGATTTTTGTATATATTTTCACATATCTTTAGTTTCAGTTAACTCACTTCTGTCCCCTTTCCCCACCTCTATCTCTGCTTAAACCTTTCTGTTCCCCACCTCTACTTTGGAGTCATTGATGTTCTACTGTGCTCTCCCTTAAGGGCTATTTATTTTTAGCCCTTCCTCTAATGACTCCTCGCTAGCTTCACAGCTTCTCCCTGCACAACAAAGTAAACACACAATTGTAAATATGTGACGCTAGGGTCCACACGTGAGCAAGCATGCACTATTTGTCTTTCTGGACCTGGGTAAATTCACTTAGTTTATTGTTTTCCAGGTCCACCCATTTTCTGGCAACTTTCATTGCAGTTAAATACAAGTCCACTGTGTGTATTTACCTCATAGTCCTGATTTCCTTTCCTTGCTAAGGAGCAGCAGAGACTGAGACAGGCAAATATCTTTGTTTTAGGATACAGAAAACCTTGGCTATATGCTCAGTAATGACAAACCTGGGTCACATGGTTGTTTTATGCCCCTTGGAAAACATACAGAACATGGTGGCTGTACTGTTTTACAGTTCATCATCAAACACATGGTCCTCTTTCTCCACATCCTCACCAACATTTCCTGTCATTTGCACTTCTGATGATGGCCTTTATGCGTGGGGTAAGATGGGATAAAAAAAATCATTTTAATTTGCATCTCTCTGATTGCTAATGGATGTTTAATACTTTTTAAATGTTGGCTAGGTATTTGTATTTATTCTTTTGCAAACTCTGTTCATTTCTATAGGTTACTTTTTGTTATTTTATTGATGCTTATTATTTTTGGATTTCTTTATATACTCTAGATATTAATACTCTGTCAGACATATAACTAGTGAAGATTTTCTCCCATTCTGTAGACTGCCTCTTTACTTGGTTGATGGTTTCCTTGGTTATACAGACACTCTGCAATTTCCTGAGGTCTCATTCTGTCAGTTGTTGGCCTGATTTCTTGAACATCCAGAGTTGTATCCAGAACAGCATCACCCATGCCTCTATTTTCAAGTGTTTTCCGCTCTAGCAGTTTGCTCGAGGTCTCACACTACAGTCTCCCATCTATTTGGAATTGAGTCTTCTATGGAGGGAGAGATAAATATCTACATTCATTTTCCTTTGTCCAGTTTCCTCAGCACCATCTGTTGAAGAGGCTGTCTGTTCTCCAATGTGTATTTTTGGCTTCTTTGTAAACAATCGCCTGGCTGTAGCTTTGTGAATTCATATCTGGGTCCTCTGTTCTACTCCATTGACCCACATGTCTGTGTTTGTGCCATTACCGTGCTGTTTTTAGGACCGTGGCTCAGTAGGATAACTGGAAAGCAACAGGGTGATACCTCTAACCTTATTACTGCTCAGCAGTGCTTTGCCTATCTATGATCTTTTGTGCTTCAACATGAATTTTAAGCCATTTTTTCCTGTAAAGAATGGTGTTGCAATTCGGAGGGGAGTTGCACTGAATCTGTTGATTGCTTTTGGTAGGACAACTATTTTCACAAAACTGTGCCTAATCCATGAACACTGGAGTCCTCACTGTCTCTAAGGTGCTCTTTAGTTGTCTTCGCCAGCATTGGGAAGTTTGCTCTCTAGAGATCTTTCCCTCCCTTGCTAAAGCTTGTTCCAAGGTGTTTGATTTTTTTTTATGTTGAGTTATTGGGAATGGCATAGTTCCCCTGAGTCTTCACTGTGCTCACAGTGGAGAATTGCTATGTCCTCTTCATGGGTTGTGTATTTAATCAGCTCCAGGTGACCGTTCTTGTTCCTCCTGACCAGTTGTTTTGAAGCCTATCTTGTTAACTATTAGAATAGCAATACCCACCTGCTTCTTAGTTCTCAGTGCCTGGAACAGCTTTCCCATCCTTTCCCCACAAGATAATTAATGCTTGTCTTTGGTGGTGAGGTGTGTTTCTTGGAAGCAGCATACCAATGAATCCAACTTCTTATTCTTTTTATACATTTATTTTCATTTATGTTTGTTTTCTCCTCTCTCTCTCTCTCTCTCTCTCTCTCTCTCTCTCTCTCTCTCTCTCTCTCTCTCTCTCTCCCTCATATGTGGGTTTTGAAGATGCCAGTTCAGTAGAACCTTCATAAAATTGCATCTTGTTTCTGATATGTTGGTTTCCAGTGCCAAGGGGAAGAACCTTAGTGTGCCCATTGCTTGCCTAATCATTGGTTTTCAGTTTTTTCTAGATTGTTTCCTGGAGACTCTTGAGTGTTGTCTGTCATCTTGATTCCTCCTAATTATTCTTTTTCTTAAAATGAAAAAAGAGTTGGTTACTAAGCTGTAAAGTTTGGGTGATTCTCTATTTTGATTGATATGTTAGGTCCCTTTCCATAATGCATCTATCTGACTTTATTCATATGCATGTCCAGTTATACATAGGCATAAGATGGTAAACAAATTCTCACCAAAAGTTTAATTGAGAACAGAATTTGCCTTACTACATATGCACCTGAAACCAGTTTATCCTGGGACAACCCTTCTGGTTTTCACAGCCAGATACCCAGGTTGGGGAATAGGTTTGAATAGAACCTGTCTGAAGTTGACTTTTGCTAGGGGCAGAGAAACAAATACCATGGTTCACAGAGGGGCGTATGTGAAGCCTGATGAGGTTTGGGTGTGAGGGGATTTGAGATCACTGAGTGTGTTGTTTTGGAGTAGTGCATGTGTGTAGTACTTGCAGATAAAGGAGCTGGGCTTCCAAGAGCCTTGTTCCTGTTAATAACCGAAATGAAATAGAGTCCCATGGTAATAAACTGTCTCCTCAACTTGCCTGCCTCAACAATACCAGTTACTCAGGAGACTCGGGCAGGAGGATCAAGCCTAGCCTGGTCTGCAGAGAAGGTTAAAGGTCATCTTGAGATTTACTAAGATTCTCTCTTCAATAACAATGAAAAGAAGGTTAGGGGTACAGCTCAGTGACAGTGGACATTGCATTTGTGAGATACTGTGTTCAATCCTCAGGACTTCCCACACAGGGGTATGGTGGGTACCAATGGAGTCCTATGTCACCTCTCAACCCTTAAACCTATAACGAATCCTTTTAGTTCCTAATTTAAGTTAATAATTTAATTCAATTTCTAATAAACCCAAATGTGTTTCATACCAACTGGCCTTTTTCTCTGATGTGAGTCAAGAGACTTACACTTGTCCCTGAGGAGAGTTCCCCAGGCTGCTCCTGCGCTTATGTCTCTAACTACTACCCTATAAAACCTCTCTAGAGGGGCTTCCATGGCTTCTGGAATTTAGCTTGGAAGAGAAGTCGAAAGACAGCTTGATGTTTGTCTCTTTGTAGGTCAAGACTGTTGAAATATCATTTTAACATTTAAGAATTTTTCTTTCTCTCTTTTCATTTTGTCACTTAAAGTATTTCAGATCAGAACTAAAGCCTGTTCAAAGAGTTTTGACCCCACATTTCGGAGCCTTCTCGGTTCTCATCTGGAGGTGTTTCCTCACAGCTGGGAGGATTACTGTAGGGATTATTTCATATATTACGTTTTCACTTCCTGCTCTGGTTCTCTGGTAATATAAACAGATAGAATCTGATGGCCGTTATGAGTAGGGAATAGTTATGAGTAACTAGGGGTTGTCATGCATCTCCATGCTATCCTATGGCTCTCCACCCAGTGAGTGGCAATGCTGCTTTAGGCCCCGGGGGAGAATAGATTCATCCTGAAACAGCCATTTGACTCTGAATCATTTTTAACACATAGCTGTGATGGCCACACCATTTACTTTCTTATACCGTAATAGCCAAGCACATGCGCGGGGGTGGGGGGGGCTTTGCATGACTATGAGTGTGTGATTTAGTTCTAAAACTTGGCTTTGAATTATACAAGGCCCAGCCAACAGACAAAGAGATTATTCATCTAAACTGTAAAGGAATAAAGAGATCTGGTCTCCATTAAGCAGATTTCCTCACAAAGAACACAAAAGAGCCTTTGCTGAGATATAGAAGGAGGTTGGGGAAGCAAAAGAAGAGGCCCATAATGCCAAGGGTAGGGAGGCTGGGGGAAAAGGTGGCAAGTTCAAGGTCTGTGTGGGCTGTAGAGAGAGTTTAATGTCAGTCCAAACAACTCAATGGGAACCAGTGGCAAAAGAAAGCATACAATTAAAAGGGGGCTTGGAATATTGCTCAGTTGTGGGACCCTTGTCTGGAATGCCCGAATCTCTTGGTATGAGCCCCATCAGGATGAGTAAAGAAACGATAGCAACAAATACCTTGGGCAAATGAATTAAAGACCTCAATTTCAGTCCGAACACACTGAACCTGATAGAAGAGAAAGTGGGAAGTACTCTACAACACATGGGCACAGGAGACCACTTCCTACGTATAACCCCAGCAGCACAGACATTAAGGGCATCATTGAATAAATGGGACCTCCTGAGACTGAGAAGCTTCTGTAAAGCAAAGGACACCGTCACTAAGACAAAAAGGCAACCCACTGACTGAGAGAAGATCTTCACCAACCCCGCAACTGACAAAGGTCTGATCTCCAAAATATATAAAGAACTCAAGAAACTAGACTGTAAAAGGCTAATCAACCCAATTATAAAATGGGGCACTGAGCTGAACAGAGAATTCTCAACAGAAGAAGTTCAAATGGCCAAAAGACACTTAAGGTCATGCTCAACTTCCTTAGTGATCAGGGCAATGCAAATCAAGACAACTTTAAGATACCATCTTACACCTGTCAGAATGGCTAAAATAAAAAACACCAATGATAGCCTTTGCTGGAGAGGTTGTGGAGAAAGGGGTACACTCACCCATTGCTGGTGGGAATGCAAACTTGTGCAACCACTCTGGAAAGCAGTGTGGTGGTTTCTCAGGAAATTTGGGATCAACCTACCCCTGGACCCAGCAATATCACTCTTGGGAATATACCCAAGAGAGGACTTATCATACAACAAAAGTATATGCTCTACTATGTTCATAGCAGCATTGTTTGTAATAGCCAGAACCTGGAAACAACCTAGATGCCCTTCAACGGAAGAATGGATGAAGAAAGTATGGAATATAACATATTAGAGTACTACTCAGCAGTAAAAAACAATGACTTCTTGAATTTTGCATGCAAATGGACGGAAATAGAAAACATTATCCTGAGTGAGGTAAGCCAGACCCAAAAAGAGGAACATGGGATGTACTCACTCATAATTGGTTTCTAGCCATAAATAAAGGACGTTGAGCCTATAATTCGTGATCCTAGAGAAGCTAAATAAGAAGGTGAACCCAAAGAAAAACATATAGTCATCCTCCTGGATATTAACCTTCATCAGGCGATGAAAGGATTCAGAGACAGAGTCCCACATTGGAGCACCGGACTGAAACCCCAAGGTCCAAATCAGGAGCAGAAGGAGAGAGAGCACAAGCAAGCAACTCAGGACCGCGAGGGGTGCACCCACACACTGAGACAATGGGGATGTTCTATCGGGAACTCACCAAGGCCAGCTGGACTGGGTCTGAAAAAGCATGAGATAAAACCAGACTCGCTGAACATAGCAGACAATGAGGACTGCTGAGAAGTCAAGAACAATGGCACTGGGTTTTGATCCTACTGCATGTAGTAGCTTTGTGGGACCCTAGGCGGTTTGGTTGTTCACCTTACTAGACCTGAAAGGAGGTGGGAGGTCCTTGGACTCCCCACAGGGCAGGGAACCCTGACTGCTCTTCGGGGCTGATGAGAGAGGAGAAGTTGATTGGGGGAGGGGGAGGGAAATGGGAGGCGGTGGCGGGGAGGAGACAGAAATCTTTAATAAATAAATAAATAATAAAAAACCCCAAATACCTTGGGCAAAGCTGTGGCATTCTTTCAGGTAGGTCTGGGGAAAAATGGTAGGGAGATGGTGATGGCAGGAATACCCAGACGTCCTGAAAAATGTGACACATTGACCACACCCCCCAGGAAAGTAAGGTAAAGCTCCAGGCCCTCATGGAACCCAAGCCTTGGTGTGAGGACAGCAGAGGAAGAATGCAGGAGAGGGACCAGAAAACATCTTGACGAGGTCATGTCCAGTCATGGCACAGGGACAGGAGATGATAACTTCTAAGGTCTTTGTAGTTAGGAGGAGAGCTGAAACTGTGGCAAGGATCAGTTTGCGGTTACAGCAGGAAAGAAACAGCTGCTCATAGGCTGAGGACACATGATTATATAGTTTCCATAAGACCAGAATTGCAAGAATTACATTTACAATATTTATATCTATTTTATCTTTAGCATAATAATGGAAAACTATAACTATCAGGAAGTCGCCATGATTCTCCCACTCCAGACAGATGCAGGTTAAGATCTTTCCTGGTAAGCCACCTTGTGGTGTTATACAGATTATTAGAAATGGGCTAGATCAACATGTAAGAGCTAGCCAATAAGAGGCTGGAACTAATGGGCCAGGCAGTGTTTAAAAGAAAAAAAAAAGACCAGAATTGCATGTGTCTGTGATCCCAGGGCATGGCAGAGGAGGCAGGTGAATTATAAGTTCTAGGTTATCCTGGGCTACATGGCAAGATCCTGCCTCAAATGAATAAACAGATAAATAATTAAGTCTATATAAACCACCATTACAGCAAAAACAAAGGGTCAGCTGCGTATAAGGGCCTCTTCACCTGAGAACTTGATCATGTATTAACTGCCCAGGAGCTACAAGCTCTGACCCCAAAGAAAAAGAGAAGAACCCTGAGTAGAAACAGACGTCAGAAGTGACTGGCTAACTGGGCCTGACGAACTGTTCCCTGCAGCCCACTGGATACAGGTGGGGTGGATCAGTGTCACTAGGTTTGTCACAGAGAGTTCAGCATGGAACTTACAACTTACAGGAGTACAGAAAGCTGCAGAGCTGCAAGGCTAGAAAGATCCAGAGCAGAACAGCAGTACACTGCCCTGTAATGGGTGAAATAGCTTAAGTCGGTGGAAAACTGAGAAGCCAGATACCGTGTGTCAGAGTACCAGCTCCCAAACATAAAGAAAGAAGAGACTCTAGAAGTGATCATCATTGCCCCAGGGAACATGACCAGAAAAGGCAAAAATTGAATTCCAAGTTAGCAGTGAGTAAAAGTTTTAGGAATGTCCCAACCATTGTACAAAATGCATAGCAAAATGGGGCATACTTAACACAAAAATAACATAATATTATTGTTGTTTTTTTTTCTTTTTTCTTCGTTTATTGGTTTTTGGAGACAAGGCCTTACTGTGAAGCCCTGGCTGGCCTGGAAATTGTTACATAGACCAGGCTGGCCTGGAACTTGAGGCAACATTTTAGTCTCAGTCTCTCAAGTTTTGATATTGTAGGAATGAGCCACCATGCCTGGCTTGCCTGTTTGTTTTGGCATAGAGTTTCACTATGGATCCTCTACTGGCCTTGATCCGCTTACCTCAAACTTTCAAATAACTGGAATTACAGATGTGTGTCATCAGAGCTGGCCACAAATCCTATACTCTTCTTGTAACTATTGGTCAGTTTTTGATGAACAAACTCTCATCCCCTAGGCCTTTTTTATACACTAGCCCTATTCCATATATTTCCAGAAAACTCAAGCCCCAGTTCTGCCTGAAACAGGTGTCTTGGCTCACTTTTTATAACTTGTTCCTGCTCAATAATACTTGATTCTCATTCAATCCCATTAGGATAGTAGAGCCAGACAGCTTCGATTCGATTGTTGAGGTAAATGAGAGGATTTCTAGTTTCCACTGGTTTTGAAATTGGGAGGACAGAGGGGAAAAACCATATGAAAGTGGAGCTTGGACAATGGAAGTGAACTAAGAGATGGAGAAGAAGAAGTGGTCCCCGTGACATCACTTGGGCCCACGATCTATCATGCACACACGTTGGAGTCCTTTGTGTGAGCATGTTCCCTCCCAGTAGACCAGTTTCAGTTCTGCCTGTCCCTTGTTAAACAAGAGTAGCAACTTGTGCATAAAAAGAAAAAAAAATTACAGATGTTTATTGGTGAGGCAGAAAGAGTCCTTCAAGGAAACAGTGGAGTGAGAATACAAAGGGGCCACTTCCTGGGCTATTTCCATAGTGGGAGTGAAGGGGAGGCCTTTACCCCATTTGGTCAATACATAAAAGCTGTGGATCATAGACACGGCCCTCAGTTTTCGCCCTGCTTTTGAATGAAAACGGTAAACCAGAAATTAATATGGGCAGATTTTTCTGTGTTTATTCCCTACTCTGTGTTTAATTCCCAAAAGGGTGAAAGAAATGCTTACTTAATTAAACCTGCTAAACAACCATGGTCCTACTTACTTTCCCATACACTTGTCTTGCGGAAATATGCCATGAAGAGTTGATGAAGCTATTTTTAAAATTGAGTTCCACACACAGCTTAATTATAATCATCTACAGAGTGCAACTTGCATTTTACACCACGGGATACAGGTGGGCAGAATAAGGAAGGCCGCAGCGCCAGCATGCTTTCTTGGGCCTTTTTTTCTGCAATTGTGGGAATTCTTGGGCTTGGGGTGAACTTTAGTTCTTAGACATCACCCCCATGGTTTTAGAGGAAATTACACTTCTTGCAGATCCATGGAGCCAGTCTTTCTGGTGGCACCGAGCTTATACATTTGTGTAGCACATATTCTTTTGTGAATACAGTTTGGAAAATTATGTTTACCTTTGAGCTGGTCCTAGTAGATCAAACTATTTCCAGGACACAGTGGGCCGGTGTCCACAGAGAGGGGGTTTTCACACAGTTACAGGTAAGTTCCACTAGAGTGTGTAGCTCTCCCTGCCTGGTTTCTCAATGCAGCTACGGCTTAAATCACCTGGGGGATATTTTCATATATGATCAGTGCTGGTGCTAGGTGTAAGCACAAGGCTCTGGGCCTATCTCCAGCATATAAGAAGGAAAAGGATCACTAGGTCCCATTCTAGTGCACCCAAATAACAACTAGGGGCCCAAGCCTAGGCATCAGTTGGAAGATCTCTAGGTCACTGCGTGTATGCCAGGGCAGACAACCACTGGTGGACTGGGAAGATCTTTATCTCTAGGGGGAAATGGATGCACTTAAATCTTTTCTCTGCTTTTTCCCTTTTAAAACCACATACATAGAGGCTAGAGAGATGGCTCCATTGTTTAGAGCACTGGATCCTCTTCCAAAGGACACAGCTTTGATTCCCAGCACCCACATGGCAGATCCTAACCATCTGTCTTTTCAGTATTAGGGGATCCAGTGTCCTCTACTGGGTTCTTTAGGCGCTGCATTCTCATGGTGTAGACATATATGCCAGCAAAACACCTATACACAGAACATAAAAAATAAAAAACACACAAGCAATTTCTCTTTTTGGATACACTAGGGAAAATTAAAAAAAAAGACAAAAGCAAGAGGTAAGTGATAGCACAAATCTTATTGGGAGCTTGTGCTCTCTCTCTTTCTCGCTCTCTCTCTCTCCACACACACACACACACACACACACACACACACACACACACACACACACACACAGAGCACATTCCAGTGCTGAGAATTGGAAAAGGGCTCCAGGTATGGTCGACAAGCACTGTGCCTCTGAGCTACTGCCCAATCCCTTTCTCTGCTTCTTCAAATATTCTAACTTACATGAGCCTAGAGAGGTGATAGAAACCATAAAAGAAAGCTAGTTCATTAACCAGTATTCTTGCCTTTTTAAGATCCCTAAGGTTTGGGGTCATGGATCAGATGTAGAGAGCCTATCTAGCAAGTTCAATCCCTGAACCACACAGTATATTCACTGGGATTGTTGGCACAGGTTTGTAACCTCAGCTTCTCCAGAGGCTGAGACAGTCCTGAGTTTAAGGCCTACATGGGCAACTAAGCTAGATGTAGACTGAAGTTTCTGTCCTGCCCAGTCTCACATCCATTGAGTCCCAGATAAACACACAGAGGCTTTTATTAGTTATAAACTGCTTGGCCTATTGCTCAGGCTTGTTACTAACTACCTCTTACAACTTAAATTAACTCATAATTCTTATCTATGTCTAGCCACTTGGCTTGGTACCTTTTTCTCAGTAAGGCGTTCTCATTTTGTTTCCTCTGTGGTTGGCTGACAGCTGCGTCTCTGCCTTTCCTCTTCCCAGAATTCTCCTAGTCTGATTGCCCTGCTTATACTTTTTACCTGGCTCCTGGCCAATCAGCATTTTATTAAACCAATATGAGTGACAAATGTTGACAGTGCACAAGAGCATTATCCCATCACAGCTAGATCTTGTCTCAAAAAAAAAACAAAATAAGAAGAAGGCTAGGGATACATGATTCAGTGTTAAAGTACAGCCTAGAGTGCTGAAAGCCTTGGGTTCAGTCACCAGAAGAGAGGAGCTCCTTCAGGTTCAGAGGCCGGGTCTGAACTAAAAACTTGCATTGGCCAAAGCACTGAAGCGGGGAGCTAAGCACAACTCTGAGAAGCCTTGGAATGGAGTGATTATCTGCTTTGCTCAAGGACTGGAATCTTTGTTCCCAGCATAGTCTTAGGCAGGCATGCAGCAGCACCCACAAACTTAATAGAAATTCCAATTCTTGGTCCTCAACTCAGCTCCCCTGGGAAGGAAGTTTTAGGAAGCATTCTAAGCTCACAGGCTTCCCAGGTCATTTGGACGTATGGTGATATTTGCTAGCTGGGCTCCATGAAGAAGGGAATCCCTGCCTTTCCTTCTCATAGGATCCCACCACCATCAAGCAAGTTCTTTTATCTTGTGAATTTACAACTGACAGGAGACCTATAATGACCCACGTAAATAATCTCACTTGCTGCCAGATAACCTCCCACACCTCTTGTGCTAATATCTCACAAATCTCGGTGATTTGTGTCTAACTAAACAAAGACAACCTGCATTAAAACATCAGAGTATGCAATCTGAGGTTGTTGTCTCCAGGGAGCCACCTCTGTGGCTTTTGTTTAGGAGACACTCCAAGGCAGATATAAGAGAGAACCATTCAAGGGATGTGTCCTGATCATGGGGTTTGGGCTTGAAGGAGCTGGAGTTGGGCTGCCTAGCATTCCTGTGACCGGGTAAAAAGCAGAGATGGCTTCCTCTGCATTGTTTTAAAATCAGAAATCAGAGAAAAATTAGGGAGACTCAGCTATTGATTGCGGTGGTTTATTTCGTACATGTCAACTTGACCGGATTGTGGGATCGTCGCATAAATCGCTAGTAAGACATTATTTCTGGGATTTTCCAGCAGAAATTAGCATTTAAATTGGTGGTCTGATTTTTATGAAGCAGATGGCCCTCCCCATGTGTGTGTGCCTCATCCCATCTGTTGAGGGCCTAAGGAGAACAAGAGGTAGATGGAGGTGGCGTTAACACTGTCTGACTGCATGAGCTAGGACATTGATCATCCATCCTCGGCACACCCGTGCTCAGGCTTGAGCTCCTCCTTGCATCCACCCCACTGACTCTGCACCTCTCAGGCCCTTCTATGACACTGACTTTCTGGTTTTCAGATGGCAGATGGTGGGTTCGTTTCAATGGAGAACTCTGACTGGTAAGGGAAGGTAAAGTACAGGGACGCATTTTGTCCTGTTCATTCCCTCCGATGGCCCATAGCGACCAAGGAGGCACAGGCAGAAATCTGTAGGGAAGTAAGAAAGCTGGGAGTACCAACACAGGAAACTTCAGGCATTATTTTTTAAGCCGTAGGGCTGGAGAGGTTTTGAGTGGGAGTTCCAGAGAGTCAGCCCTGAGAATCGGGAAAGTTGCCAACGGCATCCTTGATGTGTGGTAGTGGGGTGAGTACGGAATTTGAGAATTTCCTCTGTGAAATTCCTCTCTGCAAGTTAGTAGGACTGGGAGTGGCTTTGCTGAATCGCCAAGTGCATTTGTGAACAACCTTTAAAACATTTTATACCTGGGTGGTGGTGGCTCACGCCTTTAATCCCAGCACTCAGGAGGCAGAGACAGCAGATCTCTGTGAGTTCGAGGCCAGTCTGATCTAAAAGAGCTAGTTTCCAGGACAGGCTCCAAAGCTACAGAGAAACACTGTCTCAAAAAACCAAACCAAACCAAACCAACAAACAAACAAAAGCCTACAACATTTTATGACTTGTATAGGAAAGTAAGTTGAAAAAATATCGGGCTGGAGAGATGGCTCAGTGGCTAAGAGCCCTGGCTGCCCTTGCAGAGGACCCAGGTTTAGTTCCCAGTGCTCACCGCAGATGGCTTCAACTCCCAGGTTATCTGATGCTCTCTTCTGGTCCCCGTGGGCACTCACACACATGGTATATACTCTTACATACATAATACATAAGTAACAATAAAAATAAATTTTACAAGAATAATAATGCTTCTCTATTCTATGAAAAATGAGTAGGCATAAAATCTACATAGAACTTCTTGGTAGGGTGAAGCACAATTAATAAAAACTCAAGGTCAGAAATTGGGGTTCAAACTGAAGAGATCTGAAAAGCAAAATAGCCAGTCACTGGCTCTTACCTCAACCTCATTCTGAAATGCCCATCCTGCCTCCAGGAATCTCAGAATGACCCAGTGTCTGAGCGCTGTCTCTCCCTGTCTTATATTCCTCTCTCAGGCTGGGAGATGCACCACCAGATTTCTATTGCAACTAATGTGGCTACTGGGATTAAAGGTGTGTGTTACCATAACCTGGTCTGTAAGGCTGACCAGTGGGACTGTTTTACTCTCAGATATTTAGGCAGTCTTTATTTATTAAAATACAATTGAAATGCCACTACAGTAGGGTTCATGGAGAGATTGCATGTGTTTGGTGTGGTTCTCAACACTCGGAAAAATTTTCATTGTAGATAACTTGGTAAGAGAAGCATTATAAATCTACCCAACCTATAGATAATGGATAACCCAGAAGTCAAGCTGCCGTCCATTTGGTTGAGCTGTCAGTCCTTGCTTTATATAAGCTGATTCTCATGTCTGGGTGTCTAAAAGGTGGAGTATGTCTGCATTTTGGAAAAATATGGGTTCAAGGAAGTCTCGTTCACCCACAGGGCAGGATTTGTTGGCCTCTGTAGGAAGCATTGTGTTGGTTGTGTTAATGTAAATACAGCACAGGACTTAAGAGCCCACACAGAGGGCTGGAACTGGAGACCAAAGAGGATTAGAAAACAAACATATTTAGGGTTTTATTTAATGCAATGTATTACCCATATCTAAAGTATACCATTTGATAGATTCTGGAATGTTTATATGTTCATAAAACCAACTATATAGTACACACATCTCAATACCTCAAAGTTCTTTGTGCTAATATCTCACTTTTGCTCTTCCTGACTGCCTTCTGCTCCCAGACACAGTGTCTGTTATCTGCCTTTCTGGACCATTGCCATCTTCTATAATTTAGTGCAAAGTGAGATCAAGCATGATCCCGAGCGCTGACTTCTCTCATTTAGGGAAATAACCTTGAGACTTGCCTGTGTTATTGTATCTCAAAGTCCATCTCTTTGTATATCTGGGTAGTACACCATCATTTCAGTTAACCATACATTTTAGCATTTCATCTGTTCATTAATGACCATGTGGGATATTTCTATCTCTTAGTGAATGTATTTTTATTACATACAAGCTTTTAAAATGACATTTCTGTGTTTACTTATGTGTGCATATGTGTGTGTGTGCATACCTGTGGAAGTTAGGTGATGACTTGTGGGTTTCAGTTCTTTCCTTCCATCATGTGGATCACAAGAATTGAACTTGGGTCTTAAGACTTTGTAGCAAGTGATTTTATTATGCACTGAACTGTCTCTGTAGCCTTGTATACAAGCTTTTTATAGCATACATTTTAATATATTCTTGAGTGATGCAGAGGAGTAGAATATCTGTATTATAGTATATATGTGTTTATTAACAAAAATTTCTGCCTAACTGTATCCCCAATGGCCTTTTATATTCCAGCCAGCAGCAAACAAGAGTTCTAGTCGGCTCTGCTTCCTTGTCCACTGTTCTATGGTTATTCTCTCTTATTTTAGTCATTTTAATACCATGTGGTAGCATCTCACTATGAAACTGACTTTTATTTCCTGAAGATTAAGTGGTTTTGAACTTTTTTATTATTTTTAGTTTTCATACATGTATACAATGTGTTTTTTGGTCACTTTCATACCAAATTACCCTCTCTCAATCCCTTCACATCCCCCACAAAATCCTTTCTTCTTCCCAACAAGTCCCTTCTCCTATTTACATGCTTTTATTTTTATGATCTGGGTTCCTTGCATGAACATAGGGTTCTAAATTGGAGCATGGACCACTACATAACTGAAGAAAATGATTCTTCTTCCTAAGCAGCCAATAACTCTTCAAGGATGGGTGGGACTTCACAAGCCTTTTTGTTGGTCATAATGGGATGTTGATGACACCACAGCATCTGTGAGTTCCTGGGTACAACCACTGTGTCATGTCAGAAGGCAATGTCTAGTGTCTGTCCTTGTTCTTACATTCTTTCCTCCCAACCTTCCACGATGTTCCGCTTTGAGCAAAATTTTGTCTCCCACTTGATGTGCATATATCTTCTTTTGTAAAGTATCTATTCAATTATTACTCTCTCCCCATTTTGGCAAGGCTGTTTTGACTATTTACATTTTAGAATTGTTTATGTACTCCGGGGAAAGTCCAGAGTCAAAGTCCTTCGCTTTCTCCTTCTCTCCCTGGTCCTTTGTATGGGGATTTTCCCTAATTGACTTTTATGCTCAGAAGTGATTAATGGAGTGGAAAACTTCTCTGTGTTGACTTGTCCTGAAAAATGTGGAAACAAGAGGTTTTATCTTTCTAGAAGGATGAGCCAGGTCTGTGCTGTGATGCTTTGTGGAATGGCATTTCACGTCGAAGGTGGCACTTGGGTTAGATCAGGTCACCTTCTGATACACGCTGTATAACCCATGTAGTAATCTAATTTGGAGTAGAACTGACCTTAATTTCTGTGGCGAGATAGGCAAGGAGGATGCTTGGCCTGCTGTGGCTGGAAGGTGATCTCATTTTCACTGTCTTTGATGTACATGTTCCATGCTATTCTAAGACGAAATCAAAGAGACATTCACAAGAGTAGTGAGGGGTTACTGCGTCTTCTGGGAATGGGCTTTACCTGTTCCTTCAGTTGGAGCTTATGCCCTCCCATTTGACACTGATTCCACCATCTCTTAACAGACTCAACAGACATAATATTATTGAAAATACCCCAGGAAGTGTGTTTCTCTAAAGGCAATGGTAATTGATAACTTATGAAGGATATAGTAGGGATTTAGGAAGCTGAGTGGTCTAAGAAGAGCAGGCTCTTTCTAAAGGGAAGACAATGCCCACCAGTCTCTTCTAGCATCTCATTTATAGTCCTCCATTCATAAAAAAAAGACTACTATAGGAAAAGAAGAAGTCTATTAGATAGTCATACCAGCACTGTTCTGGAAAACAAAGGGTAAAGACATAATGGTAGACTCTTCTCCTTCCCCTCCTCCTCCTCCTCCTCCTCCTCCTCCTCCTCCTCCTCCTCTTCCTCCTCCTCCTCCTCCTTCTTTTCTTCTTTCTTCTTCCATATATTGCATTCTGACTGCAGTCCCCCCTCCTAGATCCACTTCTCTCCCCTCAGAAAAGGCCAGGCCTCCCAGGTATATCAACTAAACATAGAATATCAAGTTGCAAAAAGACTAGGCACATCCTCTTATATTAAAGTTGAACTAGGCATCTCAGTAGGAGGAAAGGGGTCCCAACTTTGCTTCATAACAGCAGGTACTCAAGACAACCCCTCATTTGTAGAAGTGGCCTCGGCCAAGAATGGCTGGGAACATATTGCTGCTGTTTTCCCAGGAGTCTGTGGTATTGTCGCTAAAAGAGAGCCTCTAGTCCCACTCCATTCAAAAATTAAAAGAATAAATATCTTTGTTTTCATTAAAATGTAATATATGCTCATTATAAAACATTGGGAAACACATAAAAGTAAAACTATTTTAAAAACTGCTTGTATTCACTACCACAGTTAGTAATTTGGAGAATTTTCTTCCCAATCATTTTGTTATGCACACATTTATGTACATACATATATAACAATTTTGTGATATTTTCAACATTGCATGTACTAGTTATTGTATGAACAAAAGAATAATATATATTTGTAGGAAATCAGAAACTACAGAAAATATTGTTTTTAAATGAAGCCATACAAATTGGATAAATTATCTTTACTTCGTGGATAAGATAATGGATTTGCTAGTCTGTTTGTTTTATTTTTTGTACATACCCTCTGTCTAGATTTTCAAGCATAGTACATGTGATAATAATGATAATCAAATACGGAAAGGTCATTTGTGATATATATTATCTACTGATAATTACTTCATTAGTCTACAGTTGAAACCAAAACAATAGTGCAGAGTGTAATGGGTAGTCTTGGTTGTCAACTTGACCACATCTGTAAAACCCAAGCAGTTGTGAATTATACTCCCATGAAGGGCTTTTTTTTTTCTTAATTAAATCATTTGAAGAGGGAAGATACACCTTGAATCCAGATCTTTTGAGGTGGGAAAATACACCTTTAATCTGGACCACACCTTCTGCTGGCATCCTATAGAAAGGAGATGGAAGCAGATAACTTGCTATTTCTTTACCTGCCTGTTCATATATATATATGATACACACACACACACACACACAGACACACACACGCACACACAAACACACACACACAGACACACACATACACACAGACACACACACATACACACACATACACACACAGACATACACACAGACACACACACAGACACACACACAGACACACACACACACAGACACACACACCCTATCAGTTCTGTTTCTCTAGAGAATGCTGACTAACACACAGAGTATCTAATCCATTTCTGTGTGTGTGAAAAGGGTGCCACTCTGCAGTCCAGGCTTGGGTGGATCTTGGAACAGTCCTTCTCTCACAGTCCCCTTTTTCTGGGGTTACATTGAAAAATTAAAGAAAAAGAAAAACCTTACTTAGTGGTCAATCTTGGTTGTCAATTTGACACACCTGGGAGGAGGGACCCCAATAGAAGAATTGCCCCCTCCAGATTGGCCTGCTCTGTGTTATCTTGGGTGATTGATGACTGGTACTGTGGGCAATGCTATCCCTAGGTAGGTGATCCTTAGTTGTAGAAGAAATCTGGCTGAGCACAAGCAGGAGAGGTGAGCCAGTAAACAATATTCCTCCATGATCTTTGCTTCAGTTCCTGCCTGTCTTGTCATCTAAAATCAAACATTTCTTCCTCAAGTTGCCTTTGTTCATGGGTTTATCCCAGCAATAGGATCTTAACGAGGGCAGCTAGGGTTTGGTGGGTATTTCCAAACCACCACCATGTTCCTCTCCAGCGTGCCTCATCTTCAGTTTTGGCTTCCCAATTTTCACACACTGCTCAGAACTCTAACCATCCCTCGGAGGCAGCACAACATTGTTCTCGCCTCTGTGCTCTCCATGGCCCCTCAATGACTTTTCTTCATCCTTAGGATGAGGTGATGGTCTTTCATCATGGGACATGTGGTAATCCCTACCCATATGAAATGATGGAGGGTTCCCGGCGTTCATACACACAAAAGCCTTGGAGAAGTGCCAGTGCACAGCAAGCATCAAACATGACTGAGCCGTCATTGCACCCTCTGTGGCCTGCATGCTTTCTCTATATTTTGTGGAATGCATCTTTGGTTACCCCTGCATCTGAGTAACTAAGTTCCAGTCCCTGAAAAGGAAGATATTTTCCTTTAGTTTCCCTTTGGTCTGTTCTGAGTCATGTGTCTATAGTGACATGTTAAGATTAGGGCTTGTGACAAAGAGATGCTGGGGACACAGGGCAGCAACAAGGGCAACATACTACAAAGAACCAGATGTCTGTGCATCATGTCTTTCCTTCCCATCTTCTCTTGTTCTCCTTTGAAGATTATGCTTTTAATTTAGGAAAGCCTTATCTTCTCACCTTCTATCAACCACACTGGACAATTTCTTAGCCCCATAGCACAGTGAGCTTCCAGGAAGTCTTCAGAACAAAATTCCTTTTCCCACCCAGCTCCCAAGTCAGGCGATTTTGTGTACATAATCACATAGCAAGCAAGGAAAATGTAGTCTACCATCAATAAACACCTTCATTTCTTCTGCTCAGCCTCTCTCCTTTTCAGGCTTTCTCTAGAATAAGAAGCCATATGACGATTTCTCTACTTTAATGATTAAATGCAATCATGATTGTTAGCTTCCAAATTACTACAACACTCAAGTTTCTTCCAGTCCCTAATTCAGGGTTTTTTTAGGCTAGATGGCCATGCCAGGGAAGGGGACACACTCCCTCCACTCTCTCTTCTGTCAGAATACTCTCCCCCGCCTTTATGTTCAGCAGGCTGCCCCTGGGAGATGCACTGTCTGCGATGTCATGGCTGATTAACCGCAGACAAACATCAGAATCTGGTTGGTTTCTAGGAAGCCAGACTTTCAACAATTTGCAAAAATGCAAAACAATTTTGAACTTCTGGCTAATTTGGGTTTTGAAATTGGAGTCATTTCCAGAAGACTATGTTATTCATGTTAACCCGTCATTGCTGCATTGTTATGGTAAAATGAACTAATAAATACATGTTTCTTTTTGCTTGTCTTTATTGGCAGATCAAAATCATACATCCTTATGTGGTACAGTGTAATGTGTAATATCCTAGTACATTTACATTTATACATTGCGTGTTGACAAAAGGGTGCTTCAGTTTTCTGTCATCACAAACATTATCCATTTCTTTGGGAGGAGGACATTTAAAACCTTCTCTTGAAGCTATTTTGAATTATGCATTACAATATTGCTAACTATAATCACACTTCTGTGTAATAGAACACCAGACAGACTTGTTCCTCCCATCTGGTTGTGACTTTTATAAATAAAATTTAAATGTTCTGCATTTTAATCTTGAATATTAATAATTGTATACAGTGTGTGCTAAAGAAGCGAAAGCTCAATATGGTCTTTAATACTCTTTAGGAGTATAACAAAGTCCTGAAACAAAACAATATGACAATAGCTATTGAAAGACTTTGGGCTTCAAGATACGCATGGGCCAACTTCGGACTAATGGAAGCAACTCCAGTCACATAGGTATACAGGTTTTCATTGTTCTGTGTGGCAGGACTCTGCTTTGTAGCACTGAGATGCCCCTGGAGACATGTTTCAAAATCCCAGACAGGGAAGTGGGGGCTCAGCGACAGAGTCAAGAAGCAGAGCTTTGTGTAGTCCTAGCTTGCAGCAGTTTATTTGCGCACATCTCTGCACTATGTGGACATTGGACGCCCATCAGAAATTTGCTTCCCAGAAGTACATTCTGACTACAGATCTTCTAATTTGTTTGGAAAGTTCTAGTTTCCACTTCCCGCTTCTCCTGTCATTTAAAGTTCACCCTGTGATGGATGAGCATGGTGGGAAGCCTCTGAACGATTTAGCCCTATCTTTTCAATGATCTGCCTGGGCTTCCCCCTTCCTCCCCTCAAGTGTAAAAAGGTTTTTCTCTCTGTCTTGTATAACTACATATGTTCCTTTCATATCTTATGTGTTCTTTACTCTGACTTATTGTGAAACGTCAGGCTTCCCTAGTATGACTCATTGGTACTCAATCGTCAGCCTTGAAATGTTAAAAACAAACCTTTCTCTCTCCTTTCTACTGTGAGACTCTTGAAAGTACATGGAAGTCTTTGCACTTTGGGACTGAAAGGGTCTATTTTGACAGTCAAATTTGCAAGGACTTCACGGTCTCAGTCTACGTTTTCTCCAAAAGAAGAGTAAAGGACGGTACACCTGTGCTTGGCCCAGTTTGGAGGGAGATGGACAAAGGAAGCAAAGGGCACTGCTATAGTTCAAAGTCATCGCCCTTTGGT
This sequence comes from Microtus pennsylvanicus, assembly GCF_037038515.1. Taxonomy (NCBI): domain Eukaryota; kingdom Metazoa; phylum Chordata; class Mammalia; order Rodentia; family Cricetidae; genus Microtus; species Microtus pennsylvanicus. The sequence goes on along the minus strand of NC_134589.1, from coordinate 55,466,033 downwards.
AGGGACTATTTTAACACGACCCCACAGAATCTTCTGTATGCATGTCATATTCACTGTTTTCTCTCGACTCCCGGGATAGAACAAAAGATCAGGTACTCTTTCATGGGATATTTTCTCAACAATTGAAGGATGCCCCTCTATAAAATATCGGCTCAGTGTGGGTTCGCAACTCTCCCCCTTTTTCATTTTCTGAAACATCCTCAGGGATGCATGCTCGCAGTTGTTTGTGGAGGAAGTGATTCAGGTGTCCCCTCCTGTGGTACCAAGGAGAGACACTTGACACAATGTGTAGGAGATTTTATTTCCCAAAGGCGGCTATAGCAATAGCTTCCACCTAAACGTTTTCCTTGAGTAACCCTTCCATGCTTCCTTCACGCCATGGCCTGTGTTCTGTGACGACAACTCACCAGTGTGTGACTCACGGAGAATATTATGTGACTTCTGAGGGCGCATCATGTAAAGGGACAGACGTACTGCCAGGTTCATCCTCTTACCGTGACCCTGTTCATCTCACCTGCCTGCTCCCTCACTGCACACTTGCCATCAGAACTCAGCTGCCAGGCTAGGAGGAAGCCTTTGTGCAGAGGACCCTGGTCAGCAGACTCGATGGTAAGCCCCTGTTGGGGTTTAGCTGACAGCTAGCCCTAACAGCTGGACAGGTGAGAGAGGAAGGCTTTACAATTCTTCCAGTCCTTCACCATCTGCCTTAAAGGGATGCAGAGCTGCCACTAATTTTAGGACATTTAAGGGCTGGAGATGTAGTTCAGGGGTGACATTTTTGTCTGACATGTGGCCTTGGTTTCACTCCTCAGAGATTTTAATTTGAAATCATGGGAAATGGACACACTAAGTGAGTTATAGAGGCTTTTGTTCTTCCATCCAGCGATTTTGGAATTTAGAGACAGAACTTGAGTCAGTTAGCCATAAGTCCTGGCCAGGAAAGGTGACTGAGGCTTAATTACTGAAGATATCATTTCAGTTTAGCATAACCATTTAAGAAAAGAGCCATATGCAAGAAAAACTGGAAATTTGCGGAGTTGGGGAAACAAGGGAGCTTGGCCTGGAAGTGGGAGGAAGGATGCTGTCATGGGTTGAATGGAGGAAAGTTCTAGCATTTATGAGGCTTTATGCCTACTGTCTTCTGAGCAGTTTTTATAGCCTATGTCAATAATAAATAGTGATAAAATTCTCATTATTTGCCTCAACTAATTTGAGTAATTTTTACAGTCAAAGGACTCCTAAATAAGACAGTCAGTAAAGTTGGGATAAAATTGGATGAACCTCTGGATGTAGTAAATCAGCTGCAGAGAACTTTGTCTGCCTTTAAAATACTCTGAGGGTTTTGTTCTAGTAACAGAAGGCGTCATTGCCTCTGTATATTCCCAGCCCTTATCCCACGGCACAGCGTGCCGACCACCGCGGTCATCAGTGCTACTCGCTCCATGTTTTCCATTCCCTGTCTTCCTGGACACAGTAGAATCTATGTCTTGGCTCTGCTATGGTGGGGTAGGGCCATATAGCCAGCCCCAGACAAGAAGACGTGAGTGGAAATGAGACGCGTCACTCTAGATTGCCACTTAATAGTCATTGCCAGGTCTTCTTGTTTTTTCCTTTGCCCCGTGACAAGAAATGGTGTTGGTGGTGACTGCCCCATCTATTTCTGGGCTCTGATTAAGGCTGAGAAAGCACCACAGAAGTCCAGCAGCAGAGTGGGGTGGAAATAATCCAATGGTGTTGGCAGTAAGTTTAGGCAATACCGCTTCAGCATCGCCAGCCCTCTGGGGAGTCTTCTCACACGCTATGACTGGAATTCTCTAAGAATCCCTCCTGGGATGTCCTTTCTCCCTTCACAATGGCTGCCCCTCTGCTTCCTAAGAAACACAAGAGGAGCAGGTCCGATGGTTCCCAGCTCTCCTTCTATGCCTGTGTCTACACCTGCATCCCTGGCCTTCTGTCTGTATCTCACACATACGTCATACATGGGTGATCCTGAAGCTTCCAATTTAACCTTACAAGGCTGTCTTGAAAAGACAACAGTTTCTCTTATATTAAACTTTCTATGGGGAGTTGGTACACTAAGCCTCAGTTTCTTCTCCATCTCTTGAACACTTGTCTCTTCAAAGCTCATTTTCGTTTTGATTTGTTCACTGAAGTTGTTTCCCTAAAATCATCCTGCTACATAAACCAAGTCACCCTGGACCCCAGAACTAAAAGCCACTTTTGTCATGTGGTCATACACATTCAAAGCTGATACAGGCAAAGTCAAAATGGCATGCTTCTCAATATTGAACATATATAGAGTCACGTGGGAGTCTTGTTTCATACAAATCCTTGGTTCCCACCACCAGGAATTTTGACTGAGAAAGGCTGGCATGTGTTCTAGGTATACACATTCTATTATGGACCTGGGGATACTGATGGGCCCCACTTAGAGGAACAATGGGGTTTTTGTTTTCTGAAAGTCTAAAATGGAGTCCAGTATGTGGGCCAATGTCCTTTATGGAGAAAAGAACTTCTTTGCCATGACTGCTATGAGAGACTCATGGAAATATCTCTCTAAAGGACCCAAAGGAGAGACTTCAAAAGCCACTCATGGAGAATAAGAGTTTAAGACTCTTGTATGTCACAGCTCCTATCTATCACTGTAAATTAGATTTGGAATTGGGATTAAGGCTGGAGGTTAAATGACCAAAACAACACCTTCTCCTCATGTTTCTAAACCACAGCTAAGCTCACTTTCTAAGACAGAGTGATAGAGGGAGTTCAAGGATGGGCTGGGCAACTTAGTGAGATCCTTTCTCAAAATTAAAATAAAAAAGGTGTGGGGGCTATGACATGGTGTGACACTGCTGGCTTAGCATTAGAATGAACCTTAGTTCAGTGTCCAGTACTGCCAATGACAATGACATAAAATTTAAGTTAAATGAAAGAGATTTTTTTCCCCTTAAAATCTTATTCAATATCACCATCCTTGGCTGCCATCATTTTGACACAAGGGGCGGATATGCTGACAAGATGAAGATACTGTCTAGTTAGCATTATGAGCGCTCTCTCTCTCTCTCTCTCTCTCTCTCTCTCTCTCTCTCTCTCTCTCTCTCTCTCGTTTTTCACTACCCTTCCACTCTCCCCTCCACTAATTACCACTTCCTGAAAAGTTTTAGCCAAGCTATAGAAATAGAGAGGAATATGATAAAAGGCATTTTAGAGCGATTGGCTTATAGAGTTTCTTGTTTTGGTTTAAATAAGAGAACTGAGCTCTAAAGAGGCTCAGGGATGTAATCCTAGCACTCAGGAAGTCTAGACAGGAAGATTCCAAGTTCAGTCAGTGGGATACTGGTGAGTTCCATGCTTGTCTTCCTTGGGGCACAGCATAACACTGTAATGAAAGGAAGGAAAGAATGGAGGCAGAAAGGAAGGAAGGAAGGAAGGAAGGATGGATGGAAGGAAGGAAGGAAGGAAGGTCAGTTTTTGCCTGTGTTTTTAATTGTATTCCATATTGTTTTTGTTTGTTCGATAAGGGAGGTCTCCTGAGAGTTTCTTTCGAGGACTATCTATTAGTATAACTCAGCCATTATTTGTAAGCATTAAGGTTAAATTTTATTTTTTTTTAAAAAAATACTCCAATCAGGAAATTTGTCTTCATCATTTTTTCCTCAATGATGAACATAGACTCCAAGTATTTCTATATGTGTGATGTGCCGGGGCATGTGTGTACTTGCTATGAGTAGGCCTGCACTGGAGAGACTGGCTTAGAAAGGAAGAAATGACAGTGATGAGCTCAGTGGTGAGCGCCATGATGTGTGAATGTATTCTGGAGTATGTGTTGTCATGTGTAGGGAAAGTTACCAATGCTGTGCTGACTTCAGGAGAACAAAACCCCTTGGAAATAGAGAATATGAGGACCTCCTTGCAGGATTGCGGGTTGACACCATGGGCACCGTGCATGATAACTAAATGCCCTATCATCAGTGAGGTATGGTCTTAGCCAATTAAGTAATCAATTAGTTAATTGATTCGTACTCACTATTGAGATGACTTAGGTTGGAATGCCTCAGGTAGCTCAGGCTGGCCTTGAACTCACTTCTGATCCTCTTGATCCAGCTTTCTGAGTACTTGAGATTTGTTGACCTGTACCACGAGGTCTGGTTGAGGATTTTAAAATATCAGCCCAGTGCTTCCAATAAGGTTTGATTACAGGAGCATTGGAGGGTTGGGAAGAGAGTATGCTGAACCTTGGGTTCTAGAAACTAGAGAGATGCTGTCTCATGGGGTAGAATAAATGATCTCCTGGGCAGAATTTTATTTGTTCAGTCTGTTTCTACGTTCTGGTGAGCAACAGATAACCGTAGCAACAACGTGAGCGTAGGCCAAAGAAAATAATATCAAAGCCACATCCAGATAAAGAGAGCCTGGAACAAAACTGCAAATCTGAATCAGTTTTCATGGTGCAGGTTTTTGATGTTCTGGGTTAAGTGTCATGGATCCTTCGCCACCTTTAATCTGTTCAGCCATGGTAACTAATGCGAAAATAAAACTGAGACCCGATATCTAATAATAATGGCGCTGGAGGAGATGTGTTTAGACAGCACTGGAAAATTCAACTCTGCTTTCAGGTGACACAAAGCCCTGGGTTTACCTCTCTGCGTTCCTCTTTCCCATCTTATAAAAAAGCTTGTTTTGTATACTATACCATAGGACAGTTGTAAATCTGCACTTCGGTGATTTCCATGAACTTATGTAGTTCCACAGACACCACCAAAACATAGATTTGATTTATTGGTTTTTTTTTTTTTAGACAACATTTTGGTATGTGGACCAGGTTGGCATCAAACACATAATCCTCTTGCGTCATTCTCCCGAGTTCTGGGATTACAGATGTGTGCCACTGAGCTTGGCCACATCTGCTTTGAGAACATCCCATCACACCTAAAGTTCCCTAGCAACTGTCTGTGGTCGATCCCTGCTCCTTCTCCTGACCACAGTGATCTCCCGTATCCTTCCTCGCTTTTTGGTATGACCTTGGTTTTAACTCTATAAGCATGCAGCTACTTTAAGACACACAGGTTATGTTGAAACACCTTTATTCTTTTGATCCATAAATATTGGTTACTGACAAAAGTGGAAAAAAATCCTTAAGACTAAATCTCACTAAAGCAATCTCTGTGTACAGTACATGGAGGGTGTGCTTTGACAGCGAAGGAGAATGATGAGATTTGTACAGAAGCAGTCATGGGGGCACTGCTCATTGGGAAGGGTCCATGTGAGTGATGGAGAAACTGCAGAGGTACGGATAGAAAGGTACTTTTCATAATGCTTCCATATAATAAACATAGAATCCATAAATCCAGCTAACGAGTAAAAATGTTCCTTAACTCCCCCCCTTAGGAAATTGTGTCCCCAACTAAAAATGTTACAGTAAGAATTGCCTTTTATTAGAGAACTTCAAGAATTCCTTACTACAAAATGTCTAGTTGAGTTTACAGGACTAGAGATGTCTTTGGCCACTACGAAGCAAATGAATGGGTCCTCTTGATGGAGTGGCATTTGAGGGTGGTCGGAGGACTGGCAGCAGAGCTGAGCAGGGTCTTCTCCTCCCACATGAGGGAGGCTGTCAAGCAAACACACAGCATTATTTTTCTGAATGATGGAAGGTTAATGTGTTTGCGATTTACAAGACGGGTTAGATGACAGGGACTTGGAATTTCCATTGGTGCTTCACAAGCCTTCATGGGGAGGAGGACAGTATCACAAAGAGGGGCCACAAAGATACTGGGATGGGGTGAGAACCCGTCTCCCAGCAGCCCAGGTGGTGATGCCTCGTCCTCTCCAGTTGGGATGGAGTTTCAGCATCCTGGCGTGGTCTTCAGGATGCATGCTGTGGCATGGGATATAATGGCACCCCTTGTCACACAGAGCCTCTGCCAAGTGTGCTCCTTTGAGACATGGAACGAATATCTCATCTGACCTTAAATACGAACTCTGTGCCCAGATCAGACATCTAGACCCTTTTCTTTCAGCCTGTCCCCTCTCTGAAAGTAGAGTTACCTCCCTCCAGCTATAAGGACATCAAAAATGAAAACTCCAAACTCAGAATTTCGCAGCAACAGACACCCAGGTGGTTTAGGTATGTTTATATGAGAGGCTTCTGAGACACACGGTTAGCAACCTGTTGAGTCATCAGGCCTTAACTTTCAGAAACAAGAGTATCCATGTGTGGCCGAGCCCATTGGTTCCTTCCACCCAGCATCTGGCGAGGAGTCTGGTGGCCGTCTAGGGCTCCTGAGGATGCTGCCACAGGGCAGGCAGAGTGTGATGGGTGCAGCTCAGTTGAAGTGGGGATGAATGTAGAAAAGGGAAAGGGTGGAGAATGAAAACCCTAGAGCTGAATGAAACTTTGGGGGCTCATCTAGTCAAAACCCCTCATTTTATTGGTGGGGAAACTGAGGCACTGAACTGGAATGTGACTTGCCCATTAGTTACAGGGCAAGATGGAGACAAAAGCCAGACCTAGAAGCCATGTTTCTGGAGCCTCGATCCTCTCTCTCTCTCTCTCTCTCTCTCTCTCTCTCTCTCTCTCTCTCTCTCTCATATGCCACTTTCCAAAATCAAAGAGAGGGATCAGAAAGATTTGTCTTTCATGTTAAACCTAGCATCAAAATGCATCACTTATAAAAATAACTCCTATGTCCTGAAAATACTTTGTTAAAGCACAGCAAGCCTCCTGGAAACATTTCACAGTTCCTCAGATTCAGAAAGGGTGGCAGGGGGATGTGTGTGGGAGCTAAGTGCTGGCTCCTCTCAGAGTAGCCGCCTTCTAGGGCCCAAGTCATGGGCAGCCCTTTCAAACTATGATATTGGGTCCAGTCCACAGACATCTGTGGAAGGAATGAGAGATGAAGCAGGTGACAGCTAAGAGCTCTCCAAAGGCAATGGGTTGAGTTTGGTGGCAGAGATGTTGGGATGACTGCTCCTTCATCCTTGGAGACTTACGAGTCATGTCTTTGGATGAAGGGAAAGCTGTGATGTTCACTAGAAGAAGGGTGTTGGAACAGAAGCAAGAGCTACAGGCATCAAAGGGGATGGATCTTTGGCCAGCGCAGAAGACTCTGGACGAGTAGCAGTCTGAGTCAAGAGCTTCTTGAATCTGGTAGCTGCAGGAATCAAAGCTGATCTTTTGGCCATGGTACCTCTGCTCAGGCAGCTCTCTCCCTTCCCTTTCGGAGATCAGAGGGATGGGGTGGGCCCCATGGCTTCACATCTGGGGTATCACTTCCCATGTGAGGGAGTGTAACAAGCCAACGAGGCAAATGAAGGACTCAGAGAATGTCCGAATCCTCCACACTTTACATCAAGAACTCCAATTCTCAAAACTAGAGACTTCGGCAGGTCCAGGTGAAAGAGACTAGGACTGGAGGAAGGTCGATGAGTGGAGAGGGAACGGCGGGAAGGCCAGAGGAAACTGGTATAGTAGGCTAAGAGTGAAAGTGGAAAGAAAGGGAGAGATTTTCGCTGGGGAAAGAACTGGAGCTTCTTAAAGGAAACACATTGCCTAAGACACTGGGGGGACTCTGATGATCAAAGTCCAGTTAGGAGGTTAAGGAATTATTGGCAAGCTTCTGTGGCTCACGAACAGATGGAGTCATGAGTTCACTGGAGGAAGTGAGAAAAGAATGCTGGAAGGATAGGGGTGGTAAGAAGCCTTCAGGAAGAACACTTGGGGCAAGTAAGACCTGGACACACCTAATCCAGGGCCGTGGAGACATGCACAAAGAAACAAAACAGACAGAGGAAAATCTTGAGTTTCCTTTGCTTGGGATATGAGTGTTTATCATGAGGGAGCCATGACCCTTCTATGTGTGACAGAGAACACCAGCCTGCTTGGGCTAGAAGCCGTGACATCTGGGTTCCAGCCCCAGACACTCTCAAGTGAGTTCATATAGCCAAATAGCTAGCTGGTTCTGGAGTGATGGATGAGTTGGTGGGATCTAGTGGTTTTCCCTTGTCACCGAAGGATAAGCTCCACAATCCCAATGGGTGCCTGAAACCACACAGTACAAGACTCTCTATGTGTATTATGTTTTCTTCATATACATACACATACAATAAGGTTTAATTTGTAAATTAGGCACAAGAAGAGATTGACAGTAAAATAGGACAAGTTATAAGAATATACCATAATAAAAGCTATGTGATTGTGGACTCTCAAAAGAGTTAAGACAAATGCTAATATTTCTGGATCATGGTTGGCTACAGGTAATTTAAATGAGTCATGCAAAACTGAAGGAGGGGTCGTGGATTTCCATGTTGCAGTTAAGACACAGTTTTCCGGAGTTTGGAGTAGGGAATTGGATCAGACTAGTCTGTAGACTTCTGTCTCTGTTACTATGCCTCTCCTTTTGAGGATGAAGCCAAAGAAAAATCCTTCAGGAGAAGCAAGCATTCTGACGTAACCGATGCCAGGTATTTTATACCAGAAGATGGTAAAGCAGGGAAGAGAAATAATTTGAAATCAACTAATAAGTTTGATAAAACAACCCCTGAGACAGACAGACAGACAGAGAGGAAGATAGACAGACAGACAGACGCTTTTGCCAGCGCCAAGGTGGGGAAAGAGCCTGGGGTAAGATTTTGTTCCCCAAGGTGTAGAGAATTAAATAGCCATCTGGAAGATTCTCCAGGGGATGTCCAGACACCTGGGAGGGGATTCTCGCCTATCACAATCTCGACCTTTCTCCTCCCCAGCAGCACACAGCCTTTAAAGGGGCTAGCTAAGGGTCAGAGAGTTACAAGGGGCTGGGCTGGGGCCAGTAGGACATGCCTTTGCTTCTGGAAGGGAGCCACTCTCTGTTTGGATTGAGCTCTTCTCTTCCCGTGAGCCTTACCTTCTGCAACCAAAGCTCATAGACCCATGGGAACCAGCCCTTAAGAAAAGCAGGGACCAGGGAACTCCTGGCCCCATGGTCCCAGGGATACCCAGGCAGTGGGGAGGCTAAGGCCTGCCTTTGGAAACTCCAGTTTCCATCCTTCTGGGCTCTGAAGAACACTCCTGCTCTCACAGAAGGGACATTCTGGGGAAGGGGATAGGAGAGCTTACAGCGCTTCAAAGCAGCAAGGGGAAGCAGCCCACGGACTTAGACTTGGCTAGATTAAAAACGACCAGGACAGATACAAATTTCTTACCACCTCGCTTTTTAAGGGCAATATCCATGCAGAACTGAGGGGACATAAAATCTGACTTTAGGACATTGTTGTTGGAGTCCGGTAAGTGATAGTTCCGTTTCTTAGGTCACTCCACCAGAGGTCTTGGGCTGATTCTCCCCAGTCCCAGACCAGAAAGATACCCTGGCCCTTTGTGGGGGGGGAGGGGTTGATGTGGCCCCAGAACAACATCCCGGGACACCATTATTCATTTGCATCTGTCAATGGGTCTTGATTCCTTGGATCCACTGGTTTGAGGAAAGTAACAGAGCTGCAGGGGGTGAGGTGGGGAGGTGGGTGGGAGAGGGAACACAGGAAGAGAGAATGAGTTCTAAACAGAAAGCGGCTGCGGAGTGGGCGAAAATGGTGGAAAGGCGTGCACAGGATCCGGCATGACCACGTCAGAGAGCTCCTGCCTGTTCAAGGGCTAAGCTTCTTCTGTCTGGAAACTTCTTCCTCCATCCTGCCTGAGGCTCGTGGGTGGGGGACAGACAGAGCCCTAGAAAATGGGAATGGTGAGCCCCTGAGATCCTGGGCATCACAGTGGCCCTCCCCACCCTAGCTCTCTGCCTACTGCAGGGGCCTCCTGGGAGCAGAGCTCGGGTGAAGAAGGCAGGCCTGAGAGGAGGTCCTAGTTCAGACCCAGTGGCCTGGAGGAAGTGGGGAGACGATCAGATGGCTGCCAAGGCACTTCTAAAGTCCTGGCAACCCATCGCTACTCCTCTCTGGGGGGCAAGAGCTAAAGCCCCAGGGAGGTTTGAGGAGAAACAGTGAAGGCTGGGAGAGCACAGCCCCCCCAGTACAGAGGCAGGGGCAACCAAGCAGCTAAAGGAAGAGGACCCTTCCTGTTTGGGGGGCTGCAGGGCTCAGCGAGGGAGGGGCCGCTCGGTAGAGACCAGAGTTCCAGCAGGCAGAAGAGAATCATATTGTGCTTATGGACACAGCAGCTCTCTGGCTGAGAGCGAGCAGGCAGTTTTTAGGCACTAAGAGATTTCTGTGATGCGGTTCTAGATACAGGAAGGAGACCGAGTAGTCTATTCGGTCAGCCCACTGACTGCACCCGCTGGCTGGCCGGCTGGCTGTTCAAACTCAGGCAGCTTCGGATTACCTTCACCGGGAGGGTCCACTGGCTGGGAGAACCTTCGGTTGAGTCTCCTGGAAGGGGTGGGGGCGGGGGCGGGGACGAGGGAGTGGCGCAGGTGGTAGGAAAGACTGGAGCCTTACCACTCTTCTCATTCGCTTGGGGGAGGATTCTACTGGGAGAGAAAGAGCTCTGTAGCCTGGGTCTGTGCTTGTTGGACCAGGCATTTGGCGCCATGTCCCTAGGGGTATGGCTTTCTGGACAAAGGCAGCCCACCTCCAGTTCCAATAGGGGAAACTGGGGAGGGGAAGGGAGGAGAGCAAGGCTGGACTCTGTGCTCCTCATCCCTGCCCTGCTCTGCTTTGTCCTGCCCTCGCTCTGCCAAGCAGCCCGGCCACGCTGCCGGTCACACGGTCACTTCGGTCTTGCTGGCTGTGTAGCAGGTGTGATGGCCCGGGATATAGTGCAGTTGCTCCACCGTGTTGTGTCTGCGGGAGGCAAAGGCATGGCGCTTGGCTGCCGTCTGGCTCTGGCCCAGGGTGGCATAGGAGTTATTGGAGGCACTGGGATGGGAGTGCATCTTGGTCATACGGTAGCGGTCCAGCACTGGCGTGGACACAAAGACGTCCGTGTGCGAGATGGCCCGCGACAGCGATTGCTCTGGGAAGGCCGTCCGCTCTGGGGACAGCAACGGGTCCTGGGAGTGCAGGCGCTCTGTGGAGAGCAGCTGTTCATCAGACAAGATTCGATCATAGGGCATGCCAAATTCATCAGACAAGCCCCGCTGTGGGGACAGGACCCTGTCCTGGGACATGGCCCTGATGGGCCTGCGTGGCCGTTCTCGAGGCAGCGGCTTCTGTTGAGACATCTGGATGACGTTGAGGGGGAGGGTGCCACGGGCTGCGAGGTCTGGAAGGTGCCTCCGCCTCATGTAATACTCATCAGCTTCCTTGTCAGCTGCAAGAAGACAGGAAGACAGAGAGAAGGAAGTAGGGAGATGGGGCAGCTTCAGGGAGTAAGGTAGGTGTGGGGGTGGGGGTGGGGTGGGTGCACACGCCTCTTCCTCAACCACAGACTTGGAGATCTTCAAGGATAACAGGACCAAAAGCCTTTTGTTAGTAGAGTAGGTGAGGGGTGAGGGCGGGGCTCAGACAGGTGACCTTAACTCCCTCCTCCACTGCTCACACAAAGGAATCCTTAAGGGCTTGTGAACCTTGGGTGGGTTCCGATTCAGGGGCACTAACTACTTGCACCCCAGGTTCTGTATCTCCAGTGGGCCCCCAGATTCTGTTTCTTTTTCAGGAATCACTTTGGGGGGACAGTTAAATGACTTCCCCATCCAGCTCATAGTGGAGCTGATGGCAAGCCCAAGGCATTCCTGTGGCTTGCCTGCTGCACCTGCTGCATGCGGTTCTGAAGAAGAATGGTTCCTGGTTTTGCTAAAACACCCAGGTAGAGTTGACGGCTTTCAGATGATATCTACAGCACTACTTTATGAAAACTGGGCACGGAATCAGGTTTTGTTAGAATAAAATAGGATGTGCGTCTAGGAGGCATTTGCGGAAAGCTTCACTGGTAACCTAGGAACCTAGTAACACCTTCTCTGGAGTAACAACCAATGTACAGGAAACCAACACATGGGCATCCAGCCCCCACAGCCATATCACCAGCCTACACTTACTCCCTGTGCCCACCAGGCAGCAGGCTGGAGCAAAACTGTACGTGCATCTTGCTTAGATACTTGGAGCTCCTGTCTTTCTAGTGTGTTCTTCCAGAATTGCACTATGGATCCTTGACTTTTTCCAGGGCACATGCAAGGCTGCATTGTTCCATATTTCAGTAAGGAGGCCTCTTCCAGACGGCTGTTGGGACTCATTGCCTAGTTGCTTGCCCCTCAGTGGGCTCAGGGTTAGTGTGGGGACTGTCCTGCCAACTGAACCTCATTCTTTCATTTCAGAGCATCCATCAGACCTCTCAGATGGTCAGAGATGCTCTAGTGTTGTCAAAGAAACTCAGCATTTCTCTGTAGATGGCTGAGATGGACTTGGGCTGAGCTTCTATCACGATGAGTCACCCTGAAACTTGAAGTACATGCCCACACACTAACTGAAGTTGGGCAGCCATCACACATGACTTATAGGACTGGAGATGTAGGTCAGGGGTCAAATGCTTGCCTAGCATATACAGAGCTCTGTGTAGCATCCCCAACACACAAACACACATGTACGCACACACACACACACACACACACACACACACACACAAACACACCAGTACACACACACATACATGAGCAGGGGTATTGACTCATTCATAGGGTAATGAGAGGAAGTTATAAGGATCAAGTCAGAGAAGAAAAATGTTCCTAAATGTACTTTCTTGACATTTGAATGCATTAAACCTATCAATGCCAATAGCCATTTCAGACTCACACAGCAGAGGTCAAGAGAAACTAAACCTAAGTTACAAAATGGAAGTATGAACTTAAGAAGGGTGGAGACTCAGGTCCTCGAGATGGTCTTGGCTGGGTTAGAATGGTTCTTTGGGCCCTTGGTACCTCTTTTTCAAGGAGTGACACACAGGAAGGCCCATGGTTTGAAACAGGCTAGTGGCAAGCTGGTACATGAGTGGTAAGTACAGCTTATAGAGGATGGGGGCCTCAGGGTCCTACAGCAACATTCTTAACCTTGACAAGGGTGAACTCAGGACCAGGGGACCAGAAGAAAGAGTTCTGTTTATTCTCTTCATCCGGTGTACAACTCATTCCTTTTCTTGGGATGCTACATCTGGTCCCTTGGGTATGGGTCAAGAGAGCGATACAGAGGAGGATGACTTGGGGACCTATGAGACAGACCTCAACTCCAGCCAGCCTTGACTTACTTAGCCTCTTGAGAGATGAGTACTTGCTCGGATTGGTCTTCATGGCAGATTCATATGACGGAGGCAAGTGGGCTAAGTTCTGGAAAGAACGTGAGAAGGAGAGATCATAGGGTTCGGTGGCCGACGTCAGGATGTTGTTCATCCGTGGCTTCTCTGCAAAGGAAGGGCATGGCGTTAGTGAACATAAAGGTGGAAGTAGCTGAGGCCAGGGTGTCCAAGTTTCCTCTCCACGTTATGCTCCATGCCTGACTAACGAACCCCCGCCTGCTTTCCCGTGCTAGGACCCAGGAGGAAGTGCTAAGACTCAGTATGTGCGCATGTACGTGCGTGTGTGCATGCATGTGTGTGTGTGTGTGTGTCTGCTCTCTTTCCTTTTGTCAACAATTCTGAGGGAAGGGACTGTCTTAGCTTCCTCTGGCTACCATGGCTACTGATCAGTCCCTGAGGATTCAACTCGGACACTTACCAACTTCCTCCGGGTACATCACTGGTCTGTCTGATGAAAACTGAACCAGGTGCAATGAAAGAGCATTGTCCTGGCTAGCCTTTTCTCAGCTTGACACAAGATAGAGTCACATGAAAAGAGAGACTAAAATTCAGAAGGTGCTTCTGCCAAATGGCCTGTGGGCAAGTCTGTGGGGTGCTTTTTTTTTTTTGATTGGTGATTGATGTAGGAGGGTCTGTCTCACTGGGAGCAGTGCTCTCTTTGGGTTTATCAAACTAGATGGTGTAGGAAAGCAGGTTGAGCAAGCCAGGAAAGAGCAAGCCAGTAAACCCAGCAAGCAGCACTCCTCATTGCCTTCTGCTTCTATTCTTGCTCCAGGTTTCCCCTCTACTTCCTGTCCTGACTTCCTTCAATGAGGGGCTATGATTTGGAAGTGTAAGCTAAACGAACCCTTTCCTTCCCCACTTTTTTTTGGTTGTGGTGTTTTAATCTTAGCAGTAGGAACCCCAGCTACGACTACATGGATCATAAACGCATCCATGTCTACATGGATGTAGCTGTAGGCTGACCCATTCTGCTAGTTGGTCAGTCTGACTTTAGAGCAACTCTAGTGCCCAGGGAGGAGCTGGAGACAGAATCCAACTCCATTGCAGCTCCAATCCACATTCGATCCATGCTGCCATGCATCTTTGGTGCAGCACCCTTGGGCCTCTCTATGCTCCACACTTGACAAGCCTCTGTGAGCCACACAGCCACTGTTACTTACTTTAAGCCCCTTCTCAGACACTGTCTTCATAATTTCTAAGCCCCCAGAAGGAAAAAAAAACTTGAGCAAAATCTGCTTGTCGTGTCCTTCCTCTTTTCTCTCATTTTCCCTGAGATAGACCCTAAGATTCCAAGGTTAGCGGAGACACAATGGAGTGTGGTTCATTGTCAGATCCAGGGAAAGAGTCAAGGAAGGAGTGGAGATGGTGAACAGCTGATGATGGTATACGCATGCTGAGTGGGCTGTGGAGGAAAGATTAGGATAAGCACAAGAGAGGAGAAAGAATGAGGGAGGAAGCAGGGAGCATGGGGGTCTGAAGGGAATGGAGGTCCAGGGGAAGGAGACACAATGCCTTAATGTTTGATTGACATGAGAGGAGGAGCCAAAAAAGAAGCCAACAGTTGGTTTCCAGAGAGATAGTGATACCATTCCCAGAAATGATGTAGCGTGGAAATAGCAGTCCATCCATCCATCCTCTTTGTCTGGGACTCCTTAAAGCCAAAGATGTTCTAAGAAGGGGCAGGCTCCAAGGTGGGATAGATGTTACGGTTTTCTACACTTCTTGGCACAAAGCATTACATTATAGACCACAAGAATCCTGTTGTCCCTAGGCCGTATCCAAGGATTGCCCCGGGCATGGGAACTCCTGGCTTTTCTCTTTCCGTGCCTGCATTGTCACCCCCAGAACTGGGGATTGAGCCAGGGGATTTCAGCCAATAAGCTGGTGTTTGCGCCAGCTTCGTGCATATGTGAGGGGGTGAGGGATGCTCTGTATCCCAAAAGATCAGAACATGCTGTACAGAGAGAGCCTCCCTGGCATGGGCCAGGACAGATGCCAGGAGGTAGGGTGGGCACGAAACGGAGAGCGCTGCTCCCTTGGTTAACTACCAGCAATCCGCACTTATTGTTTCTTCTCCTCTCCCCATGCTGGAGAAGAACAGGGCTCCTTCTGCGTCTTGGCACCTTTCTCTCACTGAGGTCATTGCTCAGTGTCCCTATCTAAATGCAGTAGACCCACATAATATCATCTACTGCTTATCCTGAAATTCCCACTGAGTCAAGACCGCCTTGCCTTTTGTGCTGTGTTTGCCTGAGCTCTCTATTCCCCCCGATTAAGCTTGTCTTCTATTGAGATGCTTTATTTGTTCTCTATCACATTTTCCCTTAACTAAAGGCTGGTGACTGTGACCTTGTTCTGTTTTGCCCTTCCTCAATGATACCTGCTCTCCCATATTCCATCTCCCTTCAGTTGGCTAGACTCCGCTTCGTGTCTCACCAGTCTTTCATGATTTGACATGACTTGGTCTTGTTCATCTCAAGTGACCTTAGAGACTTTTGCACTAGTAGGCCTGCTTTCTAATTCTTTCCTGTCTCTCTCATGTTACGTGGCCCAAAATGAGGACCTAGTTAGTGCCTTTTGGTTGATTGCACAGATGTAGGCCCTCCCTGCTCTCCTGATTGTTCTACTCATTCCTTGACGGGAAAGGGTACCACCAAAGGAAGGAATGTAGGCAAGCTCTACTTCAACTGTGTCACAAGCTGCCTAAGGACAGGAACTGGGGCCTCTCTATCCCAATTCCTTATACCAGCTGGAAGAGCGAGAGAAGACAGGAAGAGGTGGAGTAGGGAACAGCCCTTCTGTTTGTACTCAAGAGTCTATGCTTGTACTGGCTCTTCCTGAGGAGGCTCAGCTCAGTGGTGGTTCATTCCAGAATGTCACTGAACAAGTGGGGGCCTTCCTTGCCTGCCTTTTCTGGTTTCTCTTCCCACTTCCTAATCACGACAGCGTTCCCCAGCTAATACGCTGCCTTCTGTTTTCTTTTTTCAGAATTCTTGCATGGATATCCCCTACTTTCAAGTCTTCTGTTACTTTCTTAATGATTACTAAGAACATCTTAGCTCCAACTTTAAGCTACCTATGGGATGTTTTCTTGTATCTTCTACAATCATAGCAAATTCTGTAAGTTCAGATTCAAATTCACTATCACCAATTCCATTCCTGCCCGCTCACTGTTTTTCTTATTCCTTGGATAGTATCCACAGCCAAGCCTTCACTCTTCCAAATACTCTTAGATCTCCATTCCAGTCTTTATTGGTTCTCATCGAGGTATAAATTTTGAGTGACTACATATTCTTAATTCTTCCTTCAGGATGTTCCAGCTCTCCGTCTTCCTTATTGTCCCCACCATCAGTGTTACAACTGGCATCACCCTCGTTAACTAATCCCTACAATTTCTCAGTTCTTTGTTTTCTTAGATTTTACACCCAGAAACATCCAATTACGGTCCTGCTCTCATGACAGGCATCCCAAAGTACTGGAAGGGTATGTCGAAACACCCCATTCCCTCTTCCTCATCCAGATGTGCTCCACTTCTGTGCTAAGGTGCTGTGCAATGTGGCTTGAGAGTGGTAATCCCATTGCCAGGTGAGTTGCTCCGTTTATCTTATTTTTCTCTTGAAATATGGTGGTGGGGGGCAAATACTGGTCTTGTGCATGTGAGGCAAATGTGCTATCACTGACCTGTACCCTTAGTTTTTGTTTTGAGACACTAGCTCACTGAGTTTTCCAGGTTGGCCTTGAACTAACTCTACCCCAAATAGGTCTTGAGTTTGCAATCCTCCTGGGTCATTTTCCTTAGTATATGAGATTGTAGGTCTAAGTCTGTACACTGTCAGACATGACTTCAGGTTTATATTTGTGTTGAGTGTGTCTCTTGGGAAACATCTATTGGTTATTATTATTCAATTCTTAAACTTTTAGTGAAGAGACAAAAGTGATGGACAGGTTAGAGTTTACATGGCTGTCCAATATTCTACTGAGTTTTGAGAGAGACTCCAAATAGTTTTTATCTAGGTTTCCAGATGTTGAGATGTGGTCTTCTGGGAGGACATTAGAACCTGACAGGGCAAGGTGGCCCTGCTACACACACAGTTCCTTTGCTAACACTCCTCTGATGGACAACTGTCAACTTCTTCTCTGTCCAGAGAATAAAGCTTGACCAAATCTTGTTTCATTTGCAAATGATTCAGAATGGCTCTGGGCAAAGGAGAACATTAGTCTGCTTGCTACAAACAGATGGAATCTGTGAACCCAAGGAGTGATGGAGAGTGCAAATTAAATGGATTGGGAAAGGGTCTCCCTTCTCTTTATGTCAGGAAAACCATTCTGATGTCAAAGACGAATACACCCAGGGGACAATGGTCTCAAAGGAAGAGGGAAGCTGTGTGGCCTGGAGAAGGGCAGGGGCATGGCTCCACCGCCTTCTCCTATCCTTAGAATGGAGCCACTTGGCATGCAGGTGGAATGCAGGGCATGCTCAATTAGCTCTCACCGTGCGTAGGGGTCTGGGTAGCACTGCTTAAGATCGGATGGTTAAACTGACGATCACCTGAAAGTCACAGAAAAGACATTTGACAGGAAGTCAAGAATGCTATTGGCTCTTCAACACCCCAACAGTTCTCTTTACTCGCCTCCGTTTTTCTCCCACTCAAAGGAAGCCTTTTCTAAAAAGAAAGGCTTGCAGCAATATACTAGGCTCGTAACACTCTTCCTGCTGTTTCTGTCTTCTGTCTCCCTCTAACTGCATCAGCTGCATCAGGCTTCTTTGGTCACTATGGTGACTCCCCCAACACACACACATACACAAACACACACACACACCTGGCTGAGTAGCCATAGAGGCTATGCTAGAGTTCATGTGAGGGAGGATGGGGAAGTATTTCACAAGGACACATACATGATACAGCCCACTACAAAGGGGAAGTGGTTTCTTCTTTTACTATATACTGAACAGTATATACTATATACTGTTATAGGTCTGATAACATCTGAGATGCAGAAATCTGTTCGGCTCTGTTCCATGTCTAAGTTCAGGTGTCCTGGGTTCTTGGCTAACTGACACAGCCTGGTAGTTCAAAAGCAAGCCCTCTATTCATCACGCAGAAGCCCACTTAGATTGAATGAACAATAAAATCAATAGAGCCAGGCTGCCAATACTCAGAGTTCAGGGCATTCCAAGGATTTCTAAAATGGTTTGAATGAAGATTTGGCTTGCGTCTAAAGTATACTCCAGCACTGTGATATTGCTTTAACACAACATTATAGTCTTTGCTTTTCACTGGTACATGCATCCGATTTTAGCCAAAACAAAAGGGAGGAAAGCCATGAGATCTTGGCGCTATTTTCCCTGAATTATGCGTCATAGCGCTCCTATCATTGCAGAGCTGGGGTATTGGTCTCCATCTCTGTGCATCTTATTGAGAATGTCTTCCCTACTCCTGGCCTCACCATCTAGATTCTTCACTCTTTTCCCTTTCCTCCTCTCTGGATATCAGGGCTCTGCTGGGCTCAGGTGTCTTCATGGAGACTGAGGCTTTGGTTTATAACTTCCACCTACTTCCCTAAAAGGATCACGTCCATATCAGCATGTGCAGCCTGCGGGATAGGTCTTCGCCTACACATGCACCTCTTCTAGCTCCTTGAAATCTCTTTCCTTCCCAAAGTGACTTTGTCATTTTCTTCTCCAAAGCGCAAGTTCCAGCCCATGACACTGATGTCCCATGAGCTTGGAATTCTAAATGTCAGTCATCTTAGCAATCTCTGTTATCCTCCATAACCCAATAAAACACAAAGCCTTCTATAATAATCTCCTGGATCCAGGCCCACAAGTCATTATTTTTTTTTAACGATGGTTTCTCTTCTGTCATTTCTAAGACAAATTGTCCTCTTTCCTCCTAACACACCACAATTCCAGAATGGTTCAGTGATTGCTTAGTTCCTCTCTTGAAACTGGGTCCTTCAAATAAACGGACAGACTATCCAGTTAGGGTGGGAGCTGGGGGAGCAGGCTAGCATTCCTCAGAGTGACCCTTCTCGAGGAAGACTAAGTTACAGCCAGAAAAAAAAAACGATGTCAAAAGTTGAATCCATTCTGCATTAAACCTGAATTTAAGCAATAAGAGAAAATTCCTCTTCATGTGAGAGAAAGAGGGGGGAGGACAAAGGAAAGAGGGGAGGAGAGAGTTGAGGCAGGGAGGAGAGAGAGAGAGTAGAGAGGACTGTATGGGGATTCTGGGATGTTAAAATTCAGGAGGCTGAAGTAGGTGGGGAGGGTTTGAGGCCAGCCTGGGCTACATAATGAAAAGCCTTATCAGAATAGGGAGAAGACAAAGAAGGGGTCAACTTTTGTTCTTTCTTTGCTTGTGTGGTTTATTTTCTCATTTTAAAACCATGTACCAATATCAAGAAATAGAATCCAGATTAGATGGATGGAGTGGCAGTGGGCGACATTTTGAATCTTCCATCTTAAGAGTCCCTGTGACAGAAGGAAGGGTGCTGGATACCTGACATTTAGGGAATCATTTCTCATAGCCAGATACACTCCATTACCTGTGTTAAATTCAGGTCATTTTTTTTCTTTTTGAATTCTTTCTGTAATTTTAATTAATTACTGTACTTAGTTGGGCACACAGTATACAATTTAAAGACACATATACAATGTGAACTGATCAATCCGGATTAATTAGCATGCCCATGTCACTGTTTTATGTTTGAAAGCTTTAAGCTCATCTCTTCTACTTAGTCATAAAATACAGAACAGGCCTTGAGAATGGCACTTGCCACCCCCACCTGTGATGTGGAGCCCTAGAACTTAACCAGCTTCTGTCTTGTCTTGCTCCCCCACATACTTCCCAGCTTCTAGCAATCAATATTCAATATTCAGATCAACTGTTTCGGCATCTACACACAGGAAGAACACACTGTAATCTGTCTTTCTCAGCTGACATATTTCACTTAACATAATGTCCTCCAGGTTTGTTTATTCTCACATGCATCTTTTTTCTTGACTAATCCTTAAAATGATATCGACTAGGGAGAGGAGTCAAATGAATTTATACTATTGGCCTGTCATAGGCAGGCACTATATGAAACTCCCCAAACTGTAATCTTTACTGCAGCATTACAAGATGAAGTCAAAATCAGCTAAGTGACTTGACTTGAGATACGTTTGGCGTTTTGCTCCTTGTTTAAGACTCACTGAAAGTAAATTTTTTTACTATTTGCTCTTTTATAGTGTGTGCTGGCATTAAGGAATCGCATTTCAAATGAAGTACAGAAATGAAAATTAAACTGCCCTAAAATAACCACTGTGACATTTTGTTCCATTTCCTCTTATTTCCCTTGCTTCACAAAGGGCTGTGAATGCTCATTCTCTCTCTCACACACACTTAAACAACATTACAATGAATAATTGGTGTGTGTGTCATTTTCTCATGCAGATTAATATGCTTAAAAGGAATCAAAACATGATGGTGGTTTCATCTTCACATTTGTGCAAAACAGCAAATGTAGAAGACTACTCATTGCAACATTTTTACGCCAGCAAGAGCAAGGGGACAGTTCAGTATTTGTCTTTGCATAGCTGCATATTTATGTAAGTCTCCTGTATACAGGGCACACATATACATAAATGCCTATGTTAAAATGTGCAGCTTCTGTACACTGTACATATTATTTTAATCTTTTCTATGTTTAATGAACATCATGAATATATTTATGAAATAATCAATGAAGCATAGCTTTATGATTTCATCAAAGTTCTTCCTATAGGATAGTCTATCCTTTATTTCTATATGTCACTTAAGCAAAATCTATTTGTTTAAGCACAGTATAACCTAAGTATATTTGAGTATTCTTCCAGTTTGGGTATTTGGATTGCTTAGGAATTTAATAACATTACCTCAAATAACCTTGAGCACCGTCTTTGGCTGAGTCTTATTTCCTTAGGCTAATAACTACAGTTTTTGGGTCAACACATCATCAATTGTCTCCTAGTGTGCCAAGGTAGATGGTCGATTTTCTAATGCTGAAGCACTTCCGTCTTCCTGGGACACGACCCATTTGTTTCATTTTCATTGCAACGCTGGATTTCATTTGCTCACGTTGAACTTATATATGTATACACATATGCTCCTAAAGAATTTGGATTTTCTGTGCTAACACTGCTATGGTTTGTATTAAAATTATGCTTTTGTGAAGTGAAGCGACTAGGACCACATCTTTATTTGTGCTTTGAAATCACTCATCCAGCATTTGAAATACTGGCTATTTAGGGGCTCTGGAGGAATGCAATAGTAGAAACATCTGATGGTGTGTGTTTGTGTGTGTGTATGTGTCCATGTCTGTGTTTGTCTGTTGTGTGTCTCTGTGTGGATCTTGTGAATCTCTGTCTTGTGTGCCTATTTCTGTGTGTGTCTATGTGTGTATCTTGTGGATCTGTTGAGTGTATGTGTGTGTGTGTATGTCTGTGTATCTCTTGTGGGTCTCTGTGTGTCTATCACTGCATGAGCATCATGAGTTGATACTGCTGTCGTCATCAGTTTAGAGATAAGGAAACAGAGATCGGAAGAGGTTGTTCAAAGTTCTGTAGCTAGCAGCTGAGTCTGGAGCTGGTGCTAGACCCTAAATCCTAATCAGTGTGTGTACTGCCTTCTCATACTTGAGAATATTATTCACTCACTCACTCACTCACTCACTCACTCACTCATTCTAGTTTTCTTATTCTAAATTAAATTTGCTGTTTTTATTTTTCTTTAAAATATCAACGCTGAGATGGCTCAGCCATTGAGAACACTTGATAGTTTTGCAGAAGGTCTAAGCTCTATTCCAAGCACCTGTATGGCTTCAACTGCATAATTACTCCAGTTCTAGGCGATTCAGTGCCCCCTCCTGCACATACAGGGTTTCCATGCAGGCAAGACACTGATACACATAGAATAAAACATAAAATATCTATTGGACGTTTTAAACTTTATTAGCTTACAACTATTGACACCCCCTCCAAAAAAAAACCCTCTGTAGATAAAGGCATATCCTTTTTCTAATTTTCAGGGATTGACACAATGATTTTGGATTAAAAATTAATTCACATAACCATTCGCTTAGAAAGAGCCATCTCATTGGCAGTACATACTTCAATCTTAAAAATTATTGTTTTATTCTTTGGAATATTTATATTTTGGCTATCCCTGTCTCTTTACTGTCTTTGGTTTGGTTTGATATTGTTTTCTAATTTCTGGGCTTGATTCTCCAGCCCATTCATCTTCTGTCTTTTCTGTTTATAATGTCGGGTCTTCAGCAAGTGAACGTATCTCTGGCATTATCCCGTAAGAGTCAGCACACAGTGTCCTTTCTGCTATTGCGACCTAAATGATGCGTAATTGCAGCCTTGATTTCTCTTTGACACAAGAGTTAGGTAGGAGAGTGCTGTTAAATTTCAAAGTGTTTGGGGTTGCGGGTTTGAACTTTTGCCATTAATTTCCAGTTTTATTGTGCCATGGTCAGAGAACAGGGCCTATCCAAATTTCACTTCTTGGGACTTCTTGGGATTTCCTTTGTGAGCTTGTGTAAAATCAGTTCTGACGAATGCTTTACAGGCAGTAAAAGACAAGGTGTATTTTCATTTCCTAGAGTACAAACTTGACATCTATCCATTAAGTCAGACGCATGAGACACATTATTCAGGCCCTCTATACCCTAATTCGTTCTTCACCTACTTAATCTGTCAAAGGCAGAGGAGGTGTGGAGAGGTTCCCCCGCTACTTTTGCTTTCCTGTCATTTCCTTTCTGGCTTCCTAACAGAATTGGTTCCTACATTCCAGAGCTACACCTTGCCACGCAAAATGCTCCCGACACTTATGTCTTTTTTTATTTGTGAAGCTTCCCTGTACCCCCAGACAACAGTACTCTCTGTCCTGTTCAGTGCCTCCCTTGCCTGTACATTCACCTGATTTGATATTTATATTGCCAGCTTTGCTTCCTTTTTGTTTGCATTAGCCTGGCAAACTTTGCCTACTCTGTTATAGCTAACCTTTCTGTATCATGTTGTTTTAAGCTTGTCTCTGGAGAATGCAGGCACGGGCACACACACACACACACACACACACACCACGCCTGCATCCTTACTGCCTTCTGGTTTGCCCTGATAACTGACAGTGGTCCCTCTTTGAGCAAGAGTCCTATTTCCTACTGCTATAATTTTGTACTTATTTCTGCACCCCTCCCCCCAAACTCTAGGGACCTTAGCTGCTCTGGCCAGGCAGGTGTTTCTGACGTCTTCAGCACTTGCTTTTGTTTAGTTGACTTTGCTCAATGCCAAGGACTGAACGGCAGGTCTTGTATTTAGTAGGCTAGTGCTCTATCACTGAACTACATCCCCAGTTCTTTTGGCACCGGACGTAGGTCCTCCCAGTACATCCTGACCACCATTACTTAGGAAGAGAAGACCTCCAGGAAGGGCGTAGGTGCTCTTCTCCAGGTGATGAGAGGAAAAAGCGGCAGCCAGTGAGCCCCTCCTGTAGACTACAGTAGCATAAAGCTAGTGCTCACAACCTACCCAATACTGTAGCCTTTTGGTCCTAACTGAGGAAGAAAGGAGAATGATTCCAAGACAAGACTGACTATGGATACTAGGCACTCATGGCTCCTACCTGAGCTTCAGCTGTTTTCAAAGGAAACAAGTTACTCAAATTATTGGGTTTTGTTTGGTTGGTTGGCTTTTTTTTTTTGGCAGCACATTTTTATTTAAAGATCCCTAGAGAGACAAGATCTTCAGATTTTTGTATATAAGTCATATTGGAGAGGATTGACACACAGCTATAGTAAGTATCTGAGAGGTTCCAAGATGGGTTGTCTGCAGGCTGGAAGCCCTGGAATGCTGAAATGCTAGATTCTAAGATGACTGTCTCAGAACCACGACAACCATTGGTATAATCCAAGGTCAAAAGTCTGAGAACCTGGGATGGTGAGGGTCATGAAGGAGTTGTTCGTGTCATTTTTGGAGACCAAGGGCAGAGAGACAGCAGTTTTAATGCCCAAGGCAGCAGAAAAACCAGACCCCCTTCTTGGAGAAAAGAGAGGTTTCTCTTCTGCGTCTGTTCTCTCCAGCTGTTTGCAGGGATCACCAACACAAAGGGCAGAACTGTTTTGCTTGGTTCACTCACTCCCACTTGCTGGTCCCCTCTGGAAACATCACCACCCCACAGTCCCAAATCAGTGCCTCTACTAGTGCTCCAGGCGTGACTTAATTCAGTCACGCTCATAATTAGACTTATCCACCACCGTCAACCCCTGGAGCAAAAAAAAAAAAAAAAAAAGACTGTACCAACTTTGCTCACTTGTTGTTTCTTAATTGCCTTATGGGAAAAGATTTGCCAATCTTCTCACTGAAGCAATGCCAGCCATACCTATGTTCCATAAAGTTCCAATTACCCTCCAGCTCCCTAGTAGCCTGGAGGCCTTGATGTTCAGGCCAAAGAGATACTGTATGCGATGGGAAAGTTTTGGCTGTGCACTTCTCTCCCAAGTAACTTAAAGATGTTTTTAAAACTTTTGATAAAAATCACTGATCTGTGTTTACATTTCAGACTCTTCACCCATTTAAACAGTTGGAATATTGAAGAGTCTATCAGTGCACAAGCTACTTACAAATCCCTCGTGTTCTCCAGCATAGTTCCTAGACAATCATGTTTTCTGTAGCTCTGACCCCCTTTGTTACCTGCCTTTTTAATGTCCGGGTTTCAGGACATGCCCTGGCCCCTGGGAGAAGTGAGGTGGTTCTTAGCCAAATAAGCTTTGGATCTGTATCCTTCTCTTGGATAAATATTCTGCCTTTTGAAAGCTTCAGAAGCTCAGCTACATAAACTTTGTCTTTGCTATCTGACCATGGAGCAGGGTGCACATAGGAAACACATATGCATCTATTTGGGTATGTTGAGGCGACTTCAGTGTGTGGGCTACATTCAAGGATGTGAGCAGGAAATCCACAAGGGAGGTTCATACTCTGGACCCAGTGGGGAGCTCTGTCCAGACCGGAGTACACAAGGTGGGAGGAAGTTGATTAGTGCCGGCTTATCTTTGAGGGGTACAGCTGGGGTTCATAACGTGCAGGGAAGTGCCGTGGGGTTAATTTCTTCCAGCTTTTCAGAGACTGGCTATTCATTTAGCTCACCCCAAAGCCATGGTACAAGGCAGCCCCTCTAGTGATCCAGAAAGGTCGGTGTCCACTTGGAGAGTCAGGCGGGAAAACTGTCCTCCCTAGGCCTTTTATCACTGACAAATGCTACTCTAGTGCACCCCAAGAATCACAGTATTATCCAGCGTGACGGTCTGAGGCATATAGGAAGCAGTGCTTGTGCAGACGATAGAAAAGCAGAATTCGTGGTGTACACAGCACACGAGAGCTGATAGATCCCCACTTTTGCCAGGAGCTCTTCTTACAGGGATGTGTAGACAGTCTGATAAATCTGGCTTTCTGTCCCTCCCCAGCCTCAACAACTGATCTCATCTCCACTCCTTCATTCACCCGCTTCTCCTCCTCCCCTTGCTTTAGTCAGTTCCCGAGTCTTGGCACAGTGCCCAATGGGGCCACCAGCCTTCCCGATAGATGGGACAGGAAAGCATAACAATTAATTAGTGGCCAGGCCTCATTGATTGATACACCGATGAGACCATAGAATGGAAAAAACCAGCCTCCACTTGAGCTGTAGGCTCTGTGAAGGATGCAGGGATCAGGGGGAGGATCCTTCTGCCCACTAACAGCAGGTGGACCCCTGGCAGAATTGAATAGGCCACTGAGAACCAAACCTTCTTCTCTCATCTCTGCCGCCAAAGCTGATGGAGCTAACCACGAACTTCCCAGCACGGGCACTGGTTTAAAGACTAAGGCAGTGGCCAGTTTTCTCTATGGAACACACTATGAACATAACTGTGTGCAAGAATTTATTTGCTTGTGTATGTGGATGGAGTGGAAAGGGGTGGGAGAGCCGTTGAGGCTGATCTTGACTGTCACTCCAGAGCTTGAAAGAAGAGAGGTCATCTGGTATTTGGAGGACTAGATACTCTAAATGGTAATTCAGTCCTAAGTATAACAAATGGGATTTCTCCTCAGTGGGTCACAGCACAGTTGGGAGAAGGGTACAGACTCAACGTAAAATATAAAGAATAGTTTGATCAATGGGATCCGGAGAAGACAGAACGAATACAGCATGGATGGAGGCTAGGTCCTGATACCACACTCTGGAACTGCCCTGGCAACTTCTGGATCTCCTCCTTGTTCCAGGTCCTGCCACTTTAGGGTCTGCCTGTATGACTGCTAAGAAAGTGTTTCTCAGACATGACTGTCAATCTGGCCTTGAGTCTGCAAATGCAACAAACTCCCCGGGGGTTAAAGCTTAGTTGCTTAAAACCAAAGAGGTATAAACGTTGGCATGACAAAGAATTGTTAGAAAAACACTTCTGGCCCTGTTCTGATTACTAAGGCAAGTAGCTAGCACCCATGTCCTGGTTCATGTCACCTCCCCCAGCACTCCAGGGACTCACAGGAACTCGTTCCTCTGCTCTACCTCCACCTGTCACCCCCTCAGTGCTAATCTCTGATAATGCCTTCCACCCTCATGGGCCTGTGCCCTCTCAACCCTTGCCATCTCCTCCCACAGCCATGCTCAGGTCCTCGGAGGCAATGGCGATTCTCAGCTGTCTGGAAGAAGGGAGTGAATCGCCACTACGCACCATGCACCGCGTGTGATGCTTGGCTTTGCATTGCGATTTCCCCATCTGATTTCCTCACTCTTTCAATGGTGATTAAACACTTCTGCCTCCAAGGCTCTTCTCAACTCTTAATACATGGAAACTGACAGGGATGGAAGGAATCCCACATCTTCCTTTATACCTTAGCTCTCCTGGGATCTTTGGGGTCCTTGTGTGGATTTTTGAATGATAGAACGAGTAAACAAATCAGTTCTTTGAGGCAGCAAAACATGGTGGTGATTTCTCCTGCTTGTGATCTACTGTCTCCTTAAGGCCCGAAGTGGGAACTTGTCTGGACCGGTTTTTATAGTTTATAATGCCTTATGTACGTCAGGATATAGAGGAGTCAGGCAATGCTCTTTTTCCACCTTAAAGCCAACACACTTGGCAGTTATTGGGGATTGGTTGCTATTTTAATACAGGCCAGCGCAACCATTTTTCATCTTAGTATTATGAGATCTCATGAGAGGCAAGCTGTAAGTGTTGGCATCAAAATGTGGGATTCCTCCAAGGACAGGTGGGCTGTCAATGACACCATGAGCTCATTGATTAGGATGCCCTTGTCCAATCTCCATTTCTCCTTACCAGTTAGTGTCTCATACAGTGTTTTTCCAATCCCACTCCTGAGGATCTAGCCTGTGAGCCCCTCCCTAGTAGGTTTGTTTAGTTCCCTATTCTGGCAAGGATTTTCATTCTGCCTGAAAAAGATGATATTGCATGAGTTGCCATACCCACACGGGGGAAACACTGTGTTTTCTACCAGATTAATAAAAATAAAAATAAAAAAAAGCAAACTTTAAGTCTGCTTGGGAAATGTTGCCTGCCACCTGCTGTGATCCACTTGTTTAGGGTAGCTGGGCTCCTCTGAATCCAGAGATGCTCAGGCTGTTTGTTCGGCTTGTGGTTATTGTTATCACCACAAAAGGAGCATTTAGCATCCTCTGCTCAGCTCCAGGGAGCTAATCCTCCTCCTGGCATTGAGGCAGCCCCGAGTGTGTCCACTTGAGCTGCTTAAATCTTGCTTGTGGAATGTCTGGGCATTGCCTAGAAGTGGGATCAGGTGTGAGCATCCTGTGTGTGAGGAGGTGGACCTGTGAGACCCGTGAGAGGGCACATTAGACTTGACCTCTGTCACTGTCCCAGGATGGCCAATTAAATAGGTTCCCTACGGAGGCTTAAGGCCTATGCCAGTCTCTTGAAAGTGGGATTCTTGTGGGATTCATTTGTAGATTTTGGATTCTTTTCACCCTCACCTGGGCATTCCACCCTCCAAACTCCAGATCTCTAGTTTAAGCTTTTGTGTTTTATTGGGTAGCACAAAGTCACTCAATATTTCAATGTATAACTAAAAATAAATAAATAAATAAGTGGAACGAACAATGTCATTAGACATTTCAAAAATGCATATCACTAGGGGAGTCTTGGAAACACCCTGGCACAAAGCAGATCACCCCAGGACCCACATCTACCCTGTAATATTAGGAATGTATCTGACACACTATGATAGTCCCCTCTAGGAAGTGAAATATCTGGTCTTTACTGACATGGTTGATTTCCATGCTTATTATACACATTATAATATCAATGGGAGGAAATTCTAAGTCTGGTGGCTGGCATCAGAAACCACACACATTGCTAGTCCAGTATAAGCAGAGTTTGGTTGTGATTTAACACATCTGCCCATCATCTATCTGTCTGTCTGTCTATCTGTCATCCATCTTCATCATCACCATCTAGCATGTTCTCTTTGAAAATCTTTTAAAGAACTTTTTGTGGGTGCTTTGCTTGCATGTATGTTTGTGTTCCACGTGTGTGCAGGGCCTGCAGAGGCCAGAGGAGGATGTTGGATCCCTTGACACTGGAGTTACAGATGGTTGCTGGCTGCCATCTGTGTGCTCCCTGGAAGAGCAACTGGTACTCTTCCCCGTGGACCCTCTCTCTGGTCCCCGTGTCTTTTCTTCGTGGCAGTCACTATTTGTTGTGGCAGACACTTTGTAATTTATAAAAGTTACGCTCTTGCAACTTCACAACAGACTGAGCCCATTCCCCTTTTAGCAATGGCACAGAACTGCTTAAGGACAGGCAGGAAGAGGCTGAAGCGGGACCCAAAACTGCTTCTCAAGTCTCCGGTGCAGTGACCTTAAACTCTGTACTATACCAACAGGTTTCTAGAATGTTTGCATAGACTCTCCTGGTGAGCTGAATTTCTTGGGGATTTAGATTTGCCAACTGGTAAAAATAGTTGATACTTGAGGAAAAAAAATATGTATTATTACCATTTACACCGCAAACACCTGTATGCAGGTTTGACCAACTCAGTCAAGTGCTGCGTAGCAACCCCTCATCATAGCATCTCCCTTTCGTGGGGACTTGTAGCTTCCTGGTAGCCTTTCTGGGCCTTCGCTTGGACCATGCATCCTGAAAGAATCTGGCTATGCTTCTAGAAAGTGCAGTTAGGTATCTAAAACCAGGAGCTAAGTAGTGAGTCCTCCTTTCCTAGGGACTATCTGCAAATCACTGCTTCCAAACAATGAGTCAAATACTAAGGGAAATAGGTGACCATAGTGGGGGGCCTCTGCCCCTCGCCCCCCATCTTCCTTCCAGCCCCTTACTGGTCTTTTAAGAGTTCCTTCAAGGCTGGGCTGTGGTGGCGCATGCCTTTAATCCCAGCACTCAGGAGGCAGAGGCAGATGGATCTTTGTGAGTTCGAGGCCAGCCTGGTCTACAGAGTGAGTTCTAGGACTGGCTTCAAAGCAACACAGAGAAACCCTGCCTCGGAAAATCAAAAAAAAATAAAAAGCATTCCTTCAAAGCTCAGCCATGACTGTTTCTTCCTCCCTGCAATGCCTTTCCCCCATTTATTTATTCTTTTTTCCCCATATTTTAAGGCTAGCCCAAACGCCACCACCCCTCCATCATAGCTTTCTCCTGTCCCTTTACCCACAAGGGATGATTCCTTAATGTGAACTCACACTCCATGGATTCTCAGGGGTGCTTACCACCTTCCACACTGTATTGTAATTGTATACGCACAAACCTTGTCTCTTAATCATGACAAGTGATTGAGAATCCAATCTCTTTTGACACAAGATCTGTGTTTCCTAATTCTGACATAGTGTTTTCACCTCCTAAGCATCTATTGGATGATTAACTCAGGCTGTTATACCAGGCAACTGGGCAGATGTGAGGGTGCCTCAGACACAACCCAAACTGTAAATAATAGGTATTTGGTAAATATTTTAATGGACAAATGAATATATGTATATGTAATTACAGAGAATATGAAAAATAGTTTGGAAGATTTAGATGCAGTAAGAATGATTAAAAAGGCCTAATGGACTTCACTGGGGCAATGTAGAAGAGTTGGCTTTGGACTGGGAGAAGAGAGATTGGAGCCTCCTCTTTGTATGATGAAAGGCTAAGACAAGGGAGTAGGGAGTAGGGATGGAGCTTGATGACTGATATCTGTGCTGGGGAAGGGTGGCAGCAAAGGCAGCAAAGATGAATTCTTAGTCCAAAAGTTTAAAATGGAAGAGTGGAGACAGGTCCTGTCCTGAGAGGCTTCGTCAGTGACACAGCGAAGATCTTGTTTCCCAGCAGTTTATCTGTGGGAAGGAGCTGAAGAGAGGAAACCTGTTTGGTTCCTGCTCGAGAGATGTGGGTGAGAGACAGTAGGAGGCAAATTGACTCTGACATTTCTCCTAGACCGAGGTATTTATCATTTGTGGTCTTTATACTTGATCAGCCATAGAAGGTAGATGCCAAGGGGACGGGGAAAGAACATTTGGCTCTGTTTCTTCACTGGAGGACCCATTCCTACTGGCTCTTATGTGCAGCAACCATCTCAGGTATAGAAGCCAAGCAGAATCCAGCATTCAGAGTGGCTCCTCACACCTCCAACCTGTCATATTTCTGAGAAGGCCACCTCCTCTGACGTTTTTATCCCGAGGCTCATTACAGTGGCCCAGTCTGGCTTCAAACTCTTGATTCTCTTGCCTATGCCTTGTGAGTGCTGGGGTTACAGGCATGTTCCTCCATGCCTGGCTTGAAATAAAGGTCTCTCTTGGCTCTAAATCCAATGTGGTAAGTAGGGAAGAGGAGAGAGATCCATGCACTGTCTTCTGCCTGCTCCAGGGAACATGGCCACTTTGCTAACACACCCATTCTTAGGTAACTATTTTAGGCAAGGCAGAAATAGCACACTCTCCGGCCTACTCAGTTGAGTTTCTGGAGACCATGGTGCTCAGAGGTAAGACTCACATGGGAGAAGCCTGCAGGGTCTAGAATAAAGTGAGAAAAATATGTCCTGATAGAATGGGAAAAGAATGTTGTTCTCAGCCTTAGGATTTGCATTTGGTTCTGAATCCTGACAGTTCAGAAAGACTATAGTAAAATCCTCGTCTGTGGCTGACTCACTTTGATAGCCATGTTTCAACTGAAATGCCCACTGGAGAGGACAATGCGATCTCATAGGAAATCCTCAAAAAAATTTTTTTTGAGGGAAAAGGTATTCCATACTGATACACCCACCCTCCCCACCCACACCATATTTATTTTCTGTCCTTTTTATTGGAAATTCCGGTATGATAAAGGTGGGCAAGAAATAAGGGTCCATGTTCATTGAGTACCAAACAGCTTGACCTTAAAGCCCATGGACACTCTCTGTCATTTTTTACCCTATCTCCATTGTTTCACCAAACACTTGGTGGTGGTGGTGGTGGTGGTGGTGGTGGTGGTGGTGGTGGTGGTGGTGGTGTGTGTGTGTTCGTGTGTGTGTGTGTGTGTGTGTGTGAGAGAGAGAGAGAGAGAGAGAGAGACTCTGCTGTTGGGGAGTCCCCTTAAGCTCAGCCCACTTTTATCCCAGTTCTCATCTAACAGCTAATGCTGGCCAAGTCCGAGCACATCATTCCTAACTCTTTTCACTCCAGCCTTCTCTGTAGCCTGTCCCATTTCCTCTTCCACACCATGGTGTTGCTATCCATCCTTGATGGTTCTCTTCTTATTTCTCATACCTTCCAACTCCTTCATATCGCATCTCTTCTTCTTGGATTGCACCAAGCATTGTTTATTTTAAGCTGTACTTTAGTTATTATAAATAATGACTATATGTGTTTATTTTCAGTCCAATGTGATGTTTTGGTATATGTTTATATTGAGGTGATTAAATCAGACTAATTTATACAGTATTCTTTTTATATTCTTATCAATTTCCTCTATTTAGAACACTTAAAATCTCATCATTAATTTTCAAACACTTAATGTTTTAGTATCAATATTAATTATAGTCCCTATTATGGGTAACATCCTCAAATCTTACACAAGTTATCTAAGGCATTGATTTTTGTACACAGAATCACTTATGAGTATTAATGTTATAAATATAAAAAGATCCAACAGTGAATGATGGGATCTAAATTTTTTTTTTTTTTTTTTTTTTTTTGGTTTTTCGAGACAGGGTTTCTCTGTGGTTTTGGAGCCTGTCCTGGAACTAGCTCTTGTAGACCAGGCTGGTCTCGAACTCACAGAGATCTGCCTGCCTCTGCCTCCCAAGTGCTGGGATTAAAGGCGTGTGCCACCACCGCCCGGCAAGGGATCTAAATTTTTTATGTCCATGACTTGAACCATCACAGTGACTCCTAAAGGTAGAAAATGACATCATCCCCATTGCACAGAGCTGGGCTCACCGTGGCCTCTTGCTCAGGTCATATGGCGACATGTGGCTGCTACACTGGCCGGTAAACCCAGGCAGTCCTGCCACAGATGCACCCACTTCACCCACGCTGACCACATAAGCATTGTTACTGTTTGCCAGTGCCGCACTTGATCTTGTCATGGTCGCATTCTATTCAAATCAGTTTTGAAGACAACTGGAAAGACTGTATTGGTCTCCTGGGAAACTTGCCCATATGAATACTATAATAAAATAGCAAACATCAGTTGATATTGTCAGTGAGAAGAAAGAGCAATTACTCAGTTCCCCGCTTGCTGTCCAACTCCACTTCTGCTTGTCAGACTGAGAACTGTCTACCAGCCTCACAGAGCTCTGCTCTGTCACCGTGAAATATCCTTGAATTGGTTAAAAATTCGCTCCCTGCTTCCTGTTTTTCTCACGGACACAGAAAGCCATACACAAAGAAGGACGTCTTGAATAAATGACCATCCTGGACAACGGACATTCAACGACATTGATAGAGCTCTCTAGCATGGGACCCTGAGACATTCATTCCAGTGTGACAAAGCAGAGGGAAAGTAGTGGGAAACTTCCACATTTGTTTTCCTCTGTCTGGTTTCTGGGAGGATCTGAGAATCTCTGCTCTCTGAAAACAACTGTGGTTGCTACCGGTTTTAATCTTAAAAGCTATATAATTAACACATGCAATTGTTGGAAAACTAGAAAATAAAGCTAGGCAAGCAAGCAAACAAACAAGCAAACAAATGGTTATTGTGCATTTTGTCCATAAAAATTGGAGCAACGTTGAACCAATTGTTTCTCGATGATAAAAATAGCGTGACTATTTTGAAGGTAGCTCACACACACTTCTATGACTGTAAACGGCAGCTTAGCCTTCCTTTAGCTCTGTGGACACAGCATACTCCTTGCAGCAGTGGTTTGCTTTAAACTGGTTCCTCATGCTAGATATTTACATGGTTTCTACTGCAATGTGTTAGCAACAATACTTTGCAGGAGAACTGTTGTTATTTTCCCTAGAGGAAAATCTCTAGATTCTGTATTTCTGAGTTGTAAAGGTTTCAGACAAGTTTCTTGAGAGAACTGCTGTGCAGATGGATAATTCTGCCTATTTCGAATGGAAATTCCATGATGATGTCCCTTCACTCTGAGCAGCATTGAATCTTTCTTTGAGGGGTCCTCTTCACCAACTCCAAGGGTATGTGTGGGTATACAGTTCTTTCTGTGCATGTCAACCACTAACACGAACATTCATCTTTCTGGCTCACCTGTGTTTGGTAGGGAAAAGGTTTATTGAAGTTTGAATATGTTTAATATCCCAGTGTTTTCTTTAGCACCCTCCCATTGGAACAATTAGCTCATCCTTTATCTTTTCCAAGAGTATTTTTTTTAAGAGTTTGATATATGAAGGACACTGACTCTCCAACATTTCCCTGACTTGTTAGCTTTTGGTCTTTATATTTTTTCCTTAGATATACCACACATTGAAGTGTAGTCAATGTTTTGTCTCTTTGGCCATTTATTAGTTTATAGTATGTAAAGTTTTTGTTAGTTTTTGGTAGTACTGGGATGAAACGTGGGGCCTCCCACAGGCAGGATGAGCGCTGCCCAGGTGAGCCATGCCTCTGCACACCGAGAAGTTTCTGAATCCAGTTTCTGGCCCTAGGTCAGGGTCTGCTCAGTGAGACCATTCTAGTCCCAGGGACACACGTATTGCTTTTCCATGCTTTTATTATGGAATCTATTTGTTCTATGTCGTGAGCTAGGAATTTATTATGAAATGGCTCAATATTGAATGGAATTCAGCCCTTTCTTCATGCTATGTGAATCTGTTTTAATTCCACAGCAAATCATGAGCTTTTGTGAAAAATGACATAGTTTGGAAGCTCAGGGCCCAGGAGAGCAGGAAGAGAAGAGACGTCCTCCAGGCGGAAGGCTGCAAAGGGAGAACACTCGGTGACCTCTACCTAAAGCCTCTCACCAGTTCTGAGGTTATTACCATTCTACCCAGAGTGTCACTGTGTAGCCCAGGCTGACTTTGGCCTTGAGATCCTTCTGTCTTAGCCTTCAGGGATGGGGAGGGGCTGGGATTCTGGTTCTGTTCATCAGGACGAGAGAGAGACCGAGTGGACAGCAGAAGAGCCACTGGAGGAAGGGAGTGATGAGACAAGGACCAGCTCACGAAGGAAGCTACAGCTGAATACAGAAAAGCACGGAACGAGTTCCACTGCAGCCAGCTTCACGCAGCTGCTGTCTGTCATCAGGGCTTGCTGCCCACAAGCATCTCTGTGGGTTTTGAACACCAGCTGAGATGCTTCTGAATGCCCTCCCTGCTGTCCCCTGGTTGCCCAGGGTACACACAAAAAAACAAGCCAGTTCTTTATTAGTAAGTGAGCATTTATTTCTACCCAATGTCTAGGCTGTGATGCTTTCCCTGTGGGTTAAAATTCCTCCTTCAATTTCATGCTGCGTGGTCTACCTGTGTTTGGTACCACTTTTACCATCCCACTTACAAACATGTCCACAGCCTTTAACTATCTAAATGTGTAGAAGCACAAACATCTACCTGCACTTCTAGATGTGTGCCTTGTTCATTCATTCTTGTGGGTGTGTTTAATTTCAGATGTCATTTTGTCATATATTAACAAATTCAGAATTATTTTTGTTTGGAATTATATTTGTCAATTAATTTGGAGATAAAATTTTCCCATTCAAGCACATACATGATATCCTCCTGCATTTAGTTAAATCTCTCAGCTTTCTATTAGTTCTTATTTCTGTGGTGCTAGGAATAGAGTACAAAGTCTCTAGCATGCTACACAAGTGCTGTATCATGGAGCCACACCCACCTGACCTTATACGTATATTTTAATAATAAAGTTTGTTCGTCATCATTTTATATCCTTGTTACAATTGGTATAAGTGCCAAGTTTGATAAATGTTGCCAAATATCTAAAAATGATTTAGAGAAGTCACAAATTACCAATCTATCCTAAATTTGGAAGCAATTCTCTGAGCTCATGCAATATTTAAAGTTTTTTTGTGCTGTCCTTTGTTTTAAGGGGAAAACAGCTACGATGAGGCAACAAATACGTAGTTACAAATAATGGGGGCTGATTGGTAGATTTGGCAATGGTATCTGATAAAGTGGTCCAGTTCAGGGCATCAGGTACCCAAGGATGCTCACACCTTGATTATAATGGTTCCAGGTAGATGCCTGGCATGGATGAAAACAGGAAAATTGCACTGCGTGGTATTCTAGGAGCTGTAAAAATGTCTGCCTGAGTCAGTTGGCTTGAGCGATACCAGGAGGTACCTTTGTCTCTCAGTATAGGTGACCACCAGGGGTTAGGGTGGAGCTCAGTGCTGATAGAGTATTTTTCACACTCAGGGAACTGGATTCAATCCCTGGCACACACAAACCAGAAGAAATTCTACATAATTCCTCTGCTGTTATTTTTTTCCTTGGGGTCCTTAGAGTTTAGCAATAGTTCTTCTTATGCAGCCGAGTCCCAGCAAAGCAGGGGGAGCCTTGTAGGGTGTGGCCCTTAAAGAAGCAACTTGACTTTACAGCTGTGTAGGGGCCATTCTGCCTGCTGGGTCTGCTCTTCACCGGTGACTTGATCTTACCACGCACTTCAAGTTAAACTCTGCCTGCCTAAACCATGTAGAAAATGGGCCTAGATTTCCAAAACGACAACGTGCTACCCATTCCCAATTACAGAGCTATTCTTCCCCTACATATTTTCCCCAACGAATAAAGCTAGCATTTTGTTTATCCGCAAGAGTTTAGGTTTTCAGGTGAATGCCATCCATCATTCAAATGCAGACTGGCAGAATTCAGTCCTTGTTTTTTTATATAAGGACCCCAGAAATACTTTCTGTCTTAGAAAGCTCTCGCAAAAAAAGTGATAGATTTGATGGAAGTTGTCTTGATATCTTCATCAAGCTTGTGTAAAATCCCTTGCAAGTTTCTTATTCATTCTATGAGCACTTTGCCTTTAAGGATGCTGGAATGTGTCAGCACAAACTAGAGTTGGGGAGGAGGCCGAACATGCTCTAAAACGTTGGGGGCTATGACGGCTTTGCCCCGCTCTGTGTGATATTGTTGTAATATGTCAGCTCTTCCCCTTCTTAGTTAGGGTTTCCATTGCTGTGGAGAGAAACCATGGCCACAGCAACTCTTATAAAGGAAAACATTTCCCTGGGTGGCTTACAGTTTCAGAAGTTTGGTCCTTTATCATCATGGTGGGACATGGTGGCATACAGGCAGACCTGGTGCTGGAGAAGGAACTGAAAATTCTACATGTTGATCCAAAGGCAGCAGGAAGTGAACTGAGATGCTGAGCCTGGTTTGGGCAAAAATGAGACCTCAAAGCCTGCCTCCACTATGACACACTTCCTCCAACAAGACCATGCTAACGCTAAAAAAGCCATACCTTCTAATAGTGCCAGTCCCTATGAGCTTATGGGGGCAATTACATTCAAACTACCACACCTCAGTACATGTGGGGAACAGGGGGAAAGCAATGGGTCTGGTGGACAGTTTGTAGGTATGTGTTGGATCCGGGTCTACCGTCAAGCTAGGGCAGCAAGCATTCTTGCCAGGCTTTCTAGTTTCTCAGACAGATGTGAACAGATGTAAGCATTACCTGTCACTCACAGGCTATTTGCACTTCCGGGAAGATGATTTCCAGATCTCTCCCCCATATATGTGTCAGTAATGTGGTTGCGAGAAAAGGTACCCAGAAAGAAGTGGAGGAAGTAGATAGAGACCATTTGTTCAGGTTGATGTCCAGAGCCACATTGTATACACCCAGTCAGTAGAGGATGAGGAGCTCCTGGGCTCACGCCATCCCATCATCTCACCACCATTTTCATTTACTGACATCGACTTTGGGGCAATAGCTTCTTCTGTTGAAGGCTGTGAGGTGAAATAGGCCTTTGATACCAACCACTTCTAATAGCCTTATTTGTGATAACACAACCTACTCTCTGTAAGACAGCCCTAGGAATGAGCCTGACCCTCACTCCAGTGGGAAGACACCACCATAGGAGTGGCTGCGTTCCTCCTAGGATGGTAATGCCATTCCGTGGCTGGCTTTTGGAATGGCCTGCCTGAACCTTTAGGAGAGTGGATGACAGGGCCACATAGTTGATCATAACTCTTGCCTTTTCTTTCTCCCCTCCATCTTAGTTTTCTTTCTTTCCCTTTTAAATAAGTCACTCTTTTACAAGGCTGATTTCCTTCCTGTCTGAAACAAGGTGAAAGACAGATGAATAATATCTAAATCAAATTCAAAATAGCGACCACCAGGCCCTGCTGGTTTTCTACTAGCTAGACTTGAGAGTATGCTGGACCCAAGGTACTAGAGTTTCAGCAGGCAGGGGAGTCAGATCCAAAAATAGTCTCTAATTCCTTTTCTTTGAATGACAATTATTTTATCTGTTTATTTCCCTATTTAACAGGGCTGGGAATCGAACCAGGGCTTTGTACATGCGGGATAAGTGCTCTATCACCGAGCCATACCCCCAGCCCTTTATTATTAACTTTGAAATAAGATTATAGATATAGCTGATGTTGCAAGGTATTCAGAAATTATAGAAAAATGGTAAAATAAAAAATGTGAAAACCATAAAATAAAAAGTGAAAACCATCTCTGGGTTTACCATGCACAGAAGTATCTCACATAAAACGTGCAGGTCATTTGTTATTCACAGGCTTAACCTGCCTCCTCTGGAAGACCGTTTGGAAGAATTCTGGACCATGTCAGTCTACAGGAGAGAAGAGTCAGCTTGTGTTTCCCATCACACCTATTGACGATGCTCTCTTGGAATGTTCAGCCTGGCTGTTTCATCACTGAAGAGGCAGAACCCAATCCCTTTCTCAGCAGCTTTTGGGGGAGTATTTCCCTTCAGATGGCATTGGTGTGACCTCGTTTTAGGACTCAAGCCGGAAGGTACACATATTATTTTCAACACCTTCAAGACCTTGCCTCTCTATCCAGTAAAGAGCTGAATGTAAAAGAGGTAAACCCAAGTATGCTGGAAATGCATACAAAACAAGCTATTTTCAAACCAGGCACATATGCGCCCACACAGGCACATACAAACAAGCTTCCATAGTTAGCCAGACTCACCTGCACTGGATGCTGAATTTCCCTGACAAGGCAAGCTGCAAGCCTGACTTCTCTCCCAATGTCTGGGCCCATCTAAATTTCTCCTCTATCAAGCATTCCCGTCTCCCTGGCTCTTGAGAGAGGCACCTGCCTGTTTCTGCAGTGATATTTCAGCACTTTCATTGAACCACGCTTTCCAGTGTTTTGTCAGATTTCCCTTGCAGCCTCGACTCCACCCACAGACACCAGGAAGAATAAATTGCTCAGAATACAAACAAGGGAAGCTGCAGCCTTGAGCAGCAGCAGACCCAGCAGGCAGAGTGGGCTTTTCTCTCTTTTGTTTCTTTTGAGTAGGAGACTTGAGCAACGTCCTTGCTCAGCCCAAGACTGCCTGTCACAGGCTCCTTATTTGATCGCTAAGAGGCTTCTCTGGTGGTTCCTAGAAAACAGAGCGATGGGGCTTTTTGGGGCTCACAGAGTGTTCAGCTAAGTCTGCAGATGAGATAGATGCCTGCCAGGAAATCGGTCTTCAGTGATGATTTTTTTTTAATCTTTAAAAAATTATGTTCAAGCAAAGCATACAAGTTGCTTTGGGAAAAAAATCTCTGAAGACAGCAACTCTGAGGCTGCCTGTGATCTCAAGGCATTTCTGGAAGGATAGAGGAGTTTTGGGAAATCTCCACGTAAAGTATCAAGGCACACAATCCAGTATAACATAATCCGGTGGAAAAATGCAGCCCCGGAGCAGGGAACAAAGGCACACAATGGGATGGTAATCTGAAATATATAATGTCATAATGAGAGAGCTCCCAGTTAGAAGTTTGAATTTTCTTTTCAAATTCCCAATGCCAAACTTCCATATACTTGTAGACTGGGTCGCCTCACCAAGATAAACTGGGAGAGCTGAGTCCCAGATAGTCACTGCATAGCTGCTAATCCAAAGGCTGTGTGCTGGAGAGTTTTATGTCAACTTGACAAAAGTCCTCTGAGAGGAGGGAACCTCAATCAAGAAGTGATTCTATAACATGGGGCTATAGGCAAGCCTATCGGGCATTTCTTAATTAGTAGTTGATGCGGGACGGCCTGGTCCATTGTGGGTGGGGCTATCTCTGGGCTGGTGGTCCTGGGTTCTATAATAAAGCAGATCAAGCAAGCCATGTTGAGCAGGTCGGTAAGCAGCATCTCTTCATAGCTTCTGCATCAGCTTCTGACTCCAGGTTCCAGCCCTGTTTGAATTCCTGTCCTGACTTCCTTCGTTATGGACTATGGATGTGGAAGTGTAAGACAAATAAACCTGTCCCTCGACAACTTGCCTTTGGTCATGGTGTTTCATTGCAGCAATAGAAACCCCAAGTAAGACAGGCAGCAATGCAAGGAAGAGTCTCTATAAACATTTAACCAGCAACTAGAGGTGATCCTAGAAGCATTTTTGAAGTCAAGTTGATTGAAAGCCCCAAATCCAAAAGATACTAAAGATGAGGATAAATTGATAATAGGGATTGGTTTTTTTTTTGTTTTTTTTTGTTTTTTGTTTTTTGTTTTTTGTTTTTTTTTTTTTTTTTTTTTGGTTTTTTGAGACAGGGTTTCTCTGTGGCTTTGGAGCCTGTCCTGGAACTAGCTCTTGTAGACCAGGCTGGCCTCAAACTCACAGAGATCCGCCTGTCTCTGCCTCCCAAGTGCTGGGATTAAAGGCATGCGCCACCACTGCCCGGCAATAGGGATTGTTTTAAATGATACCAAATTCTTATCATTCTCACAAAAAAATCTTACTGTAAATACAGAATAAACATTTAAATATTAGCCTCAAAACCTTGCAGGAGACAAATATAATTATGGGTTAATGAATCTTGATACATTTGCTTGAAGTAATTTTATTGGTTAATAAAATGTGAGAAATTCAGGATTGCAAGGTGCTAGAACACGGTCAAATTTTTAAAATTTCACTATGGGCACAAACTTTAAGGCCAAAGCATTCTGTTTCATGGTGACATTACCTCAATCTGTCAAACAAGGATTTATTGAGGGTACCGTGTCCCAAGGAGACACTCTCAGAAGTTTTCTAGAAAAATCCATTGCTGAGCAAAGTAGATGCAACTCTAGTATGCACAGAGTTCAGAGTGAATAAGAAGGACACAAATAACAAAATCTAACAAACAAGTAAAGAATTGCTTTAGTGGGAAAGGCTAAGCCAATGACAACTAGATATGAGAAGTGGATAACGACAGAATGTCCTACTGCAGTGACCAAGGAAGAATTCTTGGAGAAGAGATGCTAAGTAGAGGTCTTGAGAATGGTGATACAGTTGAGCAAAATAGGTTGCGGGGGGGAAAAAGTGGAAGTGTTTGTATGTGTCCTGAGTATGCAATGTCTGGGGGTAGAGAGAAGCTAAAGCTGAGCTGAGCACAGTAGGAGCCATACTGATGTAGGTTGAGCTCTGTGGCTGAAGGCAGGAAAGAGGATAAATACATAGGACACTGGGCCGGGAAGAAGCTGGAGGAAAGAT
The DNA here is from genome assembly GCF_037038515.1 of Microtus pennsylvanicus. NCBI lineage: Eukaryota > Metazoa > Chordata > Mammalia > Rodentia > Cricetidae > Microtus > Microtus pennsylvanicus. The sequence continues at coordinate 55,424,766 of NC_134589.1, read as the reverse complement.
GCTAATGGACCCACAAGGTCGAGAGAACATGGGAGGCAGATTCTAGGCATTGCTGAAGATAACCTGAATGCATAATGCATACATGAAAAGTGAGGACATGGAACTGTGAATATGGGTGTTAGGAGAAATGAGAGAAGGAGGGCATGGTATCAGAACAGTTGGACACTTTCACTTTTGCTGAGGTACGGGAGAATGCTGGATGTATGGTCTGGGGCTGAAACGTAAAGTCAAGGCTTATAGTTGGAACACATTAAGTGTGAGATGCTTTCCCAACACCTGAACGGTGAGGTCAAGTAGGCAGAAGAATTTCAGAGGAAATGACCAGAGCTGGAGATGCAGCTTTAGGAGTCATAAATCTGTGAATCCCACTAAAACCGCGAGGGCTGATGAGTTGCTGTGGGTGAGGACACCGAGAAACAGGGTGAGAGAGAAGCAGAGAGAGCTTTGAGAAAATTGAAAGTTCATAAATGCTCGACGAACTAATGTCTAATCCTAGGACCAGAGGAGATGGGGCAGAAAGAGTTAGAAATAGGAGTGTGTGGAGTTAATGGAAACCAGAGGACAGGGACAAGGATACTGGAAGCGTCCCTCAGCAACAGGCTTCATTGAGGGGATTAGCGGAGGAAGGGAAGTGAGTGGTTTGATGGGCTTCAAGCAGGTGTGTCAAGGTGATCTGGGCTGGAAGTTTCATGGAGTATGGGAAGCAGAAGCCAGGTTGGTTGTGGGCTGAGTAACGAAGGCGAGGTTCAAGTAAGGAAGCTAGTGTTTACAATGGTTACTGTTTCTTTAAAAGTTTTAATTGTGGTTAAATGACAGGATATAAAAGGAGCATAGTCATTGTCTGAGTGGACCCCTCCATAGCAGCCTGTGCATTTCGGAGGCTGCCCAGACAATACCCACAACCCAACCAACCATAGACCAAGATATTTGGAAACATCTTAGCATCTATACCAAATGTACACGTTCTTGTTCTTGTTCTCCGAGCAATATGCTACTGACATAGTGCTTATCTTGTGGGCTTCATCTGTAACCCAGAGGTGATTGAATGACTCGGAGAGGATTACACAGGTGCTATGAAAACTCGGAGCCATTTTATAAAAGAGACTTGAGCATCCACAGATTTTATTGTGTCTAGTCATATATCCCCTTGAAAGACTGTATCGCACTTGCTTTTTCTACTGATGCATTCGTGGGCACCATTAGCCATGCCCTGGCTATTGTGCAAAGTGCCGCAGTGGTTCTGGATGCACAGGCCAGCAGTTCATCACTGTGAGGGCTGGAGGGGGAGTGTAGTCTTAGCTTTGCTCTTCCCCAGGCTGAGAGCAACCAAAACATGTTTGTCTGCTGTTAACCATGAGTGCAAGGGAAAAAGACAACCACTGAGCAGAGAGGGGACAACTGGGGGAAGAGACAATGATGTAGAAGAGGCAGTACTTGGGCAGAGGACAGATTGCTGCCCTTTAAAAGAGACGAGGGTGACAAGGCTGTAGAGACAGGTCCTTTGCTGGCCTTGGCGGTGGGTAGAAGGAAGAGTCCTTCAAACCACTTCAATTTTCTCTGGAATGTGATGGGAGGTCATCAGTTGGGATTGGAGGGGGATCAGGGGAGGAGGTCTGGAAATGAGGGATGGGATGCTCTGCTACAGGGTGGTTTCAGATTTGGCTGCTTCCTGTACCTCAAAGCAGGACTTCCATAGTGTTCTGACAGCTTCTGCCTCCACCTCATTTTGATTGGGGTTTAATTGGCATTGGGTAAGTCCGGGCATTGTAATTTTAAAACTTCCCAATTTGACTACATGGGTTGAGAATGACAGAGAGACGACCATTGTGTTCCCTTCATGTGACATCTGAAAACATTGAACACACAGTGTGGAGAAAAGAATGGGGTAGCCCAGACCTGGAGTGGGAGTTAATAGTGAAAGCATGTGAATTCTTAGATAGCGACGGTAACGTTGCTTCTTTTTTAAACTGATGACAGCGTGGTGCACAGAGCTGACAGCTGAGTCCTGTGTATCCCAATATCACCAAGAGAGGAAATCTCAAACAGTCTCAACACACAAACAATCAAGCATTTGGGGTGATGGATATGTTCATTAGTTTGATTTAATCATTTCACATCATATTAAAAAAATCTCAGCATCACTTTGTACTGCACAAACACCCACAACTATCATTTGCCAATATAAAACAAACAAGCAAAGCTCCCCCAGGTGAATCTAATGTGCTACGTGGTCGAGACGTTAAAAACACAAGGTTTAGAGCAGGAAACTCAGCCGGTTAGAGAAAAGTGGTAGGGTTCCTGAGAGTGTCAAAGCCCCAATTTGAGATTTGTAATCCTAAATTTCAAGTGAAATGAGCCAGTGCAAATTGCAGGGTGTGTGTGTGTGTGTGTGTGTATGTTTGTGTGTGTGTGTGTGTGTATGTGTGTCCTGCCTTGTGTGTAAAAAGTCCAAGACACTTCTTTAGATTTTTTTTCTTTTCAACATAATTAAGAGCCCATCTATTTCTCACCATGTAAGGGTGACATCTAATGTCACTATATGTCCAGCTCCCATGCTTCTAGACATTGTGACTAACAGTCCTCACATCAGTGAACGTGTGCATTCTGCAAAGAAGAAAGTCAGATTTAAAAGGAAGCCCAGGCACATGATGAAACACATAGTTAATGAACCATGATGCCCAAGACTAGGAAATCTTGACCTTCAGTCTGTGTTCACATCCATACCCTCCGAATGCCTGACCTAAGCATGGATCTCCAGACCTGTCCTTGATGTATGCAAATAGAATGGGAGAAAGAGCCAGAATTCACTCGGAAAGGGCCCTTTGCAGGCCTGAAGGAAATGCTTTGGTAATTTGCTGCACCAAGCATGATGGTGCAGACCTACTATCCCCGCACTGGGGAGGATCAGCAGCTCCAGCGTCGCCCAGCGACAGACTGAAGTTAGGCCGGGCAACAAAGTGAGATCCTAAATTAAAATAAATAGATGATAAATGAATAAATACAGAAAATAAGCAAACAGAAAGATGTGGACAAGTCCTTCCAGGAGGCACAGGTGTAGCAATGGGGGAAGGGTGGGCCTAGTTAAAGCTGGCAGGGCTTTGTAGCTGAGCAGCAGCTTGCAGGAAAGGCGAGTCTAAGGCAGCGCTAAACTCCCCCACACACTACAGGAGAAGGCTTCAAAGGCAAGCTCGGAGAGGTGAAAATCATGGAAGCTTTGACAACAAGGAATGTCTGAGGCAGATTGAGAACTCCGCAACTTCTCCATGGAATCCTAGGCATCCACACAACCCCATGCTAAAGTCACGGAGGTGATGGACTGTCTGGAGGGAAGGTGGCCAGGTCTAGGCTAGTGCTACAAAGCAGAAAGTATAGAAAGAAGCTATTGTACCTGGCTGTGGCACATCCCCTGTTTACACATCCCCTGGGCATGAGAAATCTGTGGTCCACAGCCTCATGAAACCCAGAGTTGTGTCCCCTAGCTCCCAGCCAGTCCTCTTTCCGGCTTCTGGACTCCTACCCAGGTACATGCTTTCCCAGTCCCAAAGACGTCAAGTCTCATCACCAATTTTAACATGATTCCTATTCTAGAAGTTACTGAAGCTGGGTAGCCCCTGGCTGTATCGAGTATCAACACACGATGCTACCAACATGTCTGAAGGTTTGGAGGAATGTGACACCAAGACCTGTTAGGTTATATTGCTGAGACCATCCGTGGCCAGGGACAGGAGTCTTCTCCGCCTCTTTCCTAACTAATTTGTCTCTCTTTGTAGGTTCAGGGAGGCACCATCCTGCCGAACTGAGCACATTGCTGATTTCATGCCTTGTTGCAATCAGGGGCTGCTATGTTCATCTGAAATCTAATCTCTGTTCTGTCCCTGACAATGATCTTAGCAAGGCTGAAGGAGGGAGGGTGAAGGAGGTGAGTTGTCAAGGGCCCCTTGCTGAGTGATCAACAGAACTGGAATTGAAATCTAGTGTTTTCACCCGAAGGGCTGCACTCTGGAATTAGACGCTGATGGATTGTTAGAAGGAATCATTTTGGCATCTGACACCCATGCTTCAGCAGGACAGACATTCCATGATCCTGGGCTTCTGTCAGCTCCTTCCAGGAGAGCAGAGGCTTCCCCTCCAAGGCAGCTCAGTGCTCGAGGAAACAGCAGTCTTTGGTTTAGAGGGAGACTCCATGTGATCAGCAATGGGGTGTGTGTGCAATTCCATGCTAATGACTAGGATGACGTCACAACACTTACAAAAGAATTCTTTCTCCCGTCTGTGTCTGGGGAGCATCCGTGGCCCTCCACTGCCCTCCATTCAGTTAGAACTTGGTTTTGAATGAACAGAAGCTGCTAAGGATTAAACAGGGCTCTGAAGAAGGGGGGTTTTGATCTTCAGCAGGAAGAAATCAGTGGGAAAGGGACTGACCTCCCAGGACCTCCTTACTGAGGAACGCACAGAAGACACTGCTGGTGGCTTCCTCGTGTCCTCCTTCCTCGAGCTCTTTGTTCAGTGCTCAGATCCCCTTACCTCCTGCTCACAACCCCTCTGTCAGGCTCTTTCTTCGTATCCCCCAGCCTCCCTCTGTCCCTCTCCATCCTCACTAAACTCACAGCTACCTCCTGTATCCCCCCAAACTTAGCCAAGCACTTAGTGTGCTGGCTTTGTGCAAGTTAAGCAAGGACTCCACCGCTGATCTACAGAACAAAGCCCCTCTTTTCCAGCTCTCAGAAAGGGGTCCTGGTTAAAATCTGAGGCACCTGGCTAGGGAAGCATTGGGGGTGGGCAGAAGGCAGTGTCTGTGTGGTATGGAGCATAAATGACCCCTTTCTCAGCATTCCAGGGCTCTCAGTGGGATCCTACAGAAGCAAGCTCCCAGCCAAGACCACTCCTACTTAGCCTCCCATTCCCACCCTCTTCCTTTTTCCTCTACTTCCCTTCCTCTGAGAACCAAGACACTCACTTGCCAGCATGTCCCCTCTCGGGCTCACCTTCTAAAAAGCTTAATTTTAGATGGGAAAGCTATCTGGTAATTCAAGGGTTAAATGGAATCTTAGTGGTCATTTGGGTCCTCTGCTAAGGGTTCTTCTGGTAACATCACACCCATCCCTGGTGATGCTGTGGTCTAGAAGAATTTAGAGAATTTAGTGTCCTGTGCTGAGACCTCACACTGCCTGAGGCAACACCATCACCTAGTGTAGTCTCTGAAGGAGGCTCATAGAGCTCTGTATGCTACCCTCTCAGCTCCCTGTGCCAGCAGTCAGAGCCTCTGGGCCAATATAGCACTCAAAGCAGTTAGGGTGCGTGTGCCCCACTTCCCCCCACCCTCCTGTGTAGGTTGACCTCTGACATTAGGTATGGCAGGAAGGAAAATCCAGGATGTAAAGGAGATGTTCTGCTGAGTGAAACAGGACATGTGGTCTGTGCAGGGACCTCCTAAAGAAAGCATAAGGGTCTCCATGGCATTGTCACCTGAAGGCGGGGAGGCTGGAGCGCTTAGGAACTGGCCCCCATCCCACCCTGGCTGAGAGTCATTCATTCTCCAGAGTTTCTAAGTTTCAGCCACAGGCTGAGGTTACCCCAAACTATCTCCTGAAACAGCCTGATCAGAGATGTACCAAGGGCTTGGGGTGCCAGGTGGTAGTGGATCAGCCGCAGCAACTGCTCTGGTATTCTCAAAGTGGACAAAGGGCAATTCCCCAAAGGGGGACTCTTTGAGAACTGGCAATCCAGATTCCCTTAACTGGTATTAAGACCGACCATCATGCCTTTTGACTATTCGATTGCAGTCAGCACCAGAAGCCATAGTCTGATGTCCCACAGTATGTGACGACCTGGAAGTTGTCAGTACACATACAACAGACACAGGAAATGTGAACGGAGTGGCCCATGCGGCTAAGTCAGTACATCTCGAAAAGGAAGAATGACGGGCAGCAAATTGAAGCCAGCAGATATTCTGCACAAGACTGCGAACTCAGCTAAACCGCAACAGTGCTGACCAGGGTGCTGGCCTGTCAGCTGCGAAGCTCAGAGCCCAGTTCCTTGTCTCTAGCCAGGCACTGTTCAGGGGAAAGATGCGGATGGTGTCTTGGCTAATCAGAGCATGATGCTAACAAATTTTCAAATCCTTAACCAGCACCCTGCTCTGCTTTCCCACTCGAGAGCTCTCTTAAGATCATGTCTGGCTGCTTTTGCAACTTGCCTGCGGGGTAAATTGTCCTGGAGAGCTTGGCCATTGTCTGCCCTGCCTGACAGATTTTTTTTTCTCATTACAAATGAGAAGTTGCCTCTGTGCTACGCACACTCAGGCCTCCAGTGAGTCTAGTCACCATGAGACAGCCTGTGTGAAAGCGAATCTGGGGCACTAACAAGGTCAAGTCTCTGGACATGTCAGGCCCAGGCTTGACTTTGCGACAGGCTGATCCAATCGGCTCTCACCCCGGAGGGTTCCTGGGGTCAGCTCTCTGGTCTTCTACCAGGAGCTGGCCTCCAAACTTCCTTTCTCTGAGAACTGGGTCCCTCACTTGGCAGAGGTTCCCCTCTCAGGCTCGGTGAGGAGGCAGGAGAAGAAAAGACTCAGGCAGGTTAGTAAGGAATTCCCAGGTATGACAGTCTCCGTGGAGTCAGGGGGAGGATTTATGTCAGTATCTGTGAACTAGAGATGAGGCACAAGCTAAAGATGGTGGGGCTCTAGCAACAGTGTTCACGTAAGTGCCACATTCTTATCTAGTTGAGGCAAACTCGGAAAGGAAGACACACCAGGGGAGTATCTGGCATGTGATAGGTAATTAATAAATATTTGTTGGATGAATAGCACAGGATTGGTCAATGAGCTTATGAATGAAAGATGCATCTCAGTGCACAAAGAAATGCCCCCAAACAGCAAATGCCATCTTCTCCTCAGACTGGAAACTTGTGGGAAGATTTAGGACAGATGTCCAGTGTGTGGCAGTGACACATGCTGCCCGAGAGGCAAACTGTACTCACAGACTCATTTCAGATGTGATGGAAGTCAATGCAGAAATATGAGTTCCCAGTCTTGAAAATATACAGACCATTTCACCTGCCCATTTGATTAATGGAAGGAAGGAAGGAGGTCAGACATTCCCCTTAGGACCACCAGTCATTATAGGAATTCAGAAGCAAACTGTGTCCATCACAACCAATGAGAATAAGATCCAAAACTCCGAGTGATGGGCTAGCTCTCAGCTTTCACTTGTTTTATGCAAAACAGGTGTAGAAGGCAACAAGAAAACAGACTAGGATGTGATTCTTAATTATACAAGTTATTTGCATTAAGTGGTGTAAGAGAACCTAAGAAATGGTTATTTCTGAATGATACCCTTATTGATCCTTTTCTATGGTTTTCGGCTGACTCATGTGTTCTGATTTTACATAGCTGCAATAATAAAATAGTTATGATTAAAAAAATTAAACTTATTCAATTTGGATAATTTCAAAGTAGATTTTGTTTGGCTAAACAGAAAGCTATAATATACATATTGGGTACACAGTAAGATTTTTCTCTCTGAAGCGAAAGGAGGAACTGATCCTAGTTGGATATGTGTGGTGAGCTGATTGCTATAGCTCTGTCCTCAACTTCGAGAGTATCCTGGTAGCAAAGGCAAAAAAGGAACCACAGGAGGTGATGCTATTTTCACTTGCCCGAAGGGGTAAGCTAACAGATTCTCCCACAAGGATGGATCCTGCCACACATCAAGATGGAAAGGGATACCTTTGCAAGTGTATGAAGGTTCATACAGTCATTCTTTATTATGGAGATCACCAAAGGGTCAAAGAACCAAGTTTTGAATAGAAATGTCTTCAGAAGCCCTCAGAAATCAAGAAAGTGTGGAAAACAAAAACGAAGGGAATGAAACCATACCTGCCAATCGCTAATTGTTGAGATTTGCAAGGAAGGACCTTGGGATCAAACTCCTTTGTAAAAAACCAAGGGCCAGAGGGACAAGGCAACTGCCGTAGTAAACTGGAAGAGGAGTGTTAAAATCCCAGGGTCTTGATTTTTGCTCTTCGTGCCACACCCTGCCATCTCCATCCTCCTTGCCTATGACTTGTCTCTTTGCTGTGTCACCGCGTACATCTGTGTCCACGGATTAGTTCCCACTAACACAGGCGTGTCATTTATCTCCCATACCAGCTCTGCACGTGCTGCAAGCGGGTGTCATGTGGGATGGGCAGACTGACTGCAGTGAATGAAGGGACTGTGCACAGACATGAGTATCAGGATGACTTTGCTTCATTTACACAGCTTTGAAATGTAAATTCACTTTAAGGGTCAATCATACCTAGCACAATGGCACGGACTAAACACTCACTGAATGCTTATCAAGAACCAGATGGGAGTCTAAGCCTTGTTCATATAACTATGTGGTTCCATAATCCCAACTTTGTCAGGTGGAAGTTCTCCTTGGGCCCGATCAATGGATGAGAACAACAAGGTACAGTGAAGAATAATCCTTGTCTTAAGTGTCCAACGTGGGAGGTGGCAGTTCTTCGTTTCAGAACACACCATCTATTTGGAATATAGACCTTCAGTTTCTAACTGCTTAGGGCCTCCTGCAGAGACAGAGCAAGTGGCTGTGCCTGCCATTGGCTGAGATGGCTTGAACAAGGCACTGGCTGAACAAGGTCAGTCCTCCCAGGACTTGCATGTAATTTAGAAGCTGGTATTATTTATTGAAGTCTAAACCAGCATCTTAGCTATGAAGCTTGGGTGGAGACCCACATCTCATCAATGTCTGTGTTCTTTTTAGCAGGTCAAATACAGAGGAAAAGATACTCACAACAGGGCACTGGCTGAGAGTCTGCAACGGAACTGGGCAGAACCAGGACTGCAGGATTTGGGGTGTGCCCTGCCTAGGCAGCTGTGGGTACAGGAGGTTTTTGCTCACTGACCACCCCCATCTCTGGGTGAGGCTACTACATCATGCATCCACCCAAATCTCCATCCAGCTCGGGAGGCCCCCCACTGCAGCAAGGGCACAGGCTCCAGTTCTTTGTCCATCTCTGGGTTTCCCAGCATCTCAGTATCTCATGTTCATTCATATACACGAGGGCATGATTGCCCTGCGGTATCTTTGTGGACCAACAGGTACTTTGCAGGGTTTGGGCCTCAGAAACGACACCTGGAAGCAACGGCATTTCATCTGTGATAATGAGAAGTGGCTGGCAATGGGATTTTGGGGAGGGGGCAGAGGAAGATGGCTGAGAGACCATCAGGGGACAGGGATGTTGTGAAGTTGCTGTGTTGTGACAACCTGGGTGCAGAGCAGTATGTGTGTAGGGTGTGCCTTCCTACTCAGCTTCACCTGTGTGACTGGTCTCTGTGTCTCCTCTCTTGTCACCCACCTCAGGTCTGCTGTTCCTATCACTCATTTACGAATCCCACCTTCACACTTCTCTTCTCTATGGCATAAGTGATCAGTGAGCCCACAAACATCCCTTAAAGCTGGGCACGAGTCTATAGGAGCACAGAATATCAGAAAGGTGAGCATCTCTCCTCACCCTTGCCATGGTCTCATAAACTTTTCTCTTTCTCCTCAATGGGAGATGGTTCAGCTCCCTCTTCTCCCTCTGGGCCAAGCCTGACCTCCCTCCTGTTTTTCTCTTTCATTATCATCCCCCTTCAGGAGGCAGCTCAGAGAGGTCTGGAAGCTGAGTATTCAGTAAAAGAGGATGCCAGGAGTTATAGTAATAGCAGGTGTGGATGCTGGCACCGGCTCTCCTGGATTAGTGAGACGTGCTTGCTCTGGCTTAGCACTACCTAGAAGTGGGGCTCCTAAAACATTTCTCCCAGTCCTGGAAACGTGGTCTTCTGTCTAGCCTCCACAGTTGCGAAAGCCTCCATGGAGGCTGGAAAGTGCTGCCTAGGTGAGGAGGCCCACGGTAAGTGTGCAGAGCGAGAGCGTGAAACTGTGTGCTCAGAGTGAGTTTCCTTCACCACGATTGCTAGTGGCATGGAGGAGAAGCCCTAAGAATTGCCACCTCCCAGAGGCAGAGCAGTGGCTGCTGCCCACACCTTTCTCTGTGGAAAACTTCAGCTAATGAACTAGCTCGTCAAGCTCTCCTGTGACCTGGCTTTCCTAAGAGACTCAGTTGTGTGGGTATGTGGGGCTGTGTGAGACTTGAGGTTCCCCTGCCTTCCATCCTCTGAGAGACGTCGGGTGCTTCTCACATGGCAAGATTTGAAGACATTATTATGATCCTACTCAGGTAAAAAAAAAAGTGTTGTCCCCCAGTGTTAATTATTTTTATAAAGGACCCTGGTTGACTTGGGGGTCTTTGAATTCATTCCTTGGAAAAATACTTTATAGACACATACTGCGATCCCTTGGAAAGGCAGCAGACTGGGAGATGAGAAGCCAGACATCTGACTGGAGAGCAGGCTGCTGAAAGATGTGCGGGGAAGGCTCCCGGGAGTAGGAGGGTGTGTGAATGTCAACCTCCTAACATTCTTATATGACCCTGTCATCTATAGATGAGCTCGGCCATACTCACAGCCAGTCGCAGGGTATGCAGCCGTGGGTTGTCCAGTTGGATGTGCCTGCTAGTCCTTGTTGTCCTTCTGTCTATTTGTCCCTTATCTCCCAGGTGTTAAATGAGGGAGAAAGAGAGAGGGATTAACATGAAGTGGGGGAGGGGTGTGGCGGAGATGCTCAGAGTTAGTTAGATGGGGACATCAGCCTCTGGTTTTCCTGGGCTAAAAACTTAGTCCCCCATCTTGCTTTCTCTCTCTCCTTCACACTTTATGTTCCATTTTCCAGACAAGCATTAGCTGTACCATGATCTGTTTGGGAGAAGGTCAAACTCATACAGCTTTTTGTACTTGGAAAACAATGACTATCTTCTTAGGCGTTTTGTTCCGTTTTTGGTTTGGGTTTTGAGACAGGATCTCACAAAATAGCCCAGACTGTTCTCAAACCTCTGCCTTACCCACTGGCCTTGCAGCCATGTGCCACCTTGCCCCAAACCTACTTTCTTTGGCTCACTGCACCCACTCTCTCCTGGCCTCTGCTGTCATCTTTGAGTCTGCCTTTCTCCTTCCTCTCTCACATGTGTCTCCCCGCAGACCAGCCAGTTTGCCCCACCCACGTCCATCTATGGTGTATGCTCCCTTTCCCTGGAAGGCAAAGTCTCTCTGCCATGGAGAGCTGACTGGCTGCATGCCTTCCTTCCCAGGTGTGCTGGCCCCACTAGATGGTCAAATGTGTGCCCGTTGTATTATGGGCTCCTTTGCATCCCATGGCCTTCGATGCCCTAGAAATCTGCACATATTTTCTTTATTCATCTGGGTTTGGACGTCTGCTGTCTCCCCTCAAGGCAAAAATGAAGGGGCCACATTTATCCCACTCACCCTAGTACCTGGCATACAGCAGGTAACCTAACAGATACTCAAGGGATGAAAAAGAGGGGGCCACATACACATATATTCAGAGAAGGTTTGACTCTCTGATGTATTGTATACAGACCCCACTGTGAGGAGAGGGAGGTGGAAGAGACACAAAAAGCTCCAAGTGCTGGTTCAATGCTGAGAGAGCCTGCAGACTTGGTCATCAATTCCTTGGCCCTAGAGATCTTTAGGTCTAGGACTTTTTCTTAAAACAAGTGGAAAGTGAACCTCAAGGGGCTTTGGGTATTTAGTGAAAAGTACAGCTGCCAATTTATACAAGTCCCCTCTATAATGGCTGTGTCACTGGTGTGGGGATGCTGAGGGCCAGGGTTTCTGGTAGGTGACAGGACTTGAGGCTTTTCCTCCAAGCATGGGGTCAAGGATCATAGGGAAGGGCTTAGTGGGAGGTGTTTTTATTGTTTCTCCTCATCTGCCTTCTACCCCACAGGATGCAGCCCTCACCAGGTGCTGGGGGTTGGTGCTTGGTGCTTGAATTCTCACTGTCCAGAGATGAGAATGAGATATCTATGGTTTTGGTTTGTCTGTTTTATAAGTCATCCATGCCCTGGCTTGTTATAGCAGTAGCTATGGACTGGGGGCAGTCACGCAGCTGGTATATTTCAAAGTAGGGATCAGAGTCAGACCTCACCTCTAGGCAGGGCTTTCTTGCTGTTCTTAAAGCCTCGGGATGGATAAGAATAAATCAGCTTTAACATGAGGCTTAAATTAGAGATAGTCCCCAATATATTCCAAAGTGGTTATTCTAGTGGTAGAAAAGTAGGTGACAGGCTAGTGGGTAGGGTTGGCCTACTTGGCTACCTCTTTCCCTTGTGTGCTGTGTCTTCCATGTGGGGGCAGGGGTGAAAGGGTGGCTTGGGCACCAGTGTTTGTGACTCATAGGCCAAGTGGAATCTGAACAGCTGTTTTAAGAGGAAATACCCAGAGGACAAGGACATTATGAAATTGGAGGGGTGTTGAAGATCAGAAATGAAAGACTCTTATTGTTCTCAAGGAGAGATGTACTTTGAAGCTGGTGGCAAGAGACACATTATAATCATAATGTTGAAGTTGGGGCGGCGAGAGAGCAGGCGGCAGATCTACGCCACGCTCATTTTCTCTAAATGCTGTTTTCTAGTAATAAAGTTGGAGAAGTGAGAGAATGTCATTGCTCATGTTCTAGGGGAGGGTTTCATCTCAGGGGCTCAAAAAGAGGCAAGAAAGGCAAAGGCTGTTCAAGGGAAAGGAAGAAGGTCTGGAAACAGGCCATAGTCCCCAGTAAGTAGGAAACAAGAGGCAGCTCTACCGAGCTCTACTGTAAGCGGAGGGCAGACAGAGAGGTACCCAAGTGGTTCGAGGAGGGAGGGAGGTGCTAGGAGGCCACAGGGAGGAGATAAAGCAGTGTGAAAGGTTCAGGCTGTAGGAATATTTCTGCCTCACACTCTCACTGAAGTGAAAGGAAGCCTAAGTGTGTGGTGTGGGTGGCAAGGCCCATGTGCTACTTGATATTAACTGACTGAATTCTGCTCTTCATCTTGCCTGTCCAACCTGCTTGCCTAACTGTGAGTAATAAGAAAAAGCAACATTAATTGAGCAACTTACATGGTAGGGTGATCTATATATGTTCATTTCTTCATCTTTGTGAGATACTGTTGGGACAAATATAATTGTTTCCCATTTCATAGATGAATAACAGGAACAGAGAGACACACATCTGATAAATGATAATAAAGACTGGAGTCCCGCACTCTGGACCATCTGATTAGATGGGCTGGCCATGCTTGGGTGCTGTGAGTATCACTTTGCTCTCCTCAGGCTCAGTCTTGAGTCAGTATGTCATCCTCTCTATCTAGTAGACAGTCAGGCAGGTAGGAGCTGTCACTTTTCTAGGTTCTGAACCTTGGTTTGTAAGCCATGAAGTGCTAGTGGACCCAAAAGAAAGGTGCTCACTGCCTGAGTGGTTTTAGTTCAAAGTTCATTTATTAAAAGGTTCTGTCATTTCATAGTTCTATGACCTGTGTGGTGTGAGACCACTGTTTGTCTAGTCATTCCAGATTCTTCCAGGACAGTGTTCCTCTCTGTGTTGACAGGGATTGCAGAGAGCAACTAAATTCGGCACCCATCTCATCCCCACAGCCTCAGCAAATGCTTGCCTTGACATAGTGGGGCCCAATCCTATCTAAGTCCTCATATGACTAAGGATCTTAAGATATTAGAACAAACTAAGATGACAATTTTTTTCCAAATAAGGAAAGTTATGTGCCAAGGATTTGTCTAGCCCTAACTTCTGTGTGGTGCCCAGAGTCTCTGATCCAGTATTAGAGGCTGTTCTGTTCATTTATATCATCTTCCCAAAGTAATATCAGATAGGAGTCAAGGAAAGGGAAGAAGGGGAGAGAAGAGGAGGAAATGAAGAGAGCTAGAAACCAACAAAGGAAGATGATGCAGAAAGGTCAGACAAAAAAAGGAAATGAGGTGTCAGAGTGCTGTGGTAAGGAACAAGAAGCTGCGGCTTCTTCTAAGTATCGCTTATAAAATAAGTTTTCATTATCTTCACAAATATCAGCCTTACAAAGACACACACACACACACACACAGAGAGAGAGAGAGAGAGAGAGAGAGAGAGAGAGAGAGAGACAGAGAGAGAGACAGAGACAGAGAGACATAGACAGAGACAGACAGACAGACAGAGACAGAAAGAGACACAGAAAGAAAGCACACCTATATCCTGTTTCTGTGGAAATCTACATTAGGATTTACAAACCGTCATGTCACAGCCACAGGCTAGGAATAAAAATCCCTTCCCAGTTCTGCCACATCCAAAGCCCAGGCACGCCCCCCACTCTCTCACATGTCAACACACTATAGTCTTTGCCCACACCATCCTATGAGCAGTGTTGGTCATGAAAGCCTAGAGAATGCCCTTTTACTTTCCAAGGCCCTCTCCAACACAACTCCCTCCAGGAAGCTTTCCTATGTCATGGTACCTGCGAGAAACATCCTCTATCCCTAGTTCCCTATGGTTCTTAGACCACATTGCTGTGCCAACATGTACCGTGGATCATTTTGTGACACGAAAGGACAATCCTGAGGTTTGGAAGACAGCAGTCTATCCTGTGTTTCGGGGTCCTGTCTCTCAGAATGCCAATCACATTGGCTCAAAGGTCAGACCCATCATAATGCTAAAGTGCATATTTAGAACATATGGAGGGCTCAGTTTATACAGGTGGTGTTGTCCTGAGAGAGCCGTGTGACCATGTCTGATTTATGGTCCATTTTACAGATTGTTGTAGACTATGTGTAGGGTGACCAGACTAGGAGGACTTAGAGTAGGGGAGATTCTAGACAGGCACTATAATATCTTCCTATACTAACTGGAAGAGCTAAAGTCTGAGGCGCGACCTCCTACTCTCTACTTCCTCAAGGCTAACAGATAGGAAGGTGTTGGCTTCTGCAATCTATTCATCAACCCAAGATCACCCAAGAAAGATTCTCCTGGGAAGAACTTTTCTCAATGAATCTCTGTGTGAATTTGGAATTGTGGGAAATAAGCCACACTTCCTCTTACTCTTTGGAGGAAAGATAATCGCACGCTAGAGGAGAAAGGGGTGAATCAGTTGCCTGGAATTTCTGAAATTTTCTTCTAGCAACTCAAATGGGTAAGATTCTGGCTAGATCTTTCTGGATGCTGAACCACAGGCTTTGTTTTAAGAACACACTCATGCTGGAGAAGTAAGCTGTTGGAAATCTAGTTCTAGGAATCCCAGACGAGGCACCTCCTGGCTCCATGGCAGCGTGAGACATATATTTACAGATGATCTTTATGAGATTCTGGTACCTCCAGGAAAGCAAGTGCTGTAGTAACCTCCCTTATACACATTGTCTTCCTAGGGAAGGAAGTGCTGTGGTAACCTCCTTATACGCATTGTCTGGCCCCTGGGAAGGGCCAGCAACATAACATGTTTAGATTCAATAGCAATTTTTAAATTCCATTTTCTTTAAGACCTTGGCTCTGTCTCTTTCATGAAGAACGTGAGGATGGGTGGGTTCCTTCCCTTCTCCATCATCATATTTTTCATGGTATGTCTGAGACTTTTACCCAGGTATCCAGATCGCTAGCAGCTAGAAAACCCCTGGGGTAGGTTCTAACCACAGGCTCTTTTGTTTGCAACCTCCCCTCCCCTACCTAGACTTACCCATGTGACCTGAGAAGCACTCTCCTTCCTCTGGCCTTCACATCTCTGGCCATGGACAGGAATGCTGAGTTTGTTTTTTTAAAGACAGGATTGTTTCAAAATCTTAAGCATCCTTTAAAGTAGTCAGTGACATGGGCTTCTGTGTTGTAGAAAAGAAAGTGTTTTATGGGTCAGAAATGTGCACAGTGGGTTCTGTGGAGCTTCTGCATATATCAGGAAGCACCACCTGCTAATTAGCTGCCTCGTTTCTGCTCTGCACTCTAGGATTTCAAGCAGAACACTAGACTGCAGTGATTCACTTGACAAGCTTGCGCAGACAGCCTTCCCTCTTCTTGCACATATATGAGCACTTTCTCATCTGCCGACATTCAGTAGAGGGTCAAGGAGCGCACAGACCCTTTCCAGGTCATTGAGGAGTCGTTTATCCAACCCACTGTCTTTTAGTAATAACACAAGCATCCATCCCAGATAGGGGAGAGTCTCCCAAGGGTTTAAAAATCGCCAGAAGGCGCTGTGTTATTTTGGTTCTTTTATTACATTGTGAACATCGGTACAAGGTTAAATAAGCACAGAGACAGACATCAGAAGACTGTAAAGAAACATACACATCAACATGGTTGTACATACAAAAAGTACACATACAATACAGACAACAGGCACAGGTCTACATGAAACTGGACAGAATACAGAGAGCAGATGAAAGTTGGCAAACATTATAGTTTAACATAATCAACATCCATTTTTCAGTATACCTTCAATAGCAGCACACAAAGCATTATTACATCTCTGGGGGTTAAGAAGGAGAGGATTGTTGGGGTCACCTGAGGCTGGGTGTGGAGAGTAAGACAAGATCAGTTACCAACATAAGAAAAGCAAAGAGAGGAAGCCCATCAAGCGAGGTGAGAACAATGGGGAGTCGGATACTGCAAGACACCAAATCTTCCAGAATCTAAATGATAGGAAGAAGATCAAAACTTTGTTCTCTCTGTGGCTCAACTGAGCTCTGTCTAGACTCCTTGTCCACACTCTGTGGCTGTCCTCCAGCCTCCTTTGGCAAATTCAGGGCTTGGAAATGACCAAAGAGGACTCTGCTCTTATTTTGTTGTGTGACTAGGTTCCCAGCACTGGAAAATAGGAAAAGGCCATCCTTCTGTATGTTTAAAACTTCCCGTCAAAGCTTCAATGCTATCTTTCTCAGGATTCCAGCTCCAACTCGGCCACCAAGAAGCTGAACCAGCATAGGCAAATCACTACCTCTCTGAGCCTACATTGCTTTGTCTGTAATGTGACATCCCTAGGTAGACTTAGACAGTACTCTAAGACCCCTCAAGTAAATGGTTATCAAAGGCAACCTGGCTTCCTAACCCTGCTCCCCAAACCCATACTCATACCCAGTGAGGTCCTTGAGGCATAACAACCCGGCTCCCCATACCCACGTGTATTCCCCCTCCCCCCGACATGAAGCCTTGAGACATGGCTCTGTGCCCAAACCAACCCTCAAAGGCTACCTCTTGTTCCATTGAGAGATGGCCTAAGAAAGTTGAAGGTCTATTGGGGAGTATAAAATAGGTTAGATGTGACTCCAGGACCCTAGCCCAGAGCCTGGCAGATGGAGGCTGCTTTTATTTTGAACCATCTGCACCTGCACACGTCAGCGTAGACGGACTGAGTCTAGAGATGTGGCCCAAGCATGGTGGCCTCTTTCTGTGTCCCTGAGGCTCAAGGTGAAGGACCTCTGAAGAACCGATGTGGAAAAGTGAGGTGTATTGGTATCAAGGAATTATCCATTTCCTAATAAAGGCCTGGTGAGGGGACAACGGTCCCTTACCATATCTGTTCATCATTTCTTCCCTTGCGCCCACTAATCCCACCCTCAAAAGAAGAAACAACACTCCTCCTCCCTTGCCCCTGACACCATGGAGCTTTAGAGAGTGTGTAGAGGGAGGCTCCTTTTGTCTGGTTATCTCAAGGGCTGGTGGCACACCTCATCTTCGTTTCTCCACACTTCAGAAGCATGACCTCGTGAACCTCAGAGCTGTCTTTGTTTCATGCCCTTTCTCTCCCCTGCCCTGTAGCACCTATGGAGGGTACTGCCAGCCCAGCAGTCTCCCATTCCTAGAGATGGCATTACATCACCCCTGGGCTTTTCTCTTCAAGTATGCAGCAAGCCTCGTTAATTCCTGTAATTAGCTCTGAGCCCTTTAATTGTCTTTTCCATCTTGAGGATGGCATCTGTTTGCTTGGCTCAATCGCAATGGTTTAGTCTATGTTCTTTAATCCTTAAGTCCTGGTCTCTGAAGTCAAACAGACTTGAATCCAAGTCCACTTACAAGCTGTGTAATTGCAGTCAGTTACTCAACTCCACAGCTTCCTCTCGAAGGCAGGATACAGAGAAACACCCATAGGATAGCCCAAGTGAAGACCGAAGGCACTTGCGCATGTAAGAACCCACAGTTCCTGGCACATAGCTTACCTGAAAGTGCCCCCCCCCCACTTTGCCTCCTGATTTCTCTGCCTACCTAAGCATACTCCATAATCTAGCTATTTCCAACAGAACCTTCTGAGGTGATGCAAGCTCCAGTACAGCAGCCACTAGTCACGTGCTCAGACGTGGCTGGTGTAACTCAGAAGATGAATTTTTAATTTGATTTCATTTGAGTTAATTTAAATTTTAACAGTTGTCTATGACCAGTAACTCCTATACTAGAATATACAGAACACTTTCTTTATGAATACATCTCTGCTCTGCACAAGAGGAGGGCTGGCCTTATGAACACATAAAAACGTGTTATATAATATGTGTCCTGGGCGGGGCATGGACAATCGACACTGTCATGGAATGTTAAGTAGGTTAGTTCACTTTGTGCCTTCGATTTATCATCCCCAGTATTCCAAGATCTCTTTCTCTGGGGGCTTCTGTATGTAAGCACGCAGGCTGGACATAGCATTACTGCAGGTGGTTGGCTCTGTTGACAGAGACTGCAGTGTGAAACTTCCTGGAGGTCTATAGCTGCTAACCATTCTTGCGTGCTGCAAGGCTGCCTTTCCAAACTGCCTCTGCCAATACCTGTTTTATGTCAGGAAGGGTTTCCAAGTGACTTCAGAACATGGCCTGTGAGGGTATGAGGCAGACTGAAGACAGGGAGAGAGCATGCATGCGGCATCCGCTCAGATTCACTTAGCCAACACATCCTGGAGTAGCCTGTCCAACTGTGTGCCGAAACCTCACATTTCACGGGCTCATGTATTTAGCCTTAAGTGTAAGATATTGCTCCCAGTCAATGCGCTGAGTGTATGTGAAGTCTTATACTACTTATATCTGTAGCCTGTAGAGTTCAGTTAAGGCAGAGGTTCTTAGAGTCTGCCAATTATCTCATGAAGACAGTCTCAGGGAAGACACGGTTGAGAGTAAATCACAGCTAATGTTTGTGTCTATGTGTTGGTGTAATGCACACAGTATTCTTCAAGATAGAATGGGACAGTGTGGAAGATGATGCTCCATCACCCTTCCAGGGATGTCCCTCTGCCTGGTGCTTGCCCTATATTGGGATGGTTAATGTGATCTCGGGTAGCAGTCATGGCCAAATGAGCTTTCTTAAGCCCCCTCCTCTACCTTTTCTCAACTCAATGACGCCTTAGATTTTAGATACTTACTGCTCCAGGGTGGGCCCTGGCCTCCCAGCATCCCACTTCTCTTTTAAAAGAGGTTTCTTGGTTGGGTGTTGTTAACCTTATCACTCTGTTGCGCTGAAGGAGAGGTGGGACCTCAGTTGTTGCCAGCTCCATGTCGGAGGTTCATGGACTGCTCTGTTGACAGAGGAGCTACATGGCAGCGTCTCCCACTGCTCCCTACCTCATGCTCTCCATGTGTCTGATAACTATGACAAGAAAGTAGCAGCCACACTTCTCAAGAACACTATGCCTTGCATTAAACACTGAAGACACCCCACCAGATCAAAAAAATCCGTTCCAAAGGAGTAAGCAGCTCCTGCAGAGTCCTAAGATTTGATTCCACCCAGTACCATCCTTTCTCTTCCTTTCCCTTTTATCCTCTCTCTTCCTACAGCGCTTTCCCCTCCTTTGACTCTCAAAGGAGGCTCACAGAAGATGGGACTCCTGGACTCCTTCGTGCTAGAAACTGTCTCAGTGCCCCTCGCTATGGGAGGTGACAGGCAACCAGAATCTGGCCTGCATGGTTATTCTTTCTTCTCTTCAGTGTTTTAAAGCTTAGGAAATTATACAAATAAATCCAAATTTCTGATTCCTCTTGAAAAATTAGAAGCAGAAGTTATGTGGAATCTGGAGGAATAAGGGAAGTTAGCTGACTCCTATTGGTGCAGCCTTATTTGGTAGGTGCTACAGGGCCTCTGCCCTCCCTGCGGCTTTCCATCTTCGCCTGTTACCCCATTCTGCACTTGCCTTGGTAGATATTCAAATTTGTGGCCCGACTTGGCAACTTTTAAATTCCCCCCCTCCCTTGTTACTTTTACATAGTTATAAGTTGATGTGAAGATAGCTACAGCTACTTACTTTGAAATTTCATCAGTGGTGGCGTGAGGGTGCTAAAGGGATTCCCAGTGGCAGAAGAATAGTGGTTCAAGAATGGGCTCCCTCCTATGAATCCGGGAATCTTGCCAAATCGGACAATCGCTTGATCAAGGGGCAAGCCCATGATTCTTAGATCATAGCAGGTCAATCCTAAGTGTTGTTGCAAGGTGTGTAGTGGGTATTAAGACAACAGGCACCAGATCCTTCTCTATACATGCTAGGCCATCAATAAACAATATGTGATAGATAGATAGATAGATAGATAGATAGATAGATAGATAGATAGATAGATAGATAAATAGATGATAGACAGACAGACAGACACAGATGGACAGATGCATAGCCAGATCAGTGGATGAACTTAGGGATGAGTGTGGGTATGGGTCAGACATAAGAGAGGAACTCTTGAGAATTTGCTTTGGGAATCCTCCACACACAGATGGCCTTAATAATTGACTCTTCTTTCCCTTAGCTTCTAACTGCGTGATTTAAAAGTCTGGCCTGCAGCCAAAACAACACAACTGTTATATATTCCATAGATAAATCAATCCCTTGATGGTTTAAAATGAAGGGGGTGGAGAGAATATGAGCCCCGAACATGTGAGCTAACATGCTCACTCAGTCCTCAGGGATGACATGGTGGCTGACCCATGTCAGAAACACATTTGGCACCTGCCTTCACATCACACAGTCAGAGCATGGCATGCCAGGGACAGGGGATGCAGCTGTCACAAGAGGGGGTCAGAGAGAGCATCATGGGCATAGGGCTCCTCCTTGCAACATTCAGGCAATTGGCAGAGGCGAGTATGGCCCACTATGATAGCCAACCAGGATGTGAGGCAGGGGCCAGCTTCTCTTGCTTCTCCCCTGCTCCCCCAGGAAAGAGTCTGCAGTTCTCCTGGTCTCTGAGGAACACATTTCCGTTTGGCTTCCGTACCAGAAAATACAGCCCGTGACACGGCTCAGTCTACTGGCTCCGTAGACAGTGGAAAAGAAGGAGAGAGCAAAGGGAAAAGCTAGGAGGAAAGGCAGCCTGACCAAACGGTGCACAGCTAGGGCCCCCCTCACTCCAAGGCTCTTTACGCAATGTGCATGAAGACAGCTGTGGGCAGAATGGTTTAGTTCTGAGGTTTGGGCTTCTCAGAACGAGA
Organism: Microtus pennsylvanicus; assembly: GCF_037038515.1. Classification (NCBI taxonomy): domain Eukaryota; kingdom Metazoa; phylum Chordata; class Mammalia; order Rodentia; family Cricetidae; genus Microtus; species Microtus pennsylvanicus. The sequence goes on along the minus strand of NC_134589.1, from coordinate 55,403,470 downwards.
GCGGTGAAAAATCTGCTGGAGGCTGGTCATCCCCTTTCCCACTCCTTGCCCGTTTGTTTGTTTTTATTTCCTTTCTGTCCTAGAAGCCCAATCTCTCAGTAGAACACAGGCTATAAGGCTCAGAATGGCTGTTGACCTTCACCAGAGGGTTGAGGTCCTCAGCCAGTAATGTCAGTTCCTTCAGGAATGAATATTTTGATGACGGCAACCACAGTCTTCAGACTCCAGGGGCTTTGGCTCCATAGATTACAATTTGAACCTAGGGATCATGTGATTCTGACACACAGCCAGGCCAGGTGATTCTGAAACATGGCTTCAGCTGGGGAGACTGACATTGTCTCCAGTTATGCAGTACCGGCTTGTGTTATTTCTGTCCTTCTCAAGACCCTTGATGAACTCTCTGTTCTCTGTTCTGTATGTGTGCAGAGTTGAGGAATTGGTGGGGGCCATGGCATTCACTGTTTAGGAAAAATAGTAGCTCATTTAGTATACCAATGCCCTAGCTGGTAGATTACCAGTAAACCAGGAAATAGAAAAGGAGAGCTATGTTTTGTAGAGCAAGAGAGTTTTGCTTTGCTTTGTTTTGGTATGGGGAGTTTAGACAGGGTCTCATTCTAAATCCAGGCAGCCTGGAATTCACTATGTAGTCCAGTATAACTTCTGAATTCCAGCCACCCTTCTATCTCTGTCTCCCAACTTCAGAATTAACAGGCATGACTATACCATGCCAGTTTTGTTTTGTTGTATTTTAGACAAGTTGTTGTTACCTAGCCATGGCTGACCTGAAACTCAGAAGATGCTGCCTCCTCCTTCCTCATGGCGGGGTTACAAGACTGTGCTACCACATCCACAGGAGACCAGGGACTTACCGGCTAGGTTGTAGGAGCCGGCCACATGAGGCAATGGGTCTGGACAAAGGACATCATACTAAAGCAGGGGAGGGGACCCAGGAGCTGCTGTCAGCAGAAAGAGGACCCTCTGGCTCAATACCAAGAGTGTGAACAGCAGGGAAGAGGCAGGCACCCTTGGCTCAGTCCCCACCTCACACACCATGTGACTGAGGTCTGCCTTCTGCATGGTGAGCCCGACTTAATTGGTATTTCTTCTAATTATCAGATTTAATCACCACCTCTCCAGTGAGATAATTTTTAACTCAAAAGAGAAATTAGTATTATAAAAGAGCAAGCATGAAAAAAGAACAGAACTCAGCGTTAAAATGACTCTGTGTAGTGGAACTTTACTGCCTTCGCGGTCCAAGCCATCTTAAAGGTGCCCAGAGGTCTGGGGTCTCTGAGAAAACTCTTTTCAGCTCTCTCCAACTGGGGGAAAAGTTGTTAGCTTACTGCCATGGCAATGAGGCTGGGGACCCCATCTCTAACTGGGGTCCCCCCTCTTACTGGTTCCTCTTTTTTAGTTGTCTCCTTTCATTTGGTGCCCTCGGGGAATCCTGGTGCAGGATCCATAGATGAAAAACCAAAGAGGACTTCTGAGCCTTAAGGTTTGGCAGATGGTGTGTGTGTGTGTGTGTGTGTGTGTGTGCGCGCGCGCGCATCTAAAACTGGAAGTAGGATTTTGTGTTTGGCTGGTTAGTCAAGTAGCCACAGCAGTCAAGAGATGGCCTTGCCTCATAAATGAGGATGGTCTTTTTTTTTTTTTGTGACTTGGGTCTCCTCTAACCATGAAGAAATCATGGTCCTGTCCTATCTGCTTTTCCCATGGAGGAAGATTATGGGACTGCATGGGAACCTGTGTCCTTCATAGATGGTTACCATTTGCAGATAGTTAATTAATTTCTTGTGTGTGTGGTAGAATATTATAGACATGGTGTTTGGCCCATGTAGCCTATTCAGCAGTGTCTTTAACTTTAACCCATTACATGCCAGGAAACTGGTCCTAGTCTAAGATGAACTAGCCGAAAAATCCCTTCAGGCATTACCATGTGTTCCCTAGGCAGCAACATTGCCCTCAGCCGAGAACCCACTGTGGAAACTCAGCTTTTCTGTTGGGCATCTAAGAGGCTATGTGCCTGGGTGTTCAAGTCCTGCACACCGGAATGCTTGCTATGCTTGCCCTTGGGCTCTGTCTGCTGCACTTAACTCTCTGAGGTTTTTTTTTTCCTTTCCATTTCGCAAATGGGGTCATTGCCTGCTTCTCAGGATTAATGAGAAGAACAAATGAGATACAAACTATAAAGTACCATATAATATTACATGAAATATGTTTAATCACTACTCTGTTATTATATGCTAATAAGACGCTGGCTAGATACTCAAGGGAGAGTTCATTTTAAGTGATGACGGAAGAAGGCAAGCCAGGAACCCAGTAGATTGGATTGGGAGGCTTCTGCGAAGGTATGTAAAGGGAAGAGGAGCTGGACAGTTGGGATGGGTGAAAAATCACAAGCTAGAAGCAGATTTCTCTAGGAACTGGTGCCTTGGAGCTGCACTAGGGCCAAGGTGACTGAGGGCTGATCTGGGGCTGTTTCCCTAGCTGGGGGAAATGATTTGAGCCCTGGAGGACAGGCTCTGTCTTTGGCGTTGAAAGGCAGGTGTGGTGAGAGGGGGTGTTGGGGAAGACCAGAAGATTGGAGATGTCTTGATCAGCTCAAGAGAGGATGCCAGGGCGAGGAACCATCTAGGTGTGGAAGCCTCCCAGATGAAAACGGGACAGATGCCTGCTCTCTTGGCTCCTCAGAGTCTCCTGCCCTGTTGTCTGGGTTCTTTGGGGACCATCTGTTTCTTCACTTTCTCCAGGTTGTGGAAATGGGTTTAGGATGAGTTTCTCTCTCAAGCGAGGCTAACCACAGATGATGTGCCCCAGCCTTGGTGCTTCTCCTAAATCATGGGAAATTGAGATGCACATGTTTTCTACGGATGCTGCTAACCCAGAGCTTGTCCAGGGTCCTACCTGAGAATGGGGTCAACAGAGAGCAGAGACTCATTAGGGATGCTAACATCCGTTTGCTGGGATCCTGCCATACCTGAAGTCTGATGACCCCACCCCCTGCCACAGGTATTTTTCCAAAAGGAAATCACAAATTCTGTTAAAGGTTTTTGCTTAGTCCCACTTGAGTTGGTCTTCTCTAGTGATGTAAGGAGTGTGTGTGAGAAAGCATCCAGAAGGCTGGCAAAAAAAAAAAAATTAGGAGCAGCCTCGGGAGTAGAAGCCACCCTCAGTGTTTCCTCTCTATGACAAGAACATACTGCACAAGACGACGGTAAGGATCTTTCCCAGTAGTAATCAAACAATTCTGTCACTCCTAGAGCAGTCATCCAGGGTTAGAAGGATTTAGGACCAAGATTTCTCTGGATCCAAGAAGGGACAGTGCCCTCCTACTCAATGTGGACTGGCCCTGGACAAAGCAGTCTAGTCTGAGAAGGTTCTCTCCATTAGAAAGCAGCCCATTCTCCCTCCACTGTTTCGGCACTCCAGGTTCTTCATCCCAAGGGTGCCCTGACTTCCCTCACTTCCCAAACTAATCGAGTCATATCATTCAGATCCTCCTTCTGTCCTTCAGTTATTCACTATGGAAACTTACGCAAACCCTGGGTCAGACTCCTGGATGACCGGTTCTTTGGGGCCTGCAGGGAAACGGATCTGAAGAAGAAGTATCCAGAAAGGTCCCACTCCTAAGGCCAGAATCCAGGTTTTCAGGAAGGGTCGATGCAAGCTAATTTTATTACAGGTTGAAACTGAGAAGTGAATGACAGACCAGAGAGGGCATTTACACGAGGGTCCTGGTGTTAGCAAACTGCCACACTGAATTATTTCCAATGTCCGTGTGCTCTGCTTGAGGCGGATCCTACTGTTCAGTGCTTTATCAGTGTGTTCCGGACGAAGCCTGAAGGTGAGCTTACGGCTACGAGAGGGAGCCACTTTCCATTCCTGCTCTCAAGGCTTTAGTAAGACTTTCTAGGCAGCCAAGTTAAGACAGTTCTTCCCTATTCTTTTTCCAACCACATCCCACACACTCCCTGGGAAGGGTGCTTACAGCTAATTGCGATAAGCTAATGAGAACGAGAAAGTGCTGGTGCTGGGGTACATGTCCAAGGGATTCACGTGGGAAAGGCTACTGGAAAGTGATGGAACCTTTAAGAGGGGAGGGGCCTTCTGGGAGGTCCTGAGGTCATTGTGGGTGAGTCCTCAAAAGGGAGCATTGGGCTCTAATCGCCCCTTTCCTTTCCTAGCTAAGGACGGGAATGGTTTTGCTCCCTCAAAGGCACCCACCTTGATATGCTGTTTCCCCACAAGCCCCCATACAGTGAGGGCACTCAGTCACAGACTGAACCACCAGCACTCATCCAAGGCAAGTCTTTTCTCTTTCTGATGTAATTATCTCAGGCATTTTGTTATAGCAACAACAAGTTGAAGATCACAGAAAGTTTCTGCTGTGAATGGTGGAAAGCGGCAATGGAAACTGACCTTTAACCCCAGCCTCCCAGCTTTGGCTGTGAGGGGAGGGCAGGGAGACTGCCATATCCTGTGGCTTCGTTCAGTCTCTCAGGGACTGCTGATGGATGGCGAGGGTTCACCGGGGCAAAAGCAAGATGATGCGTGTATACAGACAGGACTGGCAAGTTTCCTTTAAATCACAGGTCAACAAACTCTCATTGTAAAAAGCCAGAGAACCCGTATTTCAGTCTAGGTAGGTTCTACATCACTTCTATTCAACTTTGCCACGGAGGCTCCAGAGTGGCCACAGGCGATGTGTAAATACCTGGTGTTGTTGTGTCTCATGAAGAGTGTGTGCAGGGCAGGTGGATCTACAGGGTGGTCACCTTGTTGTCTGACCTCCAGGCTTATGAGTGATGTGGTATACCAGGATAGACGTACTATGTCACTCTCTCTTCTATGCCCCCTTTCCTGGTCAGTTCTAGATTTTTCCCTTCCTATGTGACAACAGTTGCTGATGAAGAAAAGGACATGGCCCTGTAGGATTCCGTCTGGAACCTTGACACCTGGTTTTGAGGTGGAAGAAGAGTGAAGGAAACTCTACCTCAACAAGCCCATCTGTGATCACGCTTTGGGTGGAGGTTCTACTGTTTATTCTATAAAGAACACAGTTCAACAGCTATAAACATGGGATTTGCATCATAATCTAGGATGATTTATTGAACTGGAGCAAATCAGAACATCAAAGAAGCATCTATGTTAGAGCAAAATTATTGGAACACAGTAATCACAGGTGAGATGGGGATGGACAGAAGGTCTACCGATGGATCATGAAAGACAGCTTGTACATGTATGTGTATCTCTATCTCTCCTCCTAATCCATAAAAACTTAGAATGTTACTTTCAGGAGCATGGATAGAAATGGAGACCATTACACAAGGTGAAGTCAGGCCCAGTAAAGCAAATACCATGTATATCACATGATCACACATGTTGAGAGCTGAAGTGATCACATAGAAGCAGAGTAGAATAGTGATCTCCAGAGCCTGTGTAGGACATGGGGGAAGGAGACTGGAGACAGGATACTTCCCTAGGACAGTGGTGCCCTTACATAGGAGAGATAATGTCTCCTGATCTACAGCACAGTCCGCTAACTATGGGGGACAGCGATGCTACCTAATTGATCCTCAAAATGGCTAGTAGAGAGAATTCTTTTTTGAGACAGGGTTTTCTGTGTCCCCCATGCTGTCTTTAAACTCATGATCCTCCTGCCTCAGCTTCTCAAGTAGCCAGGATTAAAGATATGTACAACCACACCCAGCAACAGAGAGAATTTTGAATGTTCTCATTACATGGAAACACTAAATGGCGATAAACTCTACAGGAATGGATGCCTGGATTCCCATGCCATTATATACATGGCACTTGAACATCTGCAGGGCTTGCTATCTACTAAGAGTCCTGGAATCCTCCGTGGATGGGGAGCAGCGATGATTTATTCATCCAACTCCCTTCTCTTCTCTTGTGCAGTATTTAGTATGCTTATAGTGGAGGAGTTTTGTGATTGCTGGCTGAATAGCTGCCCATTCTGTGCTAGGCCTTGGGCTAGGCATTGTGATGGGAGGGGGGAAAGCCCCCATTCTTGGCTCCAGGGAGTTCATAGCGTAGTCAACAGAAAGAAAAACAGTTACAGTACAGTGTGGCAACTGTGTTGACATTCCTAAGCAAACAGTTATACGGACTGACAAGTGGATACAGCGTGTCTTCGAAGGTGGAGAAGGATAGACACAGGGCAGCGCCTCAACAAGGGAATCACCCACTTCCAGGCAGCGACCTGAGTACCTTTGGCTGCCTTTCACCTGCTTAGAATCCCAGAGAGCCCTGGGCCTGGGCCTCCCAGGCACGTTTGTAGAAATGAAGAGAGGCCCATTCAAGGAAAAAGCCTCCCCCTCTTTGCTTCTTACAGCAGTTTTTGTTTATCTCATTATCTCCCAACCTGAAGAACAGGACCATCTGGCATGCGGGCATGTTAACAAGATCATAAATTAGGAGGAGAAATGAAGCCAGATTTCCATAATGGTCGCAAGACAGAAATCAACAGCGCCGCACTGCAATGGAGCCTGCTCGGAAGGTAGGGTGGGAGACAGCGAAATGAAAATGCCTCAGCACATCCAGCCTGAATGAGAAACACAAATCCAGACTCATTTACAAGGAGTGTGTCAAAAATAAGGAAAGTGCTGGCCAAGCATCTCTCCTCCTTGTCTTCTTTCCACTCTCTGCCTCCTAAGTCTGCCCCTAGAAGCTGGACCAATTTGAAGCCCCCTGTACTTAGAGGTCATTATTGTAATAATCATATGGAAACTCATTTTGCAGGGGAAAAGATTCACCCAACGCATAGGCTGCCTGCCTGGGCCAGAGCTGGGGCGGCATTGAAGAGCTGCTTCGTAGTATCACTGGGACTCCGAGTGCCTGCAGGAACTCTACACCTTGGCAGTGGTCACAATTGTGTTTAGTGTGAGAGGCCTGGTCCAACAGACAACTGCATGCTAGTGCGCCCCATGCAGCTGCACACACACCCAGCTCAGCCTGCATCCATAACCAGTAAGTCATGTGGATCTCTTGGGCCAGCCACTGCCTTCTTCCCAGTGGTATGCCAAGGGCATGTTAAATACCCCAGGAATGGGGGGTGGGACTGGCCTCCCCTTCTGCTGTCTTCTCACTTTTTTTTTGCCTCCTTGGGAAGGCAGAATGTTTCCCTTCTCTCCCAGTAGTAAAAATACTACTTCCCTCGAAAATATTTCTAATCACATGTATGTGTATGTGTACGTGTACGTGTGCGTGTGTGTGTGTGTGTGTGTGTGTGTGAGCATGTGAGTGTCATTAGGGCTTCAGATCCCCTTGGTGCTAGAACTCAAACTCTGGTCCTCGGCAGAACGGTACACAGCCCTCTCCAGCTGCAGCTCTCTCTCACTCAACAGTGGGGATGGCAGGTGACTTGGGTACACCGTTTGTGCTTATGGAAGGCTCTGAGAGAGAAGGGTCTGTCCTTTTCAAAATCAGGAGTGGATGTGGTTGGTAGACTGCACTAAAGCAGCCAGATGCATGCTGCCCGGTCGACAGATCCTGCCTGCCGAAAATCAACTATTGTTTTCTATTTTATGTTCTGCCCCCCACATCCTTCTGGGATGACCGACTTTGGGGAGGTTTGCAACTCTCCCAGGGTGCCTGCAAGCTGATCTCTGCTCAGTGCTTGTTCTGGGGATAAAATATTGACAGTTTTTTTTTCTTTCAAATCTCTCCCTTGGGTTTTCCTTATTCCAGCTTTTAAACTTTCTAAAAAGTCAGTTTGAGAAGGTGCAACTTTGATGGTTTCTCAGACGATTGTTCTTTCTTTGAATGTGAAAAGTCCTTTATTTCTGTCTGTGTCTCCGGAATTTTGCACATTCGGCCCCCTTTTCTAGCTCTTTCTCATTAATGCAGATGCACGCTTTGTCTGTTTTATTTGTACTTTGTTTAATCCACAATTCTGGGACCGACTAATCAATTCTACTCTGTCATTTATTAATTTCTCCTTTCATCTTCATCAATTCTGCACTTCCAGGTTCCTAGGATGTATGGAGTTGTGCTTCCACGATGGGGCAATTTATTTGTTTCCATTTGCTTCTTTGATTTTTCCCTCAACTCCTGACATCTTCTTTACAGTCTAATTCAAGGTCAGACTTTGTAAATGTCTCCTGTCCACCTTGGAGAGAAAATGATTTCACTTCTCTGTAGGTTAGTGATGTAAATATTTAATCATCGAACACTCGGGTAAGTCTCGTCACCTTCTTTGGATTCTGGGTTGCTCAGGAAACATTCCCCCATTTAGTATTTTTGTGAACATTTTCTTCAACTCTGTTTGCCTTTATGTGTATGTGACCTCATCGTGTAGTGAACGGGCTGGTCCGCTAGATCTCCCCGACAGGTGTCACAATGGCTCCTCTCTAAGGGACCCATCAGTAGACTTCCCTTGACACCACTGCTTTCATTTAACGTGTGTTTTGTTGGTGCTAACGTTGTTTAACAACCATCTTTTCCATGTTGGGAGTGGCCATGCTATAGTTGTAAGTCCCACAGATAATGTAAGCCAAACCTTACTTCCTGATTCCTTGAGGATTCTGTTATTTAATGCAAGAAGGAGGTCACCTTTGTCTACTTTTGCTTCCCCACCCACTTTCATATTTTCTTCTTGTTTGCATTGTTTCAGAGCATTATTTTTATGAGATTGTTTTTGGGTTGATAAATGCTTATTTGTTTGATAAGCTTTTCTGTCTATTACAGAATACTTAGCCCTTCGAGTCGTTATTTAAATTGTACGAACTATCAGCGTACCTTCTTTATTTTTTTTAACTATGGAAGTCTATGTGAAGCCGTAACTAACGACACATGGGGAAGGGGCAGACTACACACGTTCACATCGTTTTCCTTCTCTCCCACAGACTGACCCACTTCGTCCTGCCAAATACTGTGCTTCTCTCTGCTCTGTGGTGGCTGCTTAATTTGTTTGTAGGTTCTATGAGTCACAATATTTGTGTTCCTTTTGTGGAGGGAGGTCCTGGAGATCAAATCCAGGGCCTCCCCACATTTCGTTGTCATTTGCACTGATAGTAATTCGACTTCTTTCAGTAGCGTCAGAGTCAGTTCCTGCGGTTCCGACTCATATCACATAATTTTGTTAGTTGCAGGGCTAGGAGTGGAAGCTAAAAAGCCCCTCCTATTAGGCAAGTGCTCTACCTCTGAGCTATTCCCCAGCCCCGCATGAAATATCTTAGTGTATTGAGGGAATTGCCGCTTACCATTTTGGAATTTGTGCATATCTGAGAAAGTCTTTGTTTTGTCTTGAAAAGTAAATGACTTCTTGCCTGGTGGATATGTTCTCAGATCAAAGCTAGTCCCGCTGGGTATTGCCACCTTCTGGAATTTACATAGCTTTAGGCTGTGGGGATCACTGTGGCAAATTCCACTTGTGTTCCTTTGTTGGTAGCTTTTTCTTTGTTAATTCTTTACCTAGACATTTGTTGAACTATTTCTTTATTCTTAATTTTAAAAACTATAAAATTTATATTGAATATAAATAATATAATATAATGAGTTGGTTAATAGCTTGTGCCTGGGGAGCCCATTCCACCTCCCTATTCAAGTTTTTCTAATTTCAGAGCAGTTTGTTTCCAGTCTGTACTCTGCTGCTCTCTATACTGGTCAGATTCTTTTGTATTCAGAGTCTTTGCCCAGATGCTGCTTTCACCCTGAAAGACCCGGGTCTTTCCTCTGGTGTCCCCCAAGCATCAGGAGCATCTGCAGGCTGAACTTCACTCCCTGATGGCTTTAGTTATGGAATGGTTGAGCTGTGGCTTGGTTGCCATTTCCAGTGGTGGCATCTGCCTCCTTTCATCCCTTCCTTAACTCTCCATGTGCTCAAGCCATCTTCAGCCTGCCCTCCCGCCGCTCCCCTTTCGTCTAACGTTTTATTAAAAACGTGGTCCTCTCCATTTCAATCGAACAAATTTAGCTAACACATCTAATCCTCAGTTCTAAACATTTTCCATCACGTTGTCCTAATTCTCTCTGGCACGGGAACCACATCTCTCATCTTGAAGGGACGAAGAGATAGTTTATTCTGGAGTCATTCTGAGTGAGCGTGGCCTGTGAACTCTGATCTAGGTCACCCCAAATTCCATGTTCCAGCATGGAAACATTTTTTAAGAAGTTTTATGGTTTTATAGAAAAAAGAAATTCATAAATCAAAGCAAGTTTTAAAATACATCGATGGAGACATCTGAAAGGCAGGTACAGAAAGATGGAGGGAACATTCTAGAGATCCAAGGTGCCATCGTTGGTGGAAGTCAGTGGTCTGCTAAGTTAATAGATTCTAAAAGCTTTCTATTTATTAGTTACAGGATGTTAGCTCTGATACCGAGGGAAGCAAAGAATGGCTGTTCTAAAGGGGGCCAGTGGCCTCTGGACCTGGAGCATCTATTCTCTACAGCGCTGCAGTTCCAATCCATCAGTCTCCGCAGACACAGCTTCCTTCCTGGAGATCTTGTTCACATCCCCTAACTTCTACTGTAATCTTATATAATTTATGTTTGTAATATAATTCACCTTCTTCATCCTTAACTGATTTACCTTTAAATAAAACAGTTCTCTCCATGAGAACCAGCCCCAGAGATAGTACTGACAGATTCTCCCAAAGACTCTCCTCATCCACCCTGGGTGAGGGTACCCGCTTGGATAATAAGTTGATGTAAATTTAAATATAACTATATCAGTGCTCATGGAGCCAGAACATCATGAGCCCAGTTCCAGGGTGGGACCATGATGGCTAAGATACATCTTTATTGCCAAGGTTGAGTATTTTCTGTCTGGTAAAGACAATGTGGAGTGTTGGTCTACACCGGCTATAAGAAGCACCCCACAGTTAGGGCTGAGAACCAGGTGAACAGAGAGGCCTGCTTCTGAGGGTCAATTTCTTGCTTCTGGTGTCAAGTGTGAAGGATGGCGCCCGGCCAATTCCTATTTATTTTTAAGATCTTTGTTTTATTCGTTCGTTCGTTCATTCATTCATTCATTCATTCATTCATTCATGTTTTGATTCATTCAACAAGTTCCTCAAATAAATACAAGATATCAAACTACATATCCAAGAAAGTTCGAAATTTATCCACCAAATAGGATAAATTAAAACAGAAAACTCTAGACATTTTCAGCCTGTAGAACATCAAATAAATCTCCAGAGAAGTCAGAGTAATAGAGCTTTACCTCCAGAGGAACAAAGATAAAATTTTTATCTAGCTTCTCAGAAATGGCTAACAGAAAGAGACTGGGATGAAATATTTAAACCATTAAAATAATAAAGCCATCCAACATTCTGTACCCTACAAAACTGTGCTTCAAAGGTGATGAAGAAATGAAGACTTCCTTAGCCAATCAAAAATTGAGATAAGTTGTTAGCAGACCTGCTTTACATGGAATATTAAAGGGAGTTCTTCAGAGAGAAGGAACAGGGCAGAAATAGTCACCCACATTTACATAAAGAGAGGAAGGGTCTGGGCTAGAAATGTGGTTTATAAAGGGGTATAACACAAATTCTCCTTGGTCTTAATAATAAAACCTCAGAGTCAGCTGTCAGGGGGTAAAAACTGAAGAATCAGAGAAGCCAAGCAGCCAACCTAGAGAGTTCTTACCTCTACCAATGTTTAGCCCAAAGGGGCAGTCCTATCTTTAGACTGCCTCCTCAGACTGGCTGCTTCCTCAGACTGCACTGAGCTCCGGTTTCCTCTTGCCTTATATTCCTCTCTGCCCAGCCATATCACTCCTGTCTCCACCTCCCTAGTGCTGGGATTAAAGGCCTGTGATCCCAAGTGCTGGGATCACCTTTGTGTGAGCTAGGTTTCTCTTTTAGGCTCGATCAATTTCAGGTATCCCAGAGTTGCTTTGAACTCACAGAGATCCATCTGCTCTGTCTCCCCATTGCTGGGATTAAAGGTGTGCGCCACCACTTCCTGGCCTTTATGGATAGCTAGTGTGGCTAACTCTGTGCTCTGATTTTCAAGCAAGCTTTATTTGTTAGATCATAAACAAAATATCACCACAAAGGGGCTAATTTTCAAAGAAGATGTGATGGTCCATAATTTATATGTGCCCAAAAACAATGCACTAAACTTTAAAATACCAAAAAAGAACTGTGAGGTTATTTTCTAGATAAATCATCTCTTATATAGTTGGAAACCTTAATAATCTACTAACAGAAATGCACAATAAAAAAAAACAAAAGAAATCAAGCAGGGCACAGTTGAGTTAAGTGACAGTAAAAATTACCTGGTTGTAATGGGCATCTGTAGACCATTTTACCCAGCAACAGCAGAATACACATGTTCATAAAATCCACAAGAAACACTCACCAAGATGGAGCACTTCTGGGGACACGAATTGCACCTTAATAATATTAAGTGTGAAGATAACAGTGTCTGCACTCAGACAACAGTAGAATTAAATCCAAAACCAACAGCAGAAAGGCAACTAGATTATCCACAAACACACAGCCACCAAACTACTCATTTCCAAATAATACAGAGCCAACAGTACATTTCCAAAGAAATCGGAAGATGTTTTGAAGTAATTGAAAGTGAAAACACAGCTTATTAAGATCTGAGTTATTCAACAAAAGCAGTTCTTAGAGAGAACTTTCTACTCTTGAATGTTTGTGTTATAAATGAAGACAGACCCCCAAATTAGTCACCATCAGTTTTTACTTTAAGAACCAGGCCAAGGAAAGTGGAAGGAAAGATTTTAAAGTTAGATGGAGGTCCCTACAAGCGGGGATAGGAAATCAACAAAATCAAAAGCTTTCTCCCTGAGACGACAAGTAAGAGAGTTGATCTCCAGCCAGGCCACGTGACAAGGAAACCGACAACAAACACGAATTACTAATATCAAATCTCAGGAGCATTGACAACACTGCTGTAGACAATTCCATATCCTCATATTTGATACCCTAAATGAAATGAATCAACGCCTTGGAAAACAAACCTGCCAAAATTTACACAAGAAGAAATAGGCAGTTGGATTAAGTCTGTATATGTTAAAGTCTTATGCAGAGGTGAACCCTGAGCTACAGGAACATCTGGCCTGGTAAGATATGCCCGATGATGCAATAGCGGCATGGATATTATGAAAATAATCACTTTTTGATCGGATTTAAGAGCCATGCTACAAGATAGAACTCATGCCTGGCACCATTATCAGGGCCAAAATCCGAGAATAGGTAAATCACAGCCGGGCCTCAGGGGAGAGCACACTGCTATTATTCTGCTAGATTGACACGGTGTTTAAACCAATCCTCAAAGTCTTATCATTATACTCTTATGTAAATGCAAACCTCCACCCTCATCAGCAAAGCTTCTCTTTTTGTTTTGCAATGTATGGTAAGCAACGCAGACACTCACAAATGGTCAATGTGCAGAGAATAATAAGAGAGTTTGGACTGCTCACCGCTTGCATGTGACACCCATATCACAACCACTCTTCTCAAGACTCAGGGATCACTGTAGAAAGAGGGCTGAAAAATAGGGGAAGTGGATGAAAACAGTGAAATTGTATTTTCCTGACCCACACGAGCAGTTATGCCTATGAACTGACAGTGATTATGACTGTACACACAAGACCTGTATATGACCAAGCTGGGCAAATTCTCAGCATGGAGCAGGGAAATGGTTAGGAAGTTCCACTCATAGCCTAGGTGCTATTGACATCCAATGGCTGCTGGGAAAGGAAGTCAGTTTTCTTTATGGATGCAATGCTGGGGGAGGGGCTACCTATGCTACCGCAGATGGTCCTACACCCATGCACATAACGGCAGCGCTAATAAATCACATGAGAGGGAGAGAGACAGGAAGGGGAGAGAGGAATGTAGAGAGAGGTAGAGGAAGAGAGAGAGAAGGAGAGACAGAGATAATATGAAATTAAGAGGAACTGGTGGTAGCAAAGGTAAGAAAAGGAATTAACAAGGAGGGAATGGGGCATGGATTTGATTCAAACATATTATACATATGTATGAACTTTTCAATAAATAAAAAAATCGTGAATAAACTTCCGAAACAAACCACCAGGCCCAGATGGATCTATGGGTGAATTACAGCAAGCATTTAAGGAAGAAATTATAATAATTCTCTCAACTATCTCTCAGAGATTAGAAGCAAAAGAAAGATCTAGCTCAACTAAACCCAGAAGAAAATGTTGTAAGAAAACTCCCACTATCTCCCAATAGCACAGGAAACACTTCCAAGAATCAACAAACAAAAATGCATGAAATGGAATAACTTCTGCATACCAAGGGAAATTATCAGAAGAATGAACCTCCAGCCTGCAGAATGAGAGACAAGGGATTTGCTATCTAGAAAATAAAGAGAACTGCAGAGATGAAACATACACACATGTATGCACGCACGCATGCGCGCGCGCACACAAACACACACACACACACACACACACACACACACACACACACACACCAACCCCACAAACTTCCAGGAAGTAAATGAGCTAATGAAATGAACAGAAAATTCTCAAAAGAAGAAATAAATGGCTGGTAAGATGTCTCAACAGGTAAAGGCAATTGACACCAATCCTGATGACCTGAGCCTGGTCTCTAGGACCTGCCTGGTAGAAAGAGAGACTTTATCCTACCACAGAGATACACGTACATTCATGTTTACTGCTTCTGTATTTGCAATAGCCAGGAATTGAAACCAACCTAGATGTCTATTAGCAGAAAAATGAATAAACAAAATGTGATGTAAATATACAATGAAATTTTACTCAGCTGCTTTATATGAAAATGGCAGGACAATGGATAAATCTGGAAAGTATTAAGGTCAAGTGATCCAGAACTCATGAATACAAAGTTTTCACGTTTTCTCTTACGTGTGGATTCCGACTTTTAAGGTTTGCATATATGCAAATTAGGGGTGTGAGTGTGGGTGCACTTTTTGAAAGGAAGTGAATAAGTGGTGCTGGGAAATGGGTGGGTAGGCAAAGTGCAGCAAGAGGCTAGGGTTATAAAGAGATCAGCATCAAAACTAATGCGTGAAAGAAGCCATTGGTTAGAACCCTTTCCCCACCCGATGCACATGCAACAGAGTCTATGTGAGAAAGACCTTGATATACAAACACATGAGAAGGGGGTGCTAGATAAATGACCTATAGAGAGACGTGTGGCCCATCATGTTAGGACAGATGCCTTTCCCCAGCTCACTAGACCACTCCTCTTCTTGCTTTCCTTTATGCAATTGCCCGTGAGTCTCTGTATGCAATTGCCCGTGAGTCTCTGTACAGTCCACTGTTTAGAGACACGTCAGCGAGTGCTCTCCACACTCAGGTCTGCACCTATAATGAAAAACGCAAGTGTCGTATGAAAGCAAGAGGAAGCTATGTGACAGCTGGGAGCATGGCTGAACGGGGTTCAGAGAGAAGCAGCAAGGAAAAGAAACAAAGCAATTTTTGCTTGAAAATGCCCTTAGGGACCTCAATTCTTTGTATGCTAATAAAAAGGTTTAAGGAGGGGGCTGGAGAGATGGCTCAGAGGTTAGAGCATTGCCTGCTCTTCCAAAGGTCCTGAGTTCAATTCCCAGCAACCATATGGTGGCTCACAACCATCTGTAATGAGGTCTGGTGCCCTCTTCTGGCCTGCAGGCATACACGCAGACAGAATATTATATACATAATAAATAAATAAATATTAAAAAAACACTGAAGCAAAACAATTAAAAAAAGGTTTAAGGAAAATGAAAGTCCAAATAACTTGCCTATTTATATTTATGTATATTTATAATATATATTTATATATAAATAGGCATAGTAGGTATAAACAGCAGTTTATACACAAAACCCATCAAAGTATTGAATCAATTCCAATGAAACATAAGACCTTATTATATTCCATGATCAGATAGGGCTTATTCCAAGTATTCAGGGCTTTTCAGCTTTCAAGAATCAATTCATGTACCCATTGTTTCAGTGAACTGACCAAAAAAAAAAAAAAATCACACGACCAAACCAATAGATGCGATGCAGAAACAGTACATGGGAAAATCCAACTCCTATTTATGATTTTAAAATATCCTCTCAGGAAACTAAAAAGGAACTTCTTCAACTTAATAAAGAATATAGACAAAAACCCAAACCTAGATGACCATGGACGGCAATGCCTCCAAAGATGTTATCCATGAAAACAAAACTAATTGTTAGGGCAGTCTTCATTGGCATTAAAAGTTCTATGCAGAAGGCATTTTCCAGGAATCTAAAAAGACAAAGTATAGACCAGGAGCAGGTATTCAGAAAGCATCCTGTAAAGGACTGACAACCAGCATATACACAGAACTCTGATCACCCAATGGTTAGGAAAGAAACCTGCATAAAGGAGCTAAACTTTCAAAGGAGGCTGGGGAGAGGACACAGTGGTTCAAAGACTTGCTGCTCTTGCAGAGGACTTGGGTTCCATTCTCAGAACTTACAAAGGTGGCTCAAAAACATTTTCAAACTCCAGTTCCAGTTTCAGCTCTGGCTCTGTGGACACCAAACGTACATCTAGTGCCCATGTGCACATGCAGATGAACACACTTTCCTCTAAAATATATAAAGTTAAAAGATTAAAAATCAAGAAAAATTTCAAGTGGGTAAAAGATTAACACCTCATCAAAGAAGATGTACAGGTGTAAACTAGGGAAATGCAAAGACAGGTGGGAGAATGGTCACCATCTGAAACCCTGGCCGCACTGATACTGATGAAGATATGGAAGAATGCACCTCTCCCATTACTGTTGTAACCATGACATGGCACACCCACGTTGGAGGACAGCCTGGTGGCTTCTTCCTGACTGAAGACACAATTACTAGATGAGCCAGCAATTACAAGTCTGCATTCATAATACCCAAAGAGGTTGAAAACTCAATTCCACAATTGCTTATAATTATCCAGACTCTGAAGCAACCAAGCCACCTTTCATTGGGTGAGTGTGAAAATGAAGTATGGTGCATTCAGAGAATAAAACATTACCCAGGAATAAAAGAGGTGACCCATTAGCCAGGAAAAGATGTACAGAACCCTAAATGCATAGTGTCAAGTAAAGGAACCAATCTGAAGAGACTGCTGCTATATAATTTCAAGTATAGCTATCCAGAAAGTACAAGACCATGGAGCCAGCAGAAAATGTCAGTGATTGCTGAGGGTTGGAAGTGGACAGATGAACAGATGAAACACAGGTTAGTTGATGTGGGAGTCCCCTCTGTATGCTGTGAATACCATTGGTGAATAAGAAACTGCCTTGGCCTGTTGATAGGGCAGAACTTAGGTAGGCAGGAAAAACTAAACTGAATGCTGGAAGAAAGAAGGGCAGAGTAAGAGAGAAGCCATGGAGCCCCTGCCAGAGACAGACACGCTGAAATTCTGCTGGTAGGCCACAACCTCGTGGTGATACACAGATTACTAGAAATGGGTTAAATTAATATGTAAGAGTTAGCCAATAAGAAGCTAGAGCTAATGGGCCAAGCCGTGATTTAAATAACAGTTTCTGTGTGATTATTCTGGGGCTGAGCTGCTGGGTCGCTGGGAAACAAACAAGTAACCTTCTCACAAAAGTTAGTAGTGCAATAAAATATTCTATTTGTTTCTATGGTATGTCCAAACCACAGAATGAATGTAGACTGCCAAGGCTGATCCCTAATGCAAATTACATACCCAGTGGTAATGGCACATTGAGTCATTGTAGCATCTGTAATAAATGTACTATCTTATGGGATATGCCGGCTGGAATAATTTGTGTGTGTGTGTGTGTGTGTGTGTGTGTGTTGTACATACAGAGTGTAGGTTGGCCAGGCACTGTTTTAGTTACACCACATCTCCTTATTCTGCTTTCCTTCCAGTAGTTAAAAAAGGCTCAAAAGTACCATCTTGGAATTATAGATTACAGACTATTCTATATCCTTCAGAAGATAACCAAAAGGACAAGCACCATTACTTTAGAGAGAAACAGCAAAGGCTGCCTTTCAGTGGGTGGCATTTGAGCTGAGACAAATAAGAAGGAGCCTGGTGTCTCAGAGGATGGAAAGGAGGCCAGCATGTTTACCTTCCATTGGCTCTCTAGGCCTTTACCCGCCATCTCCACTCTACCAAGCTCCTTGACACTTTGTCACCAAGAGAGCTGGCCCACTGGAGAGAAGCAGTAGAAGTCTGAAGGGTGGACAGAGGTCATTTGGGCTGTGTGCCACCAGATGCTATCCACAAGGCACACCCTTGGACGTGGTGTTTTCTCACCTTCTTGGGTTCCAGGACCTAGCCCACTCCTTCTATCTTAGTTACAGTGACTACAGGAATTCACCACCACTATTAGCTCTTAGTATCTGCACCACCCTTTGAGGATCCCCTGAAATTATGCTCACCATTTCCTCAAATGCATTGCTTCCTGCCAGAAGGGAGCAATGGGAGATGACCTCACACATTTGTTTAGAGGTGAGATGATCACTCTGCCTCTGAATTACTGCCTCCTGCACATCTTCCTGGCCTTGTTCTTTTATTCTTGTTGCAATAGCTGCTGGTGGAGCTCGGAGATGTGATGCCCACTGTCTGGAAAGCTGACTCCTGGCCGTTCCTCAGGAATGTGTCACCATGCTTAGGGGGAGAGAATTAAGACTGATGGGCCCTGTGTGACCTTGGGATCCCCTTCATAGGGATGCTTCTCCTTAGCCAGAACAAACTGAAGAGCATCAGCAGTCTTCAGAATGTGTCTCCGGGGACTGGTACTATAAGGAATGTTCCCTGGAGAAGCTCCTGACCTCCTTCTCACTGTATGTGCATAATCGGTCATTTGAAATAGGGAGGCTCAGAGTGGAAAAATGGCAGCGGTGCTCCAAATTGTCCCGACCGTGTGAACAGAGCCAAGGGCACTGGAGGCGTCACTCTGATCATTCCAGGATAAGTGAGTGCGTTTGCCTTCTCGGACTCTCTAGTGCAAACAAATTGTCACAGATTGGATATTCTCCACAATGGCGAGGAACACACATCTTCCTGTTCTAGAGACTTGAGATCCAGGATCCAGATGCCATCAGGATTGGTTTCCCTGAGATCTTTATTCTTTGGTTGCAGGTGGCACCTGTTCTGTCTCTTTGATTTCTGTGCACATGGAGAGACCTGTGGTTCTATCTGTTCTTATAAGTTCACCAGATCAGCTCTCAAGGCAAAACATCCTACCCTAACGGTCATATTTAACCCCAGTTGCTTCTTTGAAGAGCTTTATTTCTGAATATAGACATGCAGAAGGGAAAGGCTTCAGCATATGAATTTGGGGGGAGATGCCAAATTCCATTCCCAACAGTGAAGATATGCAGAGTTGAAAGCCCATGGCCGAGGACAGGAGGGAGGCAGAATAGAGAAATTCACTTCCTCGTGTCACTATAGTCTAAGACTATACAGGATGGAGAAGGGAAGAAAGAGGAATAAAGAGTAAGGGTCTATACCTGGGATAGAGCCCCAAGGAGGAAACACGGAGATTGGTTCCTAGGTGGTGCATGTAAGCCAGGTGATGGCAGCATCCTCAACTCCTTCTCTGCTTTCTTCCCTTGGTGAAGGAGGCAGTAAGCTGTTTTCTAAGACTACTATGACAAATTAGCATAAACCCAGTGTCATAGGCAATGCAGACTTCCTGGCAGTATTTCCTGGAAGGCAGAAGCTCAGAAGAGACTCACTGAGATGAACTCTGGGTGTCACCAGGCTGTGTTTTCTCTGGAAGCTCCAGGGGCAGTTTCTCCCTGCTCTAGAGGCTTCCTGCATCCTTGGCTCTTGGTCTCTTCCTCCTTTTTCATAGCCAGTAATAAAGCATCTCCAATATTCTCTCCCTAACTTCATGCTCTCTTCGCAATGGGTGACTAAAGTAGGCTTGCCCAGGTAATCCATGATCACCTTCCTATTTTATATCTCCTTTGACAGGTGAGATACCATATTAGTAAGTCTGGGAAATAAGATGTGGGCATCTTCTGAACCCATCACTTTGCTGCTACCATGAGCTAATTCTGCTTATATCATAAGCTATCTTTGGTGCTCAGAAAGGCACTGAGTGCCAAAGAAATGGTGGAAACCACAGCTCCCAAATCAGGGTAGAGTTGAGGATTCTTTTGGAACAGCCTACCTTGCTCAAATGTGATAGGAAAACTGGATGAATGTGAACCCATGGGGGCAGATGAGCAGTTCCACCTGCAGTACCCAATTTGGAGAGTGTTTGACTCCCCACATCAAATGTACCTACAACTTGGAAACTCAAGATGACTCAGAGCCGGATATCATGGCTGCCTAACCCATGGGTTCTGACTTCAGGGAGTGCAGGGAAGTTAGGTCTTTCATGGTTGGCACAGGGTACCCCATATCCAGACTTTGGCATGTGTCTGGATAGCAATTACAGGGGTGAGAATTGTTGCTTAGCTCAAAGATCACATTATCCTTTCTCCCAAAACATAACAATGGGCTTCTAGCTTCTCTCCCATGAGAGTCAGGCTTACACCAGCCTGTAGGTCCGGACCCTGTCCCGTGAGAGCCCAGAAAGAACCTTGGAGAAGCAAGGCCTCCTTTCTCCTCAGATCAGTATTCAGATGGACAGCAGCCTCCAGGCCACATCCCTTCTCCCTGGCCAACAGGATCAGGCACAGTAACCCACTTTCACAGGAGCCCTAGCACATGGGCCGTGCTCCGAGGTTGCCCTCGGCAGATTCTGTCCTCACTTAGAAATCTGGGCCTTGTCATGCACAACCTGTCTCCTGTGACCCAGCTAAGATACCTCAAGCAGACAGAAGCTCTGGCTGTGTCCTAGCTTAAGGTCAGGCCAGTGAATCTCCAGGAGCCATGTGGGCAAAGGCTCAGGACAGCTAGGGAAATTTAGTGGGGAGCTGGCCTGGGGAGTAGGGGGCAAGAAGAAGAGGGAGCAGGAAGGAGGCGAGGCAAATGGGCAACGACAGAACCAATCGGGAGGAGAGGGAATCGGGTGAATAAACTCATCTCCCTGAAGTTGTTGAATTAGGAAAATTAAGAATATAAATTAAATACTGCATCTGTTCTCGGAGGTCCCTCCAGCATTACCATTTTTATGCTTTTATAAGCTTCCGGGGGAAAAAATAAACCAACCACTAATATCAAGGAGATTTTGAGGGCTTTAAAAGGTTTTAGGAGCTGTATCTAACAGGAACTAGGATGTTTGCTGCACATCCCGGAAAGCCTACAGGGAAAAGCGAACACTTGATGCTCCATAAGCTGAGTGGAGGCTTAGCCTGAGCAAACCTGCGTCCAGACACTTAACACTAGATCCGCTCGACTGCCCTAAGCCCTGGAGCAGGGAGATTGCTTTCCTCTTATATCACATAAAGAGACTCCTTAATCCCCCCTATATCCTCACTCTGGGAGGGGTAAGTACTTTCGAGGGAGTGGGGAACCTCCCCTTGAACCCTTGATGAGATCCGGGCCTGTGGGAAGCTCAGAGGCCCGGAAAAGAACCAGATTTGGCTATCACAGTGGGTGGGAGTGTGGGACTCATTCATCTCGCCATCATTGCACTGTCTTCCAGCCATCCTTCTTGTATGCAGGAATTACGTTACCCTATGCGGCTTTCTTTGTTATGAAAGAAATAACTGAATGAATTGGTAAATTTGCAACATATAATATGTCATACTGATGTGATATGTCCACACCTATTACCTTCCCATAGGCAATAGAAATTACAGGCAGTTTTAGAATGTATAAACTGGAGGTGATTTATCCTTAATATTAAACATGAACTCTCTTCCATGAGAGGACTGGTGTGAGCGAGCTCAGCCTTTAGTATGATTTAAACTCAAACGTCTCCCGAAGGCCCTTGCATTAAAGGTTGGGTCCAACATGGTGTCATTGGAAGAAGGCAGAATCTTTAAGAGGTCTGTCTTAGTGGGAGGTAACGGCATCACTGGAGATATGCCCTTTAAGGGAAAGTGAAGCCCTGGCCTTTTTGTCCTGCCATCTGCTTCCTGGTCGTAAAGGAAGTGCGTTTGTTCTATACCAGCTCTTGCCAAGATCTTCCACCACAGGCTCAAAGCAATGGGAACCACAGATCATGACCTCAACCCTCTAAAACTGTGGACCCAAATAAGCCTTTCTCCCTGTATGCTGACTGCATGATGCGTTTGTTGTAGTAACTGCAAACTAATAACTCTCCACTATAAAAACCTGAGGCTAAGAGCAGGACTTGGACATAGTAGAAGCTAACTATATATTAAGTGAATTAATGAATTTTGGGGACATAAATAAATCCTCAAACCCATAAGAGCCAAGTCTATACAGAGTATGAATCAATAAATGTATTCCCCTTAAATCATTGACTATAAACAATGGATGGAAAGTTCTAGTTTCATGGGTCCTTGTATTCCGTTATGCATGCTGAGATGGAGCCCCAGAGAGACGGCATTACTAAAGGAAATTCAGGACACGGAAAGAGTAAGGTTAGATGGGAGAGGTGCCTCTGCTCCAGAATCTGGTTCTGCGCAAAACTCCTCAGTAAGCCAAAACAAGGAAGCTCCAGCCCCTGCTGGAGGCACAGAGAGGAAAAGCCCCTGTGGAGGCAATGGCCAATTTACATCTATAGCTCACAGTGTCTGAAATAAAACCTGAAATGTTTTCTTGACACCTGCGTTCATTCTATTCTTTTAACCCCAAATTTTCAGAGTAAGTGCTTTTAGAATCACATGTAAGTGTATCCTTGGAGGTTAGGAGGGGGGGTGGGGAGGGAGGGAGGGAGGGCAGGGGAGAGAGAAAGAGAGAGAGAGAGAGAGAGAGAGAGAGAGAGAGAGAGAGAGGTGTCATCTGACCAAACTGCAAAGACCACAGTCACCTGTGAGTGGGTGGGGGCGCATACAATGGCAGGACTGATAATATCCTCCCTTAATGATGTTCCTGAAGTGTGTGAATCTGTCAACTTAGTCATTGGGACTGTGAGGATGTGGTCAAAGATCTTTAGATGGAAAAAGTCTTCCTAATGCTGCAACCCTTCAGTACAGTTCCTCATGTTGTGGTGACCCCCAACCCCAAAATTATTTTGTGGCTACTTCATAACTGAATTTCTTATTGTTATGAATTGTCATGCAAATATGTGATATACAGGATATCTGATATGTGAACCCGAAAGGGGTCCCAACCCACAGATTAAGAACCACTGTATCAGAGTGATGCAGTCATGATCCAAACAGTGCGGTAAGCCTCCCTCCAGGAAGTAAGGAACACTTGTGCTCCGAGAGCACAAAGCCCTCTGACATCCTGATTTGAGCACCTCTCGCTATAGGACAGCTAATTTGTGTTCTAAGCCCCTACGGTTATAGCTTCTGTTAGCATTTCAGTAGGAAATTGATACGTCTTCTATGAAGAACCTGGGAAAGCCCAGCTGGTTAAAGAAGGAAGGATACTGGCAAAGCTCAGAGTTGTCAGCACAAGCCACAGGGTTATGATTTGGATCTAAAACCTTCTAGGAAGCTCAGCTCTCGCCAGCTGCCCCTGTGTGTATTGTCAGTGGCTGACTGGACCCCAACAGCTCCTTCCTTATTGAGGAATGGACTGAGAATGTAACGGTTCTGAGGGAGGGGCTTAACTGCAAAAGTGGGTTCTCTCTCTGTTGAAGGAGCTGTGGGTTGCATTTTTTCTGCCCTGCTCCCAGCCGCCTGGCTGCCAGCTAGCTTATGCCCCGAAATAACAACACACAAATTGTATTCTTTTAAACACTGCTTGGCCCATTATATCTAGCCTCTTCTCGGCTAATTCTCGCATCTGGACTAGCCCATTTCTAATAATGTGTATAGCACCCCAAGGTGTGCTTACCAGGAAGATTCTAGCCCACATCCATCCTGGGTCGGAGCTTCATCGCATCTGCCCTGGAGAGTAGAAGCTATGGCATCTGCCTGAGGCGTCTTACCTCACTTCCTCTTCCTCCCAGCATTCTGTTCTGTTTACTCCACCCACCTATGTTCTAACCTATCAAGGCCAAGCAGTTTTTTATTAATTAACCAATGACCTTCCTCCATCATCTCTCTCTCTTTATCTCTCAATCTCCTGGTCCTTTTGCCTCCCTCCCTTTGTTTCGTCTCCCTTTTCGCTAGTGATATAAGCAGCCTCCTCTATTGCCACAGTGTTTCCCATTACCTCACGCCCACAGCCATGGAGGCAGCTGACTAGATTGAAAGCCCCAAGCAACAAATCAAAATAAACCTTCCCTCCTGTCAGATTGTTTCCCCGCAGGAGTTTTGTTGTGGATAAAGATACTGACTAACACAAATAGGTGGTTCAATGTGGCTTCTTTTTCTTTGCCTTAGTCTACATAATGGAGACACAAAAAGGTGGAGGCATTGTGATGTCCCAGGAGAGCGTGCGGTATCCTCACGGTGTTGTCATGTACAATTACACAGCTCCATTCTGCCTAATAATGCTCATTCTGCCAACACACCCAGGCTGTGACATCCCAATTCCACTGTGACGTGAAATGCTCTATTGGGACATCACAGTGTTCAATTTCAGTATCACAATGCTTAATTTCAGCACCGCAATGCTCCATTTTATGCGACAGTGCCCAATCATGCCTTCCGAGTATGTCCTCACAGCTACACTGTGACTTCAAAATGCTGTCATATACCGTCACACCACTTCACTGTGACATCACAATGTCCAATATCACCTGCACAATGCTGAATTGTGATGCCATGTGTCACTATGACATCAACATGCTCTGTTGTGACATCCCAGAGCTCCTCTATGACATTACAATGCTTAATATCACCCTCACAATGCTCTGCTGTGTCTTCACGGTACTTTATCCATCCTTGGTGGTGTTCAGCAGGAACTCTGAGCCAACACTATTGTGAGCACCACCCCAGGAACTCTGTGTTTTGGGCAGCTAGATGCCAGCTGAGGACCTTGTGAATGAAGGGTGTGTGAAGGCAGAAGAATGGGATCTGACTCCGGACGTTCTTGAATAGTTCCTTGCCTGTGCCTGCCCTATATGAAGCTCCATTTATCTAGCTCACGTTCTTAAGAACTGGCCTTGTGTAGTGGGGAGCTGAGGGCCGCTTTCCACCATTCAGCTCCCGGCCACCGGCTGGCTTTACCCAAAATAATTACACGGAAACTGTATTCTTTTAAACACTACTTGGCCCATTAGCTCTAGCCTCTTATTGGCTAACTCTCACATCTTGAATAACCTATTTCTAATGAGTGTAGCACCATGAGGTGGTGTCTTACCGGGAATATTCTTAACCTGCATCCATCTTGGAGAGGAGAGCTATGGCGACGGTCTGACTCGGCTACTTTTTCCCAGCATTTTGTTCAGTCTACTCTGCCTACCTAATTTTCTCTCGTATTAAAGGGCCAAGGCAGTCTCTTTATTTAACCAATGAAATCAACACAAAACAGAAGACTCTCCCACATCAGCCTTGGAATGGTGAGGAAAGGAATGTTCCTGCCATGAGCAGAGTTGGATTCAGAGCAACAAAATGAAGCTGGCCATTTTCAAATGCTATTCTCCAAGAGCTCCTCTAGAACTTGCCAGAAAGATGGCGAGACCACATTAGTATCATATCTGAGGACAGATTCAGTTCAGAGAATATTGGACTCTTCTAACTGCCACTATCCAGAGAGAAACATCAGTGTGAAACTCGGCTGGAGAGAGGGACTTCCGTCATCACCTAGCCCAAAATCTCTCGGAGAAAGCTCTGGTTACCTGACAGTGGACACTGAAGCAGGAGAAGCCGGTAGAAGAGAAAAGGAAACATGCGATTAGGTGTGAGAGCGTCACAACATGAGCAAGACATGACTCTAACATTCAGAAGACTTCTCAGCTCCTGGACCATTTTCCTCTGTCATCTCTACAAGGGTGACCAAGGAAAGAGCCTCTCAGGGCTAAAAGATCCATCTCTTTCCACTCTACTTCTTGGCTCTCTCGAAGATTCCTTCTGTCCCTGGCTAGTGGAGAACCACAGCCTCTACCTCCCTTAACTTCGACCTGTGCCAGCCCTCACTGGAGGCTCTAAGGACTGAGCGGTGTGTTTCACAAAGCTTACCTGCTCACAGTGCTGGGACACACTGAAGAGAACCCATTTGCCAGACGCTTATTGAATAGACCAGAAAATGAGCCGCGTGGCTACAAGTCATGCTCCTAAGTTAGCGCAGTGCCTTAAAACATGTATTAATTAAGAGCTTATTATGTGCAGAGTACACTAGACTGTTCGAAATGCCTCACGGGTTTGGCCCTTGTTCTCCAGGACTGGATAATCTAATGAAGGATGGAAGCCATATGTGGGAGAACAGTAGCGCGGGATTCTGAATATGAGACGCATAATGAATGGTGAAAGAACTTAGGAGGGAAGCACTACTGTCATAGCTTCCTAGAGGGGCGGCCTTTATGCTAAGCTCTGAATGCACCTTGTGACTGGGCACAGAAAGACAGAGCAAGTTGGGAAACCAGAAGGAACGTGACACATTGAGAAGAAGAGGAATGGGGTTCTGGGGGCGGGGCACAAAGCTAGAATAATCAATGGCAGTTGAAGATGGTCAGGTGCTGGTCTAAGCTTTCACAACTGAGAATGCGTAAGATTAGAAAAATAATCCAGGCGGAAGTTTTAAATTATTTCAATAAATATCATGGATCTGGGCTTACAAATGGGGGTTACTTTTGACTTAATGAGCTTTCTTTATTGTATTTACCTAAAGACAGCAGATTCTACCTCCACAGTGGACTCTGAGCCTTTTTCCTGCCCACTTTCTCCAAGAAGCAGAGCCCTGAGAGTGAACTCAAGAAGGGGCCTGCAGAAAAAGGAGAGCTGGCAGCAGATGGAGGTGTGGGTGGCCGCCTTTGCCTTTTCTATGATGACAAGACTCTTGAATCACAGGAGAAATAAAAAAAAAAGTGGATCACTCTTCTTCCAACACCCAGGAAGTGAGAAACATGTTATCCTTTGGGTGACGAGTGGACATTAAGTCAACTTTTGATATTCACAATTACAGTAAGGTCAAAAAGTTAACTGAGTAAAACGGCTGTCTACAGAAGAAAAGAAAATTGCTATTTATTAACAATATATAGATACGTGCATATATAGTAGAGAGAGAAAAAGAAATAACAGATAAACAATCCAATCAATAAACGAGTCAATGAAGTGAACAGCTATTTCTTCAGAGATGAAGTACGAATGAAAAGATGCTTACCCTCACTAGCCATGAGAGAAATACAAACCAAAACTAAAATGATCTTTCCTCTCACTCCTCTCAGCATGGCAATCATCAAGAAAAGCACAACCAGTACTAGCAAGAGCGTGGACAAAGAGATCACTTACACACGGCTGCTGGGGGGAGGCCAGCCCGGCTGCTATGGAAGCCAGTATGGAGATTTCTGAATAAGCTAAAAATAAATCTACAATTTCATGACACAACTACACTCCCCCTGGGTATTTAGTGAAAGTGCTCCAAATAGACACATCACAGAGGTATTTGTTCATCCATGTTTATTACAGCTCTGTTCACAAGGGCCACATTATAGAAGCAGCCTAAGTGTCCAGCAACAGAGAAATGGATAAGGAAAATGTAATGTATATACAATGGAGAGCTGTTGGGAAAGAATCTACTGAGAGTGTTTCGTGAGGTTGGTACAGAGGCACAAGCCTATAAATCCAGCATTCAGGAAGGTGAGGCAGGAAGATCGCCAGTTTCCAGTGGCTACATACTACTTGACTTGGAATACAGCGTGAGATCTGCCAAACAAACACGGGGCACATGTGGTAGCACATACCTTTATCCTAGCTCTTGTGAGGGGGGCAGAGGCAGGAGGATTTCTGTGAATCCAAGGCCAGCCTGATTTATGGAGCAAGCTCCAGGCCAGCCAGGACTTAGTAAGACCCTATCTCAAACAAAACAAACTAACAAACCATGCGTATGCAGGCACATGCACACACACATGCAAAAGTACATGCACACAGGATGTTCAAGGAACTGAAGAAGGAGACTGGCAAAGATAGCACAATGCCTGCTTCATCCTTTAAACATGGTAGGATCTGAAGCAGCTTTTATTTTCTTCTTGATCTTCCATCCATTACTAAAAACAAATGAAAACTTTTTAGAGGAGTCATCAAGGGCCTTTACTACTCAAACGTGTGGTGGATCATTTTGTCAAGTGAGGAATAATGACAGTTATTCTTCCTGAGTGCTTACTACATACCAAACCTTATGTGGAGAGCTCTATAAAAGTTATCTCATTGACTCAACCACTTCTTGAAGCAGATACTAAAATGAGGTCACTCTGGGGAGAAGGATGCTGGCTGCCTGACTTGAGCATCTCCAGTTGTTGTCTTCGCATCTCAGTGCATCATGCTGAGACTGCCTTGGAGACAGGATCTCACTGTGTAGCCAAGAGTAGCCTTGAACCTATGATTCACCTACCATAGTCTATCAAGTGCTGAGGTACAGATGTGTACCCACAATATACATCTGAAAACACATACCTTTAAGCCCTATTTACTCTCCTACTGGTGTTTCCTCAAAGCCAAACTCTTCATTAGATGAACTAGACTTGGATTTTACAAATGAGAAAAGTTAGTTCAGGTGGGGTGCATGGTTTGCTAGGGCTCCCTTATTCCTTCCACCCACCTTTCCATCTGTCTTTTCAACCCACACACCCAGGGGTACAACCATTTAGCTTCCTGCCATGTTTCCATCTAGCCACAGATTTAGCAAAGGGAATTTGTCAGGTGTTTGAACTGTAATAATGATCAGCCAATTCTCAAGGAACTTTTGGATGCGTGTTTTGCTGTTGTGATGTTGATCCTGTCCTGGGTAGATTGAGAGCTCGCTGTGAGGAAGTAAGGCAGGCCAGTGCCTACCATATCCACTGTGGGCACTGAGCCCAAGAGAATCATCACGGAACCCATAGGATAGGAGCCCTACTTTACTCTGTGAGGTGTCATTGCTTGGCCTTATTGAAGAGAAGAAAGGCTTCCAGTTTATGGTTGGAGAGATGGGGGGGGGGGAGAGAAGGACAGAGGGAAAGAGACAAAGAGACAGAGAGAGACAGCGACAGAGGACAGAAAGAGGAAGGATGGGAAAAGAGATAAAAGAGAGGGAGGGAGAAGCAACCAGTGTTCCAATATTCCCATCAAGGGCATGTCCCCAGTGACTTAGTTTTCATCCATAGCCCCAACTTCTAAATCACTTCCCAGCAGTGCCATCAGTCTGGGCTCAGATTTTTAACATAGGAGCCTTTGAGGACACTTACAATCTGAACATTAATGAGGATTATGTCTGCTTTGGCTTTTGTTAGGCTGAGACCCAGACTCAAGAAGTCTGGGAAGAAATAGGGCTTTGTTCAGCTAGCAAGTTTCCATCTCTCAGTTGCAGTGAGGACCAATGAAGGAGACCAGGCAGGCTGCTGATTAGGAGCTTGTGATAAAAGAGAGAAAGTGACTGAATACTCTCCAACTTGCTGTAGGCTGTGCAATACACTATAGGTCCCCAGTTTTTGTGAGCTTCATACAGGTTGGAGTCGACTTTGGTTAGATGCAACTGTCTTTGAGTTATTTCCACTCCTGAAGGTAACCCCTCACCCATACTCTTGTAAGTGACCTCAATACATTTCATTGGCTCCAGCTGAAATGCATAAACTGGTGTCTGAATTTTGCTCTGTCATCGGTTCCCTATCTGAGGTGAGTAGATGTTCTCAGCTCCCAAAGAATAGTGTCGCACAACACCCAGAAGCTGTGGGATGTTATCTACATCAGGAGACAGGCAAATCAGAATTCTGGGGGTATATCTGTCCTAAATGTATTTTTACAAGTTTTCTTTCTTCTGAGTATCTGGCCTCTGCTAGAGCAGTTGCTCTCAGGCAGGGTGATTTTATTCTTTGGACATATCTATAGTGAGTGACTAGACCAATTTACCAGGCGTCATAGACAGAGGACATAATGCCACCACCTCTGGTGGGTGGGAACAAGGAGCATTGCTAAGCATTCTACAATATATAGGATATCTTCGGTGTAAAATTCTTTCACCCCAAATGTCAACACAGGAAACATGTCTGCCCCCACAAGAACTATTTCCCTCTGAATGTCAGTCACTAAAAATTAGTTCTCAATGGCATAGTGGATAAAACACAAACCATGCAAACATGAGGACCAGACTTCAGACCACAGGACACACATAAGTCCAAATTCAGTACCCAATGTCTATAATTCCAACAATCCTACAATGAGATGAGAGGCAGAGACAAGAGAATCCCCAGAAGCTTGCAGACCAGCTAGCATTGTATACACAAGGTCTTGCAACCGGAGACTATTTCAAACAAGGTGACAGATGAGGGCTGACACCTGTGGTTGTCCTCTGACCGCCACACATAAATCATGGCACACGTAAGTTTGCCTTCACACACATGCACGTGATTTTAAGAGCTCAGTAAACTGTTCCCTGGTGAAGACTGAGGATGTTGATGGCCAGGTGGAGAGAGCACAGTGCATCAAGCCTGCGTGTTGACATTGCAGTCACCCTTTCCGAGATCAGAGTTCGGTGAGCATTATCACAATGGTTGTGGCTTATGCGAAACATCCTCCACAGGCTCATGTTTGAACCTCTGGGGAGGCTGTAGAATCGTTAGGATATGGGGTGTGACTGAAGGAAGTCAGTCACTGGGCCCAACCTTGAAGATGATACTACCTTCTGCTTTGGGCCCATCATTTTCTGCCTTCTAGTCTGGCTCATACATGATACATCCCACCAAGCACTCCCACTACCTTGAAGCTGCTTAGGCATGCCTTCCCATGCCTTGCTGGGCTGTGCCCTCAAACCCGGAGTCAAATATTTCCTCCCTCCTGTCTGTCAGCTATTTCATCACAAGAACAAGAAAAACAACTAATAACATAATAACTATGATGATTATAAGGACAATAGCAAAATATTAATTTGCTGTCATGCTTGTTTTCTTCTTCATTTCAAAAATAGCAAAATTGACCAGTATTCAAAGCCCAAAGCCTGGACGTTAGCTTCTCCCTTCTTCCCTCTGCCTTCTTCCATGATCTTCCTAATCCCACAGTTTCCTCACTCCCAAAGGACACCATGGATGTGCTGCGCAAGGCATCCCGGTCTCTGGACTATTCCACTGCATCAGCCTCCTAGCTGGCTGTTCTCTTTGCCTTACCTCCCTGAAATCCAGCCTCTATAGAGCTGCCAAAATGATTTCTTAAAAACATTAATTGAATCACATCATGCTCATACACTAAAGCCTCCCACTGCCCTTGGATTAGATCCAAATTCCTTGATGTTCTGTGAGTTCAGTTCCTAGAAGTCATGTTCTTCCTTCCTCAGGGCCTCCATACTCGCTGTTCTGTGTGTGCCTTGTCCCAGCTCACTTCCACTCAGCTTCCAGATCTCTGTTTTCTTCCCCTCAGTGAAGCCAGACCTGATCTTTCTAAATAGGCTCCCTTATTATTCTCCTCCATGCATCCTTGTTGACTGCTGTTGCTGCACTTAGCACAATGTGTAATCAACTAAACTAATTGTTTTATTTACTTATTTCCCATCTCCCATTACTAAGCAAGGGCACGACCCGTGTTTCTCATGCTCATTGTTCTATCCGGAGCGTCTAGCACGATACCTAGCAGGTATTCCACAAACAAGAATGGGCTGCCTCTTAAAATTAGACACGGTGCTGCAGTTGACAGACACTGTCAGATGGAGAAGTAAAGAGAAGTTATCATCAAGGATGGGCTAACCATTGCCCCCGATGGGAGCAATTGCCAAAATGTTGAGATGAGACTCTGGGGTTTTAGAATGCAAATAAGCTTCTTGGCTCCTCCTGGGAAGAAGCAGTTACTCCAGAACACACAAAACAGTCACGAGCATATTTTATGGATCAGGAATGCACACCTGCTTGGCCCTAGAGGGCAAAAAGACAAAGTGAGGTGAGGCAGGGATGATGTTCAGTCTTTAATAGCAGTCTCTTCATTCATTTCTCTACGTTACCTTTTCTCATTCTTAACCAGTTGCTCCTTCAGTGACCATTTGTATGGCTTTGTCTTGTTATTTTTGCATTTTTCTTGGGTGTGCTAATAACTGCTTTTCCACCAATTTCAGCCCAACATCCTATATCAATATTTTTACCCAGTTCTATAGTTACATTAACTGTCATGTCTTACTGTCTGATTTTTGTCTGTTTTGCTTGTGTTGATGAATGAACTCAGGGCCTCACAAATGCTAGACAAGTGCACCTTAACACTGAACTATCCATATCCCTAGCCTTTTTTTGTAATCTTGATGATCTGGCATCTAGTGTCTTGCTTTGGGGAAGAACTTCCCCTCCCATGAATAAGGACTTCCTGGGTATAGTGAACTAGCTTGGGAGTATGTTTTTCATATGTGAACGGAACAATTCAGAGCCTACTACTTCCTTCCCTCACATTTCACCCTTCCTCTCCTAGTGGACTCTAAGACTTCAGAACCAAACAATCACAAGGCTCTTGCCATGGTTCCTCCTTGTTCCTTTTGCTACTTGCCTGACCCTGGTGTTTCTCCATGTGGCCCTACATGTAGGGATCTTTGAGCACACAAACTTCTTCCCTATTTCTGCTGCAGAACACTTGTTTGCACTGTAAAGATGTGTCTTTATCAAAGCACCTTCTGATAGGTTTAATAAAGAACTGAATGGGCAATCTAGGCAGGAAGCAGTTAGGTGGGACTTCTGGGGACAGAGAGGACTCTGGAAAGAAGAAAGGCAGAGACACCAGGATCTGCAGAGCAAGCAGGATGTGCAGGAGGAGGAGAGATAACTGCTACAAGCCATGTGGCACAGTGTACATTAATGTAAATGGTCTGACTTAAGTTACAATAGCTAGTTGGCCAAGCTTTCACAATTAATATGAAGTATCTGTGTCATCTGAGAGCTGGCAAGACAGAGAAAGACTCACTATACATGGTGCCCTATGTGGAGCATATATTTCTGCACAGGACATGAGAAAGTTTTTTTTTTAAATAGAAGCTTCAAACATGCAAACATGGAGCCAGATATGACTTCCTAGTCCTTCAGTCTCTTATGCAGGCTGTGGTGTGCAGAGACATGGCTCCTGGTTGTTACCTGTGGGAGTGAGCCAGTCAGCCAGCCCCTTTTGCGGAGTCACATGGCTGGGTTGATGCTCAGAAATGGCTGCGAGTAAAGTGGTCCTGAACAAGAAAAATCTTTAAACAGATACAGTAAAAAAAAAATGGATATTGACAGTCATAGAAAAGTAGTTTAAAAATAATAAAGTCTTTAGAGACAGAATAAAGTAATATAAAAATAATAAGCCATATAAGGATGGAAAATACACAGGGCATCTGGATCCTGTATGATACTTTGCTGAGTTGGAACTTTTGAATGCCGATGAGTGAATGACAGCTGCTGGGAGACACTGAATTATGGAAGCGTCTGCTAAATTAAAATAACCTATATATTTTAAGAATGTCTTAACTTCAAAATGCAAGTCAGAAAATATGTTGCACTGGGGAGAGGCTATGCTTTTTGTCACAGAAAATGAAAAGCTATGGATGTCTTCAAAGTTAACTGAGATCATATTTGGCTTGGGGAGACCTCCTGAGGATCTTGGCTGCAGAAATAAAGGAAAAACCAAGAAAGAATAAAAGACAGGTGACCTGTATGCTGATCCCATGATATGGAAACAGCTCTGTAACTGGATGAGACATGATAAAGATTGTTAGCTACAGAATCCTCATGGTTTATTGTTAATGCCATCCTTTCATATGGCATGGGTAAGGTTTGGTTATAAAGTCTAAATGAAATCACAAAGTTTACAAATGCCTTTTATATGCTCAAATGTAAAACAAAAAATTATCTTTAGCTGACTTGTGCACCCTCTACATTCCATACTTGAATTGAGGCAGATATATATGTTACCTTAAAAAGTCTGTGTGCTTTCAGGACAAAAGAATCAGAGATCAATGAAAACAAGTAGTCCAGGTGACCCAGCCTCTCAAACTGCCTCTGATGCATCTTCCTCAAAATTATAAACCCAAAACAACTTCAAAGCTGCTACCTGAGATGGTTCAGCCTTACAGTCTACTCCAGCCAGGATTTCAGAGAAGCCCCGCACTTTCCCGTTATGTAGAGACCAAACAAAAAATAATACAGCTAGGTTTCCCAGGACTTGGCCATTATCTAAAAATTTTCAGAGTTCCCTGAAGATGACACCACCCCCAGACAACAGGAAGCAGTGTAGAGAACACGACATTCTCATTCCCAAGAGGTAGGCTATGTGATTTCTAGTCGTTCAGTGGACATTTGTCAATGTTTACAGGAGTTGGTTACAAGTTGTTACTGATCATAATCAGGGAAAAAAACTAAAAACTAAACAAAGAAGATTAAATTCAGGTAACTTTTTGTGAAAAGAAAAAGGGGACATAGAAGTGATAGGATAAAGGGGCAGATTATTGAATCTACTTCAAGCTAAAAAAAAGCAACTACCAGTCTCAAATATTTTATATTGATATGGATTTTTGTATATTGATGCAAAATTAAGGTTATTTTGCTATATATAATTTATATATGTTTCCACTCTTGTTTCAGGTATTATACCTATGAAACTCATTTAACAATGTAATGTAAATTTCTAGTTTTTGAAAGCTAAGAAACTCAGGTTAGTAGTCATCTTTAACAATGAAACTTGTAGTCATGGTCAGGTATATGTTTATGGTCAAACAGAGATATAGTTTAGCTAGAGATAATAGAGAGATAATCTTCAAACACTTCAGAGAGCTATATAATATGATATTTAAGATGTTTTAAAAACATAAGGCTTTTCATGATAATGAGATGTATCTGGTCCTGGCAGCATGAGTTTACTTTATAAACAAAATGATGGGCGGGCATCAAAGAACCTCCATATAGAGTTTGCTTTTACTGTGGCATAGTTAGCCACTGGGCAAGAAACTGCCCCTGCCTTGACTGCTGACAGTATAATGTCTAAATTGGATGAGTAGGACACAAAAGGGGGTGACTGCCAAACTTTGCCAAGACAAGGTAGTCCTTCAAAATTCCTGCTTCATAGAAGACTCTTTCAGATATTCCAGGCTTATAGATTGAAGATGGATGTCCCAACATTGCAGAGAAACCTTAATTACTGTCCAGGCAGCCAACTGCCTTTATCATTTCTATAGTTTTGGAAGGTGTTTGCTCTGCACCTCCTGTTTACTCGGGTAATAGTAAATCATTCTTGGGTCTCTGATGGGGATTGAAGACTAAATAGCTAGTTATACAGCTTTCCTTATTTGCCAAATTCATAAAGAAAACTCATTTAAAAGACAAAAAGTTTATAAGGTTAAAAAACATAAGAGCTTAAGTCGCTCATCTAGGAAGATGTTTTAAGGTCTAAAGAGATATTTTTAGGATGCTAATACAAGTTATTATAGAAAGTTGTTGAGGACTTTGGACTAAGATAGGATAAATAATGCAGTATTTTTTCAGAATTTGCCAAATGCATATGAACTTGACATTGTGAATGCAATTCTTACCTGATAATTGTTCTTATAGTATATAGTTTTACTAAGTTAGCCTTAAAAATCTTCTCTTTTTTATTTATTTATAGACAATATCTGATAATTGTTCTTATTATATGCAGTGTCACTGTGTTAGAGTTAAACCCTTTCCTTTTAATTTAGATAAAAAGGAGGAAATGTTGAGGAATATTCATTCATACTGTAAAGATGTGTCTTTGTCAAGGCACCTTCTGATTGGTTTAATAAAAAGCTGAATGGCCCATAGCTAGGGAGGAAGAGGTTAGGTGGGACTTCTAGGGCCAGAGAGGACTCTGGGAAGAAGAAAGGCAGAGACACCAGGATCTGCAGAGCAAGCAGGATGTGCTAGAAGAGAGATAACTGCTATGAGCCACATGGCAGAACATTAATACAAATTGGCTAAATTTAAGTTATAAGAGCTAGATAGGAACAAACCTAAGCTATAGGCTATGCTTCCATAGCCTTATAAGAAGTCTCTGTATAATTATTTGGGAGCTGGTAAGACAGAGAAAGATTAGCTATACCACCCAGTTGTTTGTGTATCTGTCTTAACATCTGATTACAACAAATCTCAAGGGATTTTTTTTTAAAAAAACAGTGTTTGCTATTTGAATGACATTTATATTTATTATAAATAGTGTAATTTTAATGATTGATTATTTTGAGCAGAATCATTATATACTCTTGGTTGGATGAAACCAGAAACTGTTAGGCAACCACTCATAATTTAAACTACAAGGTAATATTTATACATTAATAAAACTCTATCCTAAAAATACCCCACTATATTAAAAGCACACTTGTTATCATTGTTAAAGCTGGTCATTTATGACTTTCTGTTAATTTTGAGTTGATTAAGAGATATTCATGGGCTTATCACTCCCTGTAGACATAGGCAGGTTCTGGGTTCATCAGTAGGACACACGATGAAGGAGATGGCGCCAAATCAAACCTCTAAGGGTCATATGGGCCTGTCCCCTTTATTCATCAACTAGTGCACTGTCAGGAGCTCTGGATCTACTCTGAAACAGAGAAGTGGACAAGTTCGTGATTCTTCTCTCAGCTTCCGGGTACAAAGATAGTTGAGTTTTTCTAGCCTCAAGTCTGTCATTTTTACAAAGCTTATTCTGGGAGACTGAGCTGGTGCTTGGTTGAGCAGCTGCCAGACAGTACAAAGTTCTTCCTTCCTACATCTGGCCAAAGTCCCTGGTGTGGCAGTTCATGCCCTTCTCCTCCCATCCTGGCAGCATTGAGCTAGGCATTGCTATCTTTCTTGTAGAAAATTTCCACAGACTTCCACATTGCTATTTGTTCGCCTCCACAATAAATCAAACAGATGGCTTCATCTTTTCCTCATAGGTCCCATTTTCTGGCCTTTAATCATGTTTGTTGCTTAACGTTGGCCGATCCACTCCACAGCCGTTTGCCTGAGACCTCTGTGGCTGAGGCTGTGGACGGTCCCTCTTGAATGCATTCCGGTTCTGGAGTTTGATGAGCAATCGCTCCTATCAGTGGGCAGGTTATTAAACAGCCGGGACTCTGAAGCCATTTCAGGGACTTGCCCAGAAGACAGAGAAGCAATTTCAGAGAAAAAAAGCAATTGTTTCTAGGACTCCATCCCAATGTCAGGATATGCTCAGTGCCTGAACATTGGAAATGATGGAGGGAAGGATCTGGGCTTTGTTTCATATCCAAGCTCTCAATATGTTCATTGTTTTCAACGGATGCCTCTAGCCTGAGGGACTGAGCACTGGCCTCCTGGAGTGTGGAACTTAACAACATCTCTAGTCTTTGTGTAGATATTGATCAGCATGTAAAATAGATCTGCAGGCTGAGGCTTGGCAGGACGAAGAAGGGATTGTTTCACTTATTAAGCACATACTGGGTACCTGCAGGATGCCAAGTGCTGTGCTGCACAGAGTCCTGAGCGCAAAGATGAGTGAAGACCATGGCCTGTCTATGTGCCCCAGAGACGGAGCGGGATAACAGGTCAACAATGCATGGCAATATCTCTTTACTATCCAGTGAAGACTTCCATAAATGCTTTTTCTAACAGGGGGGCGTGATAATACTCAGGAGACAGTCTAGAGCAGTGGTTCCCAACCTTCCTAATGCTGTGTCCCTTTAATTCAGTTCTTCATATTGTGGTGAGCCCAACCTTAAAATTATTTCATTGCTACATCATAACTACAATTTTGCTAATGTTATGAATTATAATGTAAGTATCTGATATGCAGGATATCTGATAGCACCACCCCTGTGAAAGGGCCGTTTGCCTCTCAAAGAGGTCATCACCCACCGACTGGGAACCACTGATCTAGAGGGATGCAAGATTAATTCAGAGTAGGAAAAGGAGGAGAAGCCTCACCGAGGGCTGAAACAGTTGAAATGAGTCTTGTATTCACAGCGCTTCTTTTTTACAATGATTCCTTATAATTTTCACAACTACATAATGACAGGGACGGACAGAGTTATGTTTCTTTGCCCAGTGGGAGGCCAGATTCACTGAGGGTCAGTGGCAGACCACACAGAGCCTGTCTACACCCGGCGTCAGTGTGGTACCATTTTGCTCCTGGGAGACACCCACTTTGTGTCTGTTGTCTGTGGGGGGTGTGGGTGGAATGCTGAAGTGGGAAAGACTGAGGACTAAAGGGCTGGGATCAACATCTAAGAATCAAAAAAGGAAGAGCAGAGAGTGAATGGCAGAGACTTGTGGGGGCCGGGCAGCAAGAGCAGGAACAGGAAGAGCTGGAGCCACTGCCTTACCAAGGGAGCAAAGGCTGTATGCATTAGAAAGACCGTGCATAGAGAGGAAAGCAGACAGGGCCCTATGGAGGCTTTTTGGAGATCATGAATATTCAGCTGGTCAACATGAATATTCAATTAGGCAGAGATTTGCAGATAGCTTTGGAGAGAGCTGGAACTGACAAAAGGGTCTGACTCCTTTTCAGACTCTCCCAGTATCAAGGGAACATATGCCACTGTGGAGACGCGGATGGGATCGTAGGTGGAGGCAAAGACCCAGAAGCTTCAGTGAAGAGAAGCGAGTGAGTGACAACCCACAGAAGCAGATCTCCACTGCAAGGGTCTGCGAAGCATCCAAGCACACAGTAGGGCAGTGGGTCTTCGGATTAGTTATTTATGAACGACTCTACAGTCTCCAGGGGATATGTCCCGGTGTGGCCAGTTCTTACGAAATCATAGGTATAAAGCTGGCAAGGAGACTAAGACAGTCAAGGACTTTGCTGCTCATCGCTGTGTGTGAAGGGACATGAGCAGGCCAAGTGTTCAAGGTACCAAACAGTACGGTACAGCCTCAAGGTCATTTGCTGTACTTACTCCAGAAAACAGTTTCTGTGGAGGACAAGGCTCGCAACTACAAAATAGAATGCAAGGAAAACGACTGTCTTGTCCAAACACGTTGTTTTACTGATGGGCATGCACAGAGTTGGAGAAGGGACCAGGGCTTGTGTGAGTCCCTGACAGAATCCATGTTGGAATTTAGCAACTGTTACTCAGTCGGGCAACCCAGTAGTGCAGCTCTTACTGATTTCTGTCCGTGAAGGAGATTCTCTGTAGAGTCAGTGCTACTAGCTAGCTCATTTGGTGCCTCGGAGGAATTAGGAAAGGGGAGATGCTTGGGTGGCCTCAGACCCAACAAACAAAAAGGGACCCTTCACATGGTCACCCGGGTCAGCCTATAGGTCTGGTCAATGGGAAAATGATGGATCCGCAGGGTCCTACAATGCTGTTTGCGCATCTTCCTCTCTTCCTCCAGTCTTCTCTCTCTTACCCTGTTACTTTTTTAACACTTGCATTCAACAAATGCTTTCTGTATGCACAGTGGCACTCTATGACATATCTGGTAAAGAATGACATTATATGAGGAAAGACATCGGTTTTAATTTACAAAAGGGTTTTTCTCATCATGTCACTATATCCAAGAGGAAGAGACTGGGGGAGGCAGAGGCACTAGAGGGAGAGGAGTAAGCAGCAGTTGCTTTTAGACAATATGGACTTGCTGTGTATTTGACTCTGTTGCTAAACCTCAAGCAATTATGCTCCCTAGAAGAAACTGAGTTTTAACAGAGATGAGAATCGAAGAGAATGAGAGACTAAAATGATGTTTATTACCTTGAGACTTTTTTTATACCTAAAAGGATAGGCAAGTAGTACATTCCTTGCAGGTTCACAGTGCACTGTGGTATGCGGTACACTTCTAAAGCAGAATGCAAACGGTGGGAGCTGATGGAGAGAGACGCTGTGGTGCACGGAGAGATATCACTCCTTAGCCACCTTGGAGAAAACTGTGCAGAGCCTGCTCTCATGAGCAATGCTGTTTGGGTCTGGTGTTTGCATTCGTGTCGGTGCCTCAGTCCACACAGATGCAACGGATATTCTTAAAAGACCAGAGAGGTGCATTTTCCTAAGAAGGTTGAAACAACTTTCTCATGAACCTGATATCATTGTCATTACCACCACCACCACCACCACCACCACCATCATCTTCATCATCATCTTTGAGACAAGGTCTTGCTATATTTCCTAGACTGTTCCCCAACCCCTGGGCTCAGTTGATCCTCCTGCCTCAGTCTGCCAAGTAAACGGGACAACAGGTAAGCAGTCATAATACCTGGCTTATGTCATTTGTTTAAAGCCCACCTTATGTGCTGTGTGGCAGGCCTTGGGGTAGATGTTTGACATGTCCTGGCTTATTTGACCTTTACCTGTGAGGTAGGTACCATCCATTCCCCCCCCCCCCAATTTCCATGACCTCCCTTTAGCTTTTAATAGCTACTGTTATCCACTGTGTACCTATCCATTTATCCACTCAGTATCCTAAAATCAAGACTGCCATGCTTGAGGGACCATTTCAGGTACTTGGGTTTGGCAGGGTGTATCCCCTCTTTCGAATGGTCTCCTCTTTTAGGAGGGAAGAAATAAATGTCACAGAGAGTGGAAAAATGCCTGCAGCAATAACCAATTTGGATTAACTGAAAAGTTGGATAAGAAGACCTGTTGAGAAGGTATCATTTAAATGAAAATTTGAAGGAACTACATGTCCAGAGTCAGAGAAGAAACTGTCACAGATGTCCATGAGCCCTGAGGACTTAAACACATTTTTTTGAGAACTTCTTACAGAAAGAGCACACAAGGATGTGGAAAACTGGAGATCCAGCATGGGCCAGATTGCCAAGTGTTCTGAAGGTCAAGTGCAATGGGGAAGCCATCTCACAGATGAGTGTCTGGAAGGAGCCAGGGTGGTTGGAGTGGGAGGAAGCAGAGGGGATGTGGGAGATGAAGCTGTGGTGGGAGGCCAAGCAAGAGACAATGACAAGTCCCTTTGATAAGAGGGCAGTTGTGACATAGGAGGGACTGGCTGTTGGTGCTCTTGTTTGGAACTTGGGTCATGAAGAATTTTAGATGTATTGAAGGTGGGAGATATGGGAATCGTGATATCTAAATTTGACCTTGAACATGAAATAGCAACCATTCTGGAAAAGAGTTTGACTTACTAACTTTATAGCAGTCCACATAAATTATTGATCTCGGTTATATAATTAAACACAAACATACCCTATGATCCAGAAATCCCACTCCATGTATTTTTTACAGGAGCAATGAAAACACATGTCCAAAGAAAAACTTGTACCACAAATGTCCCCTAGTGGGTAAATCAATATACATATTACTGTACTTGCTAACCCTTAATCACTAGTAACCATTGATCTGCTCTGGTTCCTACAGTCTGACATTTTTTTCTTAAATGTCGTGAGCATCATAAGAACGCAGCCCATTGGAACCCGCTTCCTTCACTCATTACAGTGCCTTTGTGGTTTTCATGCTCGGCCATGCTCCGAGAGCCCATCCCCTCTCGCTTGGTGGGTAATTTTCCGGTGACATTTCCAACAAAAGCCAATTCCGGCATATGCAAATTTGAAAGTAAAAATGTAAAACATTTTAAAATAGGAGTCAGCTTGGCAAAATGACCTTTGTCATCTATCTGTGATGTCTGGTCAGCGGTCTCTGGCCATTGCTGATGTCTCTATGAGAGTATCATTGTGTTTGGGGACTACTTTTTGTATTTCTGGGCTTGGTCCAGAATTGCGAGGGTGGACAGATGAGTCATTCCAAGAGGAGAGGAAGGACTTGCAGGAAGTGAATGCCAGTACATCATTGTACTCTATGTGCAGGGGAAAGCCAGACCGCGTTGCTAGAAACCCAGGTCAGGATGGAAGTGTGGAAGAAAAATGGATGAGAAACAGAAAGAAGAGCTGAACATGAAGAAAAGGGGAGGAAGAGAATGTAAAGAAAAGTGAGGAAGGGGTGGAACAGGGTACATAGGAGAAAAATAAGAGGGGGAGGGAGGAGGAAAAGGAGGATGCTGGTTCCACAGCTATTGTTTGAATAGCCGCTCTATGGTGAGAA
Source organism: Microtus pennsylvanicus (assembly GCF_037038515.1). Taxonomy (NCBI): domain Eukaryota; kingdom Metazoa; phylum Chordata; class Mammalia; order Rodentia; family Cricetidae; genus Microtus; species Microtus pennsylvanicus. The sequence continues at coordinate 55,361,532 of NC_134589.1, read as the reverse complement.
TCTTGCGCCTCTGTTGTGCCTCCTGTATTTATCTGAAGGGCATTGCCGCAGGCAAACACCAGGGATAAACTTTGCCTCCTCTAACTTCACAGCAGAGAAAAGGCCATGTATTCATGGTCTATGTCTTTAGGGAGCAAGAGGCTATAAAGGAAGATACTAAATTTTAAGTAGTGATTTCTGTTTTAATTGGTTAATCCTGGGTGGCTCCAGGGATGGGAAAAAAACCTATCAATGAAAAGAAAGCCCATGTATTCCTCAGAAAGGAGAAGCTGCAATCACGCAGCCATTGGAGGCTCTCATCTCTGGTTCCCTTCTCATACTTTCTTCTGCATCATGGCATCCTGTCTCTTCCCTCCAACCCCCACGCTACTCTGTAATTCATAGGAAGATGTTATCTGTGAGATTATAGGAAGGAGCTTTTATAAATTCTAGGAAACAAGGCATGCCCCTCTGCAGACCAGTAGGTATTCAACAAACATTTGCTCTGTAAATAGGAAAAATCAAGCGTCTCACTGGCCCAAACAGAAAAAAAGCACAAGTCACATGTGCAATGTTAAACATTCTGATAGGCATTTATAAGCCAGGTAAAAAAAGTTTGATTTAATCAGATTAATAATGCTTAATTGCATATAGCCAAAGTACCAAGATCTCAGTCTGTGATCGATACAGAGATGTGTGATTGGTGTTTTCTCCGATCGTTTTAAATGTTTCCACTAGCGTCTTCAAAATCTTGTTTACATTTTACCCTTACAGCACAAGTCAGTGTAAAGTAGCTACAGCTGAGGGCTCAAGTCCCAGTAGCTGGATGTCCCCACTTTCATATTTGTCTATTAACTTAAGATCATATGACCTGGGTTATAACAATCACCCATTAACTCATCCTTGCCTTTCGTCTTATCTCATCCGGAACTGAGAAGTCCTAGGATTTTACGGTACTCCTTCCACCTGAGAAGCACATGGTCACTCTGGGCATAAGCAGCTCCCACAGGTCAGCCTCACACTGTCCTCCTATACTCCACAGAAGTCCGTCTTCTCGCCGCTTCTCATCAGCTTGTGGGCATAAACATCTTACCTGATGAGACCTCATCTTTAGGATGGTTGTCTCACCATGGGCCTGTGGTTTGCTCTGGGAAGAAGGCTCCTGACATGACTGAGTAATAAGGACTAGATGGCTGGTTTCTGGCTGGTTTCGGGGGAGGATGGGTGTGTGTGAGCGCAGAGATCATTTCAACACTTCAGGCTGCTGAAGTAGGTCAAGGGCACCAGCTCTTCAGGAGGTCCCCCATCCCACAGCAGACCATGGTCTTTCTAGACTGAAAGGCTTTGCACATATGCTGGAGGGTGATTCAAGACACCGAGAAGGCACACATAGCATGTGTCAGCTTGCACTATGGCATGCAAGAGTCTATGATTTCTCATTAAGGATGTCCTGTCAATGGATTGTTGATTCTCTTGTCTAGAGAGGCAGGGCCATAGGAGTGGGGAATATCCTACCTGCAGGGAAGGCCAATGGCTCCTCTTGCAGTGCCATGCATGGTGGGAGGGCTTAAGGCCAGTTTTCAGGAGAGAATGTGGCTGGTTCTGGCGGTCCCACAAGAAGAATGAACTTTGGAGACTGAAACTTACTACTTCCTCCATCTCCTGGGTGCACAGACCCCTTCAGTTCATATCCTTCTCTTGCTCTTGCCTTGTGGTGTCCTCATTCCATAACAAAGCTGTCCTAAGTATCTCTTTATGCCCTGTATGACTTTTTGGTAATGGAATAGTGAAGGCGGTTGGTATGGTTACTCATTCTACTTTGAGATATACAAAGTCTAGACTGTCTCCTTCCTCCCACCACCTCCCACCTGATCTCTAAAGAGGTTTCAAGTTGACTGCTCTGAGATGTGTCAGCCACCAACTTTCTGCCCTACTGGTCATCCCAGACCTTGGCCTGGGAGGACTTTGGGAATTTGGCTGAGTTTCTTCTCTTATGCCCCAGTTTTGTTTCTGTTGATGTCATAAAATACCCCCAACAAAAGCCACTTGTGTGAGAAAGGGTTTATCTGAAGTCCTAGTTCCTGGTGACAGTCACCATGTCTGGGAAGTGAAGAAAGAAGGATATTGAAGCAGATAGGCACATCTGGAGTCAAGACCAGAGAGAGAGAGGGGAATGTACGTATGCTTCCCGATGCCTAGCTCACCTTCTCCACTCTTGAGTAGTCTAGAACTCAAACACAGGATTGATCTTCTCCACAGTGAGCTGTGTCTTCCCACTTCAATTGATGTAATCAACACAGTTCCCTGCAGACATATCAGCAGGCCAACCTGATCTAGACAGCACCCCCCACCCCCCGCCTTGAGACCCTTTTCAGGTATCTCAAGTCTGGGCAGTGTGATGTTAACAGTTCAAACTGAACATCACATCCCGTTTGGAGATCCAGCTGTATAACGAGAATCCCAGTTCCGTCTGACCACTCATTAGCAAAATCAAGTTTGGAAATTCTATTTCCCCTTCTCTAGCTTTTCCCTTTCAGCATCTAGGGATGCTAATAACCTATCCTACAGTGCTGTGTTAGCTGAACAGAATACCACAGCTAAGAAGCAGGCAGTAAACCTTGAGATCTGTTATTTTCCTATACTTTCTTTCTCCTTCCAAGGAGATGGTAAGCTGAGAGCGATTTTAAAGAAAATTTTACGTACCACTCCTCCAAATCAACAGGCCCCGAGGGACATAGACATTCCAACCCGGGAACAGAATCTCATCAGAAAGCCAAAGGGCCAATTAGTCCTGAGTAAACCTCAAGAAACCCTGCACACTCTGGGCTGGCTTGACATAACGAATGTCTTAGGTGTCCTGTCTTTATCGTGTCCAGGCGGCCATTAGGCGGACCTCAGAGCGTTGTGAGAAATGAGTAAAGTAAATCAAGCAGAAGGCTCTTGGTGCACTCTCCCCGAGGCTGTTTCTGCTTCTCTGCCCCCATTCTCATCATAGACAAGGCAAGGGTAGTTCTGTTTCATGTTCTGACATCATGTCCCACCTGAGGGTTCAAGGCCTCATTAGAAAGGCAGTGAAATTAGTGGGAAGGAACTCCACAGTGATGTCATTCCTCCAGCCTGTCTCTTGGCCCTGCATACTGCCGAGCTCAGGGTAGTTGGCCTTACCAGCCCCTCCATCTACACGTCATGGCAATTCACAGGCACGTGCGGGTATTTCCACTGGCAGCAGAACATGTCTGCCACTAAACTCTCGGTTTCAAGTGGATCATATGGAGGAGATGATGAAGTTTTGGAAAGATTGTCACGCGACTTTAACTAGGCGGCCCTCCCATAGCCCCATCATTAAGAGCAGAGTGGGAATCTGTCTAATTGGCAGGATGATTAGATACACAGAAATGCGAAATGCCTACCTCTTCCGCGAAAAGGTTTAGCTGGAGGGAAAAAAAAAAGAAAAAGAAGAAAAAAAGAAAACCTGCAGAGGCTGGAGTGGGGTGAGCTGTTAATGAATCTGGCATTAAGAGATTTGTGTGAACCCGAGGGAGGTGGCTGAATTCCCAGATTTGATTCAGCCCGTTCTGGGAAGCTGTGGGGTACCTTCTCAGAGGTCAGTGGCAGTTAAGTTAAAATGTTCAACTGCTCGTTATCCCCACTGACTGAACCACTTCCCCCAGCGTCTTTTGGGAAGCAGACAATAGGCCCACGTTGGGTGCATTAGTCCAGTCCTAGCTGTCTAAGACGTTGTCTATAATTCAGACCCCACCTCTTCATCCTCCCAGCCTCAGAATGCATATGGGCACAGGTTCCTCTCGTTCTAAAGGCCAATTCAGTAGCAGTTCCTGTGCCCAAATGCGTATTAGTTGTGCCATACACGCTTATGGCTTTCTTTACAACACAGGTAGTTCAGTGTTACTGAGGAGAGGCAAAGCCTGTTTCCTTTGAAAGAAATAAGACAGCTTTTGATTCATATGAAGACACATCCAGAAGGGGCTGGTACAACTCACATAGGAACTAGAGCTCAGAGTGAGGCTGCTCAGCTAGGCCAAAGCTGAGGAGTGTGGTTGCGGGGGTCTTTGCGGTAGCTGGACTGAAAGAAAAAGATTCTAAAAGTTATATTTTACCGACTTTACCCACATTAGCGGAAGACGGACACAAGCATGGAACTTTCCTTTATAGAACAGAACATTTGGAGCTCATAACTTGTACATGATCACAAAACCAAAGGCAAGATGAATCCATGCCCTGGTAAAGGGGTGAGGGGCAGCTGGCGGCTGACCATAGACATAAGAGAGGAGAACAATAGCTGAATACCCGGGTGGGAACAACAGCAAATCACTCGGCTCCACCCTTCTGCAGCTGTGAAGGTTTCATCCTAACCTGTCTGCAACAATTCCTTTTCAAGGATGTTTTTGAAGACATCAGCCTTTTGGGGTAGGAGACGGGGAAGTGGGTTAGGAATGCTATATTCTAAAGAACATCAAAGACACAGTAATTTGCACAAACACATTGGCGACGGATGGCCAGGTAGTAAGGACAGACAGCCGCCAATGTGTTGGCCGTACGGTCACTGCCACTTGAGTTTTGAGAAATGGCTAGCTATTGAGTGTAATAGAGTGTATTTGTACATACCTAGATGATGTAGGTCAGTCACTCACAATGGTCTCGATGCAGTCAAGAGACACAGCAAACACAAAACATACATGGTTGTGTGGCACTGCGCACTCTCTTACAGCAAGCCATTTTTTTATAGGTAGGGGTAGCTAGTAGGGTAAACACATGAACTAGTAACATGCCTATGTATTGTCGCCATCAAGTAGTATGCCCTGCACAGAGGTGTTTGTGCTGTACTTACCCAGGAGCAGCAGCACAGTAGGTTTGTTTAACTAGCGTTGGCACAAATGTGCCAGCAATGTGCGGTGTTACATCCAGGAAGCTATAGTGCCACTAGGTCATAGGCATTCTTCAGTTTTCTTGTAATATGACAGGGCTACTCTTCTGTATGTGGTCCATCATCAAAGTGAATAATCATTCATGTGACCTGTGGCTATAGTTTTTGTTAGTGTGTATGTGTGTATAAGTGGAATGTGTGTTGAGTTTTCTGGGTTTTGCTCACATGTAGCTGTTTCATGGGATGCTCACTTCCAGTGTGGTGATCATGCGATCATCACCACCACCAAGTGCAAGCAAAGTTGCAATGTAAAAATACATTAGTTTTTAATTCTGGTGAGGAAGTTTGTAAGGATATATGTATGAGTATGCACACTGTAACCACATCTTCTCTTTTAGGAGCCCTGGGGTTTGTTATGCGGGTGCAGAGAGAATATTTGTCTTTCCCTCACCAAGATTCATCTTTTAAATCCTCATCCTAAGTTTGGAAAATGGAGCTTTTCAAGGTACTTAGGTCATGAACACTGAACCCTATGAAAGGGACTGAAACTCAGGTCTCTTTCTGTTATGTGAATATAAAAGGAGAAGTTGGCAGTCAACAAATGGAATAGAGCTTTCTCCATAATACCACCATGCTGGCACCATTATCATGGGCTTTCAGCCTCAAGAACTATGGTTAATATAGCGCTGGAGTTGTAAGCATCTGTTTTTATAGGAATGAAAATGGTCCCCATAGGCTCATAGGAAGTGGCACTATTTGGAGGTGTGGTCTTATTTGAGTAGGTATGTATGGCCTTGTTGGAGGAAGTATGTCACTGCGGGTGAGCTTTGAAGTTTCTGATGCTCAAGCCAGGCCCCACTGTCACTTTCTCTTTCTGATGTCTTCAGATCCAGGTGCAGAACTTTCAGCTACTTCTCTAGCACCATGTCTGCCTGCATGCTGCCATGCTTCCCACCATGATGACAATGGACTAAACTTCTGAACTGTAAGCCAGTCCCCAATTAGATGTTTTCTTTTATGAGAATTGTTATGGTCATAGAGTCTCTTCACTGCAATAGAAACTAAGAACCCAAATGGACTAAGAGACAGACATGTATAAACTTTCCTAACTATCACTGAGTTGTGTTTTAGTGTCACATTTGGCTTTGTTGACAAGGACACTTTTTAAGAGTCATATTAAAACCACCTCTCTATATCCACATTTTCTATAAAGTTGTTACTATCTTCTACATAACTGATTTAAATTACCAAATGGGCTTCTTTTAGAATTTAAAACTGAGAGAATACAAGGCCTCCTTGTAGAACAAGTGAGTTCTTTGCTTTCTAGCAAACAGATACTCATTATCCTGGCATGGTTTCTAGGAAGGACAGTATTATGTGTCAATTCTTTCTATTGATTCTTGGTTATTCTACTTATTCTTGAATTTTTTTCTGACATCCTGGTATTTTGAGGAATAATGATAGCCATTATTTAAATTTTGCATATAAGTTAAGTGTGATGCTATACAGTAATCTTAACACACAGAGGTTAAGACATGAGCAAATTCTCAGTCATCTAGGGCTACATAGCAAGTGAGTGTGTGTATGTGTCTCTGTGTGTGTTTCTGAAAGCTGGGAGCAAGAAAATCAATAAAAAGAGTAACTTAGTAATATATTAATATATTGTTTTTTATGAAAATCCATCCTTCTCTCTGAGCTTGTGTAAGCCATATGGCATGGCTGTTTGAGACACAAGTCCACCTAGATCTGTGCCTTTAGGCAGAAGCTTCTCCTTTGGTGATGTATGAGTGAAACTTGGATCTTTTAAAATTATTATTTTGTGTTGTGTGGATCAGAGTATCTGAATCCATAGAACACATCCTCCTGAGCCCCAGTGAATGAGTTATTATGGACCTTAACTCTGAATTGTTCTGGGAGACTACCTCTCTCGTGAAGGGGTTTTCCATAATCCAAGCAAAGCCACCTCACTGCCGTCTGCATAAAGCATGTGACACAGACAAAAACTTTAATTTTCTTCTTCCCTTCTTAATCTTGATTTTTTTATTCCTTTGACTTATTTCATGCTTGTCATTGAAGAGAGGATGTGTCAAATCCTTTATATAATGGAAAATGACTCTATACCCAGCTCTAACTGGGAAGTGAATAGCATATTTGTGTATATTCAGGCACTTGGCATTTATTCTTCAAATATTTAGAATCTTAAGTTATTCAGTAGACACTGCTAACTACTAGAAATATTGGAAATCATGGCATCACTGCTGTGTTTGAGAGGGGCATCAAGCTGCCTGCTTTGGAGGTGGTAACAAGGAGACTAGCTCAGGCAATAGTGGTGATAAAGATGAAGTCCGGGTATGTGCATTCGGAACCATATGCTCTATACCAAGATGGGCAGCCTTTGTCTGAAGGCTCAGACAGTTGAAAGAGAAAAGAAACTCCTCCAATCCCAAGGGTGTCCTTCAAGAATCCTGGAGACAAGACTTCTTAGGCTGGGTCAAATGCATGTGTCAAAACTGTCAGATGCAGCTTCTATTCAAACACTCCAGACTGCGGGAGAAAGTGAGAGGCTGACGTCTGTACACTGGCCCTTCCACTTAAACTCAGCCGATATGGAGTTCTCGGCTTGCTTTTTGTGCTAAAAAGTAACAAGATGGACAGGAATTAGCATCATGCCTCTTCTTGGTTCTAAGAAAGTGCTAATGAGCAGTAGCTCTACTTAAGGTATAAAAGATGGGTGAGGTTCCTGAAGGCTCCATGACAGCCCAGAATAGCCTAGCTACATGGTCCATACTGCCACCTGGCATCCCCAGTTCCCCTCCCAGCATTCTCACAGGCAGTGAAAGCCTTGCTTGTAGAAGGATGCTGTCCCGAGGCAAATGGTGACCACTGAATTTATTTGCATCGATTGTGTAAGGCAACTGTACTGAGCCTTTGCAACCACACTAAGAGTTTCGTATATGCTACTTTACTTAATCTTTGTAATGGCCTGCTGAGCTGGGGACCACCACAAGCATCATTTTCAGGTGAGGAAGCCAAAGACTCTGCTGATTCCATGTTTTACATGGCCGTGGGGGAAATTTCTGTCTAGATTAAATAGCTGATGCCAAGTGGCTTTTGTACAGTTATGGAAGAATACTTAATGTCACAAAGCTAGTGAAGGCCAAGCTGGGATAAGAACCACAGGACTAATTTTCAGAACACAATGTTTCCTCTGCTAGTTCTCAAAATCAGGGCTCTGATGGAGTGACAAGAAGGACAGGTAGGGTAGTTTTATTTATTTGTTTGTTTATGTTGAAGAGGACATGCAAAAAAAAAGGGGGAGAGAAGAGCTGGGGAGGCTCTATTAGTAGGCACAGCAAAATAGATCACATTTATGTTGGTCCCAAAATGATTTGTTGGCTGCCTCGTTTTCACTTAGTATTCATATGACCTTGAGTCTGAGACTGCTTTAGTATACTACTAAGACACAATTGTATTAAATGCCACAATGGTGGTGAGCTACTGTTGTGGAATAATCTTTGTGTACACTGTGAAGATGTGTCTCTGCCTAAGGAAAATTCTGATTGGTTGAATAAAAAGATGCAGAGACCCACAACTAAACATTAGGTAAAGTTTGGGAATCTCGTGGAGGAGGAGGAGGAGGAGGAGGAGGAGGAGGAGGAGGAGGAGGAGGAGGAGGAGGAGGAGGAGGAGGAGGAAGAAGAGGAGAAGAGAGGTGTGTGGGAACCAGAGGAGTCAAGGACACCACATGATGGTTCACAGGGTCCATAGCCTGGGTTCATAGGGCTTTTCAGAGCCTGAACCTATAACCAGGGAGCCTGCATAGGACTGACCTAGGCAATCTGCATATATGTCACAGTTGTGCAGTTTGGTCCTCTTATGAGACTCCTTACAGCAGGAACAGGGGCTGTCACCAGCTCATTTACTCCTCATCTTGGGTCGCCTTGCTCAGCCTTGATCCATGGGGAGGTACTTAGTCTTCCTACAACTTGATATGTTGCTGTGTTTTATTGATACTCATAGGAGACCTCTCCTTTCCTGGATGGGGACCAAAGAGGTGGGGGGGGGGAGAATTGGGGAGAGGGACTGTGAGGGGAGGATGGGGGAGAGGCTACTGCCTGGATGTAAAATAAGTAGGTAAGTAGATGAAGTTTTTTAAAGAAAAGAATGGCCAATAAGATCAGAGGATAGGCGGGACTTCCAGGGAGAGGGAGGAACTCAGGGAAAATCTGAGGCACTCGAGATTCTCCAGCCACACAGAGGGAATCGGATGCACAGAATGAAGGAAAAGTAAGTCATGGCAGGATGTAGACTAAAAGAAATGGGTTAATTTCAGTTTATTTTAAGTTTAATTTAATTTAATAAGAACTGGTTGGGAACAAACGTAAGCTAAGGTCAAGCTTTCCTAATTAGTAAGTCTCTTTGTCATTATTTTGTGACTGGCAGTCCAAAGAAAGTCAGACAGGAAAGCCTTGCTAAAAGCCACCTCAAAGCATGGTGCCAGGTCTGTGAGGGTAATGACAGTGACAAGGAGGGCTCTATATGGCTGGAAAGTGGTAGGGAGAAAGAAGAGGCTGCATTCGGTCTTCCTACTTCCTGCCTCTGTCCATGGCCTGCCTTAAGGAGTTGCTCAGGGCACTGCACTAGTTAGGCGCATAAGGCCTCCAGCATTCTCTCACTGTCAAAGGGGTGGGGTCTGTAGAGCTACTCACTGCTCACAGAAGAGTCCCTTGGAAGTTTCCACTAAGTGGTTCCTTAGAGGCCAGCCAGGGCCATTCCTCACAACACGGGACACAGCACAGGGACTGTCCACTGAAAGTTAGGGGGAGAGCAGCAGGCTGTAAGATTTATATCAAGTAAATGTAGTCAAAAGTATCCATCACCACCAGATGCATGGCGAATCTGCGCACACTTGGGGTTTGGATTGCAGATCAATGACTAGCCTTTCTTCTCCATTACTCACTGTGTGCACACTGAAGACGGACACCACGGGGAGGTTCTCAGTAGACCAGAAAAATGAAGGGTAATTTGAGTCTATCTTCTACTGATTATGGATGCTCACACCAGAAATGATGGAAAGCTCTAAGCAGCATCTCTGACAATCCGGCCTGGGAGTCTCCCTGAGTCTGCTCCAGGATGCGGGATAATGACCATCCCAGCACACCTCAGTGTTGGCAGAAGCCACTGGCTTCACCTGCGGCAAACAAGTGGCTTCTCACATTCTGAAGCCAAAGAGTCCAGCAATGCCATATACCTAGCGATTCTCCAGGATCTCAATTTTTAGAATTTCTGGTCCGTTTTCAATTAGGAACACTCCCATTCTACCGCCACAGCTTTTTAGAACCCTCTCTGTTGAAAGACTTTGAGGTCTTGTTTGCTCTCCTGCCCTTCTTTATGCGAGGGTGTCTGTTCCAGGGAAGGCAGCTTTGTTCAAATTAGTGCTTGGAGCCTGGCATCCTCACAGCTCAGGGACTGAGATGGACTTAGAGGTGGATTTATGGAGGAGAAAGACTCCTTTCCTGGTTGAGGGTTTTGCTTTATGGGCCAATGGGAGCAAGGGACTCAGCTTCTGTTTTTCTTCTTTAATCCCCTCTTTCCCTATTCTACAGCTATCCCCTGCACTTCAACAGGCTTTCCTTCCTCTCCTTCCTCCTACTTGATTTCCCATTGTTCCATCTCACCACCTGCTCACGTGTCTCCCAATACAACTGTAGGAAGGGTATGGCTGGCAGTGTTTGGAGCAATAGGGTCAAGCCAAACACGCCTGTGAAGAGTTATCTTAGATACGGGAAGCAGGACAATGGTGGCACTAGTGGCAGCAATGGCAGATAGAGAAATGACAGAACAATTAAACACCCTCCGCCCTTCAGGTGGCTGACGCTGGATAACAGTGTATCTCTAATTCCACACTTCACGAAAATGAGCAGCAGGATGCTTAGAGAAATGACAGCTTAGCAGGGCGGTGGTGGCGCACGCCTTTAATCCCAGCACTCGGGAGGCAGAGGCAGGCGGATCTCTGTGAGTTCAAGGCCAGCCTGGTCTACAGAGCTAGTTCCAGGACAGGAACCAATAAGCTACAGAGAAACCCTGTCTCGAAAAATCAAAAAAAAAAAAATGACAGCTTGTGCAAATCCTTAGAGAAGTGACATAACAAGACTTAGTGCTACAGCTATTTAGACCTTAACAAAGAACCTGCCACCTAAGCTGGCTTCTTCCTTTATTCAGGGAGTAAGTCCAGGTCCAACGGAATTTACAGGTAAGTAAGATGAAGGGTGGAAGCAGGGATCAATGGAGAACTGGCATGTTTTCTTCTTGCAAATTGGAATTTCTCATCTTCTCATGTTCTCTTTCCTCTCCAATAAATCTACAAAAGTGGATGGATCAATGCAGACTACGAAGTCACAAGCATTTGTGTCTGGTTCTCACCAGCCTCCCGCATAGGCATTGCTTTGCCCTTTCTTATAGCTACTGAAGGGGTAAAATCTTCTATGAGGGAGGTGCCCATCTTGGTCTGTCTTTGTTCCTGAGAACCTAGAGCATCAGTGATCAGCACTTAGCAGTCTCTAGTGAATATGGGATGAATTCATCACACCAGTGCACTGAAGACCATAACTGCCCTAGCTGTTTAATTGAGATGCTCTTAACCCAAATATCTCTCCTTTCCTTGACCAAGACCAACTGTGGTCCATCGTTACTCTAAGATGTTGCAGATCATAAACAGAGCATGACTCCTTTTTCTTTTCAATAGAGGAACTAGAATAAAATGCTGTCCTCAAGACCATTAAAGCTCACTCCCCTCCATAATAGAACAATTTCAGATCAAGAAGAGACAGGAAGAGATAGATTTACATCAATGTTTCCAGGGACTGTGTGAGATTACTCAGAAGGAACAAAGGATGAAGATCGAAAGAGAAGCTAATCTTTATTAAGTTATACGATGTGCACAGTAATTTCCTACCTGCATAATAAAAGATGATTAAAAGTAAAATAAAAATTTAACTATACTATAAATTAACCCTGTAGGAAGCTATGAGCTGGAGTCCAACTCAAATTTAGGGACACAAGACATAGCTAATGAGGCAGGAGATGACACTTGGGATTTACTGGACTACTTAACTTGAGTAACATTGTCACACCTGCTTGCATGATGGCAGAATGGTCTTTGCCCTGTGATACCCCCCCCCCCCCCACCTATCTAATAGTAAGTAGTGTTTCTTTCCTCTTTAAGTCTGGAAGGGGCTCCAAGAAGTTTTCAGGCAATAGGAGCTGAGACTGGTGGTATACAGTGCCCAACTTTCCACCCTTGGAGCTGTGCTGTTCTGTGCACTTCACAGAGGTGGAAGCTTAATGGGGCCTCAGGCAATGACCTTGACGGCGCAACTCTTTCCAATTCTTTTTCTCTTTCTTTCTCTTTCATTTTCCTGTCCCCCGCCATTACTTTCTTCATATACTGTCACTACACCAAGACTCAATTCCCTCTCTCATGTTATACTCTTGGGGGAACAATGAGAGATGCTATTTAGAAACCCAGATGTCATACACAAAAGGCAAATGATTCCCCCATCTCTGGCCTTTTGACTTTAGTTAGAAGTTGGCCATACTGTAAAAATCCATTCAATTTTGCTCTTCAGAAGTGTGAAACTGAAGATTTGCTAAACTATCAAACCAAAGAAATCCCTCATGACTAATTTCTAGCATTGGGATTCATTCACATACCAATACATTCAACAACTACGTCTCAGCATCTGCTGTGATAAACTCCCAAGATACAGAGGAACTCAGGATGGACAGAGTCCCTGTTACCATGGGAGCTGAGAGCCTGGCAGTATAAGCAGACATTAAGTAGTTAAGTAGAGCAGTGGAAGCACAACCAAGGAGAAATCTAGGTGAAAGTGAATGATGTCTGATGATTGGGATTGCTGTGCACTAAATAAATGTATTATAAATAAGTCATCAGTGGACATTACAAGAAAATGGGATAGTCAAAGTGCTTCGTATAGAAAACCATGTGGACATAGGAATAAAGTTTCAGATTAGTGACTATATACTTCTGTTTGGGTTATCATAACAAAATACTATAGAGTGGGTTTTTTAAATGCCAACCATTTATTTCTAACCATTACTGAGGCCATGAGATTCAAGATGGAGTTATCACAAAGCAGGCTTCATTGCGAGGCTTCTTTGGACTGTGTTGTCCTTACTATCTTGCTGTGAACTCATAAAACCTCTTCTCTATGTGTGTGAAGGGAGGGGAAGGAGGAGAACAGAGGGAGGGAAAGGAAGGGAAAGAGATGGGGAACATCGGGTATCTGCTCTTATATGACGGTTATATGCCATCATGCAGACCTTGCCTTACGGCTCCTTTTCCAGTAGTAGCACGCTGGGAGTGTGGGCTCCAACACAGGAATTTGGGGACACATGGTCCATAACAATTGCCTCTTTCAACAACCTTTAATTGTGTTTCTATCTCTAAAATTGGTAGAAAATGTCAGGGTAGAAAGGGTGCCCTTTGTTCTCCTTTGTCTTGAATAATTTCTTTGCATTTTAGATCCAAAGGTCATTTAAATATACTGGGTAAGTAGGGACTGGGCTGTTGATTGGATTTAAAAATTTGTAAAATGTGAGAAAAAATGCTACCGAGGTAGCAGTGTAAAACAAACAAACAAATAAAACGATTCATTTTATTTTAGTTTTGTGGTACATTGAGAAAAACTAGTTGTGTCATAAGGAACTATGGAAGGAAAATAAAAATGAGTTTGAACCTAACTATACCTCTTGCTTATGCTGAGAGGCAAGGGGATGCCTCAGAAGGGACTTGTAAAAGGATTTATTTGAGTTCAGGCTACCCACTTGCATGGGTGTTAGATATCACTGCTCCACCAAGGAGTGCTAACTGTGTGAGCACCGGGAAGGAAACTCTGAGTCCATGTGTCTGGACCCAGCTGACTGGACAAAAGAATTCCCCGGAAAGGAATTGTTTGCATAAAGAATTCTTGAATGCTGGGAGCAAGGCAGTGACTTTGGCCCCTAACACCCAGGTTCTCCTTTTTGGTAATGACATCTTGATTTCCTTTTAGGCCACAGATTCTTTCCTGTTTGGTTTCTGGTGTTCAAACTCATTTTCTCTTTTCTGCAGTTGTTCCTTGTGTCATAACTACTTTTTCACACTGTACCACAGAAACTAAAATAAATTGGTGTGTGTGTGGGTGTGTGTGTGTGTGTGTGTGTGTGTGTGTGTGTGTGTGTGTGTGTGTGCGTGCTTGTTTTTTTTTCTGCTACCTAGGTAGCATTTTCTCTCATGTTTTAAAATTTTTCTAATCCAATGAGCAGCATGACCAATAAAGGTCCATAGGATGACCTCTTGGGACTTGGCAACCTGGAGTCAGCAAACACAGACAAAAGAAGCTGAAGGTCATTTAATCCATGAAGGAAACCCTTTGAGATGTGATCTTTAGAATGCCCAGAGTTTCAGGACTTTATTTTCCTTCTCAAAGTCTTTCTGAATATAAAGTGTGTGTGTGTGTGTGTGTGTGTGTGTGTGTGTGTGTGTGTGTGTACACATATATCCACATGTAATGGAGCTTTGTTGAGATGCAAATTCACATGTCATTCCTCCATTTGAAGTATAAATGGCTGTCGGGAGAGTCACAGAGCCAAGCACTTGTCACTATAATCACTATCAGAACATCTTCAAGCCCCTCACAAAGAAACTGCGCCGAGCACCATACTTTTCCACTTCCTGCAGCAATCCATTGCACAGCATCTTGTCTCCTTTGGGCTCCTTCACACCGAGGGTGTGCCTCTCTGGACACTGCCCAGGAATGGTCTTGTGTGTTATGGGGCCATTGGATTTTACACCATGTGTTTGTCCCAGCTGTACCCATGCCAACCTGTAGGCCAGGCTTCCTTCCTCTTCTGACTGCCTGGTGCTCCATAGAATACCATGGAGCAAATGTGTTTTATTTTCCACTGACAGGTAGACAAGTCTTCCGACTGCTTCTCTCTCTCGTTTTTATAAGTCACGGAACGCCTTCTCAGTAAATTCCTCTTTACTCGCGTTAGGCAGGCTGTTTCCATTGCTTAAAGGGAAAAAAAATCTGTAACAGATCAAGCTTTCTCCACAACTGTCCATATGAATGTGTGTCAGGTTCAATGAGTCTAGGATTCAGAGCCCAGCCCTGAACCTCATTCAGCCTTAAACTTTCTTTTTACGAATTTCAGGGATTCGGGGTTAGCATAAACATTGGTACAATAGACCAAAATTTAGGCCTACCAGAATGGCTTGAGTGTCTACTGTTCTGTTCTTACTATCTCAGAGTTCTCCTACCTACCTCAATGGCAATATTCCCCACAAACAGCAGAATCCATCCTAAGTAGAAACACTGAGCCAGAATGTTATTTTTTTTAGCTCCTTCTCAATAATAATTTGCCCATCACTACCTCTTTTATACCCTCTCTTCCACAGCCTTGTAACTTTCAGTATCATGCTTCTATAATTCTCCCATTAAGTATGGATCTTTTTATTCCCTTCTACAAGCCCATCATCTGTATAGGCTTCTATTGTACTTTAAAGTCATTGTATTAGTGGCAGGGCATGTGACCTCAGCTTGTTACATCTGCAAAATGGGTGTGTGGGAGTGTTTGGACAAGTCAGTGAGCTTTCCATTTTATTTAGCTACATAACCAGCTCTTCAAAAGTTCCCATAAGTGGAAGCTCCAAACACAGGTGGGGCTGATTGAAGAAGAGCTGTCCTCTTCATTTTAAACTTGGGATAGCTAGTCTACCTTGGGAGGTGTTGCCACAGCTCCATGCTCCAGAGCAGAGGTTCTCAACATGTGGGGTCATGGCTCCTTTGAGTTTCGAATGACCCTTTTACAGGGTGGGGAGAATGTGGCTTTAGGGGCAGAAAAACCTAAGCTGCAGTTTGAGGACTCCATCTTTCCTATGTATGTTATAGTGAGCAAAATGCTGGAGTCTATGACCTTCAGTTTTTTCATCTGGGAAATGAGGACATCACAGATTCTCTGGGACATCTAATAGCATTGCATGCATAAAACAAGGCCCCCACAAATAATAGTTCTCCTTCCTTTTCCTGCTAAGTATCTTATTGCAGGTAAATAGTTTGATTTATAGTTTGAGTCAAGTTCTCTCTGTAGCTGAGGTTGGCCTAGAACTTGTTATGTATTCTGGGAAAGTCACAGAAAACCTTTTGTCTCTTACTCTCAAGAACTGAGATTATAGGAATGTAAGTACCTGGTTAGCAGGGAATTACAATGATAGTCCCTTTCAACCTGGAGGCTAGATGATGATAATGAGCTCACTGGGTTTTGTTTTCCAAGTCCCACAAGGGGTATTTGTAGCTTGATGAGTAAAGTTCAATTGAACAGGCTTTGGATATTGTGGGGTAAAGCCCTGCAAATAGTTCCCATGATTTCCACTCCCTAATGCTAACACTGCTGTGGGATTTCCTCATTTCGACTGCTGCCTATACCTAGAGATGAGGCTTCCAACTCAGTCATAAAACACTGGGATCTCCATCTCTCTGCTGCTTTCCCTTCCTCACCTGACCTGTAGATCACTCTGTAGACGTGCTGGCATGTTGGAGAAGCCCAGGCTCTCAGGAGCCAAGGTCAACATCTAGATAGTAGCCACAGAGGAACTGAGAGTCCCTTTCCTAAAACCTGCATTGAAATGTACCCCATTACAGTGACATGGCAGTGATGGACACTTTCCCACAGCCTTCAGATGATGCTAACACCAGTCACAGTGCGACCACAGACTTGTGGAAAACCCTGAGCCAGAAGCACACATCTACTTTAGGCCTGATTTCCAAATCACAGAAACCGAAAGAATAGTTTATGCCATGATGTTTGGGGTTAATTCGTTATGCAGCAATAAATACTGATACAAATCCAGCTATATGCCAAGCACTGTCCCAGCTATAGAAAGCAAGATGGATAGAACTTGTCCCTTTTCTTCAAGAGTGAATCTTGTGGCCATCACACAGTACTCACACTTACTTGATGACTCTTGCTTGGAACATGTTGAGTGAGCCATCTGAGGACACACATGTGTCCTTCTTAACCTCTGATTTCCTCTGCCTCAGTTGTTTTAAGAGACTGAGCACATCATGTTTCCCACCCTTACTGAAGTTCTTCTATTGAAAGACAGTTTATTGTGTTGGTAAAAATCACAGAATCTGGAGTTTGGTGTGGTACCATATATGAAGGTATACTCTTTGGGGGGAAGTTATGCTACCTTGCTGTAGAATATTAGTTTAAAATGTGTTACATTCATTTATGCTGTGGAAGATCTGTTTAACGTTACAAAGGTGCATTGCATTCTTTTATGATGCATTTGTTGAACTCTGTGAAGCTGTTTTGCTTTGCCTGTCTAAAACACCTGATTGGTCTAATAAAGAGCTGACCTGCCAATAGCTAGTCAGGAGTGAGAAATAGGTGGGGCTGGCAGGCAGAGGAATAAATAGGAGGAGAAATCTAGGGAGATAGCAAGGAGTGAGAAAATCATAAGGAGAGGAGGACACCAGGGGTCAGCCACCCAGCCGCACGCAGACAGCCATGAAGTAAGTAGAGTTACAAAAAAGCTGGCTAAAAACAAGCCAAGCCAAGGCTGGATATTCATAAGTAAGAATAAGCCTCTGTATATTTACCTGGGAGCTTGGTGGCAGGCCCCCAAAGAGTAAAATAAAGAACC
Organism: Microtus pennsylvanicus; assembly: GCF_037038515.1. Lineage (NCBI taxonomy): Eukaryota > Metazoa > Chordata > Mammalia > Rodentia > Cricetidae > Microtus > Microtus pennsylvanicus. Next base: position 55,343,956 of record NC_134589.1, on the reverse strand, counting down.
AACTTCTTTATTTTCTACTTCTCTGGACTGGCACCTTCTTCTGTATTGTTAGGGAATAACTATCACTTGGGGGTGTGGATGTGCGAAGGTCAGATGAGTACACCTAGTGCATAGCCTAGGACACAGCCTTTGCCTGACCTGGGGCTCTGTGGGTGCTAAGCACCATTTATCTTAGACTCAGGCCTCACATTGTAGGCAGTGTACAGGGTACATCCATACATCTCCATGTTGTTCTGGTCTCATCAAATGAGCACAGTCTAAATTAATAAAACTAGGGGCAGCCAGACCCATAGATGGTAACAAATTCAGCTTTTGCTTCCATCCATAAATGCTTACTGTATTTAAGGGTGAGAAGTTTTTTTTTCTTCCTTTATGAGTAGATTTGGGGGTTTTTGTTTTTTTCATTTCACGCTAGCCCTTACAGGCCACTCAGTTCTGATGGGAAGAAAGCCCTTTAGCATAGTCCATAAAACTCACATAATTAACACCAACAACCTGATATCATGAACACAACCCACAAGAGGCAAAGCCACACAGCAAATATCTCTTAAGTGAATGGATGGGTTTATTAACTTGAGGATGTTTTTCCATGAACAGAGAGGATCTGTGATAGAACAGGACTTGGGAAAGCATCACTGGGGGTGGGTATGTGTGTTGGGGAGACATATGATGAGGGTCACTGCAATAATGCTGTAAGCTGTAGAGAATAGGAGCTGGAAGAAAAAGGCATAAGAAAGAGGGTCTGCTGGGTGTCTAATTAAAAGGCAACCAGATCATAACTTTAAGAAACTTTTGCAATGTCCTCAGGACTCCTGTGTGCATCCACAATTTACATTAATGGCTAATGCTGAGTTGTTTGGGTTATGTCTTTTCAGCCTGGGCAGTGGTTGATGGGAAGTTGCACGTAACTTTTATTCTTTGGGGGACAAAGAGGATGAGAAAGGGGAGTTAGAGCAAATAAGGTGAGGCAGAAGTTCTAGAACAGCTGGATCAGTGGTGGAGGCTAGAGGAGCAGGGAAATGGTCCCCTAACGCTTCCTCGCTGCCCGTATGTTAACGATCCCCACTTCCTGAATTATCTAACTCTATGGGAATCATATCTGGCAAATATTTACTGCTCACTATTATGTAAACATCTATGTTATTTTAAATGCATTACAACGTTTATTTAGATTTATTGTGTTTTGAGAGTGGTTCAGAAATAAATGTAATTTTCTCTTGCAGTTCTGTGAAGATAAATGACTTACAGACTCTCCTGTTCTATTTCTGGCAGAGGTGCCGTGGGCACAGTTGATGCTTGCCTTATGCAGCACCGTCTCTGCGGGTCTCCTCTGTGACAGCAAGATTTTTGCTCCACCGTCCACAAATCTCTATAAACCCATCTTAAACCTAATACCCTTCATTTTCACTATTTGAAAAGAGCAATATGCCCCGCCCTTCTCATGATTGTATCTTTCATTCCCATTAGAACTGAACTTGACTGATGCTTCGGCATCTCTCAAGATAAACAGGCCCTGTGCCTGGTGTGTTCTGCTGGCATTGAGGCTAAGGTATGCCTGCCATTACTTGAGTCCTTTCTGTGCTTAAAATGCCCCTCACTAAAACTGTAAGATCTCTCAATCACCTCCAATACATCTTTCATTCTGTATAAACTAAAAATAAATTTCTGAAGCTGTCCTTACTGGGACTCCATCCTGTAGTTGTGCAGTGTGGTGGACATTTGTCACCCAACAGCCATTCATTCCCCAACTGGCATCCACATCTTATTTTTTCTCTGGGGGAAGAATGGTTTTTCCATACTCCTCGGCTAAATGCCTGAGATGAAGCTGTGCTCTGCTTTAGTACCCAAAGGCCCATGTATGGAAAGCTTGGGCCCCAGAGTGGTGTTGCTGGGAAGTGTTGCCTGTGAGAGGCCTTTAGTCATTAAAGGTAAGATTCCTAATGAGGATTATGGTCTCAGCAGTCATTTTATTTGCTTTGTAGCCTGTGATGCCAACAGCTGATCTCTGACGTTTACCATGCTATGGCACCTAAAGTTTGGGATTAACCAATCTTAGACTGGAGCTTTCAAAATTGGGAGCCCAAATCAACCTTATCTATTTATGATTGTAATTTCTGCCTTACACACGCTATGTTCTCCCTGGGAGCATGGGCAAAGCTCATGATGATTGGTGCATAACCTGCCTCTGTCTATGGTGATCTGAGGCACTACGGTGGCCTGAGGACTCTGTCACAGCTAAAGAGACACAATGAGTGTTTCACTGAGACTTTATTGAAAGAAACTTTGCTTTTCTTACTGTACAGAAAACCCCCAGAGGATTTGGGGGCTGGAGTAGCACCACCATCTGGATAACCACATGGTGGAGAAGAAAGTCGGCGTGCCTGAATACACAGCAGAGATAAAGAATTAAGATACCCGGAGCTCAGAGTAGTGTTGCAGAACCCTAAAGCTCACAGTGCTTAAAGCCGGACCAAGTCCTGAGGTTTTGAGCTTGCAAAACACAGAACTACATCACCTTAATTAAGAGAATCTGAAAGAATTTTCTGTCACTTAAAGCAAAGGGGATCTTTACTAACATGTCTGTGAGAAGATTCTTTTGTGGCTGGCTATGTAGCTATCTGAAAACTCAGGGGACAGAAAAAGTGGTACAAAGGAACAAGTCTTTCTGATTAGCCTGGTCCCAATAATTGCAAGACAGGGGAGCTGAGTCTAAGAGGGCTGTTAGCATCTCTATTCATATAGTTGCTGAGGGCAGAGGTAGGGACATGGTCTATGCTGGACATCCAGTCCATTCTCACCTCATTCTAGCCAGACTGGAATGGATTCTCCTTTTCCATAAAGGTGAGGGCTTTCAGGCCTCCTTTCCCATTGTTCACAAGTACCCACCCTACTGAGGAACCTCCCTCCAGAGCCTCTCTTTCATTCTTTCTATTTGGTGTAGATTTACTTCTTTATTTTGTTTTAAAGATGTCAAACACACATAAAAACACAAGCAAAATCATGGGTACTACATGCCTTCATTTAAATTTAACAACTGCTAATATTTCTTATATTCCCCCAAATCTTCCTTTTATATTAAAAATAGTAATAGAAGTAATACCCAAAACCCAACTAACTGCCTTTCCCATGCTTTCTACCCAATCCCCACTTTACCCAGTAGTGACTATGGCCCAGCAGTTAAGAGCACTGCCTGCTCTTCCAATGATCCTGAGTGCGATTCCCAGCAACCACATGGTGGCTTCCAACATGTAATGTGATCTGGTGTCCTCTTGAGGAAGAGACCTGGTCAGTTGTCCTCATCAACTTAGACCATGAAACCCAATATGAACAAGTTCAACAGAACCGCCATATACGGGCTGCCCATGCATGCTTCAGCATTGCCAGGGCAACAGTTTCAATGTTAAAAACTACTGCCTTAAATGTGATGGTGTTTTTCCTACCACTGTTTTGTATATTTAGTATTTGAAGAGTGTATGCTTTGGCGTGGAGCTTTATGACTTTCCAACATTATCACAAGGCACATCCTGTTTGGAGCTTACTTTTCTCACTCCGTACTGTGTCTCGGGATTCGTAGAGCCTGGGTGATAGTTTAGCTGGCTACAGACTGCTAGAATGGTGGTCTTTCTCACTGGCTCAGCGCTGTGCCATGTGGCAATGCTGTGCATGTTGAGAAGCCAGCTGCTGCTGCAAGTTCTTTCCCAGGCAAGGGCCTTCTATCTACTTTAGAATACAAACGTGATGGGAAAGGGTGGATTGTTTGAAGTATTTGGATATTCTGAGTCCTTCTTTCACTCCAGTGGAGTTATCAATCTTCTTGAATCTGTAGATTTTTCAGTGCTGGGCATACCGTTATCTATACAGCATTGCTTCTCTCTTGTTCTTACACCATTTCATCCTGGGAGTGCTGCTGGATGCCTACGATTCCATGCTTTTTAGCTTCACCCAGTCTTTATGTATATCACCTCTCTGCAGTCTTCTTTCCTCGAGTTTATTTTCCGACTCACTGGTTCTCTCTTAGGAGATATTTAAACTATTAATTCATCTGCTCATTGGGGTTCTGTTGGCTGCTTTTTTTCTTCAAATCGAAAAACTGTAGTCTGTGCTTTCCCACAGTTGCCTTTTTTGTGTTTAATAGGTCTCAAATTTTCTTTATTGACTTAAATACCTTTGTTTATTGTATTTTCAATCCACTGCTCACATTGCTCCGCACACACTTCATTTTCAAGTTCCAGAAGTCTCACTGCCATGAAATGTTCTTGACCTATGGTTGACAGGTGTTCTCCTCACTTCAGACACCCCATGGCTTCCTTTTAGAGTACATTTCCGAATTCGGTACAGCTGTGCATCCTAGGAGCGCACCCATCGGAGAATCAATTTTTATGATGGATTTTAAGATAGGGTTTCACTTCATGGTTCCCCACACCTCTCTAGAAATACAAAATTAGACTTCAAACCTTTAGGACCTGTTTCCTCCTTAAACTGTGTGTCCTGTAATAACAGGTGCTGTGCCAGGTTCTGTGCAGGTATCACAGGACATAACCATGTCCTAGTACTGTTCCCGGCAATTCATTTTATTACCAAGAAAATCTTAAAATCTTTCATTTTATTCTTTGTAATCCGGGTGCTGGAGTGTGGCTTAGTCATTAGTAGCATCTTTAGAAAAGGGATATATATTGTGCACAGGTGCTTCAAGGAGAGAGACATGTTTTGATCTTTAGGTGCTGTTTGCTCCAGAGGCCCAGGCTCTCTCGCTTAGATAACTGAGAAAACGTGAAAACGTTCTGGAGACATTTTCCTCACACACCCTCTGTGAGGCAGAACTAGGCTGGGATGGGGCGGGGGGCACAGAGAGGCAGCCTCGGATCTGACAGACAAGGTGTTCTGCACTGCCATGGTGCTTCCATCCCAAGGTAAGAGGATTTAAAATGTTTACAAGTAAAAAAATTAATTTATGGAACTAACTTAGCAAAAGAAATAAATTAATGAAACAGAGAAGGCTGGGGAGGGGGAGGGACATGGGAGAGGAGAATGGGAGGAGAGGAGAGGAGGGGAGGGGAGGGAAGGGGAGAAGAGAGGAGAATGGAAGGAGAGGAGAGGAGAGGAGATGAGATTACTGTTCTCTAAGTTAATGTTAGTAGGTTCCCTCCTCTTTAGCTCTAAAACCCGCTGTTCAGCATTTGGATTAGACTGTAGCCTGGGGTCCCTAGGATCTGCCTGCCTCTGCCTCAGGCTACAGGTTCTGGGGATTCGAACTCATGTCCTCATGCCTTCAACACATATACATTGTCCCAGTTCTTCCAGCTACAAGACAGTGCTCCTTCTACTTTTCAATCGGTGCTGATAGCCTGGAAAAGACCCTCAGCCCTCTACACTTCCACCTCACAGGCACAGTACATCCTGGAGCCAAGTAAAGCTAAGCGGCAGTGGTAAAGAGAAATGACGCACAACACAAGAGTCGAAGGGAGCCAGGGCCTAGATCCATGTTTAAGCCTCAAAGTCCCTCGAAGCATAGGACCCACTGTTTGCTTTGCATAATAAACTTAAACCGTGACTATTGCTGTGGCCCAGGACCCTCTCCCCACCTCTGTGCTGTTATTTCCTCTTTCCATTTTGCTGAACAAATTACCTTCCCTGGCGACACTTCTGCTGAATCTGCAGGATGTGTCTGATGGTAATCTTCATTTTAAATTTAAAGCTCTCTAAAATTTCATTGTGAAAACAATGTTCTCCACATGGTGCTTTATCACCAGGAAAATGCTACATGGATACACATCCTCATAAAGCCTCAGACCAGGAAAGCCAGGAGAACGTGCCCACGCTGATATATGGGGGAGAGACAGCATTTAAAAGACTGGGCACACTCAGATGAGGACATATGAAAGAATGACAAGGTCCTGGGGGACTTGAGATGAGTAGACATGGGACTCCGCCTTAGGAGTAATAAATTGCCCCCTACCGAAGAAACTCATTTAACCCACATGGTCCTGAAGGGGATCCCTAAGCGCCCTTCCTATGTGAGGAGCAATCCTGAGAAAGGTTGATGATAAAATTTTACCTCCTACTATGAAACAAAGGAAGGTCAGATACAACACAACCTGGTTGTCCTGGCAACCCGAATGTAGGCGGATAATCTAATCTTAGTCAACTGACTGATCTCACCCAGGACTCTACACACAGGGACACAGGGAGATGATGCTACAGAGCATGGCGACTTACAAGTTGTCTCCTTGAGGGTCAGTGGTGTGGCCAGAAGTGGTGGCAACAGCAATGTCCAATTACGTATTTCTGGTAGTGTGTGATATGTTGGACCTGCATAGCCTTTATTACAGCGCATTCATTGGATTTAGTATGATGTACTAGCATGCCCTGAGGAAATATAGCTTCCCTTTTCCTTCCTTCCCCACACCCTTCACTACCTGCAGTAGTTGGTTTTTCTCATCCTTCTTTATGGCTGGGTAATATTTCATTGTGTATACAAAGCACATTTCTTTTATTCATCTGTTGCAGGCACGTATGATTTCATATCATAACCACTGTGACTAGCGTAGCAATAAATATGCGTGTGCAGCTATCTGCTTGATATACTGGTTTCATTTCTTGGAATATATACCCAGGAATAAGATAGGTGGATTCTATGATAGCCATATTTTGAATATTCAGCCACTCTGTGGGGGTCTCTGATATTGGTATTTTTCTGTTTCCCCAGAGTTGGTTTCTGTAGTTTCAACATCAAATCCCATTAGCTGAAGGTCTAGAATTCCCCTCATTAAAACCCATGTGACTTGCTTCATGCAAAGACCCTTTATATGCATACCTTTGTTGTCTTCTGAATAGACACCCCTGAGCTGAGAGATACTTTATTAACCATGTTACATGGATGAGAACAAACAAGTACACAGAGATGAACAGTTGTCTGACTCGATAGGGGCCAGAGCTTGTGTTTTCTCTGTCTCCAATGTCACGGTGTCCGGTTTCAAACTGAGATCATGACCTTGAACACACATTCACAGCTAATGGTAACTAAGTGCTGGGATTACGGTTCCAGGTCACTTGGGAAGAAGGTGGAACCAATCTTAACTCTAGACCAGAGACATTCCATTATCTATACCCTCTCCTTCCAAAGGATTCCTTTAATTAAACCTGTATGCTGCTTGGTTTGGTGTTTATTTCTACACATGATGTAAGTATAGAAATAAATCATTTATGAGCCATATTAAAAGAATTCAAGAAATCTTAGCTCGGGGTTTTCAACATACACACACACACACACACACACACACACACACACACACACACACACACGTCTCCAGCCGATGCTTTAATCTCTAATGATCTGGATCTGCTCAAGTTATAGCACCTACCAAAACAGCAACTGTGATTTAAACATCTCATATGTAAATTAATGATGATATCGGATAATATTTAATCATCTCAACAACCTGCACACTGTCTCAATGTTCTCTTCTCTGTTCCCATCTCGCCTGCCCTCTGCCCTTGTTGAGTCCGGTGATGTAATCACATTCCTTAACATTCTTGGCAAACTCTCTGACTCCTGGTCCAGGAGAAAGCCAGACAGGCAGGGGAATGGGGAAACAGGCAGAGAGGAATTAGTAGTGACCTGAGCAGGTATTTTGCAGGACCTGATCTCCAAGAGTGAGAAGAACAAATCTGTTACGCATTCCCGAGTATGACAGCGGGAGTAAATGGATGAGGTCATGGGGAGGTATTTCATTTCCCATCATTCCTTTCATTAAGCAAAATGATTAATAGCTTCAACCAGGGGCATGCTCATGTCAACATAGAGGTGGAGATCTAGTTTTAGAACCAGGCACAAACTTATATTTAGATAGCACTTTACAGTTTGCAAAGCAAGGTGGCTAGAGGAGTCAATTGCCAAACATCTCCTCACCATCATAAGAAAGAAATTATTACATTCCAGTTTAACATGGGCTGTCTTTAGAGCACACCAGAGAGGCAGGGACACTGGGCTCTGTAACTGCCAGACGGTACTTGCTTGCTTAGAAGCTCCTAGTGAATCCTAGTGTTGAAAGTCAAAGGTAGTCTGCTATGTGACTAAACCCAGGTATCAAAAAAGGGAAGAATCTCGAGCCCCAGGAGATACTCCTCTCAGTCAACAAGATGGAGAATTTTAAGTGGGGACAATACTAGACACCTGAGTTTTTCACACAGACAATGAGAAACAAAAGGATTCAAGGGATGTGACCAGAAACATAAAAAGCACTGTTTTGTGAGAAACTGGCACCCTGTACATTTCTGCCTCTTGTCCAAGCTGATGCCCAGCTCCTGAAGAACTGAAAATTCACCCCACTTTCCCTGCTCTGAGTCTCAGGGACTCTTATTATGGAGTGAAAGCCATTGCTTCTCACTGTCATTAAACAGTAGCACCAGGAATCAAGTTAAATTGACACAGAAGAAAGATAGGCTAGATAAGGAAGGGAAAAGAGCAAAAAAGAAAGGAGGGCTGGTAGAGAAGACAACCTTCAAATCTGGTGAAAGGACCACCATGATGAAATCTGCAAACAATCTTCTACCCAGGCGGAATCCCAGCAGAGGAGAGACAGTACAAACCAGACCATCATTGTATACACCAAGCGAGTCCTAGAGTTCAAACAACAATGCAGAGCATAAAGAACCATGGCTTAGATGTCACACTTTATCACGGGGCTTTAGCATGCTTTCCTTGATTCTCCAAGTGGAAGGTTTTTGCTTCTTTGTGAGTCCTGAGGCTTATAAAGGAGCCCAAAGGCCTGCTTACATGTGCCAGGTCAGAAGACGTCGGATGAGCGTTTCTCACTTCTTGTCATTTTTGCCTTCAACAAGACAGAGCATCTTCTCAGCTCTCCTCTAGCGTTACAGGAGATTAGGTTTACTAGGATGGGAGTCTACGTCCTAAATTATACGGTACATCCTAGAATTATACAGGTTGCTTCCCTGAGGCCCAGGCTCTCTCTAAGCCCAGAAGCTTCCTTCCTTCCCTGACCACAATGTCCACAGTAACTTGGCTCAGAAGACTGGCTTGCAACACCAGAAGGCTGTGTCTCCAAAGTGTCACCTAGCATGTCTGGACTAGCATCCCAACTGTGACTTGTCAACATCTGCAGTTCCCAGTAAACTAAACTGAATGGTCAGCAGCTCACAGGGCACCAACAAGGCGTGCATTTATTGTAAGCAAGCAAGCTTGTCTTCTATGACCTTGAGAGAACAGATTAGGATGTGGGTCGGGTCCACAATCGTAGAGATTAGGTACCATGCACATGGCCTTGGGCTGGCTAGTGCAGGGCTGACACAAACATCAAGGCTGCTTTGCTGGGGAGCACTGTCCCCTCACTGGGGCCACATGGCAGCTGAAGCAGGATGAAATGCTGACATCTTTGACTGCATTTTATGTCTGTCCCCTTTCTGGGCTGAAGGCTCAGAGGTTAGTCAATGATCTTACCACTTCCCTCTTGAACCACAGTGGATTCTTAGAGTTTGGGGAGAAAGGAGAATATTCTTCAGATTATCCATAGGGTGAGGATCCAGCTCCTTAGAGACACCCTGTCCCTTCAAGTACCAGAGACTTCTTTGCCCATTCCCTTCTTCTCAAGGAGTCTCCTATAGCCTAGGCTGGCCTGAAACTTCCCACAGAGCAGAAGATGATCTTGAATTTATGATCCTCTTGTCTCCACCATTTGAGGGCTGGGATTGAAGGCATGTGCTATCTGTCTGTTTTTCGTGCAGTTCTGGGGATTGAACTCAAGGCTTTTATGAGTGCCAGGCCAGCACCCAGCTAACTGAGCCATGTTGCATCTACATTCCTATGTCCTGATGGGTTTCTTTTTTATTTTGTTTTGTTTTGTTTGTTTTTTGAAATAGCGTTTCTCTGTATAACAACCCTGGCTGTCCTGGAACACGCTCCATAGACCAGGCTGGCCTTGAACTCACAGAAATCTACCCGGCTCTTCCTCCCAAGTCCTGGGATTAAAGGGATGTGCCACCACCACCCGGCTCCTTCATCATCATCTGTGGTTTAGCAGAAATGGATTCTACCTCACTTTAGAATTCTCTGTCACAAGAAAACAACAAAATTGTTATTATAATTAGGAACATTATTGGTGTTCAATTATCTGAGAATGGAAGCCAGGGCCTTGTGAATGTTTGTCAAGCACTCTGCCTCCAAGTTACAGTCCTAGACCCCAAGCAGCTATTGTCATTGGTTTATCAACCATATTTGTTTTCAAATGGCGGGTTTCCCAACTGCTCATTCTCAGCATCCTTTGGTTTATTTATTGGCAGTAAGTAGAGCATGAATTCTAGAGTCACATCATTTGGGGTTCAAGTCCTGTTTCCTCTGTTTTCTTATTTGTGTAGACCTAAAAAAGCTTGTTTTCCCTGGGATATACGTTTTAAGGCCTTGGTGTGAGGGTTTATGCTTAGTCTTCTTGTAACTAGTTATGCTGTGTTTGGGTGATTTCCCTGGGAGGCCTGCTCTTTTCTGAAGGGAAACAATGGTAGAAGTGGATCTTGGGAAGAGGGAAGGGGATGGGGAGGGAAAACTGAGGTTGGGAAGTAACCTAGGAGAAAAGAATCCATTTAAAAAAAGAAAATTGGAGCCAGGCAGTGGTGGATGCCTTTAATCCCAGCACTTGAGAGGCAAAGGCAGGCAGATCTCAGTGAGTTCTAGGGCAGCCTGGTCTACAAAGAGAGTTCCAGGACTCCCAGGACTACACATAGAAACCCTGTCTCAAAAACTTAATTCAGGCATGACTTATGCATGGGAAATGTTTCAAAATGTTATTCCTTCCAGGTCACCTCAGCTTTATTCCGTGTTGAATCTGGTACCAGAAATAGAGTAATATTCAAGTCTATGTGGGTACACATCATGCTGCATGAAAAATATAGTGAATGATCTTTGATGTTGGAAAGCCAACATATAAATCGTGTTCTTATTTATTTTTAGCTAAGTCAACACAGGAAGTCATAAATCACTAAAATCTAAGCAATTCTCATTCCAGACAGAACACAGTGTAGAAGGAAAAGGAGAAGATAATTTTGATATACCTTAAACATGATTATATTCATGAAGCCCATACAGTTGCATGGACATTTATGAAGCCTGAGCAATGACAATGACACGGAACTGACTGGCAATTGAACAGTGTGCTACATTTTATCATCGGTTGAGTATAGCCAACAACACAAACCACTTCATCCAGGAAATACACAGCACAGAACAGATGCTTCCAAGGCTCTGAGGAGTCTTGCCCTGAACAAACACTGAATATGATGGAGGCATACATTTTATGAGCATTGTGACCCTAAGAACTGTTGTGTTTGTGTGAAACCAAGAATAAAGTTTATAGATAGAGTGTTCATATCCTCACCCTTCAAATTCACAGTTAAAGATGATGGCCTTGGAGGTGAGCTTTGGAGAGGTTAATTAACGCATAGGGTAGAGTTCCCATGGTGTGACCAGAGCTTCTATAAGAAGTCTGAAAGGGATGCTCCCCTCTGTCTGCTTGTCCATTGCCTCCCTCCTTTCTTCCCTCTCCCTTCTCCTTCTTTCTTCTCTCTCCTCCTCTCTCCTCTTTTCTTTGTTCTTTTCTACTTCCTCCCTCTCCCTCCCCTGCCTTTCTTTTCTCCCATTTACTGATAAAGAAAATGAGTTAAGAAAGATTATCTGCAAACCAGGGAGCCAACTTCACCAGATATTGAATCTATTGGCACTATGTCTTTGGATTTCTAGCTTCCAGAACTCTGAGAAATAATGTCTTTTACCTAAGCCTTCTAGTTGATGGTATTTTGTTACAGATGCCCAAGATGGCTGACACCCGCATAAAACAGAGGTTGCCAGTCTCCTGTGTCAGTTTTCTGCTCACTGACCAAATACCTGACAAAACAACTCAGGTAGAGAAGAAACGATTTCTTTATCATTGGTTTCAGATTAGTGTGGTAGGAAGGGCATGGGGAACATAATGGGGCATTAACGGGGTGGGACAAGATGAAGTCCTCCAACACATGCCCCAACCAGACAGCACTCCTGCCAGTTTCAAGATAACACCATCCCTAGTCATCTATTTCAAATTTGAGTCCATCCGTCTATTAAATCATTCACCAGGTCCAAGTCTTCAGGGTCAAATTCTCCCTGGAAACAACCTCAAAGGCACACCCTGAAGCTGTCTCATCCACTCACCTCAGCACCCCAAACCCAAGCAAGGTGACAGTGAAAACTAATCCCTGGCTCTCCTAAGGGACAGTTTGAGAAATTCTAATCTGCCAGATGACAACAAAATTCTGTGGCCTAAAAACAAAAAAGTGAACAACAATCAGAAATCGTAACGTTCACATCTAACTCCAGGCTGGTCAATGACATTTAATATTGTAATACATAAATGACAGAGCTAATGAACAACTCCATTAATAAAGATCATGTTTACAACTTTTTAAAACTATCAATAATCATCTGGCTTGAGTAATACATTCATTAAGTAATACTTCATTAAGGAGAGACATGGCCGTTAGAGCTTGCGAGGAACTGCCGATTCATCTGGGTTTCAATTGTCATGGCTCTCACACAGGGACAGCAGCCCAGTCAAGACTGTCTGCTGATGTCTGTGACACATTATTTTTTGTTTACTCATAAGTAATTTTGCACATGGATTACAATGTAACAGGATGTGGTGAGCGCTGATGGTTAGGAGTGAGGGTTGGAAAACACAGAGGTGAGATTGAACCCTGACTCTCCAAGTGCCAATAACTTCCCTATCTGTGACTCAGTTTCCTCATGTGTTAAAGGGGCATATTTCCTACTGTATTAAACTGTGTGAAAATGAAGTCATATGATCATACTTATGAAACTGCTAGACATGAAAGTGCTCAATACATGTTGTTGCTTTATGAACTTCAGACCAGGGATTTACTGCTTCTCTTCATCCTCTGAATATACACTGCCACTGGACTACCCAGACAGCCAGCACATAGACTAGTATTGCTCTATGCACCATTTATAAATCGTTTGACTTTCAAGTGAAAATCCTTGGGGAGGGTTATTGTCGCATGCAGCTGTCTGAAGGCCTCTTTCATACCTTGTCATAGATATGCTTCTGACGAGGGCTGAGCAAACTCCAGAGAAGCCAAGCAGCCACGTTGTGATTATATGTGCTTTGTAAGAGTTCCCACTGACTGGTATTTCAATGAAAGGGAGGGGCAATGGAAAAAAAAGAAGCAGGTTTTCTATATCACTAAGTGCCTTCAATGCCTCAACAGGAACCCAGTGCCATTCTGAGGGCTGCAGGAGTCACAAAGAGTACTTCTAGTGATTGGCCAAGGGAAAGAAGTGAGCACTGCAGCTCTAATTTGTAGGTAACAAGCAGCAGGCTCATAGAATAGGGACCTTTCTTTGCTAAGTTAGCAGTGAGCGATAAAGATTATGGTATATACTGCAAGGTGTTTCACCCCAGTGACCTGCCTTGGTACTTTTTCCAGCTTACTTTTATTTCAGGGTCTCATGGGGCTTATAGGAAGAAAAGGAAAGAGGATGAGGAAGGAAAGGAGAACGTAAAGGAGAGGTAGAAGTAGAGGAGGGGAAAGGAGAAGAAAGAATGGAAGGATGGGAAGGCAGGATAGAAGGAAGAAGGGAAATAAAGAAAAGAAGAAAGAAGCAAAGAAGGAAGGAAGGAAGGGAGAAAGGGAGGGAGGGAGGTAAGAAGGAAGGAAGGAAGGGTAAATGGACATGCAAGAAAAAGTCCCTATTCCTGGTTTCAGATGGGTTGATCAGTGTCGGCAGATTGATGGCCCAACTTCAGCCCTCTCTGTGTGCACATCTTTGTGGGTTTTGACTTTCAACCACCTCAGAGCATATGCTTTAGTTAGAGTTTCTGTTGCTGTGAAGAGACACTATGACTGTGGAAAACATTTAATTTGAGCTAGCTTACAGTTCCAGAGGTTTAGTCCATTATTTTCATGGAAGGAATCAAGACAGCATGCAGTCAGACATGGTGCAGGAGAGGTAACTGAGAGAATTACATTTTGATCTGCAGGCAACAGGAAGTGAACTCTGTCTTACACTGGGCATACCTTGAATATAGGAGACCTCAAAGCCTACCCCTACAGTGGCACACTTCCTCACCTACTTCAACAAGGCTACACCTCCTAATAGTACCACTCCCTGCGGGGGTCATTTTCTTCCAAAGCACCACAGTCTATTTTCCAACCTTTTGGAAGCCAAATTTACTCTGTGACTTGCTGAAGTCAACAAAATCAGTCTAAATGATATCACACAGATTCTGAGGTCAGGATCCCAAGAAGCTTTGCATGACTCTGTTGTCCCCTGGAAATGTTGTTGGGCTGGATTCAACGTAAGTCTCTGGGTGATGAAAGACACATGGCATGGCCCAAGTTGCCATTCACTGGGCCTGTCCCACCCTGCTGGCTTTGGTACACCCAGTATAGATACATGGTCAGGCCATGTTGCCTCCCCACCTCCTTGTTAGCTACATCAGTAGCAGCTACATCAAGCCAGTTTGGAGGGATCTGATGAGCAGAAGTTGAGAGGTAACGCTCAGACTGACACAGGCATCTGCTGGTGTTTCCTTGCCTCTGTTCCCGCCCTACTGAAACAAGTCACTGGGTTGGAGTGGCTGACAATAGTTGCTATAGAAAGGCGCATTTGAAGGAGTTGGTGGCCTAAGAACGTGGTCAGAATGACTGCATTCATTCACTGTCTTTTTAAAATAATTCTTTGATTTTTTTGAGATTATATTAGAATTACATTAATTCCTCCTTCCTCCAATTCCTCCTATGTACTCATTCTAATTCACAGCTTCCTTTTCTTTGTCACATAGATTGTGTGTGTGATTATATATCTCTATAAATATATACATTCTTAGATATATAAATACATTATGCTCAGTCCATATAATGTTTTCTTATATGTGTGGGTTTTCAGGGCTATGTGGTACTGGATATCCAATTGGTGTGCTGTTCCCCGAGAAAGAGTATTTTTCCTGCTCCCAACATCCCGTAGTTGCCTAGAGCTCTTTGCCTGTGGTTGAGGCCTCGTGGGTTTCCCCACTTCCATGCAGGCATGTTTACTGGTGCTCCTTTTTTCTGGACTTCTCTAGAAAGCCATATTGATGAGACTTCATAAATATCGTTTCTCTGACATTCTAGAAGACACATCCTGGCAACAAAGTGACTATTTCTCTGAGCCCTACAATGTTTCTGCCCTCGCTGCCCAGCCTTAAGTGCAGGAATTTTGTTGTAGATATCAGTTGGGACTCTACATTTTTTTTTCACTTGTGGTTTTCTATAACGGTCTCCATCTGTTGCAGAGATGTTTTCTTGTTGAAGACCAAGGACTAAACTTATCTGTGATAAGCATAAATGTGTATAGATTGTTGTCAGGGATTGCGCTGTTTTAGCAAATTAATGGTGTTAGTTTCTCCTCTTAGGTTCATGTCTTCACTAGCCCTGGGGAGGTTATTAGGTTTCTAGTACCAGACATAATTTCCTTCTTGAATGGTGGACCCTAAGTCCAATTACAGAGCTGTTGGCTACTGACAAGGTATACATGCTACTATTGCACCCTTGGGTTACATTGCCACACTGGTTGCTGTTGTAATTCGTAAGCATGATAGCTAGGTAGGGCTCTTGGATGTTTCTTTCCTCTGAATCTTGCATGGAAGCTTCTGAAACAAGAAAAGCTAGTGCTTAGGGAGGAGGAATTCAGGTCAGATCTATTCCGGGGGTCTTTGGGTCCTGTGTCTGAAGTTCATGCTGTTTTCAGCAATTGGGACATATCTTCCACTTCTGGGGTAACCAAAGGCAATAGCAACAGCTTATAATGTTTTGGGAATATCTTGTACAACTCTTACCAAGAACACAACAGAGGACTTCTCAAGCCTGGTGTTGAGGTTTTCTTTTAGATAGTCTATAGTGCTTAGGGGATCACTGCTAGCCTAGATGGGAAATTTCCATTTAAACTATGTATGTATGTGTACATACACATACACACACATACATCCATACACACACACATATACAGACTTATATATATCATAGGTATTTTTAGGAAAGTAGTTAATAATATCATTCATTATAACGTTTTTGGATATCTTTATTGTTATTTTACCCTTCTACCTTCTTCTGTATTTATCTACACCTTCTTAATTAGAGCACTCATTTTCCTAATTTCTCCTCCAGTTTTTCTTTTACTCAGTTGTTTAAACATGTAACAAGTGCCTATCTTCAGGATTTTGCATGTGGGAAGCCAGGTGGTTATGAATCATGTCCTGCAGTTTGTCCCAATCATTGGGAAAACTGTGAGGATTAACTAACCTCTACTTGGTCCCCTGTAGTCCCCTTTATGACACCTTCAGTAGGTGGCTCCTCCCTTCAATGTAACCATTTCTCTGCTTTCTAGAAAGTGACTTCCCCCTAAGCCATTATCTGCCTACTTACTGTATTGCTACACTGACCACAGACCCACTATCTAGTGTTTATAAATTCTTCTCGAAGAGTGCCAAAGAGAACGCGAACCATACCCAGGTTCCAGCTTCACGATTACAGAAGAAATATACAGAAGTCAAGACTAAGATCAAGTCTGCAGAAGTCTCAAGTTTCTTCAAAATCACAATTTATCTTAAGAATTAAAAAACATCCAAGAGATTAAACCAAAGCTTGGTTTATTTTAATGAGGAAATCATGTTTGTATCTTATGCTGAGAAATAACTGTGGTCTTTGAAGAACAGATTCCACCTGGAGCTTGTGGCTTCTCTACCTCTCTTCTCAAGACCAGACTATTCTCCACAGTAAGGAGTTAGCTGTTACCTAATGCCTACACCATGCTAATCACTGTCCTCCACACGTCTCTTTCATAGGTCACAGAACTTTCATTACAGTCCGGGTCTTATTACTTGTTCTTTATTAAAGATGTAAAAAAATTAAAGTTTGGAGATTTAAAATAATTTTTCCCAAGGCCTCAAAACTGATGGAGTGGAAATGATACTTAAGCTCAGCTCTGAAGGTCTCCAAAGCTCCCTCCTTATGAGACAACTTGCTGTTATTAAGCAGCAACCTCAGATACACACTCTTTTTCTCATCTTCTTCAACTATCCTTGAGGGAAAAGAAAGCTGAAGCAAAACAACATTCCCTTGCCGAACGAGAATGCCTACCAAGCATCCATTAATTACAGCAAACAGGCGGGCCGGGCCGTGTCTTGGAGCTGGCTTTCTGCCGAGTCCCGATAGGCCAAGAATCCCAGAGATCACTTGAACCCACCTGTGGAGTATATGTGCAGTGGACAGAATGCCAAGAAAAGCTTCAACACTTGGCAAGGTCAAAGTGAATATGCAGAGGATTTCCTTACTAAATGGAGGGGCTCTGCTACCATGCCTGGGGAGGTTACTGAGGCATGTTATCCTCAGTAACTTAAAAGCAGTCTTGAAAACTCAAGAAACAAAAGCAACAATAATCAATTTAGTATTGTTTTAAAAGATAAAGAAGGCAGGGAATTATAGAGAAAGTAAGTAGGAGAGACTCAGTAGGGGTGGATTTGGCACCTGGCCGTGTTTTACAAAATCTTTCAAGGCATGCTTTGGACTGGTATGTCTTAGCTCAGGCTTGCATATCAAAACCAACACAGATTAACTGTAAAAGAGCAGATTAAGGAGCCCATTCCTTATATTTTTGTCATTCACTTTATCTGAGAATTTCTAACCTGTTCATGGTTGATATTTTATGGTGAGATCCAAAGGTCGTCCTTTGACCATCATGAACTCCTTAACTCTTCTCAGATCCAGCCTGGAAGAAGGGATGGATGGAGAATCTCAGACCTAACAAATGGACTGGTGAGTGCTCCCTGACCATAACTCCATATTCATCCCATGGCATGGTTATTAGAGGACAGTCTATCACTGCGCCCTATTTTTAAAGAAGGGTTGAATGAAGAGTCTGGTCTTTCACTGTTTTGTTTCTAGCTTATTCCATAGAAACCTTTTGTCTCAGGACCCTTGAACCAAAAAGAGAAAAAAAAATAGCTGAAGATGTGTGTCTCCATGTGTTACGTCACACTCATGGTCTCATGGTCCATCTGGAAAAAGTTGAACAGTAGCATACAAGCCAAGGGGGTATTTCTGGAATTTGACGCCTCTGTAATATTACCCATATGTGGTTGTAAACATATCCCCCAAACATTTAGTTTCTCAAGCAGACATGAGCTGTTGTCTCACAGAAATAACCACATGGGGAACCCCAATTGTCCTGGAACTGAGGGTCTTCCAACGTTTAGTGACCTTCTTTTTTATTCTTAGTCTTTCAAGTGAACCCACATCTAATTTCTCTTTTGAGAGGATAATTACAACGGCCATTCTCTCCAGAACAATATTAGAAAGGCAAGTGAGTTACCATCTGACCTAGTTAGGTCTGTAACTTCTAAAACCTACACGGACTCCTTCAAAGAGAAGAGCTGAGTTATTTCAGACGCTGGAGCTGTAATGAGACAACGACGCATGGGTCTAATGAGTAATTTTATCAAATTAATTATTTCAGAAAGGATACATTTTCTGCTCGGGGAAAAAAAAACACCCCAGCTTTTCTGCATTTTGATCTTTGTAGCCAATTTAAAGATCACACTGTGCGGGTTCCATAGGCTCTGTAGGCCTCTCTATTTGACCCAGTCAGAAGTAATAACATTCACATTTGCCCAGAGACCCAGTCTTCACAGGGTGTCCTCTCATCCTGGGTGATTACGGTCAGTTGGTTGCATTAGCTTTCAGAATTCTCAGTTTTAATATAGCAGCACTTCAGTAAGGAAGACAAGAGCAAGGAGGAGAGCTGAGCTCTTCTAAGTAGAAAAGACCTCCAGCCACACCCTCCACTCTGCCTTGATCAATGACAGTTTAGAGCCATAGAATTAGGTTTTGGGGTCAGTAATGAGCCAATAGTTTCAACTTCCCAGCACTTCCCATCTAGCTCCTCACCACTTAGCTAAAACCTCATGTTTGGTACAAGATTACATCTAGTAGCAAAGCTGACTACCATGTCAAGACACCATACTGTAATGACAAGTCCCACAAACTCCTAAACTTGCGTAGTCAACCACTAACATGTGACTCCAGTTACGTGGTAAACAGTATTACCAGGCTTTGATAAAATATCTTAGTTCTTTCTGTCTGTGCATCCCAAGCTTCAACACGCATCAGACCTTAGCAGGTGAATTAGAGATTGTTTGACTGGCCTCCATCTCCAGAGTTTCCGAGTCAGTAAGTCCACAGTCAAGAATTTGCATTTCCCACAAGTTCCAGAGATATGCTGTGCTGCTGGTGTGTGACACACTTAGAGAGATACCACCTTAGAAGTTATGGCTACAACATCGAATTTAATGGAGAGAAACAAAGCAATTTCACTAAAATCAGGAACAAGACAAGGTTGTCCACTCCTTACCTACTTAATATAGAACTTGAAGACTTAGCTAGAGCAAAAAGACAACTGAAGAAGATCAAGGAGATATAAATTGAGAAGGAATAATTCAAAGTAACATTATTTGCAGATGATATGATAGTATACATAAGTGACCCTAAATATTCCACCAGGGAACTCCTAAATCTGATAAACACCTTTATCAAAGTAGCTGGATGCAAAATCAACTAATAAATCAGTAACTCTTTTATAATAGCCTCAAATGATATAAAATACCTTGGAGTAAATGTAACCAAGCAAGTGAAAGACCTGTATGATAATAACTTCAAGTCTTTGAAGAAAGAAATTGAAAAAGATATCAGAAGATGGAAAGATCGCCCATGCTCATGAATCAGTAGGATTAACATAGTAAAAATGACCAACATACCAAAAGCAATCTATAGATTCAATGCTAGCCCATTAAAAATTCCAACACAATTCTTCACAGATCTTGAAAGGACAATTCTTAACTTCATATGGGAAAAAAACCTTCAGGATTAAAGCAGTCCTGAACAATCAAAGAACTGCTGGAGGTTCCTAATTCCCAGTTGTACTATAAAGCTATCGTAACAAAAACAGCATGTTATTGGCATAAAAAGAGACATGTTGATCATTGGAATTGAATTGAAGACCGAGACATAAATCACACAACCAGGGACACCTGATTTTTAATAAGGAAGCCATAAATACACACTGGAAAAGAAAAGGAAGTGTCTTCAACAAATGGTGCTGGTCAAACTGGATGTATGGGTGTAAAATAATGCAAATAGATCCATACTTATCACCCTGCACAAAATAAAAGGCCAAGGGGATGAAAAACCTCAACTTAAAACCAGATACACTAAACCTGATAGAGGGGACAGTGGGAAATAGCATTGACCTCATTGCCATAGGAGAAAACTTTCTGAATACAATACTGATAGCTTAGGAACTAAGATCAACAATTAATAAAAGGGACATCATGAAACTGAAAAGCTTCTGTAAGACAAAGAACACCATCATTCAGACAAAGTGGCAGCCTACAGAATAGGAAAGGACTTTTATCATCTCCACATCTGATAGAGGACTAATACCCAAAATATATAAATAATTTATGAAACTAGATATCACATACCAAATGATCAAATTAAAAATGGAGTACAGAATTCTCAGTAGTAAAAACACTTAATGAAAAGTTCAATATCCTTAGCCACCGGGGAGATGCAAATCAAAACTACCTTGAGATTCTACCTTATGCCTATCAGAATGGCTAAGATCAGTAACACAAGTGACAGCTCATGCTGTCAAGGATGTGGAGCAAGAAGAACATCCTCTGCTGGTAGGAGTACACATCTGTACAGCTACTTTGGAAATCAATATGGCAGTTCCACACACACGCACACACGCACACGCGCGCACACACACACACACACACACACACACACTCCTAAACGATGGTCCATCCTCTCACAAGGGCACTTGCTTAACCATGTTCATTGAGGCTTTATTCACAGTCGTGAAAAACTATAAACAACCTAGATGCTCCTCAACAGAAGAATAGATAAAGGATGGTATGTAATTGCTTATGAGTGGGTATTAGCTGTTAAGTAAATGAAAACCAAGCTATAACACATACATTCAAAGGTTAGGTATAGAAGAAGGGTCAAGGGGGGGGGGCAAATGGATCTCCCTATAAAGGGGAAATAGATTGGAGGTTGGTGGGGACAGGAACGGGAGGATCAGGTATGGAGGGGGAAGAGAGATGGGTGGAGAGAGAGAATGCAGGGAGAGACAGCAGAATTGAGGAGCATTTGAGGAATGATATGGAAACCTAGCTTAGTGAAAACTTTTCTAAAATATACTAAGGTGATTTTAATGAAGTTTCCTAATAAAAGAGGATAAAGAGTGTCAACTGGTCATCCTTTCCACCAAATGAGGCTTTCAGTAGTAGGGCTGGGTTGCATTGGTGACCCAAGGGGTCTATGGAAATCCCCAAAGAACGCAAGCTGTTGCTAAGGCAATGCGTTGCTCTCTGCAAATTGAAGTATGACCCCATTGCTGAGAACACCACCCACACAACTCAGTGAACATGAAGAATTCGGGCTGGTGCCTCTATGGAGCCTTCAGCCTTATGTCTTTGGTGTGGGAAGGTACTCTGCAGGCTACCAAACGAGAAACATAAACACCAGCCCAGCCACTAAACCTTTGACCTACAATCTGACCTGCCTTCAAAATATGCTAGGTCTATGGTGGGACAGAACTTGTGGGTGTAGCCAACTAGTATCTGATTTGACTTAAAGCCCACTCAATGAGATGGAACCCATACCTGACATTGATAGGGTAAACCAAGAATAAGAAACTAATTAGTTCAAAGTCCTAGGGTAAAACTAAATACTACTGGCCTAAAAATCATATCAGTAAAATGATTATTAATATTCCGCTATATCAGAGAAGCTTCCCCTGGCTGCAGATGGGAGCAGATGTAGAGGTCCATATATCCAGACATTACATGGAAAGAGAGTCTAAATGGGAGTTCTCTGTCAAATCCCTTCCCTCATAGCTCAGGGAACCCCACAGAAGGGAAAGCAGAAGGAATGTAAGTGCCAGAGGGAATGGAAGACACCCAGAGAACAAGGCCATCTGAAAAAGGCAGGCACATAGGAACTCACAGGGAGCAGCAAGAACAGGGCCCACACTGGTATCTTTATGGAACTTCTGAGTGTGAAAACGAGTGGGTCTCGGAATCCAGTGCCTTTTCTTGGGACTGTTGCCCTCATGTTGGGCTGCCCGGTTCAACCTCAATGTAGTAGTTATTCTATCTTATTATAGTCTTCTTTGTCATGTTTGGTTGTTATCCCTTAGAAGCCTGTTTTTTTTTCAAATGAGAGAAAGAAAGGGAGTGGTTCCAGAAGGGAGGGAGGCGAAAAGGAACTGGGAGAAGCAGGGAGGGGGGGAGATGATCAGGACATGAGAAAAGAATCTAATTTGAATACAAAATAAAAATCAACTTTGACAAAAAGAAGTACCGGATTTATTTCTTTTAAAATTTTATTTTTGCATATGTGTGTGCATGTATGTATGAGAGAATTGTGGTGGGGGTTGTAGTATCTGTGCATGTGCTGGGAGCACAGATGACTATGGGGAGTCACACCTTTGTGCATGGAGGTCACAGGGGGGCACTGGGTATTTTCCTTTGTCATACTCTACTTTGTTCTTCCATGAACCTTCAGCTCAGTGTTTTAAAACTAGGGTAAAAGGCAGCAAACTCCAGCAATCCTTCGGCCCCTGCTCTCCACAGAATTGGGTTAAAAGAATGTGTGGAGCAATACCCCGTTTGTTACTGGGTGCTGGGACCCAAATTCTCTTCTTCATGCCTGTGCATCAAGCTTTCTTAATCAACGAACCATTTCTCCAGATACTCATCATGCCAATTCCTTTCGTTTTGGTGTGTGAGTATGAGTGTGAATATGGTGTGTGTATGTGTGTGTGTGGTCACTCCTGTGCATGCATATATGGGTGTATGTAGTGGCATTTCGATTGTATTTTATTTTTTTTTTCAATTGTATTTTAATACATAAAGACTGCCTGAAGATCTGAGAGTAAAACAGTCCCACTGATCAGTCTTACAGACCAGATTATGGAAACGCACATCTTTAATCTCAGTAGCCACACTAGTTGCCGTAGAAATCAGGCAGTACATGCCTTTAATCCCAATGGTGTATGCCTTTAATCCCAGCCCTAGAAAGGAATACAAGACAGGGAAAGACAGCTCTCAGGGACAGTCTCATTTTGAGCTTCCTGGAGGCAGGATGGCCATTTCAGACTGAGGTCAAGGTAAGAGCCAGTGGCTGGCTGTTTTGCTTTTCAAATCTTCAGGTTGAACGCCAATTTCCTCTCTCTGAGTTTTTATTAATTGTGCTTCATTTGGCACCCCCATGGTCCGTGGCCAAAGGTCTTTATTAATTGTGCTTCATATGTGCCCACCTGGCTCACACATGTAGAGGACAGAACAGGTGGTGGGTATTGCCCTTTCCCTTATTGCCTGAAGATCCGGGTCCCTCGGTGAACTAGAAGTTAAGATAGCAGTGGAAAAAAAAAAACCTTCCAGAATCTGTCTGTCTCCACACCCTCAAAGCTGGGGATACAGGTTTGTGCAGCTATGACAGTGTTTGGTGTGGCCTCCGAGGATTCAAATTCATGTCCAAAGGCTCACAGAGTAGGTGTCCTTACCCACTGAGCCATTTCCCCAGCCCCAACACTATTTTTAAATGAAGATTTAGTGCTTTACCATGCAGCATAAGGACTGAAAAGGTAAGAATGATGTCATGTCCTTCCCTCCTCATTTTTCTCTAAAAGGAGGATCTGGAGGTGATGGTGGATGAACAGATATGATCAAAACACATTAAATAACACATTTGTGGCCAGCAAAAATTAAGCATACTGTTCATAGTTTAGATCTTACATGTGATAATTACCAAGAAGTTTCTATCTTAGAATTTTATTGGAGCATAGGCTGTTCTTCCTAACCCAAATCCATTATAGGATCACTTAGTATATATGCACAAATTCAAGAAGGATAAAAATCATTTGTAAGCAAAAAGTAATACATTGCATAAATGTATGAAAATTTCAATAAATAGTTAAAAAGTATTGTTAGAAAAGAAGGAGTCTGCTGTGGAGAAGTTTGATGCTCACAGTAGTTTCCAACTGTTCCCATGGAGATAGAAAGGACAGCATAGCCTTCTGGTCCAGGCAGAGCTTAGCCCACTTGTTTGTGGTCTGTCTCTTGGAAGAAGGGGACACACCATAGTACTGACTCCAAGTCTTTTTTTTTTCTTCTTTTTTTTTGTTTTTTTTTTTTTTTTGTTTTTCGAGACAGGGTTTCTCTGTGGTTTTGGAGCCTGTCCTGGAACTAGCTCTTGTAGACCAGGCTGGTCTCGAACTCACAGAGATCCTCCTGCCTCTGCCTCCCGAGTGCTGGGATTAAAGGCGTGCGCCACCACCGCCCGGCATGTTGATTTTTTTCTTCTTTTTTTTTTTTGTTTTCTGACTCCAAGTCTTAATGTGTCAAATGTGAGGTCCTCAATGGAGTCACTGTATACAGAAGGCAAACACTTGGTTGAGGATAGACTAATTCTTCAGGAGCATTTCCAAATGAGGGGCAGAGGCTCCTTTTCTCTAGTTGCATTGCAGCAAAGACTGGAGCCTCATTCCCAGAGCACACAGGGTAGCCTCAGGCTTCTGCTAGACTTGGACCAGAACCACCAAGTAGCAGCAGAGAGGAAAATCCACGGCGGAAATGTTTTGGATTCGGAAGCCATCAACCACAACCCCATTTAAGCTCTTCAGTCTTGTCTCCAAAGGCAAATGAAATGCCAGAAGGGAGACAAAGTATTCTCACTCCAAATTATTTTATTGCAGTTTGGTAGGCAGGTTGTCCCTTGAATGTCCCTATGTCTATGTCCTGAGGAAGTAGGGTGTGTGTGCATGTGTTTCAGAATGACTGAAAAGGAAACGGAAGTGGCTATCTTAGCATTTGATGTCTGCTATTACAGAAAGATGGAGAATGCTGAAATGCTGTCCTATACCCAAGGATCAAGTTTGGTCTGTTATTTGTTAATGCCTGAACTATTTTGTTAATACATTAGCTACAAAGATTGTTGAGAGTCCTGTTGAGAAACATGGTTAGTTTTTCTTTGGAGAAATCTAGTTCCCAGTATAATCTACCAGTGAGGTGAAGGTCATAGTCCTGCCCTGGCTGGTCTCCTTGGTCCCAGCAATGACACTAATACTAACTAGCTGTCATCGTAACTAAGTTACTAGTCTGAGCCTTGACTTCCTCACCTATTCAAATCAGATACTAACAGTTCTCACCACTGTGGGCTGTGGTACGGCATTTAGTAGATGAATCAATATATGTAAAGTACTTAGAGAGTGAACACAGAACATGCTAGATAAATGCTAGCCATTACGATTTATGACCAGATACTGTGATGTACTTTTTCTCTAGTTCTATGCAAATCTCTCATGCTAATGGTATTTAAATTGGCTAACATCCAACATTGAGACTTCTACCATAATTATCTACATACGGCACCAGGGTCCCTCTAGATCCACCCTAATGACTTTGATTAGAACCAATCACCAGTGACTGTTTACACACGGCATGACTGACAGGCTTTGGGAAGGACTGGGAATTCCAATCATCTTTCTGTAGGTAAGGACTGGTTTAAGCAAGTATGCCAGTCAGAGTTGCATAAAACAAATCATTTTCCATATGCATCTGTATTACCTAACAGACGCCACAGAAAAGGGGAGAAAAAGGATAGGAGCCATTGATGACTTCAGTGAGTGCTGTGTGAGCTTCTGAGGCATTCAGCGGGTGAGCTCAGACCGAATCCTCATGATGAGGATTGAAAAGTGGATGAGGCACCCCAACCCGAGAAGAGCACACAGTCAAGCGGGAAAGGCAAAATAGAAAATCAATCAGCACTGCACAGTGCATTAAGAATCGTCAAAGACGTTCCCTTAAAAGGCAGAGGAATGGCCTGGAGTCCTATCTCCTCTCTTAGCTCGCAAAGAAGGGTGTAAAGGTGAGCGGGGCAAACCGAAAGGCAAGTCGGAGCCAGCATGGTTACAATGTGGATGAGGGCATTCCGAGTTCCATTGTGAATAGAAAGCTCAGAGATACGGGATAACCCTGAAGAAACAGAAAGAGGCCATGAAGAAAAGCATTCCTTCCTGGGGCTTTTGAAGGACTGAGGGGTATAAAATGGTAGGGAAGATGCATGGGCCATGTGAGTGGAAGTTTACCTCATGCGTGCAGTGTGCTGATACATCCCAGACTATGCAATGGTAGGAGTGCGCTGTGTAGATCGTCCCAGGAGAGAAGAGAAACCAAGAAGCCATAACCAACAACTGAGAATTAATTTTCTGTGCAAAGGGAATAGAAGGGCTGTACAGGCTGCTGATGCCACTATTGGTTATCTATGGAAACAGGTTTCATTGACTCTTCTGTGACAATAATATGTACTGCCTAGCTGTCTGGAAAACGTATGCGCTGCCCAGCTGCCTGGAAAATAGGCTTTGGAGAGGAGGTGGTGGGGCTGTGGTTGGGCTGGGAGCTGAGCAATGAATGGGTCCCAGACCTAGCCTCGTGAAAAACAGCTCCCAGATTAGGAGTTCTTTTGGGGGCTACACAACTCAATGCTATCATCTGGGGAACTGTCTGTCTGACTCACGTCTGAACCACACCTCTGGAACTGTGCTTTAGCTGGTAGGGGTTGCAGCCCAGGAACAGGGGATTTTCCAAGCTCCCTAGATGGCCTAGCCTTCAGATGGGGTTGGAAACTCAAACTCTACACTTTTGCTACGTCACATTTGTTTGTGGCCCAGCAGCAAATTCAGAAGCAACATGAAATACCACGTCCTTTTGGTTCAGAATCTGTCTGGTGTGTGCGCGCGTGCATGTGTGTGTCTGTGTGACATGCAGGAGTCCTTACCTAAGCTGGCATGTACAGAGGTCAGAGGTCAATACTGGGATGTCTGCCTCAATTGCTTCTCTCCTGTTCCTTTTTTGTAACTGGGCTCTCTCACTGAATTTAGAGATTGCCACTTCAGCTAGACTGGCTGGCCAGCTAGCCTCCAGGACCTAACCGTTGCCACACTCCAGAACTAGGCTTCCAGACGCACATGAGTGACAGGGATCCAAGCTTGGGTACTCACACTTGCTCAGCAAGCACTTTACCCACTGAGCCATCTTCTCCTCAGCCTCCAGAAACTGTATTTTAATATCTTCAGCTGATCCAGGTGTGCACGGCCATTTGAAAGGTACTGAGCATGGTTGTGCATCAGAATCACCTGGGGCGCTTATTAAAGATGGATTCCCACTTTGTGCTACAGCTTATGATCCAGGCAGTATGGGGTAGGGCCTTTAAAGAGAGCATGTCTTCTGCGATGCCGATGGGTCTGAAACGCAGTTGTAACCACATTCCGTTAGCCTAGCTGGTGTGGGGGTGCATACTTGCCATCACAGCTCTTGAGAGTCCAGTGATCCTCTGGGCTACCTAGTTGTTGCTGTTGTTTTGCTCTTGCACAGTTAGTGGGGCTGGGGGAAGGCAGAGGGCCCTCATAGAAAGGAAGTGCTACCTAGAGAAGGGCTTTTGTTGGAAAGATACATGGCCCCAGGTAGCAGGAGAGAGGCTAGGGCGCAGGCGAAGGGTCTAAACATGTTCTCCCATATTTATGTGTTGCATTCTTAATCTCAAAGTCACAGGCTGACACTTAAAAGATAGGGCTTTGGGGAGGTGACTGTGTCATGTGGGTCCTGCTGTCACAGATCCCCACAGGGTTATTGATGGAGGAAGGTCATTGGCTAATAAAGGAACTGCCTTGGCCCATTTCATTGGTTAGAAGATAGGTGGGAGGAGTAGACAGAACAAAATGCCGGGAGGAAGAGGAAGTGAGGTCAGACTCCACAGCTCTCCTCTCGGGAGCAGACGCCTCAGAGAGATGCCATGCTCCCAGCTCCCAGGCATTGGGATTAAAGGCGTGTAAAGAGAGTAGTTGGGTGTGGTAGCACACGCCTTTAATCCAGTGCCTAAAAGGCAGAGACAAACAGATCTCTGTGAGTTCAAGGTGTAGTAGCAAACACCTTAGAGGGTTCGATTTTAAAAGTAACCTCTCTCTCTTTCTCCCCATCCTCTCTTCCTGGCTTGTTTTTTTCTGTTGCACATTGTGATAACCACCATGACATCAGGTTCTAGCAAGAAGACCCTTCCTAAATGCCAGCAGACGCCAGCACCACCTGGACTTCTTAACCTCCAGAACTGTGAGCTAGGATAAACCTCTTTGCTTAATAAGTTTACTGGTCGCAAGCATTTTGTTATAGCAATAGAAGGCGCACAATATGGGTCATTCTTTCACTATAAAATAACGCACAACTCTCACGGGGCCTTTTTAGAAAAGAAAACCAACAGTCAAAAGAGTTTAAATATCTTTGTGCTTTCTGTGTAGGGAGGAAGGAGGCAGAGGGCGTGTTCTTGGGCATCCCTCCATGCTTATAAAAATGTCTAGCCAGCTCAGGAGTTGCCATGATTCATCCATCTCACTGACCTTCCCCATCTGGCCCACAACCGGTAGAAGGTTCTGGGTCCCGAAAAGTGAAAGGACAAAGGAGAAGACAGCCAGACATGAATAGCCATGACAGCCACAGCCAGGAAGCATCTTTTCTTCCCTTATGAGGTTTCTGGGGCAGTTAGTGCTGGGATGTACACAGAAGGTTCCTCATGCTATCCTCGTCCACATTTTCATTCTCTGACCACAGATTCTTACAAATTGACCATCCGCAGGGTCAAATGCATGCAATGAATGAATGCATGGAAAAAATGTGCTATTCCCCTTGCAATAAATCCTTTCATTCAAAAGGGCAATGGTGGCAGCCTCAGCCTCAGCTGATTCTGGAGCTACTACTGAGTCTGCCTTTCAATTCCCTGGACATTACATAATATTTTTTTTTCCTTTGGTAGGAAACCCACCCCTTTAATTAAGTACATAATTTCCTATGTGGTTCTCAGGTAGTACCTTAGTCCCTGTGTTCAGAAGTGGAAAAGCAGCCGGGAGAGCTCTCTGTGCCTGGGGTATGGCCTGGGAGGTACAGGGCACACCCTCCTCTGTTCTCCATCCTCTGTGGTTTCCAGCCTCTCTGTTCCTGAGTGGCCCCAGGGAGACCTGCCTGGGACTCTGGGGCTGATTGACAGGAGACCTCTGGGAATACCATCCAACTCTTCTTTTTGTCTGCCTCCAATTACTGAGGGAGGGAGCAGATTTAGAACATATTTAGAAAATGTTTTCGTTGTTGCTTTTAAAAATCTCCTCTGTAATTAGGTACTCTGGGGGTAGTCAACCACGAAAAGCCACAACCACCGCTGTCAAGTTCCATAAAACAAAGGAGAAACCAATTAATCAAAATGAAGAAGAGGCTGGCGGGGTGTGAGCACCTGTCTCAATTACCGCATACCCACTCCCACCCACACCCACTCCCACCCACCGCCTACCCCACCCATGCCAATTCCCTCTCATGCCCACTCCCATTCATGGAGCAGCCTTGGCAATCAGGCCAGCCCCACTCAACTGGAGTGTGTCCAGGTCCTTTAACTTTTGTCCCACAAACCCATCAACAATCAGGACAACAGTCTCATTGTGCTCTGACTATGACAATTTCAAACCCCAGAAAGAAAGGGATCAACAAAACAGTGAAATTCCAAGCACATTTTCGAGGTGCACTGGCTCTTACTGCTTGCAAAGCGGTGAAAGGACAGACTGTGCAAAGTCCTGCTCAGACTCCAGCGTCTTCACGGACGGCTTTCACACCAACAAGCCTTAGGAAGCCTTGGAAACAATTGTTGCTCGGCACATTAAATTATTCCAGGGAGCTGAGCTCACTAGAGCAAGGCTCACACATTCAGCACAGCTTCTCTTGTGGTCCAGGAGACTCCTCTCACTGTATCAACAGTGTGTGCTCTTGCAAGGGATTATCCTGTGTGAAATTCCAAACTTCGCACGAGTGAGTTCTCACCCAATGTTGTTTCTGAGAGAGTTGTTTCAAGGTATCAAGGTCAATAGAGAGGAAGAGGATGACCATCTTTCTAGTGTGCCTTGACTGCCTCTTTGTCTGACCTTGGCTTGAAGGGAGAAGCCACACCTGTAACCTTCTGCTCAACACCATTGCTTGCTGTGTTACTAAACCTGGTGGACTGTCCCTCACAGTTGATCCCCAGTCCACTCTGTAGTGACCATGATGTCTCTGCCTTCTTTTTTCTATCCCAGTGCACAGGTGGACACATTTCTTGGCTTGCTTTAAATGTGCGGAAGGTTGATATGAGATGGTTATCACATACATCATAAAAAATGGAAACATTGAAGAAGTATTTTCTATGCTGCTCTTCTCCCGGAACCTTAGCTAAGAAGACTGACATTTTTAAGTGGTTTTAAGTGGCTCTAGCAACTTAATGTAAAGGGCCTAAGGCTGATAGGCTTAGACCACCTCCTATGAAGGGGGGAAAGAGGTGTGACTTTAGAGAGCAAAGGAGACAGGAGTTCTGAGGGCGAGATCTGTGCATATTTATCAGCATGTAGAATAGACTGGAATCAAAAGGGAGAGAAGGAAACCTCATAACTGCAGAGTTTATGTAACAAAAGAACAGGAGCTCTCAGACTCTGAAGGATATCAAGCAAGCCAAAAGTTACAGCTCTCTGGGGAAGCTGATACGATGAGGAAGCCATGGTGTTTTAGTCATTTCGCACAAGGCTGAAGGAAGCAAGGGAAAATGGAAAGCCTTTCCATAAAACACCCGTAGAGCCAGGCACCATGGCACCCAAAAGGCAAGGAAGCCCCTCCCCTGAGAAAGACTGAACCAAGGAAACTTCTTCACAATATCTGATCACAGAGATTTCAAAATTGCTAAGGACCTATTTGATAAGCACCTTTTTTTTTCTTTTCTATTCTTTTATTGTGTGTGTGTGTGTGTACTCAGAGTGAGTATATCTTTTATTTTGGGGGTGTTTTTGGAATTATAGACTTGTAAGGTTATTCAGAGAAGGTTCTGCAGGTCAGATATAGAGACTGTCATACATCGCTCAGTGATCAGATACTTAAACTCTATACCATGATGTAGGGCATTTAGTGTTTGGAAAAAGAGGGAGAATATTTTGTGCACAGGACAAAGCAATCTGAACATTTAAATTTCAGGTCCCAATAAGCCTCCTTGAGTTCACCATTAGAGACCACGATCCTCTCTTCCTGGAAGTGTGAAGCCATCACAGTTTCCTAGAAGGCTGACTTTTACTTTCTCCTGAGTGCTCTGCATGGCATATGACTGGTAGCCATTGATGTGAGCAGATGGGACATGGCACTTCACGGTGGATGTGTACATGAAGCAGTGTTTGGGTTTCTTCTTCCTCTGCTGGATCAACACAGAGGCTGCTTGCTCGCTAGCTACATGGTGCTGCAGCCCCTATTAGTCTCAATTTCTGAGGCAACACATGGAACAAAATTGCTTCAAAGGCTTATCCAAATGTAGAGTAAAACGTGTGTGGGAAAAAGACCTTTGCTAGTGTTTGCCCTCCAATTCTCTCTACTGCTGGATCTCACCATAGGCTGTTGGATGCCTGGAGAACTTCACCACATTAACTCCAGTCCACGATGACTTATTCTGAGCTTTCCACTAAATGTGTTGAAAGCTACTTACAGAGCTAAAACATTTACCCAACTGAGAAAAGGCAAGTGTCAGGCCTTGGAAACAAGTGTTAGATACAGAGGTCCCAGGTAAGACCTGTATTGTTTTTCTGTTTGTTTTGGGATTTTTTTTTTTTGGTTTTTTGGTTTTGTTTTGTTTTGTTCAATACTATTGCCCTAAGTCTGGTTTAATCTGGTTTAAGCGATGAGAGTCCCACTAAAACCATAAGTAAATTATAATATAACAAACACTTTAAAGACTGGCATGTTAGTTGAACAACTGCTCCAGGCCCCAGATGTGGGAAATCCTTCAGAGGTTGAAATGCATGGAGGAAAAAAATAAAGCCAAGACTTGTCTAGAGCAATAAAATAAGTAGAGGATGAAAGTAATTAAAAATGTAGGAAAGCAAACATTTCTGGTTTTATGGATGTGGAAAGAACATGTGCACTCAGTAAATGGCACCCAAGAAAGGCTTGAACCAAGGATAAACACAAGCAGAATGGCCGGGAAGCTGGAGAAGCTGACAAGCAGAGGTCATGGACTGGGAGCCCTGCTACGTTTCCAAGCAGAAGTAAGACCTACAGACAATGGGATTGAAGGAAGATTCATTTACACTGGACTATGGGGAACGGGAGAGCAGAGCAAGGGTAGGTAGGAATTCCAGGCAGGCAGATTAAACTGAATTAGAAATGAGTTGTTGCAGGCTTCTATTGAGGGAACAGACAAATACATAAGAGTCCAAGGATATTTTGAAGGAGAATACATCAAGCAAGGATGAGGTAAGAAATGTGAATTAACAGAATCGTGCAAAGTGATGTCATGACTCCAGCCTGGGAAGCCAGAGGGGACTGTCAATGAACTTCCCTTTAAGACAGTTGGTCTCTGAAGGGAGGACGAGATCCACTGCATGAGCTCCTGTCTGAGGAGAAGCAGAAAATGCAGGTAGAGTTCTCTCTTTTTTATGTCCAATGACACTTCCCTGCTAACAGGATTTATTAATGGGTATTCTGGAAAATGGTCAGGGCTCAGAGAGAGGGATTTTGGATGTCTGGCCTAGGAAGGATGGCATGCAAATATCTTAGTAAAACTAACAGGCTTCAAGACAAAACAACAACCCAAACTACAAGAAACACACACCCTCATTAAGACATTAAAAAGTTCAAATGACTTACAAGAGTGGAAGACTTAAGCTGTTATCAGACTTTTAAAAATATATACAAAGCAATGCAACAGCAAGGAAGAATGTTTGCAAAAATCAAATATATGAACCTAGAATTTTATTACTGAACCAACTTTCCTTAACATGCAAAGTCTATAGAACAAGAGCTTAAGATACAAGAATATAGGGAATTCTATACCCATAAGTGCTTCTTAAGCAATGTGTTGGAATATGAATTTTATCTAACTAATAGACAAGTGAGCAAACTGCAGATGAAAAATAATTCCAAATACATATTATATAGTGTGCATGTATATAAAGTCATATACATATATATTTATATACATAGTCATATTATGACTAAAATGTAAGAAAACAGAAGAGAATAAGAAAGTGAAGAGCTACTGTATGCATATGTGACAAAGTAGATAATATGAGTAAAAATTAAATGGAAACACTTAGGAGGTAGGAGACCTCAAGTTCTATGCAATCCTAAATACCTAATGTTTGTTAACAGTAAATTGTACATAAAATACAAATATTAAATAAAAATTATCAAGAAACTATTATTATTATTATAATTATTAATAGAATGTTGTTCCCTCATGGGTTCACAGAATAATGATTTCCAACCTTCAAAAAGGTAGTCTCAATGTGCGCATGTGTTCATAGAACACTGAAAATGAAAGAAAGGCTTTTTGCTTTTGTTTTTTGAGACAGGGTTTCTCTGTGTAGCTTTGGAGCCTGTCCTGGAACTCACTCTGTAGACCAGACTGGCCTTGAAATCACAGAGATCCACCTGCCTCTGCCTCCTGAGTGCTGGGATTAAAGGCGTGTACCACTGCCACACAGCTGAAAGTAAGTTTTAATTCTTTTAGTAAAGTAAATAGAATATTAAGCTTGAACATGGTAAAAAACCATTGATAATGATGCAAAAACCTAGTGAGATGAAGAATTCCTTCCAGAAATGCAAGACGGAATCAGTGTTAGGAAACCCACTGTTGTGGGTACCATGTTGACAGAACTAAAGAAGAAAGCATGGTTATCTTAAAGATGTTGACAACGCTTTCAAAGCAACTCAGTGCACACTTTGTGATAATACTTTTACAAGTCTTCATAAAATATGAGTGAGGGAGCCCTCTCTCGCGTCTTTCTACAGCTGCATATTTGCTTATTATCCACCCGGCTCTTGCTGTGCACTCTTCCTATCTCTCCATCTTATTCCCTAGGAGGGTGATTTAGGGACAGTCGAGGGACAGTCTCACTGACCAGCAACAAAGCAGGGCTGCCTTTCTGCATTGCTACTATCCAGCACTGTGGGGGTGGCATTAAGCTTGTGACGGCAGACAAGCCAGATTAATTAGATAAAAAGAAACGGCCTCCTTATGCATAGGATACGATAGACTACCTAGAATGTCAATGATTTAAAAAAAATCCAACAATAAAAGAAATCACCGAGGGGACAGGATGTACAGTGAGAAGAATCAATAATCTGCACCCACACAAATGTAATCAGTCACAGAGTGCAATAGTGCCAGAACCCAATTTACAAACACAGTCAGCTATGCAGAAATCAACCTGATAACTTGGGAGCTTAGTTAGCTGTAGTTTCCCTTCGTGGCATAGCTGAGTAAAATCGGTAGTTAGGTCCATGTTTGCCATCAGAGTCAGCTTTCTGATTTTGATAATTACACTGTGGTTATAAAAGAAAGAGTTAATGTTATGAGATATTCACTTGAGTATTTGGGGGCTAAGTGGCCATCATATCTGCAATTTATTTTTGAGAAAGCATGGAAATTTTGCACACACTTAGAAAAACATATGTAATGTGTCTATGTATACATTTGCACATGTGTACTTATATGTAAGGAGAAAGAGACAGAAAAAGAAAGAATGTTAAAGCAAATGTGACCAAATGTTAAAATTTGGAAATTGGAGGAGACTATAGAAATCATGAGTACAATTTTTATAAATTTCATGTAAGTTGGAAAGTAGTTTTAGATAACAACATAAAAAATCGACTATTGTCTATATAAACAATGACAGAATGGGTTGTTTCGTTTGCCTGTTTGTTTTTAAGTATGGATGAGTGTTTATCTGCATACATGCACACCATGTGTGTGCCTGGTGCCCACAGAGGCCAGAAGAGGGTGTTAAGGAACAGGAATTAAGGATGGCTGTGAGTCCCCATACAGGTTCTGGGAATCGAACACAGGTCCTATACAAGAGCAGCAAATGCTCTTGACCACTGAGCAATTCCTCTGACTCCAAACAGGATAGGTTATTAAGCATCCATAAAGGATAGAAAAACATTGAATACATTTATATATCCAGATATAGAGGCTCTACATTCAAGAGGGGATAGATGCTCTCACTGTGGCAATGATGTCTTCAGTGCAAGGATGTACCTGCCAATGGCCTCTCTCAATGTTGAACTTTTTACCCTCCAGAATGTGAGTGGAAAAAGTAATTCATAAATTACTCATCTTGTAGTATTATATCTAGCAATGCAGAATGAATAAAAACAAGGGACAAAATGATTAAGAAAAGGAAATTCAAGTAGAGTTCTGAGCAGTGATCTCTAGGTACAGTAAGACCATTACAGACTTGAGGAACAGCTGACAGAAAGGTCATAGGACTGACGCCCATCAAGGAAGTCCGTGTGTTGGCCAGAGTATAGTTACCAAGGAGGAACGTTGAGCAGTAAGCTAGGCAGTGTAGGGCCTTTAGTTTTTGGTCTTGAGTCATGCCAACAAACGAATATGGAAAGAAAGGAAAAGAAGGTACATAACATATTGACATTTAAGAGATTTTTAACTTGGTCAGCATTTTTATGATGGATGAATGCTGTTCCTGGTCTCTAATAGACAGCCTTTGAGGGGATATAAAATAAACAGTCACAACAGATGTGAGCTTGAGACTAAGGAGGTAAGATGTGGCGAGTCACATTAAATCAGGGTAGAGTAAGATCATTCTGGTTGCATAGAACAGCATAGAATGTGTAAGGGTGCGTTTTTAAAGAGGTTTTTGAAAGTTGTCTGGACAGGAAGCAAGAGAAATGTAGATTGTCATGATGCCTAAGAAGGGGCAAATGTGCCTAACGGGCAAGAGAAGGGAGCAGAATGGGGACAGCTTAGAGTTGACCATGAAAGGGACAACTGTGACAAGGATCATGAGCGGTGTCCAAGGCCTTGTTTGAGTGATCAAGCTGCTAGCGGAATGGGGACACCGGGGAGCCAAAGAAACATTGCATAGTTACAGACTTCGGCTTTTTTAAAGACAAAAGGGCCTCTTCAATGGGGTCTCCTGAAGATGAGAATGAGGCATCCTATCTAGAGAAAATGCTCAGACAACAGATTTGGGGCTGAGGAGTATAAAGACTAAAGCCTCCCCAGAGCCA
The DNA here is from genome assembly GCF_037038515.1 of Microtus pennsylvanicus. Lineage (NCBI taxonomy): Eukaryota > Metazoa > Chordata > Mammalia > Rodentia > Cricetidae > Microtus > Microtus pennsylvanicus. The sequence continues at coordinate 55,307,723 of NC_134589.1, read as the reverse complement.
GTCAGCTCACAAAGTGAGCCGAAGCTGCTCCTCTGACCGACTGCCATCATCTGTCCCTGCTCAAGGCTGCCAAAGACCCCGTGTCCTTTAGTTCTAGGCATTTGGGCCTTTCTCCGTGGAGCCTGACTGTCTGAAGCTCCAGCCATCCCTGACCCAGAGGCTCACAAGTTTGTCTCCCAATTCTTTCCTCACCGTGGGGCCGTTGCCTTCATCAGCAAGCACACAGGATCCTCTGTAAGATCCTCCTTCCACCCCGGTCTGCATAGCTGGCTCTTGCACCATGGCCCTGAATGTTAACACGGAATGGATTCCAGGCATCTGTGTTCAATTGCTCTTAGTGAAAAACCAGAAAACCATTATGCTCCCCCGGAATTACTCCCCCAGGCCAGGAGAACAAATGATTCACTGGAAAGCAACGGAGAGTACAAGCGCCGACATTTATCCGATTCAGGACTGAATACTTCATAAGCTCAGGGCCCTGGGAGGCCAGACTGCACGTTTAAGAACAGTTGGCAGAAGGACCTTGCGGGCTGAGGTACAAACTTCTGTTATTAACCCCTGGGGGACCACCTTTCTCTGTCACTGTGCTTACAGGAATAAGGGCTTCTCATCACTGCTCCGCTGAGTTGGAAAACAGGCCACTCTGAGAGTACATGGGGTGTTCTAACTCTCAGATCACCTCCAAGGTAAAACTCCCTGCTTCATCTGATGTAGCATCTTTATGTTCAGTAGATACCTGATCAACATGACTGCAGAATATCCAAGAAGAAGGAGCCTCACAAATCTCCGACTAGTACAAGGAAGCTGAGACCTAGCATGAGGGAACATTTTCAATAGAGACCATAGCTGAGTCTCCATGGACCACCAATCCGTGAGCTCATTCAACCCCTTCTAGTTCTGCTGTCTGGGCTACTGTAGGATGGATTCATGTGGGAGGAGACACTCCCCAGGAAGAAGCAAAGCCAAGGGGGTGACATGTCACTGCTATGCCCATCGCTCCCCGGAGGGAAAAGTCAAAGGAGGCTGACCATAGAGGTCTTTGTAACGAATGTTTCGCAATTTTGTTCCAGAGTAGAAAGGAAGTGGCTGATGTGGGCAGTGCTATCCAGGATATTTTAAATTAAATACGGTTCTTCACTGATACATAAAAATACAAAAACTAGATATATTAATGGGGTGATATAAGATATGCTGACACCTCTTTACAAGGTGTAATGGTCACATTATGGTAATACCATCGGTACCATTAAGTGTTTATGATAAAAACGTTTGAGTTCCCTTCCTTCAGTTTATTAAAGAGGGAGCACAATATTGTTACCTAGAGTCACTTCTTCATACTAAAGCACACGAGAACATCCTAGTACCCTCCAGCTGTGCCTTGGCACCCGCCCATCATCTTTCCCTATCTCTCCTCCATCTCTAGTCTTTGTAGCTTCCAGATGAATTTTTAACGCAACCTATGCTTTGTGCCTGGGATGATTTGGAACACTGCCTCTAACTTACCTCTCTAGCTCCAATTCCTGTGTCCTCCCCGCATGTATCCCGTGCTCTGGCTGCTTTGCTGCCCTGCCCCTACAGTGTCTGGAACTCTCACCACCCTGCCCTTTCCACATCCATACCTCCGTAAATGCTCCTGTACCAGACATGCGTTCTCCAGCCAACTCTCAGCTAGCCCCTCCTCTTTCCTCACTTACAGAGACTGTCTCAGCTCATTACCCTACAGGTGACCACTTGGGACATCGCCAGCAGTGGCCATGTTTTTCTCTCTTTAACCGTCCTGTTCTTCTTTTGGGGATCTATTGTTCAGAACTTTTTACTTACTTTCCAGAGAGTATATTGCTCAGCTTCTTAAATGATGATAGTGTTTTGCTCATCTTATTCAACTTACATATTAACATGAATGAAATAGGCAAACACTCATGCCTCAGTTGCCACTTTTCAATGGATAAGGCATTGCAATCCTAAGAAATGTCTGTGTATCACTCGTCCAACCTCAAATATTCCCCGTTCTTCAACAGTCTTCCTTCCCAGCCAGGGAAGCTGGCTTCTGATGTGCTTGGTATGACAGACAAATCTTAGACATGGCAGTGACCTTCAGATCACTCTGGAGATTTTACCTGGGATTTTAAAAGGGAAATTGTATCAGCATTGCTCAAATCTTCACGTGTATGTAAAATGATCTGCAAACTTCTTAAAATGGTGTTTCTGTGTCAGTTTGTGCTGGGACATAAGAGCCTGGATTTCTCACTAGCTCTAGCGCTGCCCTGTTGAGTATGCTTGGGTTATTCTACAGTCCCCTGAGAGGGCAGCGATAGGATGCTGGCCATGAGTCCTTAGTGTGCTAGTGCATGGGTTTCTCCATCAGTTCTCATATAGGAACCCAGAGAAATGGGTGGCATTATGATATTATTTTACCAATAGATGCCACTGAGATCCAGGCCACACAGGGGTAGTGGAAACAGGGTTGAGCATGTGTTCCTCTAGTGACAGTCTTCTTCCTGTCATTTTTTAACTTACAATCATCTAATGAGGGAAGTTTATAACAGTATTTAGAGGGAAGTATGGCTGAGCCTGAGGCTGTTACTCTAGGCAGAAAGGCCGAGAATTTACTGATTCCTCCATGCTAATAACTTGCATAGAATCCAAGCTTCAGAACAACATGGTTGTGATTAACACAGTATAGAAAGCCCATCCTCTAATTACTTGATATAGTCCATAGCTTGGCTGCTGTGACATGGCAGAGAAAAAGGGAGGCTAATTCCAAGAGTGGCTCATGGGCAGGGAGATTTCCAATTTAGATGACCAGTCAGCAGCACTAAGATCCGTGCTAGGAAGATAGGACACTGGTCACAAACTTACTCCAAACTTAGGCTCATGGAAAATAAAAGCATAGACATCGTACTAGCAAGGAATCAGTAAACAGATCACTAGCAGCCTGACTGGTTGGGTACGCCAACCTCCAGAAGAACCTAATGGTCTCATCTCTCCCAAAGAGGCTCTGAGAACAGCACTGCATTCAAAGTTGTAACAGGTTTTGTGTAAGCCTCCCTTCTGCCTGTTAGGAAGCAGTTAGAATGGTAGATATTGCAGAATAAGGAATGAACTCATCACTCCAAAGTCGCCATAGCCTTCTCTCATGCCCTACTACTAGAGAACATGGGGAATCGAGTGGTACCCAAGTGTTCTGCTTTTAAAGAGGACATCTGTATTGAGAGGGATGAATTAGCATTTCCTAAAGCAGGGAACCTTTGCCGCACACCCTGATGCTGAGCCTTTGTCTTCCACTACCTCTTCTTTCCAGTAGAATATTCTACAAGCCTGGCATAATTAGTTACATAGGCCAATGATGGTGGGTCTACCAGTAAGCATTACCCAGGGACATGTGTGTCCCAGGACTCAGAATGTAGATTAAGTTTCAACAACACCATTAATCAAGGCAAGGAGTAACAGAGTTCGGCTTAGATGTCACATGAATATATCAAGCAGTGTGCCATTTCAACCCAATCCTTTCTCAGAATGACTTGAGCCCAAGAGGAACAACATCCATTTCCTTGGCCAGATTTTAGCCTGACTTCTTTAATGGAAATTAACCTGTTTCCTCATGTAGGTGCAATGAAAACAAACAGGTTTGTGCTAGCCCACAGGTAGACTTTGGGTGGTTCAGGAAATGCATGTAGGATGTTGTAATCCTCATATTGTTTTCCATGGTTGAATTGTTGCTGGTACTTCTCTAGGTAGGGACAGAGTTCTGTACTAGACGGAGGTGAGGGACAGTACCCTTTAAGGTTCCTAGAGGATAGTAGTGTTCTTGTCAATAGTGGTCTATGGACCACATGGAGAGCTCTGCAGGATGATCACTGTTCAGAACAATGGAAGAACTTGAAAACAGAAGATCCCAACAGAGACTTTCAAAGATATTGTGGTAGGTTTTGTTCATCTGAAATATTTGGAGTTTATTTGAAAAGCGGGTATGTAGGATGTCAAAAGATAGGATTCGCTGGCACACAGAATTCTCAATTAGCTCCAGTCCATCCTTGATTGTAATACATCAACTTTAACAAGAAGATATCATGTGAGGTTGACTCAAAGATTATAAAACAGAATCAGATGGTTGGCATGCACTTTCCTAACCACGGGACTTAGGGATGACCCTGTGTGCAGTCTAGGACCATGTGAAATAGACTGGAGTAGATCTGGACACTCCAAACCAATGACTGATTCTTGGTATTCTGTCATTGCTCAACAGTGAGTAAGGCTGGACTATATAAGGAAGTTGCCCCATGTGTACAGATAAGACAGCAAGGAGTGCCTTAGGGTCATGGTGCTTTGGGCTGTGAATACAAGAGACCCCCTGCTCTGCTCCTATGGGCCCATACACCCTTCCTTCATAGAAAGGTACAGTATAGAGTATTCCTAGGTAGTATCAGCTTCATACAGGCCACTTGCAGGCAAGCTGGTTGAGCCTTCTCTCTTTCTTGCTATTCATCCTGCCTCACTGTTGCCATAGAGACTGAGACGCCTTCTGAGCTTTGTGCTTTATCTGGAGTCCAGCCTTCAAATACCTTAGCACAGTTCAACCCACTCACTCCCCTGGCTTCTGAGACTGTGAAAGTATCTAAGCTGGATTCTTTCAGTCAGATGGCTCAGGAGTCTTTTTTACCACAGTCGATTGGTGATTGGAGGGCTGATGCTCAAATTCTAATGGGTGAATGGCAGTCTAGCTTTCCCTGGAGGCCCACGCATGCACATCCCATTGTTTATAGACAAGAACATCTGATTTCAATCCTTACAGAAAACAGAACCTCCCTAGCATTAGACCACTGCACAGGGGAAGCACGTCAGCCTGGCCACAGAGTGGTGTGGGGTCAAACCAGGAGGTGGGCCTGGCGAAGGGTAGCAAGAAGACAACAGAGAGCTCGGACACAGGAAGGAGTGCTGAGTGGTGCATGCTCAGTTGATGCGGTGACTGTGTGCGGAAGGGGATCTCTGGAAGCAGCCTTAACTTCTCTCTTCCTTCCAGTCACCCAAGAGCACAGTAGTTTTGTGGCCCTGGTCATCATCCAAAGCTATGGATAGATATGGATGGAAAACATCATGCCTCTCTGTATCCTTCCCTCCCCTAAAAGAGACACAGCAAATGCTGGCTTCAGGGGAACTGTTTCCCATTAGGGTGCCTTTATTCCCTTTCCAAATGTCCCTCCTGTACCACAAAATCCCCTTCCCATCTCATTGACCATCTCGTCTCCTTCACTCTTCTTGTTACGTCATTTGTCCAGAATCATCCCTGGCTAAAATCTATGCATTTCATGAATTTTAAAGCTGTATCCTGGCTTTATTCCCTTCCCAGGGAGTCAGAGATAAATCAGGTATTACTTGTACAATCTCTAGAATTTCCATAGCCCTACCATGGCTCTTGCTCAGATCTGGGACTTAAACTGCCAAAAAGACACATTGTCACTTTCTTTTTTTCTAAGATTACTGGCATCAGGGCTATGTGTTCCACAGCTGAAAACCCCATCAGAGTTCTTAGCACTTCCTTCCTTCTTTTGTTTCTTGCCATAGACCCCATGATGTGTCTTGCTGGACATCAGTATTGATCATAACCAGCCCCTTCTCCAGCAAGTGTTATTGAGAGAAAAATATCTACTCAGGAACTCCCAGTGAGATCTAGAAGTATCTTTACTGGGCAACACCTCTGACATTCTCCCTAAGTCTCCATCTCCCAGAGAACCGGGAGCCACCCCAGTACCTTCTGCAGCTTGTAGCTCTTCTGACCTGCTTTCACCTGCCTGGGGGGACAGGTCTCTGTTCACCTTACCTCAGCACCCATCCCTGGCAGGAGTAACTTCCTCCTACAGTACTCTCCAGACTCGTCTCTGTTGCGCTTCTCCTATTTACTGTGAAGACTTGACTTTGCTTCCCCAGTGCAAAGAGAAGAACCTAAGGGTGCGTTGTATTTTGCCTCCTATTTGCCTCCTGTTCAACAGAGAGTTCACTACTTGCTATTATGGTTTGAACCACTTTCAAAGGGTTGTGGTAAGGGTGGAAAAACCACACAGTTGAGAAGTCTTGGTAAGTTATTGGATTCTGTATAAAAAACATACTCATAGCTCCACTCCTTGAGGTTTGTGTAATAGAAAGCCAGCCTTTAAAATGGTCTCCAAATTTCCTGACCCTCCTGATAATTCTTGTTTCTGGATAGTCATCTCCTATCCTGAAGAGAACTGACATTTATACACTCTAAGACCTTATGAAAATGGTGGTGTGTTTAACCAATACATTTGGTCATAAAAGACACTGGGGCTTATGTCTTTTTTCTCCTGTGAATCAACCACTGTCGGGATATCCAGTCAACACATCCCTCAAGCAGACCGCAGAGACAGTGTGATGGGAGAGATGGAGGCCTCCGGCCAATATAGCACCATGTAAATATGACGTCTTGGAATTATATTTGCCAGTGCCAGTCAGTACTTTACATGACCGAGTCCTGCCTAACTTGGTAGCTGAAAACTCACAAGAGATTCTTCTAATTCAGGACCTCTGAAATCCCCAACTCACAGAAACCATGCTTCATAATAAATGTTTATTTTACTTTAAAGTGTTGAGTTGAAAGCCTTCTGATTCACGGCAATAGGTACTGACCACTAAGTGGATATGTAGGGGTTGGTAACTCCAGGTTTGCGTTGATACAAGTGTCTCTATGATTGTTCTTTTCTGTGTTGAACTGTGAAGCCCGTTCCCCCATCTGTACCAGCAGCCTTCATTTTGATTCTGCAACTCTTAATAGCCACAAATGCCACCTGTATCCTCAATAAACTTTATTTAGACACAAAGAGACAACAGAAAATACATACACAGATACAGTTATCTTTTTCTCTATAGGATAAACACACATGACAGGGAATTTCAAAAGTAGGAGCATTGAACCGGAAGAAAATAATGCAAATACCTTGTTCACTCACACTTGAAACAGACACAGATTTCAGAGCAAGACAGAAATGGAACATCCCAACCACAGGGTTCACATTTAATCTGTAACAGCACACAGGTGTTGGGAAGGTAATCTAAGGAGTCAGGGATCCAGAGACAGAAGGCTCACAACACTAGAAGGACTATTTAAACAAAAGACAGAATCGGGGAGGATTCCATACCCCTGCACAGATGCTCTGCAAGCTGCCAGCTAGGTCGTAAAGCAGCTTGGCAGAAACGCTAGCTTAGCTTTCATCTTGCAGCTTGAAGGTTTGAACACCCTCTACCTTTGTGCCCACATCACAGAGGTTTACAGAGACACACCGAGGATGCCTGAACTGTCCACATACACGCTGGCTTAGAAACTCACAGTACAGAACATTGACATTGGGTATAAGATAGGGGTTTTGCAAGGGGAAGGGGGATAAGGGAATAACAGCCCAGAGACAAACACACATTTTACAAGTACTACATCCATTGGTAGCATTTCCCACCATGATGCCTGTGGTCCCCCCTCATGGGGAGCCACCAGCACTTGTGTCCCCGTCATGTACAGAGTGGGATGGGTGTCTCTTGGAGGTCTGTTACCATCTAAAGTCATAAATGTGACTGCCTGGTCATCTCTGTGCCCAGGACATGCTGCCATGGAATAACCCCATATATTCCTGATTCTAGTAAGCCTCGGGACTCCACACCATCTTCACACTTCAGACTGGGGTTCCCTAGGCAACCTCTGTATTTTAGTAAAAAATTGTTTCCACTGTACCCTTCGTGTGTCCTCTTCCTAACGTGACAAATCCAGATGAGATGAAGTTATGGAGATCTGGTCCTCCACTTCGGTAAGCATCCTTCCCATAATGCCCTGCAAGAAGATGGGCAGAATTACCTGACACGGCCATGACAGCAACACAGAAGACAATCACAGCTCCATCTTGCCCAGCAATGGTGGTGAGCTTATATTCAAAGGTCAAATATATATTATAATAAATATAATATATACACACACATATATATTACTGAGAATATATTGCTGTATATATAGACACATGTGCACATACATTATACATACACATCTTATGTGTCTATATATTGACAAAGACTAATGCCACATTGAAAGTAGAAGAAGAAAGGGAGACACGTGATTTGATTGTGACATTTCTGAGTGACCACAAAGTACACTAGAATGTTACTTTATAGATGGTCCTCAACTTACATTGGGGTTGCACCCTGAATCAACCCATGGCAAGTTGAAGCATCTAAAGTTGAAAATGCAAAACACTGTAGCTTGGCAACACAGCACAACAGAGTGTCAGCTGTTTCTGCTGTGACCACAGCTGCCAGGCTGCTATTGCTCATGGACACTACCCAGCATCACTAAAGAATACCATACTGCAGCTTGGAAGCCCAACAAGAGATGAAAATTCCAAATGTAAAAGTATGGCTACTGACTGTGTACCATCACGAAGTCCATCAAGTCAGACAATGAACCAAGGGAGGACCTCTGTACTTGCCCACCAACCTTTCTTAAACTTCACAGGTTTCGAGGAAACAATACATTAAACACAATAATAGGGCTGTAAAAATTCAAGTCAGTGCACTGCAAAAAGATATTAAAACATCGAACGAAAACACAGATTCAGGCTGGAAGGATGGTTCAGTGGTTAAGAGCACTTGTCTGCACCCACACAGTTAACAAGCATTTGTAATCCAGAGAGTACGACACCCTCTCCTGGCCTTTGTGGCCACTGCACACATGTAGTGTATAAACATACATGCAAGCGAAACATCCATACACATAAAAATAAATAAACAAAATTAAAATTTTCAACAACAACAACAACAACAACAAAAAACCACTGTAAAAACAGAAGATGCACAGATACTCTCAGCTCCCTTGGAGAAACTGGAGCATGGGTTTACCCAATGCCTCCTTCTAACATTTCTGTATTTCCCAAATTCTTTTCTATAACTACTAGGTTGTTTGTCTTTGTTGCCTTGTATCTTTGTTTTATCCCTTCCAGAGCATGGAGGAATGGGCCTGATGGCAGTGTCTCTCTCTCTCTCTGTCTCTGTCTCTCTCTCTGTGTCTCTCTGTCTGTCTGTCTGTCTGTCTGTCTGTCTGTCTGTCTCTCTCTCTCTCTCTCTCTCTCTCTCTCTCTCTCTCTCTCTCTGTGTGTGTGTGTGTGTGTGTGTCTGTCTCTGTCTCTCTGTCTCTCTGTCTCTCTCTCTCTCTCTCTGTGTGTGTGTGTGTGTGTGTGTGTGTGTGTGTGTATCTATGAATCATGCACAACCTGTGGGACCACAGACTGGCAACTTAAGAGCAACCCAGCAACAGCTGAGCTGGCAGGCTTCGGAATGGTGGCCATAAAACACTGGCAAGATCTTTATGTTTTCCTTTCTTGACTCCCTGCAATAAAACTGTATCCCCTAACGGGCAAAATACAGACATATGCATTGAGATAAGGAAAAGACAAGGGCAGGTTGAGGACTGTGGGAGAAGAAATTTAGAGAGAAAGGAGTAAATATTCTCCTTCTGACATTCAAAGGGGAATCTATGATGCGCTTGAAACCTGAGCATTGTAAACACTGTACAGCACGAAGCCTTCCCGGTACCATCCTCAATGCACACACAAGGACGGAAGCAAGTCACTGCGCATTCATACCGCCACAGTGTGGATTACACATTGAACGTGTACTATATAAAGTTAAAAGGTTTCTGAAAATGAGATATTAAATATGACAACAGCATTATAAAACTTCAAGCAAGTGCATTAAAAAGCAGGACATGATTGAAAGAAAATGCACATGTATCTTGTCAGCTGAGAGCTAATTATTTCTCTTTTCAACTAGTCATTATTTTGGAAGTTGTTTATTCTATAGTGAACACACAATTCTCTAATACAGACTCAAAAATAAATACCTAGAAAGAAAATACCCTATGTCAATAAGACAAACTTCATATTTCTTAGCAAGCCATGTTCTAGAGCCTTCGACACAGGGTAACTTGGGAATCACGTGGAACTTTCAATTGCTCAGATGCCCAGACAAACTTCAGCCTTTCTGACACAGTCAATGAAGCGGGACTATTTGAAACAAAGCCCTCTTGGTTTCTAAAGAATGACCAGTGTTGAGAACTGCTGCCTCAACAACCCAAGATGAGAGATTTATGTGAACAGGAAAAGTTGATGACCCCTTGCGGGGGTGCCCATTTAAATGCTATTTATGTTGAGGGCTCCACCACTCTTCCCCTGGGAGGTGAAATCTGTCCTCAGTTTCTTCCTTATCCCAGTTCCCAAATCTAAGTGGGCATCAGAATACTAGAAACACTTTAAATAGATGGATTGAGCAGACATGAGACAGGATTCAAGAGTTGGCAAATTTTCTCAAGGGCCCTGGGTAGGGCTAACAAAACCATGAGAATCCTGCCACTGATGTCCTTGACCCTGAAACACATTACATCATTCGTTCTTCAGCTTTCTACAAGGGAGGTACTTGGTGGAAACTGTGGAAACATTTCAGAGTTCCGTGGCATTGTCAGCCCCTGATGAAAGGCTTCTGCCAAAATCTCAAGCTATGTGACAGCTGCTAGCAGCTGGAGACATCGTCTTTCTCAAGAGGAAGAGGGGTGCATGGATGGTGTATGCTACCAACCAAAGGAGCATGAGGACCCCTCTTTTGCAACAAGCACCATTGTGGTAAAGGAAGTAACAACCCAGAGCAGTCATAAATGTGGACCTCATTAATTCAGAAGCTGTGGTGCATCCTGCAGAAATTTGGGCTGGTTTATTTTTGTGCTCCTTATAAATAAAAATTTTGATAAACAAATCAATACTAAGGAAGATGGCCCATAAAACAAAGCCTTGCTGTTTACAAATCATTCTTATCTGTCAGATGAACAAGGTCCCTCGGGACTAAGTATTGCTCTAGTGCTCCAGGGCTTGCCTGAAAGGGAACTGAAGCTTCTGGATCGCTTGCTGCAGGCCAGGCAGGGGGACAGAGACTCTGCAAGCATGGCTTCTGAGACAAAAAGAGGTAACCTTTTAGAGTATCTTAGAGTTTACTCGGATTCCTTTTTGCAGAAAAATCATTTGAATCAATACTGCCTGCAGGTCATTTATTATGTTTATTATTTTTAACACTACCTCCCAATTTTATTGGTGCAAAAACTGAGGCCAATGGGCAAAAGCTTGGAGGTTCCTAAGCTTGCACTAGTCCTTTGACGGTAAATACAATGTGCATTCTACTATGGATGTCTGGCTTTGCCAGCGCCTCGTAAGAACCCAAGTTCCTGGAACTAGTCAGCAGCGAATCTTCAATCCCACCCAGGTCTGAAGCTTTTCAAGTCCAAAATCATTCTGCAGCCCTCGCCCCAGTGGCTTCTCTGAAGCACAGCTGTGACTTTTCTCCAAGACAAACAGTGAAAATGTAAGGATGAAAATTCTAGGTGGTAACACACAAGTTCATGGGAATTGATTCTGAGTGGGAGAAAAAAGTAAAAGGCACTGATAGCTAATGAGGCAGAAGCATTGTACAGGATGAAAAAATTCTGGGGTCAATTCAGTTTGCAGAATTTTGGAAACCAATCCCACAGACTCCTCTTTGTCTTCTAACAGGGTCTCATAATGGAGCCCAGTTTGGGCTCAAAGTTCCTAGACTCCCACATCAGCCTACCTACTGCTAGAAATAAAGGTGTGCATCACCATCCCAGCTCCTCTGTGATCTTGAAAGGCATCTTCAAGGACAGATTTTTGGAAATTAGCCTATGAAGTTGAGATGGAAAGCACAGTGACTGCTTCAACCTTGGTTTGCTTGATGGTCCTCAAACTTGAGCAAGCACCCAATTCCCCAGGACAGTGCAAAAGATCACTGGGCTTCAGTCTTACAATCTCCTAAGCAGGAGGTTAGCCCCGGTAGCTCTATTTCCCACAAGTTCTTGAGTGTGATGATCAATCCCCACTGTCAACTAGACTCTACTTAGAATCACCCTAAAGATTGGTGAGACACCTCTGGGTGTGACAATGAGGATGTGTCCAGAGATAATTAACTTATGGGAAAGACTCACTCTGAATGTGGGTGGTTCCATACCATAGGCTGAACATCTGGAAGGACTGGGACTGAATGTGGTCAAAGGAGGCAAAATGTGGCAAGCTGAGCTGCATTGCCCTTTCCTTCCTGGCCCACTGTGATGCACAGACCCACTGTCATGCCTCAATCACTCTGGATGGAATCCTCTAAACGGATCCAATTCTCCTTTGAAGTTGTCTCTGTCATCTATCTGGCCAGAGCAACAAGAAGAACAGCCAAACACCAGATAATACACTATGTCTCAAAGACTGTATCTTGTGATTATTACGTGGGAATGAGTGACAGTCAGTCTTCAGCTGGACCATGAGACTAGTCCAGAATGACATAAAAGCCTCTGCACCAACAAGGGAAGAAGGGCTGATAAGAAGAGAAGCCCCGTGCAGGTGGACAATCAGAAAAGAGGAGTCAGCGTCTCTTCTGTGCCATGATGATGCACGGAGCTGATGGACTGATGATATGAAAGATATGAGAGGGTACCACCAATTTCACAGGATGTCACTCAGACAACCAATCCTCTCCTCCGTCCAGTAGAAACAGACATCAGTCTCTGCCTATCTGTCAGCTTCAAGAGCCAGAGGACAAGGGAGTGCAGGCCTTCTCCGAGCAAACTGGAATCACAGAGAAGCAATCATGCCTGTTGGAGCTAGAGGTGGAAGTAGGCAAGATCTTTGTGAAGTATGTTGGCAAAGAAGAGATAGAGTCCCCATGTCACAGGACAGGAAAACGTACAGTCTTAGCCAGGAGTAAAGGGGCACCAGGCTTCAGAGCGTGTATGCTACTACCTGCTGAATGCAACATGGCAGAAGAGCCTTGAAATGACATCTTGACCCCAGGTACTACCCTGAGCCCTCATCTGAGCTATTGACAACTGCCTACAATGCACTAATTTTAGTTCCATCTCAGTCTCTACCCAGGCTGTCTTCCTGCTTTGACTTCAGAACTCCATGACCTTCTCAAATCTTTCCAGGAGCCATGAGTCAGAGATAGGACAAAAGGGAAACTGTTACCAGGCATGGGGCTTTTAAAGCAGAGAGGTCCTAGACTGAATTTCCTGGACTCAGACTGTCCTGCTGGCTCCGTAAAGAAAAGGCAAGACAGATGTCATCCTGTAAAGGAGAGTTGCTGCAAGAAACGGGGGGAAAATGGGATAGAGGTTAAGAGCACTGCCTGCTCTTCCGAAGGTCCTGAGTTCAATTCCCAGCAACCACATGGTGGCTCACAAGCATCTGTAATGGGTCTGGTGCCCTCTTTTGGCCTACAGGCATACACACAGACAGAATAAGAGAGGCTTCCTGACTCAGCTTCAGCTGCAAAACCCTGCAGCTCATTAAGAGGTCCTGCCACGAAACACTTAAACAGTGTTGACGAAAAGCTGAACACATGCTTTTCAGTTTTCAGCCGTAGCAGGAAAAAAGCTGCGCTGTTTAAAAATGCCGGCTTTCTGGGCCATCCTGCCAGGGCAAACTCTGACTGTTTGAGGCAGGAGGGCCGGCTACCGAGAGAGGACTTGAGTGTCGTCTGTTGTAGCTTGCTGGCTGGCAGGGACCTTGAAATGCTATAATCGTGGCTGTAGCCTGTATATCCGCCATGAGGCTGGAAAGCTAAGGAATGGACTGGATCTAGCTGGCAAAGCCACGGCTTTAGTCCTACTGAGATTGCTTGGCAAATTAAAGACTCACGTGGTCAGAAAAAGAGAGATATACAGTAAAGAGAGATTCAAAGACAGAGAAAATTTCTGAATGGTTTAAAGTGTGTTAAAAATATATGCAAGCTGAAAGTTGAAGTTCTTAAAGCAAAAAACAAAAAAAAGGAAGAGAGTTGTTGTGTGTACACACCTTTAATCCCAACACTTGGGAGGCAGAGGGAGATAGACCTCTGTGACTTCAAGGTGTGGTAGCACACGCCTTTAATCCCAGTGCCTAAAAGCCAGAGACAAACAGATCTCTGTGAGTTCAAGTAGTAGCAAACACCTTTAATCCCAATGCCTGGGAGGCAGAGACAGGCGGATCTCTGAGAGTTCAAAGACAGCCTGGTCTACAGGTCAAAGATATGCGCTCAAAAAGCAAAAAGTTAACCTAGGAATGTCACAGCTTAGATTCCTAAGCGCCTAGTGATTTAAAGGCGCAAATCAAAAGTGCTCCTGGATAGTAAAAATTTGCAGATTCACAATAGGACAGATTCAGACCATTAAACGAGTCACACTGTTGGATGAATGTACGTTGGCTTGGGAGAGAGAAGAAAAAGAATATAGAGAATAAAGTTAATGGTTTAAAAAGAAAAAAGTAAAAGTAAAGTCTTTAAAGAGACAGAATACAGATAGTTATAGATATAAATAAAAATAAGCCGCGTAAAAATGGAAAATTCAAAGAGAGTCTGGATTCTTTGTATTATTGTGTTTTCTTTAAAATTTTTGACTGTGAAGGAGCTAAGTACAGAGAGACATTTCATTATATGGGCTGCCCAGTGGAACCAGAACGGATATCATGAGGGTATGATTTCAGAATTTGGATCTAAGGATATGATACTTTGGAAAAGAGATTCTTCTTTTGTTTTCACAGAGGATGAGACTCTATGGATTTCTTCTATTCCGATTTGGTATGATGGACCACGTCCTCCTGAAGGGTTGCTGTGAACATCTTCAGAAAATTGCTTTGCTCAACTGCCAACTGAGATGACCCTGGCACACAGGTTATACCATGAAAGACCTAATTAACGACGCCCCCATTCAGCAGGAAGCAGTTTGGAGAGAAAAAACTGCGCCCATGTTCCCAAATATGGTTTATAAATGTTCTTTTACATTTAAAGGGGGATATGATATAGATACGAATAATTTGCATTAGTATAGATTTTGCTTTATTGATAGAGATTTACGGTCAATTTTGTTATATGTATAAATGTTTCTGATGTAGCTTTTACTTGATAACTGTTTTGTTATATGTAATTTTGCTATGTTAAAGTTAAAGCCTTTTTTGTTTAAACCGAAAAAGGGGAAATGATGGAGGAAGGTCATTGGTTAAATTAAAAGAAACTGCTTGGCTTTCATTGGTTAGAAGATAGGTGGGAGGAGTAGACAGAACAAAACGCTGGGAGGAAGAGGAAGTGAGGTCAGACTCGACAGCTCTCCTCTCCTGAGCAGATGCCTTCAGAGAGACACCATGCTGCCCGCTCCAGGGAAGATGCACGCTATGAAGCTCCGACCCAGGATGGACATAGGCTAGAATCTTCCCGGTAAGCGCACCTAGGGGGCGCTACACAGATGATTAGAAATGGGCTAAATTAATATGTGAGAATTAGCCTAGAAGAGGCTAGATAGAAATGGGCCAAAGCAGTGTTTAAATGAATACAGTTTGTGTGTAATTATTTCAGGTAAAGCTAGCCGTGTGGGCGGGGTGCTGGGGACGCAGCCCCGCCGCCGCCCTTATTACTACAAGTACCCAAATGGCAACTTCTATAAAACTCAACCGAATTTTGCATTTGCGAAACTGCATCAGCAGCCGTGAGACGGAAACAAACCAATCAAGACCGGTTGCCTGCTGCATTGCTGGACGACAGACTGGATCGAGAGGGAAACTGGTGATGTAGTATCCTAGGAGAGATGCACGCTGCACACTAAGTGAGAAGGACAAAGGGACAGACACTGGTAGGACATGCCAGACACTCCAGGATCCGAAATCCATGTCAAGTAAGACTCCCTGAGGAGGGACAGAAGGGACGGTTCAGAAGCAATAATTAAAAGTTAATTGTTTGTTGTTTTTCCTGAGCAGATGAAAGACTTCAGTCTTTATATCCAGAGAAAGAATCAAGTCTTCAACTACCTAGTAGAAGGGATCAATATCTAAATATAGCCTGATGAAATGCCATTTAAAGTTAAGAAAAAAGTTCAGTACAACATGAAATCTATAGGAAGTGAAGTCACCCTCCTAATAATGTTGGTGAAGCTTAAAAAAAAGGCTCAGTACTTTAAGGGCATTTACAGAGGAGCAGGGTTTGGCTCCCGACACTCAGAAGTACCTGCACCTCCAGCTCTAGGGAATCCAACATCCTCCTCTGGCCTCCACAGGTATCTATACTCATGTGAACATATGAACACATACACATAATTTTTGTCTTCAGAAATGACTCAGGACTCACCCCTTTGTTCCTGGGATAACATACTGGCAGAGGTACACATTCACCTAGAACTCAACTGACACTTTATTTCAGACCCACAAAGTCAAAGGGACACAACAATAGAACCCATTTTCTGGGTTTGGGGGGTTAAAAGCATTAATATACACAATGCACGGCCTTCAGAACACTGGTGTTGGACCTTTTAAAAATTTGCTATTATTTTGGAATAAAGATGTTTTGGTTCCCTTTGCCACTTCAAAATTCATTGGAAATAATGAGAGGAAGAGGAAATAGTAAAATTAATCAAAACCATGCAGGATTTTTTGTTAAATAGAGATAGAGCATTTGGGAAAATATCCTACAGATAAAAGCACATATAAATATACATATAAAGATACACAGAGCAATCAATTTAAAGGGGACCAGGAACCTAAAGATACAATGTCAGTCCTAAAAATTGTCAGGCGAGAATATAGCATAATGTATATAGGGTTCTAAACTAGAGAAGAAACTACAGAAAAACTTTAATCATGATACATCAAAAGTAATCATAAAACTATATATCCAAGGCTAGCAAATGCACAGGTATTAAAACCAAGATAATATAAATATCTTGAAAGCAATAAAAGAGAAAACAGTCCAAATAAGAAAAACCAAACAAAAAGCGAATAGGCAGCTACCAGAGGAGAAAACCCGATGGACTGATACACATGAAGCAGTGTTCAGTCCCTCAAGTAATCAGTGAAATTCAAATTAAAACTATAATGAAATAGCATTTCACACCCAGTAGACAGGCAAACATATCAAACCCTATATGAAGTCCAAGACTTCTGCCTTGAGACTTTCCAGAAGGAAAATCAGTAAAGCTGTCTGGAAAAGACCAGTTTCAGTGGCTACCACAGAACCAGAGACTTTTTGCAGCCATCGTGAGCTCACAAAGAGAGATGTGTAAGTAAGTTCAATGCAACCTTGTTTGTCCTTGAGACAAGCAGGGCTCCTCCATTCTACCCAGGGGTGTAGTCCTGGAATAGAATTCTGCAACAAGCCGGGCGGTGGTGGCGCACGCCTTTAATCCCAACACTCGGGAGGCAGAGGCAGGCGGATCTCTGTGAGTTCGAGACCAGCCTGGTCTACAAGAGCTAGTTACAGGACAGGCTCCAAAACCACAGAGAAACCCTG
Organism: Microtus pennsylvanicus; assembly: GCF_037038515.1. Classification (NCBI taxonomy): domain Eukaryota; kingdom Metazoa; phylum Chordata; class Mammalia; order Rodentia; family Cricetidae; genus Microtus; species Microtus pennsylvanicus. The sequence continues at coordinate 55,290,380 of NC_134589.1, read as the reverse complement.
TCTCACAAAACCAAAAAAAAAAAAAAAAGTAGAATTCTGCAACAGTATGAAATGAAACAAGTGGAAGCTCACTGATACTAAATGTCAACATGAATGGCCGCTGCTACAATGCTGAGCACATACAGAGAGAGAGAGAGAAAGAGAGAGAGAGAGAGAGAGAGAGAGAGAGAGAGAGAGAGAGAGAGAGAGAGAGAGAAACACTAAGAAAAAGCAGGGTGGCATGACAGGGAAGGAAGTTTTGAAATATGCAATATCATGTCTGATATTGTTCGAGGACATGGGCATGCATAAGGTTATACAAATATAACGACATTCAGCAAAAATTTAAATATATGTTTCAAGGTAACAGTTACTTTTGCAGTAAGAGCATGAAAGTAGTTGAGAAAGGCTATACCAATTGATCCTGTGTTCTGTGTCTTACACTGAGAAACTGGATATGTGTCTGATCATTAAACAATTCTGTTTGGTTTATTTATCAGTTCATTTGGTTGAGATAGGACCTTGCTATGCATCCCAGGATGACTTGAATTCATGATCTTCCTGCTTCGGCCACCCTGCCCCCACCCCCTGCCAGTGTAGAATAGAAAAGATTATATACTATGTCCAGCTAAAATGGTTCTTCTTGCCGGGCGGTGGTGGCGCACGCCTTTAATCCCAGCACTCGGGAGGGGGAGGCAGAGGCAGGCGGATCTCTGTGAGTTCGAGGCCAGCCTGGTCTACAAGAGCTAGTTTTAGGACAGGAACCAAAAAGCTAGGGAGAAACCCTGTCTCGAAAAATCCCCCCCCCCAAAAAAAATGGTCCTTCTTTCCAGTTATTCTCTTCATGTATATTTTTGTTTGTCTGTTTGAGGGCATAACTTCTCCAAGGTATGGTTAGGTTTTTATTGCAGATATGAGGGAGAATATAGCCAGAGGTGTCTGGAAGAGTGTGGAGCAGAGAGAGAAAATAGTACAGCGAACATGGCCTAGACTAGGTCATGAGAGCCAAGAGGAGGGAGGGGGTGAGAGAGGAAGAGATGACCAGGGGAGAGAGGACCAAGAGAGGAAGATAAAAATAATGTATAGTCAAACTAGTAGTGTTATATGGAAATGAGAAGCTGGGGGAGGTCTTCCCATCAGCTAGAGAAGTTTGGGGTTGGATGAGAAGTGCTGAGAAGAGCCAGGAGGCCAGCATGAACCTGTAACAGGTACTTGTGATGCTGAGTTAGCCTGAAAGCCAGCATGAGCTTTGGGTAAACTAATAGGTGCCACAGATAGCCATTTGTCTGGGGTTTTTTCTGGACCTGACAATCTCTAAATGATTTCTTATTTTATTTGCTTATAGATGTAATAGGATTGTAGGTACTGTGTAGATAGATAGATAGATAGATAGATAGATAGATAGATAGATAGATAAAAAGGGACAGAGAGGCAAGTATTGGATGAATAGATACTTTTTAATGGTTGATAGAATTATTAGTTTGCTTGGTTAAACTATTCTTATTCAATAACTTATTATGTTGTCATTTTTTTTCAAGAACTAAGACAGCAGAGAATGTCCGGTTTTCAGACTACCCATAAGCACCTGCTGGGAAATAATCTGCCAACAAAAGGCAAGACATAGGATTTCTGAAACCCTGGCTGTATGTGTTCCTAATCTTCAACCAGCCTTGGAATCCTAAAATTCCCTGAGGAAAGACTGGTAAAGCAGACTGCACAGTTTTAAACATTTGCACAATTATCCTTATGGGCAGCAGTAGGGCTAAAGGGTCCTGGAGCTGCCTTGGCCAAGCTGGCAAACAAACACAGAGAGCAGCCGCGGGGGGGACAGAGGGAGAGTGCTCCAGCTTTGGAGTCTGCTTGCAATGCAGAGCATGCGCTTAGAGCTCACACGGAGCGGAGCTCTGAGCAGCAGAGAGACAGCCCGAAGGACACCTAAGGCCAGAGTCACAGACACACACAAAGCGGAGAGGCCTCCGTGAAAAACTATGCCCCAGACCACAGAGGGAGCGCACAGAAAACCCCAGCAGGAGATGTTACTGCACGGGATGGAGGGCTGGCCCTGGCTTATGCACGGTTGAATCACATCAGTGACACACCAACTACAAAAGTGGACATCAACTAGAAACAGACAATTCCTCCCACTTGCTGTTGACCCTACATGAGAAAGCAAGCAGAAACATTTTAAAGGCCAATGGATATACAAAACTATTACTAACTGTAACTCTTAGTTATAGAAATGCAAAAAAGAATAGGATAAACATTTTTGTGTGTTTATTTTTTTGGTATTTTTGGTTTGTTTGGTTTGATGAGTTTTTATTTATTTGTTTTATTTATTTATTTGTTTATTTTGGTTTTTCGAGACAGAGTTTCTCTGTAGCTTTGGAACCTGCCTTGGAACTAGCTCTTGTAGACCAGACTGGCCTCGAACTCACAGATATCTGCCTGCCTCTGCCTTCGGAGTGCTGGGATTAAAGGTGTGCGCCACCACCACCTGACTTTTATTTATTATTATTTTATTTTAAAGACAGGGTTTCTCTACATAGCTCTGGCTGTCTTGGGACTTGCTTTGTACACCAGGCTGGCCTCAAACTCAGAGATCTGTCTGTCTCTTGCTCCCATGTGCTGGTATTAAAATTGTGCACCACCAGGCTTGGCCTTATAATGTATCTTGTAACCAAAACAATTTCACAAAACCTAAGACTTCCACAATGACAAGGAAGTTACTCCATGGAACAATCCCTCTTGGCTTGTCATCTTACTGCTGGGAATTTTTACTACTTCCTTGCTTTCCAATTTTTCCAAAAGCTATGAGCCATAGTAAATAGTACAGGGCTGACTGCAAAACTTTCGCCAGTAACAACTACACAAAAGAACGATGCAGAGTGGTATGTGCTAATGACAGAGATTTCCAAGGCGTGGGAAAAAGCAGAAGAGAAGGAGAAGGAAGAGATAGAAGAGGTGGAAGAGGCGGCCACAGTGAAACACAAAACAATGTCTCAGTCTGGTCCCTTTTATATAAAGAATAATTAGAAGTTATACAATGACAATATCAGCAGACCCATTGCAAGTAAGATGTTTTATGCAAGCAACATATTTTTTTCTGGTAATAAACTTGCTTACAGCACTCATTCCTTTGGGAGAGGGCTTGGGATGAAAAGGAGATGCTTAACTTTGATTTTTTCCTAACTTACTGTTTGAATTTTTAAACGCGTGCGTGTGCTCCGCTTACTTTTCACCATATTTATAGAGTATGTGAGAGTCGGGAAGAAGGGTTAGGCTCAGTCTTTTCACTTCTTAAGAAGAAAAAAATTTTAAAAAAAGCTCAATACAAGGCGTTTTATAAACAGAAGGTGGTCCAGAAAGCAAGACACATTTCCTTGTGTAGATGACAGATACTGACTCCCATCTCACAGGTACAGTGATGTGTACCAGGTGCTCCAAGGATGCCCCACACTAATAATCCCCCCCTTCATGAATGGTCACAGCTCTTGTCTTAAGCCCACTTCTCTCCCTTTTCCATGCACAGAGCTCCTGAGCGTCTCTCATTCTCCATGATCTCCACACTGACTTTGGACCAGAAGGAGGCTCAGTTAGAAAGAGATAAGAACCTAGGCTTTGGCACCCAATCTTAGGGCTCTTTCTCCTGGTGGATCTCTGGAGTTCCTTCCATATCCCATGAGTCTCAGCCTAGCTCTATAAGGGAGACGCTGGAAACCAGGAGACTATGCTTCCTAGGGCAGTCACTTTCTGATGAGCAACCCAGGGGGCTTCCAATCCGGTTCTAACAAGGTGAACTGAAGGAGGACTGTTCTGTTCGCTTGTGGATTATTTCTAACAGGTAACTACTGGAAGTGCCCTACCTTATTTCATGTGGTACTTGTTCACATAAGAATATGGTACCCTGTACTCCAGCACCCACAAGGAAGCACTGCTACTGTGAAAAACCTCCACCCAGGTCTTCCCTCTGCCTAGGCTGGATGTAGCCTTGGGGGATGACATGAAAATGAAGTATCCACAGCTTTGAGCACTCTGAATAATAATAATAAAAAACCTAGACTGTAGGACACACTCATGGACAGAGAAAGAATATAACCCCAGAGCAGTAAGCAGGGAGCAGTTTCAAGGTCACAGAAAGTCTTGGAATCAACCTTATCAGGATGAAACCTTTCACCCTACAGGGCAGTACTGGGATGATATCATCAGATAGAATGGGGGAAGGGCCAAGAGGCTAAAATCCAGCTCGATAACCAACCAACAAGGGATGGTCTTCCAGAAAGTAACTCATATTTATTAGTTCAAATAAAGGCTTCCTTAGTCATCAGTGTTTTGAAACAAAACCCAAATAAACCAAAACATAAATATGTTTTGTATACGCATCTCAAGCTGTGGCAAAAGACAAAGAAAGAGCAAAACGTGGTCAAGGGCAAATTCGAGGTCAACTTCATCCACGGTAACAGGAGATTTTACCAGTCTCTCTTGAATGTTATATATTCTTAGGGATGAATTTTGTAGGCTGAGAGGGGGAATTGTTAATGTATTACACAGTCTGGCTAAGTGTGGTAACAAACTCAATTATTCAGCAGATCAGGGCAGGAGGACTACAAGTTCAAGGACAGCTTTGGCTATAGACCAAGTTTAAGGTCAACACCAACAACTTGGTAAAACATATACAGGACCCTGTGTTCAACCTTTAGCACTGGGGGGGGGGGTGGAGGGAAAGGAAAAGAAAAAATATTTAAAATGCGCTATAAAAACAAAACTTTGAAAGTCATGCCTTTTGCGTATCCTAAGTATTTAACAAGGGGAAGAGTGGGAGGATGGTATGGAGGTGGCAATATTAATCTTCAGAAATTTGAGGTCTAAACCCTTTATCTAGTTCCTGCCTTTAAGGCAGAATCAGAGGACTCAGAGGGAGCTGAACTGTAACCAAGGTGTGTCTGAGGTCACCTTTTCTAGGCTCTGTATTGATGGATGAGGAAACTGGTATGTGTGTGTGGGGGGGGGTGGGGTTTCAGGCCAAAGTCATGGAGATCAGACTGCTGGCCTTTGCCTTCCAAGACCAGCACTCTTTCCAACTCCCCTACACAGCCTCCAGTCTGCCCCGTGGGGGAGGAAATGTCATTAAAGCTTCTTTCTACTCCAGGGGACCCCAGCGCACCATTTATTTTTCTCTTCTGTTATATGTTGGCTGCAATCCCCTTGGAAGGTAGCCCAGCAAAACCAAATCCCCGTCTTCGACTGCAATCAGAACCTCAGAGCTGTCTCATTGTCTTAAGCAGGACTCTGGCCAAGAGCAGTCCTGAAGAAGACCAGCAGAGGAGGGGGAGGATGCAGGAGCTCTCTGCAGGGAAAACAGCTCTTTCTTTAACTGCTCCAAATATCTTGCAAGGTCAAGGAGGTTAGGGCAGACCTCAGAGCTCTACTAAGAACTGAGTGGATTGAAGAGGTCCCTCTTGTGATTACCCACTGATGGGCAGTTCCCCAGTCCCAGGGAGACTAAGTCCTGTTTCCCTCTGTTTCTGCAAAACTCCTGTGTTTCCTCCAAGTACATCCAAATTCATGGGGCTTAGTGAAGGCATCCTGAGAAACTGTCGCCACCTTGTGCAATTCAGATCATGTGCCATGGTGCGAAGACAGCACTTCTGACTGCAGGAAAATCTTTCTGCTTTTCTCTATTTTGCAGATGAAGAAATGGTCTTGGAGAGGTGATATAGTTATCAAAGTCAGAATGGCTCTTGTCATTTACCGTGGTTCCAGGGAAGCTAAGCCTGGGGTGCCAACTAACTCCAGAACGAGGATAAGAACACAGGCTTCTAATCTTTCCATCTGGCTCTGACACCAGCTCAGCTCTGGTCGAAGCACTCATGTTTCCTGAGCCTTGGTTATTCTTGCTGGCAAATGGGAATGTGCCCACCTCAGAAGGCTGTGATGAAGATTAAGGCAAATGCATTCGTGTGTACAATGCGCAGAACACTTATTCACCAGAGATGAGTATTGTCCCCATTACCACGGGAAAGACGTTCTTCATGAATACTGAATATTTTGAAATGCCCCAGGGAGAAGCACAGGAAGATACTTTGGATTTGAGCTTCTGCAGTATCCCAGGGAACTCTTCCTTCTACCTCTCAACTTCTGTGAGAATGTTCTATCCCTTCCTGGTTGAACAAACTCATTCAAATGCACACTGAAATGATTTAGAAAAGGGAGACTAGGAAAATGCTGAACCCTGGCTTATCTCTCATCTAAAAGGTGAAAAGTGTCTCATATCTGCCTGCCCTGGTACCGTGTGGCCTTGAGTCTTTCATCTTGGTCATGAGATGTGTGGATGGGACCACTGTTCTGGGGACACAGCATTGCTTAGAAACTGCCAGAGACTGATACTGTATGGTCTACATGTCATTCTTCTGTGGGGCATCTATCTTGATAACTATTGGTTCTAGTTCCTTGGACAAATAGGTCACATGAGAAAGTCTTGGGGTTCAATTAAAGAGGCCTTTACTGGTCCACTTATGTTTGAGGCACCCTACCTACTCTCAGAAATGCAGGAGAGACCATGGTGATGTGGACAGAACAGAGCAGAAATAAGAGGAACAATTTAGGAACTATAGCATTTCTAGACTTAAACCCCTAAGAAAGACCAATTCGGGTTATGGATTAATGGCAGTGGTCCATACTGATAGTCACCCAGTCCTACACATCATTCCATCCCGCTCACCCAGCAGAAACACCGTGACAATGCCCTACCAGCTGCACTGAGGAGCCATGGGACTTCAGGCCAGCTGTTTCCTCATCTGTAAGATGAGTTAGATAACTTAGTGACAGTTTGAGGTAACTAAATTAACCAACACATATAAATTGATTAAGACCCTAACTAGACATGCTAATGCAATAAGTGACTGTCATTGCCATTCAAATCTAAGCAAGTGAGTCTGGCAGGAAAAAAAATGACACCTAGTGCTAAGGACTGTCACAAAACATTTGGGATAGACCTATGTGTGGGTGGTGGGGGCACCTGGGAACTCACACTGGCCATCTGGATTAAGATCTCAGCTCCTTTTCTTATTAACGGTGTGATTTAAGACAGGTCATTTGAAGTTCTAGTTCATTCATCAGTGATACATACAAAAATAATGAAGAAAATGTAGAGTCTTGTTCATCAGATGCTTGAAAGGATTTAATGAGTAGATGCGCATGAAGTGTGCATACGTGAAGAATGTGCCTTGATCTGTGAAGGCCTGGATTTGTCATCAACTCTGTGTCTTCCTGGCATCTCCTAGAGGTGAGAACCATAAGTCAAAGCCTCCCCAAACCCCCGCCCCTGCTCACACTGTTCCCAGACTTTGTATAATATTACCTAGTTTGTTGACTAGTTTTATATCAACTCGACACAAGCTATAGTCACTGGAGAGGACAGAGCCTCTTCCTTGATTTGAGAAAAATGCATCCACAAGATTGGGCTGTAGGCAGGCATGTAGGGAATATTCTTAATTAGTGATCAATGAGGAAGGGAGGGCCCAGTCTATTGTGAGTGGCATCACTGTTGAGTGGGTGGGCTTGGGTTCTATAAGAAAACAGTCTGAGCAAGTCATGTGGAATAAACTAGTAAGCAGCACTCCTCCATGACCTCCACATCAGCTTCTGCCTCCAGGTTCTGCCCTGTTTGTGTTCTTGTCCTGACTTCCATCAGTGATGATGAACAGTGATGTGGAAGTGTAAGCCAAATAACCCTTTCCTTCCCGAGCTGTCTTCGGTCATGGTACTTCATCACAGCACTAGTGACTTTATCTAGGATACCTGGCTCCTGAGACCTCCAGAACTTCCTGCTTTCTGTGCCCTTCAGCCTATGATTTTGCCTTATATCCTCTGAAGAAGTCTCAGTGGGTACGAAGGAGCTGTTGTTTACAGGATGTTTTCGTTCATTCAGAAGGAGCTGTTGTTTACAGGATGTTTCGTTCATTCATGCCCTTCCCTTTGTCTTTCCTGCTTTTGGGGGGAAGTGGACTAGTCTTGTTCCTGTCACACCCTAACATGCCTCTCCTTTCATCTCCTCAAATGAGCCCAGAGTTATCATCCTCCATCTCAGTCATGGATTTCTCCCCTTAATGAACTTCTTCCACAGTAGAACTTATCCACTGGCTCTAAACCTTAAGTGAAATTTCATCTTTATCCCATACCCCTTCTCCCAGCCACGGCTTCATTTCTCTGCCACCCATCACAGTGAAATTTGTCAAACACTGCTAATTCCATCTGTCCACCTCTCCACTTGTTAGCATAAGCTTTTTTGGTAATGAATTAAGAACCTCTGTTATTACATCAGCAGAAGTTCTGTTTACAAGTAAGATCAGACTCACGGATATGGAGACTGGGATTTCAACACACTCTTCTGAGAGATGCTCTGTGTTGAATACATCTCCAAAGGCTCAAGCATTGGAAATCTAATCCCTAAATTCATATGTTAATGTACAGAGTGGGGAACTTGAGGGGTAAGGAAGGTAAGATGATGTCCCTACTCTCCTCATGAGGTGTCCTCAGCCATGATGATACAGTATGAAGGCTCTCGCTAGATACAACCCTGTGATCTTGAGTCCCAACCTCTAGAACTACAAAGAGGAAACTTCTTTATAAGTTATTCAATTGCAGGCATTTTGATATAGACCTAGAAAATGAACCAAGACGAGTCACAGCAGTCAAAGGAAGGTGTCATCATTTCAACAGTTCCCAGGCAGTTTCTCCCCCAACCTTCCTCATATGCATCACACCAACCAAGATCCAGAATCTCCTCTATTTCTTACCCTCCCTGTGGTTAGCAAGCACTTTCAGGACTGCAAGTTCATTTCAGAGCCATTGTCTTCTAGCTCTCTGGTCAGCTACTCAAAGCCACAAACACGAGCACTTCAGGTAAACTCACTGCTATCTGCTTGTGATGTTTGTGACACAGGTCAAGTCACCTAAGTAGGAGCATCAGATCATGCTGTGTATGCCTCACACAATCTTCCAGGGCTGCATATTCCAAACAGTAGAATACTATTCACTATACGCCGCTGCCCTGCTGGCTTTTCCTCACTTATTCCAACTTCCTCCCTCCTCAATGCAGGCACCTTGAAAGATCCGCCCTCCTAGCATGCCCTGCTCAGATCTGTTTCACAGTCTTTCCGCCCTCCTAGCATGCCCTGCTCAGATCTGTTTCACAGTCTTGGCATTTTCAATTCCCTCTACCTGGAACTAACACACTCACTGTCTCTCTCAAATTAGTTCTTTAAGGGTTTCAAACACACATGCTTCACTCATATTTATTACTTCCAGCTCTTCCTGGATTCACCCATATTTCCTTATTCAGCCAATGTCGTGATGACCCCCTTTAAAGCCCCCAGGACCATTTTGCACTGTCCCAAATATTCTTGGAGGTATAGTCTTTCACTGGGGATTACCTGACTTAGCAGGGTCTACACTCTTAGAGGAAACCGACTCTCCCTTTTCCAGAAGCTAACAATAGCAAATCTCTTCAGGCTAGGGGTGGGATTTTGGGTGCGCATCCCCTCTCTATGCTGGGATGTGGTCTGGCTTGGCCTTGCACAGATCTTGTGTGTGCTGTCATGAGTTCAGAGCTGTTCTGCTCTGTCCAGAAGATGGTTCCTTATCATCATCTGCTGCCTCTAGTGTTCACACTCTTTCTGTCTCCTATTCTGCAGGGCTTTTAACCACAGTGAAATACTCCTACACACATGGAGATACCAAACCTTCATGGGGATACAGAGCAAATGGAAGTCTTAGCACACTGCTGCTGGGAACATAAGATGATAAACCCTTTGCAAAACTTTGTGTATGGTAGATAAAATATTCCTGCTCTATACCCCAACAATTCCACACCAAAGTATTTACTCAAGAAATATGAGTGTATGTTCAATTGTGCTAAAGAATATATTTGTTACAGCCATATTTATAATAGTGAAAGAACGGAGGTATTCTGTTCTCGACAAATACAGATTGAATAAGTACATTCTAGCATGTGTACAAAATACATTTCTTCATAAAATATAAACTATTAGCAGATACAATAACATGAATGACTCACAAAGAAGCTGAAAATCCAAACACAAAAGAGTATATACTATATGGTTCCATTCAAATAATGACTAAGTCAAGCTCTTTTGAAAGGGACCCCACAAAACAGAAAGGCTACTTGATGATGACAGAAGTCAGAATGGTGGCTATCTTAAATTTAGACTATAAATGGCCATGGAGGGATCTTACTGAGTGATAGAACTGTTGGATAAAAAGAGGATGTATGGACAGGCAGATACATGACAGATATAGGTAAATATTCTATTAAATACTTAGGATTAATACTTTACATACAAAATATGTTTCTATATTTCTGTATTTTTCTTGGACTCAATTCAAATGAAGAGAACTATAATACTCTTAGTATTCTAGACCAAAATGTTTATATTTAGTTAGGTTGATAACCCACAGGCCATCAAAGCTACACGGGCTCTTAGAACAAGCCAATATTCACCCTTTCGTTAGCGAGAGAGAGAGAGAGAGAAAGAGAGAGAGAGAGAGAGAGAGAGAGAGAGAGAGAGAGAGAGAGAAGCCAGGACAGAGGATGTGAATTATAAAACATGGTGTTCAAAGGAAACCAGGCTAGTGTTAAGCATCCTACTGCTTCGACACTGCTCAGAGGATCTGCCTTCCCTGCTCTCCTGCAACGAGATTTAGGGTGTGGCCATTGAGAGTTAGTATTCCGACAATGGACAGCTCAGCAAACTTGTTTCATATGAAAGAGAACCCAGAGTGAAGCCAGCCAGAGAGAGATGCAGAAAGGCTTCCATGCAGGAGAAATGGCAGGTATATGGGGCTCTGAACAGGGGCTCCAGCTCTGCCTCTAATAAAGCCTTAACAGCTGCGATGCTATGTGGGTAAGAAACAAGGGAGAGACTCTAAAGGAGTATGGACAGTCCGAGCCAGCAAGCAGAGAGTATTCATCTCCACAAGCTAGCTTGAAGGCATCTATTTTCCCAAGAAACTCAGTGCAATGTGTGACAGGGAGTTTAAGGCTCAGAACTCCTTCAAATACATAAGTAAAAAGTGTTCTCAGTGAAGGATAAAGTCAGGGTGAATCCAGACGGCGTGCAGTAAGTCTCCGGGTTTAGGAGCCCTCTGATCCACGGGGAAGGGCCTCATATTAAGAAGTGGTAATCACTCTGGCTGGAGCACTCGGCTACAGGCATCACATCAAATCTCATTTAATTGAAATTCTAAAACCACCTCGAATTGCACGCATTAATTATCCCCTCATGACACATAAGAAAGTAAAGTCCTTCTCATTTGAGATCATTTGTCTAAAACTACACAGTGAGGAAGGTAAGTCTTGGGGATTTGGGCAAAGCTTGTTTCACGCCAAAGCCTGTGGCTTTTCAGACTGTCATGGGAAATAAAGATGTCCTATACTGCAGGAAAGTGGGATTAGTGAAGCCACGAGGCAGGAGGCCGACAGAGGTCAGGCTCCAAAAAAAGTGGGCCGGGAAGAAGGATGTGAGACCGAGATTTAAGCTCAGTAGTGCAAAGTGGAAAGATTACAGCATGTGGGGGAACACGAAGCCTGGGCTGGAGCAACTGCTGAGAACCCCCAGGGAGCTACTGCATATGGCCGCCAGTCTGTTCCAGTCAGAGTGTAGAGTGAGAAAATGCCCGAACCTGGAGGCTATAAGCAACCTCCTCTGTGAGGATCGACAGCCTGTGTAGTCTTCTCTATGGCAGGGGATCCTACTTCCTGGCCCCTTAGGTCTGATGTCCTCGGTGCACAAGAAGGAACAAACTGTACCCATTCAGCCACCCCGCACCTAACCCAGCACCCTGCACGCGGTGATGAGGAGCTGCCTGTGGAGTTAATTAATTAACGACTTGGGGTTGCTTGTTCACAGTTGATCTGAGTCATGGCACCGCTACTGTATCTGTAGCAGCCAGATGCCTCCCCCTTCAGTCACCCACATAATCATCTCAGTTCCCAAAGCCCCTTTGATTCCGCCGCCATTTGGCTAGATGTGGAGCTCAGGGGTAGAGGGTGTGCTTATCAGACATGAGTATATGGGTTCAAGGCCCCAGCACCACAGAGACAAAAAATTATAACCGTATTTAGAGGTACAAATGAAACCAAATATTCCTTTAGTCACTTGCTCAGCAAAATGCTGAGTGAAGATTAATTTTGTACGTCCTTCGTTTAGTGACAGAGAGAATCCAATCTTCAGGGCCCAAGCCATCTTTATAAAGAAGATATTAGGGGTTGGAGAGACAACTCAGCAGTGCAGCTCACTGGTTGCTCTTGCAGAGCAAGGATGCCCTGGCACCGTCACTCCTCATGGCCATCTCTGACTCCAGTCCCAGGGAATCAGATACCCCCTGCACACCTCCTTGTGTATGCAGCACACATACATTTATATATGCATAATACATATATATACATACATGCATACATACATTCAGGCAAAACATTCACACAGACAAAACAAAATCATCTTAAAATAGAAAACTTGAAAATCAATTGATCTTTATTCAAAAATAGCTAGAAAATCTTATAATATGTAATTTCTCTTCAAACTAATGATTTATTAGTTTCAAAACAATTCTAATGAAAACAATGTATATGTAAAGTAAAAAAATCAAAGCTTCACCAACAGTTATGTGGAATGAGGCTGGAGAGATAAGTCTGCAGTTAAGAGTACTAGCTGCTCTTCCAGAGGACTGGGGCTCAGCCCCAGCACCAGAGTGTAGGCTCACAACTACCTCTAACTCCAGTCCCAAGGGATTCGACATTCTCTTCTTACCACTGTGGGCCCTGAACTCCCAACATGTGGTGAACAGACATACGCAAAAAAAAAATACTAACACACACAAACACACAAATGAAATACAAATCATTTTTTTTTAAAGTTGATGTGGGAAAAAACTACTTTAAGAAAGAAGTAAGTCATTCTGAAGAGAATGTTGCAATGTCTTGCACCAAGGAGCATGTACTGTAAAAAGCAGAGTAGCAGTGGTCAGCTCAAGAATGAAGATAGGATAAAGATATCACTGAGGCCAACCGGAGAAAGAAGAAAAAGAACAGAGCACAGAAAGCAAATAGACACAGGGAAAATTGAGCTATGTTAAACTTCATCTTATTTTCCTTCAAGATTCAAAACGAAGAGTTTGTAAGAATATTTGAGAAATAATCTCAGGGTACTTGTTAAGAAACCTCAAATTCATACAGAATCCACACATCTGTGAAATTATAGATCATGTGAAAGCCAGAAGTCCTGGACGAGAGAGAGAGAGAGAGAGAGAGAGAGAGAGAGAGAGAGAGAGAGAGAGAGAGAGAGAGAGAGAGAGAGAACAGAGAGAGAGAGAACACACACACACACACAGAGAGAGAGAGAGAGAGAGAGAGAGAGAGAGAGAGAGAGAGAGAGAGAACCAATGGCTAGCCAGCATGCCACTTTTCCAGCTGCTTCCTCAGCCCCATCATCATGGGGCTTTACGTCACTGAATAAACTTTCTTTAACTGAGGAATTTTTAGGTGATCTGTCTTTTTCACCAAAATACAAAAGTATATAATATACGATATTAGCTAAACCATGTTCTGTACAGTTGATACTTTACTATAAAAAAAGAGGCAGAAAATATTTATGTAAATCTTCCTACTCTTTGATAAGAGACGTCCAATCTGAGTTCAAAGGAAAAAGAAATAAAAAAATGAATAGGTCACATTTGACAAAAATAATTTGAGAATATTACATAAAAAGTCACCACAAACGTGGCCCTTGTGCATAACATTATTGACATTACATAGGTCAAAGGGTAAAGTGACCAAAGCATTCACTCATGGATGAGAGCAGAAATAACGGTGATGTGGATATACAACAGAATATTATTCTGTCTGATAAGGAACAGAAGTCTTGTGCAACACGGATGAAAGTGGTCAATGAAATCATCTAAAACAAACAACAACAACAAAAAGACACACACCATACTGATCCCACTCAGCTACCCAGAGAAGACCAATGTAGAGAGACATAAAGAAGAATGATGTTGGCCTGGAGCTGGAGAGTAGAAGTGACGTCATTGTTTAATGGGTCCAGTTTCAGTTTTTCAAGATGGAAATTTTCTGGAGATCCGCTGTACAGCAATTAGAACAGGTGACATTATTGAACAATCTATACCTCACTGTGGTTGAGAGGGTAAATTTTGTGTTACATGTACTTCACCAAAATTGTACATTTAAGAGCTAATCTTTATGTGTGTGTGTGTGTGTGTGTGTGTGTCTTCCTACAGATAAGAGATAAGCTTCCTTGGTGACCATCTGATCTACAGACAGGAAGGAAGATAAGCTGCACAGTATCTCTTTAGGGTACTTGACTGATGAGTAATTAGAGTGTTCAAACATGCACACCCTTTGACTCAGTAATTCTACTCCTAGCAAGGGAATTCCCCTCTATCCAAGGGAAATAATTACAGACCTAGCAGAGATTTATGCGCAGTGATTGTCATCACAGCATTATTTATAATAATGTAAAACTAGACCAAGCTCAATTTGATCAACAAGAGAATGACTGAATAAATTATGCTATACGTGAAGGGTGGATGCCATGCAGTCATTTGCTCGGAGTTTTCCTTAGAATATGTTAATGCCAGGAGAAAGACTCACAAAGTACTATTAAGTAAACAAAATGTTTACAATAAATATATAATGTGATTGCATTTTTGAAAACACAGGGAGAGATACTCGTAGGCCAAGAGGAGAGTATAACAGTTGTACTCAAGATGCTGGCTATGTGGGATATGAGCTATTTTCTACTCTCTTTCTCAACAGACAAGTATTTTTTATACAATGAGAAGTATTTCACATTGGGAACAGGGTGCATTTTGATGGGAACGGGTAATTAATTCATCGCTGAGCAAAGGCTTGTACAAGAGTCACTTAGGGCAAAACCTTTTTTCCCCATCACAGGCTCAGTAACCTGTGGCTTGTACAAGAGTCACCTAGGGAAAAACCTTCTTTCACCACCACAGGCTCAGTAACCTGTGCAGTCCCCTGCTGACTTTTTGCAGTCGTCTCTTGGTCTAGAAAGAACAATTATGAAGGGGTGAGGCTTGAGGAGTTGCTCTTTGTCCTAATTCCCTTCACCTAGAAAAGCTGTTTTTTTTTTTTTTTTTTTTTTTTTTTGGCTATCAAGCAGGTCCCCATACCACATTTAAATGACAGAAAAACCACTGACACCAGACTTCAGCTCACCCAGCAGGGACTTCACTGAGTGTGAAAGGGACACTGTGGGATCTGGGTTCTAGAAGTGAGGGCTGGTGTCCTGAATCAACCAAGAATGTTGCACGGTTCTTCCCTCAAGACTATCCACCCAGATGCAGGGTCAGGACCCGCAGAGGCCAGGCAGGCAGCCAGCCAGCCATGGAGGCTGTGACAGCCAGCCTTCAAGAAAAGCCCTCCCAGTTCTATTGTTCACCTCCCGTTCTGCTGTTCATTTGGGAGAGACTTAGCCATTCACACTCCCATCTACTCGGAGTGAACTTTAAATAAGAGGTTCCAGTGAAGTGGGTAGAGGAAGCCACTTTGCTGCAACTGGGGAGAGTAATCGTGCAGGATGTTTGCATCTGCTGAACGGCAGCTCAGGGAGCTGGCTTCATGCAAGTGAGACAGAGCGACCGGGAGAGCCCCAAGGAGACTAGCTGAAGGCAGCTGCCTTCACACAGGCTGATGGAGCTGGTCTGGGCAAACTGCACGCTCTCTCTAATTCAGACTGTCTAGACTGGTGCTTGAAGCTCTAAGCACCCAACTGGGGCTAGGGGGTTATACATCAACAGGAAAGAGAGGCGATTGCTGTTAGTCTGCTCATGAATCCAGTCTTACGGCACATGGGAACAACATATCCTATAGCTTATCTGTGGGTCTGATGTCCATACAGAAATTTCTCCATATACAAAAAAAATTTGCACCAGTTAATATACACACATCATCTATGTGGACATCCTGTCTGTCTGCTAACAACAGCTGGTATGTGTTCACTACTCTGATCTCCGCTGTCACACTGCTCCTGGGAAAACATGGTATATACTCAGGATATGTGTTTTGATGCTGAGTGCAAACGCCATGGAGCATTCACCCGTGGTGGTACTTTGAATGTGATTGGCCCCATAATCTCCTAGGGAGTGGTACTATTAGGAGGTGGCTTTGTTGAAGTAGGTGTGGCCTTGTTGGAAGAAGTGTGTTGCTGTGGAGGTGGGCTTTGAAGTTTCCTATGCTCAAGAAACCGCCCAGTGACTCAGACCATTTCGTGTTGCCTGCAAGCCAAGATGGAAGAGCCCTCGGCTTCCTTCTCTTGCACCATGTCTGCCTGCAAGCTGTCTTGCTTCCTACCATGACAATAATGGACTAAACCTGCGAAATTGTTAAGCAAACCACTACAGTGAAATGTTTTCCTTTCTAAGCATTGCTGTGGTCAGGGTGTTCTTCACAGTAATAGAAACCCGAACTAAGACACCAGGCATCAGGCAGATTATGTTGGAGATGAAAAAGAACATATGCTGATTCTTGCTCCTATGTCCCTTTGTGTCCAGCCCCAAAGATCTACTTTCTGCCTCTTGTCTCTGCTTTGGGCTCTGGGAGAAAAAAAAATATTGTTTTGTTTGTTTTGTTTAGTTTGGAGCAGTTATTACAGCCCTCCATGGGACTAGCTCTAACTATACTCTAGTAATGCAACACACTGCTTCACAAGGCACTGGTGAGTAATAACAGATTTTAACAATCACTAGCATCTAGTACCACGAGATATTAGAATTATATCTGGTGTGTGTGTGTGTGTGTGTGTGTGTGTGTGTGTGTGTGTGTGTGTGTGTGTGCATGTGAGTTCGTGTACACAGAACTGGGAATTAAACCCCAGGCTTCATGAATTCTACTATTTTGCCCTTCCTCCCCTTCATCCTGAAGTGATTCTTCTAGAGTAAGAGCATAGGTATGGTAAAATAGTGGAAAACTGCATTCACGCCTGGGAGGACCTGTAAGGAACTCGCAGAGCAGGCTGTAAGAAATAAAGAAGGTTGTACGCATGTTCCCACCAACAGCAGTCAGCAACACAGGGAGGAACAGTCTTCAGATGTGGCTGCAACAGTTGCCCACTGCCACCATCGATTCAAACGCCCAGGGACCCACAGAGCTGAAAGGCTAAGCGAATGAAAGGGCCACCATGAAGCCATCATCATTAGCCCAGGAAGATATACAGGGTCCAGTGGTGTGCAAGGTAGGGCTGCTCACCGCCCCTTAGTTCCTCACCACTGTGTAGTGGCCAGAATGGGCTTTATTTTCAACGTGCCCAAGTAAAAGTAGTGAAAGGGAATCAGGCCCTGGCTTCTCAGCTTACGAAGACACTTACTACCCCATCTGGTGAAGACACGTCTCAGAATGATGAGCAAGAGCGGTTCTCTGTGTTCCAGGGGCTGAAGGTATACAGAGCTGACTTAGGCCATGGACTCTGCCTTCTCTCAGGTCCTGGTACAGGTCTGGAAAATGGCTCTCAGTTAGCTCTTCCGGGGAGGCTGCAATAGCAAGTTTCACCTCCAGTGTGCACAACTCAGTGTGATGCCGTGGAATCATCAGAAAGAATTGGTACTTCCCGGGCTATAACAGCCTACGTAGCCAACCTACTTCAGTAAGTGGGACCAGAGAGACATCTTCTCTTTCCCGTTCGGCTCCAAATCATGACCTTGCTTGCTTCTCAGAAAAAACGGCTGCTAGGACTTTTGAAGCCAGTTTGATGATTGGACATATTCACATCTGAGCGCTCAACGGCATGTGGACAGAGAAACAGCAAGCTTCCAGGACCCTTTCATTTAAAAATGACCATTCTGTTTCCGGAGAGAGAACAAATGGGGAAATCACTGGGAGAGTATGGTGGGGGTGAGGGGGGTGCGGACCCATGCTCACAAACAAGGCTCAGACCATCTGGTCCCATTAGCGGCTGTACCCTCTGAACTACACCCAGTGGACAGAGACACAGCTGCCTGCGCTGCTGTGTGAGCTCCTCCAGGCCTCTCCAGTCTCTAGGTGCCCCAGGCTTTCCATGTGACCTCGAAGGCATTGCCAGCACAGCTGAAATGTGTCTCATTACTGTGCTCCCATCTGCTCTACGCAGCCCCTAGCTGACAGGGTACAGAAAAGGACAGGAGGTGGGTGGGTCCCAGCGTGACGGGCATCCTTGTTAATAAGAGAAGAGATCCAGGCACTCCCGCACTACACTGGGACGTGTAGGTATGAATGCGCCTCAAGTGGGCTCCTTGGAGCAGCAGCCTGAGGATCACAGCTCTCTGTTGGAAATGCACCTTAGTCCCAGCCCTGCTGAATCAGAACCTGCATTTGAATAAGGGTCCCTGGTGCTTCTCCTGTGCACTAGGATTGGAGAAACATTAGTGTAGGGTACCGATTTTATACCAGGAGTGATTTTGCATTCACAGGGGACATCTGTCAACATCTGTAGGCATTTTCAGTTGTTGCAACTGGGGAGGGAGAAGGTGTATGATGTCCTAGAATAAAAGTCAGAGTGATTGACCAAGATCTGGCAATAAACAGCCCCTTACAAAACAAGAGTATTCTGGTAAAAAATGCCCAGCATGCTGAGGCAGAGACATTCTGCAACAAAAAGGAAGAGTTTACTGGGATCCATGCCTCTCTTCCTTATAGTTTAACTGAAATTATTTAAACATGAGTTTCTACAGCACGCCCAGGACAACTCTATAAACAGATGTCTTCTTCCAGTGTGCAATCCCAGAAGGCAGGGATGATGGCTTCCATTGCAGAGCAACATTAAAATCTAAATTACGAACAGAAAAAAATACATTTCTTCGATTCCTCAAAGCATCCCTTCATTTTGTCCTGTTTACCAAGGTGCCCTTTGTGGCCACCATTCCCTGGGACCTGTCTGTCTTCCCAGAGCTGGAAAGAGATTGTCTGCTTCCCTTCTCCTCACTGACTTGTTTGGAAATGCACCGTAGTCACACTTGTGTGCAACAGCAGACCAGAAAATGTTCCTCCTAGCTGTCATTTTATATCTGCTAATAAATCTTCCTAGCATCCTTTCCTCCCTGCCTTCGATAATCAAGAATCTACTCTATGCTTCTCAGAGATCGGCCTGTTAGATTCCACAACCCAGATAGATCATATGGCCTCTGCCATTGCAGGATTGACTTATTTCACCACAGATAATGCTCTTTGCTTCATCCACAAAGGAAAGGGGCACATCGTTTTTAGAGACGAATAGTCTTCCAGTGTATATACACACCACATTGGTTTCCCTTATCCATTCGTCTGTTGATAACTCGAGCTTTATCACACTAAGTCTCGCCATTCCTCCCTCTTATATCTTGGCCCCATCCCCTTCCTTAAGTCCACTGCCAGTCACCTCTCGCAGGACAATTCAAATCCCCTGCTTGCTATTTTTCAGCTTTCGTTCTATTATTCTCTTCACTCAATCACTGTAGAATGATCAAAGCAATCTTTCTGGCACACAAATGAGGTCATGTCATTCCCTGACTCAAAATCCCTTAATGGTTTCCTGCTGACTGAAGGATAGAAGTTGAACTCCTTAACACAGCATTAACTACCCTGCCTTCTTCCTCCTGACACACCTGACTTTTGGATTCCTAAATATCAAATTATGTGATGTCTCCAAAAAAAATCATTTTTCTTGGATGTCTCTTCATAATTCTCTACGTTTTTTCTGGTAGATGCAGTCCCCCACGTGCATACTCGATCAGACCCTCCTCATCATTCAAGCTTCAAGTCTCGGGCCCCTACCTCTTCTATGGAGCCTTCCCCAGAGTCTTCCCCCGAACAGAATTCTGCTCTTTCTGTCATTTCTTAAGCAACAACTTTGATCAAGGTTCATTACAGCTGTCTGCACAACTCTATTTCTTTTAGACTCTGAGATTCATGAGGATAAGAAGTGTGCCTTCTCTTCCCTGTGCCTCTGCACCCTGGCAAATATCCAAGCATACAGCAGTAGCTCGGTGAATAATTATTGAACGAAAATGGTAATATGAAGGGGAATAAAAGGGACCAAAAAGGCTTCTCCTATGGTCACTAAATGAAGTTCTATGGACAAACTGTGTAGTACAGGGACCCATGACGGTCCATGGGATTTTGAACCTAAAATTGGGTTATTAAGTGGGCAAAGACTAAAGAGGTAAGTCAGAAAGAGTCGTTTGCTTAAAGTAGGAGATATATTCAAGTCCTTGGCAGACATAGTCTGTCCATCAAAAAGCCAGGCAGGAGGAAACAAGCAGGAGCAGAAAATCAGAAATGAAGCTGTAGATTTTTTTTTTAAAAAAAAGATGATTTATTTTATTTTCATTTATTGGGTATGGGCTTTTTGCCTACAGGTATGTCTATGAACTGGTGCCATGCCTACTGAAACCAGAGGAGGGTATCGGATTCCCCCTGGAACTCTATCTACAAATGGTTGTCATGCGATTACTGGGAATTGAAGCCTCCAACTCCCAGCTTCGTATACCCCAACTCAGTTTTCTGGAAGAACAGACACTGTTATTAACCACTGAGCTACCTCTCCAGCCCCAGAAGTAGCTCTATGAAAGATCTCCTTAGAGGTCAAAGGTAAAAGGCCTAAAGTCAGAAGAGAAAGACAGATGGGGAGGGAGGGAGGGAGGGAGGGAGGGAGAGAGAGAGAGAGAGAGAGAGAGAGAGAGAGAGAGAGAGAGAGGGGGATAAGGGATAGAGGGGTAAATATTGAAGATAAGGAACTTGGTGAAAAATATCATTTCAATTGTTGGACAGAGAAATGAAATTCTAGGAAGTAGAATCTGCTAAAAGGTCAGGATAAAATGGACGGGATGTTAGGGTATTCCTGGTGGGAGATCAAGGAGGAGAACATCAACATGAGGAACATGGTCAACAACCTCAAATAGAAGAGGGCAAACAGGTTAAAGATTAGAAGACAATCCGTAAGTGTGGTTACTATGTGGTTACTATGTGGTCACTGGTACTCAAAAGCTGAGGAATGGGGAATGGACATTTCGATCCCTTGTCAATTTTTATAATTTGAGCTTTTAGCAGTGGAGGGAGCCTTGCTGCAGCGAATGCTCAAGTGGCAGCTGCTGGGGTGGTCCCTGCAGCTGGGGAGAACGAGTGAGCAAGGAGACAGACCACCAATGGTAAAAGAGGTCTGTCTGCCAGGGCGGAGGTTCCTCAAAGAGAGGGTACTCCTCGTGCACGTATGGTCAGTACATCAGGGTGGGCTGGGGTAGGTCAGAGCTGTGGTACCTGCCGACACCTTCTCTTTCCACGTGATTCTTCTCCTTTCTGTGGTGCTAGGAACTGAGTAAGGCATTGCACACATGCTAAGAACACACTGTACCACTAAGCTGTAGCCCCAGCCCATCAACGGCATGATTCCCCTCATCTGTCCCTTCCAAACCACCAACTATCTGAAGGACGGTGAATTCTGTTTCTGTGTTTTCCGTGCATATTGGCATTTGGAGGACTAGATGGTCTTATTTACATGAACCACACTGCTCAACTCCTGACTGTGCCCACCCCACCTCTCAAAGAAAGACACAAGCTCCGTGTTCCTCTAGCCATTCTGCAGCCCAACCCATTATTTTCCTGTTCCTTTGTGAGTGGCATCAGAATTATATCATTGTATTCTTTCTGTGTGTGTGAGAGGGAGACAGAAGGGCAGATATAGGGAGAGAGGGACAGACAGGCTGAACCCAGTGCTATGCAAGCACCCTGCTACTGAGCTACGTAGACGCTAGCACTTCCTCCTGGACAGACAGAGATCTCTATCGGCAATGAAAGCAGAAGGAAGAAAAGTACTAGTTTGGGTGGTTCTTGGTGAGCCACCCATCACCATAGTGTAAAGCAGAAGAAGGGATAAATGCAATGATTAGTTTGATATGGGTGAGGTGTTTTCATACGTTCCATTCAGGTTGTGCAACTCCCGGTTAATATCTATTAACATAAAGTCTGGCGTAGGGCGCTTCAATGCAGGGCCAGACATATAGACTATCTATACACTGCATTTCTTCCTGACATCTGAGTTGAAATTTTGATTGGAAAAATTTGATTTGATTTTTGAAATTTGACATATTGATTTGAAAATTTCAATCTGAATCCAGGGCTTCTTACTTTTACAGGTGAGCACTCTACTATTTAACTTTATTTACCTTTAACTTTCTCCCATTTCTTCCTTTCCATCGGCCATGGAAGCTGATGGACAGGGAGGTCACTGCAGACGTCTGGAAGGTGGGTTCTTAGCACAAGACTCAAGCATCTTCCTGGGCTGCCTGGCTAGAGGCTGTGCTACTGGCATTTATAGCTTTCCTTCCAAATGCTGAGCAGTAAAAATCTATACTAGAAGTAACTGCTACTGTTACTACTACGGTGGGGGCTTGGGGAAAAGATGTTACTCAAAGGACTTTGTGGAAATCAAGCATTCAAGGAGAGAGAGAGAGAGAGAGAGAGAGAGAGAGGGGGGGGAGGGAGAGAGGAAGAAGGAGGGAGAGAGGGAGAGAGAGGGAGAGGGAGGGAGGGAGGGAGAGGGAAGGAGAGGGAGGGAGAAGGAGGGAGAGGGAGGGAGAGAGACATACGCACACTAAGAATCCTACATTGGTATATTTACTTCCAAACAAACAGAAATCACAGGCAGGATCTAGAGGTGCTAACCTAAAGAGCTATGGGCGTGAGTCACCAGCTGATAGACAGCTTCCTTCTGACCCCGAGGAAAAGCTGCAATATGAACACAATAATATGATGCCAACAGGTGATCCGGTCAGGCACTCTTCTGCTGATGATATATGACGGAGAGATGGAGTGGCAAACTGATGAGCCAATAGCGCTACTTAAATGTTAGGGCTAGCCAGAGTTTTATGCTGCTTCTCAAGACAGAGATGGATGTCTCGAGCCGACTGTGTGACATAAAACCAAATCCAAGGCTTCTGTGCCACACGGGGCCAGAAGCGTGTCTTATACCCAGCTGGAGGCCTCTTCTAATGCATTCTCCAAGCTGTAGAAGTTACACCTATTAAACCTATGCTCTCTTACATTAGCAATATCGGTGCTATATGAGTCAGAAGAGAAAAACAAAAGCCAAGCTCCCCAATTCCAGTTCTGTTATTTGTGTCTGTTTGTTCAACTCTGCATCAGTGTAAAAAATAACTTGTTCATCAGATAATTATGTGCTTTGAAAATAAGCAATCTTGATAGAAACGTGAAACATATATTCTATTTCACCACTTAGGAACATGCGTGTTAAAATATACAGATCGAGTACACTGCTAACCGTGGGCTCAAAAGAAACCTGTTTTTCTTTTGTAAAAGAAAGGAAGGGAAAAAGAAGAGAGAAAGAGGACTCACTAAACACAAAGAAGAAAAGTTAATTCACAAACTCAGATCTAGAATGAGACTCCTTTAGAGATCACGGGATTTTTTTTTAAAGAAATCATATTTAAATGCCTGTGTTAAATAATTACGTAAAATATAGAAAGTAGCAAGAACCATTAACTTACCAAAAACTGTCTGCCAGATCACGGAAGCCTTTTAGGAGTCAAAACGTGAGCCATGCACGGCAGCACAGTCTGTATTCCACAGCATCAGGGGGATCAGGTTCAAGGCTGGCTGAGCTCCCAGAGACCCCATTTCAAATAAAGAATTACAATATTGTTTTTAGTCAGGATGCTACGTCTACCAGTGTGTGGCCATTATTCTGTTCTCACGATCGGCTACGTTCTTTGAGCAGACAGAACCACTTATCTTTGTTTACATAAGCAAATAGCGCACAAATTCCTTTTCAGTCCCACAAATAAGAGTGCTAATCAGCTTCCACCTAGCTCCTGACCAGACCGTCACAAATTTCAAAGCAACAGGGCCCAATTAAGTGCTGTGTCTCCATATGCACTGTCAACATGTGGAGGAGAGGGGGCTCATTAATTCAGCGAGGCCACATTTCTGATGGTGCCATTATGCCTCATGGAGCCACTATATTCTGCAAACAAAGTAGACTTTCACATCCTGTTATGGATCACCAATTAGTTCTGCCAGTCTAGGGAGGAAAAAAAAACAATCCTGTTTACTGTCAGCCCGGCCACGGGTTTTGGCTTCTGTGTCCCCACGTCCTGATTTCTAGGTCAAGCTGGTTCGTGGAAGTGGAGTAGAGGAGACAATGTGGGGGAAATCCCAAGAGAGCTTGGGGCAAAGGCAGCACTGGTATTCTCCAGTGGCATCCACGCAGAGTTCTTGGAGAAAGGATAGGTACCTAGTCTTACTTTGGGGCACAGCTTTCTCCTCTGACACCAACTTCTATGTTTTGGAATGTTCTGGACTCCTCCTGGGCCTGCCCCATGCTGCTCTATCTTCATCAGCTTTTCTCTTTAGGGTCAGCCTGGGTTTGCCTCCCAGCTTTGCAGCTGACATGTCGTTCAGTCTCAGGCAGGTTAGTTGCCATTGCTGTGCTAGTGATTTCTCGCCTGTGAGATGGAAACTGAGATATCCATCTCCTTCCGTCAGACAATCATGAGTATGAAGTGAGTAGCCTGGGTTCTGGTACACATCTGATTCTCTGAGAAATACATGTAAGACACAATGCAACATATTCTCTATTACGTTACCAAATAGCTCTAGTACATGAAAATCTGAAGGAGGGACTGCTCTCGGTCAGGGAGATTGAGCTGCTCTGCCTCTGTTTCCCTAGTCCTTCGCAGCGCCTCCCGCCTGCTCCTGCTTGATTACACATGCTGGATTTTTATCCTCCCTCCCTCCCAATGCTGAGACCTCCTCTCTGCGGGTTTCCCATCTTTTCCCTTCATAAGACGACACCAACTCTAGTTCTAGCTCCACCTCTGGGCCCAGTCGAATTTCTACTTTCCACCTTCCCCGTGACCACTGGTATGCGGAGGACAAGCCACGCCCACCTCACTAGACGTGCTCATGAACATCCTCTCCACGTCACATATGAGGCTCTAACGTGGAAAACAATCCAAATGTCATCAAGTGACCAAAGCAAACATCTTGTCAAACCCTAAGAGAAACCATCTGCTTGGATCCCAGAGTGGTCTGCCCACAAACATCTGGGGACTCTGACCATTGCTGTAGAACAGGATACTTGGTGGAGCCCAGTTTCAGCTGTCAAGGGTGCCATGTTGGACTGTGACTCATCTGTGCAGCCCCCATTCGTTACTAGTCTACACTACTCCATCCTAGCAACGCCCTCCCCTACCTTAGTTACTTTTCTATTGCCTTGATAAGACACCACGATCAAGGCAACTTATTGAAGAAGGAGCTGATTCTAGGCTAACGGTTTCAGGGTGTTAGAGTCTATGACCATCATGGGGGGAGGGGGCAGCAGGCAGACAGGCAGGTAAGCAGACATGGTACTACAGCGGCGGCTGAAAGCTTATATCTGATCTACAAGCCCGTGGTACAAGCGAGCTGGAAAGGGAGCAGGTTTTTAAAACCTCAAAAACAACCACCAGGGACACACTTCCAAGGAAGGTCACACTTTCTGCCTTCCCAAACAACCCCACCAACTGGGGAACAATCATCCAAATATATGACATTATGGGGATCACTTATATTCAAATGATCCTGGCCCTCACAGGCTTGAGGCCATAACCTAACGCCCCATATCTGGGGTACAGATGACTCCAGGCCCCAGTTGCTCCCAGCTAAACCAGCCACAGGAGTGAACTCTGCAAAGAGAGAAGAAATTCAGCCACCCATAGGGCTGCAAGAAATCATAAAGAGTTCTTTAATTCACTGACATTGGGGATTGCCACTCTCAGGTCTACAAACAGTGCCCACATTGTGCCCAGGTTCAGAGTCATGCTTACACTGCTGGTAGCTGTAAGGATCAAGGCTAATTTTTTTTCACCACAAGTTGCTGCTTGCAGCACGTTAGAACCAGAGAACTAAACTGCCCTGTAGCCAGGGAACAGAGGTGGTGTTAGCCTCAAGACTTACTTGAGTATCACATGACTTCCAAGGCCCTATCTAGGCTGTGGGCGGCTGAACAGGGAAAATTCATGAGCTCTCCACTTTTAAAACGGTTGAGGGAACGCTTATAGGAGGGCGATGCTCAGGTACCCAAGGTCATCACACCTTAATTAGGTTGCCACAATTAGAACAGCAATTAGCTTTTAACTGTTTGTCCCTCTGTTTTTCTCCTGGGTTATGCAGGGCCCTTCTTTAGTATCAACCTCTGAGTGCTTCTGACTTTCCCAGCTTGCCTTGCTTCTGTCTCACCCTCGGGTTAGGTGTCTTTCTTCACTTTCTGGACCCTAAAAAGCTTTTGACCCTGGATCCCATATCCACATTGCCACTCCTCCCCTCCCCCCCGCCACACAACATACAAACACTTTCCCTCTCTGGCTACCAAACATCCAAAACGGAATTATTTCTTCATGTTTCCTCATGCGTTAGGGGCTGAACTCCTTCTCTCTCCTCTTCCTCCTGAGCACCCATTGGTGACAATGGCACTCTGCTGGGAGGTGGGAGAAGAGGAAAGAATGCACGCATCATTTCTGTGGAACTCTCAAAACGTAGCCCCGCCATGCACACAAAGGAAACACAGCCCTTGCATAAATGCCAGGGAGCACACACGGGAAAAGATGGTGCTGGTGGGCAAAGCACTCAGTCCTCCCCCTTAAACACTTCGAGAGGTGTCACTCAGAACTCTTCACTCATATTACAATAATCCCAGTAAAAATCTTAACCGTAGAATAGCACCAATTTTTAATTTGTTTATTTCACTTAGCATATTATAAACATGTCTTCATGCTAACAGAAACATATCAATAACACCAACATATTTAATAGGCTAGGAACAATTTAATATCCTCAGAGTTTAATAATCCTCTATCGCTGTATAGTTAGGTTTATTTACTAGCTTTTTTCAATAGTTTCAGCATCACATACATTCTTGGGCTCCATAGTAATGTGTGTGTGTGTGTCTGTATATGTGTTCATGTATGTGAGGGTATGTATACTTCTTTGTGAACATTCACATGGAGGCCAGATGTCTATGGTGGGTGTCTTCACTAGTCACTCTCCACCTTATTTTTTGAGACAGGGTCTCTTACTGTGGTGGTCTGAAACAGAATGGCACCCATCGGTTCCTATAGATATGGCCTTGCTGGAGTAGGTGTGACCTTGTTGGAGGAAGTATGTCACTGGGGGTGGGCTTTGAGGTTTCAAAAGTCCATACCGGGCCCAGTCTGTCTGTCTCTCTGTCCGTCTGTCCGTCCGTCCTTACAGATCAGGGTGTAGTCCTCAAGCTACTTTTCCATCACCACATCTGACTGCCACCATGTTCTCTGTCATGATGATAATGGACTAATCCTCTGAAAATGAAAGCAAGGTCCCCGATTAAATGCTTTAAAAGTGTTGCCTTGGTCATGGTGTCTCTTCACAGCAACGGAACAGTGACTAAGACACTGACTGAACCTGGACCTGGCAGATTTGGTGAGACTGTCTGGTCAGTGGGCCCTGCCCTTCAGTGCTGGGGGGTTCCAGCTGTAGCCTACTGCATCTGGCTTTTACACTGTGGCTGCCGATCTGAAGGCAGCTCCTCATGCTTTCATAGCAGGCACTCTGCCAACCGCGCCATCTCCCAGCCCTCCACAGTGATGTTAAGAGACTATTACCATGATCAGCTAACAGAGAAAAGTCATATTGACTCATGAATTACAGGAGAGTCAATTAAATATTGAGACACCTGCTTTATATTAAAGTGTTCTAGTATTAAGTGTTATAGGCAAGGCACAACTCTAGGTGTAGACTTGGGTAGCTGTTGTCTCTACTAGTAGCTGCTTCCTGGCCAATCCCTTAGAGGCTGAAAACTTAAATTGTTATGTAGGTGAGGGGGAAGGCAAGATGATGGTAGTCCCACATCCTTGTGGCACGTGTCTGGATATAGGTTCACTCACTGACAGTGACCTTCCCAATCAGATGCTGAGTCTAAGAGACCCTTCCTCAGTAAATTAATTTTTATACCTAGTGCCTATTTCTATCATGGGACCAAATTCCCTTCTCTTCTTGGACCTTTCAGTGGTGGTCCTCTGCTCCCAATCATTCATTTTTTGAGACAGCCTAAAACTCAGGGTTTGATACCACTGTACTCAACCGACAGTAATGGTCACAAGTAACTTCACTTTCTGTCCTATACATCTCCATTGACAACATGAATGAATAAGTTAACATTTAGCCGACAATTAACACACGTTAAGTAGCTTGGCTAGGTGCTCAAAGCTGAAGCTCCTGGTCCTTCACAGACTCTCATCTGGCAAGGAAGAGGCCCACAAAGCAGCGCTATGAGATGTGATGAGGTTTTTCAGAGCCAGGAAGAACTCCAGGAGAACCTAATCACATCGATCCATGCAGAGATCTTCTGGAACAGATAATCTATGAACTGACATTCAAAGAAAAGAGACAAGGATGTCTCAGGGCAAAGGAAAGCCACACCCCTGCTTCTTTGTGCTTAGGTGGAATCTCGGCTAGTGTTAACAGATGGCTATGATCCACCACGACCCAGCTGCCCTGAGCCCAACCTCAGCAGGGCTGCAAAGCGTAATTCTGCACAAGCTCCAAGTCTCCCATACTCAGTGTGTCAGGTGCCACTAGCCAACCCCGTGCAAGAGCAAGCCAGAGGCTATCAATTAATGCTCCAGGGTGGTGGGAACAGATGGCTGACGGCAGCTCCAGGGGCACGGTCTTGAAGCTAGTGCTCCAGAGTCCCAGGAAGAGTTGGATTCCTAATCCAACAAACAGTCCATCCACATATCCGTTAATGGGCTCTTCCTGCTATCCCATCCAACATTTCACGTCTTCGCTTCTTCTCCTCGGATACATTCAGAAATAAACCACCTAGATAACCAAACTCTCGCCCCAGACCCTGTATTCGAGGAAACCTAAACTAAGACACCTTCTACACTCTTTGTAGCTGTGGAGTCCTAAGGAGGGTGTGGGGATCAACCTTATATCAAAGGAGTTACGAAGGAGAGAAAACAAGTCCATTCGGGGCTTAAGTTCTGTTCTGTTCATGCTTCTATGGCTTTATGATCGCTCGTCTTGCTTAGTACTGCCTTGAACTTGAGGAATCCTGGAGTGTGTTCTCACCACCTCTGTGCTGCCTGCCCTGAGGGGGTTTGCAGACGCTGAAGCAGCTCCCACACAGGTCTGCTTAATGACTTTCTGGAAGAAATCAGAGGTGACATGAGCACTGTAGAGTATCACAATGTGCCAGCTCTGAGTCCTTGTGCCCTGGGCAACCAGGGAAGGACAGGACAGATGGCAACTGTCAGCCCTTTAATTGCATGATGTTCCTTGGAGATGTCAAGGGACGGATGCGTTCGTGGCTGGAGGGGAGGAGGGGGGATTGTGGCTTCTCCCTCCGTTCACCCCAACCCTTTTACGGTGGCCTTTGCAAGCCCCAGGCAGGTGACGTGGAAGAGCTACATCATGGGTTCAGAGTGAAAGTGGACTGCCCTGGGTGTCAAATGGGCAAGTGAAAGACATGTTCTATGGGACCAATAAAGAGGTCTCTGGGGGAGGGTCTATTCCAGGCTGTGCTGGGGACTAAATTCCTCAGCATCTGCCCCCTCTTCATCCTCTCCTCCTAGAATGGCTTTCTCCTCCTGATTTGCTTCCAGCATGCCCTATGGGTATGGGTACCCACAGAAAGATCACTTAGGTAAAACGTGTGTCTGTAAGGTTGGAGGTATAAAATAAAATATCTGTGGGATTACCTGACACTTCACGGCACATTTTAGTTTTATAAGGTGTCATTTTCTTACGTCATTTGAACTTTCCAGCTAACATACTGTAGCCCTTCCCCCACTCTACAAATTAGGAAGAAGGAATTCAGAGAGAGCATGGCATATGCAAGCTCCCCCAGCCAATGCATGGTGTCATCAGAGAAAGAACCCAATCTGTCTCGTTCTGCCTTCTGCTTGTTGAAATCACAGGCACCTGATGACTTGTGAGAAAGATTCCATGCTCCTTACAGGGACACTCACCCAGAATCTCAGTTCTTGCCACAAGATCCCACGACAGGGGAGTCAGAAGATCTACGAACTTTGTACTTTGCCCCTCTCTTCCTACCTAACAAGTCCTGTGCCCCTCGAAATCCCTCCAGCACACAGGTTCTCCACTCTGAGTGCCAAGGGCTCCATGCAAGCACTGGGAGGAGCACGTCCATTCAGCTCTGCTCCTGCTCACTCACTCACCGGCATCCATTGGACAAAGACATCATGCTGCAGGCGCTCAGCGGGAGCAACGAGCATCTGAGCAGAGATGCGCAATACAGCATGGGTCTTCTAGCACAGAGGTGGACAAAGCTGTTGGAACCCAGAACCAGGACTAATCTCCAAGGTCAATAATGGTAGATGGGTTCTCGGGACAGTGAAGAAAGCTCTAGATTTATACATACGCCTCCGAGTTATAAAGCTGTCATTGTTCCTGAGTTGTGGAGGGCCTTCTCTTCCCTGAAGCCTAAGAGGAAATATTACAGTGCCACCTGTCAACAGGCACAAAGTGTTTAAGGATCCTTAGCCAGCCACAGAGAGGCCAGCATTTCATCGGCACCTGCTCAAGCACTGGGGACAGAAATGATGCTGTAAGGTCTGAGGGCTGGCCTTCTAGGAAGGTGTCCTTGGGACCCTATGGCACCAGCAAACACGCTCCTCTCCTAGATCTGCAGGGACAGCCTGTTCTGGTTGGAACAGCAGCTTGGCTTTGGCGTGGGATCTAAGCTTAAACCATTGCTCTCCTGGGACTGCAGACAGAACTGAATGAGCTGGGCTGCAGCCACATGTATTGCTAGAGGCCCTCATGGGGTCAAGATCAGGAGCAGGAAACACTCTGTGAGTCCAATATAGACAATGAGTTTCAGGTCCCAGGAGCTGGTATTTTTTTCTACCCATGCTTTAAAAAATATTTTATTACATTTTTCTATCTATTCTTTTGCTCATATATATGCACATATACAAATATATATATATATATACATATACACACACACACAAACATATAATGTGTGTGTATGTGTGTCACATTAACCATTTTTCAACTCTCCATGCACCAACTGGGTTTTTAACAATCCAATTCAATTCATATATTAATGGCCCGGAGTTAGGATAATCCTCACAGTTTCAAATCTTAATCCCATGGGATCGCTCCATTCTTGAGACTCCAGTTTCAAGTTTCAGGCTCCTCTAATTTTGACTTCACTATAAATGGGGTGTTCCCATGGGCTCCTCTGCAGGCTCAGTATTTTCTCTAGAATGGCTTACAGAACTCAATTTTTACTAATTGCACCAATTTATTATAAAGGACAGCGCTCAGGGACAGCCAGATGGAATGATGCATTGGACAAGATGAGGGTGGGAGTGTGGGTTCCTCCCCAGCACTTTCATGCTTTCCCAACCTGATGCTCTCCAAGGCCTGCAGTACAGGGGTCTAAAGAGGTATCCTCGTATGGGAAGACAGATTGTGGATCCAATTCCCATCCCATCCCTGGAGGGGAGTTGCTGAGTAGCTGGAAAAGCCAGCCTTCTGATCAGGCTTGGTCTTCCTCGGGAGTCCTCCAGGAGCTCATCAAGTTACGGCAGCAGAACCAGCAATGTCCTTACCACCCAGGAAATTCTGAAGGAGTTAAATCTGAGGCACAAGTATGGACAGAGACTAAATAGTAGACACTCATCATTTCTGTCAGTCATGACATGGTGCACTTTAGGATCTCTGTGTCATGAGCCAAGGACAAAGACCAAAAACGCATTTCAGACTGTGCCTTGGTCTCCAATCCTTTGGCTTTCCCAGGTCTGCACTCTGTAGACTCGAGAAGAACCCATTCATTCTCACATGCTGAGCATCAGAGATTGAGGCATAAACATCCCTTAATAGTGCAAAACCAGTCCCTATCCTTGGACATCCTACGAGGGAGCCTTTCAGCTATGTATTCATCACTTGGTAAAAATGTGGTACGTCAGGAAGCAAGCCATCCCCAAAGATGTCCACATGCCAATGCTGCTGACCAGTGAGGAGGTCTCTGCCACCACCCGTTCATCTAGGCAAGGGCAGCTCCACTGGTATGAGGCTTCTACCGCCCGAGGGCAGTGGCACTGAAACGTCCTATGACTTTTGGAGCCGGAGATTGAAAAGGCTCCCCATGAAATAGCACATGATGGGCACCTCCCTCGACTCCCTCCACTAAATGATTTATGATTTTTTTCCAAAGCACTGGAAGTGAACAGGTAACTGATCTGGCAATATGAAGGTGTTTTATAGCCCTGCGTGTGTCTAGACTCCCCACTTCAGCTTAGCCCTGTGAACTGGGAAGAGCTCACTGCAAGCTTCTTCCCAGGGAGCCACATCTGTCTCAGCAAACAAAGAAAGCAAAAGTAACCCAGAGTGAGGGTGGCAGGCTGGCTGTCCTGGCCCTTCTATTAAATATGGCCCGCATTCCACTCTGCATCATGGGAGGTGGGAGGTGCCAGGAATGTGTTTATTTTACAGCTGACAATTAACAAAGGAGCTTTTTCAAAAGTTTTGGGAATCCATGGATCGCAGCCAAGTCCTGATTCAGTCCATGCTTATGCCTAAGTGTGGCCAGACAAAGAATTTATCATTTTACCCGGAGGGATAGACAAAAAGCAAATTGTCCCCAGTCTATGCGACACCCAGCGTGGCAGAGAGCTGGTGTAGAAGCAGAGAGAACCCAAGGATGACTCATCCAGCTCAGGGAAGGTAGACAGGCTCTTGCCTTCCCATTTTGTTTCCCAGCCCCGTGCTTCTGTCTGTTTGCTCCAATGAGACGG
The DNA here is from genome assembly GCF_037038515.1 of Microtus pennsylvanicus. Lineage (NCBI taxonomy): Eukaryota > Metazoa > Chordata > Mammalia > Rodentia > Cricetidae > Microtus > Microtus pennsylvanicus. The sequence continues at coordinate 55,257,536 of NC_134589.1, read as the reverse complement.
GTAACGTTTTAATTAGGAGGCTCACTTGTCCTCACTTTTCAAGCGACATGGGAGGAGGGCGGTGGGGTTTAGATAATTGAATCTATAACTCCTGTGGTTGTAAGTGTGCACAACTCATCAGTGGGAGGGTGTGCTTTGCAAGAGAGAGGCAAAAGGAGGCAGAATGGGAGGGAGGGAGGGAGAGAGGGGGGGATTGAGGGAAGGAGGGAGGGAGGTGAGCCAGGAAGATGGATGAGAATTGAGGGACTAGGAGAAGGAAGGCAGTGACTGCGGTCATACTGGCAGCGAGTGTGTCTGCCAATGAAAGACACACAGAGTCAGGAAAGTGGCCTCTGAGGCTTTTGTTTATGCATGGAGCTGGGTCACAGGAAGAGGCTGAGGGATGACAGCAAGACTGGATGTTTGTGTGAGAGAAGCAGCTGAGTGGGGAGAGAGGGGAACAAGGAAGTCAGCTGAGAGAGAAAGAGACAGAAGGAGACAGAAGCAGAGACCGCAAGAGAAACCTGGAGCAAATGAAACGCACGCCTGTGAATTGGGTAACACAGAAGAGAGGAGAAGGGCCAAGTACAGAGCGAGCGCTGTTATCCGTGCACAGCTTTAATGCATGCCATCTTTTCTATTTTAACTGTGCATTGTTTCCTTCATTTAAAAAGTAATAAAGTGCACAGTCATTAAAAGTAGGAATAGATAGAAGGCTGCGAAGAGGAACTCATCCATAGACCCCCCCATTTCAAGAACAAAGAAGCAGGCTCTGCCTTTCTTACTTTAAATGTCATTGTAAATCCTACTTAATTGATCTTGCAAATTCAGTGGTGAAATTCACCTGAGATAACTTACATGTCGGCTGCAAGGCCCAGCCGACAGCAAACCAGCTCAGAGAGAGAGGGCTGTGCCTGGTTCTGGTGTCATTTGGTCTGCAGTTTTCCAGGGAAGAGGCTTTGCAAAGGAATAGCTTATGTTCAATTAGACAGGCAGCCAGATAATGACAGATAATAAGGAACTAGACAGTCTGAGCCTGGTAAGCTTCCTGTACAGGCCATGGGGGTGGAGGGCCATTCCACCACTCATGGGGTAGCCAGCCCAGCCCAAGAGAGGGGCAATAATAACAAGGGGTTCGACACTGCAGCTCCTGAGGCCCCACTGCAGGGACTGCCAGGTAGGTCTATAAGCAAGACATTTCTTCCCTTCCCGACTTCACACATCTCTGGATTTGCAAAGAAATCCCAGTCTGCCATCTTCCATAGCTGTACTTTCCTGGGGATGACTTTCTGTTATCTGTATGTAGGATACATGCTCTGGCCTGAAAGTATTCAAAACAACAGACCATACCCCTGCCCTGTCAAGACTGCAGACTAACATCCTTATCAGCATGTAACAACTGTCCGTTATCTTCAATGATGGGATGCTTTCTGGGGGTTTCTCTTTGGGTGTTTATGCTGATAACTCATGCTAGGTACACCAGACCTGGGCCCAGAGCTTGTTCCTCTGTAGTCCAGGCTGGCCTTGAACTCACAACATTCTTCCAGTCTCTATTCCTCTTCCAACACTTCTGGGATGGCGGGCTTATACCACCATGCCCTCTTTAGGACCTGGGCCTTTGCTCTTCTGTGTTTCTGCCTATAATGAAGAGCTTCTTTCATTCAGAAAAGCCAGAAAGGTAATAGGTGGTTTGTGCCTTTGACTGTGTCTTCCCCTAAAACTGTCATGTGGGCTTTCTTTAAGAACAACTGTAAGTTTCTCTTTCCCTAACTGTCCTACCTCTAGTCTTCCCCTCACCTCCAAAACATCACTCTCAGAACTGAAGGAGACATTCCCAGTGAGTTACCCTGGTTACTGCCTGGATATTGTTAGACATCAGCCCCGCCCATCCTGACTGGCATCTAGTATAGCCCAGACAAAGGGATGAAGTTTTATGCCGGCCTAGATTATTGAACTTGGTTCAGAAGGGGACATTTCCTACCCTCCAGAGCTCCTGAGTGACAGCTGGAGGACTGTGATCTGACCAAGAAGATCTCCTGAAGCTGCTGTAGTTCTTGGGCAATCTGGGACAGATCAACCAGATATCCCAGAACATTTGCTGGAAATAGAACGAAAGCTTGACTTTTTCTCCCGCCTATTGAGCAGAAGGGAAGCTATACAATGAGAGGCACTGGATGGAGGTCACCTCCTTCCCATGGCCTGAGCGAGATAATGGCAAACAGGGAGGTGCAGTTGATGGTCGAGGACCAGAGGGGCAGGCATAGACAGAGAAATGCTCTGGAAGCCTCTGGTAGCACACAGTCTGTGCTCAGGGTAGATGGTTGCACAGCTTTGGGCCTTGATCACTTGAGTACCCTGATCCAGTTATACTCGAACACAGTATCTACAAAGAGAGGATGCATTATCTTCTAAATGAGCTGGGTTGGTTCCCTCTCTCCTACAACTGCGAGCACTACACACCAGACTTTCTGGCTCTGCTGGAGCATGGTAGAATTTCCTCCACACTCCACTGAACGGATCATTTCTATTTCTGAATGAAAATACATAAGAGTAGTAGCCAGTAAATTTGGTCCCAGGACCCTTCCTAGCATTCTTCCGCACTGAAATTTCTGTGTATGTGTATGCCCTGTACTGTTGCTCATCTCTCTGCGTTCATGCTTTCCTGCTGTCTGCAGTTAACCAACAAGAACCAGAAAGGGCCAAAGAGAGGCCACTTAGAGAGACCAGAAACTGAGTGGTCTATCAAGGGGTAATCACTTAGATAGCAGAGATGGATGCCCCTATGCACATTAACTCCACAGATTTGATGCCAATTTGTGATTTGTAAAATCCAATTGAGCCAGCGTTAGAGTGGAATACCCCAAAGCTTTGGCTAGCTGACTGACTCACAGGCTGTGCTCTGTGCTTCATAGATAGCTGGGCTCCTTCAGGACTTCTCAGGTCTGAGGCTGCACCAGGACTATTCACTAAAGTGGGGAGCCCTGTCCTCTTTTCTATAGTCCCTCTATGGATACGAACCTCTTTGATTTAAAACACACGTTCAGCAGAGTAACGCAGGGGAGGAGAGAAAGCATGCCTGTGCTATGCCCTAAAAACATCCTCTCAAGCACTCTTTATTAAGCATTGTTTTAAATTCTCATTATTACCATTATAATCACTGTTTTTAGCAGGAGCACAACTGAGCAAGGGGAAGAAAGCCTTTATATTCACTGAGATCTCTTCCAGAACACGGCCAGTGTGGTCGAGAATACTTCCTTTCTCCTCGGAGAGGGCTCCATGGAGGGTCGTCCTCTCCACCCCTCCTGCTGCCCACTCCTGGGCATTTTCTCCTTGTCCACCACATGCTTCTGCCCCTTTTACTTCCAGGCCAATTTCTCACCTGTATGTGGTCTCTACCCCAAGCCAAACTCCACAAAGCTAAGTCAGTTATATTATTATTTGTGACTTTTGTTGAAGTTCTAACTAAAGAGTTCTTGTTACCTGTTTTATTATTTCTCTCTCTCCCTTCCTTCCTCTCTCTCTCTGTCTCTCTCTCTCTCTCTCTCTCTCTCTCTCTCTCTCTCTCTCTCTCTCACACACACACACACACACACACACACACACACACACACACACAGAGAGAGAGAGAGAGAGAGAGAGAGAGAGAGAGAGAGAGAGAAAGAGAGAGAGAGAATGAGAGAATCTACGTACTGATATATTCCAGGTACTTCCTAAGCACTTCAGACATATGAGGGCTATTTTCATTCCTTGCATTCCATGAAAATGCAAGGCATGTATATCTTGATCAATCCTGGGACTATATCGGTATCTGGGTTCTGGATTCTTCCAAATCCAGCCTGAGAGCTGTGCTTTTCCCACCTCCTCACATGAGAGATGCTGCCTAGACATGGTTCTTCCCTCTCACAGATGTAGGAGAGCCTGCACACACGCGGCCCAGGTCCAGCACACCATCCCCCACCAACAGGCCCCACTCTACCCTTTGTTGCTCACTTCAGTCCCTTTCCACAGTTCATTATCTTCAGCTGGAAACTGAAGAAACCAAGACCTAGAAGTGCGTAGAAGACTTGACTGAGTAATTGGCAGAGGAATGAGCTATGTCTCACCAACAAAAGAATGCGTTTTTACGTAACAGGATCTATATGTTTTCAACCCTATTAAAACTGCATGTGCATGTGTGTGTGAAGCTTATGGCTTCAATTTTTTATATCTTCACATACTAATCACACAAAACAATGGGTTTTACTGCGACACTTTCATATATTCACATCATATACTTTGATTATACTCAACACCCACTATCTCCTCTCCTTCCCCCTCCGTCTCTTGACTCCCCTCCTCCTTTTAAATCGGCATTTGTCCCAGGTTATACCTCTTTCTCCCCTATTAACTAGATCAATACTGGATTCATTAATGCCCCCAAACTGATGAAGATTTCTCCAGAACGGTAGACCTAAATGTTCTCTCTTCTTTGAAGAGCCCTATTCAGACATTTAGCCACATGTATGTAAGCAGGTAGCTGAGGCAGGGGGACTGTGACTTCGATGTCAACTTGGACTACAAGGTGATACCTCTCTTCAAAAGATAGAAGAGAAACAAAAGAATCCAGTTAAGAGCACTAGATTTTTCATCCCACGCCCATTTCTCTGATGGAAAAGACTGACTGTTAAGATGAAATGACTGGCCAGTGATGAGCAGAAACCCACCCCTAAGAGAAATGCTCTTTCCATATTGCACTAATTCATGATTCAGTCTGGCTATTCCAGGTCAATGCGTGTTCCTGGCATACACCATGGGAATAATTTCACTTATCTTAAGTGGATGTAAAAGGGAAGTAATTCTTGTGCTGGTCTTTGCCTTATAGTCCTACGTTTCAAACGTTTGGTTTTTAAAATTCATCTATCCTGCAGTTTAAACTGTCCCCCACAGTCTCGCAGGTGGTAGTGCGATTTGGAAAGGAGTAGAAAGTTTAAGAGGCGGGACCTAGCTGGAAATAGGTCACTGGTGGGGGTGGGGAGTACCTTTGAAGTGATCCCAGACCCTTCTCTTGTCTTTCTCTTCTTCCTGGCCACAATGAAGTGGGTAGCTTTTGCCACACACACACCTTTCAAGATGTTCTGCTTCCCCAGGGCTTTGAGTCAACAGGCTGAAACCTTTGAAACTGTGAGTTGAAACACATCCCGCCTCCTTTTCCACTGTGTCGGAACTAGGGCTTAAGTGACTGCTTGTCTTAGTTAGGGTTTCTATTGCTGTGAAGACACACTATGACTATGGCAACTCTTATAAAGGAAAACATTTAGTTGGGGCTAGCTGACAGTTTCAGAGGTTTAGTCCATGATCATCATGGTGGGACATGGCTGCGTAAAGGCAGACATAGTGCTGGAGAAGGAGCTGAGAATTCTACATTGATCAGAAGACAACAGGAAGTGAACTGAGACAACGGGCATGGTTTGAGCATAAATGAGAATTCAACACACACTCCCACAGTGATATACTTCCTCCAATAAGACCACACCTACTCCAACAAAGCCGCAGCTCCTAATAGTGCCACTACCTAAGACGTTATGGGAGACAATTACATTCAAACTACCACACTGCTCTTGCAAGGACCCTGATTCAATTCCACTGCCTACATGACTGCTTATAACTGTTTGTAATTTCAGTTCTTGTAGATCCATATCCTTTTCTGACCTCTGTAGATCACAGACATGCACATGGTATACAAACATACATACAGGAAAAATATTCACACATTTGAAATAAGAATACATAAGTTTAAATAATTTAATTATGAATGTCACATATTGTGTTACAATAATGGCAAGGCTAACACATCTGTCTTAAAAAGCATATCCCTATAACATGATCTCTTAGGGTTTTAGATACATTCCAAGCCCAGGACTCTTCTTATTTCCAGAGTTCTGTGGCTGGGATACAGTTGGAAAACCCTTCTAATAAGGTGAACATTTGGGAATAAGAAATAAGGCTGAAGCTTTTATATCAGGATATCTCTAGCACTATCTGGCTTGCTATTTTAGAATCTCACTGCCAGCCAAGCATGATGGTAAATATTTGTATTCCCAGCATTCAGGAGGTAGAGACTGGAGGATCAAAAACCACAGGCCAGCCTGAGGTACAGAACAAGATCTTGTGTTGAAATGAGACCAATAAAAGGAGGAGGAGGAAGATGAAGAAGATGAAGAGAAAAAGGAAAGAAGGAAGGAAGGAAGGAAGGAAGGAAGGAAGGAAGGAAGGAAGGAAGGGAGGGAGGGAGGGAAGGGAGGGAGGGAGGGAGGGAAGGGAGAGAGGGAAGGAAGGGAGAGAGGGAGGGAAGGAAGGGAGGGAGGAATGGAGGAAGGAAGGGAGGGAGGGAGGGAAGGAGGGAGGGAGAAAGGAAGGAAGGGAGGAAGGAAGGGAGGGAGGAAGGAAGGGAGGAAGGAAGAAGACAACATTCATCCCCCTAGATTATTTCCTCAGAGTTTTGCCTTGCTGGGTACATGGTGGGCAGGGGGGTGTTGTAAGAAAATGGCTGTTTGTCAACTAAGAAGTTCTTTCAGGAATGCTGGGAGCTTTCCTGGAGGAAAGACCTCCCTGCCACATTCTAGCAAAAGAATGGGTTGTCAGAGTAAACCTCCACAGACGGTGGGGTGGTACATGAGATGATTTCATGGGCAGATCTGAGTGCCTGCCGTTCCTCCTACCCAACAGGTACTGGCCGAAATGTCTTCTGGGCCCTTTCGTTCTGGAGCCAAACCACAGCCACAGACAGATGCAGGTACAGGAATGAAAAGGTTAGTATCAGGTAAATATGCTTAGCCCACCACCACCAACCCCAACACCGTTCTGCCGGTGATTAACCATAAGATTCCCTGACTGTAGGCTCCACCTTCTCATCTAGATCACTAGGAGTTTAGAAACCAAGGCATCACCCTTCACACACATTACACATACGAAGCCGCAAACGTCTGGAAATGGGAGTAAACTCGTGAGAGTACACGGCTCTGAAGGAAAAGGGAGAAGGCAGAAATACCTTTTCTGTCCTTGTCTGAGACTTTCTACATGACTCCCTAGGACCGTGAAAACACTAGACTACCAAGCACTTGGAGACAGGACAGGAATGGGCATCTTAGACAGAGGCTGGCCTTCTTACTGTTTTTAGCATCGCTAACTAGACATTGCATATAAACCTAGGCTTTGAGAGCACAAAAGAGACTCAGAGACAAACTAAGCCAGTCCTTTCATCGTCCCACTGAGAAAGTCGGGCCCAGAGAGGAAGTAATTTCTCCAAGTTTAGTGACCCAAATTGATGTCTCTTGATTTCAAGGCTTTTTTTTTTCAACATGGCACACTTTTCTAAAATCACTCTGCTTCTCCGGACTATAAAACATACAGTAGATGGGGGAAAGATTTATTGACAGTTTGCTTCCTAATTCTGCCTTTAAAAAAAAAGAAAGAAAAGACAAGACAAGACAGCCCATTGCTCTCCTTTATTGTCCAGGACAAGCTTCCTGCAATAAGAATGGGCTTGATTCTATTTGATGTTGTCAAGCTCCCTTCCACCTAGAGCTGTCAGTACCAGGAAATTGGGGGCTGGAATTCCAGATGGAGCTGGACAAGGAGATGACCATTTCTGGGTCACCCAGCTGCCCAATGCCCTCGGGTAGCTGCAGCAGCGGGGAGGGTAACCTAGTTTGCGTAGGAAATATTGTGGATGTCCCAGTTTGTCAGATACAGTCCTAGAAAAGTATTGCCACTGTCCTGTTTCTGCAGCTCGCCCTGCAGTCCCACCTGCCAGTCCCCCGCTGCCCCTTCGTTCCAAGAAACCAAAGCACAGAGCCCAGCTCTGCTGCTCCACATTTGGGCCTTGGTTTGGCCCCAAATCTCTCATTTCACTTTGGAGGGGGGTTCCTAGCCTGGATCAAGGGTATATGGGGTGACAAGTGGCATGTGAGGACGAGGGCATGTTTCTATTTCCAGGGACATTTGGCCTTATCAAAAGGAGCTAGAGACACACATTATACTAGGAATTCAGGGTTTGGTCAGTTTTTTTGATTGTGTGGAACAAGCTGGCAAGATTCTGAGGCGTCACCAAGGCAGAGAAAGCAGAGGCATGTGACTGGAGACCCTGCCCTGGCTGTGCCACCAACTGATCATATCCCTTAAGGCAGCTTCCATCCCCTCTCTGGGTTTTCTTTATCCTCACTTCAGAACTGGGGACATTCAACTGTAATGGAGGTTGGGAGTAACTTGAGGTAATGATCTGAGATTTCAGAGTCAGCCTAGAGGTCAGACAGTGCTGATGTCTAGAATTTAGTTCTGAGTTCTCCAACTTGGACTCTCAGATGTTCACAGGAAAGTCCCAGGTGAGATGCGAGAGTATGGTACGGCGGGGCAGACTCAAAGCTGGCACAATCACGTCTTCTAGCACATACTCCTCACCACCCACCCAAAAACATAACAGGTTTCCAGGACAGGACGATCTCATCAGCACAAAGCAGGACATTCCATTCCCTGGGAGCTCCACCAGGGCAGAGCCCCTGCCCAACAACTTACCTTGCTTGACATGGGTCACCACTACAAGGAGGAGCTCGAGAAAGATTTGCTCGGTGGACAAATAAATAGGAGTTTCTTCTTCTTCCTTTCATGCCAAATCCACAGATAATTCTCCTTGTAGGTGTTATGTTACAGGGGGAGAGAATGGTGTCCCAGACAGGAAACGAGTCTTCCCTTGTGCACGGGCATCAGCTCTGACAGCCTACAGGTGCCAGTCTGACACACTTACATGAATCCCAGATAGGACGAAAACCCACACCAAAGCTGAGAAGAGCTGCAGATGGGTGGGAAGATTCCCAAGAGAGTTGGGGCCAGAAACTTAGAACTGTGGGTGTTCTTGCGTTATTACTGCCTAGAAATAGAGGTGCCTATACCGCTGGGAAGACAGGTGTCAGGACTCCCTCTGTCGTCTTATTTGGAATACCCCTCCTCCTAAACTTGACAGTTTGTGAACTGGAATACAGATTTAAAGGTGCAGCGAAAGTCTGGAAAAGTTCAGCTTTGGTGGTACTGGCTTATGTAAGACCTATATTCAGAAAGCCTAAGCAAAAGATTCCTCTGAGTTGTAGCCACCCCAGCTACAGAGTAAGGCTCTGTCTCAAAAAAAGGGGGAGGGAATATAAACTAAATTTAAAAAATGGTTTCTTTATCAGATTTATAAACTATATACAGTCAAGTTGTTTGTTCAGTTTTTTCAAATGAGGCTCAGTGATTATTGGGATAGTGGATCAGGAACTAGACTCTCAGTGGGGTAGCAAATGGATAAAGAAGAGAAGGGCACACAGGAAGGGATGGTTGATAAGCTCAGCCTCAGGAGATCTGGAATAGAGGGACAAAGCATCTAAATTCAGGGTACTACCTCAACCAAGCCCACTGCCTCTCTGTCTCAAGCTCCACACAAAGGTGGCTGGGTCTGATGAGAACACTCTCTCTGTGGCTCCTAGCAATGACTTTAAGATAAGCTAATGAAGTCCATATAAAATCAGAATGCGCTTGGTGACAGATCAGGGAACAAAATGGAGTCTCCCACTTTCCTCTGCAGCTTTGAATAAGGACTTATGAAATGTTTGCTTTCGTGGGCATCAGCTGGGGAAGGCTGGTTCACTTGTTTGGAAACTACTTTCCACAGAGAGGGAGGTGACATGGGGGGATCACTGCTGTCAACTCCTGGTCTAACACCCTCTTTCTGCCTTGAACCTTAAGAATCTCTCTGTCTCTGTCTCTCTCTCTCTCTCTTGCACAGGGACATATTGCATCACAATACAATGAAATTTTCAGAAACCCACAGACAAGGCCATCCAAAACAAAGAGAAACTCAAAGTATTTCTACTAAAATCAGCATCAAGTTGATTTTTCTCTCCGTAATTATTCAACAGCCTTGAAGACTTACCTTGAGTAGTAGGACAACTGAAGGGCATCAAGGGGATACAGACACAGATAGGAAAGAAATCGGTGAAAGTATCTTCATTTGAAAATATGATTTTTTTATATCAAAGACCCTAAAGACTCCACCAGGAAACTTATACATCTAATAAACACTTTCATCAGAGTAGCAGAATACAAAATTAATGGGAAAAAATCAGTAGTTTTCCTATATACAAATGGTAAAAAGACTGAGAAAAAAACAGTTAAAACAAACCTCAAATAAATAAATAAATAAATAAATAAAAAATATCGTGGGATAACTCTGACCAACCAAGTGGAAGATTTGTATTATAAAAACATTAAGACACTGAAGAAAATTGAAGGAGACACCAGAATAAGGAAAAATCTCCATGGTCATTGTACAAATGGCCACCCTATGAAAAGCAATCTAGAGATTACACACAATCCCGATCAAAATCTCAGCAACTGTTCACAGAAATTGAAGAGAAAAATTTTGAATTTCATCTGGAAACACAAAAATTCCAGGATAGCTAAAACCATCTGGATAATAAAAGAACTGCTGAAGTGATCACCATCCCAGATTTCGAACTACACTAGAGCTATAGTAATAAAATCAGCATAATATTGACATGATCAAAGGAATAGATTGAAGACGCACACATAAGGACACACACCTATGGACACCTGACTTCATTTTTACAAAGAAGGCAAAAATACACACTGCAATAAAGACAGAATCTTCGACAGATGGTGCTGGTCAGACTGGATGGCTACGTGGATAAGAGTGAAAATAGATCCATATGTATCACCCTCTACAAAACCCAACTCCAAATAGATCAAGGACCTGAACATGAATAACACACCCTGAATCTGATAGAAGAGAAAGTGGGTGATAGCTTTGAATGCATTGGCAAAGGAAAGAATTTTCTGAACAGGAAATAAATAGAACAGGAATTAAGACTAACAGCTAAAAAATAAAATGGAACAAAAGAAACTAGAAAGATCCTGTACTCCAAAAGACAGAATCATTTGTGTCAAGTAACAGCTACAGAATGGGAAAAAATATCTCTACTAATAATCTGATAGATGGTTAGTATCTAGAATACACAAAGAACATAGGTATGTATGTAGGTAGGTAGACAGACAGACAGACAGAGTAAATAAAGCAATAAAGCAAAAACCAAACCAAAACAACAACAACACACTCTGAACATTGAGAAACCAAATAACCCAATTTAAAAATGAGATCTAGAACTAAGAGAGTTCTCAAAAAATGAAACACAATTGCTGAGAAACACTTTACAGAAATGTGCAACATTCTTAGTCATCAGGGAAATGTAAATTAAACCTACTTTGAGCTTTCATCTTACCCCAGTCAGAATGATAAAATAAATGGTGGCACATGCTGGTAAGAATGTAGGGAAAGGGGAACACTTATTCATTGCTGGTGGGAATGTAAACTGGTACAGGCCCTTTGGAAATTACTATGAGGTTCCCAAAAAGTTGAAAATTCATCTAATAGAAGATCCAGCTATGCCTACTCTCCGGCATATACTCAAAAGACTGCATCCTACAGAGATATGTGCTCATCAATATTTATTGCTGCTTTATTCATAATGATCAGAAATAAAAAAAAATAGCCTAGATACCCACAAACTGATAAACAGGTAATGAAAATGTTGTACAGTTACACAATGGAATATTATTTTGCTGTCAAGAAAAATGAAATCTGCAGGAACATGGATGGAACTAAAACAATCATCCTGCGTGAGGTAACCCAGACCCCAAATGGAAAACATTTCATTTTTCTTTTGTATATGAATATTAGTTTTTAAGCTTTAGTCATGTGTGTTCTAATACAAATACCCACAGAGGTCAGGTAGCTAGTAAGGGATCAGTGGGGAGTAGAGGATCTGTTAAGAAGGGGAAATGGAACATAGTGTTACAAAGAAAAAAAACTAGACTAAAAGAATTAAAAGAGGAAGGGAATGGGATGGCAGGATAAAGGAGGAGATATGGAGAGGGACAGCTAACACTACAGGACTTTTGAAAAATCATATGAAAATCTACTGTGGTAGTGTGAATGTAATTGGCCCCTATAATCTCATAGGGAGTGGTGCTACTAGGAGGTGTGGCTTTGTTGGAGTGGGTGTGGCCTTGTTGGGGGAAGTGTATCATGGTGGGGGTGAACTTTGAGGTTTCCTATGCTCAGGATCCTCCCAGGGTGTCAGTTGACTTCCTGTTGCCCGCAAGATGTAGCACACTCCATTTCAGCACGAAAATCCGCTTGCAGCCTGCACACCACTATTCTCCCCATCATGGCAATAATGGACTGAACCTCTGAAGCTGTAGGTGAGCACCCAAAATTAAATGTTTTCTTTATAAGAATTGCTGTGGTCATGGAGTCTCTTCACAGCAATAACAACCATAACTAAGATACTTACTTCAGTAGAAGTATCCTAAAATGTATATACATGGGGTCACCACATAACGGGAGAGACAATGCCCCATCTAGACATCTTATGGCACCAAGTAAAATCTCCAGTATTAGGAATAGGTTACACCTCCCCAAATCATTAGCTAAAGAGGTCACATAAGTTACTTGCCAAAGCATAACAGGTTTTTACTAAGGCTATTGGTTACTCTTGAAAATCTGAAGGTAAGGGCCTATTGCTGAAGACATAATTTATTTATGTCATTAAACTTGGAGAAATCAAGCTGGTGCCAAACTAGAAGCTTCACCCCCCCACCCCGACACACACACACACACACACACACACACACACACACACACATTAGTGTATGTGGCTCTAGAAGGCACTTGCACACCATTGGAGGAGAAAGGTAATCATCAACATCACCCAGCTACAAATCCTGTGCCCTATAACAGGTCTACAGGTAAGATACGTTGGTACAATAGTGGCACAAGTGTTATGGGAGAAAACAACCACATTTTGCTGGTTTTAAGGCCCATGCCATGAGATGGAACCCATACCTGACACTACTAAAGGAACCAAAAACCTGTTACTAGGTAGGTTATGGACCTTAGAGGAAACCTCATTGCTGTTATTCTGCTAAAGACACAGCAATAAGATAACTCCTAATGGCATATTGCTATAGCCACAGATCAAGCATCATTAACCCTTATCAGAGAAGCTTCATGTAGTACATGGTTATTAAAAACAACTGGACAGTGTGCAGAGAGTGAGAGACTTTGAAGCACTCAGTCCTAAATGGAATGTCTTTATCAACCTCTCCCTTCAAGACTCAGGAATCTATTCAGAAAGGGAGGTGAAAAGATTGTACATGACCTGGACAGGTTCAAACCAGACAAAATCCAAGTTTGGAGAAGGAGAAGTAGACACAAAGTCCCACCCCTACCTAACAAAGAAGCTATTTGCAATTGACACTTGCTGGAAAGGGAAAATCATTTTTCTCCAATGGAGTATCACCGGTATATTAACTATACACCAGGGTAGGCCCCATGCCCAGGAATAACTGGTCAGCACAAAACGGACTCCGTGGTTTTTGTATGTGCATGACTTTGGTTTTGGTTTTATTGTCTTACTGGCTTCTTTTTTAGTTTGTCTATTTTCATTTTTGTTTTACTTGTGTTCCTTAATTTTTTGAGAGAGAGGAAGAGCACAAAGAAGGGATGAGGGAAGATTTGGAAAGAGTTGCTGTATTACATAATTTCTTTTCAAATAAATGATTAAAAAAGAACGTCTCTCCCCCAAAATCTAGAGGGGAAAATCTTAAAATTAATTTCTAAAACAAGCATCCCATAGACATCTATGCCAGACTTACTCTGTAAGAATACACATAACTCAACAATTTTGATAGGATCCTGTCTCACACAGAAAGAAAACTTATTCTGCCCCAGTTATAAAGATGGGAAAATTCAAGACCACAGACCCAGCATCTGGTGTGCCCCCCCATACTTGGCATATCATGGAAAGCAGAGGCCAAGGGAGAAACTCAGTTCTTAGTAGAAGAAAGCGAGTGTGTTCCTACAGGTCCCAGGGTCAGCGGCTCAGCTAACGCCACCTTTAAAGGTGGGACCCCACGAGAGCTGCACTCCAACTACTCTGACAGTGACTCCAGCAGACTCCAGGCATCCTCAGGTAAGGCACTAGATGAACAAACAAACAGAAACCTGCCATTTTGCACTGGAAGACAGTTCATTTTATAAATAAAGTGAATTCATTTACAGTGAACCAAATCCTTCAGAAAGGAATAACTTATTGAACTTTAATTAATAAAACTAAGGTTTTCAATTCTAGTGTTACTATAGAGGAATGACATGTCTTTGGTCCTAATAATGGTTTCCATTGGGTTTATTTAACTATAACTTTTGGACAAAGACACTGAAATATAAGTTCAAATACTTGAAAGCAGACTATATGGAAATTTCAAAAGCAGGCAGAAACTTAAGGGGGTCTACCCTTGAATGAAGAGAGGTTTCAGGATTGAATTATTGTGAAAAAGAGCCCAAGACAAGGCTCATAATCACCCAAATGGGAGCACCAGCCGGCATCACGGTTACACAAGGAGCTTGATTTTTGCAGGAGCTTGGATTTTTCAAAGTAGAGAAAATAGTAGAGAGAGTGTTTATAAATGACAGAGGGTGGCTTCACAACTTGGGAAACAATACTAAGATGTATGTGAGCAGAGTCAGATTGGGGAGAAAGGAGAGTTGCTTGGAGGTGGGGCGCTCAGCAGAGACTCCAGAATTCTCTCAGTGGGCACAGTCCTGGTTGGGCAAATGCTGCATAGTCCTTTCCCAGACTACAGCCTAGAACAAAGAGCAGGCATGAACTTGACAGCAGGCCTCAGGAGCATTTCCTAATCCTGGGAATTGAGAGTAACCTGAGCAGCAGTTGGCTGTGCAGGTAGCCAGTACCCTGGATTTGATATGGTGAAGTGGCACTCTGGCTATGGTCTGCCAAAGTATTCCTATAAGGAGAAATAGTGCTAAGGGAGGGCTGGTGTCATGAACAAAAACAGGTCCTAGATACAGTCAATTCACAGCCAGATGTAAAAGTCTACCTTCCTTTAAAAAAAATTCTTTAACACACTGTAGAAAAAAAAAGTAGAGAGAGTGGTGCTTGGAATATGCACGAATATAAAATTCATTTTTCAATAAGCAAAAAATAGAGTGATACAGATAGAGTAAAACCTCAAATTATCCATGAAGCATGTAATATGGATATTTCATAATGGGGGTTACTGGCAAGTTAAAGACATAGTATTTCCTGGAGTAGTCACAGCTTACTGAAAAGGGTTGAAAAGGTTATATCTAAAAAGCCACTATGAGAAATAGAATGCAGAAAAAGAACAGAGCAATAACAAAAGCATAGTCAGCTAAAGTGGTTGAACAAAAGGACAAAACATAAAAGAAGCAGACACAACGAGTGTGCATGTGTGTGTGCACACATGCACATCTGAGTGCAATGCCCATGGAAGTCAAAAGAAGGCTTTGGATCCCCTGGAGTTACAGGCAATTTTGAATCACTTGACATGGGTGCTGGGAAGCCAACTTGGGTACTCACAGTGTTCTTAACTGCTGAGCCATCTCTCCAACCCCAAGGCAGGAAATTTGAATACACACACAAGTGTCTATATGTATATATACATATATCTATATACATTAATATGTATGTATGTATGTGTTTTCATCCATTTTGCACTATCCAATGGAAGTTGGTTTGGATGACTCACTAATACCAAAGTCTACAGATGCTCAAGTGTCTTCTATAAAGTAGCATGATGTTTGTATAGAATCCATGCATGGTCTCTCACCATATACATCTTATTACTTAATAATTACTTATATAGAAAAAGACAAGATCTCCAGAGTAAATTGGGAGCATGGGGACCTTGGGGGAGGGTTGAAGGGGGAGGGGAGAGGCAGGGAGGGGAGCAGAGAAAAATGTAGAGCTCAATAAAAAAGGGGGAAAAACAAAACAAAAACAAAATAAAACAAAAAAATAATTACTTATAATACCCAGTAAAATTAAAATACTTTCAAAAAGTCATGGTTTTGTGCTACTTAGGGAGAACAAAAACATATGTACATTTTCAGGAGGGTTTCAGATTTAAAAATGATATTTCTGCTTGGTGATTTCCTGAGCGCACAGATGTGAAACCCAGGGATATGGAGGGCCAGACATAATTACATTAAATGTATTGTATAAACATTGCAATTACAAGCCAGAACTTGTCAGACTATCTATGAGGACAAGATGTACCGTGATATGTGTGGTAGATGTCCTTTAAATGCAAAGTCATAGGCTGAGAAGAAAGGGGGCAAATAGAGTCACCACACCAAACCTCAAATCCTTGACTCAAACTGCCTACAAATAAAAGACTTACTCTCATTTTCTTTCTTGTTCGTCTGAGTTCCCTAAAGAATCTGGAAATGTCAACTATCTCTTCCCTCACCTCCTTCATATGGGTAGCTATATTATCTAATCCCGGGATATAAACCATGCATAGAAATTGCCTTAGAGTGCCTTAGCCTTCTTGATAAATAAGACACATACAGAAATGCAAAGTCATCCTTTATCTTCACTGTCCTGCTTTGAATATAAATGAGACCTATGGTGCTATAGTAGCCACCTTGTGACATGGGAGAAAAGATGACAAAAAAAATGACAGAAGTATCAGCTAATATATCACTCAAGACTTCCCATTTTGTAGAGAAAATATATCTCAATTTGTTCATGCAGTACCAACTAGGAATCTGTTTCCTCGCTCTCCACCCTCACCCAGGAACACTAGAGAGAATCAAAGACTAGAGGATGAAGGCCCATTACTTTCCCAATTTTCCTGAAAGCAGCATGCTTGCCATTTAATTGTTCAGCATCATGTGTATCTAGAAAACATCCCAAAGAGAGTTAAGACACGGCTAATAGTTGGGATGGCTTTCTTCACCACATTTAGATCAGTTGCAAAGATCTAGCCCAGGTTAATTCTCTCATTGTCTGGAAGCTAATTCTTGACTGCAGAATGAACTGAGTACTAACCTCATTCCAGAATACTAGATAGATCACACGGGGAAGCAACTATTTCTTCTCTCTCTTCAAATACTTGTGAGCTTTAATTTTTTTGGTGCCAGAGATCAAAGCCAGGGTCTTGTGCATGCTAGGTGAGAATTCCACAACCTCCAGGTTGTTCTCTTCTTTTCTAGATATTTAATTATCATGATTTCTGTAGCCCTGCAGCTTGGAAGCTACCTGTTTACCTCTATTCCCATAGCTTATTTCACTGAATTGACAAGGGAAAACCCAGATCACTCATATTTTAGTCTCCAGTGCCTAACGATTGTAGTATAATCTCAGTTATTGTCAGCTAAACACTCTGATGAACCAGTGACTATATTTTGAATAATCCTTACATCTCATGCATAGAGAAACAGAATAATTTGAATAATCATAAAGCTATTATGCCATTCATTTTCCTTCAGCGTGTAAAGAGGAGTAAGTCCATTATGCCTTATTTGGATGATGAGAGCATTCATTCCAGAAGGAGGTAATCCCTAATTTTCAACTCTTCAAAAAAAAATACAGCAGCATAGAAAAGAAGTACCAGACAGAATCAACTGAAGAAACCCTAAAGAGAATTAACTCGAGAAGCAGAAAACAGTTTTAAAATAAAATTAGTTCCCCTCAGAGATAGTTGAGAATGTTATACCTAGAAAATAAGAACGTATTCCCACTAGAAAGAATTACAGTTCTTAGGAAATAACATGTCATAAACACACACACACACACACACACACACACACACACACACACAACTGTGAAGGGCTGAAGACCAAAGGAGACAAGGCTGAGCACAGATTAGCAATCTCTAAGCAAAATGACAGTTTAGAATCATGACAGCCAAGTTAAGAGCCACTGCAGACAACCTGAGAGAAAAACATTTAATAAACAGAGCCTATTGCCCTTTCCCTTGGTTGCCCCCCAGCAACAGATAGATCTCTGATGCTGAAGTCACCACACACTCTGAATATAGGACTTAGAAGAACAGACCTGGAAGCCTCCTCCCTGAGAACTGGCTCTCACAGTACCAGAGGTGACGTGAGAGCCACTAAAGGAGAACAGCAATCAGCAGTCCTACCCAGCTGTGAAGCCCGTGAGCCACAAGAACAACAAACACGGTGAGAGACCCCCAGCACGCCACCTAAGTCCTCGGATCTCAGTACTAGCCAACAGTCATCTAGTTGACCATAAGGCCCTCTCAACCGGAAGGAGTTCCTGCCTGGCACTGCAAATCTAGCCACCTACCTGTGGCTGGTAAGAACATGGACCCTAAAAGTTAACATACTACAGCCATTTTCCTAAACCAGTGTAAGCTCCAGCTTCATTTTAAACAGCCCTATACCTACAGATAAGTGTAACTCTCGCTCTCCATCAAAGAAGCCTCCTTTGGCAGCAGACAGAGACCATTATGGTAATCCTCAACTGGCCAAAAGGCAGAGGATAACTCTCTATGGGATATTCAAACTTATTTGATACATCTAATACACAACTCCTACAAGATGGCTCAGAGAACATCATGGAAGAATTAGAAAGACGGTAAGAATCTGAGGACCAGGATGTCCTGCGGGACACTGTTTTCTACATATGACAAGAAAGTTGCACCTGTGGGGGCTTACCAACACGGTCATCTAAACAAGACCTGGGCAGTGTGAGTGGACCCCATCTCTAGGTGAACAGGTAATTGATGACTGTCAGAGAGGAAAGTCCAGTTTTTTTTCTGGGGATGGACACCCTGATAGGTTATCCAGTCCCAAGAAGTCAGTCCTAAATACATGAGCAACATTAAATGGATTGAGCAGATTGTAATTATACAAACATAAGTAAGTGTGTGTGAGTGTGTGTGTGTGTGTGAGAGAGAGAGAGAGAGAAAGTCTGTGTGTGTGTGTGTGTGTGTGTGTGTGTGTGTGTGTGTGTGTAAAACAATAATAATAAAGAAGTGATCATAAATTTGGGAAGGAGGGGGCACTTGAGAGGAGTTGGACGGGGACGGTGAAGGTAAAAATAATATAAAAACAGTACTCACATATGAAATTCTCAAAAACAAATTTAAAGTTAAAAAAATGACTGAAACAATTACAAAAATAAAAAGAATTTCAAGAGGATAGGCCAGTTGTGGCAGCACAGGCCTGGAATACCAGCTAATTGGGGAGGCTGGGGTAAGAGAAGAGGCAGTTCAGAGCCAGCCTGGGCTACAGAGAAAACACAGAAAGACTCAAAAAGAGAAAAGAGAAAAGAAGGAAGGAAGGAGGGAGGGAGGGAGGGAGGCAGGAAAGAAGGAAGGAAGGAAGGAAGGAAGGAAGGAAGGAAGGAAGGAAGGAAGGAAGGAAGGAAGGAAATGGGAAAAAATCAAATCAATTATGTTTAGTCTTTACAGATTTAAACAGTAAATTCACTTACAAAAAGAAGCTGGTTTCATACTTTACAGCTACATAAATAGGTGTCAAGAAACAATGATGTCAAAATATTAAAGTCTAGTGTTGATAATGTAATCTGAATCTAATTTTAATATAATAAAGAAAAATATTTTAATACAATAATGATGTGGTTATACTCTTGAAAGGTGGCTTAATTTTTTTCTCTACACACAAAAAAGAAGAGAAAAGGTAGGTAGAAAGGAAGGAAGGAGAGAAAAAGGGCTGAAACAATAGTAAAGAAGTTAGTGGGAAATAAAATATAAAAGCATACAATAGCTGTGAAATACATCCAATTCTTCCTTTGCTTTTCTTATTTTTACAAATATGTGTGTATATGTCTGTGTATATGCAGATGAATTCAGGTACCCGTAGAGGCTAGAGATGTCAGTGGTCCAAGAGCTAAAAGTTAGGTGGTTATGAAGTCAGGTCCTCCGTTTCTTCAACCACCACCAAGTATTCTTTGGAAGAAAAAACAAATAATAACAGCCAACCACATGTATGCACACCCGCCACCATCACCACCACCACTTAATGATGGGCATATATTCTAAGAAGTATTTCTTCCAATGATTTTGTTATCGTGCAAACACCATAGTGTATGCTAACACTAAGTGAGACAGCTATGATGTCAGTAAGTTATATAACATCATGAGACCAGCATCACCTGTATCATGGGCCATAAATGTTAATATTCAGTATCTGACTGTGTGTGATCATATGTATATGATATATTTATACATATACATAAACATTGTATACTCTCCGTAAATAGAATGATATGAGAAGCAAAAAAAAATAAACCAAATTATTTTTATTAACAGTAAGAAATCAGTACTGGAAATGCTAAGTAATTATACAAAGCAACAAAACTATCAAAAAGAGATAAAAAAGAGAATACTATGTTTAATAGAAACACTACTAAAAAAATAATAGCAACCTTGATATTTTGAACAATAAAAATTACAGTGGTGAAATGGAACTATTTGAAGAAATATAAGAGAGCTAGATAATATCACAGTTGTGACATGACACACGTAGACTCCCTAAAGTCTTTAAAACACGAAAGAAAGCTAGGTAATATCACAGTTATGACATAATACACGCTGACTTCATAGGGTCTTTAAAACACAAAGCACAGTTTATATCAGAGTACACCAAGTGCACAAACACCAATATGTGATTTATGTGATTGAATAAACACAAAATGCATTTTTAAACATGCATGAAACATTTAGAAGAATTACTCACATAAAGAGCTCAGTAAAATCTCTCAAGATGAAAATCTTTCAAAGACATTGACCTCCAATCAAAAGTAAATATTTGCAAATGAACATTGGCAAAATTCATAACCACAACAAAGGTTTTCAACTGCAAGCATGAGAACTCTTAAATAATTACCACATAAAACAGAAATCCATGCTGGCATTACACATCATTTAGACAAGAATGCTATATTTCAAAGCTGAGAAGATGTGATCAAAATCTTGCTCAGAGGAGAAATTGTATCCTTAATTGCATTTGTAAGAAAATAAAAATGAATACAACCAAAGAATTCTAAATAAAGAAATGGGTGGAATTAACTAACCCACACAGAAGAAACAAACTGACTGTGACAAGACCAAACAGGCCACCCAGCCCAGCATATTTTATTGAAAAGCCCAATAGACATGAGGCCAGAGAGAATGACCTTACGTAAGTGAGGAAACTCGAGAGGCAATGGAGTAGTAACAGGAGGGATAGTAAAATCTCTACACGTGGCGTTTCTAAAATATTATGTCCATCATAATGCTACCAAGTTTGAAATGCCATTTTTTTAAGTTGGCACAAGATATAATAAAATTTCCCATATCAGTAACAACAAACAAAGTTCAAACACAGACACAGAACTATTTCCCTTAAAATAAGCCAAGTTCAGATCGTTTCATGATTGAACTTGGTCAGGTTTTAAGAAAATATGGAGCTTCTTTGATATTTAAACATTTTCACAGCATTAGAAGAGGTATTGGGGTGGATGGAGTTCTGATATTCTTTGAGTCTGAATGATCAAACACCTTTTTTTTTTTAACAAATGAAAGAGGTGTCTGAATTCTCTGTTTAGTTTCTCATGGCCAAATCTAGGAGGGTTGTCAAGAGAAGGGGGTGGGAGTCCAAAGAGGTCTTCTTTATAAATCTGGAAGCAGGAATTTAAATAAAGTGAAAGCCAACAAATTCCCAGTGCAATCCTACAATAATGCGTCAAGGTGAAGGTGAATTTGTTCTAGGGTGTAAGCAAAGTTCGACAGAGAAAAATCAAAACAGGTTACATAAAACCCACTATTAACAAGAAGATAACGCAATCATAAAAGTTGGCATAAACATTTCACTTTAAAATATTTCAAAGAGAATTATTGTATTAACCCTCAAAACCAGGTTCTCCCATAAAATCCCATCTTTGGACAACCCAAAAGTGTTAACGTAGGGATGAATCCCAAAAGACACTTCTAGAAAGAGTACCTGTCATCCACTGTCTTTTAAGGAGCTCACAATAAATAAACTGATGAAAAAAGTAAGAATCAGCTATATTGAAATAGACATCATATAGCTGCCATTTTCGCAGATGATAGGACAGTTGTTTATAAAATTCAAGGCAATCATCATGTTTAAAACTGTGTGGAAAATTCAATAAAGAGAGCAGATACAAGTAAAAGAACAGAAATCGATACCTTTCTCACACACTGGCAAAATTCAATGAAAAGAAACTCCACTTATTTAATAAGAAAAGTGACAATCAACTCAAGAAGAAATATTAGATAAAAACCACAGGAACTTTGCTAAAGGGGATAAAAGCAATGAGCAGCAGCAAAAACATGCAGTGCGCAGGGAAACATAGACATTTGACAAGCCAGCTCTCCCCACGCAAAGGTGAGAATTCCATCCAACCCTTTTGAAAGTAGAAGGGAGTCTTTTCTGACAAGCTGACTCTCTAAGTCATATAGGGAAATGAATGCACATGAATATTCACAAGAAGGCATATTTGTATAAAAGAGGAGGATGAGAGATTTACATTTCCAGACCCAAAATGTATTTAGAGCTCCAGTTTAAAAATACCATGTAAAGATATAAAGGTACATAGTAAATTACATATATAAATTTATTCCCCTTTATTTATAGGGCAAAGTAATTTCAAGATTCATTTTAAAATCTAATTATCTACTCATCTAAATATTGGAAGAAAATAATGAAATCACATTTGTATAAATTTACAAAAAGGGAGATCTTCATATAATTACAACATGGAAAATCAGTAGTCATAAAGAACAAAGGCGAACAACTCTAACTTTGCTTAATATTTTACATTTGTTTATTGTGTGTGTGTGCATGAGTGTGTGTGTGTGTGTGTGTACACTCACCACAGTGCCTCACCGCAGCACAGAATTGAAAGTCAAAGGACAACTTGAGGATGTTGGCTCTCTTCTTCCAGGATGTCGATTCCAATATCGAACTCAAGTTGACCAGGTTGCCAGCAAGGGCCTTTACCAGTTGAGCCATCTCACTGCCCCAAGATAACTTAAAATTTTAGTACTTGAATCAAGAAATATGTTACAATCAATGGTGGCAAATATTTGTAACACACGCAGTAGCATATTAACTCAGCCGTATCTATTTCCCCTAAAGTCAGCTACACCCCAAAAAGAAAATAGTTGTATTTTGGTCCTCAGAGCTGTCAAGAACAGCTGACCTCAGAAACCAGTTCTAACAATTGGTCACTAGGATTAGGACAACAGAGACTACACTGCCCCCAGATCCCTCTCTCATCTCTCTGTCATCTATCAGCTCCACAACAGAAGAGAGATTTATATTTCTAACCTGGATGGAGGTGGGTGGTCCTTGGACTTCCCACAGGGCAGGGAACCCTGATTGCTCTTCGGGCTGACGAGGGAGGGGGACTTAATTGGGGGAGGGGAAGGGAAATGGGAGGTGGTGGCGGGGAAGAGACAGAAATCTTTAATAAATAAATAAATTTAAAAAAAGATTCAATCCTCCACTTAACATTAGTAGCTGACTAGACAGTTAGATTAGGAGTTTAACCCCCAGGATCCTGCTGGACCTAATTCTTTCTCCCACTTCAGCTCCTCCATGAGCACCGTGGTGTGCCTTAGTAATTCTTCTAGATCTCTTGGAACCCTCAGACTCTTAGAAAGGCTAACAGGAGCACAGCGGTCCCCTAGCCTCTGCGCATGCTGCCTCTTTCTTCCACATGCTACAAGTTACAGGCTAAATGCCACCTCCCAGACACAATATGCAAAGGGGTGTCCCTTTTATTTTCTAGGTTATTTCTCAGATAGTTTCCTTCCAATTTTTGGTAACTGTATCTTCCTGATTTCTTGATCTTGGTCATTTTATTCCTTAAAATATAAGCTTTACTGGGGCTGGACTAGGATCGACCTGGTTCATTTTGGCAGCCTTCTCAGCTAAAGGAATGCCTGGTTTGTAGCAAGAGCTAAATGAAAATGTTTAAAGAATTAAGGAGTGAGGGTAATATTAAGAGGCTATTCACAGAAGTGTCAGTGGCAGTAAACACATGAAAAGAAATGAAACTAAATAAGAGTGAAATACAACTTTAATAATCCATATGGGAAAACAGAATCTTAATATGCAGGCTTACTGGAGTAATGTAAAGTTGTGCCCTGCCTTACACCAAGGGCATGTATCAATTCAATCATTTGGAAGCAATCTGGCTTTTCCCAGGGGTGTGCTGGAATCAGTTTAAATTGATTGGTAACAATTTACAAGGGTCTGTAGTTAATTATTGAAGACTTTTTTTTTTTAGAGCAGTTGGTGGCCTGAAATTCCCCCCATGGAGGCAATATCGGCACCATGGAAACAAGCAAATGTTAGATAGATGGCTAATAGTATTGCTTTGACACCCAGTTTAAATCATATCTGTATCTACAGAAGCAAAATTAAGTATAATTTTGGCCTGATAGCCTGAAAAATATATTGCCCAAGAGAACAATAAATTAAAAAATCTTCAGGCAATCTGGATGCTCATTACTAGGGAAAGAATTTAGTAAATGCAGTCCATATAAGGAAAGAGCCATTTAAGAAGGAGGTGGATCTGGTGATTCTGCCATAGCTCACTGCTAAGTAATAGAAGCAGGAAAATGTCCACAGTATTATGTTAGCAGAAATTACTACATTTATGTCATTTCATATGTGTTTGCTTGAGGTCTATTTGGACCCATTATCCCTAGGACTGACACAGAGATGTGACGGAGGTGGGTAGGCTTCGCTTTTTAATTGATCTATAAATAAATGATGTGCATTTTCAAAACAATAGCAGATGTTCTTTCCAAAAAAGAGTAATTTGAAATAACTTTGGGATTAAAGAGATAATCAAATTGTAATTACAGACTATTTAAAAATCACAACGATGAGAATAATATAAAGCCAAAGCAATAGCAGGAGGCAAAAGCTGTAATAAAGAGGAAATTCATAGCTTTACATAATTTCATCATTAAACAAAAATCATGGTAATACGTTAACAAAGCTTGCAACTTGGAATTTCAGAAAATAGAAATAGAGGAAATGAAGGGACAAGGACTAAAGTATAAAAGAACAATTAATGAAAACAGCATTTGCATAAAGTGCAAATGTCCTTAGGAAACTGCTTCGAGGTTTCCTCTCCACACAGCAGCCGGGCATGATCTTTGCCCAGCATCAACAGGACATGCTTCCTCTGTTCCCAACACTTTCCACCTCACAAGATGAAGCACAGAGCTGACCTGTGCGCAACACCCTTCTTTACGCCAAGGTCCCAGTACTTCCTTTCTTCTCTTGACTCATGATCTTTCTAAGCCAGTCATTTAGGGCTCCCCGATGATCTCCCGACAAGCCAACTTCAGCCCAGTCTCAGGGCCATGTCTTCCCTGTCTTTGATGTTCTGGACCACTGAATTTAAGGGGCAAGAGTGGTCATCCCATAATCCTTTGCCTGCATCAGAGTTTGTATGTAGTCATTTGCTGTCCCTCTCCTTAAGATGACTGCAGTACCATGAGCAGGACAGAGGCCCTTCATGTCTCAGAGCGAATGCAATGCCTTTCACAGTGTGACAATGGGAAGTTAGATTGTGAATGAATAATTGCCTTGTTTAGTGAAGGGAGACTTTGCACAAACTTGGTGCCCATGGCTCATGTATTGCACACTGCCTATTGCACCCTCTCCATCTTCCACCACACAACTACGAACTGATTCTTGGGCCACACACTCTCAATACCCCAGCCTCCTTTGCTCTTACATTAACCATTTGCTTATAACATCACCTACAGAAAGTAAATGTTCTGTGTGCCACTCCCAAGTTAAGACTGAACAATGGCGACCCTGCACTCCCACCCCAACTCTTTCTTCCTATAAACTGGAAAGGAGACTCTGGGGTACGCAGTAAGTGCAATGGCTCCGAATGTCTGGAAGAATGAATAAATGAATGTGTGAATAAATGAATCCCCTTTCTCCATCCTTTCCAGGTTTGTAAGTGGGGAAAAGAAAACAAACAGAAAGAGATGGTTCCTGAGACACTCTGCACAGGAAGAACTCTATGAGAAAAGTACGATTTGTGCTATGCATTGAGGAAGTCATCACAGGGAGCCAGGGCAGAACAAATGCCTGTGTGGGAGCTATCTACAACCTTGATTGAATGAAGAGCCAAAGTTATTGACAAACCACTCTGTAAATTATTGATGATGCTTTAGAATATGGCCACTTAACACAATTCAGTTATCACTCACAAGAGGAAAGTTCGAAACAAACTATCAGGGACTCGGAACCCACACAAAAACGTAGGAGGAAGACAGAGAAACCAAGGATTGTTCCTTCAGTCTCATCGCTGTTCATGCATCTTTTTGTGTCCCAGAGGTAAAACACAGCAGACAGGACACTTATGAGAAGAATCCCGAACAGGATAGAGGATACAGTTGCTTGTCAATGAAATGATTGGAGGAAACAGTTGTGGTTAGACCCTGGGAACTGTCTGATTCTTCCCACAGGACGAAAGCAAGTTCTGCCAAATCCCTACCAACACACACACTTACACAATGTCTAGGAGAGGTGCTCAAGCTCTCGCTGCCATGCTGCTTCTTGGGTGACTTATGAGACTGACACCCTACATGTCTGCAGATGCTCTTGCCGCTGAGCTGGCAGGTCCACTCTGAAAGGCTGTCTTGTCTCTAGTTCACATAACGACGTATTTTCTTTACAGCCATTGCCTGCTTCATCGCTACCAGGCCAGGAGAGAGTCCCTGGTGGATGCTTACCAAATAGAACCCCAGTACTGGCTGCAGTCTGAGCCCTGGGCAAAGATCAGCTATGAGATCAAGGAGTTTCTTTATTAAAGAACAAATCACACTGGACAAACCTGATTGCCTTTGGAACAGGTAGTGCAGTGAGGAGCTTAGCAAGCACAGTGGAGTACAGTATCTGGGGTTTTTGTGGGCTGCCTCCACTCCCTGTTAGCAGGGTTTTTGTTGTTGTTGTTGTTGTTTTTTGGTTTGTTTGTTTGTTTGTTTGTTTTTTGCAGGTATCCCACAACTCCGGTATCTCTACTAAGATAGTCCAGGCTTCAACTTCACAGCTTCAAATACTGACTCCTTAGGTCTCCATTCAGGGACACTCCTGATACATGCCTGACCTCAGCGCCTTTCCTTAGTCCTTAGTCTTTTCTTGGCTCTAACGCCAGAACCATGCAGCTGAAACTGCCAAGTTCTGCTGCTTGGTGGGGCCAGAACATAGCTCCCTTGTTCAGTGACTTCATTCACCAGCTCTGTTTTCGATGGCTTCACTGTGTGTTCTTGAACAAAAGACACTGGACATCACACAGGGAGGCCTCTGATGTCTGGCTTTCAGTAGAGGAGGCTAAGAAAACATTCCTGGTCCTCTTGGACGCAGAAAGCTGAAGACAGCACTTACACCAGGTCCAGCCTGCCCTACTGCATTCAGACACATTCCCGAGGGTGGAATGAATGGTTAGCTATAGGCAGATATTGCATGTTTAGGGATCTGCAGTCACACTGAAAAAGTTTTATAGGTATCTCTCATTGTACCCAAGAACCTGTTTCTTATGCACAGCCACCATCCCAATGGTGAAGATAAAGATGTGAAGAGGTAAGATTCCTGGTGGAAATTAAGGACAAAAGAATCCACCCTCTGGGCCTCATGTTTCTCATGTGTGAAGTTGGAGGTTGGATGGGGAGTTCTAAGGGCCCTTCTATCCCTGACTGTCCAAATCAGCTTTAGTGATGCAGACTTCTAGTTTCTGGTCCCCATTTTCTTCCTCTGCTCCAAGTTATGCTATCAGAGTGACAGCTGAGACATCAAAATCTACTGTATTATTTGAAGGCACCAGAAGATATCAGCCTTTTCTCAATTCCTTCATTTGCTTGATGCTAAACAACTCATAATCATTTTATCTTAAGCATTCTTATCTGTAAAATAAATGGTTTTCTAAGAATTCTCTAAACCTATTTAAGCAATAGTTTTGGTTATACAGAAGTACCTTACACTACTTTTCTTTCTTTTTAATTTTCGAGACAGGATTTCTCTGCATATCCCTGACTATCCTAGAACACATTCTATAGACCAAGTTGGCCTCAGACTCACAGAGATTCAGCTACCTCTGTCTCCTGAGCCCTTGGATTAAAGGTGTGAGCCCCCATCGGCGGACATCCTCACCCTATTTTATCTGTACAGCGTGTGCCATTTTGTGAAGTTACACTGTGATTCTGCATACACATATCCTTGAGTCAGGACAGCACTCATGACCACACAAACTTCCTGCCCATGGCATGGATGATGGAGATGATGGCTCACCAATGTTCAAGACGGTAGAACCACAGCCTGATGCCCAAGGGCCAAAAGTTCTCCACACATATCTCCCCTCACTTCTTAAATGTGACCATGCGCCCATTACCTCACCTACAGAATATGAGTAAGGGTCTCCTGTGCCACTTCCAGACTGAACCTAAAAGATGATTGACTTCCTAAGGGCTAAATGTTCTCCATGCACACCTCCCCCCTCTTAAATGTGACCATGTACCAATTACTTCACCTACAGAATATGAGTAATACCCAATGCCACTTCCAGGCTGAACCTGAAAGATGGTTGACTGTCTCCCCTCCCTTACCTTCTACTAGGTGGAAAGCTGATGCCAGATTGAATCTGGGCCATGCAGATAACAGCAATTACTTAGTAAAGACAAAGAAACAGGGGAAAGAAGCTGGGTCTCCACCATCTAGCACTGCGTACAGTCACTTGCTTATCTGAAACTAAGCTGTCTTAGTAGCAGACATCTTATTGGAGTCACTGCATTAGTGCAGCTTAGTCCCTGTGTGATAGCAAAGGGGAGTGTGAATCATATGGCACTCTACAAACAGACACATAAAGAGAGTAAAAATTTACACCTTCGGGGAAGGACAGAGTTGGAAAGGCTGGCAGCTGCTGTATCTTCAACAGCAAAGGGTGGAAGTGTTTCTCCTTTAAACCTTTCCTTAAACGTTTTCCAGTCTTTTTTGTTAAATAAAACCATGTATCTCTTTGTACAAGGCTTCGTGCACTAAGATTTTAAATGGCCTTCCAGAGAGCCAGTGCTAAAACATAAGGGACAGGTACAGAACCGTAGAAGCAAGAGATAAAGCCAAGTTTGAGGATTACATCAAGAAAGGAATCATCAGTGTGACTACTATAACATTGCCCTGGCAGGAAATGAAATGGAAACCTAAACTGTACATCAGATTTGATGCCGAAGAAAGACTGGACCAGGTCTGGAAACATCTGTCGCTGTTTAATGCTTCAAACAGCTATGTAGAACAATGGCTTTATTGTGGACAAGTAGGTGGGAAGAAGTCTGTCCTCCACGATGGGGTGACCACCAATGCCACCCAAGCATGGTCAAAGGGGACAACAAAGAAGGTCCAAGGGATAAACATGGTCATGTAGCGTAGTGGTTATGGGCAACGATCCTCCCTAAGAAGCAAGAGCATGGTCTCTTTTGCTGTCAAGTTATAACTCTCATCCAGCAGAATCCATATCCACAGTGGGTGAGTGCTAGGTCACTCCTTAACTTTCCTGCAACTCTTCTTATGGATTTTCTGTCTCTGTTTCATCATTGAATGTTATAGGATGAGATAGAAAAAGGGACATTGGAGGGAAGGGGTAAAGAACCCTTGCACTCATTTCTAGACATTCTGGGCCATAAAGAGATTCATCCAGACCTCATGAAAGGAGAAAGGCATGACATCCAGGAGTCCTGACCTCTGGCCTTGATGTGATAATAAGAGAAGATTGGGGTCATTTTCCTTGGGGTTTCCTGTCAGAGGAGGGAGAGATGCTGTCATTTGGTGTCCACAGGAGCAGAGTGTGAGGTAGACACGGTCAGTCGCCCACCAGAAATGCCTTCTTTCCTTTCTCACGGATAGACAAGTTCTTATTATCTCCTAGCTTTCCTTGAAGTTAAGGCTGTGGGACTGCAAGTCTCCTCTAAGCCCTTTCACTCCACAGGAGCTAGAGTACAGATGGTTGTGGCTTAGCTCTGACTACCCACATCAATGCTACAAGCTTGGAGAATGGCAGAGATGGATGGATGGATGGATGGATGGATGGAAGGAAGGAAGGAAGGAAGGAAGGAAGGAAGGAAGGAAGTTTGGTTGGTCCACTACTGAAATGCATGTTGAATCTCTCCCTTAGAGCAGTTTAGTGAGCAACCCAAGGGCCCTTGAGGACCCGAACAACTGTGTGTCTGTTGGCTGGGAAGGGACTTAGAACTGAAGCATGGGTTTGGGCTTTTCCCCTTATCTCAGAACTCTCAAGGAGAAGCCATGTTTAGTGTCTATTAACATGGTTCCTCCTCCTTCTGTGTCATAGGTAGGGTTTCCATTGTTGCAACAAAAAAACCATGACCATAAAGCAAGTTAGGGAGGAAAGAGTTTATTTGGCTTACACTTCAGCATTGCTGTTCATCACTGAAGGAAGTCAGGACAGGAACTCAAACAGGACTGGATCCTAGAGGCAGGGGCTGACACAGGCCACAGAAGGGAGCTGCTTACTGGTTTGCTTCCCCTGGCTTGCTCAGTCTGTTTTCTTATAGAACTCTGGACCACCAGCCCAGGAATATCACAACCCATAATGGGCTGGGCCCTCCCTCACTGATCACTAATTGAGAAAATGACTTACAGTTGGAACTCATGGAGACATCCTCTCTGATGACTCTAGCTTGTGTCAAGTTGACACACAAAACTAACCAGCACATCCTTTGTGTTGCTTATGGATCTTGGAAATGTATGTAAGCTCACTGAGTCTTGGTTTCTGTTAAATGTAATTATGAATTCATGACCAGTAGGATTATACAAAGAACCAGAAATGGCTAATTTTACCAAACATAAGCAATATATTAAGTGTTGTGTAAAGGCCCTTGCTTATTCAATATGAACAATATACTCACAATGAGGTTGATCCTGGAAGCCCTGCTTTCCAAATGAGGACGCTGAGGCACAAGGGATGCTAAATAACTCATGAGAGGATGCTCTATGGGCAACGCTTTGCTTGGCCAAGGATGAGATGTCCTGTATGTGGATAAGCCTCCAAGGCCCAACACCACAGGTCAAAGTGACCTCGAAGCCCACCATTGCTAAGTGACTCCTTGAAACACGGAAAATCTGAACAAGACTGACCGCAGTGGCAAAAGACAGAGGAAGCCCTCCAGTAGACAACCCTTCTCAGCTCCCTTTTATCTTCTTCCACCAACCACTCACTCAGCAGCTGGGGAAGGAGAGATCCCACTTGCGGCCAAAGACTCTAGGACTTGCTTTCACAATGTCCTCAGGTTCACCCCTACATGGGTAGTTTTATCAAAACCAATGACTGGGCCCATGAAAAGTGCCTAGAACCACTTGGGTTTTTCTCTCCTCCCTCCTTCCTCAGTAGCAAGCCCTGTGGGTGCTGTGTCTTTGCATTTTAAAGCTCAGTCTTGAGCTTTCACTATCTCCTCTCACAGCACTAGCTCAAGGCCAATCACTTCCTCACCAATCAGTTCCAAATGCTATGGAAAACTCCCTTTCCCACTCTCCCAGCCCCTTGTGCCCCCGGTTTCTTTCTGCTGGTCCTCTGTAAGATCGTAGCAATCGGATTACTCCTTTCTGTGTCACAGGATCTGCAAGTTCAAGATCAAGCTAAGGATAGCAGCCCTTCTCTTGATTGTGGGTACTGGGATCCGGGCTCACAGGAGAAGGTCTTCCAACCAGGACATCAGCTGTCACGTGAGTTTTGTCACCAGCTCTGGCTCTTTCTCTTCACCAAGCTGCAGTCTTCTTGTTCCCTCACCTCATGATGTCATTCATCTTCCAGAAGTTCCTGGCCAGTTCCTTCCACTGGTACCCTTGGATTCTATGACTCAGTTGGCTTTTGTTACTCTATCAGGACCCAGGAAAGATGCAAACTTCCCAGGGGCCCCAAGGAGAGTGCTCCTTTCTTCAAGGGGCTTCTGATAGCACCTTCAATTCTCTATTCTTTCCTCCACAAGTACGGAGTCTGACGGGACAATTTATTCATTTCTTTATATTGAGCTTCTCCCTGCCCTTTTGTGATGCAGTTGAAAAGAAGGCTTCCCTTGGGCCTCCTGCCGAGTACTTCTTGTCTTAGTTACTTTTCTATTGCGGTGATAAAACATGACCAAAACAACTCAAGAAATACAATGTTTAACTGGGCTCATGGTTTCGGGGAGTTAGAGTCCATGATGGCAGAGCAAAGGCATGGTGGCAAACGGAGAACTCACAGCTTGATCTACAAAGAGAAGGCTGAGAGAACACCAAGAACCACTCGAGTCTTTTGAAACCTCACAGCTTGTCCCAGTGACAGCAGGCCAAACCTTCCTATCCTTTTCAAAATGTTCTACCCACTGGAGACCAAGCATTCCAACATGAATCTATGGAAGCCATTCTCATTCAAACCACCATGCTCCCCAAGCCACATAATTTCCCTAGAGTACAACTAGATGGAACAGGCCCAGGAGGACAGCCTGTCCCGGGTCCACTCCCACACTAGTATTAAGAATCCAAGCCTACAAATTCCTACTCCAGTGTAGGATACTGGGAGATGCTCCCCATAGATTGAGGTTTCTACTCTCGTTAGTGCTGTGGGTGTTTGAAGAAAAGGAGGCATAGGGTCAGCTGGAGCTGGGGCTCTTGAGCAGAAATACACACACACACACACACACACACACACACACATGCACACACAGAGATTATATAATATGAATATATATATTGAGAGTATAATATAATTACATCATTTCCCTTCTTCCCTTTCTTCCCACCAGCCCCTCCCAGAGCAGAGAATCTTAAACTTTGGTCATGATATCATTTGTGATCTCATAACCGAATGTGGGGAGTCACGAAAAATTTGGCAATAGGAAAGGGCTTCTGAATGTGCGGTGATCAAAATTAATTCGGAATCAAGACTATAATGAATCCCAAGGAGGTGGTTAGGGCCATGCCTGCCCCCAACATACCCACACAGCCTAACAGCTGCTTCGGTTCTCAAGACACCAAATGCACACTCTGCATTGCATGTGCACTCCCACCACGCAATTCTCCCACCACTCAGTATCGGCGAGCACGCTCTGAAATGGCTCCGCTTTCATCTGTTATGAGCTGCAGTGTTTTAATGGTACATACAACGTTTTTGCTCTTAGAAAAACATAATGGTTTAATTATAGAAAACAAAGACTTTTAATATTCTCCTCCCTCATTCCTCAGCATGTATCAAATTAGCGTATCTTCCGATTACATTGTGCTAGACCAAACAAGCACATACATCTCATTAGTATGCAAATTTCCTATCGTCTTGCATAAATAAAATTATACATACTTCAAAGAATTGTTTTAAAGTAAGTTGATTTACTGTCAGTAAATGTTTGGTTTGTACAGCTAGTAAGTATACCTATGTAAGAGGTTAAAACTTCCTCAGGTAAAAGGGATCACAAAAGAAATTCTGCTGTAGAAAACCAGATCTGGCAGCCCTCTGCTTCTTGGATGGTTCGCAGGCTAGGAGTCAGGGTGGCTGTCTCCTGTATCCTCTTAGAGAGGGGAGGTTTCTGATAACCTCTTGATGGGGTAAGGTTAGTTCACACATACAATCATACAAACCACACCTCACACATACCTCACAGGCTCCATACACAACAACACACACAGTTACACATCTAATCACATCCCCAACAATATAACACAACCTCCTTCTCTCTCTCTCTCTCTCTCTCTCTCTCTCTCTCTCTCTCTCTCTCTCTCTCACACACACACACACACACACACACCACATATGGAAACAAACCAAACACATAGCCACATCCACAATTGCAAAGAATCTCACATATAACCATGTTCAAAAATCACACTCAACCACACAGCTGTGCGCATACACACACATAAGCAAGCAAGCAAGCAAGTGCGCACACGCACACACACACAGCCACAGTCATGTACTTAGTCTCTACACTTAGTCTCACATACACACCACACACAACCCCACAGGCATGGAGACCTCAGTACTACACAGAAGTGGAGAATGATCACCCTCCCCGTTTCTATTCCTCTTCCTCTTCAGGAGGCCCTCAGACACACAGTGAGCCACTGTAACACCTGTTCATGAGAGGTGACAGCCACTGTCCTACACAGGAACCCAGCAAGGCCTACCAGAACTTTATTCCCATCAAAAAGCCTCTAACTGAAGACACCCCCTCCACTCTACCTGGATTAATCTCTGTGTCATTCGCCACTCCTATATTGTTTCTATAGCAACCTACAGTCCCTAGGTATTGCAGCTGCTGCTGCTGCTGCTGCTGCTCCTGCTGAGAGCTTTGACCCTATATGTAAAACTGCCAGGTTAGGTGCTGTCTTCTCTCCAGAAGTGGAACTATTCATGCGAGAAGCAGCATCACACTTGACCAGTCCACCAGATGCTTACTCTAGGGCTTCTCTCCAGCTATGTCCCTCAATACATTTCTCATATCTCTCTCTCTCTCTCTCTCTCTCTCTCTCTCTCTCTCTCTCTCTCTCTCTCTCTCTCTCTCCCCCCCCCCTTGCTTCTCTCTTCTCCCCACTCTTTCCCCATCTCCCTTCTTCCCTCCTCCCAAAAGCATATGCTTGGCCAGGAATTGCTTGCCTGCTTCAGACACTTTAATACAGAGAACTAAGCGCATGGGTGGCCATGTAGAGGAATGAGCAGAGAAAATTACTGCATGCTCAGGATGTAGATTCTGCCCATTGGTCTGCTACTTCCGGACGACTGGATGCTGGGCAAATTCCTCATCTGCACAATGAGAACTTTGTATTGGATGAATTTGGCCGATTCCTTTTAGCATAGTATTCTGTGATCTTTTATCTCTCTCTCTCTCTACAGTTTTGCTGTCAGGAGACAGAGCCTGTAAAACATTTGAATTCTTTCAGAAAATTCCAGCCACAAGCCTAAAATTACACTCGAGCCTCCAACACCGAGATTATGCAAATGCAAATCTTATAGCTGGTACTGTACCCTCACAGGGAATCTCTCCTTGTAGCTGTCAAGCCTCTCTCCCTCCCTCCATCCTTTCTTTCCCCTACCTGTGTGACATTCACTTATGTCTCCTCAAGGACTCATCCTGCTTGGAGGAACCTCCATGGAAACGCACCAAGTGTGCGATGGTGCCCTGACACAGCCTCTGGCTACGGGAGGCAGAGAAGGCAATCGTAATGAGAACATCTGAAGGACAGAAGCGGTGCATTCAAGGTATGATGAACCCTGCGCTTCCAACCCCCACACAGCTCTCCGTCCAGCACCTCTGCAAAGGGGTTACTTAAGGGAGATATTGACCCAAAGTGCTGGAGTCATTTGGATCAGCTCATTAGGCCTTGGCCGAGCCTGGGGGAGGCGGGCAAAGAAGTACAAAACCAAACACGAAATAAAGGTCGATGTTTCATGCCCTCTGGCTGCAGTGGGATTTTTACCCACCTGGGGATTCTGATGCCCTGGAGGATGTGTGGTTAACAGCCCTAGAGGGTGCAGCACACCCCACGAGGATCACATTTTAACTCTAGGCTAAAAACCTACATCTCCTTACCCAGCAGCAGCATCCACTGCAGGGAAGAGCACTAGGAGGGTCTTGGATGAGTGGAAGGGTTTGATGAAGGCTTACAGTGAGACTCAGGGACTCAGAAATGGGGAGGAGCACAATGAAGCTGAACATAGAATGCCAGGTGGCCCTGCTGAGGATTTCTTTGGCTTTGGGTCTTACAGAAACCAGTCAGAAGTGTTTCCTTTGACTGATATTGAAGGCGGTTCGTTTTCATTCTGCATGAACTTGCTAGGACTTCCTCTCCCCCATTACACACAGGATTCAGCAATCCAGTATGTTCCTGAAGCAGGGGCAGAAGGGGAGGGAAGGCAGAGCTATGTCCCCCAACCCTTGCATGTTCCACATCCTTTTCCTACAGCCTAAACTCTGAAATGACCCACAAATATCACAGGGAATCCGAATAAGATTCCTGATGGACTCCTAGCTACCACATTACAAAGAGCATCCTCAACTCTCCCGAATGGAATTCAGTAAGACCACTAAGAGGTCACTGGAACCATGTAAGTCTTGAGTATTGTATCCAGATGGAAAACTAGGAGTCAAAACAAAACAGAACAAAAATGTGCATGCCCCTTCAGATAAGTTGTTGGGACCATGAAAGATATTAACAAGGACTCAGAAGCTTCATTTGGACCCCAAGAGGCACAAGGGCTCTTGATCAGTTCCTGATGTTCCACTGACAGCAAAATAAAGATGGAGGTCTTTGTGCCACCTCCATCTCCTTCCCGAGTCAATACAGCATGCGAATGCCCAAGACTTAAGTCTGTACTGGGTAAAAGCTCATGCTTCAGGTATGTGTGAGAGACAGGATAGCATATCCTAAACATATGTATCTTCTCATTCCTAAACCTATGACTTTGTCACCTTTTAAATCAAGAGGAATTTTGCAGATAGGACCAAGATAAAGATTTTGAGATGGAGTATCATTCCAGGTAGTGTAGATGGGGGTGACAGAATCTTAAAATCCTTGCCGATGGAGACTGGGAAGCCAGTTACAAGTTACTGGGAAGGCGGAAAGTGGATGGTAGCCACAGAGACTAGCTGAGGTTCTCTGAACACGAGGGAAAAGGCTCCAAGCCAAGAAGGACAAGAAACTCCCGGAGACCACATGAAAAGGATACGAATTCCCGCCTACAGCTTCAAGAAAAGACCAGCTCTGACAAGCTCCTGATGTTAGCCCAGTGAAACTTATTTTGGATTTCAGAGCTATAAGGGAATAAATTTGTGAAGCTTTAATCACTGGGAATAAATTTGTTCTGTTTAAGTCTGTAGTAATTTGTCATAGCAGCGATAGGAAATGAATATGGCATGTTGCTTATTCTCTGTGCCTCCGTTCCTTCATCGAGAAAAACAGAAATAATGATATCCACCTCAGATGGAGCTGTCAGGACAATTAAATGTAATATAATATATGTAAATCACCTAGAATACCATCTGGCACAGAGTGGTTCTCGATGAATATTAGCTATGATTATACCAATCCAATCACTTTATTTTATAGGGGAGAACATTAAAGTCCAGACAGAGGATATGATGTGGCTGAGGTCACAGTGACACCGGGAGGAAATTTGGTCATTCCTCATTTGTGACTTCTGACGTAGTCATCTTATTTATGGAAGGACTATGGGAGCTACAGAAGCTTCAGAACTGAGGCACACCCCTTGGCGGATATCAATTTTCTATTTCTGCTGGACAAGTCAACACATTCAGGAACACACATACAAAATTGAGGGTGTCCCCCCCCCCGTCCCCTCAACCCAGCCATAAGCTCTGTCTGGTTTATTGGTTTCTGGAAATAAACCTGGCACATGGTATACCTTTGGGGAGCCACTTGTCAGAGCCCTTGGGTCTCCCTAGGCCTTCTCCAGATATCCAACTCCGGACTCCGATCTTGGGTCTTAATCAGAATCTGTAAAACTTCCAAAGCACCCCTTCAAATGTCCCCACTGCACCACTGCCTTGCAGGTTCATGTTTTTAGTTTGCGTATTGAGACATTCCTAGGCTCTTTGTAACCCAGCATCACACCCTTTGTGGGTTCTAGAGTTCATCATGCCTATGTTGGTACTTCCTCGAGTCCCCAGCCTTTACTGTATATGCTTTCGTCATATGTGTGCAGAGCACACTGGCTAAATCTATCTACCTCTCTGTTCCTACACGTAGTAGCTGAACTTGAACTTTGCTGGGGATGGCTGTGCAACTGAACTCATGGGTATCACCTTAAACACAATCTTCCGACTTATCAGTGAGAAAAAACCACTTAGAGAGCCTCACCTCTCCAGCTTCAGGTGAGCAGTGGTTGACACCTGGGTTATGGACAAGGGTCCTGGGATGGAGCCGGTCATGAAAAAGTCGCAGTTGGTCCCTTCACCATCCATGGGTTCTCAACCAAATACTCAGATCTCTCTGAGCTTCAGTACCCTCTTTCCTTCTTCGAAGTATTGTGTAAATGGATGGACACAGAGTTGTTAGAGCTGAGATTGGTGCAGAATAAACATGCCCAAGTGCAGGCTATTAATTACTCTGCTCAGTTCAGAACTCTCGGACATCCTGGCTCCCATCTGACATCCTCACCTTCAGTACAACAGAGAAGAGAAGCCATAGGCTAGGAGCTTTCTTGTCTTCTCACTGCCAGACCCACAAACCCTCCAGCATCAACATCTACTTTCTTTCTTCCTGGCAGCACAAAGGATTAAATTGTTCCCCTTTTGTGCTGAAGGCCAATCTATCCCCACCCTACCTGGGGATTCCATTCTTACTGGCTGTGAAGAGCTGCAGGAAAGGGCTCGACTTTAATAGGGGCCATCGACTAATGACTGCCTCTCCACACTGAGAGAAACCTATTATTCAACTGACCACAGGAATGGTGGGGATGAGCTACTAAAGAGCCTACTCTACTCTACGGCTGGGCATGACCATGTGAACAAGTTCTGACTCACCAGACATAAAGGGAAGTGACACCTGCAACCTCCAGGTCACAGCTGGAGAACACAGCTGGCTCCTTTAGTGCCCTGCTTTTGCCATGAAGCTTGGACTGTGGATTCAGTGACAGCTTGATTTGAGCCTCAGAGCAAGGACTCCAGAGCTGGTGGAACAAGTTGCATGAAGGAGCTGGGCCTCTGAACATCAACCCAACCCTAGAGATCATTTACCCATTATCGGGAAGGAAATAACTAACTCTCTGTGTCATCCAAGCCACCGCCAATCAAAGTCCCATTAGGCAACAGCAAACTCACATACAAGCTAATTGGCTCAACTATTCCTGGATGCCACCCCTCTGTGTGTTCTTTCTCTGTAGTTGGTGTCATACTATCTTTTGGATAGAGTTCAATGGCAGATCCACATGTGCGATCTCACCTTGAAAGGAAGCATTCTTAACTCCTTGTCCTCTACAGCACCCTCTTTCATTTCCTTTCCAAGCAAGAGTTCCCAAAATGTCACCTGTATGCTCAGTGACATTTCTGCTTCCCCGGCTCCACCTCTTTATCCCACCCAAATTGGCGAAGCACCACGGAGATTTCTCTTCCAAGGTTTCTGAAGACTCTTGTGTTTATAGCCTTTGAGGGTGCCCTTCTGTTCTAACCTGGCTTAGCCTCTCCACAGTCTTGGACAGAAAAAGCTATATTCCCCTCCTCCAAATACACTTTCTCCTTGACTTCTGAAGCACTGAAACCTCCTGGGTTTCCTTCTTCCTCCTTCCTGGTCAGCTTCTTCCTGGGATTTTTCCCAGCTTATCCCTCTTTTGGCTAACTTCAAGTG
The DNA here is from genome assembly GCF_037038515.1 of Microtus pennsylvanicus. NCBI lineage: Eukaryota > Metazoa > Chordata > Mammalia > Rodentia > Cricetidae > Microtus > Microtus pennsylvanicus. The sequence continues at coordinate 55,218,271 of NC_134589.1, read as the reverse complement.
GTAGGGTGTAGTAGGCAGTAGTGAGTTCCCTTCTGTTGATTCAATATTCCCTTCCCAATAGGCTTCACTCTATCACTTCCATCAGTAGACGCAGATAACCTGTGCCTTTATGTGTCAGCCCAGGCTGCTCCGCAGCACTTTAGACATTAATCCCAGGTGCTTACGAATACTTGCAATGTAGCATGGGAGAAATGGAAGTGTTACCTTCCAGACTACAGTTCCTGGCAACTGACTACTCTCTGGATCCATTAAGTGGCACCCATTGTCTCATACTGGGTTCCACTACTGGCTGCTTTCTCTCTCCTTCCCCATATGCAACCCATAAACAAACTAAGCCCAATGGTGGAAGGAGTGGCCATTTCTTTAGTTCACTTCAAATTCCATTGGATATGCCTCCCATTCTCTGCACATCCCTATCTACAGCCTGGACTAAGTCACTATTCTCTGTCTTGTCAGAGCTATTTAACCTCCCTTTGAGGTGGTTTTCCAAAATTGCCTCACTCATGTGTTCTAGTATATATTCATTTGTGCCTTTTTTGGCTTTGAGAAGCTTACAATGAGTTGGGTGGGCATAATTCCAGCACTGGGGAGGCAGAGGCAGAAGCAGGTGGTGGATCTCTGAGTATGAGGCCAGCTTGGCCTACATAATGAGTTCCAGAACAGCCAAAGCTACATAGTGAGGCCCTGTCTTTACAAAAGGAAAGGAGGAGATAGGAGAAGAGAGGAGAAATGAGGAGAGAAGAGGAGAGGGGAGGGGAGGGATGGAGGGAGGGGAAGGGGAAGGGAGAGAGGGGTAGGGGAGAGAAGAGAAGAGAAGAGGAGAGGAGAGGAGAGGAGAGGAGAGAAGAGAAGAGAAGCTTACAATAATTTTTGTGTCTGAATTCTACATGGGAATGAAAGCATGCTTGCTGTTTGCTGTTTATTGCCTGACCCTTCTCTGATTGTAGTGGCCTTGGAGATGTGACATTAGAATCTTGTCTTCAGATATATCCATATCCCTTAGGTGTACCTAAGACTTTGTAGACACTAAATAGACAATAGAAGAATAAATGACTACACATTCAACTCCCCCATGGTTGTGATTTTTGGTCTATCAAGAGAAAAACGTGATTTTCTTTTCTTTCCTGTCAATGGAAGGAAAATCTAACTGTGAACAAGATATATCATCCCACTTGGGAATGATGCATAAAAGACTAGCAGTGATCTTTCAGACTTCCAATTATTCATGGGTTTTAGGCAGTGGTTCTCAACCTTCCTAATGCTGTGACCCTTTAACACAGTTCTTCCTATTGTGGTGACCCCCAACCAGCCATAAAATTACTTTGCTGTTACAGCATAACTATAATTTGGCTACTGTTACAAATCATATTGCAAATATCTGATATACAGGATATCTGCTATGGAAAACCCAAAGGGGTCCATGACCCACAGGTTGAGAACCTCTGTTTTAAGGTGTGAGATTGTCCATGAGGAACACATACACAGGAAGAGCCTTTGTGTGGCCCCTAGCTCAGGTCTACAGCCTTACACGAAGGCCCCCACTGGTAGATGGGGTAGTCCTTCTTTTCTGGGCACAACCTTGTCACTGACTATAGCTTCAAAGACATGCCTAGAGCTACTGACTAAATCCAAACCAAACCAAACCAAACCAATGTCTCCCTCACTCTCTGTACCCCCAACCCTGAGTGGATGAGCTACTGCTCCTCAGGTACACCTTGTCCTCTCCCACATCAGGGATGGTTATCTGTAGAATCCGTCACCGTGATCTTTTTATTATCTTCCCTCATTGCTACAATTACCCACATCTCTGTGTAAAGCTGCATCTCAAGGGTGCTACCGACTTCAATGTGTCTCCCCAAAATTTGTATATGGGACCTCCAACCATCAAGGCCCCAGAATGTAACAATAACTGCATACAGCGTCTTAAAGAGGTGACTAAGTTCAAATGAGGTCACTAGAGTGATGGAGGGTTGGGGGACATTAGTTCCAGGATACTGACTTTTAATTTGACAAGAAGAATAAAGTCAAGAGATCTATTGTGCAACTTGGTCACTGTAGCTATTAATCATGTACTGTGTACTTGAATATTGCCAAGAGTAGATTTTAAGTGTCCTCGCCACAAAAATAAGTATGTAAAGCAATGCATATATCAAGTAGTTTGCTTTAACCTCCCTACAATGCTATATTCCTCAGAATATTATGCTCTTAGCTATTGGAATTACAACTATTGTTTCATTTAAAAAATGCATTTAGGATGGCCCCTACAACAATTTGACAATGTCCTATGAAAAGAAAAGGTCAGAACATATGTATAAAGACACAGAGAGAAGACCATGGGGCGGGAGGACACCTGGGGAAATTGGATCACACAGCCAGGGATGAAAAGGATAATGTGGGGACACACAAAGAAGGTGGCTCACACAAGCAATGATAGAGAGGGCCTTGTGGGGACTACAATGGTTAAAATAGCTCTTCCTGAGATTTTGTTAAAGAAGAAACCCTTCTTCACTAGGAGAACCTGTGTGAGAGGACAGATATGCCCATTTTCCTCTACATGGGACTAGTTACCACCCATGTTCATCTATGGCATCAGGTTGTAAACCTCGAGAACCTAGAGTCTAAAAAATTAAAGTCTAAAAAATTTAAAAATAAATTTAAATTTAAATTAAAAGGTTACATTGAATATCTTTTGATTAAATCTCCGTTTTAAGAAGGAACAAATTTGCCACATATTACTGAAACAATACAACTAGTGTATATGTATAAGGGAGGTGAGGGAGAGACCATTACCAACCTGAGAGCTGAGGAGGCGAGACCTCAGAGGGAAGCAACCTGTTTGTACGTTTCTCACATATGAGCAAATAAATTTCTGCTTTTTAAGCCCCTTGCTATTTTGTTATAGCACCTTAAATAGGCTCACCAGAGGCATTCCCTGGGCAGCAGGACTTTCTAGCACATTCTCTCCTGGGATTGATTCTGACTTGCTACCCTGTTTACTGACCCTCCATGATACTGCACCTGCAGCACAGGACTGGGAGGAGCCCCTGCACAAACAACTTCTAGATAAAGGAATAAACAGTGTCCCTCTCCCATGCTATTCTAAATAAAGCTGGAAAAGACAAGACAGGGAGAAAAGAGAGGGGGAGTTACCGACAGAATAAAAATAAGCTGGCTATCTTCCAAACCACTGGAGAACACAAGAGGCAAAAATAGCAAAAGAGTTGAAGGAAAACAATAGGGATTTTTTTTTTAATGAAAAGAAAAAAGTAAAAAAACAAAATAAAATATATGAACTAAGTACAACAGTTATCACATAAATTATACGTGAGTATATGACATGGCCTTCAATATGTCTCCCTTAGGGACACAAAGGAGCATGTTCTTGTTCACTTTAGATGTACCTAAAACAGGAGGGTGTGGGAAGATGAACCAAGAGGAATGGACAAAGTACATGAGGAAAATGCTGGCAAGCAAGAAGTCAGGGATGATAATACTCATGTGTGTCCATAAATGTTCATAACACCTGCATACACACATGTGCACATGTAAATGCACACACACAGAATGAGAGGGAAAGACTTGCACAACCATTATGTTATCAACTCCCATAAACACACATGTAAAAGCAAATACGCTTAAATATTATAAATTAAGCAAGGTTTATATAATCCCAGTACTCTGGAAGCTCAAACAGAAATATCAAAAGTTAGAAAATAGCCGGGGCTACATAGAGAATTTGAGGCTAGCCCGAGCTGGACAGGGAACTTTATCTCAACATATATAAACATGTTAACTTACAAAAAAATTCACCATATTTAATTTTGCTTACTATAATAATTATTGATTATGCACATACCAAAAAAAGAAAAAGATAATAACAGTGAAAAACACTGGCCCCTTTCAACTTCAATCAAATAAACAAAAAAACACAAAATATCTAATAAGATAATTAATTACTTTTTTATTTAGTTTACATTAATCATATTAACATTTTTTTACATTTCCATATAATATCTGTCAAAAATGAGCCACATCCTATTCCATACACACATACAGAACTTAAAATTGTCCATAATGGGGGCATTTTTCACACATTTCACATGCTATATCTAAAATGAAATAAAATTGTACATTAATAGCAAAATATGAACAAACAAACTCCTAACATTTAAGGGAAAACATTTTCAAATAATTATTTTTCATGCATGCATGTGGTGTGTGTGTGTGTGTGTGTGTGTGTGTGTGTGTGTGTGTGTGTGTGTGTGTGGTGTAAGCATGCATGTGTCATACATGCATGGGGAAGTCAAAGGAACACAGGAAAACTTGTGGAAGTCAGTTTTCTTGTACCATGAGGGTCCAGAGCATTGAGCTCAGCTCCTCAGGTTGGTGACAAGCACCACACCTCCCTGAGCCATTTCTCCAGTCCTGAAGAAAACTTTAACTGAGTATTCTTTGGGCAAAAGTGTAGTTCAAAACAGCAATCACAGATACTTAGAACACTCTAGTAACAAAAACGTCTTATATATAAAAACCTTTCTATTCAATTATCCCTGCTTTTCTAGTCTAATTCACAGCGTTAACCTCTCTTATAATTAGGCCACGACAATAAAATTAAAAGAATTAGAATCCTATTCTAATACCTTCTATGAAACAACCAATTAAGTGTCTGGCAACTGCAGTCAGAAGGGTGCAGGAGCAGAGTTGCTGACACAAAAGAGGAGCTGGTCCCCGATGGCCCAGAGGACGGTTTGAAATGGTAGGATGCCACCTGAATCTCCAGGCCAAAGGCTCAGCAGGTCAGTGGGATTTTCTTTGAAAGTCCAAATTGCCGGGATTCATTCAAACAGAAGAAAAAAAAATCTAAATGATGCAATGACCATGGAAGAAATTGAAATTCTGTCAAGAAATGTGTGAGAATACATACTTATCTGTGCTTGCAAATTTAATAAGATTCTGGCTTAATAAGATATCTCAGGTGCAAGCCTTTACATTTTCCCAGGCCATAGCTGAAGACATGGCTCAGCAGAGAAAAAGCAATTCTTATGTTTTTCAGAGGATCCAGGTTCAGTTCCCAGCACCCATGCGGTTGCTCACAAACATCTATAATTCCAGTTCCAGGCGGCCAGATGTGCTCTCTTGACCTCTGCAGATACCAGGCTTGCATGTGATGTACAGATGTACATGCAGGCAATACACTGTCACATAAAATAAATATATCTTTTAAAAGTTAATGATTTCCAGAACAAAAGTATTGGGTTGAGAGAAGAGAAAGGACGGGAATGAAGCAAAGTAAGGAAATAAATTGATGGGTGAAGAAATATTGGTAAGGAGAAAACTAATCGAGGGGGGCGGTTATTCACTCTGCAAACTTTACATAATCTGACCTCCAATCTAAGGAAAGGTACCACTGTAAAAAACAACAGATGGCAATTTAATTCATGAAGACAGATGCACAGACTCTAGGTAAATACTAGAAAATAGCAGCCAACACTACTTAAAAAGAATGACAAACTTGAGACAAACTTGGTTTCCATTCCAAGAGCAGAGGGCTAGGGAGAGGGCTCAGTAGTTAAGAGTAATTCCTGCTTTTCCAGAGGACCTATGTCTGGTTCCCAATGTCCACAGTAGGCTTACAACTGTGTGTTCCTCCAGCTCCAGGGATTCCAACACCTTCTGGCTTCAGAGGACCCACACACATGTGTCACACAGACATACACATACATACACATAAATAAAAATATATTCCAGAAATAAAGTATCTATCAGTATTAATTTATATTAAGAGGTCACTACATGGACCCCCTATGAAAAACAGTGGCCAAATTTAACATTTGTTTTTAATTTATAAATATTATCAGTGATGAATTTTTATCAGGATGGAAATAAAATAAAAATGTAGTCTGCATGTCTGCTATGTGGAAGATTCTGGGCTGGCCATTTGATGATGTTTGCTAAACACGAGCTAAGAAGGAACGCAAACTGACAACCTCCTTGAGGTGAAAAATCAACCATAAAGAGCCATTTCCACTCAAGTGACAACGAAGTCTCTCAGCATCCCTGAGCCTTTCTGGGAAAGGCAGCTGGTACAACTGAACAAAACCATAAATAACAGGTAAGGACACTCAAAAGCATCATATTACCATAGACTTTAAAAATCCAAGAAAACACATAGGAGAAAGCAGCACATTTCGTGACTCTCAGAATCATACAGCAAAAATGAAGCTATTGGTGATACTGCTGCTAAGATCTCTGGGCTTTGCCCGTGTAAAACAAGCATACTGCCGTCGAACTACAACCCAGCTCTGAAAACTAGCCTTCAGAAAAGTTTGGGGTGTGTGTGTGTGTGTGTGTGTGTGTGTGTGTGTGTGTGTGTGTGTGTTTGCATACATATGTTGTACTGGTTAGTTTTATGTCAACTTAACACAAACTAGGGTCATCAGAGACCTAAAAATACCTCCATAAGATCCGGCTGCAGGCAAATCTATAGGGTATTTTCTTAATTAGTGATTGATGGAGGAGGACCCAGTCCATTACAAGTGGGGTCATTCCTGGGCTGGTGGTCCTGGATTCTGTAGAAAAACAGGCTGAGCAAGTCATGGAGAGCAAGCCAGTAAGCAGCATTCCTTTATGGCCTCTGCATCAGCTCCTGTCTCCAGGTCCTGCCCTATTTGAGATCCTGTCCTAACTTCCTTCAATGACGAACAGTGATATGAAAGTGTAGACCAAATAAACTCTTTCCTCCCCCACTTTCTTTTTCATTATGCTTTTTTATCACAGCAATAGAAACCCTAAGACACATGTGTCGTGGTGTTCACGTGGAGGTCACAGGACAACTTGCATGACCACTATGTGGGTCCCAAGGAGGAACTCAGATTGTCAAGCTTAGAGACAAGTGCCTTTACCCATTGAGCCACTCTATCAACCCAAAACCAATCTTTTACTATTGACAATTAATAGTTGTGTGTGGCAGAGACTAAAGAGAGGGAAGTAATGTATTTCACCACCATCGAAAATTATACAAAAGGTCCAGTGTTTTACAATAAAGTAGGAAGCTTTGACTAAAACATCAGATTTACTGGCATGCATTAAAATGCCTGTTCCTAAATAGGGATTCCTGGTATTATAACACAAAATGCTCAAAAAAATTAAATTATTATTAAAAGAATAATCACATGAAAACTCACTAACAAAATCTAGTCCTACTGTAACTCTATTTTGACAAACTAGTTCTAAAGTTTACACATAAGAATAAAAACAGCGAGCAGAATTGAGCAGAGACGTTTACAAACTGCAGAAGCGAGTTTAACCAGGAGAAGGGGGACTCGGGGTTTAGATTAAGAGTCTTTCAACACTGCCATAGCTCTGCCTCAGCCTTGACACTCTTTGAAGCTTCTTCTGAGAACATAATTAAATGGGTATATGCAAATTTTGTGAAAGTTGCTTACTGTAGAACTGTTTGTAATACTGGGAAACAGAGTAAAATTTTCTGTCATCAATGTCAAAGTACTAGTTGAATAAATCATGGTACAGCCAGGAGAGAAAGACCCAGGGTAACATAGGACATCTCAGCTAAGCATGGAAGCTCCCACAGGCAATCTTTAGTACTCACGTTGGGAGGATTGCCGTGAGTTCAAGGTCAGCCTTGGCTATATGATGAATTCCAGGCAGTCTTATGACTGACTGGCTGGCTGAGTTGGGTATTTAGTCAGATTAGGGACAGGCTGACGGCTTCAAAATGAGATCACAGCATCATGAACAGGCTTTTTCAGTCTCTTTCAGAGACATGACCCTGAGTAGTCAGCAATGGGCCTTCAGACGCTCGCTTACAAACTCTCTTGAGTCCCAGTGTTGTGTGTCTGACTGCAGGTTGTGGTGGAAGAGGAATGGGTGCCAGGATGAGCTGTGGGCTGGCAATCTGGGCACCAAGTGATGGGACCCAAGGGTTCATTCATGAGGCACACTTACTCCATTTGTTTGTATTGATGTTTAAAATTTTATATAAAAATGAGAGTTGTCAATCACAGTGCTTTCTGGGCATTCCCTGAGATGGAGAGACAGTTCTAATCCATTAAGCAAAAGGCAGCAAGTTTGGAAATACTGTGGAAAAGTGAATTCTAAAAATTCAGATACGTGTACAAAGAAAGATCAAGTGTCAGCAGACAATTTTGAATGAGATTAGCAGTGGGGCTTACAAAAATAAGGAGGAGGAGGAGAAGAAGGAGGAGGAGGAGAAGGAGAAGGAGGAGAAGGAGAAGGAGAGGAGGAGGAGGAGGAGGAGGAGGAGGAGGAGGAGAAGGAGAAGGAGAAGGAGGAGAAGGAGAAGGAGGAGAAGGAGAAGGAAACAGGAGAAGGAGGAGAAGGAGAAGGAGAGGAGGAGGAGGAGGAGGAGAAGGAAAAGGAGAGGAGGAGAAGGAGGAGGAGAAGGAGAAGGAGGAGGAGAAGGAGAAGGAGGAGGAGAAGGAGGAGAAGGAGGAGGAGGAGAAGGAGAAGAGGAGGAGAAGGAGGAGAAGAGGAGGAGGAGGAGGAGGAGGAAGAAAAGAAAAGAAAAAGAAAAAAGAAAGAAGAGAAGAAAAACCCATTGTAATTTCACTGAAGGAAGTTTTACTTGAATAACAAACATTATTAAAGTAACAAATAAAACACGGTGGGGGTGGTTCCACAGAGTCATTTCAAGCAGGAGTGTAGAACAGTCATTTTCCTAGTGACACACCCCCTCTCTCCTCACGCCAGTGACCTAGGCCTGAACACCTGAGGCAGGCACACAAGACACCTGCTCCCCTTTTCTCTCATTCCCACAACACAGACAGACCTTCTCTGGTGCTCTTCTTCCCAGGCCACATACAGAGACCTGTATCTGTGAGCTTCTTAAACATGCTAGTCAGCTAAGGAAGTATATGGGTTCTGAGCTCCTCATCAACTCTCTGGTCCAATGGGCAGATGTCAGAAAACATGATCTACCCCATGCAAGAACCTGCCTTGTGGCCAGGTTGTGGTTTCCTTGCAGAAAAGGCGAAACTGAATCCTAATCCAAAGGAGAAATTCTCTCCCTCCCTCCTAGCACCGTTTCCTCCCAGTGACAAGCCACAGTGTTCCTGGCTTTGTTTCAACAGCATCCAGATGCTCAACTTCACTAAAGGGCAGGAGGAGTGGGAGCCAGCCTAAAGGCACCAGGCAAAGCTGTGGAAGGCAGAGGTGGTGATGTGCGCTGAGGAAAGGGCGCTTTCAGAAGATGTGGGGTATGACTGGGACTCCACAGGTGGTCATGGGATGAGAGAACTCCTAGAGCAGGGAACATCAAAACCAAAGGCACAGAGCAAAGCTAAGGGAACTTGAAGAAAAACCATGTGGCCTCCTCCTCCTCCCAGGAGACTTCTCTAGAAGCATCTGTGGATTCACAAAACCTCATCCCCAATTAGTTCTATTCTGGGAGGTACAGGATGGATGGGGACTGAGGAATATATGGGTATGGATGGCCACAGGAGCCCCAGGCCTTCCTCACAGGCCACTTATATTTGTTAATCACGTGACCCTTGTATTCTGTATAGATGCCACAAACACTCATCAGAGAACAGGGAGAGAGAGGCCCATCCCATCAGCACCTTGTACAAATGAAACTATCATTTGTAGCTATTGTATTAAACAGGATCATTTTACCTCTGAGAATCAGTAGGGTGTATTCTGTCAACATCATTATTCCAAACCAATAAACGACAAGGAACAAGCTTTCCCAAAGGCACAGATGGAATGGCTCCTTGCAGAGGATGGAGGGGGTGGGGTCTGTCCTCCAGATGTGTCATTTGCAACAGGCTGCAGGGAAGGAAGAAGATGCAAAACCGCAACACCTCCAAGTCTCAAGATGAGGTCGCCGCCGTCAGACACACCAAATGGAACACGAGAGTCTAATCCTAGCTCAGATTTCTAACAATGCATCTGAAGTTACTCAGATCAAACAAATGCCCACAGACAGGCAGCCTAGCTTGAGAGACTTAGCAGGAAGATTTATCTAGGGGGTGCATGCTTGTATTTGATGGAGGGGGCTAATTAAAGTTGAGATTCTGTTGAGTCGTTTCATGCTGACTTCCCATCAGTAAATGGCATCCTATGTTAACAAACTGGTACCAAGATCAACAGTTGAGAATGGAGAGCTGAGCTGTGCAGACAGCAGGAAAGGCTCCGTTAAAAGACCAAGACACTGAGGTCCTCCTGACCATGGTCCTAAGGAGCCTATCAGCTGTGAAGAAGAGGTAGAGAACGTGTCAGACCTTCAATGAAGAGGGCCTGGTCTGAAGCCATCACCAGACTTCTCCCTTGCAGGATGGAAGTCCTGCCACCTGATCCAGTGATTGTGTTGAGCTTAAATAGAATGGCGTCAATGCAAATTCGAGATGCTTTGGAAGCCTAACTCACTACTAAAGGAGCCACAGAAAATAGTGAATTGTCCAAGGGGCATGATTTTATTATAGGGCATTCTGTTAATGTGATCACATAACCAGAAGCCCCCTTTTCAAAGAGGAAATCTGACGCAAACCCAGGGCAGAGAAGAAATTACATGCCAAAGTTGAGGCAAGCGCTGTGCCTTGTCCACGCAACAGTTAATGCGTCTTGCTCCTTTCATACTAACAAAAATTATTTGGGGTAGTGATATGTCCTGCTAAGAAAGGGTCAAATGCATCACTTTTTACTCCTTTTAGTTGCCTGGAATGTCACCATGAAGCCTGAAGGTGGGGCAGCCACTGAAGTCATGAAGGAGCCAGCATAAAGCAGGAGGCCAACTCAGTAAGGATGACAAGAGAGGAGAAAAGTCTAGTTCCTAGAAGCCACGGCTGAGCTATTCCAGAAACGGCCTGACCTTTACAACTGGTTAGCAAGGAAGCCAACCTTTCTTTGTGAATCACTGATTGGTCAGCTTTCTGTTACATAAAATTGAGAACGACCGCAAACAATGCAAATTATTCCACTCCATGTTGATGGGGCAAACATGTCCATGGGGGAGGGCGTATGCAAGCATATGTTGCTGTGGTTTTAATACAGAGGGTTTTTTGCAAAACACAAAAATGTATTCGTGACTGAACATTTTGTAGAAGGATTGAAAAGGAACTGGAAAGAAACAAACCCCCAAATCCCACATAAGCTACCCAGGTACCTTGGCTCTGTGTGAGTTACATTCTGGGTGCTCTGGGTCACAGGATTCAGCAACATGTTCCAGTGCTTTATAGTCGCGCATTCTTGCTTTAAATGTTTTATGACTCAGATGGCTGCACGGTTATCAAAGACATGAATGTATCATTAACAGCATACACAGAGCTCCAGCTTTGCCATGGATTGGTTTCCAGTATGCCTCCATCACAGCAATAGAAATCAGAGGAGTGAGCTCCCCCAGAGCACAGACAGAATCAGGATTGCCAGCCCCTGGGATTCTGGGCTATTGAAACGCCGTAAGTTTCTTATTTTGATCATGCCCACCTTTGCTGGTCTCCTAGGACTCGGCAGCTGAACGGTTCCAGCAGCTATGCACCTCGAATCTGTACCTAGGTTCACGGAGCCCAATGCTAGGGCTGGTGACTTTGTGCCGCAGGAGCCGGCACCACTTCAGGGTGACTAGCTCAGTTTTCCTAATTCAAAGCAGAAATGAATACTGACACTCACTGATTCCACATGAGGCGTCAGGCTCACTGCTAAGATCTTCAGCCCATGACTCCGTAGCTGAGGTAGAAACTGGGATAGGATGGCTGCTGAGCTTGAAGACTCAAGTTCAAGTCTTGGATTTATTATCTACTGGCTGTGGGATGATGGTAGAAATGGCTTAGAGTTTCCGAGACCAGGATCAGGATTAAAAGTAATACCTTCTTTCTCAATAGATGGACACATTGGGGAACTTAGACTTGCATACCCACTCGTGAGTGCTGAGCAAAAGCATGTAAACTCACATGTTCTGAATTCTGTAACATACATTGTCTACAGGGATAGCAAGCACCAGTCAGCATTTTGTGGGGTCTCTTGGCAGTTCATAACTCTAAGAAACAGTAGATCTATCTTCAGTTACTAAATCAAAATTCTGAAGATTCATTTGATTGTTTGACTGTAACAGTGTATGAGCTCAGCCAGCGGGAGCAACCCGGCTCAGTGTGAGCTGTGCTCTGAGGATGCTCGGGGCCAGAGGGTTCAAGTGCTTTTTAAGCCATGCTTTCTTGTTTAAATGTGTTTTGATAACCTAAATAGCAGTATGCCTATCAAAGAAATTAACGTGCAGGTAAAAAGCTTCCTATTTAAATAGCTTCAGGCTTAGGAGGATTCGCTGATCAATTCTACAAGGAGTCTGGGATAGAGAAAAGAGAGAGGAGCACTCCACACACAGCATGAGGTCGGCATTACGCTGACAACTTGTCAGATGACAGGAAAATAGAATGGCACAATGCTTAAGGACACAGTGGCAAACAACACTTAACATTTTAACAAATCCAACCTAATAATAAATCCAGTAAGACATTTTGGCCATGTGAAGATTAACCCATGAATCCAAGAACAGTTTAGAATTTAAAATCAGTCAATATAATTCACTCTGTTAGATGATGGGAAGGAAAAGCCTTGTGCCATCTTTGAGGATACAGGGAAAGAATTTGACTTAACCCAACATCCGTTACTGTCTAAAATCCTGCACAAACTATTAACAAAGGAAACTTTGTCCTCCTTATAAAAGTCTCTGAAAAAATGTAGAACTAAGTAAGCATCACCAAATCAAAGTCGCTTCCTGGCTAAGATCAGAAACACAGCTGTCACCACTTTGGTCCAGCATTTTACAGGCAGCCATTGCCAGTGCAATAAGGCAAGAAAAAGCAATGAGATGCTCCTGGGTATGAAAGGACAAAGTCAGTCATTAGCTTTGGTTATAGGCGATATCATTTCTGTGAACACAATCCCAAGAACTCTGTGAAACAGCTAACTGAATGAATGAGAAGAGTGTGCAGGTTTGCGGGTTATGAGGTTATTAATCGTGTTTTCTGTACTAGCACCAAACAGCCAGAAATGGGAATGATCGGTGGTTTGTAGAAGGCCAGGGTAAACGTGGATGCAAAAGCTATTCTCGTTCTCATAGTCTCTCTGAACAATCCTGGCAGCCAAAGGCCTTGACAGCCTGTTTCCAGTTCTCTTCTCTGTCTCTCTCCCCACCCCCACCCCAGTAAGCACAGTGCTCCTACAGGGCAGATCTGCACTCCCCCATATGAAGCCTAACTATCCTGAGGGTTTTCCTGAATTCAGCCCATTCCTACCTTAGTAATTCCCTCCAAAGCGCAAAGAGAGTGACCTTGATCTACCCTTCAAGGTCACTCTCAACATCCAACACCTCTCAAGCTGCCAGTTTGGACCATTCCAGACTCTGGCCCAGTGCCTGCTATGCAGAAGGCCCTCCACAAAGCTTTGGAGAATCAATGAACTCACAGCGTGATGGCTGTTCAAATGGATTCACATGTTAGAGCTCTGATCCATGGGACAAGTGACTTTCATTTGTGACCCCCACATCATGCATACTGGCTCCGGCATGGTCTGCAACCTCGGCTTCCAAACGCCTGAGTGTTTAATACTGGGGATAAGGGAACATGACTATAGGCATGGTCACCTACAGCATCATTCGAGCACAAATCTGTCTTGACTGAGACTGTACATTTTCCCCAACAGAGAAGCCCATCATCTTTTCCATTCATTTACACTGCATTTTCCAGAATCCTCAGAACAATAATAAACACAATAGCTGATCTCAGATCCATGAGTCTTAATCTACATGGAGTAAATTTTACCCTTAGCAAATCCAGTACCCAGAGGCAACTGAGAATAAATTAAAAAGTGCTTCAGCAAATCTTTTTGTGATAACAACCGAAGCAGAAATGCCACAAAGGCTTACAGATTCTAAGGGTCCTGTGCAAGGGTACACATACAAAAACGTCTCCTTCCTGCTTAGAGATGGGGCCTCGCTGCGGCCCACAGGGAAGAGGAGGCTGGCCAGCCCTAGCTACTCCTCCATCCTTCCAAACTCACTGAGAGCTTCTCTCACAGGAAAAGCAAGGGAGCTAGGCATTTGCCCAGAGAGCCAGCGTCTGACTGATAAAGAGAGCAAATGAGAACACAGGTAATCACCCTCACCACGGGCCCTTCCTCCTAGCCTCTTTGCAGTTCTTGGTCACAGTGACCTTAGATATGTGAATGAAAAAAATAACAGGGAGTTTGGAAGTAGGACCCAGGCAGGGAAGTGGAAGGAACCTGTCTAACAAGCCAAAGATGCTACCAAGACAAACGGTTTGACCTTGACCTAGAAAAGACGCCAATCATTCTGTATTTTTGCCCCCTCCCCCCGGCTAAAAACGGGTAATACTGTTACTGGCTTCCTAGCTCCTCTCCTCTGACAGCCACACGCCCTGTGAGGCTGCAGCCTTGGTGTTCTCACTGGGGACCAACCCACATAGTTGTAGGCAAGGGTTCATGGTACAGGGACAATGCTTATGACAAAAATCTAAATGGTTCTCTTAGGGAAGAGGTCCCCACCAAGTTGTCCAATCTGCTGTTTGGGTTTCTTTATTTTTTTATCTTTTTAAAAATTTTATTTATTTATTTATTTATTTATTTATTTATTTATTTAATTTTTGTGTGGTTTTTCAAGACAAGCTTTCTCTATGGCTTTGGAGCCTTTCCTGGAATGAGCTCTTGTAGATCAGACTGGCCTCGAACTCACAGAGATCCACCTGCCTCTGCCTCCCCCTGAGTGCTGAAATTAAAGGCATGTGCCGCCACCACCGCCTGGCCTCTGGTTTCTTTAGAAAACGTGAGGCTGCTTCACGTGTGCCCTGCCACACCTCGACAAGGGATCCCCCTCCCCAAGTCATTGGCAGATGGCATCCTCTGCCTGCCTCAGTCATGAACATGGCCTTACCACCCCACCAGCCTACTCTAAGGCCCTATTTCCTCCCGTCTCATTCTTAGAGGAAAGAAATGGCACATTTATTAAAGTGCAGGCTTATCTAGTTCATGCCGGATCTAAGCTGCTGTGATAAGTCCCTGAGCCACACGCACACAAAGTGAAACTCGAAGCTTGAATCGTGATCAGAAGAAAGATGTAAAGGCTGGAAAGGAATCTCACCCTGTAAGTTGTGGGTTCCACTCCAGGGGAGACTCTTCCCCTCCCCTCTAGAGGAGGGTAGGCTAGGGCTGAGGCAATGTCTACACCCACAGACCTTCTAGATTAGTGGTTCTCAGCCTTTCTAATGCTGCGACCCTTTAATACAGTTCCTCGGGTTGTGGTGACCCCCAAGTGTAAAATTATTTTTACTGCTACTTCATAACTGTAATTTTGCTGTTGTTGTGAATCATGTTGTAAATATCTGTGTTTTCTAATGGTCTTGGACAATTGCAGTGAAAGCGTCATTCAACACTCCCCAAGGGAACCAGTCACAACCTACAGGTTAAGAACTACTGTTCCACATGGTTCTACCTTCACACATGTCTGATTCAGGAAGTTGGCTTCACTCAATCCTGCACGCTTCTTAGCCGAGGCATGCTGCCGTCTCTTCATACCTGAGGAGCTGAGATACCTGGAACCAGAACTGGAGACCCCCAACCTCCTAACAGAGATTGGAGGAGGCCCTCAAAGATGAAAATGGCAGCCTCTGATTGGAGGAACACAGAGGTAGGGACTCTCCGAGAGGTCTCCTCAGCTATTATGGTATTCCTACAGGGCACTGCTCCGTGGGATTCATGTCACCATCTACAGTGAGAGAGTAAGACACCTTGGAGCTATTGTGCTTACTCTTCAGTGGCCACTGGCGTGCCTAGGCCGAGCATCAGAGTCCTTTTGAGGATACAGCCATCTGAGAGGACTGTGGGAAACAGAGGTGGCCACAAATACTCATTGTTCTGGGGGATTTTTACACCACACTTTCTGGTATGAAAGACCACCCAGTCTCCTTCCCAGCCACCCATAACACAGACCACTAATTGTGTTCCAGGAGATATTTTCCCCCACTCAGGACACCTCCATTTTAACTTTGATGCATCATCTAAAGACCACTGACTACAGTGACACACGGAATGTCAGGGCTGCTTTAAGCAAGGATCTGATCTGTAAAGAAATAGAACATGGAAGGAATGGGATAGGGGAGGGGGCTTGGAGGGGTCTAGAGAAAGTAAAGGGGATGGAAAAAGTGATCTAAGAGTATGTTAACTATAATTATTATTTTAAAAAAGAAAAAGAAATGGAGTATTAGCCAGGCCTAGTGATGCAAACCTATGAACCCAGCTATCTGGGAGGCTGGGTCAAGATGATTGCAAATCCTGACCTACCTGGGCTACACAGTGAGTTTAAGACTAACTTGGTGAACTTTGTGAGAGCTTGTTTCAAAATGAAGAAGAAGAAGAAGAAGAAGAAGAAGAAGAAGAAGAAGAAGAAGAAGAAGAAGAAGAAGAAGAAGAAGAAGAAGAAGAAGAAGAAGAAGAAGACGAAGAAGATGATGATGATGATGATGATGACGACGACGAAGAAGAAGAAGAAGTGGAGGAGGAGGAGGAAGAAGAGGAGGAGGGAGGGATGGGAATACAGTATAAGGTAGAGTTCTTGTCTGATGTCTGGTACTTGTCTGGTGCTGCCAAGATAAAGGAGAAAGAAAAGGGCATCACATTGTTTTCCTTTTCTTCTTGATGCCTGGAATATACACATAATGACATGAGTTTGGGCCATGGGGCCATGACAGAAAGCTGCATGTTTTGGACACCAGAGTGATGAGACAGCAGGAGCCTGTTGAAAGAATGCTATTCCTGGACTGATTCCTCCTACAGCAGAGAGAGGTAGGCCTCTTCATTGTTTAAAAAACTATTATTTTAGGTGTTCCATCATTGCCAAGCACACATAATCGTCACTGAAGCAACCAATACATTAAATATGAGCAATTTTTTCTGTCCTTTATTTAATCAATAAATAGTTATCTAAGGTCTACCAGGTGCCAAGATCTGAGAAAAATATATTGGAGCCTGAGAATAAAGCAAGCATCTTAGGCCTGGTCCTGTGCTAACAGCACTTAGAACTGAATGAATGACTCATCTGTTTTGGAGGATGAATAGAAGAGACACACGTGAATATGATTAGGCCCAGATCTCTGAAGGAAGAAATTCTGTATTTATACATGATAGTGGAGGTAGGGGAAACTCTCTGATTGTTCTAGAAATAGCTGCTTGAGAATTAGAGGTCCAACTTCGCTCATCTTCACATGCGGGCCTTTAGATTAAGACCTCTCAGCTATTCACTTCAAGTCCTTCTGTAGATCCGACCAATCTCATCAACTACTCGACTTGGTCCAAATATTGGAACCATCTTTAGCCCCCATCTCCTCTAGTGTCCCTTACATAGCCTCCTACCAATGCTGTCATTTCTGGCATGAAACAAATCTCAAACTCTTTATCGATATTGGCCCTTGAGAGCAATGGCCAATTTTATAAATCGGGTCGTTGTATTTATGTTTACATAAGGGAACCATCTTGAATTGAGGAGCTCCATGGTAAGGCAGCTTAGGAAGGAAGAGTCATGATACAGGCCACTGATGCTCACACGATTCAGTGACGACGATGGTGATGGTGGTGAGTGATAACAGTGATAGTAGTGGTGATGGCAACAACGATGTTGATGGGGACTGTGACGACAATGAGGTCAGAAACACAGCTGATGCTACTGCAGCTAGTGGTGAAGAAGATGAAATCATAGTGGTGATAGCCATAAAGGTGATGACAAAGAAGAGGACCAGGAAGAGAAACAGACACTGTAGAATGTTAAGAACTGCTAAGGCGATGTTGGTGTTCACTGTATCATTCTGGCAAATTCTCCATTGGTTGACAATTGTTCAAATTAGGAGTTTAAAGCAAATGAACAAGGCAGGGAAAAATATCCTTCTCAGTCCCCCACTGTGAGCATCCTAGTTCAAACCTCCACCTCTCTCCTACCATCCAAATGGCACACCTTCCAACCCACCCTGGGAAATGCCAGGACCTTGGGGTTTTTGTTCCTTTCCATATCTCCATACCCAACACCCTGAAAAGCATCCAAAGTACTTCTGAATGAGCAAAGGTATCAGCGTCCCTCAAGAGCCTCCCCCTCTTTGTCCTGGCTGTCCCTGTGCAGCTAATGAGAATGTGGTCCTTAGGTCACCTGCTCTAGAAGCTTGTCACGCTATGTCACCACAAGCTTCTCTTCTAAGTGTCCTGGGAGGGTATATCCTCACTTGCCCCATTGTTAAGAGCCGCATGCTCATGTGTCTCCCCTGCATACAGGACAACACACAAGTTTAATGAAGGAAAAAAATACTTCCCCGCTTGAGGCAGCTCTCTCTGAACGTACACAAAGTTCCAGTTCCTTCCTGGCCTTTGTCCTAATTCTTCAATCACTGTAGTCTGTTGACAGAAAATGACAACCAGTCTTTCCAGAGGAATCAGTCACTGCTCCCTTTTCTGGGCCTTTATGTTCATAATGATCCTCCCCCTCTAGGATCTTGTCCTCAGTTCAGCATCCTCCAGGGATTCCTCCTGCATCCTCCCGACCATTCAGTTCTTTTGCTGCTCCTGTTCCAAATGAAGCTGATGGTGGTATAGAAGACAGTGGTGATGCCTGCCCTGACCACAGCAGCCTCCCTCTGAATTCTTTGAGCTAATGCCTACGATTCTGATGGGGACCTGTGGGGACCAGTACAGCTGATGACATATTTGGTTGAGGATGGTCTTAAATTTAAGTTTCGAAAGCTGTATGATATGCATCTTCTTGTGCCCAAGGAAGTAAGATTTGCTCAAAATACAATGATTCATGCCTGGATTGAGATGGTTTGGTGCTGCTGTCTTCACCACCTCTGGGTCCCAAATACCCTTTTCTCTGTATGTAATAGGCCTGGCAGGAAAGACCTCTAAAGGTCACTGGGTTAGAGGCTGGGATCTCCTTACTCTCAAGATCACTGACCACTGTGCTGTGAGCATGCTTCCCAAGTTCAAGTTTCAGAACTCTACCTCCCCAGGGTAGCTATTTAGAAGGTGCCCAATAGGAGGTATCTAGGTCTGAATTTCCAAATAATTTCCTTGTAGGACCAGGCTAGCTTTCACATGAGTTCTGTCTTCTCTTCCACACACATCCATGCATTCTTGGTTTTCTGTCATGGGTAGAGGCAACAACAGGAACCCACCAGACCATGAAGATGCTTGCACTGCTCTATTGCACTTCCCAACCTCCAGAACACGGACCTAAAAAGACTCCTTCCCACCACTGGAATGGGCCCTGTCTGTAACTCTTTATAACTTGTGTTCTGGAGTCTGTTTGTCTGTCTGTATTTATATAGGACAGCACAGCTTCCTCCTGACTACATGGACACAGACAAGTAAAAGCTTCTACTATTCCCAAGTCTCCACTTTCTCCCCTGTGAAATGGGTACAGTTGTGGTTGAATCATAAAGTCCTCTAAAGAATGAAATAAGTCAGCCCATGGGGACGCTTTAAAAAGTCCTCAGGCTTTCCAAGCCTAGCATGAGTATGAATGTCTGCAATTAGTACAAGGAAACTCATGGCCAGGAAAACAGGCACACACCTCTCCTGGTTCAGAGACTGAGACTTCTTGACTGCAGTCTAAGGACATAGCCATTTCCATAGGCACTGATGTATCTCTTGCTCATAGCATCAGCATGAACCTGGGACTCCTCAGTTTACCTGATGATGCTCCTGGGGACCTAGTGGGTTTTCAGACACAATGGTAAGAATGTGGGTGTCCTACTTCCTGAACAGTCAGTATACAGCCCAAGGATGTTGAGCCCTGAGCCATGCCAGAGTATTGTGAGAGATGCCCTAGGAGTCACTAACACACTCAAGCCTCAGGAAACATGTGGTGAGTGTTTTCCATTGTCTCCCTTTACAGATCAGGAAACTGAGGCACAGAGTAGTCTGCTAAAGAAAGACAAGAGCTTGCATTTGAACTGACCTGACACACTGTATGGGGGTGTCCACAATGTCAGATCCTGGGACCCAGATGCCACTGGGAAGAAGAGGGACGTAGAGTCCTAAGATGATGCCTGGAAGGAGAGGTGAGGCTGAGGAAATGGACAAGAGGAGACTACTCCAGGCAGAGCAGAGGGCGGGATGCTGCTGAGAATCAGAAACCACAGGCTATGCACCCCCACAGGAACCAATTTTGTGCAGGAATCCAGAGTGCTGGTCACTGAGAGAGTGGTCTGGCACAGTTGAAGATCCAATAGGAATCAGCTTCAGGGACACTCCTACACCTAAGCTATGCAGAGGCTTGCTGGCCCTGTTCCAATGCCTAGGCTGACGCTGTCTGGGCTGGACATACTGGGCGAGACTTTAAACTCCACTATAGATACTAGTGTACCACTCTGCCCCCTCTGCAGGAGAGTGCCCTCCTCAAGGGAGATAAGCAAAGGAAACTCTTTCCCTGGACCATTAAAAAAAAAAAAAGATGGGTTAGATACCTTGTATGCCTGGTGGAGCCATTTTCCAGCACCTAACAGTCAGAGATCAATCCTCACATGAAACAGAAGCCACACTCTTGGCTGACCACTAAGCCCTGCCTGATGGCGAGCTCACCTGTCTGCTCCCGCATACAGCCCTCACCTTTATTCATTCCTCTCTCATGCTGGCTCTCTGCTCACGGCAGCTCTGTCTCTGTCTCAGGTCCTTTGTACCGGCTACTTCCTCTGCTTGGAATGTTCTTGGTCCAGATGTCTCCATGGCTGGGACCTTGTCAGTCAACTCAAATGCCACCTCAGGTACCGAACACCACTTCCTCTCCTCAGCAATGCTCTGGTACCTCTCCTGACTGTGTTGTGAGTCTCTCTCTCTCTCTCTCTCTCTCTCTCTCTCTCTCTGAAAGACTGACCTGTTGGCCTCACCTCTCCTCCCAGGCACTGGGAGAGGCTTTGCACTGTTCACCACCGAGACTTGAACTCAGGCAGAGGCTAGGTTCTGCTGACCTTCATGTCAGCTCTGTTTGATGGAGTAGAATGTGAATCACTAAATGACACATGTGTTTGAACACTTTAATAGTTGCAAAATAAAAAGAGGTAAAGAGTCAACTTCAATACTTATACTTAGTGCTCACCAGATTCGTCTGCAGGGACCAACACCCTGGCCAAAGCATACTTCGACTAGCATCCCCTTCATGCCAAAAGCTACATTCGTATGTTGGATGTTGGGATTTCTATTGACACTGATGGTCACCCATGTGACCCCTGTGGACCTCCATTTGCTCACAGATCAGGAACAGCAGGTCAGGGCAACCAATCTCAGCCACCCCAATCTCTCTGAGGCCGTCACTCCAGAACAAAACATCTCTGTTCCTCCAGCTGACCAACAGAAGGAAGATCCTACCTCTCATCTGGATAAGATATAGAGGATAGCTAGATGTCTCCTCAGAGTCCTAAAGCATAGCACACTTTTCTCACTTCATAGTCAGCCCGAAGACTGGAGCAAATAAGAGACTCTGGGGTATCTGGCCCAAGACTTCCATAGGGAGTCTCTCTTGGTAGAGAGTGAGCAGAGTTGGGCCCTATGTACCAGCCTCTCTGACATTCACCATACAGGCAAAGCTCCAGTCGATGAGTCAGCCCCAACAGGAGAAAGGGACTAAGAAACAAGCTCCGGTCCTGGAAACCAAGACCTCTATTCAGCTAGTACCCTGGGACTAGCTTCAGGTCAGTCACAGCAGCAAAGGCGTTCACAGCACTTCACAGAGAGTGCAGAGCGACCTAGGAAGTGTGCAGCCAATCCTACTCCTTGGATCCCTCCGACAGAAGACCGCATTGTTTTGCCTGTGGTTTCTATCAAACAGGCACCTGGCAGCTAGAGGCTTGCTGGTGGGAGTCTTGATCTGAGGAGCACATAGTGGCGGCGAAGAGACAAAGCCTTCACCTATACAGAGTGCGCCTTACATCCTGATAGAGACAGGAGCCGGGAATAAGTGAGCATGCAAATGACCTTAGGTGGTGCAGGTTCTCTACAGACAGTAGAACAGGCGGTGTAAAGAGATGAGGAGTGCACACAGGCCTGTCTGAGTGTTTATGTCACCACCCAAATGTCTGCTGCTGGGAAATTCAAGGCCATGCAACAGAGAGGGACAATACCTTGAGGTCAGAATATAGAGAACAAAGGCCTGGGAGATAGTGAAGTGGGTAAAGTGCTTGCCTTTGCAAACGTGGGGACCTGAGTTCCATCTCAGCACTCCTAGAAACCAAGTGAGTTCCAAGCTAGTGAAAGATGATGATACCATAAATTGTCCTCTGGCATTTCACCTGTATATACATGAAAATCTCTCTCTCTCTCTCTCTCTCTCTCTCTCTCTCTCTCTCTCTCTCGTGTGTGTGTGTGTGTGTGATAAGAAAAGGGCAATCAAGGGGGTAAGAACAAGTGGAGCCAGTGGAGAGAAGAAGGCAGTTGGATCTCATGCCAGGCTCCCACGGATGGTGGGACAGGCCACCAAGGGCTATGGCAAAGCAGTCCCCTGTCAGCTGCTCAGTCTTTAATCTCGATCCCTAAGACATCAACCCTCACACTCTGTGGCTCCCTTAGTTGACCATTCAAGGCTGTGACCATGACGATAGGCAGATGACTGCTCCTTTATAACATACAGTACATATTTAGACACAGAGCATAAAAATGCACTACCTCTGGCTGATGCCACACTTGATCCTAGATGTTGGAGAGCAAAATTCTGGAATATGACAGAGTCTATGGCCAGGGAGGATGGCCTACTATCCACAGACAACCCAAGACAAGCTCTTCAGGGGAAGCCCAGGCCAAGTCCACGCACACAGCCTCCACAGCTTCCCTCTATGACAATCAAGCCTTCAAGGTCCTGACCTCTGTGGATCTGCAAGCCTGAGTCTGATCTTAGAATGATTCTGCATTGTCTTCCTGTTAATTCTGGTGTTGTTTTCTCACCACGATTTTCTCAGATGCACCTTTACCTGCTCTCTCTCTCTCCTCTGAACCCTTTCTGAATCCTCCACTTCCTAACCATATCCACCAGGAGAGAACTTCTCTATCAGCCCCCTAACCTTATCCCAGGGCTTTGTCTGGACCTTGAACTCCACACACTTCAAAGGACTTCCTCCCTAATATGGTGTGCTCACTCCAGAACTTGCTTCTCCATCTTGATCACGTGAATGGTAGGGAATTTTTAAAACTAGTATATCAGCGCTTAGGTTCTACCGCAGAGCACACAAATCAGAATCTTCACAATGGGAGCCAGGCATTATAGTCTCATAAACCTTTTATGATCCCAAGGTGTAGCCACAATTAGGAATTCAAACCAGCTCCCATCAGAGAGTTGCTGCTGGTCCATGGACCACTGATTGAATAGTGGGGCTTCATAGGCAGTTAGACTTCAAAAGTGGGGAGACAAAGAGGCATCCCTAATTTTCTAGCCCCAAATAAATGCCTATTGTGGAGCCCCTGTGAGGTTGAGAAGATGTTTCTTGGGGAAAATCTCAATGAAAGACTCAGAGATTAGAAAGTCCCATAGCATAAAAATATTACAGGATCCATTCTGTTATACGTGAAGTATTGAACAGAGTACTTAGTACATAACAAGGGCTCAAAGCATGATACTTATGCTACATGGGTTAGCATATTCCATTATCACTCAAGGAACTCCACTCCAGTCCTCAAACCAAATGAGCATGAGCTGTCAACTTCCCAAACCCTGATCATGCCAGACACAGCCCCACAGACTCCACCTGGCCTTAAAGATTGCCAGCGTGTTACCTTCAGTTCCTTCATGCATTTGCTCTGTTTCCCAGGAGCTATGCATACACTTCCTCGTGGCTGGTAATGAGTGTTTGCTACAGACAGGGTCTGTCTGAGTGCTCAACCTGGTTTAACTTGCACCCTGAGAACAATCTAGACAGCCCCGGTGGCTGACAAGGAAATTCAGAAGGGCATGATCAGAAACATAATACCTGAAGGTTTGCTCCAAGCAAATCCATGCTTCCCTTGCTTCTCAAATCCCAATTGCTAAGCTTTTTCATCAACATACAGGGCCTTGTTCTGCAGGTGAGTCTGGGGTACCGCAGGCCCAGCAGGGCTCACGAATTCCCAAGCAACCCCAGGCAGCTGATCCCAGGAGAGCAGGTTGAGTGACAGAGCCACTGCACGCTCTGACGCCCGCCTCCTTAATGTCCCCCTAGGACCTCTGCCACTTTCCTACGATCGGTGGGCGGTTGATCTAACGAGTGGGAATATCACAGTAAATTTCCACTTTGAACATTTGCCCAAAGTTCTGTTTAAGTGGTGACTCAAATTGCAACATTGTGTGGCAAAGGACAGCAGCTATTTAGAAAAGCATCCTGTTTGATATAAGTACAGAAGATGTAGCTTGTTTGTGAAATTGCTTGTCGTACATTTCAGCTTCACCACGGAGAATGCTTCCCAGGCATTCCCATCTCAAAAAGCGAAGTGGAGAGTTGTAATTTGAAAAATACGAGGAGGGATTTCTTGAAACAGAGAATTGAGTCATGTAAGCACTGCCTTTCCTTCTCAGCTCACTGTATATGTATACATATATACACAGAAGGAATGAGAAAGGGTACTTAAGGGCAAACCAAGACTACTCAATTGAATAAGTAAATGAGACAGAATAAAAACTGAACAGAAGGGTGAGAATCAACAGCCAGACACACTTCGATGCCTAGGTGCCCAGAAATTCCAGAGTCATGGGCACAGTCCTGGAAGAGATTGACTTCAAATAATGAATCTTCCAATATATAAAAATACTCGTAGCTGGCAAGAACATTCAAGTTAGGAATGGTGTTCAGTGGGCAATCCCCAGAGTCAACTGATTCTAAACTTTGCGCTGAAGGGACTTTAAATACCTCCCCTATTCTCAAACCACACTCTCCACATTGATTAGGCCATGATATCCGAGAGGGGTTCTCGGGTTCCCTTAATGTTTCCTATAGGATTCCAACATGTAGCCAACTGGGGAGTTGGGGCATTCAGTGTCTGTGCTCATAACAGGTCAGGATCCAACCAGATCAGTGACTCTGCACCCACTCCCTCTGTAGGCTAATACACTAATGTCAGCCTCATCTCTAAAAATTCCTCCTACTTTATGGCGCTTGGACCCCAGAATTTTACTATATCCCCAGGTATTTCTAATGTGTACATAGCCTGGTAGACGGCCACGGATCCAGGTGCTTCTGCCAAGATTCCTTCTACTGGTTCCATGTTAAAGATCTAGGGTATTCAAGGTGAGACTGCACCTGAGGAGTGTTTTTGTCCAGCAGATTCACTCGTCTTTACTTGTAAAGCAGGGATTCCTAACTTTGGAGGGGCCTGTGGATCCCTTGAATCCTTCACAAACTATTGGCTGATTGTCTATGTGGCATTCATAGACATACATATTCAGAGAATATCTCTAGCTTTTGTCAGATGTTCAAAAGATTTAAGACAAGGGCTGGAGAAATGACTCAGCAGTTAAGAGCACTGGCTGCTCCTCCAGAGGTCCTGAGTTGAATTCGCAGCAACCACATGGTGGCTCACAACCATCTATAAGAGGATCTGATGCCCTCTTCTGGCATGCAGGCGCACATGCAGAGCATTCATATGTAAGATTTAAATCAGAATTTTTAAAAGAGTTAAGACTGTTGTCTTAAAGGCAAGAACAACTTGATAGATTCAAGAGAATTAAAATGTAAATGGAATAAATTTGGTCTCAGCTACAATTAGGATTTAAGCATACCTATTGCCTGCCTCCTAGTAGTTGTATGCCCTTATTGCAGGCTTAGTTCAGAAATCTGGATAAAGAGACAGATGTGGAGATTCCAGCTCCAAGTACCAAAGCAGCAATCGTGTGCCTGGGAGTGGAATCAGCACTAAACTAGCTGGTAATTCTCATAGGGAGATAACGTTACAACATATTGGTAAGGAGGCTGTTCCTTCAGATACTTTACATCCCTGTCCCTAGCTGGGGAAGGATAGAATGGTTTGTTGTTTTTTTCAATAATGACTCTGTAAACAATTTGTCTTAGTTTGAATCCTGGTGTTCTCTTACTTACCATGTGACATTGGGAAATGTTGGTTAGCCATATATATATATATATATATATATTTCTCATATAAAGTGGGAGATAAATACCTCCAAGACAGCTACAAAGAATAAATAATAGCATACCTATAAAAGTCTCTGAGTAATATTTAGACCAATAGCCCAATATATTACTGGTATTTGCAGGTTTGTTTTCTTATTCTTATACCTTATTGATCTTGTCCAAGTTACTGAGCTTGAATTTCATTCACTAACCCATTACACAAAGAATCTTGCCCAGTTTCCTTCACAGTGTTATCATGACGATGAAATAAAAAAAAAGTCAAAGGCGCATTCAGCCCTCCACATCTACAGGTTATGCATGTAACTGCAGATCCAACCAGCCACACAGTTCAACCCAACAGGAGTCATCCAACCATGCATCAAAGCTATTACCCCAAACTGGACCTTACTGAATAGGTACACACTTTTTTCTCATCATTATTCCCTAAAGTCCATGGCATAGTAAGTCTCATAATGTTCGTGTCATAGTAGATTTTCTCAGGAATCTGGAGATCATTTAACGTATGCAGGAAGATGTGTGGTGGCCCTATGCCAGCACCAGACCATTCATGTATAAGGGGCTTGAGCATCTGTAGCAGTTGGCACCCTCAGGTGTCTCAGCTCCAGTTCCCACATATATAAAAAGACACTTCATCCTATATCCAGGGAACCTATATCTCACAGGAAAGGGTCACCCTAAAATGCAGATACCATTGCTGTCCTTAAAAAGGACTCTGGGATTCCAATAGCTGAGCAGTTTCTGTGTCAGAATGCAGCCTTTGTTCCTACGTATCTGGCATCCTGGACAATGCCAAACCTTCCTGTCACATGGGCAAACGGGCAGCCATACTTGACCATGGCTGCTGCAAACTCTACTTCGCATTAGAGAATCACACCAGTCACTAGAAAAATCACAGATGGGCCACCAGTCCTCATCGGTCCCAGACCTGATCTCTCTCATACCAAGCCTTCACAAGAAGACAGTCCCCAGATTCTTACAAAAGCCTGTCATGTCTATCAGGACATCCACCACTGCACAGCGCTCCACGACCAGCCCAGTCAAGGCAGAAACATCACTAGAACCTCAGAAAAGAATCAATAAAACTTCAAAGTGACCAATTCTCACTTACCTGGAGTCTGCTTAGCCGTGCGCACAGGGGTGTAGTGGTTTTTCGAGGTTGATCGGACCGGTGTGTTCTCTTTGGGAGAGGTATCGATGGCCGAGATGGTTTCTCTTTCACAGTGTGCTATGGGGATTGGTCCCTGTTGCCTTAGTATGTCAGCCAGAGCCCTAAATAAGGAGAGTACACAGTGAGCCTCGCTGATTGGGTGCACACAACCACAAAGACGCCAGCTTACTACCATAGGCATTCTGTTGAATGTTTGAAAACCTGTAGAAGGAGCCAGAGATAAAGGCTATGAGCACTCAAAAGATGGTTTCATTTGCCGCTGGTCTGCAGGAGTAGAGGAGAGAGGTTGGCATGATCCAAAAATGCTGTGAGCATAGTATCTTTTCCTACAATTTATTCCACATCTGTAAACAATAAGCCCTTTCAAAACACTAGTTTTCCTGATACCCATATAGGCCACAACAGCATCCTCGGTATCTCAGAACGACCCAGGCTACTGGTCCTCCAGTGAAAAGGAGATCACTTTCTGTCAGGGAGCCCAACCTTTCCGTCCCCAAATACATGCCATGTAGCATGTATTAGAAATTGGTGACTCACAGAAGTGTAGCCTACAGCTCCTGTTGCAAAGAAAAACATGTCTTAGGTGCTAAAACAAAAAACATAGATCAAAAAAAAACCCAAAAACCAGGATAAGCATCAGGACGCATGGATGGTGCAGACATGCAGTTTAGAGCAGGGGGTATGTGCGCATGGGTAGACACACAGCGAGACTGCCAGGGCAGACACTCGGTGACCAGAGCTCCGGCTTTATTGACACAGACCAAGCTTCAACTTCCAAACAGGCATGTAGTGGGGACTTGGCAGACATCAATCAAGGCAGAGATGGGGTAGGGTGGGGTGCCTACTTCTGTCGTCCAGGGACTCACAAGTTAAGACAAGTCCCTCTGCCACCAGGTTTTAAACAGGAATCCCTCATTTATATGTGACATGAGATACCCACTGGCCCTGGGAAAAAAGAGACACTTAGGACTGATGGAAGGGAACAGGAGGAGACCACTCCCGGTCAGTATCATTCCAGTTACTGGCAAAGCCCTATGCCTCCAATTTTGCATAAGTAGAGACCAAACTCTCCAGTCTTCTCGGGGTCTCCCTAAGGCACGTGCCTTCAAAGCCTCTCCCATCTGAGATCTCCCAGCCCTTCCCACGGTTTCTTGTATCCCCATGTCCAGCTTCATCCTCATGATAGTGACAGCCACGACACTTGATGGATATGTCTAAGGCGAGCTGTTTCTTTCCTCTGCGCTTCCTGTGACACAGTGACCCTGCCTTGAAGAGCATCAAGTTGGCAATCTTATCATTTAGCGGCACTTATACAGCAATTTCACATTTTCCAAATGCTTTCCCCTAGCTGGCTTTCCATTCTCTCAGCCTGTCAAGAAAGAGCAGACACGCAGACACTCTCCGCCTACCCCGTTCGCTCTGCTGAACTGGCAGCGAGGGCTAAGACAGAAGCCAAGAGCTCTACATAGGAAACCCAGCAAGTTTAGGGTCCAGGCTAGAGAGCCATCATTCGGGGCCTGGGAAGAAGGGAGGCATTGCCTAGAAAGAGAGTCACAGGAGAGGTCCAACTCCCAAGTCTGCCACTCCTGAGCCATGAACCACCAGTAAATCTTAGTCTTTGACACAGAAATTTAACAATTTTTCCCCATCAGTGAAATACGGGATTTATACAAAGACAAACTTTAAGATCCTTCCTGATTCTAAAACTAAATTCTTTCACGTATCTTTTTCAACTGCACCCCCATGCTTGGTATCTTCATTCCTTCACCCTTTTAATTCTTAAACACACCTTCCTATCACCTCTCTGTGGTTAAAAAAGACTGAATTACAAATTATGATAGACATATAGGTCAAAGGAATATAATTGAAAATTCAAGCACAAACTCCTACATTTATACTTAAATCTTTTTCAACAAGAAAGACAAGTGTTAGGGCTGGAGAGCAGATTCAGCAGTTAAGGGAGCATGTTGCTCTTCCAGAGAAGTCAGCTTCGGTTTCTAGCACTCAGGTTGGGTGACTCACAACTATTTGTAACTCCAATTCCAAGGGATCCAATGTCCTCTTCTGGCCTCCTTGGGCACACATATGGTGCACATAAATTCATGCAGGCATACCCTAATTAAAAAACACATCTTTTTTTAAAAAATAAATAAATAAATAAAACTCCAAATGTCATTCAGTAGAAAAAGAACATTTTTCAAAAAAGTTGTCCTAGAGCAACTAGCTTTCCATGTTGGAATCTTACTCTCACATTACATACAAATACATACAAATCAATTCAAAGGGATCCTACACCTAAATGTTAATCCAAGCACTATACACTCTTAAAATACAAATGCAAATCATCGTGGTTTCTTAATTTGGTGATGATTTCTTACACGTGACACTGGAAATACAAGCAACACAGCAACAAGAGTATAGGTGGAGATATTCAAAACATCGGTATCTCAGCACCCACACAGCGGCTCATGATCATCCATAAGCCCAGTTTCAGGAGATCCAACTGATGCCCTTCTGTCCTCTGCAGACACCAGACAGGCACAAGATTTGCACGCATGCATTTGGAGAAAACACTCATACACATAAAATAAATTCTAAAAAGAAATCTACAGAAAGAACCTTGAAAGTTGACAATAAAACACTCCTTGGTTTTAAAATGGATGCAAGATTCAAACAGGCATTTCTCTAGAGTGATGGCACCACTGATTCTTAGGGAAACGGCCCATAAAAGTCACATTGTGGTGTCTATGCATACCTTTGCAGACAGCCATAACCGAACAGGCAGTTAATGCCAAGTGCCAATGAGGATACAACCGTGACTTCTTCACACTCCGGTGCTGGGGATATAAAAGCTCAGCTCCTTTGCTAAATGGTTTAACAGTTCCCCAAAATGCTAAGAACATCGCAAATGTGTGGCCCAGCCTACTCCTAGGAGAGATGAAAACAGACCTGCACAGCACTTGTGTATGAAGAAAGTTAATGGCATTATGAATAGTAACAGCCAAAGAGCAGGAGCAAGACACATGCTCATTGGTTCATGGCTGGATAAGCAAACTGTGTTGTGATCACACAACAGAATAGTAATTGGTCATAAAAAGGAAAGAAGTACTGATAGACACCACAGCATGGAAGTACTTCAAAACACACCCCTAAATAAAAGGAGACACCCCGAAGCCTAGATTTAAATAAAGAAGCAGGCTGGATACACCTATGGAGAAAGGGGGCTGCTATAGGTATGGGCTTTCCTTTGGAAAATAATACAAAAAGTTTAAACAATGGGGCAGCTGCTGAAGACAGAACGTCTACAAAGCACAATCTTGTACATTTGGAAATTTAAGGATGAATATTCCATTAGGTAAATTACATCTCACTAAAGCTAGTACTGAGGAAACGTCTCACTGATTTGCTTCCCATATGCTTAGAGATACTCCTGTCTACTTTTCTGATGGCCAGGGGGAAGAATGGAGTCACGTGATTAAACACATGATGAACAGGACTGCCTCTACATGAGTGACTCTCAAGAGTCAAGTGACTGTGTCCCCACCTTTCTGTCCTGGGACAGCTCGCCATATCTGGAGACATTCTGGTTGTCCTGACAAGCAAGGTGAGAAGTGCTTGCTGCTGGTGTCTGTCGTGCGACACCCAGAGATGGGGCTCAATCTCTTGCAGCGGACAGGATGGCCAGCCCATCATGACAGTTACCAAGAGTTAACAGTGGTGAGGTTGGGGGGCCCCCAAGAGAAATCTGCTCGGAACTGGGTGAACTAAGTGGCTAGTTCTATAAACATCCAATCAAGACTGAATGCCAGCAGGTCTGAGGATACTGAGAGGCTAAAGACTCTAAAGCGAGTGTCCTTTCTGTTGGAGTCTCCATGGTTCCTCAAGTCTTGGCACTTGCCTGGATGTGACGCACAGAAAGGAGTAAGGTAGCCTGTCCGATGCCACACTTTTGTCTACAGGGGCAATGTAAGTGGTTTTCCTGAGAGTTTTCTATCTCCCACAACTGCGGGGCTCCTAAAGTCCATCCCCCAAGAAGACCTGCTGAATGATCAGCTCCCTAAAGAGCAGCGGGCTCAGTGGATCTAAGTGAATGAGGTCTGACTAGCTACTTGACAGTGAGTTAGAACTCTGGGCTACAGCTGACCTAGACCATGTGATTATAGGAAACTACTCCAGAGTGATCGTCTGTGGCCCGATAGACTAGGCTGATTGGAATCTCAGTCCAGTGGGAAAAATGATGTTTTAGGTAGGGTTTCTATTGCTGTGAAGAGACACCATGACCACAGCAACTCTTGTAAAGAAAACATCTAACTGGGTGGTTTGCTTACAGTTTCAGAACTTCAATCCATTATCATCATGATGGGGAGCATGGCAGCATGCAGGCAGACATGGTAGCTGAGAGTCCTACATCTTGTAGGCAACAGAAAGTTGAATGAGACACTTGGAAGTATCCTGAGCATAAGAAACCTCAAAGCCTGCCCCACAGTGACACACTTCCTCTAAAAGGCCATACCCACTTCCTAATAGTGCCACTCCCTATGAGATTAGGGGGGACAATCACATTTAAACTACCACAGGTGAATTGGCTAGAATATGTGTTTCCCAAAGTCCCTCTATAGACCTCCTGACCACATGCAATATCCACGAGGGAATGATGGCCAGGCGTAAGCTCCTGGTCCCTATCAGGTCCTTAACATTCTTCAGAATTCAGCCTTTTCCCCATGGAGGAGATCTGAGCAGTGTGCCCTGTCAGCCCCTCGTCCTGTCCATTCCCTCCGCTCAGTGACCTCCCTCTTTGCTCTGGTTCCTCTCTACCTTCCATTCCTCGCTCTCCAGGGTGTTTGATAAATATTATTCTAATTCTGAAATGTGTGATCCTGGTCTCACCTAATTAATTTGGATATGCCAGAGGAAATGGGTTAAGGCCTGAGCTACTTTCTAACCACAGGAAAGAAATCTGGTCACGGAGAAAGAACTGAGGAAGCTTTGTAAGAGTGGGCAGCAACTTTCAGGGACTTGGGGGGACCAAGGAGACGAGGAGGCAAAAAAAGGGGGAAGAAACAGGTCAGGGCAAAGAAAAAAAATAGGAGTTAGAGCCAGAAGAACATGAAATAAGGAAGTGGAAGAGGGAGAAGAAGAGGAGGAAGAGGAAGGAGAGACCCAGACCAGAAGCCAGAGAGGGAGAGAGGAGACAGAGAGAGAATCCAGCAGAAAAGGCAGGAGAAAAAATGAAAACCAGAGAGGGGAAGGGAAATAAAGAGAAAGCCATTCAGAGCGGCTTCCTGCTCGCTCCAGCTGGGCCTGCTAATTTAGCAAATGCCAGGTGATATCTGGGCATGCAGAAACAATTAGCAAATGAGTGATTTGGGTCAAGTTTATTTGTTTGCTTAAAATCTCGGGTAATGTTGTCAATGATCTCAAGGAAATGTGGACAGAAAGCTTTTTCAAAAACACATTCAGAGACAGAAGAGGGAACCAGGGGAGGGTTAGAGAAAAAGAAATTCGGGAGAGACACAGAGAACTAGCCAAGTGAGGGAGCAAGGGCAAGGCTCCACCCCACCAGGAACCTGGTGTCCCACCATAGGTAAGGACAACAAATGCACTTAATTTAGGAAGTTGGGGAACACCTTCACCCCCAGTCCTCTTCCCCATCCATCATACCGGCTGCACTATCTAACATATCAAGCCAAGGAACTCTTTTGCCTAAAAACTCTGTTTTCTTGCTGATTTCCCTGTTCCTTCTTCTGATAGTTTCCTGTAGTGCGAGCTTCTTGGAAGGAAGGCAGAATAACTGAGAAACAAATCCAAGTCTGATCCCTCAGCCAAGGAAACATGGGCCCTCCTCAGTCCTGAGCCTTGCACTTAGTCATCAGGATGGTGGAAATGCCATCTTGCCTTCTAAAAGCACTTAGTATCTACGTGTGTTTTCCTGCCTAGCCCCCTGCCTTCGCTTCTAGAACTGTGACCTTTACAGCTGTAGTACCCAAAGTTTTACTGAGGATTTAAGGCTTAGAGTTCACTCAGCACTCAAACAAGATGGAACAGAAATCCGAAGTCTGGACTTCGTGACTTGAACCTAAGCATCCTTTGGTACACAGAGACCACCTCTCTCCTATGTATCTCACTTTCTTTCCTCCTCAGTGATTCTTTCTGTTCTCCCCAGATGGGCTGGTGCCCTACTTTGCTTTTGTTTTTTTCTTTGTCCTTTTGTTTTTTTCTGCACTAAACACCATGACCCAAAAACAACTTGAGGAGGAAAGGGTTTATTTGACTTATATTCTAATCACAGTCCCTCATTGAGGAAAGCCAAAGCGGGAACCTGGAGGCAGGAACTGAAACAGAGGCCATGGGAAAATCCTGCTTACAGGCTTGCTCCGCATGGCTTGCTCAGCTTGTTTTCTTACATAACCCAGGACCACCTGCCCCGAGATGACACCATCCAGCGTAGACTGGGCCTTCCCACATCAATCATTAGTCAAGAGAATGCTCTCACAGGCTTGCCTATGAGCCAATCAGACGAAGGCACTTTTCTCAACTGAGGTTCCCTCGTCTCAGATGACTCTAGACCTTGTTAAGATGATAAAAACTAACCGCGAGGGTCTGCTGATTTAGCAAGTGCCAGGGGATAATATGTGAGCATGCAGAAGCTATTAGTGAAAGACTGGATCAAGACCAGTTACTCACTAGCTTGAATATCTACTGTACGCACTTATCCATCCATTCATTCCACCCACCCATCTATCCACTGACCCATCCATCCATCCTTCCATCCGTGTAGCCAATCATTCACCCATGCATCCTCTATCCTTCTTTGTCTTATCCATTGACCTATCCATCCACTGCATTCATTCATCCACTCATCTACCTCCCACCCACCTATTCATCCATCCATCCATCCATTCACTCACACACATCCATCAATCCCATTCTCCCCCATCGATCCACCCTTCCTTCCTTCTAGCCCCTTAATCACAGTTTTTCCCTCTTAGGTCCCTATCATGGTCTCTGAACAAGAGAACTTTAGAGAGTATTTGACCTTTAGCCAAAAAATCCGAGCTGGACCTCTGACCTCAGCTGCCTCTCAGCCACTCAGGTCTATTTGTCACCATGAGTCATTAAGACCAACCACTTTGAACACCAGCTAATCTTTTGGTCAGATAAAAACCTTAAACAGGCACGACTATACTTCATTAGATCCTGGCTCTGCATGAGGCCAGAGTAAGGAACCGAGCCCTTCTCTGTTAAGCTCTGGTCTCTTGGCCTTTGGGAATGACCCAGTTTGAAAGCAAATGTGGCAAAGGAACACAAAATGAAACTTTAGACTTTCCTACCTTACTTTCCACTCGTCAGGAGATAGATGGTCAAAGCTGGGTCCTGTGAAATAACTGAGAAGCTGGGACCCCTCATGTCACCTTTTAAGTCCTGGGTCTCTTAATAACATTTTCGTAGGGACCCCAGAAATAAGCCACGTGGACTTTAGCAGCAGCCTGAGCCGCATCAACGCTTCAGAAGGAAGAAAATATACTCAGTCCAGTAAGTTGTTCCACAGGAAGAACAAGACCAGTTGGACGGTCAGACCCCAGTCACGCCCTTTCTTCTTCAGGGAGGGAATGGGAAGAAGCTGATGGTGCTGAGGAGGTATGATAAAAGGCTAAGGTGATAGACTTGTCCACAAATAAACCACGGCAGCTCATGTCCCAAGTCCTGAGGACTAATGAGAACACTCCTGTTTCTGAAGACATTTCCCAAGACATCCCTGACTCATTGTGTATCCTAAATATAATTAATTCTTTTCTCTTGTCACTAAGAAGTTAAATGCTTGGTAAGAGGGACCATCAGCCTCACTTTGGGTCCTCTTTGCAGAAAACGCAAAGTAGAATACACAGCTTAGGAAAGGGGACTGATTCATGAAGCTGCAAGGCAGATCATGGAAGTTGGTGTTGATTTTTCCCTGTAAAGCTCTGGTATCTGCTTCTTTTACATTTCCCTAGAAGTGATGTATAAATGCTCCATTCCATCTAGGTAAAGGATTCCAGTTATCTGAGTTGCAAATAACTGAGTTCTTACTGGCACTGAACTTGAGGACAAGCTGGCGTCCTCTTTGACCTCTCCTTTGCCTCGCTCTTCTAGACAGTTGGAGTGTTTTTATCCTCCAAAATCTGCAGTCAGGACAACTGAAATGAACATATTTTTAATAACCTCGGACCAAGGAGAATGGCTTAATTTATGTCTCCCTATTCCCAGTTCTCTCACAGTCCACTTGAAAAACACAGCTGCTGGCTTTGTGTGTGCACAAGACCGCTCTCCTCACACAGAGGCGCAGAATGGATGTGGGGATCTCATTTGTTGGTTAACAATGTCTATGCATCTGCATTGAGCTGTTCTGCAGGTCTGAGTTGTCCCCAGCACAATTGGAATTCATCACGGCCAGTAAACATCTCTGCAAGGAAAGGGCAGCCTGCTTATTCCGTTTTTCAAGTAAGCAGAGCCAGTTGCTGCTGCCCCATGTGTGCCTGTCCTGAGGCTGCTGATAGGGGGCCAGTCAAGAGTCTACAGCATCTGTAGCCCCGCTCATTCCTAACAGCATTCTCGCCACGCACTTCCTCCAGACCCCAGGAAACATAATGCAAATTTACCCAGGTCTAAGAAATCCAGAAGAATCAAGCCCAGACTTTCCAGCAATCTGTAGGTGATTTGAGAATGAATCAGATTTGAGTGTGTCAAGTGTTGCCACTGGCTAATTGAAAACAGTTGCCAAGATGGCTTAGCATAACCACACAGCTAACCACATGACAAGTAAGTTTATAAAAGCACTTTCGTGGAAGGTGCCGATTTATTGTAGAGTTGGTTAGTTTGGGTTGGTTTTGATTTTTTTTTTCATTCTGTTCGCTTTGCTTCTGCTTTGGCAGAGACCTCCGTCTCTAGATGAGCAAACACAAACAGCAGAGCCTGTTGACCAAATGCTGGGATTCTGAACTAGGGAACCTAAGTGGGATGCTGGCCATATTGGTACACTGGTACTCATTAATCAGCTACTTACATTCCCATGGCTCTGTTTTCTCATTTAAAAATTAAGCCAAAGTAATAAGGCCTCAGTGTGTGTGTGTGTGTGTGTGTGTGTGTGTGTGTGTGTGTGTGTGCACGTGCGTGTGTGCAGTCTACCTCTTAGGGTTATTGTGAAGATTAAATTCATTAATATTTGTGAAACACTTATAATAGAGCCTGGTGCTTAGGAAGCACTAAGTAAATATTTGACTAACTAGATCTTAAATGGGCTCAGCTTACAGAAACACAGCCGTAGCACAGGTGGAAGAAGGAAATCGCGGGGTCTGTCTCGACAAAGTTGACATAACAAAACTCTCAAATTGCATGGTCTAGCCGTGGCCATGGTCATCTTGGGAGGAACTATCTGCAGACCCCATTTCCCACCACAGCCTAATGACCAGAAGTCCACCTGCTCACACGCCAGGTGCTCTTGAGCCCTGTACTTGGACTTGGAGAGGCAGGTGCAGAGAGAGTATGTGTTCCTGTGCACCAGGCTATGGCAGATCATGTTTTGCCTGTCGGCACTAGGAAGCACCAAGATAACGGCCCATAGAGAGACAAAGGATCCACACAGGAGCAAATCCACTGATTTCTCCGGGAGCTTGGGTGGACAGTCACATCAACC
This sequence comes from Microtus pennsylvanicus, assembly GCF_037038515.1. Classification (NCBI taxonomy): domain Eukaryota; kingdom Metazoa; phylum Chordata; class Mammalia; order Rodentia; family Cricetidae; genus Microtus; species Microtus pennsylvanicus. The sequence goes on along the minus strand of NC_134589.1, from coordinate 55,181,307 downwards.
TGACTAAGGAAACAGTCGGTTGGTTTCCTATTAGTCTCTTCTCTTTTTTCCTTTCTGCTTCTCTCTACCTATCCTCTCCTTCTTTCAGATAAGTTTAAAAATTATCATCATCCCCATGCTCAAGTAAATAACGTTAATTCAAGTAAACGCTATTCAGTCAGTCACTCGGTCATTTTCATTATGCTAAGTACTGTCCCAGTGTGACCAAATTAGTCTCACACTTCCTGCACAGCCCTATTGATGGGACCTGCAACCAAGAAAAATTGCTCCCTTGAATTTCTTTTTTCAACCAGCTTTCGTAAAGAGCCCTCTGAATCTTTAAGCTCTTTGAGTGACTAGGTTCCATATGTGGTTAGTATCCCCTAGATGAACAGCATCTGCATAGCCAGAGAGACTAGAAGTCACATCCCATGGGAAGGCTTCTATGAATATTGACTCAAATACTAGATCCTGAAAAGAGGATGGAGGGGCCTTGACTGTTGTCCTTGAGGAGGTGTTTTGCAGTCTTGTGGATGTGAGGAGTCAGTTTGGGTTCTCCAATGTCAATTAGAAAAGCATCCTAACAATAGACTAGACTGTCTGCAGAATAGATAAATGAATGGACACCTACACCCCAAGAGGAGAGGAGATGATACTCAGAGGGAAGGGACTGAAAAAGCATTATAAGTCCTTTTCTATCAAGAGGATCTGTAAGAAGAACATGCCAAAACCAAGCATCCTTATGAGGTCATTTGCAGAGGATAAAGTCTACAAGATAAGGAATGAATAAGGATAAGTGTATCCTCTTCCATGCCCAGGGATGCCTCTCTTTTAAATGAAGATGTCACCTTTGTCCTGACTTTCCAGGTGTGTTGGGGTCAGGATGGTCCAGAGAAGCCCATAGCGCTCCAGTATATTCACCCATATCCCACATCCGGGTTAATAGACCAGAGGGGCCAAGGGACTCACTAAAGATCATGGAGACAGTAAGTGACAGAAGCGGCCTGCTATCTCGACATTCAGAAAATGCTCCAAGGCAGGAAAAGATGGATGACAATCTCCAGAAGCAAGAGGAAAGACCTTTGTTATCTGTCCCTTGAGAGTACATAAGCAGATGAGGGGAGGATGTCAAAGTTCTTTTTCTAAGGTGCCTGCTTCTGGCCATTCTCACAGGAGGTGTGCTGCTATCTCCTCCTAACAGTGGTATTGGAACAGAGGTTTAGGCGTGAGTTCCTTAGGCCACTGAGCAAGACCCTCAATGGGAACAAAGGCAAATCTCAAAGTCCTCTGTCCCCTCTGTCTGAAGTTGGCCTCTGAACCCCGTTCTTCTCAGGGCCAGCTGGCCATCCTGCAGCTATGACATTATAACACTACTTCTCAAAGCCCAAAGAGTTATAGATTCTAATACGTAGGGAAATGAAACGAGAAAAGAAAGAAGGATAAGGGAAATTGGATATAGTTTCCAGAGGGAATTCAAAAGACTCATTCTATAGCAGTTGGGGTAGGTTAATCCCAACTGGTGAAACAGGACTTACAGAATGTATTCAGGAAATAACTGCCCGTGTGCACGCACACTTGGGCACAAAACTGAAGATTCAACCAAGGCCTCATGCATAGTAGGCAGGTACTCTATCCCTGTCTTTTGCCTTTTTGTTTTAAAAGAGGGTCTCACTAAACTGCCCAAAGTCACTCTATATAGTTCAGGTAGATCTTGAACTTGTGGTCTTGAGGCTTCAGCTTCCAGAATAGCTAGTATCAGGCCCAAAACCACCAGACTCAGCCGGAAAATAACACTTTACTGTTCCTTGAGCCATTGTAGGGTTTTAAATGAATTTTAAAATACAAAAAAATAAAACAAAGCTGATCTTTAGAAGGTATTTTTTTTGGATAGATATGAAAGATTAGCCATTACCCTGCCAACTGTCTACCTGGCTTGTTTAGAGACAATCTGTCATCCGTGGTGGTGGTGGTGGGGTGGTGTATGGCCCTGCACAATCTTGGCAGTCTTGTCTGAGATACTAATCTGCTCATCGTAGCTTTTTATCAGACAGAGAAAATAAAAAAAATCGTCCAGGTCCAATTTGGGTAAATTTTAAATTAGTGGCATGAGAATTGATGCAATTTAATGAAGTCACAGTTGGATGAATTCAAGAAGAAAGGCTGGAGGGGGAAGGGGTTGGAAAGACAAGACGGAAGTGACCAGGCGTCAAGAGCAGGACAGATGGGAAAGCAATGGTGGTAGAGGAGACATCGCAAGTCACAAGACGATGCATTTTAATGATGGGACTTTAAAGAGAAGAGAGAAACACAGCAGACTCTCTGCTTAAAGATCTGACATTCCTCTTCGCAAATGCTCCAGGGTGCAGAGAAGAGGCATTCACTGCATGGACATGGGTCCTCAATCTGAAGCTGGCTGTGGGTCATCAAAACACCAATGACCTGTGCTGGTTCCTCAAGCCTGTGGGCCGTCACTCCCAGGAAACTTTGTGCAGATTTCTTTACATGCAGTCATAAGTCAGAGACAGCTGACTTAGGGGCATTGCCGAAGGGCAGCACTCCAGAGTCTTCCTCAGGCTCTGAAGCAGCATCAGTGTCCTGCCAATCATTCCACGGAGGTGGCTTGATGGGAGACTTGCTCATCCTCCAAAAGAGCCTCCTAAATACCAGTGTGAGGTCCCAACTCCTCTTTCCTGCTGAAATCTGACCCTGATTCCAGAACTGGGGATGGAGGGGAACCACTTCCCAACAACTGCCTGCCTGTTCCCCACCCTTCCACCCCCAGATCCATCTGCTAAACCCCCAGTAAAGAGCTTAAACCCCAGGCCCTAGGAAAGGAGAGGATGGAAGAAATCTAGAAGGCACTCTCAGATGCCACTTAATCAATAGCCCATCCCAGGGCCCGTGTCCCTCCCCACGGAGCAGCTGGAGTGCAGGAAGAAGGAAAAGAGTGGAAACCACACTTCCCAGAAAAGGACATTTGGCTAAGAGAACAACCAATATGTCCAGAGGACAGGTGTCCTGAGTAATGAGACTTTAATGCAGAAGCTAATGGGAACAGGACATGAAACCAAATGCCAGAAAAACAAGGAATAATGAGCGTGTTTGAGAAGGCTACAGGAAGCAAAGACTCTTCTACCAACATCAGGGCACAGGGCCAAGGTTCTAACCACCCAGAGCCTTGCTGGAACGTTAGCTCCCAGGGCCCTGGAGATGGGAACAGTGGCTTTAGGCAAGGAGGATCCTGGGAGAGCAAAGAGCTGGAAGGAGGTAAAGAGGACCCAAAACAGCACTCTGAAGAGCTGGGTTCCTGGAGGCTGCTGAACCTGCTTCCACAGCCAGGGACTCTGCTCAGGTACCCCTGCTGTGGTCCTGCAGACCAGGCATGTGGGTCCCTTGCTGGGCTGGTACCCAGAGATAACAGCTGGAGGCCACACCCAGCAGTGGCTATTAGAATGTCTCAGGATTCCTTCCTCCTCCTGTGTCCTTCAGGGCAGAGGACTTGAGGAGGAAGGGAGCAGAGACTGGGGAAGGAGTGAAGTCTGGAATTAGCACAGCTAGGAGGGCAGAGATGAGGAAGGACAGTCCGAATGGGCATGCGAGAGTTGGCTGCAGCTCTCTCTTGCATGTGCAGCCCTGGGTATTATAAATAGGGAAAGGGGGCATGGAGGAACAGTGATAAATGGACCTGTTAGCAAGCTGTGGGTTTCAGTAATTAAAACTGGGGATGCCCTGAGGTCCATCCTCTCCCTAGACCTCATCTTTCCTCCCTTCCCGAGCTCCGCTCACCTCTCTCGGAGGCTGTGACTCATGCTCACTTGCCCAGGGCTTCTTTCTAAGCCACACAAGGCGTTTGCGTTTTTTTCTGATTTTCCCTCAATGGACTTCAACGTTTCATTCTGCTTCTTAGAATTCTTTGTATGCCTTCATCTCAGTCAACAGCATCCACCCTTGAAAGAACACCCTCTCGCTGTCCTGGGCACATCTGTACCCCACATGCAGTCTAAGTGGGAGTGTTACCAGCTCTGGATGGAAGGTCATTGACCCTCTTGTCCTTTACGGTAACAAGTTGTCCCAGGCACAATGGGGGGGGGGGGCTGCTTCCTTAAGCATTTCAGGTATCCCTGACTCTGTCAGGAAAGTAGAAGACAGTGAGCTACTTTTCTAGACCCTAAGGGAAGATACAGACGGGCAACATAGTGGTAGCGTGGCTTTGGGCAAGGCATTATGCTAGGTTTCCCCATCTGTAAAATAAGCCTCTATACTCTGTGGGCTGAAGGATGGTGAAGGAGGTGTGGGGGACAGAAGCATTGAGATTCTGCTTGGAAAATGCAGAACAGGGCTCCTCGTACCAAGTAAGTTCTCAAGGCCAGACACTATTGCTTGAGACATCACCCAGCCGAAACTCAGGGCCTCACAGCTTTCACAGGTGATGGAGGAATGGGAGTTCCTGACAAGACGAACTCCTACCTTTTGATGCCCACTGCCCAAGTTCCTAGTGGAACGGACTCCCTCGAGTGTGTTCAAAAGGGGCCTCTATGTGTGTTGGAGGGGGCTATGGAGTGATACAAGAGCTCAGTCCCTCCCCCTTTCCCCTAACTCTTAACTGAGATTGGGGGGAACACCCATCTGCAACAGCATAGCCATGACTATCCCCCAGCTGCCCAGAGTATAACTGGGTGGTTCCCTACCCTTTGCTCTTTACTCGGCCAGCCCACTCTTGCCCCAACCAATCCCATCCCATAAATATGAACTGGAGGCATGGAAGCAAGGCAAGTATGGTAAATGGGTGTTGGGAATCTTCCAGAAATGCTATGGTAGCCTCATGTCCGTGGGCCTGCAGGTATCCATGGCAGTCTGACCCAAGTGGTAACCTCATCTGAATACGGAATTGCAGAGGCGGTGGCCCTGTGATAGAGGGCGGAGGGCAGTGAGCAGGGGCTCTGATCCCAGGCTTCCTCTCTGCATGCATCCCAAAGAAACTGGGTCCCTTTACCCTCGGCATCAAAGCAGGAAGCTAAATTGAGCGATCCGTCTACTATTTTATGCAGAAATGTGGGACATTCTTTTTTCCACTCTTTTTGGGCAGTTATCTGAAATGTTTGATGCATATTCAACTCCTTCCTTTTGTCTTCTTTCCCAACTATCCCACAGCTTGCCCAGCACACTGCTGTCACATGAAACTGGTCTTGCCTAAGAGGTACTTATCTTCCCACGTGAGGAGCAGCTCTGTCCACATGGTCACAGAGGGTGAGGGGCTCTCCTCTCCTCTGGTCCATCGTGCCTTTCGAGATGGTAGTGATACTCCTCCCTGCAGCTTTCCCTAGGGAAGGCACTGTGGCTTCCCACCACCTTGTCCATTCATCAGCCTTACCCCCAATTTATTACTGCTTAAACAAGACAGATCTCCCTGGGAGGGTTAAAGATGCTATGGTTTCAGAAAGCCAAAGTGACTGGCTCTAGAGGCTCAAAGTATTTCCAAGAGTGGCGCTATGGAGCCATTTGCAGAAGAAGAACCAGCGTGTGGCCTCTCAAGGAGACTGCGTGGGAAGCAAATTTGGTACATACAGGCACCCGGGTTCTTTCAGAGGATCAGGCATAGCAAAGGCAGAGCTGCTAGGTGTCATTTCATACAGGTTCATCTCAGAGAACAACGGGGCTAGTAGCGGCTGGTTTCTTGACCCAGAGCTGAGAAAGGGAACAACAGTCACCAGGAATGATGCTTTTGTGTCTCCAAGAGGGATCTTAACATACACTGGAGGGGTTCCGGAGGGTGATTCTGGACACACACACGCAGGACCTCACTGGTGTGATACATCGCCGCAAGCCCCGCCCCCATACCTCCAGGTGAGAAGAGAAGCATCCAGAGTCACATTTTAAATTTCATAGCTACCCACATAGTCATTCGGTGGTGCCTTACCCTGGGCCACCCTCCTTCCTTCCACATATGCTGTATTTTCCTTTTTCAACAGTCTGCATTACTCACATCTTACTAGAGGATTTTGCTTAGATCAGGTTATTGCGCTTTAGAAAAGAACGCAGAGAAACTGGAAAAAAAAAAAAGGACCAGGGACTATCATGAGAAATCATGTTGGTGGATGGAAACCCAAAGGTCAGCAAGACTCAAGACACAGAGAAGGGACCGAAAAAGGCTGTCACTCACATCTCCGAGAGTCGAAAAGTTATTTGCTGATGATTAAGAACCAAGCATAAAGCAGAGCAGACTGCTTCCAATGAAGAAATCGAGACTGAGGCTGGGCCTAGAGCACAAACGCCAAGGCTTTCAGACAAAGCTCCCTTGACTAGCAGCTGAGACACGTGGCATTGTGACCTCTGTGCTGTTGATTTCAAGTGCCTCGCTTAGAAAATTACAGAGTCAAACTGACTGTGGGAATAAGGCCATGGTGCTGAAATGGATAGCAAAATAGTAGACTATGTTAGCCTGCCTTTTTATAAGACTTTGGTTCTACTTGTAGAAAAAGTAATAGAATTGACAGTCTGCCCTTATTTCTTTTTAAAAGAAGCCTACTAGAGGCCTGAGGCCAAGGGCCTCAGATTCTGTGAGGGTTTGCTGGTGAACTCCCTATGCCGGGCCTTCTTCCCCTTGATAATGTCTACCAACAAAAGGAGTACAGATATGAGGTCATAAATGTGACTCAGGGAAAAAATAATGAGTTTGAGTTTCTCAAAGTAAAGTGAAGAGGGCCAAAATCATCACAGAAGGGGTGTTCCCAATGAAGGCAGCCCAAGTCCTCCTCTATCTCATTAGGGGCCCCTCTCCGCCCACCTGAGACATCTTATACATCCACAAAGTCAAATCGTAACTTTGTAATTTCACAAAAGAGATGTTGCCAAGGAACATGACAAACACTGGAAGGCAAATACACTGAGTCTGCAACAGTTTCAAGTATAAACTCTTTAGAACTTTGGGTGGACAGCATCAGATACACCAAAGAAGGAAGCTGCTGGACACTGTCACAGCCAGGAGCAGACAGCTAAGTCAATGTGCAGCAGCGAGGGGTTCACCTGGCTACGGGATGGAAGTAGAAAATTAAGACCTAAATAATATCCTGTCAGGCCCTGGAGAAATCAGTCAGCAGCGCTCAACAGAGGAAGTTCTTTTGGGTCTCCGCTGCCTTTTTATTCCAGATCTTGTAGGCATAGCTGTCTGGGATAATTGACCTCTTTCAGTCAGCCCACTTTTCAGATATCTTAACCATCGCTTTCTGCAAATTGATGTGAACCAACACGCCAGTCAGTAAAATCCCTCATTCAAATCAGTTGAAAACAGTGAATTATACTTTGTCTTCTACAAGTGCGTTAGCAGACTAGATCTATGGGTAAATTTTCGGTTTCTTGACAGCAGATTCCATGAAATGAATGTGTTCTGAGACAGGACAGGGTGGGACAGATGTGCAAGTCTTTTGAGTTTGGGGGCAGTGCAGGAAAGAAACACGAAGATAGTGAACAGCGTGACCCCAGAGGGTTGTCAAGGTCTCAAGGTGGTTGACCGTGTTTGCCTGGTTGTACTGCTAAAGCAAGAAGGAACCCAGTTAGCCTGTGTGTCGAGGGAGTGTGACTTGGAGTTTGAAACTCTTTTCTGCCTTCCCTAGGTGAGCTGGGCTCTCACGCAATGTATCCACATACATTCAAGAGCCATAACAGAATCACGCCTGGGGGAGTCTCTGCAGTGTTGCTTTGTTCCATCAGAGGTAACCACCAACTTTTTGTCCAATCGTTTTCTTACTTTTTGTTGTCTTCTTTCTGCCTTCCGGGGAGTCTGCCCCTAACCCTCCTTCCTAATGCTTCTGTAACTTTCCAGCTTTCCCAATGTGCATTTCTCTTTAAACTCAAGGAGAAAGGAAAACTTGAAAAAGGTAAAGCACAGCCGGGCGGTGGTGGCGCACGCCTTTAATCCCAGCACTCGGGAGGCAGAGGCAGGAGGATCTCTGTGAGTTCGAGGCCAGCCTGGTCTACAAGAGCTAGTTCCAGGACAGGCTCCAAAACCACAGAGAAACCCTGTCTCGAAAAACAAAAACAAAAAAAAAAAAAAGAAGAAAAAGGTAAAGCACTTCAATTCAGCCCAGGGCAAGATTCGTTTTTTCCCCCCTTTCCTTCCAAACTTCTATTTGGAGAAAAAAAAAAACACCACTAAGCTGACTTGGTTGAGATTATAATGGGAAGCTCACAGTACTGCAGAAAAGATTATTGAATGTTCCTTACTAGACATGGATGGAGGTGGGCGTTCCTTGGACTTCCCACACATCTGGGAACCCTGATTGCTCTTTGAGCTGATGAGGGAGGGGGAAGGGGAGGGAAATGGGAGGCGGTGGCGGGGAGGAGGCAGAAATCTTTAATAAATAAATAAATTAATTAAAAAATATTTGGATTAAAAAAAAGAATATTGAATGTTTGACAGTTTGTCTCGCATTCTTCACTCACTCAACTCTGGGGTTGTCCTGCTACAGCAGGGTTGGCCTGGAAGGGAAGCAGAGCTCTCCTGGTTTGTAATTAACTTCTAGAAGGAGAAAAGACAAAACAAACTTTTCCCTGGCCTATGCTAGAAATAAGAGTTGGGAGGACTCTGCAGATGAGCTACCTCCTAATACCCTTCCCTTCTCCCCAGGATGTATACTCCGGCTCTGCTCCTCCAAGCATCCTCCCCTGCCCATCATCTTCCCTGTCCACTTTCCTTCATACGCCCAGCCCCGTACAGGCACCTCCGACTTCACCAACTGTGTCTACAGCATCTTAATAGCTTCCCGACCCATCTGTTAATTAGCCATTTAAAAAAGGAGCCAGGCAGTTCCTCCTTAGAGCGATTCTCATCTCTGAGACATTAATGAATCAACTCATGGTGAGGAGGAGGAGTAGGTTTGGATGTAAGAGAGCCGAGGGCAGAATAGAATGTCAAAAGGGGCCAGCCTCCTGGACTGGGGGCTGGGCAGAGTCCATACTTCTGGAGGATATGGGTCATCCTTCTCTGGGCAGACAGCCCCAGGTAAGGACTACAGAGACACTCAGGAAACATGACAATCGGAGGATGCCTGCAGGTCTAACCTTAACCTGAGAAGTTCTAAAGCAGGGCCAAGAAGAGGATGTAGCCTCTAATAGAAATGGGGTTCCAGCCAGGAAAGTTGGGACACCCCCACTCAGAGCAAGCATCCCTTTCTCCTCCTCAGAGCCCATCTTGCTAGGTTTGGGTATTTGCATCATTGACACCGGGTTGTCTGTTAGAATTACCAGAGAGCTGGCTGTTTCCCCTCCAGATACCGACTTCTCACTCTGAATCCTGCTAGCAAGGGCTAATCACTTCCAGAAAAAGCAAAATCTGCTCTTCCCTGCAAGGGAGGGAGAGATGCAAGAAAGTCCAGTCATAAGGAATATGCATGTGTGTGGCAGACAGAGCGCTGCCCAGCCTGCGAACATCAAGGCAGAGCATATGGCCAATCTCTTCTTCCATCTCTTCTTAAACTCCCACAGTATCCCTTTGCAATGAGGCTTTTCTCACTGAAACTCCCTCAGACTCAGGAACGCTTGCCCCGGGAAGGAAAGGACTCAGGTCTGCCTGTCTTCAGGGAGGCTCACACACTGCAACAGCTCTGTTCTCCCGTTCAGTATGGACATATCTTGGCTGCACTATTTCAGAAAGTGCATCCTAGCTCCCGACTTGACCTCCGTTTCTCCCACTTTCCCTAGGATCTCTCCTCTCTCCTCCATCACCGCCCCCTTTCCCTACCTGGCCTCTCTAACAACACAGACCACACAGTCGCCCCACCCAGGAGTGGCAAGCCATGACATCTGAGGTACAAGCAGAGAAAGAGGAGCTCCCCTCCCACGTGCACCCAGAGATGCATGAGGGTGACGTGGGCACTCACATAGACACACTTGAGAAGAAGAGGTCCAGATGCTATGCCATCTTGCTAGTTGCTCAGAACCGAAAGACTTTCCCTGACCTGCTCAAGGTGATTCCTGAGTGTCTTTAAGTGTCACTCATCACTGTGAGTGACACTCACCTCTGATCTCCAGCCCTACCCCCACCCGCCGCACATACACTGACAGGCATTGTCCCCTAGCCACCCAGCACCAGTACGATGGCTTCTAAAGCACGGATCAGGCGAGGCTGCAGCTGTTAGGGTGGTGCTGTGAACTGAATGAAATCAGGAGGTGAATCTGAGGGAGAGACATGCCACACTTCACTTCCACAATGGCCTGGGGCCTGAAATTCAGTTCACTCTCTCCTTCTCCCACCCCAGAAGCGGCCCCAAGAGTGCCCCCATGGTTACCCCAGTGTGGGACAGAGGGAGTCTGTGGGGGCAGAAGAGACTAATGTCAAAAAGAGTGACTTCTAAGAGCCACATGGCAATATCGGTTTTCATGGGGGCTTAATCTCAGACTCTGAGGCCACATAAACTTATCAAACACAGGTGATGTTGAGCAAATTGCACAAGACACTAGGGGCAGGGCAGGGAGAAACCCCAAGAAAGGTTACTCAAAAGAGGTAAGAGTCAGGATGGTTTCAATGGGACAAGAGGAGGGAAGAAGAGATGAGCCCGAGTCCTGGGCCAGAGGTGACAGATGAGGAACAACAGCACATCTGCTTCAGAAAGACCCCTGCCTCTAACCAACTCCTTCTTGGCTTTCCAAGCTGTGCCAAGACAGAATTCGCGGCCAGACCAAACAAACTCCTAGGGAGCGGGGATGCCTTGTTCTTGATTTGTTCACGGTGCCCATACTTTGCATAGCAAGGCGTGGAGACCCCAGACCATTGCTCAAAATCCTGGTTCAAGACCAAAGGGATGTCGAGTAAACCAATGCTGACAGCAGCTAAAGGATGAATGGCTAGCTCGGGCAGTAAGGGGTTAAAAAGGGATGCTCACTCCCTCTACAGTCAACCCAAGCCTAGTACTTGAGTGTGGAATGTCTGCATTTCGTGGATTTGAGTCAATAAAACCTGACAGGGAATATCATCGAGGGGGAGGGGCAGAATCAGCTCCTTCAGCATGCCTAGAAATTTCTACCTGCTTTCCTCTTTTCAGCAAGGTAGGGGTGATTAATGTTCAGACCAGCGAAGGAAGGAGGTTTTCAAGTCAAGAGGATGATAAGCAAGGTGCATGGGCCAAGGCAGGCTTGGTGGGTCAGCTCATAAGCAGCGGACTGGGGGCTGGGCCTGGGAACTAGGGCAGTGCCCACTCTCTGTGCCAGAAATGGAAGTGTTTCCTGGGGCAGGGCTTTCATTGAAGCCACATCCAGCCATTCATCTTTGTGGGGACACTGGAAGCATAGCTGTACTTCTCACCCTCTGCCTGTGTAATTCCTTCAGGAGAGACTGGGTTCCTGTTGTGGCTTTGACTTTCCAGCGATCTCCCTGGGAGCCAGAGGCAGGGGGTGAGAAGCAATCAGAGTGGAACTGTGGACTGTCACGTTTTAAGCTCCTGTTATACATTTTAGAAGGGGGCAGTCCCCAGTGTCTTTTCCATGTGTGCAATAAAAGATGCCCAACCCGGCTGAACACCATCCAAAGTGTTAACTCCGAGAGGCCTGCCTTGGAGGAACAAGTCCTCCAGTCTCGGCAGGAAAGCTAAGCACCCCACTCAAAGACATAACATCTGTGCTGGTCAACAGGACATGGGGTACCTTCTTCCCAGCAGAGGCAGACACCCTTTTCATAACTAGTCCACTCTTAACCCCTGGACATCCCAGCTTGCACTAACCCACTTGCTTTTCTTTTCAGTGAAGTGTTCATACCGTTCAGTTCTTTCTATTAAGCTGACACTACCATTTAAAACAAACAAAAACCTAAGCGTGGTACAAGCCATAGTAAAGTTGCCACACGCCATGCAAAAGAGAGCCTGGGGATTGGAAAATTAGTGGAATTCTTATCCTTGAACATCTTGAACTCCACTGATTCGTACTTTGTGTTGCAAATCCCTCTAACACTAAAGCATATCTAGCTGCTTCCTAAGGAATGCGGGAGGGCCACAAGATTGATTGCTCTTAAAAGGAAGCAGCTGTGGAAGTGACTTAGAAGGATAGAAGAGGTGTGCTGAAGAAGACTGGACGGGGTGGGGGTATGTTAAGAGGGGACGAGGCCCGGGGACCCGAGGCGGGCACTCAGAAGCGACTCTCACCTGTGGATGTTCATCTCTCGCGGGGGGCGGTGGGCCTTGTCATAGGAGACCTTGGCGAAGACGCCCGCTACGATGACAAAGGCGATCACCCCGCAGGTGATGTAGACGGTGAAGTTGGTCTTGTCCTTCTCCGGGTCGTACTTGTTCTCGGGCCCCGGCGACACCACCTTGGTGCTGGGCGTCTGCACCCATACCGGGCTTTGGTAGTTGGTACACTGGCGCTGGTCCAGCTTCTCGTGGCGCTTCTTGCAGCAGAAGCGATAGTAGCAGGTGCCGCAGCAGTACAGGTAGCCGCTCTCGCTGTTGTTACACTCGAACTCCTTGTCATACTGGCCGCTCACGTCGTAGTAGCCCCAGCACGTCTCGTAAGTGACGGTCGCGCTGGCCGCCGCCGCCGCCGCTGCCGCGGACTGTCCCCGCCGGCTGCCCGCCTCCGGGACGCCAGACGCCCGGGCGGTGCTGTTCAGCTCGCGGCCACCGCGGGCTAGGGCGCCTCCGGAACGTCGACCCCCGACGGCTCCCGCGCCTAGGGTCCGGTTAGCAGCGCGGCCGCGGGCAGCGTCTGCGCCGGGCGGCAGGTGCAGGGACGAGAGCGACAGCAGCAGCGACAGTAGCAGAGGCGGTAGCAGGAGGCGGCGCAGCGCCATGGCGGGGCCGGGCGGGAGGGCGCGGGCGGACACGGGCTGCAGGCCGCTGCCCCAGAGGCTGGCCGGACTCCGAGGGCGACCGCGCGGGCTAGGCGAGCGATGCGAGCCGGTCAGCGGCGGGGCGATGGCGCCATCGAGGCGCGGGCGGCGGCAGGAGCGCACGGAGCGGCGGCCGGGCGCAGGCTGCGCGGGGCTCTCAGGCTGCGCGCCGGCTCCGTGCTCCCCCTGCGGGTTCCGCGCGCCTGGCGGGCAGCCCCATCCCCCGCCCGCGGCGGCCCCGCGCGGCTCGGCTCAGGCCGGCCCCAAAGCGCTGCTCCCGGAGGTGGCGGCAGCGTCGTGGTCCCGTCCGGGCAGCTTCTGCGGGACGAGACGGAGCAGCGGTCACGGGGTGCGGGAAGCGGCAGGCGGCCAGGCGGGGAAGGAGTGCGCAGCCCTCGAGGAGTGCGTCCTGGCTGGGACGGTGGCCCGAGGACGCACGGAGAGCCCCTGCGGGAGTCACCCGGCCGACCGGTCCGGGTGCGGTGCAGCCTGCTGAAGCTGGGGTCCGGCGGGCAGTCGGGGAGCGCGGAGGCTGCACCTCAGTCACTCACCGTGCCCGGCTGCGTCTGCAGCCGCGGCGGCTAGGCGGGAGCGCAGCGGCCGGAGAGAGCGAGCGAGCGGAGCCGAGAGCCGCCTGCACTAGTGCCAGAGCGTGTGCGATAGGCAAGAGGGAGACACACGCACTCACACAGCTGCACACGCGGGAGCGCCGCGCGGGGAGGGCGGGGAAGGGAGCCCAGCCGCTCGCCGCCGCCCACGTTTCCACGCCTGGGCGCCCGAGTGGGGGACGGCAGGACTCCTCTTTGCCTCTTCCCCCCTCACTCGAAGCTCCGCGTCACCAAAGCCCGGACACCAGTTAAGCAACACTGCCGTACTAAGCTGGCAAAGAGGGAGCTCACCCTGCTCCCCACTTCTCATGCCCGGGAGCAAGACGAGAGTGAGCTCTCTGGAGCCGGCCAGCTGCAGTCAGATGTCCTCTGACATTGCCCTTCCTGCCCTCTTGGTCAAGTACCACCCCCTCACCCCCCACACTCTCCCACCCTGCGCTTACCTTAGCCTGGTCTTTGCGCTTCCAGAAAGCAAATTGGGGTTTCTGCAAGCCTCTGCCTCTCCCTAGTGGTGATGCTCGCAGCCAAGATAAGAGGTCAAACCCATTGCTACAGGTTCTTACATCGAGGCCGGGGGTCAAGTGGCTCTTGGGCCATTAAGTGCCCTGAACCTAGGCTCTTTTCTTCTTCATCTCTCATACAGGAATGAGATTTCTGGGAGACACCTAGAATTCCCTCTTACTCCAACTTTTTTCCAGCGTTGAGACTGAGTTTAAAAGTTAAATATATATATATATATACACACACCTGGGCTTTAAAGATTCCTTTGGGAAACTCTTGTATCCCCTGTTTTTGCCGCAAGGGGAGAAGGAGAGACGGGTGGGAATCGGAGGGAGGCATTCCCTCTGGACCAGAGTAAGGCAGGCATTCCCTATGAGCAGGTTGGCTCAAAGACCTGAGTCTGACTTTCCAAGCTCTGCCGCCACCCCAAGAGGGAGTCAGAGTCCTAGTTTGGCTGTGTCCTTGGCAGAGGAGGGGGAACTGAGAAGAGCAGCAGCAGCAGCAGCGGCCAAGCTTCTGCCCATGTGTCCCGAGTACTTTGGGGGAAGGCAGGGGACAGACTGTCAGAACGATGGCAACAGAAATTTCCCTGAAATAGTCTGCTCAGTCCTACTCAGCGGGTGATTCAAACAAAAGATCAGCATTCAGGAAGAACTGGCAGTAAGTAGATGGATTGAATTGGAGCTGAAAGCCAGATTCCAAGACACAGAAGGACAGGACTCTTCTAGAAACTCCTCGCGTACCACTCTTTCTCGATCCCCTCCCTCTTCTTCTTCCTTGGCGCTTCCTGTTTCCTCAGCTTCATCTTTTAATGGTTCTGCTGACAATCGCTGTTAGTGCCAATCCTGCCGTGCACACTGACAAGCGCTAAGCTAAGGAAGAAGTAGCATAGCCCCTTCTTTATGGAGTTCGTGTACAGAGGAGACAGTCAAATGATTTCTGCCTGGCTTGTTTGTGTGCACGACAGAGATGGGCACAGTCTATTCTGAGAGCAGGGTACAGGCACCTAGCATAGCCCGGGGGGGGGGGGGGGAGAAGAGAGGATCAAATACAGTTCTCAGGGTACTCTTGAAACACATGGTGAGGAATGATTAAGCGTTAGAAACACAAACAAGAAGGTAAAGATGCAGAGGAAACAGGGAAACTGGAAGAAATGAGTTGGTGAGGGTGGGTGAGCTAGGCATACAGAGTGAGGAAACCCTTAGAGGGGCTTCTAAATAAAGGCAGCTGGGGGGCACTGTAGGCCCTGTCAAAGAATTTGTATGTACTTCAACTGCTGGGGAAATATTGGTGAATTTTAATAGTGGAAGATGCTATCAAATGTATAAGTTTGTTACATCTCCAAGTCTCCCGAAGGAGGAAACACTGGCTGAACTGGATTCAAGGAAGGCAATTTAGAAGTTGTGCTCACAATCCAGATGCAAAAATGATGAACATATGGGAGTTGATGCCTGCAATGGATGTGATGTTCTCATTCAGAAGAGCAGACTTAGGCCAGTCAGCAGTGGTCATGTGGAAGTGTCTTTGAGAGGTCTACCTGAGGCTGCCCCCCCCACACACACACACACATAGCAAGAACAGAAAGCTCAGAGGACGAAAATAGGCACACACCCTTGGTATTCAGGGCAATGTATTTGAAGAAAACAACACTGTGCCTTTGAATATGGATGCTGTGTGTGGTTTCTAAGCCAATCTCTTTCTGTCTTCTAGTTTTCCCATCTCCCTCGTTTGTCCAGAATTTCCATTTGTTTATCTGGCCACTCCCTCAGAAATAGGTGGAAGACTAAGCTGTTCCCATGAGAGACTCCAACAAGATTTCCTCAATGATACCAGTAACGGGAAATTGACAATGTTTTTCAAGTCAGCCTCCCCTCATAAGGGCAAATGTGTTGTCAGGTTTTGTGCCCCTAAATTGCGACATCAACTCATGGAAACAGTATTTAGGGAGGCGGGAATGTGGAAAGTTGTTTATTCCAACCCTTGATGTAATGTGCTCTTTTGTAACTGAGACCTCTCCCATTCACTCTATGGAGTTGACCAGGTGACTTATCTTCTATCACACTTCCCCCAGACCCTACCCCATTTTCCCTTTTGGTTTCAACATTAGATCCTTGGCAGTATTGAAACATCCTTTATTTGTGGACTTGACCCATTTAAAAATTCCAGAGAAGAATCATTTTTCCCCAAACCTACAAAGACTTTCCAAAGCCCTAAGGCTATGGGGAAAGTGTCCAAACTATTGTTATTTATAAAAGGTGTGTTCCAATTGGTCTGAGCCAGATGTAACAACCACCGATTCTCTTTAGCAAAGATTGGTTAAGAATGCTTATGTGGGGACTGCAGAGATGGCTCAGCAGTTTAGAGCACTAACTGCTCTTCCAGAGGACCTGGGTTCAATTCCCAGCAACTACATGGCAACTCACAACTGTTTGTAACTCCAGGATCCAACATCCTCACACAGACATACATACAGACAAAACACAAATAAAGTAAAAATGAAGAAGAAAAAGAGGAAGAAGAAGAAGAAGAAGAAGAAGAAGAAGAAGAAGAAGAAGAAGAAGAAGAAGAAGAAGAAGGATAGAAGAAGGATGCTTATGTGCATGTGTGTGCATGTTCTGGTCAGTGTAGATAAAGGTAACCTAATGGGGAGTGTTTGGGTGAATATTCTTGCTGTAAAAACGATGATAATTCCTCACTTCTGACCATGGTTGCTCTGGCTGGAAGGGCATGAAAAGGAGGCGATATTCAGGTTGACATTCCTCAATACCTCTTACTGGGTGTGCCTGCTCTGCCCTTGAGACATGCAGTAGAATTGCAACCCAGGGGCCTCCTGTAAAAGGCAAAAAGCTAAAGTCATCTAGAGGGTATTACACTGACCGAATGTTTTGGTAAGGTTGACCTGAACAGCATTTTCTTCACTAGTGATTGATGTGGAAGGCCTAGCTCATTGTGGGTGATGCCACTCTTGAGCAGACAGTCCTGGGGTGTATTTAAGCAAAATGTGGGGAACAAGCCTGTGAGCAGCACCCACACACACACACACACACACATGCTCATGGCCTCTGCTTCAGTTCCTGCCCTGACTCCTTTGGATTATGAACTGTGATGTGGAAGTGTAAGATAAAATTAACCCTTTTCTCCCCAAGCTGCTTTTAAACTTGATGTGTTTGTCATAACAATACAAACCCTGAGGCTGGTAGATAAATGGACAGGTAGAGTTCATTCAGTGAGTTGTGAGCAGGAATTGTGTGTGGTATTTCAGAAGCACAACATCTAATTGCAGTAGCATCACATCCAATTCTCTTGTTTCATTCTGATGCAGTGATCAGCCAGCTTCCCTATGAGAGTGGTTTTGGTACCCAGGGGTGGCTCCCAACATCCGGCCATGTATATCCACATAAGGCCTGAGAAAACTGAAGAAGAAGAAAAAAAAAAGTCTGAACAAGCAGCTTCCTGGCTACCGAAGTCTCAGGTTGAGCATACATAGCAGAAGTTCTTTTAACATGCCCTGCTGTGCAACTGAGCCCTTGAGCAGTTGGCGCTGGGTACAACTGCCTGCCACAGGCAGACACAATACCCCCAGATCTGGGACAGGCAAACGTGGCTCTGGGGCAGTGACCTGCCTGTATGAGGCTAGGTTCTGACAGAACAGAGAGGGGTGGAGCCAGCAGCCAACCTGCCATGTTCTGATGTTCTGAGTGGAGTCCTCCAGCAGTAGGTAGTCTAACAGTTTCAGTTTGGCTCAGGTGGTCAGAGGAGGCTGCAGACACCCAGGAAGTCAGATCCAGACTGAGAAAACCTCTGAACAGATATAATATGCTTTGAAATGTGTTTAAATGCCGAAGAAAGAAAAGAAAAGAAAATCGATATAGACAGTCACAAATAAATAAATAAAATCTTTAAAGAAAGTGTAAAGTAATATAAAAAAATAAGCCATGTAAGGGTGTGAAATATATGGGCATCTGGACCCTGGATGGTGCATTGTTAACTTTGAATTTCTTGGATGTTGTTGAGTGAACAGCGGCTACTGAGAGACAATGGATTATAGAAGGGACTGCTGGGTTAAATCAGCCTGTATGCTATAGAAATTTCTTGGCTTCAAAATGGAAGTCAGTAGATGTGTTGGGTGAGAGGTTATGCCTTTGTTTCCACATGAAACAAAAACTTATGATTCTCTTTAAAGTTAATAAAGATCAGATTTGATCGGGGGAGACCACCTGAAAATCCTAGCAATAGACATGAATAAAGAAACCATGAAAGGGGGCTGGAGAGATGGCTCAGTGGTTAAGAGCATTGCCTACTCTTCCAAAGATCATGAGTTCCATTTCCAGCAACCACATGGTGGCTCACAACCATCTGTAATGAGGTTTGGTGCCCTCTTCTCGCCGCAGACAGAGACAGAATATTGTATACATAATAAATAAATATATTTTTTTAAAAAAGAAACTATGAAAGACTGCAGGGCAGATGCCGTATATGCTGATCCCTCCTATGGGAACAGCTCTGACAGTGGATGAATTATGGTAAATCTTGTTGACCACAGAGACCTCACAACTTATTATTACATGCCACCCTTTCATATGGCATGGATACATTTGGATGTTATCCAAACAAATTACAAAGTTAACAGATGCCTTTTGCCTGCTCAAACATAAAACAAAAAACCATCCTTAACTGACTTGTGCACACTGCACATTCCGTACCTGTGTTCATGTAGATATATATGCTACCTTTAAAAGTTTATGTGTTTTGTGGGGGAAGATCCAGACACCAACAAAGACAAGTAGCCTAGGTGATCCAGGCTCTCGGAATACCTCTGTTGCAATTTTCTCAAAATTGTGCAACCAAAAGAACTTCAAAGCTGCTAGCTAAGATGGTCCAGCCTCACAAATTATCCAGTCAAGACTTCAGATAAGCTCTGTATTTTCTCATCAAACAGAGGCTAGATGTTGGGAGCAGTGAGACCCCAGATCCTGAATTTCTTGTAATTCCCTGATCTGAGTGCCTACAGCTGCTCTGAGCACGAGACCTTCAGGAGTTCCTGATGGCAGGAGAGTGGTTTCTGGTGGGTTTGGCTGGGGTATGGCTATCTCTATATAATCTGCCCCTGAACACAATAAAGGGGGCATTCTTGGGGAATTCAAGGATGACCCGTGTCGTCGTCTCTCTGTCTGTGTGTGTTTGTGTATTTTAACCTCCAGCCCCTTGCCTGAAACTCGCGAACTGGGTGCCAGCACACAGAGTGCAGACACGGGGTCACGGTGTGCGGCAGCTAGACAAAAAAAAAAATAATGCGGCAAGCTCCCCCAGGACTTGACCCACTTCCCAATTTTCTCAGAGTCCCCTAAAGAAACAGTCACCCCCCAGCCAACAGGAAGCAGTCTAGAGAACATGATGTCCACATTCCCAAGGGGTGGGGTAGGTCGTTTTTGGTCATTTTGTGGGTTATGGAAGTTTGTCATCATTGAGGAAGGTTGGTTGCAAGTTGTTATTTTTAATGCGTAAGCATGACCATTGGAGATGGTGTGGTACCCACTCAGGACCTCTTCCACTGTGTTGGATTTTCATCTCCTCCTCATATGTTGTCCGTCACAACAGCTATTACCATCTGATGGACTTTAGACAATCCTGTTCTCTCCTTTTAGAAAAGCCTGCAAGTCAAATTTTGTTTCCACCTCTACTTCAGAATTTCTGATCCTATGCCACAGCTCTTCAGGAATTCACTTTGAACAGCTGTTTCCGGGTCCCCCATTTCCCACAGTGCCATCTTGTTAGCAACTGCATGGCTTTTGCTCTCTCCTCTACAGTAACAAGCTAGAAACTGTCTCCTAAGGCCACCAATTCTGATGTCAGATAATCTAACAGTCAGAAAATTAGAGTGCATTCGCTTTTTGTTAACGTTGCTGGTAGGCAAGTCAATTTATTGGTTCACACCAAGCGTAGAGTTTAGAGTGGGCTTCGTATTGGAATGACCTTTTTTTTTCTTGCATTCATGTAAAATGCTGCATACACACTTTAGCTCATTTGGAAGAACTCAAGCCCATTCCTCCGGAACTGTGTGCATTTAGGGAACTTCTCGTGCAGTACAATGCTTCAGGGTAGCGTTGTCCCTCGTTTTCACTGGAGAGGCTTGCTTTCCTCCAGGCCCGAGGGGGGCTGCATCAAGTTCTGTGTGGCCCACACTGCAACAAAACACACGTTAGTTGTGGTGAGCCCACAAGTATTGCACAGTAAACGGGCAGCTGGGTCTACTGAACTAGCCACGAGAAGTGTGGACGCACGCTCTACCTGGAGAACCCATTGTTGTAGAGCTGCGGGCATATCTGTCCTTTGGGTCAGTTACTGTCCAGTCTGCAAAATCTTGGGAAATCATGGCATTTCTCCTTTCTATATTATCCCTGCAGTTTATAAGCCTGACTTTTCCTGTAGGGCAACTGGATACCCCCCCCCCCCACACACACACACCCTGAAGCTCTGGTGTGAAAAGGACTCAGTTAAGTCTTTTTTTTTCCTCTCATAGCCAAAATCTACATAAAAATAGTTGCCCACAAACTTTCATTATTGACAGTAGTAACTGATAAGAAAGGAGCCTCATACAGAAGGTAATATGTCTGCTCTAACAGCAGACTCAGGAAAGTGGAATCTACTGGTCTTCTGCTCTGACTTAACAGGCTATTAATATTTTGTATTTACTCTTCACCTTGTTTTCAACTAACGTAGGATCCTAACCAAGGAAATTAACTGTTTATACAGGAAAAAGGCCTGAGTCACTAAAACTAGCTTCAGAGAGAAAAATTCTCACCTGGGCACCCTGCTGGAGTCTGAAGCAAGATCCCCAGAAGAAATTCCCTTTACCTCAACCAGTGAGATGCTAATGCAAATCAAGCCCACAACGTTAGGATAGCTACCAAAGCTGTGTTCTCAACTGCAGGGAAACTTCACAGCTACGCCCCCCACCCCACCCCACGAGATGTAAAGCACCTCCTTTCCAGATCCACCAGTTTCTTATGGCTCTGGGAAAATGCATGCTTGATACTATATTGTTACCATCTCTGGGATTGTTAATTTGCCTGTATGCCTATATAAACTGAGAGCATTGTGAAGATCATCCCTTACCCTTTTTATGCCTTATGCACTCTTTCTACCCTGATCCCTTTGCCCTTATGTTTCTCCCTTCTGTCTGGTGCCTTATGCCGTTACGCTCAT
Organism: Microtus pennsylvanicus; assembly: GCF_037038515.1. Taxonomy (NCBI): domain Eukaryota; kingdom Metazoa; phylum Chordata; class Mammalia; order Rodentia; family Cricetidae; genus Microtus; species Microtus pennsylvanicus. Next base: position 55,160,199 of record NC_134589.1, on the reverse strand, counting down.
CTTCCCTTAAGTAATAAAAAAAACTTGCAAAAAACACGTGCCATTTAAGTCTTGAGAATAGCATCATCTGGTTCGCCTATGGCTGTACTTTTTAATTTGTATTTATTCATTTGTATGTGTGCGTGCTTTGTGTGTGTGTGTGTGTGTGTGTGTGTGTGTGTGTGTGTGACCCATAGCATGCTTGCAGAGGCCAAAGGCTAGCTTTAAGGTGTTGGGGTTTCACCATGTGGGTCATGGGGATCAAACTCAGGTTATGGGGCTTGATGGCAAGTGTTCTTATCATCAGCCTTCCAACCAGCTTAACCACCCTGTATTTTTATGTAACCCGAGCAAATACATCCTTGTTTTATTTAGCTTCTATGTACTGGTCTTTTACTTTGCAACCCAAAGGGTCTTACCTAACACAATCAACCCCATATCTCACCAGTTTGAGTTCAGGCTGGAAGAAGTAGCATAGCCTCCCTATGAGTGACCAGACAGACCTTCTGCTATGTTTACAGCAAACAAACAATACAACTGAGGACAGAAGGAGCTGGTCAAGGCAGTCTGTGGGAGGTATGACTAGTGAGGGCTCATTCATGGCCAATGCCATCAGGATGTCCACGTAGACTTAGGGGAAGGAGCTGTACTTCACTAGGAGCAAGCAGGGGAAGGAACAGAGACAGGTATATTTAGTCTTGGTGGAAAAGTCCACGTAAGTATATACGGAAATCTGGGAGAGCATACGGACTGTTCCAGAGAATAAGCTGAGCTTACCAGACACAGTGTCCAAGGAGCTCATCAGTCTCAGGCGTAGTTCTCAAGATTATCAGGAGCATAGAACTCATTCGAATAGAACACCCCAGAGGGACAAGTTTTGGGGATCCAGATAATTATCAGTACAGGACATTGGTTAGGGACCGGCCACTCTCTTCTTCTATCAATTATGACAATGCACAGGCCTGGGTATGGTGGTGGCATTTGCCATTGGCACTGTGCTTGCAGACAAATGAAATCATGGACCAGCCAGCAATGATGGCCAAACATTTAGCTCACTGAGTCAACCCAGGGAAAGGAAATTGAGAACCTCGGGGTGTACATTTGCTATAGTGTGTGGCTGACAGTAGCAGAAACTGGAGGAGCCAGAAGCTACCTTGAGTCTTATGTACACCACAGACTTAGTCCAAACCACTGTTAAATTGTCTGTCTTAGAGGTGCTAACCATTCATGGCCATAGGGAAGGCAGTTCCAGAGCATGTGGGAAATTAGCTTTGAGATTAGTGAGAGGAGAAACACATTTAATCCCATTCCTCCAAAAAAAAAAAAAAAAGAAAAAGAAAAGAAAGGATAAAAAATGAAAAAAATAAACAAGAATGGAGTCTACTTGTTCTCTGTTGGATCTGGAGCTGACGTCATGACTTACTTTGCCCAAGAGACACTGTGCTGCTCTCTGTCTCCCCATGGAGAGGCCTATGATATCTATCTCTGCATTTTTGGAATCTGGTTGTCCTATCAGAAACATGGGTTACCTAGACTACTGAATGACAAGAAATCACATGGAAAGATATCCTGGAATTCAAGGAAATAGCTTGAATGTTTTATTTCCAAACAAACACCCAACAGAATATATAGCACTGTGCAGAGCCATAGTAAAACCAGAGCGTCAAACCTATTGAGCCCCAGTCAAAATGCAATAGATCACAGGAATTCCAGGTGTTTCAAACCATTTTGCATTGTGGTGGATTATTATAACACAACTACCAGCTAAGTCAAACCCAAGGGTTCAGACTCCAAACAGAAATGGGTTAGGAGTAACTTCTGGCCACACAGATATCTGACATCATTTTGTCAGCTACTATGTTATTTTCCCAAGCTGAATAACAAAGTACCACAAATTGAGAGAGGATTCAGTAACTGAATAGTGAATAAGTGGTGGTGGCACACACCTTTAACCCCAGCACTCGGGAGGAAGAGGCAGGAGGATCTCTTGAGTTCACAGCTAGCCAATCTACAGAGTGGGTTCCAGAATAGGCAGGGCTACACAGAGAAACCCTGTCATGGAAAACAAAGCAAACAAACAAAAACTGAAATGCATTTGTTCATGGTTCAAGGGGTTGGCAGCTTCTGAGGGCAGTGAACATAGGGTCTTCCCAGGCCTTTGTTCAATCTAGAAATGGCTATTGTTTCCACGGCCTGTCCAGGTCTCACACACCCACCCTGGTAAGATACAGGAGATTCTGAAGCAGAATCCCAGCACCTGGTTGACCCTTGTTCTGTCCACCTAGCAAATGGAGCAACAGGAAGTTTATGGTCCATGCTCATGACTCAAACTATGGCATTGCAGAGTCAGATGAGCACAGGGGAATTCACAACCTCTGGAA